>NC_052542.1:14328137-15573137 GCF_016699485.2 Gallus gallus | reverse complement strand
GAAAGAAAGAAAGAAAGAAAGAAAGAAAGAAAGAAAGAAAGAAAGAGAGAAAGAAAGAAAGAAAGAAAGAAAGAAAGAAAGAAAGGAAGGAAGGAAGGAAGGAAGAAGGAAAGAAAGAAAGGAAGAAAGAAAGAAGGAAAGGAAGAAAGAAAGAAGGAAAGAGAAAGAAAGAAAGAAAGAAAGAAAGAAAGAAAGAAAGAAAGAAAGAAAGAAAGAAAGAAAGAAAGAAAGAAAGAAAGAAAGAAAGAAAGAAAGAAAGAAAGAAAGAAAGAAAGAAAGAAAGAGAAAACAGTCTGATTAATTTGCATCATAAATCTTCACTTATCATGATTTACCTTCTTCCAACTAGAGCAGGAAGGAGCAGGAAGGTGAGAATGGTAATGGTGAAATGTGTGGCTGCTCATCATCATCTCCAGACCATGACAATTATTTTGCTTCACTTTCTAATGCTGTGAAAAGATAATTGGCATTTGTGAATTTTGAGCTCAAAATGTCAAGGAGTAGAGAATGTGTTTATTACAGACCCAAGATTCAGGCATCTTAGTTGTAAGCTGTTTGTATCTGTGATCTGGAAGAATTTTGTTATACCAAGGGGGCAGTTGTCAAAGATAGAAGCTTAATTTTCCTCTCCATCTGCATGAACAAATGCCTGCGTATGGTCTTTGATACCCATATGGAAGTAGTAGCTATTCACGTGCAAGACATCTGAGTTAAATGCTCCAAACACAGATTAAAGCTACAATTCAATTTATACCATGCTATGTACAGCCTTGATTGTTTTTCCATTGATACTGGGGGATACTCACTGGCTGGTCCTCACCAATCAGAGCTGAGGTTATGCACTCAGCTTCATAGAGAGCAAACACACTGAAAAGCTCTTTCTCTTAGCTCACGTTTAATTTTGCTGTCCTGGATGCCCTGCCTTCTGCAGCACATCGCAGTGTGTTCAGCTACAGCAGAAGTGCAGAATCCAGGTAGGCAGCAATACTCCGGACTGCTGTTTTCATATGCAGTTTCTGAGCCAAATCTGGCCACCTGCATTTTGATCAGCATTTTGGCTTGTGAATAGAGAATATTTGCAGCTGGGTAATTAAATCTATTTGTACTTATCTGCATATGCATGTTTTGCAGGTAGATGTTACGCATCCGTTTTGCAAAATGTAACCTTTGATGTGAAGAGGAGATGGCAGGAGTTATAAAAGAAAACATTATTTCCATATCAAAATGCAGCTTTCCTCACATTTTTTCACTTGGATTTTTGAGGAAACTCGGCCTCAGATATTTTCAGCAAAAGTATGAGCAACCAGTGGCGAGTAGCAAACGTGTCTCTTAAATGTGTTAGTGCAGACACACAGCAACATGTCCCACACGTACCATTCCCACAGTACTGGCAGCAGTACACAACAGACAAACTTTGATGTTCCCCTGCCATCTTCTTTTGAACCCCTACCCAATTATGTGTGTGTGTGTGCGTGTGAGTAAATGTAAGGCACATAAAACTCAACCAGCATTCACAACCACACAGCTACAAAGAACCTATTCTTTAGAGTGACTCTAAGATGTGTACCACAGAGGAAATCAGCAACAATGATCTAATGAACCCAAAATCTGTAAATCTGTTAAACTGTGAACAACAAAACACTCAGATCTTTGCTTGATGTGTTATATAAAAGTACCTCTGTTAATGGGCATCATTCTCAAATGGGAAACACAGATGTTAGCAATGCAGGAAATTCAATTCTGAAACCAGTCATGGTATATTATACAGTCTGTAACAATAGTGGCAACCAGAAGAACCATTTTATCCCAGGTTTTGGCAGAGTTTTAATTCATAGCTGATTTAGAACATGATCATGAAGACCAGGTTTCAGCCCAGGAAGAACTTTGCTCTTAATACTACACATTAAACATAGTTTATCATTGGTCCATCCTAAAGTTACAGAGCAGCAAGGGCAGAATAAAACAAAAGTTGGTGTCTTTTGGCAGTTTTGTGATGGTTCTGAGCATATTCTGAGCAGAGTCCACAAATTATGTCCTACTGACAAGCTGGACTATCCTAACCTATAAATGAACTGAGGGAAGATTTGGTGTTGTCTTTGTTTGTTTTTCGAGATGTGGGTTTTTTTTTCTAAAGGATTTACAGTTTAAACTCATAAGTGTTGCTTATGCCTCTTCTGAACTTCAAATTGCTGAACATAGGCAATAATTTATAAAATAATCTCACCATTCTGTACCTCTCCACCCCTTCTCCCCAGATGTTGACGCTGCATTGAGCAGCATCTTGGTGTCCCTTGGGCTGTCCCATGCCCACCAGATGTCAGGTTCACAGAGCTGATGGATTAATCAGTGTATCTGCCCAAAAGGCATCAGGTGCTTTCTGAAACATGCAGCTCCCAGCTGGTAACACACTGGTAACAGGGAGGGTAGAGATAATTAATGACTGTTTTCATCCATGCTATCTGGCTGAAGTGAAACAGTCCTGTCCATCATGTGCCCTGCTTTACTACAAACCCTTTACTCTCTTATTAGAAGAGAAAACCTCTCAGCACATCAACTCTGCTTGCATCCCTGGTGATCCATGGGGCTCTGGTTTTTATATTTACGGCCAACTGTTTATAAAGTCCATAGCTGTTTTGTTTTTAGTGTCTGACCACAGCTTGATTGCCCATTACTGAGGCAATCACATGGTTCTTTGCATTCAGCAAGCAGCACAGGTCAGAGGATGAAGAGATCACATTTGGCATTTACCAGTTGGGAAGCTTCTTCATGTTAAATACTTGACTTTAAAGAAAATTTATAATCTTTTTTCTTTCACCATCTCGAATAAGAATTCTACACATTTTTTTTCCATTAATTACTGGTTTTTTTTATTTTTCAATATGGATCTAAACATTTAGAATATCACTTATGAAAGCCCAAGGAATGAATATGAATGGATGACTAATCCTAGAAAACATGCAGTTTGCGGCTAAGGAGTTATATCAGCAAATGCAAGTTAGGCAGCCTAACCTAGCACTGGTGCCAGAAAAATGCTGTTGTTGTACTCCCCAGCAGTACCACGAGTAAATTGTTGAGTCAACAGATCCAAAAAGCTGGCACAGAGCATTCAGCAACATGGAAAGCATTCAGAGTTGAAAGATTTACCAGCGCCCTGCGTAAAGGTTGAGGTCAAGCCCAGACTGTACTCTTCATTTAAGGTGCAATGGGAACTGCAAGGAAGATCCTGAGCACTCAATTTTTGTCCATAGAATGGCTTAGGTTGGAAGGGACCTTAAAGACCATCATGTTTCAACTCCCTGCTGTGGGCGAGCTGCCACTCACCAGATCAGGCTGCCCAGGGCCCATCCAGCCCAGCCTTGAATGCCTCCAGGGATGGGGCATCCACAGCTCCTCTGGTAGCTATATCCAACTTTTCTTACAATCTTTCACCACTGATGTAGAGATGAGTGAATTTATCAGCTGTAGGAGATTTTGTGTTATCCCTTAATACAGTGGTCACAAAAGTAGAGTCGGTAAGGAGGGAAAACAACGGTTATTTGTGGAGCCCCAAGCTGCAGCTCTGCCCAGGACTGCCAGGGATCCATCTTCTTCTTCAACAGAATTAGGAATTCAAGGTGGGTAAGAGTGGGGCATCCCAATCAAAGAATACTTCTGGAGCTGAGCAAAACACTGTTCTGTCCTTGATCCTTCTGCCTGCAGGACTGGGCGAGCATCACAGCTCTGGTCCTTAGCTGCATGACCAGAAGATGGCTTCTCACTTTGCTCGTGTTTCACTCCCTGAGAGCTGCGCAGAAGGATTTAGAGCTGCCTGAGTAGCCTGTGATATTCTCACTCTAGCTTGAAATTCATCTAAATATTGACTCTTTCAGAGGAGGTTTGACAGAGAAAGGCATATCTTGGACCACAATATTTGCACTAAAACCCTTGAAGATCAATGAGCCATAGTGATCAGACAGTTCCAGCTGCTTTTGGGGACTGCATTTATCTTACAAACCAGCCTTAAAATTTGGATTTCATACATTATTCAAAGTCCAGATGCACCCTGTCTTTACATATTTCTTTTTGCTTGTAAAGTCTCTTCATTGCTTTTATTGCCACTGTAATAATCAAGCAAGCTTTTTTACATGCACAGTAGGAACTCCAAAGATGTACATATTAAGTAAACATTCTGCATCAAGTCAGTTCTGTGCAGAGCAGAGACTGAAGTCTCCAAATGGAAACCTCTCTCCTGAGGAGCTCATGGGAGGTAGGAAATCAGATGGAAATGCTGCCCTATGTCTGACACAGATGGGCCTTGTAACACAGGGAAAACACTTTGGTGGTGTTACTAACCATGTTGCAACAAGCATTTTTTCTCTAACTTAAAATGGTTTGCAAAGAGTCAAGATGTGTATATCTGCAGCATAAACTCCAGGATTATTCCTCTCTGCTTAGCAGCTCTGTTGGATCAAGGCTTTAGGGAAAATACAGAAGATTATTATCATACAAAGGTATATAGTTTGTGAATACATATAAATACATACACACATTTTAGTAAGTATTCAGTGGTAGTAGTTCACCTTCTGAACTGTGAGGGCTCCCAAAGCTGGCCCCAATTCTGAGGGTATCTGTCTGCTCACAGAGCACTACGGACACCAAAACATCCTCAACGGATGGAGCAAAAGCTTCTAAAGGAGCCAGCACAGAACATGAGCGAGGTTCTTAAACCCATCTGTATCCTCTGGAAGTGGGAATTATCCAAGATTCCCTCAGCGCAGTTTTGCTGCTATTTGGGTTGAAGTCAGTCTTAGGAAGAGGCAGTGAGGTGTGTGATTGCTGCTGGCTGTGCTGTGTCCCCAGCTGTGCTCCCAGCTGTGCCCTGGCCCCTGGTTTGCTGGGAGAACCTCCTTCCCTGCAGCTCCCTCTATTCCTTCTGGAGGACAATGGTCCCATGGGTTTTTGAAAGCTTGAGCCTAAGCTACTGATATCTGTGCTATAAGTAAGCAGAAAAAGGAGGAGATGGATGGGAAGACCAGTTGTGCTGTATCCAAGCATGGTTTGTGAGCTCAGAATAACTGGGGCTTTTGATAGAGTTTCTCTGGATTTATACTGGTGTAATTAAGAACGGTGCATGGTTCACTGTGGTTAAGTGGGATAGGAAGACGTGATCTATTAAATGAGGCAGCTGCATTTCTGTGGCTGTGTTTTATTCATTTGCTGTTATCTTGCAATGATTCTTTTTTGTGTTTTCTTTGTTTTCTCTCTGCAGCTTGTTTATTTGCCAACACTTGGGAATTTTGCTTTTACAAGGTGTTTACGGTGTTAGCTTAAAGGCATATATTTAAGCATCTGAAACATTCTGGATTTTTAATGTTTGAAGTAAATACAATATTACTCTGCCGTGTACAACATGTAAATATCTACACCGTGAGCATTTTAAGTTCTCTGATCTGAAGTCCCAAACGTGTTGCTTTCAGTATGAAGAGGACTAAATATAAAAAGGCTGTACACACGAGCACAGGGAGTTAGGCATGCTGTTCCCATGCAGCCAGGTGGGCCTCTGCCCAGGTGGGCTGGTTTGAGGCTGTGCTGGGGATTTGCTGGGCATGGGGTGAGCTGGAGGCTCAGGACTGGGGGGTCAAATTCTTTGCTCTGCTACAGTCTGCTTTAATTCCCGGTGTGCCTCAGTTCAGCCAAAAGACCTTCACCACTGCTGAGGAAAGTTGAGATAAAGGTGCTGAAAGCTGCGAAAGCCTCAAATCGGAGGCACCAGGGTGGTGTTGGTGGAGGTGTGCGCTGCTCCGCTGATCGCTTGCTGGTGCAGCCTGCAGAGAGGTGGGAGGCATTACACTGAATGAGTGTGACAGGGTCACGCAGGACTCCGTGCGCCTCGGGGATGAAGTTTCAGAACAGAGTTTCAGGTTTTTATCAGCAGTCTCGGTGGCTGAAATGCAAACAGAATTGTTTAAAGAGCTCCAGCAGCGCTGTACAGCCGGCAGTCCTGGGGGGAGCAGGCTGCTTGTTAGACCAGCACCGGTGTCAGCTTATTGACCACAGCTGGAGAGACAACAGCACAGGTGTACGTCTGCAACTCAAAACCCTTTGGAGGAGTCTTTGTGAACGCTCAGGTTCTTGGAGGATGTTTCCCACCTCCCTATCGATCTGTTGATGGAATTCACAATGGCCACCCTGCTCTTAAGAAAGGGATTGTTTCCTCACAACTCGCATTGGATAAAGGTTGTAATCATTGCTCCCTAACAGCAGTAAAACCATCCACAATGTCTCTGCATGCAGCGGGGCTGAAAGCCTCGGATGGGAGGGGTGTGTCCTCAGTTAATTGCTGATCTCTGGATTATTAAGGTATTATCTATATGCCAAGTTCTGTTTCACTTGCTGGTCCCAGCTTGCCTTCCAGGCAAGGTTTGACGTAGGCAGAAGCAGAGGGCGCTTAACACCCTGGAGGAGCCAGCAGCCTGCAGCAGGGCTCTGGGTATGCTGGGAGATGACAAACCACAGCCTGCATTTCCCATCCACTCCTCACTGGGTTGCCGTGCTTATAGCTGTCCTTGTGATATGGTGGTTCACGTTCTGCTGAGAATTACTCTGGTGGAGGAATGAGCTCTTGCCTCCGACTGGCCTTGGTGCTCTGTTCCAGCTCATACGAATGCTCCAGAAGGGCATGAATCCAATTGCAAAGCCATCCTGACTTCATAACTTATTAAAGCTGGGAAAAACAAGTTACCCGAGTCACAAATATGTGGGTAACATTGTTCAATCCCGCAAAGGCAATGCTCTTATCACAAAAAGTTCAACGAGAAATAAATTGTTTCTGAGCCCAGGAACACATTTACAAATGTGACCGAAGCTACCAGCAGTGGCTGGAACTGCTTAAGATGGAGATGTGGTGTTTTTTTAGATTGTGAAACAGTGATGCTGAGGATAGTCTTGAAATGGGCACTGTTATTGTTGTAGCCGAGAGTGCTTAACAGATGTATTGTGGCACAGACTTCATGCAAAGCAACAAATTAAAACCAGATCGAATTGTGCATTGCCTAGTGGTGACATATTGCATGCAATGAGTTGAATGAATCTTTTGCACTGCAGCTGTGCAATGTTTGCTGCTCTAGGGGAATTGTTTTCCCAGCTCCTATTTGGGGATGATTCATCCTCTTGAAATTAGGAGTTTGCATTCCCTTCTATGGATGATTTCAGGGAACTAAATCTGCTTGTAGGCGAATCATTAAGGTCACTGATATAAGAGCGCAGATTAGGATTACTCAAAACCAGGATGGTATTCTTTTAAGATTAATGCACTGTCCTTGTAATGACTGTGTGCTGTGGGCATATGTCCGTATCTCACCTTCCTGTTACAAGCATTGTGGTCACTGTTTGATGGGTTATTACCTGTCTACTGTGTGCTGCAAAGCAGCAAGAAACACAGGTTTGCTCAAATTTCAGTTGAATTACTTCCCATGCTGGTAGGTTTGCTTTATTTTATTTCTTAAGGACGAGGGTCAGAAACCCATATGTAGGCAGGTTTCAAACCCTCTCGGAAAAAAACTGATCTGCATCTCTTCTTTTAGATCATGCTCTAATCCCTTTGCTGTTATGATTACAGCAGACTTCAGAAGGTTTTCCACCAATTATAGTCTTATTTCTAGATGTCATCCGTAGAGCTTAGAAGGGTACTTTTTGTCTTCCTCTCTCCTCATAATATAGCAGCTGCACGGAAAACAGATGGCACAGAGTCAATCCAGTTGAAATTAATGGAGTCAGGCTATCCACACAAATCTTTGCAATGGAAAAGGAGAGATTCTTTCTTTGTTGAGTTGCGTGCAAGATGTATGCTCTTTGTGAAGGAATTTAGTTCACGTAAGGGATAAAAAACTGTAACCAGAGAAGAGGAAAGCCAGCTTTTCAAATCAAAACTCAAATATGATTTTGTTGGGAGCAGTCGTATGGTCGTCACGAAATCACCCACGTTTGCAGTTAAGGATGGGGTAATATTTCTGCTCATACAAAGCTTAAACCGTAACTAAGCACAATGCTACAACACACAGCTGAGTTGTACATGCAGATTAGTAATGAATTTGCAAACTGGACTCGACTCATTGGAACCGCTGTGGGGCAAGGACCACATAAGTCTACAAGGAGTCAACCAATCACATTGCATGAGTAGGCATTTGTACGTTGGTGTTTATAGTCTGTGTCCATAAAAACCTGGTTGCATAGGGGAGCAGATTTACAAAGGTCTTCTGTTGTCTACCGGGAGTTTCAAACCCACTTAAGCAATTAGGCTCTGAATACCTTTACGGCTGGTGCAAATTAGGTGACTAACTTCTGCAGGTGCTTTTGCAAGTCCCACTAGGCTCATATGTGCATAAATAGGTGCCTAAACAATGTTTATATGTTTGCTCCACAGCCCTTAAACCTTTCCGTGACATATTTTGTTCCTTCCTCAGAGTAATAGAATTGTCTCCTTGCTGTGAGTAATCCACTTGTCAGGAGCTAATGCCATGTCTTGCAGCTGCTCCGTGCAGGTGGGGTCAGGGCTGGTGCTGAGCCAACCCAACAAATTCTCCTTCTTCTGTTGCTGCTTCTTGGGAAGAGTCCAGGAGCACACCGTGCATAAGGAGCAAAGCACATTTGCTGGGGCACACCTGCATTTAGCACCAGGGAGTAGTAGCCTGGCTTTCTAAGAATGGTTCATTAAATACACCATTGTAGAGTGTGGTGGGTGCGTAGCAGCCAGCTTGGTTAGCACTGCGTCGGGAGAAGTGCGGGGTGGATGTGTTAGAGACTTCTTGCTAAGAATGTGTCACAGTCTGTATGCATTAAATATATCCGTGTTGAGGCTGGAGTCTTACACTGTTGTGATGAGGCAAAATGACAAATGTACTCTGAGCAACAATTCTACAGATTTTCAACAAAAATGTAAAAGGAATATTTTTGTTCTTCACGTTAACATGGGAGTTTGAAGAAGAAGTGGCAGATAGGGGATAGTGAGGGTGAAAAAGCATTGCAAGAATATCAGAAGATGCTGATTAGCAATGAGAAGTGGCAGGTTAAGTATAAACAAAGCTGCCTCAGGATTACAGCAGCATTCCATTGTCAAAGGTATAAGCTCTTTACAAACAAAGCATCAGCAAGCCTTATGCAGAGCTCACTCCTGAAGTGGAGAAGCACCAGGGTCATGAGCAGCTGCCAGACTGGTGTTTTCTGCTGTTTTGACACAGGTGACATTACATGGCGTGTGGCCTTTATTTGCATTACGTTTGGGCTTATGTGCTGACATTCCAGTTTCAGTGCAAGGCACATCTAGTGAAGTATAGACACTTGGTGTATGAGTGTCAGCTGGAAAGGAAAACTTTCTGAAAGTGAGCCCATTAGCAGAATAGGGAAAACTATTAGCAGCTGATACCAGGGTGAAGCTTTATGATTGCCAGCCAAACCATCAGGTGTTTTACCCATATGCTTTCCTGCATGAAATATTTTATTTTCCTCAAGGCTCAAACAGCCTTCTGGGATTTATAGCATTTATTTAAAAACAGCAAACATTTTCATTATTTCCACACTGTTTGGGGACCATAATTTACTTAATGCTATGAACAATCACATTTCTCATGGACTGCTGTGAAATGTCACCTCTAAAAGATGGCTCCCTCGATGGTAGAAGTGAAAGCCCCATTTGTAGTTTTCATTTTTTATTTTGATTTAATTTTCAGACAATTCAACTTTCACAACATGCATGAGTGACTAAATTCATTTCACTTGTCAGAAGAGAAAAATTTTCATAATAAAAATCTAAAACAAGAATGGCCTTTTGCTTGCCGACCACGTATTTCACATCTGCTTTATTTCCTTCTCCTGTGGTTGGCTCAGTTGGCTTTGTTCTGGGCACAGACTGGGGCTGGATATTTTCTTCCTTCCCGATCTGTTATCAGTGATGACCTACAATAATTTGTCTGAACTTTAGAAGGGTTTCAATGAAAGGGCCAGATACACCCTGTCCACATGGAGACAGTCCATTCTTGTTTGTAAAGCCAGTGCACTGCATGCTGATATCATGGGTAGTCCCAAAGGTGAGATCTCTTTATGTGCAGGAGTTCTTCAGGATTATCCTGGCATGCAAACTTTTTTCTTAGCATGCATGAAACCAGAGCTGTGGAAGCAAGGAGGTCCTGATACGTTTATCTTATCCCACTTTGGTTCATCTCCTGCACTTCAGTTGACTACCCGTCATGCAGGAGGTCTCTGTGCACTGGGCACATCAGTCCCCTCGCTGAGCTATTGAGCCATTCTGCACCACCCAGCAGTAAGCTACTACATGGTAATAACTTGAATGTCTTTCCAGCGATGTGAATAGTCACTGAGCAGAGAAGCTGAAGGTGAAAAATCCTATTCCCATCAAACAGCCAGTGAGCAAAGACTAATTCAGTTGCTGTTTGCACCAGCTGTGGACCCAAGGCCAGTTTAAGGCAGCGGATGAAGCGGCAGCCTGGGGAGCAGCAAAATGGTTATGGTTCCACTAACCCTCTTTGCCCATGGATAGTCAGGTTCCTTGCCTCCTTTCTCCATACAGACATACGGGCAAATTCCTGTTGGACAGCATCTGTCATTTCAAGACATATCTGGAAAAAGCATGCTGAGCTTTTCTTCCAGAAGTTGAGCTGGTTTTCATTAAGATCCCACGTGCTACTCTCTAAATGTACTTGCCACTAAAACCTTATGCAAATAATTATTACAGCTAAGCCATGGTCATAATTTCCATTTCACTGAGGTCAGTTGTGCTACATTTTTTGGATTGGTTGCTATTGGTATAAATGGCTTACATTCATCTGTGAGGGTGCTGGTTTTAAATTAAATATAGAGCTGAGATATGTGCATCTGCTTTAGGCTTGCAAGCTGCTAATGTGCTCCCTTTAATCAAAATCCATTACCTTTCACGTGATGTAAAGGATTAACCCTTTAAGTGACTCCGGGGACACTGTTCAGTTAAAGCAGCGCTGATAAAGTCATTGCTATATGATGTTTATGCTCTCCTGTTGTGAGGAAGAGCTGAAGTGGGCAAGCCAGCAAGCGCAGCACTTCAGAAGTTAATGGTATTCATGGTCTTTTCCAAACATGGCCTTACAAGGGTTATTTCTTCGTTATTCTTTGTTTTCAGGCTGGTTAAGACTTTAATGCTGCATCCATCCTTTGTACAAGCTGGTGCTGTTTTCCCTGCTGCCAGACACGTGCCTGTTTAAATATATGAAAACACAGATGAGGGTGCACTTCTGTTAACAACAATTCATCTTGCAGTTATCCAAGATAGAACAAGTTCAAGAGTGGAGAAAAATCAGAATTTTCAGCTGCTACAGAAGGTGAAGGAGAAAAGATTTAATTTCAAGTTGGCTATACTGCATACTGGAAATGAATTGTACTTTTAATTAAGTTTGTCAGCGTGTTATGCATTGCTGAAGCTTAAGGAAATATTATAGGAGTGAGGAAATGGGTATGTTTGGCAGGAGAAACACAGTATGTGTGAAAGATCAACCACTACCAGCAAACCTGAGCTATAAAAATAATCTATCTATTGGTCTAATTAAAGATTTCTCCCTGGCAACCTTTCTTTACCAATATCCATCAGTCTCTGCACTCTTTCTTTTTTAAATAAACTGCTGCAGTAAATCCAATGCTATCCGGATGGAGAAAATATATTATTTTGCACAAGTATAGTTGCAAATTTACTAACAAACTTAGTTTAACCAATACATTGGATTTATGAGGTTTGTGCAACAAAAGTAGTTACTTGGGACTACTAAATCCATAATTACCATCCAGGAAAGCCTTATGTGGTGACAGTATACCACTGGTACCTCTCATGCATGACATGTCTGTTTGTTCTGGAGGTTCCTGATGTGCCAGCAGATATTCTTCTGGCTGAGCCCAAACCAAACTTCACACAGACAGCCAGCTGGTGTCTTTAGAAGCCAAGCAATGAGACGTTGAAACGCTTTCAGGACTCGAGACAAGCTGAGGGCATACCCAGTGAGCCTGGTGAGGAAAGGAGGTCTGTGAAAGTCAATGGAAGGATGGGTAACCACCTAGGGATAATCTGAATATTCGAGTACAGGGAAGGAAATAAGAAAGGAGCATGTTTTTTCTTCTCTGTTCATGAACAAATGGGAATGTCTGTGTTGATCCTGGTAAATCTACTTAAGCATTGATTCTTCCCCATCAAAGGGAATTGAAGCAATTCATTGTCCTGACAAGCATCTCCTAACCACTTTTTCAAGGTGTTTGCCTGCTTGCTCTTAATCTTGTGGGAGCACAGCAATCTTCCTTTAATCGTGGTTCTTTTTCTCTCTCCTCTACAGTAGTTTGAGAACAGGGACCTTTGTGCCCACCTTGTTCTTATCCCAGAGGCCAAGTGAACCTCCTAGGCTGAGGTGGGTGAAGACATCCTCTGAGCCACCTTTGGGACATAAATATTGGGTGCTGTTAACCCTGCTGGGTGGGGACAGGAGACGACAGTTGGGTCTTGGTGCTCTCTGCTCTCCCTTACTGTGACAGGGAATTTGTTTTAATAACAACGGCTCCTTTTCTGGAAAACATGCAAATGTCCAACCTGAAATGGGGGGAAAGGTGTTGTTGTACCAAGAGGAGTTTTGCCACAGTTTTTCCAAAGGAATAGGATTTCATCTGAGACCTTTACTGTCACTGACTATTTATAAAATCCTGAGGTTTCCGTTTATTTGTTCCAAGTTGCAAACTCATTTATTCACGATGCACCACCCTCACTGTGCCTCAGGAGTCATTAACCTACGTAAATTAAGTGTATCCTCAAAATGCATAAACAAGCTGATTTTAAGCATCCTCTCTATCTGTGTGAAATGCATTTTGTGTGCAAAAACATTGAAAATTAGAATACATGATGGTGAGAAAAATAATACTTAACATTCCAAATGCTTTTAATCTTCAAAGAGCTTAACAAATATTAGTTGATTTAATAATTTAATAAATGATGTATATTCAAGTGCAAATAGTTTAAATGCAGGCCTCCCTGTATTATGATTGGACTTCCATGGCTCAGCATTTTCATTTCTTTTTTTTTCTAATAATGTTGGTTAATTCTTTGAGCAGCTACACTAGCTCCTGCATGCGCTTATCTTTTCAACTCTTAGATGCAAATGTTATTACAGCAAAAAAAAACCCCAAAACCTCAGAGTGTTTCAAAATCAAGAACTGTGTGCTTCTTTATCTTTAATTTCTAGATTGGATGGTCGATAAATAAGATGGCTGATAAATAAACAATAGTTAGAAAAGCCCTGTGCTCGATGTCACATGAGCTGTCATGCTAAATTACGTTGCCAAATGACACGTCTTCCATTTGATGCTTATGGAGCAAATTAGGCAGAAAAGTACTTCACATTCCTAAATACTTTTAGCCATTGGGCTTTTCAAGGTTAAATAGACAACATACATGATCTTTGAAGTAGCAAATGGTGCTACTAAAAATCCATTAATATGCACATTAGCAAAAAATTGACAGGCCCTTGTGGCAGTTCTTGGAGAAAAACTAACAAGGGATGTTTCATGGGACCAATCAGATTCCATGAGGTTCACTTTGTTAATTATTTGTAACTTTGAGTTCAGTGATAAAAGCATGCTAATATGCCATAGAAGCCTTTTCTTTACTTCTGGCCTAATTAAGGATAAACTCATCTTTTGGGCAAGACAGTACAGTGATGTGTCTTCAAAAAGGTTCTTTTAACTTGCTTTTCTTTTCACTCTGCTTCTGATTCACCTAATTATTATCAGGGAGGGCGCAAGCCACTGGTTGTGGCTAGCTGAATAGCATTAGCTGTCAAATTAATATTATCTTCATTTGCAACATCCAGCAAAAATACAAGCATATTGTGCGAATCTTAAACAAATGTTTGGGAAATGGATCCTTATCTGCTATAAGCTGTCATTGGACTTCTGGCTTCCTTGGCCAGGAATTTATACCAGCAATGGATTTGCCCACTGATTATGTAGGCTGAGCACGCAGAGAGCATTCCTGCATAATCACCCTTTTGTAAAATTTAGCTATTTATATAGAGCTCTTATGTTTGACAGTTTGGGCTTAAGGAAACACACGGGCTGATGTATTCAGGCTCCGACATAGGTAGGCTGGGTGCTCGCTAAGGTTGAGGTTTCCTGTAAGCCTTGCTTCTGTTCAGCATGTTCACTTTTAAAATGCTTAGGTTTAAGCTTCAGGATAATGACGTTCCTGTCCTGCAAAGCACTTAAGCAAATGCTTAAACTTCAGGTTAACAGCAGCCTTGCAGTAAGTAGGTGCTTCCCTTTAAAGAAGCAGGCCAACATTTCTTTGTCGATATTTCCTCTGGCTACCAGCTGCAGATCACCCAACTCTTGCTGTGCTTCCATCACAATCGGGATCAGGATCGCTTCAGCCTGTTGCAGGATCTACAAGGATTTATCCCATTACTGAATCACACGAGGATTCATCCAGGCTGCTCCTGAGGTGCCTTCCTCTCTAGTTATTTGTCCAGTGCTCCCATCCAGCATCCCGAGATGGATATTTTCAGTATGCATAGCAATGACAGCCATGGAAGTCCTCAGGACATTCTGAACTATCTGAAAGTTAGCTTTTGCAGTGTCACAGTTGTAGGTGCTTTTCTTTATAAGCCCTTGGGCTGTTTAACGGCACCGAGGCTGCCTGCTTCTGAGTTTTTCTCCTCCTCTACCATCTTCTTGAAGGTGTCATAAGTGCTCCATCACATTTTTTTCTACAACATTGTTCCCTTGGAGAACTTGAATCAGGTACTTGACCGTCACATTGCTCAGGAAGGTAGGGACAGGCTTTTTATTCTGTCTCTCACAAGGCTTCCTGGGGCACCACGTTACCTCCCCTGTTGTGTATCAGTTCAGCCTCTGCTCTCTTCTCACTAAACATTGCATCACTGTGTCTTCCCCGAAGAGCATAATGGCCCTTTAAGCTTTTTTATTTCCTTCTCCTTCAGAATTACATGGTAACGTCCATTCAGCTTCTTGTCAGTTTACTCTGCTTGAATATTGAAAGATTTTCTTTTTTCCTTTAGACAGTCACTATGGAGCATCGTTAAGAATTTCAGCATTGCTTAAACCCCTCTAAAAAAGAAGTTCAAAGCGATTCATGATTATGCTTCCTCACAACAGGCCACAGCATTCTACATAATCAGCCTCTTTCGATATGTATGAAAAATTAATTTCTATTCTGCCTTAAATACACCTCATTGAACCAAATTGAGAAAGTAAAATTATTATAAATGGAAGATAATATTAAATGTCTGGAAACCACCTTCAGAGGCTATTCAGGTACCAAGAAGAGAAAAATAAGAAGAACAATGGAGTATTGATGAGGAAATTATTACTAATGACTTGAAAGTTTAATTGTCTCCAGGTAGAGCTTGGCTTGAAATATGGCAGTGTTGATTCAGCTCAGGTGTAAGCTGAATGGGTCTCCATTGGGCACACAGATGACTGGCAGGGTGGGTTTTGTGTCAGCCTCTGTCACCAGCCTGCTCTCTGAGCTCACCAGCCTTTTGCCTTGGCTTTCCTTTGGGCCTGAAGATGAGTCACAGCCCCCCAGCTTAATGGTGATGATTAAGGATCATCCTCATGATGATTAAGCCATATGCCATACACCATACGCACATTTGCAGCTTGGTTGCAAATGTTTGTGCATACCTGGCTGCATGTGACATCTGTTACCATTACCCATAAACACCTCACAACCTTAAATGCATTTTTCGCAAAATGAGGAGCTATTTCCATGTCCTCCAGGGTGCTGATGGACAAAAAGTGTTTAGAAGAACAAGGAACCAAACCCCTGTTAGTGTCTCAGTGGTATACCATCTTGCTTCCCACCATGCGTGCTGTTTTAGCAAAGAGAGAGAGTCTTGGAGAGGAAATTCTGCAACTGTTGAAAATGGCAGACTGTCAGGGTGAGCCATCCTTCGCCCCTCTCCCACATAATCAGAGCTGGATTCCTTCTCTCTTTGAAGCTGGCTAATGTAGTTTATCATATAAAACCCATTAACTCAGGCTACATGCGGGAGGAAGAAGGGTGAACTTCCCCATAATGCTCACAAAACACTTTGATATCTTAGCCTGGAAGGCACCATAGAAGTGCAATGGATTATTATTAATGAATTAACTAAATGATTAATTTAGTTAAAAGCTAAATTATTTAATTATTCATTAAATTAGCCCCAGATGTGACAGCAGCAATAAGACAAGCACTCAGTCTACGAAGCAATAACACTACTCACATTAAAAAGTTGTTTTCTCCATTATTTAGTGAATTAAAGCTTTAGTTATAAACAAGTCATCCAACAGCCTTTTCAGTCGTGGAACGACTGATGCCTCTCTGGTGCATCGTTACAGATGATAGCAGTGTGAGATTGGAGACAAGATGAGGTCGTTCCTAATGAAGAAGAGCTTAACCTTTCTGATAGTTGGATGTCTAGAACTAATTAATCCTATTCTTAGAAACTCTGAGGTGAATGAAGGTGTGTCATTTAACAGAAACTTCCCCCAGGAGAACAACTGTGGGCTTATGCGAACGGTGGAGGTTTTCTACAACTTGAGCAAATTTTCTAAGTCAACTTTGTCTTCCCGGGACCGTGGGAGGGTCTGTTTCATAGTTCTTAGCTGAGAGGTCCAATTAGATATTTCCCCCTTCCTTTTGGGATGCTTCATCTTGGAGGTTCGAAGCGTTTTCACACAAACATTTTGATGAATATGCTAAAAGGTGTTTTTTTCTTTTTTTTTTTTAATGGCATACTGATATTTCTGAATAGAAAGATGCTCCATCAAATATCCTCAGCCATCTTTAATGAGCGTTTAATGGAGCTAGTTTACCCACATCCTGAAGCCTCCAGAACACCTCTAATTTGCCTTTGAGCTCTGCTTGTTCTCAAGACTGCATGGATTGGCCCAGGCAGGTATCTGAGCTTGACCTGGGCATTCCAAAATGTGAAAGCAATCAGACCCAGCAGGGAAATCATCCTCAGCTTTGGTACTACCTTCCAATGCAGTGAATTTTCTTTTCTGCTCAACCCTTTTCCTTTTCAATTCTCTTTTGCAGGCACATGAATGCTAGCAGACACTGCCATTATAATCTCACAAGGCAGAAGTCAAGATACATTTGGGAAGAGCTGTTTAGCAAGTTCTGTGAACTCATGCAATTTAGATTATCAATCAACCACTGGAGTCCCAGGCCTTGATTCTGTGATGTCCCAGGCATACAATTATACCTATCATGCTAACTTGGCCTATTGAAGTCTGCTGACAGCATGAGGTTTAAGTTATGTATGTCCTTGAAGGATTAGCCCCCTTATTCTTCTCTAGCACTTCAAATAGAGTAGCTGGATGCCAAATTTCTTGTCAGGTTCGCTGTTTCTCCACCTGCAGAGCAGCTGTCGGCAAAAGGCCCTGTATTTTATGTTTATTAATAATTCTAGCTTGTGCTACAGAAATATAAGAAACTTCAGCAATTTTCTCAGCTCAGTACTTAAATTCTTGAATTAGACTTTGAGACATCTTGTTTCACACATACTGCAGAGGCGGAGAGTGGAGACAAGTTGTCGTGCATGAATGAAGATGCTGAGAATTAAATGAAAGAGATTTTCCCACCTCCTAATAAAAGTCAAAAATGACTCACCTGAAATAGAGGAGATTAACAGCGGCCAGTAATTTATTGGGTACTGCTTTGTTGATGTTTGATATTGGCTATTCTTAAGAAAAATACAACCCAAGAAAATCTATGTGAAACACCAGACAGCCAAAGGGACTTGATGGCTTCATGCGAGAGCCAATGTTCAAGGCCAAAACTTTGAGACAGAAGTCTCTCTGTCCTGCTCTTCCTCAGATCCACAGTTCCTTAACTTTAAAAATATTTAAAGATTTTTCTTTCAGTGTGTTCCTAAAATCAGAGTTGACAGATTTCAGAAAATCTATTTTGTAAAACAAGAAAAATGGGCTTAGGTTAGTGGCCATTAACATGTCAGCTAGATAAATCAGAAGGCTTCTACCAGGGATCTTAATAATAATAATAAAAAAGTCCACCTAGGACAATGAAAAGTAGGAAAATAATCACCGGCAGACCTTTATTTTCCCCAGGTTCCACGGGAGAACTATGAAAATGTTAATTCACAGAGGCACTTAGAAAGGCATTGCTTAACTTTATCTATGTCATGAATTCTGGCTGACAAAATCTTACTATAAACTAATTTACACTATCCATCATGAAGTATCATTTCAAATGAAAAGATTTAGGTTTTAACATAGCACTGTAAACTCCCAAGGACTTTTGGACAGCAAACAATGAGCTCAACCATCCTCTTGAGAAGCCTATGTGATCTACAGCCTCTAGAAATCCCATATCTGACTAGTTACTGCTGCAGGGACATCCTGCAAGACCAGTGAGCTTCACAAGGTACTACTCAGATGGTAGTAACAGGAGGTGACCCTGAACGAGTGAACAGAAAGATACAGCAGAGGTTTTATTGATATGTTGTCAAAGAAACCAATTTGTTCCTTTTCCCTTTTAAGACAGATGAGGCCACAAGTTTTGTACTTCATAGGCCATACTGGGGGGGTTTCGGGCCTCATTCAGGTACACTTCTCAGTGAAACTTCACTGAGGGAAGTACTGAACTTCCCATATATTTCCAAAACAACTGTCTTTCTGTAGATCAAGAGAAGAGTCTCAGTAGAAATAGGTTCTCTTCCCTGCTTCTGCAGGAAGATAAATGCTATGCTGAAAAAATCCTGTTCTGATGCCTTTTAAACAAGATTCCTGAAAAAGATCTGCAGAACCTTTTCCCTGTGAATCTCCATTCACTTCATCTTCCAACTGAACTACTTTACAAGAAATCCCCCAACTTCATTCCAAGTTCAGGATGTTTGCAGATGAGTAGGCTTTGGCCTCTTTAATGGGAGAGAGCTAAGAGAGATGACATAATCATAAATTAACAATGATAAGCTATTTACCGTCTTTCTGACACAAGACCTTGGCTCTGGGGAGGCAGACAGTGTCATCTATTTGAAGGGGCAAAGGTGAGGCACTGAACTGGTGTTTTTATGAATATTTCATACCTTAGAGCAGGAACCTGTCTATTCCCATTGCAGATACTTCTACTTGAAACAAAATGCAGTGTGGCTACAAGCTAATGTTCCCTTGTTTAATTTTTCCCTTGTACATCAGTAAGCTTGCCAAAATTGCATGGGTAGAATGTGAAAATGGTGTGCAGTGTAAAGGAAAGGGTCAAAGAAGAGACCTTAAGGGTTTAACAGCAATTTTTGCATACTTCAGCCAAAATATATGAAAGCACACAGTCAGAGAACAGATAACAATCCTTATCCACTATCCGTGCCTTGCACCTGGGCATGCTGGTGTGGCAGTAAGATGTGGTGCAGCAGTGGGACTGATCCTGCAGTGTGGGGGATGCACTGCTGCTGCCCGATGCTATAGAAGGTCTGTCCTCATGCACCAGTTGTGATGTACCAACATTCAGCTTTCATTCCATCACGCCAAAAACAACAGTAGTGTGCATGCCTGTAACAGCAACTGGCCTTTCTATGACTCTTGCTGTTTCATTTATCCAGCAGTTTCAAGGCCAAGATGTTTCTTTGAAAGATATTACTAGAAAAAAAAATAAAAATTTCAAGTCTTTCTCGGTAGTGTTTTATGTCTCTTATACAGTGTTAACCTCTAGCACAGCTCCCCAGAATTATCACTGATGGTGGCCAATGAAGCAACTCTAAATTTTGTTCCCTGGCATTTTCTGGACTTCCCACAGTATGAAGTGCTCGTGGCTTTGCAGTAAAAGTGAAAATTGCATGCAGTTTTTGGTATTAAGGTAATGACAACGTCCAGCAAACTTCCTATTTCATAAACTTCCACAGCTAACCATCTCCAAAAGTAACAACATCCCAGTGTATTATTCTATGTGCTCACACTGCAAGAGGAAAGTAGGTAGCTCTGAGGAGCAGCGTCTAAATGCCGCATGTGGTAATTTGACACACAACTGCCATTAACAATAATGGGAATTGTATGTCTGATGATCCATCACGCAGAGCAAAGAAAATTCAGCCCTGGGGGTTTGCTGTGCAGTGTTCAGAAGTGCAGTGCAGAATGGGGAGAGAAGCGAAGAGTAAGAAGCTTGTTTCTCCTTTCATGCCCATCAAGGGATGTGCAGAACACCGTTTTTAAGAAAAACCCAAATCCGTGGGTTTTTCTGTTTGTCTTTTGTAAATTGATTGTAAAAAGTAAGAAGCTTCTAAGCCTGTCTATTTAAGGACACATTTTGAACCCAGATGCTTGTAACCGGGAGCTTAAGGACCCTTCTTGCTCTCAACCTCAGGACTAGACACTTAAAGGGTCAAGAGCTCTGCTTGCTGGCTTGCTTCCCTCTTGAAATAAGCAGGCAAAGCTGTGTAAATGGCATGAAGGCCCAGAAGAGCTTTGGCTGTGCTTGTCTCCCCCGTGTTATTTGACAAGCTACCGCAGCATTGAAGCCAATCGAAAAACTGAAAAAATATGGTTTGTATCTGAGTTCTTCCAGCTACTTTAATTATTAATTTATGAAATCATGAATGTAAAAACATTCTGGAGCAGCTTAGACATTTCTTTTCATTTGGTTTCCTAGCCAAATGTAGTTAAGCCCCACCTTGCAAAGTTTGTCCCATATCCATCTGAACAGAGAGGCAGCAAGTTCTCCATGAGAGAGAACTCCAGTGGAAATCAAGGCAGTGCCTTGTGCACAAGGACAACAGCAATTCATCAGATTTCTAAAGCCAAATGGGCCACTGGATCAACTTCCCTGACTTCTCACATAACATAGGCTGTATAAATTCAGCCCATCCTTATTTACTGACCCAGTAGGCCCTTGCATAGTGAAATTTTTTTCTCACGGATGTTCTTACTTAAGGTACTTGTTACCAAAAGTCAAACTCTTGGCAGAAGGTCAGCTTCTTAGAACTCTGGGTTCTGCTGTCCATGCCAGCAACAAACTCTATTTTCACTTTCTATTGAACAATTGGTGAAGAAAACCAATCACAAGCACAGGCCTGAGCTTTCAGCCTTGTCTCTCTCAATAACACGATCTCAAATGAGTTAAATTTGTACGATTCTGCTAAAAATGGTCAATCCGTGATCAGGGAGCCTTGTTTAAGCTTAAATTCCTTTGCTATTTGTAAGTGCAAAAAGAGAAAATGGGGGAAGAAATCCGTGTGAGCTCTGGATCCAAAGTGAAGTCCATAGAACTGGCACACAAAGATGCTTTGAGTTGGAAATGGGGCACATCTGATATCAAGGCTTGAGGGAGTTAAAAGTGACACATAGGAGACCAGCATTACCTTCATGTTTTGTGCTAAGTTGGGAGTTCACCTTCCCTGAATTTTTTACCCTTCCAGCTTTCTTCTCTCTTCTTACGACTACCTGCAAAAATAAGTTACATGAAAGATGAGCTGGGGGACTGTTCTTAGGTACGAAGTTTTCTTACAGTTTGTTGTAGCTCCTCGCCATGCCCTTCTGAAGGCCTCTCCATAGTGTGACGTTTCAAAAGGAGCAGAAGAGCAGACGTGAGTTGCTGGCAGAAGAGATTTGATTTGTTAAAGTGCTTTTTCTTGGCTTTTTTTTTTCTTTGTCTTGGGAAGCAGAATTGCCTCCCGAAGTGTGAAGAGCTGTTTTGTTTGGAGCATTTAAGAACAGTGGAATAAGTATTAAAAATGCATGATCTGGTTCAGCACTAATGGTTTTGGTTGGATTAGAGGCAAAGTATGGACAAAGTGGCCTAAGAGCCACAGTTTTAATGGTCCTAAAATGCACTTCACTTAAATAATTCACTGCCCTCTGTTCCCAGTCAGTTCCCACCTCTACCTCTTACAGCACGCACCTGTACCTTATTAATAAATTAGGTTATATTTATTAACTCACTGTACTGCCAACTCTCTCTTTTATTTTTTTATACGTTTTGTGATCCAAGAAAGTCCTTTGGAAAAAAAAAATCTCACTTAATCTTTTAGTTATAGACGTCCCAGCATTTTATAGTTACACCAAAAAAAGGGAGGGTGGATATATTTTTAGCAGTATAAATACAGAACCTTGTGCTCAGTAATGTATCTAACATGGTGATACAGTGCTGGAGACTGTATGCAAATGGCACAATTACAGGCTCTGCAATGAAGTATTCATTAGTCCACACAAGTTTCTCACTTCCGTGCACAGTGGCACATGTGCAATATATTACAGTTGTTTATGCTCAGACTAGGAAAAATAAGGTCTCGATATTAAAGTTTGTGGTCTGCATTTATTATTTTTTTTAACTTTTTTTGTCACTTTCTGATCGACAGCTATTCAGAAACATATTTCTATGGGCTATGTTTGTTTGTATTTTCCAGATATTGTATCTATTAAGACCTTGTATTGTCTGTCACTTCCATTTTATTCAATCATGTACCTGTCGGTTTTGCTAAAACATGACTCTCATTTTTATGTGGGCTGTTTTTTCTCTCTTCCAACATGCCTTGAAAGTTAGCTTTTCTGAAATCACAGACTGCACCTCCAGAACCAGCCCTTAAATCTGCTCCAGCAATCAACCGCAGGTGCAATTTTGTGAGTACAACCAATTGCAGGAGGAAATTATAGAACTTAAAGATCAAGCATCTCCCTGATTTGTAAGCACAAATAGCAAGTATAAATGAAGTCGATGGAAACTGTAAGTGCTCAAAGCTTCACAGTGTAAAGCTGTTGTTTGCACCCACAAATTAGATGATAAGAAATCAAAGCCTCCTATCTCTGCTCTCAGTTGATTGCAGGATTGATGTGGGAGCCTGAGATGGAGTCTCTCTAGAAATGCGACCTTTCAAGACCCTGCTTGTGCATTTTCCAACGTGGGACTCATTGTACATAGTTTGATTATGCCTCATTTGTCATCTTCAGTATCCCTTGTAATTAAAAATTAAAAAACCAGAGACACAAAACATAAGGATGTGGGGATGCAAAGAACTTGCTAGCAGGAAGTTAGGGGATGTCATGCTCGGCTCCTTGTATGTTGTTACCCTGAGGTGAACCTCAGTTACAAAAGTAAGCTCATGGGGACAAGAGCTGGGCAAGAAATTCATTGTACAATTTCCCCTCCTTAGCATGCTTGCGGCTCTAGCTTCTGTTCCTCAGGCAAAGTTATCTCCTGTTACATCTCTGTACATCTATTGTCCCCATCTTGGTGTGGTCAAGTGGCAACAGAAGCTGTAGTGGGTTGCACAGAATTGTAAGTCACTGCACGACCTCCATACCTTTGTGTATGTTTCTTAAAAACTGTGAAATGTTTTGTGTAGTGCCAGTATTGGGTTAGGGGTTAAGCTCAAACTCAGCTGTATTTTTTGTATTAGAGCCTCTTATACTTTGGACTAAGGTAATCATTTACTGCTGGCTATTCAGAATTTTGTATCTATATATATCTTGGGGGTTTCCTAATATACACTTAGTAGCTTGAACTTGACCATAATTACACCCTGATTATCTTCAAAAGCTTTACTTATCTCATTATCAACTCCTTCCTATGTTGGAGGTCAGTAGCATATCCCTTTTATTAGCCATTTAATCTTTTTACCCACTAGCTCTACTCTCATTGATTCATTTACTATATTTCTCTGCAGCTAATATTTCTGACATTTCAGACTAACCTCTCCCCTTGCCTTTTACTCTGTCCAAAGTAATCTGTACCCCTATAGATTTTGAGTTCATTACCGTCCACTTTAGGAGTACTGGAGGTCGCCGTTAAAATCTTTATAATCCTGCCTTTAGTGTCACGCACAGTCACATCACTGCAGTTTGCTCTGCTGCACATCCCTAGCACAGGACGTAAGTGGGGAAGACTATCATAATACTTACTGTTGCAAAGAGAGAGGCAAAGACTGCTGTGGTGGTAACAATAAATAAAAGGAACCCATTCCCATAACAGAAGCAAAACTACTCTGGAATTACCATTCTTATAACACAATATTTTTGCTCGTTCATTTCACATATATTTTCTGCTATGAACCAGTTTTTTAGAAATAGCATTTATTGATTTTACTTTCCCTGTGAGATATAATTAACATTTCCAAGGCTTAGGTTTCCTATTACCTTTCCATCATGTTGTCATTTGCACGTGATTCCTTTCAGTGAGAATTCTTCTTCGTCTTTCTGACCGGGTTTGTCTCCATGGATAGGAACTTCCGTGGGGGAAGAGTTTGTTTTTGACAAATCTTTCAATGGCTTTCCCAAATAAATCATTTCCTGCATGCTAACTTTTTCTGATGACCCTCACTGGATTTAAAGAACCTTTTTTTTTTTTTTTAAAAAAAAAAAAAGGTGACTCTTCAGCATTCTGAATGTACTCCAGTTCTTGGCAGCCTGAAGCATACAGCTGAATGCATGCTAAGTCTAGCAAGGATAATTACACCAGCTGTGACCTTTTTGAACACATATTTGGACCAAAGCAGTTTTCAGTCACTTCTGATTGACTTAGAGCTTACTTGAATTTCCATTTCTGCAGACTTCAAATACCATCTTCCAGGTACAGAGGTCAAACCCAGCTGGGTTCATGTGTGTCATCAGAGGTTTTATCATTTGATATTTGTTCCCCTTTATGACTTCTGATGATTCAGGGGAGGTTTTGCAGCAGATAGGGCCACACGTTCATCACAGCTTTGGGCTCAAGTGGCCATAACAAGCTGAGAACAGTGTCCCCAGCTGTGAGCACTGGGTTCCTGCCCTTGGGTCAGTGAGGAATGGAGTCCACCCATAATGCTTTTGTAGAGCAGTGATTCTCATTTAACACCATGTGCTACATGACCAAGTTATTCAGAGAATGAAGAAAAGAAGAAAATGAATACAGATGAAAAACTACTAGTTTCAAAAGTGTTCAAAAGTGTATATATATATATATATATTTCATTGGAAAGCACTCATTTCTCTTGAGAAAACCGAACACATTTGGTTTTGCTGAAACTCTCCTCCAATTGGAGTGGAATATCTGATCTACTTAATGTTTGGTTTTTTTTTGATCTGTAATGCTACATGTTTGACACTTGTTTATTGTTAGAGGACAGATGCTTAATTAAGATAGCCTAATTCAAGAATATGCTGCTTCTCAACTAACAGAATTTTCATGTCTGTTTTGGGGGTACACCCCTGAGTCTGCATGCTGGATAGTAGGGTCGGTTAATGCAGCTTTATTACTGATTACATCCAGTGAATGATCAGTGTAGACTTCTCAGAAAGTGCATGTGTATAATTTTTAGCTATTTACTTAGGAGCATCTCCTCTTTATAGTTGCTATGCTCGTATCAAGTACAGTTGTATTCCATTATTTTCACCTTTAGAATTTCTAGCTTTCATTAGACAACCTTTTTGCCTACTGTGCCATGGGGCAGGCAGTGTTGGCAGCATTCCTTTACTGGAATTGGTTGCTTTCCACCAAACAATTTCACTGTTGACCAAACAATATGCTCATTTATATCAGAAAGGTACTTTTACTGTGAAGGCTAAATAGCTGTCATAGCGGAGACAAATAACTTTAGGCTGATTTGAAGACCATCATTGCTGAAGGGACTCTCTGGGCTCTCAGTAGCCTTGCTGGAAGGATATGGTTGAGCCTAGGAGGCAGCATCCAGCACTTTTGCATGGAATAGAGCCAGATTATGCAGGGATCAGTGCATCTTTCAAAGGAAGCTCAGCAGGAGTAGCTCTGCATCTGGATAAGCTGTTCCTAAAAGGATTAAAGAGATGACACTTCTACCAGCTCTCTGATTATTTACCACTTGGTAAAACAAGGATGATGTTCAAATTAATACGGCCCATTCTGTGATGCGCATGGCTAACTGGGACTGGGCAAGAGAGCTGCTTCCCTTCAGCAGCCCATTTTGGGGACATCCATGATAACCAGACACTTGCACCATCCCTCTGGCTTGCTTACATCAGGGTAGTGCAGCCCAACAGGAGTAAAGCAGTAACTGCTGTGGACCTGCCATCTACGCTGCACTAATTTTGCTCCCAGTTATCTCTCGTTTAATCCTATTGACTTAATGTCTGTTAGTGATGGGAACATGCTGTCTGTCCCTGGAGCACATCATCTGGGGCTGTTTCATCCTGGTGTTAAGTCCCTGGGGCTGCTCCACAACATGAACCAAATCCCAGTCTGAATGACTGAGCAGTGCAGTTCAACAGAGCACTGCTGATCTGCTGTAAGACACCAGCACAGAGGCAGCCTCTCTATTTTGTAGTGAAAACAAGCAAAGAAAATGCTTGTAAAAGAACGCATAGCCTACACACACCTGTACTGCCTAAACCCTTCTCTTTGTCTCTGATACACTGTGCTCAGATCCAACTCATCGAGTGCTGGGGCCACCTGTCTCCTGTTAAGCTTCCTGATGTTTCTCTGCCTTTCCTGGCCTTGAGCTCTGCCAGAGCTGGTTCTGCTGCTTGGGGAGGGGTCTCCCACCCAATTACCCAGACCTTGTCTCCTACCAGCCCTTAAGTGTTTGCTAAAAGATGGTTCATCTTAGATCCTTCTTTCTGTCACCTCTTTGCTGCAGGTTCGTGTTTCTTTGAACCAATGGAGTCACATACAAAACACTATCAACACCTGCTCAACATGCCTTAAACAGCTTGTCTTCTTCAGCAATCCTTCAGTGCTCTTTGCACTGAAATGTTGCAGGTAGGGATTTTGCTCGCAGGGAGGCATTAGGCTTAGCATCTCCCTGTCGATCCCACCCTAAGTATGCATTTGGCATAATCATGTTATTTTAAAAGATGGTAAAAGCAAATAGATGGGATGTAATATCCCATTAGCTAAGAATGCATGCTCCACTGAGCTGGATTCATTTTCAACACAGGTTATATCCAGTGCTATAGGTATTTTGGCCAAAAAGAATAGTCCTGGTGCTACTGTTTAACACAACAATGCACTGTGCTGGATCTGGGCTGTAGAAGTGGGACGCACAGCAGTGGTGATTCCCAGAAGTGTGAGCACTGCTGCAGGCAAAACCACGTGTAAAACAGTGGCATGATGAAGGCTCTGAGCAAAACTGCTTTTTGCTTTTGAGGAAAACAAATGCCCAGCATGAAGCAAATTGCTTCAGGAACATGGATGCAGACAGGTTGGCCCCCAAGAGACTGCTGCACAAAAGCCAAATATTGCATTGACTTAGAGGGTCTGGAAGCAAAGGAGAGGTTTTTTGGGATTTGTTTCTTTTTTTGCTGCTAGCAGCAGCTTCAACATCTGTACCGAGCCACTGGTGTGAGCCAATGTGCAATGTGTTTTGGAGTCCCCCTCTGCTCTATCCTTTACTGGGAAGAGAAAAAAAACCCTGCACCCAGCATCACTTTAAAGCCCATGGGTGCTGCAGTGCATCTTCCCCTCATACATCAGGAGCTCAGCCCCTCCAAGGACCCAGGGCAGGTGAACTCATAAATATATGTAAACTAACAGTACCTTCCTCTTTTTCACATGTGAGGGGAATAGAGGTGTTCATTGAGCATTCTGCTCACACAGAGGAAGCTGGAAGAGCTGGAGGAAGGTACAGGGTGGGTGCCTTTCAGACCTGCACATTTGCTGCTATTCCTTATTGACAAAGCCATAAGGGCCCCATCTAGGAACTATCACTAGAAAGACTTTGGCTGTAATGGGAGCTTGAGAGTTTCCTAGGAGTTACTGTTATGGGATAGAATATCCTGAAAAATTCTCTTGCAAATACATTGCAGGACTGTGGAATGGTTTTGTTTTTTTTTTTTTCCTTGGAGAGAATCCAGGGCTCATTCTTCTAAGCTATAAATTCTTCAGTCCAGGGATCTTTGTTTTCTTTCATGTCTGAAACAAACCTCGTGTCAGGGTACGCTCAGCCCAAACCAAGCAATATATTACCATACAAAAACATCATTTACATTCAGCCAAGGTTCCTTTTAATGAGAACTTAGATGTCTGACAACCAGACTGGAGTACCTGGTGGCTGAAGGCTGCTGGCATAGGTCAGCCAAAGCCCAGTGCTGCCCCATGACATCCCACCTACCCACATTTCACATTCCTCGAGAGGCACAAAGGTACTGCACCGCCCACATCAGAGTTTGGCTGTCGGATATGACCTGAGGGAAAAAAAATCAGGGTAAAATCACACAGAACATCCAGTGAGGAAAAAAAATTACAGCAAGGAAATCTCTCCGGTACAAGTCCTGATGATCTTGTGAATTCTTGTACTCTGCATAATGTTAAGGATCATTAAAATGAAAACACTCCTCCATTACAGCCAGGAAAGGAATCTATACCACTTATATGATAATACTATGGAGCTACATAGAGGTTCATGAAATATGGATGTGTTTATATGCAACATGCTCCAACTTAAATTTGTAATGCTAAGTAAAGTAACTACCTGCAAAACACATTCATTCAAAACATTCAAGTGGTGAAGGCTTAATTTGATTTACCTTGCTTTAGCACTGTATTATTTTCCTGTTATTGTGG
Organism: Gallus gallus; assembly: GCF_016699485.2. Taxonomy (NCBI): domain Eukaryota; kingdom Metazoa; phylum Chordata; class Aves; order Galliformes; family Phasianidae; genus Gallus; species Gallus gallus. The sequence goes on along the minus strand of NC_052542.1, from coordinate 15,544,615 downwards.
CATTTTGTTGTTCTTGTTCTGCAGAAAATCTGGCACTGGGTTTTTCTAATGCTTATATTGATAGACTGGAGGTCACTGAGGTTCAGCCTTGGGCCGTTTTCTGCTTCTCTCTTTCCTTAACAGCTATCTCTAGTTTTAGATTCCTTTGTAAATCTTGGACTCTCCACTTTGGAAACTGCAAATAATGCACATATATTCTATATTTGAGTATGTCTTAAACATGCAGATAATGTGGAATTATTGCTCTTATTTACTTATTTGTACATTATTTCATTATAGGCATGAACAGCCACATATACAAGACTGTCCAAATACACAGAAAATCATTTTCCATTGCAAAGAGCTCATAAAGGCTATGCATATTTAGTGTTGTACACTGTAGATGTCAGCATGTGAACAACAGCATTCATGGAAGCATATATGGGGCTGCAGCCTAAAGACTAGATGTGCTAAGTGAGGGAGATCATGATGATGGAACAAAAAATATATCCTGAACTCATACAAGGTTAGGGCAAATATTGAGAAAATCTGAATTTAACATTTTAATATGCATTTATATGGCTGAATTATGGCTTTGGGTTGCAACCGTCAAGAATTACCCAGCATACAAATTCACTAAAACAACCCAGAGTGTGATGCACTTTATTAGAAAATGGAGTGTAGAAGATTTAATAAAAATAATGGAACCTTAGCTATAAAAGACTTTTCTGTTGCTCGCTGGTACTATATAATTGCTTTAAAGTGTCATGTTTTAGGAAAGGAAAGAAACACCAAGTATGTGAATGATCAAGACAGAAGCAGACAGACCCTGCTGTGATGGTGAACCCAGCCCAAGGCATGCTGAGCCATCCATTGGCATCCCCAGCCTTTGGCTCTCTTCCCTCCTCGGCAGGAGCTGCAGCTCAGAGACCAATCTGCAACCCAGTCAGTGCTTGGTTAAACAAGTCAACATTGGCAGTGTTTGATACAGAACACTGTGTGTCCTCTTGTATGTCTTGAGTTGTAGTGAAACCTCTGCCTCTTCCAGTTGTTGGGGGATTTGCTGTTAGGATTTGGTAATAGATGGACCATGCATCCAAGCATAACCACAGAAAGTCAGAAAGTGTTTTTCTTTGGTCCTTTATACTGTGTGAGGAGCTCAGCCTTGCTTTTGCTGATGCTTCTCTTCACTGCAGATGGGTGACATATTAAAGCTTTCAGACGTAGCATCTCATTCTCACCATGGAGATTCTGTCGGAGGTGTCTGCTGGAGGGCTCAGACCCAAACCTGTTGCTCCATTGGGACCCTGGGGCCAAGCCTTGCCCCAGCAGAGCGTGGGATGTAATTGCACAGACAGGAGCTGACAAGGGCAATTCAAAGATAAACTCTCATCTTGCAGCTTGGTGCACTTACAAGCACTGCTTTTTCTTGCCGCGTTTAGGACAAGTATCTAACAGCCTATTTTTCCTTGGGTTTATTTTTTGAAGTCTGTTTCTCCCCAGGAAGTTGAATGTATGAGCAAGAGTTTGATATTATCTGCCCCTTGCTGTGGAAAATGTCACAGGCATGTCATGACAAATGTCACCGCTCTCCTGTTTCATAGGCAGGAGCATCAGTTGCCAGTCACACAAACCGGTGGTGTATATTACTGGGGAAGTGCAGCTGGCTTGTACCCAAATCCACATTTGTGAAAGAAAAAATGCCTGTGCGTTCCCTCTGTGGCAGAAATGAAAACCAAGATCAATGACTTACTCTTTCTAAGTCTTACGTGCAAGGTAAAACTACTCTTTCACTCCGTGATAATGTCAAGTGAAGAGAAATATACACCCGGTGAGGTCATGGTCAGTTCAGGAAAAATATGCTATAAAAGAAATCGCCTGTGTTTTCTCCGAGTGAGGGGGTGGAGGTGTTGGTAAGGAAAAGCATGAATTAACTGATGATTGCCGCGTTTGGATTAAATATAAGGAAAATGAAAAATGATCGAGATCTTGTTTAATTTTAATCAGCGTGGCATTCCTGCTCTGTGCTTCCTGGCTATTCCAGCTTTTTGGTGGAGGCAGACTACCTCTGGTTGTTAGACACATTGATTTAAATGGTGTCAGCTGCATTGTGAAGTGCAGCCCTATAGATTTCCTGGTATTTTTGGCAGTGTGAGGATGAGACATTCATGGAGCTACTATGGAAAAACTGGAAACTAGGGGATACTGTGCTCTTGAGGTTAGGAGAGGAATCTCCCAGCTCAGATATCCGCTGGGTGACAAATGCCTTGAAAGGCCCTCAAAGGAGGTTTCTATCAGGAAAACTGAGAGGCCATCCTGAAGCTGCACATTACAGGTGCTGGGTGAGAACCAGATCTTTCAGAGCTGGTGGAGAACCACAGGATGCAGCTCCCAGCTCCGGAGCCAGGGCAGAGACAACCACTGCTGCTTCCAATAGAGGTGGTCATGATGAAAGCGAAGGGGCTGCCCCAGGCAGCAGTTTCCATCTCACATTCTCCCATCGGAAGCAATGCAAGGTGGTGACGACACTGTTGGATACTGCTGAGCAGATGCATGCAGAACAATGTATGAAAATGAGGGTGGCAGCTGCTGCAAAAGCCCCATAACGGCTGACGTGCCCACAACTATCTATTATTTTGCTTCATGAAGAATGGGGAAATATGAGAAAAAATGAGGTAATAATGTTCTGAACAAGTAGATAACAGAAACCAGTAATCCTGCACCTCTAGTCCCTGAGGAAGTAACGTGAGAAATACTGAGATGATAAAATCTGTAAGTACCTTGAAACCCATATAAAGGGTAAAAGACCTAAACTCTCATATTTAGGATAGCTTTTACAGGTATCAGAGCAGAGCCTGAATTTCTATGTTTTGCCATCTTTCTGCTCGACTATGTTGTAGGGCACTTGAGATACCAGGCGACTTTATAATGTTCTGCCGTCACATTCTGTGATGTTTCTTCTGTGCTGAGCACCTCTCCATTTTGTTTAGCTTGATGTGTTTCTAGAGTAAGCTAAGAAAGTCAGAGTTAATTCAGGGAAAAAAGAAATCAAAACTTGGAATGTGCACAGCTGAGGATTTGCTCAGGAACAGCTTTTCCACTTTGTCGTCGCATCTGTCCATAACCTGAATTTACTGTTTCTGTTGCAAGCACTACAGTTTAATAGAACCTTCCACAGTAAGTAATATAGTGGGATGGGCATTACATTTTTTTTCCTTTGTAGGTAAAGCCAGATTTTGCCTTTGGTTTGTGTAAGCCTGTATTTAATTTAGACTTTTAAGTAATTTATTAAAATTACCATTTGGCAAAGTCTCCTTTCTTAGTTTTAGCAAATAGTGCTGTATTTCAGTTTGGGGCCCCTAAATCTGCTGCAGCAAAATGTGTAAAAAAAAAGGTAATAGGTGGCTGAAATGAATGCTCTGCTTCTCTATGTAGATATTTTCTTCAAGGCTTGTGCACCCAAGGTTGAAGTCTGGATCCCTCAGAGAGGAGGTTTGCCAAACCATTGTTAGCTTGATTGCCTCTTTATTAAAATTACAAAACTGGTCATTAGAGGAAAGGCACTGCTTATAATCCATCTACATTTTATAACAGGCTGACTCCAGAGCTTTTCAAAATCCTGCTTGGAAAAGACAAGCAAAGGAAGCTGATTCTGAACATGATCACATGGAGTCTGTGCTGGCTGAAGGACAAACAGTGGTGTATCAATTTGGAGAGAAATATTCATTAGGGGCACTTTGGGGATTGTTGTTAAGCCTCATTCTATTTAATGAACTGGAAGATAGAGTAAACAGGAGATTAAATGCAAGGTTTTTCTAAATTATGAAGGGTTGTATCACTGTGAAAAATAGAATAAATGGTAAATAAAAAGAGGGGAAGGAGAAGCCTGGGCAACAAGGTAAAATTCAGGTCCTCTTAATATGTAGTTAAAACAATTGCAAATCAAGTAATCTGAGAGGTAAATAACCAGTGGGTCAGGGGGAAAAGGGGACTTAAAAAGTACCAATGACCTCAGGCAGTCATGGAACAATATTGCCATGCATAATGGGAGCGCAGAAGGCCAGCCCACAGTAGTTCTGCAGATGCAAGTGTCTCAGTCATCACGTGTAGATGATACTTCAGTGCCACAAAGGAGCCCACCATTAAAATATTTAGGACATTTTGTCCGTAAGGCTGGAATTTTCATCTGTACTCTGCAGTTGCCAAAGCCTGCTTCCAGCAAGGAGCTTTGTCATTGATTTCAATGGAAGTATATTAGGGCCATTGCAGAGACCTTTCTAAAATTGACCCTTAAAATACAAAACACATTGACAAGTTAATTTGGCTTCAGAGACAGGCAGCCAGAATGATTAGAGCAATTTATTTAAAAGACAATATTAAAATAATTGACTTGATGTTGGCTGCATGGATGTTTGGCTGGATAATTGCCTAAGCATCAGTCATCTGTGGGTAGCACCAAAACCTCGGGTACATTTAGGAGAGAAAAGCCTGAGCCCATCCAAAAGCAGTTCATAGAAACATAGAATATCCCTTGTTGGAAAGGACCCATAAGGATCGTCAAGTCCAATTGCAGCATTAAACCCAGCTCAGGAAGGTCTAAAGAGGGAGGAGAGGGCTTTGGAGTGAAAGACAACTAGGTGAAATAAAGTTGGAAATCCAAAGTCCTTTCCCAGGACGAAGGTCAACAGAGGAATATTCTTCAAAAAGAAGAGATAAGTTTCAAAATTCAAGGAACACAGTGCATATAGTGATAATATGATGGTGCCTAAGCGGACTCTAGTCTCAATTATTCTACAGAAATTAATAGGAAATGTATTTGGGAACAGGCATTAGGATATATTTTGGTTGAATCAAGACAAAAAAAAAGGAATAACTTCACATTTCTCACATCTTTCTGAATCATTGCTGTTGTTTTTTTTTTAGTGAGAAGGACAGAGGACATCAGAGGCTGTTTCTTTTGTGAAGTGAAGACATTTGGGGGTGGGAATGTGCAAAGACATCCCCCAAGGCTTTGAGAATTTGGGTCTGATCTTTCCCTGACAGATTTCCTCTAAAGAGACATCACCCCTCGTGGGAAATAACTAGGTGTTATTTGTCAGTACAGCTGGAAATGCTGTTTAGGAGAATCTGAATGTAGGTGTTTTAAGTTAGCTTGCATTTGGGGGTCTGCTAATGGGCTCATTGTTAAATATGGCATTTTACATCTCCCTGCAAACCATGACACACTGCTGAAAACTTCTTGGAACTGGCTGTCATTAATGCCAACTCATATGGAAGGGCTCTGCAGCAAATGATGCTCTTAGTGACACATGATAAATGGTGTAAAGCTGTGTCAGATACTGCTTTCATCAAACCCATCGTGCAGAGGTTATCTAAAGACATCAGAGGGTAATTTCCTGGGTTTCATTAAGAACCACGTGAGGATGGTATGACACTAAGACATTGAAAATAGTTAAATCCAAGTCAAGGGGAATTTTAGATGCCTTGTTCCTCAGATAACTTTCAGTTTATTATATATCATTATTTGATGTTACATATTTCATATCCTCACCCCAACCCAAATACAGGGAAATTTGCAATGCAAAAAAGGTCACTGTGTTACTACAAATGAAAAAATAACTACTGCATTTGTTAGCCCTAATCTATGATCTTGTCTGTGAAATATTTTATTCATAAATATGTATCTGCAAATCTGAAGGTAGCATCTACATAAAGTATAATAAACAGCTACATAAAGATATTGGAGTATAAAGAGGTGAAATAAATCTTTTCAGTGATATTCTGAATTTATAAAATAAAAAACCATTTTTCAATCAGCTCTTACAAATACATTTCTTGGCAGTGAGGTGAGCAGTAGATTGAATGTGTTGCTGTATTTCAGCAGAGATGCAGCAGGTTTGGGAGTGAAGGAGAGGGAACCTGAGTCATGGATTCAGTGTTTCCCGCTTTGAGTACTACAAAGATCTGGATTCCACTCTAAAATGGACAAAACATTTTAAATCTACAATTTATTTGTCTGCAATTTGTCTTTTCAGAAATGAATAAATAGTATCAGATGATGTTATTTACCTAGGGGGTTCTGAGATTTCAGGGTGGCGTTCAACAACATTGATCATTTGTATGTGTTACCAAGGAAGCACTAACATTTTTCCTAATCCTAATGTGCTTTCCTATTTTTCTCAGTATGGACATGGATAAGGAAAAATCTCAAACACTGTGAGTGCTATATTACTGCTGGAAAGCTGACAAAATGGAAGATTGACAGGAAAATGTGGACACTGAGACCAAGGAAAAACAATTCACGTAGCAGGAGAGAAGGGAGCAGGGGCAGAGCTTGGACCATGGAGATAGCAAGCAAACTGCTTTGTGCTGTTGGGAGGAGGTTTATTTGTTCTGGGTGCAATTCCCACTGCATCTGGGCCATAGAAGTCCGCAGAAATGAAAACTTATAGCATTAATGTAATTCTGAACAGTTTTATCTGAACTATTAAAAATCAGTCATTCCTATTCCTAAACTGGCAGGATTTAACCTTATTCCCATGACTCCAAGAGCAAAGACTTCATTAAGTAATGATTTAAAAAAAGAGCCTTAAATTATTGTGAGCCTAATAATTGACACTGAAACATGTTACAATAATTAAACTGTTCAGATATTGCTCAGATACTTTTGGAGAGGTTCCAGTGCACGTTGCCAGAGGCAGCACCAGGTCTCCTCCCATACGCTTTCCCCACTAAAAACTTTATAGTGCAATATATGCATTCCAGAACCAAGCTTGCAGCTTGCTAAACTTTGAGTGTTCAGAATGCAGCCAGAGAATAAATTCATCAGAAATAATTAATGCTGTTATAGACAACACTGATTGCTGCAGCATTGCACTGGTGTATATAATTGCAAATCATTTCCTAGAGGTGTCATGCAAAAGCAGAAGATGCCTTCTGGAGTAGCGTAGTGCCCATGGAATGTAAGATTAATGCTTGTATAGTACAAGAATACATGTAAAGTCTCACTATCGTTTTTTTTTTTCTTTTCTAACCTTGTTGATGTCATGAATATCAATTTACTTCTCCCCCCTTCCTTTTCTTTTTTTTTTTCTTGAGATAATTTAACACTCCATTTAGTCATCCTTGGTAATGCAAATCATATCAATTCTGCTGCCAGACTACAAGGTGATCTCCATTGTATCTCTTGGAAATGAGAGATCAATTTTTCTTCATTTATTTTTATTAAAAGAAAAATCTTTCTTTTTAAGGCTTTTGATGAGAAACAACCGAGAATTCCAGGAATTTCAATCAGGGAGCAAAGCTGTAACCGTCTGAAAGTGTTACCCTTTCCTCCACGGTTTGTCTGCTTCCTCTCCATCCTTCTCTCTCGTTGTATTTGCATAATGTGATGCAGTGGCACAGCTGCCCAGGGAGGTGGGGGAATCACTGTCCCTGGAGGTGTTCAAGAACTGTGGGGATGTAGCACTGAGGGACGTGGGCAGTGGGCAGGTGGGGTGGGGTGGGGTTGGGCTGGGTGGTCTTTTCCAGCCTTTATAATTCTATGTGACTAAGGAAGATGTAATTGCAGCAGCACCCAAGGAACATACAGAGAAGTGCAGGGTCCTTGTAGGAAGAAGCAATGCTGTCCTGAGCCTTTTCAGAACGTGCAGAAGAGCATCTGGTGTCTTGGCTAACTTCCAGGTCTACACAAAACGTCCTCAAATCCCCTCTTGGGCAGTGTTTTCCCTCCTGTGGTGGAGCTACCTGGCTCCTCAGATCCTCATCAAAATCCAGAGAGGCACTGATGGCCATTGGATATTAGGAAAAATTTCTTCTCGGAAAGAATGGTCAGGCATTAGAACAGGCTGCCCAGGGAAGTGGGGGAGTCACTGTGCCTGGAGGTGTTCAAGAGAGGGGTAGATGTGGCACCAGCTGACGTGATCTAGAGCAGCCCCAGGCATGGGTTTGTGGTTGGACCCAATGGTCTTAGTGTTCTTTCCCACCTTAATGATTCTATGATCTCTGGGGCAGCACAGGCCTCAAAGCGTTTCACTCCTTTGAACCAGAGCTTGCGTTCACACACAGCAGTAAGAGGCTAGGCACTGTAAGAGGAACACTCGTCAAATAAACATGGAATAAGTTAAGAAGCTCTGCAGAGCATTTATTGTTTGAGTCTGGCAGGTTTTATAACTTTATCATATGCTTTTCGTAGTTATGGTTCTTGCAGACATTCTGTGCGTGTTTGGTTCATGCCCCAGACTTGTCCTGCCACTGAAAGCAGCTGGGGTCACGTAGTGTCTTAGAACAAGGAAATTCAAAAAGCAGTTTCAATATCATGTAATGCCAGTGGTAATCAGGATCAGCTGATTCAGTAATCACCATTCTCAAAACTTCTGAGGTTCTTTCTGGGCTCGCAACACCCCCTGGAATGGAGAGGTGTTAGGGCTCAGTCCTCAGAGTCCTGCAGTCCCTCCATCAGTGAGACAGCAGCACATGTTGGTTTGTGCCTCTCTGTCCTTCTGAATACAAGCCTGCTTATCCTAGACTGATCTTTTCAGATGGCAAAAAAATTATTTAGTGCAGGGACTGCCCGAAGTGCCGTCCATCACATGGACCAGGCTCCCAAACCCTGTGCTGGGGCTGTGGGGAGCCTCAGGAAAGCAAAAATCATGATGGATTTTTGGCTTCTCACGGCAAATACTGTTTTTTAAATCAAATAAATTAATGATTTCTTTTCCAATTTATTTCTGGGAGGCTTTCTTTATTCTTTAGTGACTCACTGGTTGAGCACTATTGCATAAAGACAGGTCAGTTTGGTTTGCTGAGTGAGACACTCACAATGGGAAATTGGCTTTCCTGGAGAATGAACATCCTTTGATTCCTGTGTGAGTATCTTACTGAGAAATTCATTGTGCAGAGCCGTGCATCCCATTTTTTCCCTTTGAAGCCAGTGAAGTTTCAGAGAGACTTGTACCTGGAAGCACACTTCTGCATAAGAAACAGAAGGTACAGAGGGAGGGGGCAGCTGGAGGATAAAGGAATTAAAGCAGGGCTGCTCTTCCGTGAATCCACACAGGAATACAAAGTCAAGCAGTGTACTGAAAAATCATTTCTAGAGATGTTTCTGGGAGTTTATTTTGGGGACACTGCTGCAAAGCTCCAGCAGAAAGATGTTGGGGCCCTTGGCTCTCACCAAGGAAAGGAGCTGGAGCTCATGGCTCTTCATGCCAATGGATTTTTCACAGAGCTCCTGATTTTCCAGCAGTGAAATTCTGACTTTGCTCAGGCGGAAACGGCTGACAAATTTTCGCTCGGAAGGAAAAGATACCAAAAATATACTTGTGCAGTTCTTGTTTCCATGGTTAAAAACCTGTAATTATTTTAAATGTTTAATGGTAGCTCAGTGTCTACATTGGTGACTGCTCACTTCTGTTTGCCCTGTAAATTTATCCTGTTAGTACGTGCGTGTGTGCTTGCAGTTATGTGTTTAAAATACATATGTGTTGGAAAAAATATGTATTTATCTATTAGAAGTTACTTGTTCTTCTGTCTTTTCAAACGTCTTGCTGCCAGCTGCCTGCATCAAAAGACGCAAGCAGCTGAAACATAACAGCAATCTAATTTTATGTCTGTTTATCAGATGCTGCTTCTTTGCTGTGTATTTTCTAAAAGAGTTTATTGTCCACAAGGGCTCTTTTAAAGGGAGGCTTGGATACTGGGGACCTTAACAGTGATGAAACTTAAATGCAAATCCATTTACCTTTTTTTCCATGCAGTATATCCTGCTACCTGCACTCTAAAATGCAGAAGATAACTGTTATGGTACCCTACTTTTTAATTCAACGTTAACTCCTTTGCATTAACTTTCTCATATTTACTGTTTCCAAAGACGATGTAAATTGCAGGATACAGAAATCAGCCAAAGGCAGACTTTTGTTCCAGGTAGGGTATGATTTAACGTGCTTGGTCAGTGCCACGCTGGTAATTTTGCTTTCATTTCATCTTTGCTCGAGGGCCCATTCCTGCATAATGATTATGGCCTTGGATTTGAAAACATAGCTATGGGAGGGGAGGCACTGATAGGAAAAGGTGAAAATGGGTGAAAATATTAAGATGGGAGAAATATTTCCTCTTCAGAATAACAAATGGGTTTCTGATATGTTTTTTCCACTCTTCCCGAGAAACCTCTACAATTAGAAGTAAACACTACGTCCTTGTGAAGAGATTCGGTCCTTGATTCAGAAATGCCTTTAACAGCCTGGGCTTAGCAATAAGCATGTGCTTAGCTCCAAGCTTGCCCTTGCTGCTGCTGGGATCATGGCAAGCCATCTTCTTAAGCACTTTGACTGATGGCAGAAATAATCATTCCGCAATGCTCAGTTTTGTTGGCAAAAACTTCTTCCCGTTTGGGGGATTTGCATAATCAATTCCTGAGGCCATCTTTTCAGTTTTGACAACATTAATTAGGAAAAAGTACATCACCAGTACAGCTTATCTGCATTCTTGCTACTTGGTGGGGCCATTCCCGCAAAGGGTGGTCTTTAGGCTCAGGCAGGATGGGAAGGTAGGAAGAAATATCTGCCCAAGGTGCTCTTTGCAAATGGTTTTCCATCTCTTCCATCACCTGCATGCTGCTTTTAATCACCAGCCACATCAAGGCAACCTTTTTACACGGTCATGGGAATGTGCTGAGACAAGCAAAACACTGTATATCTACCCAAAGCGCCGTTCTTTTCATACCAGGTAGCTGCAAGTGTAGAGTTGATGCTTCATAAAATTCTGACATGCTGGAAAGAGAGTCCTAGATCTGTTTTATACGCTGTAGTAAAGGTGATCTTTGGAAATTGTTTGTTGAATAACTCCGCGGTCTGCTGTACATCACTTTTATTGACGATAAGGAAGATGTCATCAGTAGGGCTTGCCTTGGAGAAGAAAGTAGCGAGCCGTTGATTTGGCTGAAAATGTTTTATTCTGTGCTAAAGATCTCACTGGCTACTGCAGAAAGAAAATGCTCCTACTGATGCTCCTGGGTATTGTCTGCAAAGTTTATCGACGTCCCCCAGTGCTGCATAGGCTTGTGGCACATAACTCTGCGGGATCCAGGAGGCCCCTGCCGTCGTGCTCAGGATTCTTATTTCTCAGTGCCATTTGGTGGTAGTGTGCTGTGAGTTACCGACTTCTCTTAGCAGTCCAGCTGTAGGAATGGATGCATGCAGTTCTTCAACCTTCAAGCTCAGAATTGCGCCGCTGCCTACAAAACATGGTTAGGGTGTTTTTATGAGAGCTACAAATTGTAGACTATTAGGGGAGAATCATTTTATGAGTGAAGCAGGATCCCTCTCATCTTCTGTATGTGCTGTGTCATAAAGGGGTCACCTGCCTCATGTGGGATTTACTTGGGCAACTGCCTGCTATGTTAGTGAGAGGAGAAAGCCATTACAGGATATTATGAGAAGCAGTTTACAGATTAAACTGTGAAGTGTATGTTGCTACTAACCGAGAATATTTTGCAAATTGTCTCTCTCCTGGATCAGCTTGTGTCCACTGAAAACACACAAATCAATTAAAAATAATTGTCAAGGCAAATATCTTCGTTCCCCTTCAAAAAGGTTTTTAAACCTTTTTATAGAGCGTTTTCTACCTTGGAAGGAAAAGTGTTCTTTCGGCCCTGGCCATAAGGAATATCCATCCATACCAGGTTTGCCATGTCTCAATGGGTCACTGGGTTGCAACCTGGGTACCAACACATGAACACAGTTGTTTTATTTTCGTGAAACAAATCCAAAGACAGGATCACCAACCACTAGGAAAATAGGGAGTTAGTGACTCTAAAGAGTATTTAAAATTCCATCTTATTATTCAGTACATGGGTTCACAACTGCACTTCCTATATATCCCAGACTATCTTGTATGCTCTGTACTATTAAATCCTAAAGCTTTCCCCCTTCAGATATCATGCAGTAGGGGACATCGCTGTGACTGGAGCCTTTCAGAAGCTTCTGTCAGAGGGCAGCTGCCATAGCCTTACTTCTAACGCATCTCAGCTATTTTCATCTTTTCCTCTGGGTAACCCTGGAAAGAGAGCATACTTGAATCTTGAGAGCTCACAGCATTTGTCACACCTGCATTTAATTTAATACCTAGTACTTTCTTGAGACATTTGCTTTCAGAGGTATTTTATTCCTATTTGGGTTTTGATGGATTTTCAGCTTTTCCCATCCATTACTGAGAATGGGAATTAACCTTGAGTTTGAAGATTCATAGTTTGGTCATTACAAACCCACTGCTTAGAGATCAGTCTTGTGAGAGCAGGTGAATGCAGCTCCCTGCATCTCAATTCATGACAGTGTTTTCCTTCACCTATCGCCACTGATTATTTGTTTCTTGCCACATAGGTTGATTGACATGTGCCCTATCTGCGTTCTCCTTCCTATATAAGGCCTGAATTCATAGAGTCACAGAATCTTTAAGGATGGAAAAAACTCCTGAGATCATCTAGTCCAACCACCAACCCAACCCCACCATGCACACTAAGCCATGCCCCTCTGTGGCATACCTACCTTTTGCTTGAAAATGTCCAGGGACAGTCCCCTCCCTGCACGGTCTGCTCCAATAGCCCACCACTCTTCCAGAGAATAAATTTTTCCTAATATCCAACCTGCAGCTGATGGTAGCTTTCATGAGATTTAGGCTTTATTAGTGCCCTCTGCTTTGTGATGCTGGCTACTCTTTCAGTCTTTCCTGGGTTGCTGGCTGTACTATGACCACGAGGAGATAAAGTACTGTGGTTAGATCACCCAGTGCCATCTGGATCCTTCCATAAAAAAGAACCATAGAACTGGATAAAAATACATCCTCTTCTGTCCTTAACAGCCTGCTCTAAGAAGCCTGATATTTCTCCCCACTCACTGATATCACCTGATGCCCACCATGTCATAAGATCAGAGAGGATGAAGGGAACTCATATATTCAGAATTTCCAAAGTCCAGCAGAAGATCAAGGCCACCTGGGAGGGAGGGAAGGACAACAAAGCTTTCTTGGGATCCAGCATGTGTGAGCTCTGACTGGATGGTACTAGCTATAAATAGAGCTGTTCCCCTGGTTGGGAAGAAAGGATAGGATGGAATAGAATAAAATCATTAAGGTTGGAAAAGACCTCTAAGTTCATCTAGTTCAACTGTCTGCCTACCACCAAAATTGCCCACTAAACCCTGTCCCTTAGTACCACATCTGCATGCTTCTTGAACAGCTTCAGAAGCAGTGACTCCACCACCTCCCTGGGCAGCGCCCAGTGCCCAACCACTTCTCTTTCTAAGAATTCTTTCCTAATATCCAACATGAACATCCCTTGGCACTACTTGAGGCTGTTCCCTCTCGTGTCACCACTGCAGGATCCTCCCATGCACTGCACTGATGGACCAGGTGCAGCCAAGGCAGAGTCATTGCAGCAGGCTGCCCGCTGCTGTCAGCCCCAATTTAAAAAATTAAAAAGGCAAAAACTTATGGCAGCACTTAGGAAGTCCCAGGTTATTTGCTTGGTGTATTAAGAGACCTGCGTGTCAGATTTTATATCGTTGTGAGCACCAGAAGCATATTTAATGTGCTGCACACAAAGCAGTGATATTCTGTATTTAATAAATGTGTGTATGTGTGTGAGTATTGATGTACGGCACTCGATGGTGCGAGGCGCAGCCTTTTTTTGCAAATGAGGCCACCTGTTCCTCCTTTCCTGATTTGACAGGTTTTAGTCTCTTCACTGCAAGTGGGCGGACAGTTGGATTTGATTTACTGGATACTTTTCTCTGGTGTGATTGCAGCATAATTATATCGATAATCAGCTCCATTTGTGGTCAAAATGTTTTCCGGCACACACACACACACACACACACACACACACACACACATTCTGGATCATAACAAATTATAAAAACGCCCCATTTTTTGCTCAGAATGGTTAGAGAATGTGACAAATATGGATTGATTTTTAAGAGCATGTAGTTGTTACTCAATCGACCAAGTGTGTGTGGTACACAACAAAATTCACAGCTACGCTTTGCAGGTATTTTGTCATATAGGTGATCCTTGTTAGAGGAGTGGGGGAAAAAATGGGTAATTGATTTATTTTTTCTTTTTTCACGTTTTGAATCACAGGTTCACCTGAAAAATGGGAAGGAGAATAAAGCTCAGAGAGGGGAGGGACAGAGTGCAAAAATTGTCCACCAAAAGCCTAATCAAAAATAATTCTGCAGCAAATAGTTTTTCACTCAGCTGAAAGCAAACTCTCCTGTTTCTTTAGACTTCGGTTGCTCTTGTTATTCTCGAGCTTCAAAAAGGTGGGGAGGTGCCATTCAAAACACTGTTTCATTTTTAGCATGCATCATTTAAAATATTTGAAAAGATTTTTGTATATATAAGCTCTCATTTTGTCTTCCTTCTTTATAAATGCTACATTTGACACATCCATGCATTATCAATTGACCAAGTATTTTATTTTACCGTGGACTTAGTCTAGCTTTAAAATAGACATAGCAGCTTGCCATCAATGTCCATGCAATGTGTATCTTTTCAAGTATACTTAAAGATGATGTGAGTGCTTAATGGATTAAAAATGATGTGGAATTAGGAGTGGCCTTTCAGTACCACTTTCAGGGCCTTTGGCCTTTCAGGCCAAAGTGGCCTTTCAGGGGGCCATAAGGAAGAAGGGGACAGACTCTTTAGCGAGGTTTGTTTTGATAGGACATGGAGAAATGGTTTCAAACAAAAAGAGAGGAGAGGTGGTAGAAGCCTTGTTCCTGTACACATTCAAGGTCAAGTTGGTATTCAAGGTCACATTCAAGGCTGGATGGTATTCTGCATACCTGACCTGACCATAGGCATCCCTACTAATGACAGGGGAGTTGGACTAGATGAGCTTCAAGAGTCCTTTCCAACCCAAATGATTCTGTGATTCCTCATGCATTATGCTTAGCACAATCCTTAGCACAATCCTTAGCATTGGTCCAACACTTCTGAACCTTCAGCAACACTGGTGCAAAACTTTTTGGCACATGTACTGCAACTTCATCAGGACTGAAGGTTTCTCTGGGATTATAATATTCCTCTGTCTGCCCACTGCTCTAAATGCTCGCTGACGTGAAGCATCCCGTGCCCTCCCATTGCTTTAAGGTGGCCAAGATGTGCCGAGCTGTGCACACGGTGCCAGAGATTTCCCTTCTGTTGGCCTCTCCCACTGTTTGGTGTGATGCACGCTGGCCTGCGGGACTGTCTGTGACAGCACTGAGAAAAAAGGAGTCTCTAAACCTGAATTAATCATTGTAGCAAAGGCTCCCTCTGCCTTCAGCTCTGCAGTTTTCTCCATGAGGAAGCGCCAGGGGGAAGGGAATGGGGAGATTTTCTCACCAAAAATTCTGCATGAGCCTTCTTGGCTTGCTCCCACAGCCCAGCAGATCAGGAGCAGAGGGAAGTTGCTGTGGCCTTGGGGATTTTCTCGGGCTAAAAAGAGTGACCTAGCTTAGAAATGAACAGAAGGAGGTAAGAAGGAAGCCCTGCACTGGGAAGAGCTCCTGACATCACCCCCAGGACACTTTGGTGTGAGAAGCAAGACTGGGACAGTTGGCCAAAGTGGAAATTTTAATTTTAATTGAAAGCTGGGTGTTCTAGAATCCTAGTTTTGCCTTTATTTTCTTCCTCTCAAAGATAATTGTATGCTGTGCATTGCAGTACACCGGCAAACACCACTGATAATTACAGATCTGACATCTGTAATTAATGTCCTAACGGGTTCCGTCCTGCGTGTGATACTACCCAATGTGTGACAGAGGGCTAATTCATCAGAGCAGCAGGAAAGCTGGTCCCATTATTTACATACAGGAGAGGGCAAGCGGTTGCTGGAGAGAAAGGGCAGAAAGGAAACTTGGCGGGGAGAAGTCCCTACTGTCTTGCTCAGATGCCATCTTAGAAATGACAGGCATCATTAATTAAATAAAAAACAACCATTTATTATTGATTTTCTTGCAATTGTGTATTCCTAAACAGTCCAAGTGAAAAAAATATATATATAATTTGGTTTGCATTGTACGTTTTTGTTTTTTTGTTTGTTTTCGGTGGGTTTTGTTGGTTTTTGTTTTATTTTTTGCGAAAAGGAAGGTAAAAAAAGAAAATTCATTTCAGCTCAAAAAGGTTTCTTTCCCTATCTGCAAAGAAAATTCCTCAAGAACTTAAAAGCATCTTTAAATAAAATGCATTATGAAAGGCAGCAGTTCAAATAAGCTCAACATTTTTTACATATAAAATTCCAGAAGCTGTTTGCAGAGACAGATTTGTCTGACTCGAGGTCACATTGTCAGCGGTGAGGGAACTGAAATTCATCAAAGTCTAGTTATAAGTCAAGCCTTCAATTAGTGTTTTGTTACCCTAAAAAAGAAAAGAGAATGCTAGTAAGGCTAGAAAGTATTCAGCATGTGCATGCATCTGCGTGTATTTGCGTGGATATTTAATGGGAGTAGGCCTTTATCTTTAAAATTCCTATTTGAGCAGAGATTTAACTAGACCTTTGCCTTTCTCATGCTGTGAGAAAGGAGTGTGATAGGGCTTTATTGATGAGACATGTGCATTCAAAGTGGAGTGTGGCATTTAAAATCCCTTGGGAACTTTGTTTGATCGTTCTCTCCCTGATAATGTTTGCGTTGCTCTTCTGTGGCTCTCTTGTTGTTTCCTCGCTTTGACTGTCATTTCATCTACTCACCAAACAGTATTTTTTTTATCTATTTATTTGTATGAATTTGCTCCAGAGGATTTGTTTATTAAGATAATTGGACCAGAGAACAAAAGAGCAGGAGATTTCCCCTCTAGACAACTGAACTTCAGTTGAATGGAATTACGGAAAGGAATAGACTTCTTTCTGGCTTTTGTTTTGGGAGCTGGAGGTGGGCATTGTTTGGCGGGCAACATCTAGCGGGTGGCAACCAGCCCGTGGCAGGTTGAACTAGATTATCTTTGATGTCCTCTCTGATCTAAGTCATTCTGATTCTGTGATCATTTTTTGCCTTAATCAGCCTTGCTTCTGCATGTGCCCCCCTTTCTATTGCACCTCAATGCACCTGATGCATTAAGGTAACAGCCCGAAAGTGCATGTCCTGCAGTGGGTGGAAACAGATGGACATTGACAATGGTAGAGCAGCAAAGACGCACCAGATGCCCGAGCCATGATGTTTCCTTTGATCAGAGCAGCAATAGATGAATGACATAGAGAAGAATAACTTTAAGCCATCCACCTATGAGCATGCATTCTTCATTGGTGACTGGGTATGACCAAGGCAGATCACACAGCCTTGGAGAGCAGCATTTTGTTCAAACAACGGCAAATCTCCTCAAGAAGCAGCTCGCTGCCCTCACCTCCTTTGCTCCGGTTTCTCACCAAGTACACAGAGTTCAAAATCTCCCAGCTGTCATTCTAAGTTGCGCTGCAAAGTGGACTTCTACTTGCCTGGGAGATGTCCTTCCCCTTTGCTGTCACAGATGCTTTTTTCTAAAGGGAGGCAGCTGCCAAGCAGATATCACAAATGCCTGGAAGAGCCCCAGAGTGCCCTTCTCAGGAGCCTTCTGCTGCTGGAAATTACCCCAGAGCGGGTGAGAACCAGCTTCAGCTTTTCAGAACTACATTGGTTTATTTTGCTTTCTCTCACTTTCAAACACTCACAACACACTCAGATTCAACATATATTTTTACACGCACACAAATTGCCAGCATACACCAAGCCCTGCTCTTTTCACCACTGGCTCTGTGTCAATCTTATTCTTCGTTCACTTTTTAAAGATGAAAGCTATATGTATTTTTAATCTGACAAATTCTTTTGTTTGGAGGAAAGGCAGAGATGTCATCATGATTTCTATTTTTTGCAGTTTGCTTAGGGAGCACTCTGCTGGGCTTTCCACTTACATCTCATTAGCAAGTCCTATTGGGTAAGCTCTGCTTTGTTCCTGTGGACACAACACCCAGTAGCGTTTTGAATGCATTAAGCTTGCGTCTCCCAGTATAGCTTCATCTAACAACAAGCCCATCTTCAAGCCGTGGGGCTGCTCTGCAAAACAAATTAAAGAAAGTGAGATGCATGTGGGGAAGGCAAGTTAAGATTTGGGGAAAGGACTGCCAAGGAGATAGCAAAGCTAGGAGTGTGGTTCATAGGTTTCTTCAATGCTGCTGTAGAGCTGCTGACTGCTTGAGGTTGTCTTCATAGTCATGTTGACAGAGTTCCAACGTCAATCTTCCGTAGCAAGAAATAGATTCCATCAAAAATAAAGCTCTTTGCTGATAAATTAAACCAGATTTTCAAGAGATTTTGGCAAAATATGTATGAGGACTTTCATACATCACTGTTATGTTAGCTGGAAGGTGTGATTTTTTTTCCTTTACACTCTTAAGTGGCAGAGCTGGGCCAGCAAAAATTCAAATATAGACCAAGCTTAAGCATGCAAGTTGTATTTTACCATTACTCCTCAAGATGTGAGTATGGCACATTCAAGATCACTTCACTTCCACAAGCAGCAGATGAAATGAAACATCCATTAACTTTTCATGCACGGAAAGGGTAATAGTAGTTGCAGAAAGGAGCTGACAATTTATTTGAATACCAGTCGCTGCAGCATGGTTACAGCAGTGTTAGGACTGTGCTGCAGCCAGCAGTCTTTGGAGTGGGAATTTTGCCTCTCTGTATACATTGACCTTCTCTGCAGGTTTGTGAAATGCATCAAGAAAAGATCTCACAACAGTTTCTAGGGTCAGATTCTCAAGCAGGAAATGTCTTTTCCCGAAGCTACCACTGTTCCTCTTCCAGAGCTGTGGCTTGCATGAGCTATGCTATCCCATTTGCTTGTTGGAACAGGTTAGATTCTTAATCCTGAATGCCTGTCACATTTCTCCTTTGTCACTGAAGGTCACCATTCAAGAAGACACTGGCATGTATTTGAATTCAAGCAGGTGATTATTATTATATTTTAGTGGAAATAATAATACTTTCCATCCTAAAAATCAGCCTTATATTTTATTGCTGTATAATATTCCATGCTGATGTCTGATGCATATGGTAAATGCTTCTGGTAGAGCCAGAAGCTTAATCTTAATTGCATAGCACTCTTAGTATGAGTTACTTGTGTTGTCTCGAGTCAGGCAAAGCCCATTCTGAGCGCTTCTAGAGAATTCTCCAGACTCCAGGGTCTGGTTACAAGAATTTTCCATTAACCTCCTTCATCTGCCCTTGCAACAGCCCAGGTTTTCCTATGCCCCTCTCTGCACCCCAGGCTGGGAGGTGCTCTCCCTGTGAGTTTGCCATCTTCCTTGCCTTCAAAATCCCTTCTCAGCTCACTCTGCCGCTGGGAAGCTCATCTGCTCTGACCCACTCTTGAAGGGGAAAAAAAGCAAGAGAAGGGAAAGGAGACAAAGCAGAGCTATGTATCGTGTGATCACTGGGAGTCCTGGGGCCTTTTGCCTCTGCTGTGTTGCTTGTCTCCCTTTGCTGGAAGACGCTCTGGGCAGGGACTCAGTCTCCATCTCAGCAGGCAGGCTCACAGTGACAGGAATCCAAATTCTAGATGGCATCCTGCCTCTGGAGGGACTCCCAAGGTTTTCAGTTCATTGCCAAACTCACTGCAGCCTTAATCCCTGACGAAGGAGCTCATTCCAGGCAGGCACTGAGAGAAGACGCAGAGCAATCCAGCTTTAAACAGCTATGCTGCCATTCTGCATCATTTCAAATAAAATTTACTTTAAAAATACATGAGTATTAAAAAAAAAAAAAAAAAGGACTTCAGTGACTTGAGACTTTTGTTGGAGAAGGATGGAATAAACTTTGGATATAAGGAAAAAGGTTTTTACAATAAAGGTAGTGAGGCACTGGCACAGGTTGCCTACAGAGGTGGTAGATGCCCCATCCCTGGAGACACTCAAAGTTAGACTGGAAGGGGCTCTGAGCACCTGATGGAGCTGTAGGCATCCCTTTTCACTGCAAGGAGTTGGACTGGATGACATTTAGGTGTCCCTTGCAAAATAAGTTTGCACTCAAATTCAACTTATAAACATATTAACCAATCAAAGGGAAAAGTTACATGAACAGATCCCCACTTGGTCTCTATTACAGGAACCTGAGCAGCAGGGAGGTCTGCAGGCTGCCTCATGATGGGGAGCTGAGGATGGCATTGGCCAAGAGTCTTTGCTACTGTTGGGCGTTGGTTGTACATGGACTGTGTCAGGCAGTCAAGGTGCAAATACTTCCCAGCTAGGACTGTCACCATGCATTCACAAGGTGCCAAGCAAGAAGGCCCTGAGTTATTCAGTTTCTGGGCACGCAATAGGAAAAAGCTAATGATGGCCTGAGTTAATGCATGAAGATTGGGTGTTAGGGGTGATGTGAAAAGAGAATATAGCTGTGAGGCCCTACTCATATATTTTTTACATCTGCAAGAAGCCCTAGGCTGCAGCTGAAAAATAGCCACTTGTGTTAAAAAGAAAAAAAAATACGATATAGCTATTTTTATAGCACAGAGTTGTTTTGGACAGAATATGAAGAATATTAAATCTGATTGAAAATACAACAACAGCAGAGGTGGGAATGATGCAATTATTCAAATTGTAGCTTGGCCAGGACGCCACAAATACCTGGGATAAAGTGCCACCAGGCTGTCGACTCCCTTCAGTGTCCAGGACACGTATCCAGCAGCCCATCCAGAGATGGCACCTCCTCCACTGAAGGAATGCAATGGACTCAATTGCTCAGCCCATTTCATGCTATACCTTCCATTTCACTTAACAGTCTCCTTCTCCAAAGTTGTCTAAAACCCAACTTATTACCTTGCAACAGCTGCCCAAAACTGTGTGGCTGGAGGGGTTGATGACATCCGTAAATTCACATGGCACATATGAGTCCTAAAGCCTCCCTTGTTCCATGGGATGGGAGTCTTTGCACAGCTAGTTCTCACTGGATTCTGCTTCTGGTGGTGCTACTCATGTAAACTGTCTCTCTCTGAGAGGAAGGGTTTGCAAGAGTAAGCTGACAAACCCATTTCTGGGAAAAAGAAATCTTTCTTTTTTTCCTTTCTCACTAGAAGTAATTTGTGGCTCTATATCTGAAAGCTGCTTTTTATTGAATATATAATTACTACAATCCAGAAATGGTCTCCGAAGTGCCACAGAGTTGCATTTAAAATATATGTTAATCTTTACATCACAAATGGCCTTCTCGTTTCCTGCTTTTACAATTCCTTCCACTCATAAGAATTGTTTTTTATTTACACCTCTGTGAAAACAGAATCAATTCCCCCATACGCACTGTTGCATATTCTTTGGAGAGAATATATTGATTGAAAAGCATTCTACCAGTCTTATTAATCTCAAGCAGTATTGACTATGTACAGTTGTATGTACCACTTGTACATGTGGAAAACTCACAAAATAACAATATCAATAATATTCTGCAACAGAAACAATCATTTTATAAATAATGAATGTGCCGTATTGAATTCCACAGATATTTGGGGCACTTTTTTACTTTTACAGGCTCTGTGTCCAACTTTGTTGACACCAATATAAATAAAAAATAAATCTGTTGCATTCAATGCAGTTACATTCGTGCTAGAGCCAATATATGAGAGTCTTAGAGCAGTCGTTTGTCAAATGAGAAAGTAGGACATAGCATAAGTACCATCTGTGGAGGGTGATTCATAAGACAAGAATGCAGCATAATCAGTTAAATAAATACTACCCTTGTGTTTTGTACTCTAAATGGACCTTACTCCAGCACAAATCATAATGCAAGGTCAAAGCAATTGCAGTGGTGTGTAGAATTTGCTATTCTGATACTTAGAACTATGAGGAATTAACTCTGCTTTAAGCTGGAGCAAAGCCAGAGACATGCATGTATTCTTCTCCACATTCAACAGGAGCTTAATTTTTGCCTGGAGGGACAGGATGCAAAAAGATAGAGCAGGTCGTAGCAAATCAGCTGAACTCAAGCTGTGAGTTTTTGAGACAAGACATCTACCAGCTGTGCCTTGGTCATGCTAGGTCAACACACGGCCCTAGTGGGAGAGGTTGGCTCCCTGCGTATGGCCAATGGCACAGTTCCCCCGATGTAGGATGAGCAGAGATGATCTAGAAAGGTTTCTGTGTAAACACAGCTTAAACCTGGCCCGAGCTCTTGGAACAAACCTGCCTTGGTTTGTTAGATGCATGGGCTAGTGGTGCTTCTGAAGCTTGCAGGAGTGTCCCAGGTCTGGAGGTGAAGGCAGAGGTGAGGGGACCCCAGCAGCAAAGGTGCAGAATGACGGCACCTTCAGACCACACATCTGCAGCTTGGAGCCTGCTGGGGGAGGATGTGACCACAGAACATAGTCAGGCCAGGAGAGGAGGGGGAACTAACAGAAGCAGTACTTGATTGTTACGTGGTGAATGAAGATTGTGACTGATGGGCAAACACATTATACCCGTGTTCCCTTCTTTGTGTCAGACTTGGATTTTCTAAGGCGTTTTCTTTCTGTGTTCTCAACTTAGGAGGAGAAAGCTGTGCTTTTGGTAATTGTGACTCAGAGGAGTTGTGATATCCTTCAAAAACAGAAACTAAAGCAATAAATACCTTAGCAATGAGCAAGTCCTTTAAACAGTTGCTTTAAAAGGTATGGGACTGTTATATTGAAAGGCGCCACGTACTTTTTTTTTCCCCTCGCTTTGTAATTATTTGAATCATCATAGGCCCTAAAGGTCACTACCAAGATTAACATTCAGCATCACCCAACTGTAGTGAAACAAATCCCTGTTCAAGAGGGGTTCAAAATGTCAAGTAATGAGAATGGAAAAAGGATCTGCAGGAAAAAGGGGCTGTGACTTCTCCCAGGCTTACACCGTGAGTGAGCAGCCGACCAAGGAAGAGACCCGGCGTCCTGTAGCTGAGAGCTGTGATTTTTCTTCCAGATTGCACTGCCTCCCTGTTATCTTTTCAGATCAGTTTCGTTGCCCTTTAGCTATTGTCACCCTCAGACCCAGCAGCAGTTCTGACTGCGGTGGCCTTGCGCCAGAAGAAAGCGCTCTTTAGTTATTCGCATCAGAGGAATATCTGAAGATGTGGTGCTTTAGTTTAGCACCCCTGAGCTTCAAGTCCTTCTTTAGCAGGGCCTTGTTTGGGGTGTGCCACCTTGGACCAGCTCCCTCCTCATTCTGATGTGGCTAATCACAGCTGAAATGACTCATGCTCATACGTGCCAGCAGGGCTGGGAACCATCGGATCTCCCTCTGAATTTCTAGAACTCCTTGTTCCTGCTTGTTCCAACAATAACAAAGGAAAAGGCCTTTCTTTGGTGGCATTTTGGCTTTCTGCTGCAGTGAATCATGGAGAGGTATGTAATAACGAGAGGAAACTTTTCAGAACTCATTGGCACTGGAAGGAGGCAAGTGTTTATTTTAACCCAGCTTGCTTACATTTTCCCCCCTCTTTTACAATTCCATTTGTAGAACATAATGTAAATTACTGACATAAATGTGCAAAGAGGACGAGCTCTTAGAAACTGCGCTGGATATTCAATTCTACATCGACTAAAATGCAAAATGCTAAACGAGATTCCAGTATTCGGGCACTGTCTGAAGGACAAAGGATGTTAAAAACATTACAAATGAGCTAGCTTAATTTTTCAGTTTGTGACGGATTAGCTTTAACATGCATTTTAATTTGTAGTTGGATTTTATCAGCTGTAGACAAAGTTTGATAATCTCTTCTTGTTTAATTAACACAATCCTCTTAGGAGAGAGAAATGCAGAGACAATAATAATTCTGTACATTTTATGACAATTTCACACTGACAACCTGAAATATCTCTCTTTAAGGCATACCTATGTGGGATTCTTTCAGAAATCTTTGTTTTCTCTGCTTGTAGTGGATGTCTGTGTGTATATGAGGGAAAAGCTCACATTATAAAATGTTACCTCTGCGTAAAGAGCCAAGAGAATGTGTAAATAGACTGCATAAATAGCAGCCGGTTCCTTAGAAACCAGCAGGCACACCCTTACAGAGCTCAGCTCCCTTACGCTCCTTAAAATGAGAAGCGACTCATCCCCAGTGCTGCTCTACTCTGCCTTTTCCCCACCATCACGCCATGGATGAGATCTGAATTCATCCCTTATTTCCCTTGGCGTTGGCTGTCTCCGCACAGGGGCTCTTTTTGCTGCTGGTACAAAGGGAAGAAACTTCCTTCCCTTTCTGAAAGTTCCAGCCACTAGCTCAATCCTTTCAGTATTGTCTACATAGGCATGAGTTCACGGCTGGACTTGATGATCTTACTGGTCTTTCCAACCTTAATGATTCTGTGATTCTATGATTGATTCCCTGCTTTGACGTGCTGGGGGAGAGGAGACACCTCAAAAAAAACCCATTTTGGTGCAAGAACAGCATTGTTTCAAAGCTGAATATCAGTGAATTAGGTTCAGCCTCAGGAAATATGGGCTGCTGTAGGGAAAGGGAACCACATCGTCCCAAGAGGAGATGATGCTCACACAGCCCGTGATCCTTGGTATCCCCAGAGCATTCTGCAGAGCAGAGCAATGCCCTGAGCTCTGTTCTCATACAGACCAGGTCCTGCTGAAGCAGAGCAGTGGGCTGGCAGCTGTGTATTCCCACCCACAGCCCTAACACACACGTCTGTGTGGAAGAGCTCTGTGAGCCACACGGTGTGCGAGGCTGCGTTGGCTCTGTGTTGTATGCACACACACGTGTTCAGCCATAGAAACCTGACATAAATATTTCAGTGCATATTTTACACTGCAAGGTTTTTTAGGTCAGGATTTAAGAGGATTGAATATATTTTTTTTCAGCTTGTATTATCCTTTGACTCTGCTTTTAGAAATCAAAATCTTCCTCTTTGATTCCTGCAAGCCCTAATGGCAAGTTAATGTTGTAGTGATAACTTGGGCTGTGCCTTTGGAACACATCAGAGTACACTTTTATTGCCTCTCCATCCCCAGCCCCAGGAGGCTGCTCTCTCTGAGGCTGTTGTCCATCCTGTCCTGCAGTTTCCAGGCTGGAACTGGAGAGCTCTGCTCAGGAGAGGAGTCATTCTGGGCCATGGCTTCGGTTTCCTCATCCTGATCTTTTGGTGGAGCAACTGTGCTCTGACATTTGCGCTGGTTTATGTCCTCTGCAATCAAATTTCGATTAAAACTCATATTTATTGGTCTCCATCTGAGTGCTCCTCAATTTATCACAAATCCTCGATAAACCAGCACTCAATGAACCGAACCGTGCTTTCACCTGGCCCGCAGTCTGCCCTGATCAGGAGCAATCTCCTTGATCTGACCGTCTCTGAATGTCATATTTTGATCATGGATATCCCAAAGCTGCCTTAAAAAGTTTCCGCGTTCCGCTACGTGCGAATATTCGAGATTGCAAGTGATGCAAAGCGCGAGGGCTGCTCGGTGCTGATGTGTTCCCCGCAGGGAGCAGGGCTCTTAATGGTGTGTAGAGCGGCTGCTGGACTGGGGAGAGGCGTGGGGGCATCCAGCCATGGAGCTGCCTCCATCCTCCGCCCCGAAGCTGAATGCCCTGTGTCCTTGTGAGTGCAGTGCTGGAAATACTGCGAGGAATGCTCTTGATTAATTAGCTGTTAAAGCTTGGTTCCCCGATATTGTCTGATTCACACTGATGCCTCTGCCTTCTGTTCTCCAGAATTTTACCTTTGAAGTAACTTCTTTGAAAAGTCATACTCTGCGTGCTGAGGCTCGGTGGGCTGGGATCGCACTCCTTCAGCTCCTCACGTCTCCTGATTATTCTTCTCCGAATCAAAATATGCATATATTGTTGCATTCCTTTGCTTAATCTCAGCAGGGAACTTCACTTTAAAGCACCTTCAGGTAATTACTACCCAGCCCTTCCCACGGCAGCATTTCTGACATGGGACACGGCTTCCCGCATGACAATATCTAGATCAAACAGCACTGAGGTATTGTTTCATCTTCTGGTGATGCGTGCACTACTCCTGCATCAGGAAGATGCCTGAAGGAAGAGCTCTCCCTCTGTCTGGAGACCCCAGAGCAGAATTTATCACTCGGAGCAGTGATTTATCACTGTCTACAGGGGATAAGGGGCCAAGGGAGGGTTCTCCCTCTAGGGTTCCCAACAGAAGGGGCTGGAGCCCAGGATGGAGCTTGCAGATAATAGCAAGTGTCCTCGCTTTTATTTGGGATAGAACAGAGTTTATTCATCTCCTGTATATACCGAGCAAGAGTTTATTCCCTGTCTTTATTCCTCTGTCTTCCACTGCTTTCCTGCTTTGTGCAGTAACGATGTGTTAAGGCTCCCTGAGCTGTTTTTAGTCAGATCTTGCTGTTGGTTTACCTGTTTTACTGCTGGCTGTGGCTGGCAAAAGGAGGTAAGGGCTTCATTTGTGGAAGTGCTGTGATCCCGTGTGAAAGCTAGATAGAAAACCCAAGAATTCTGCTCACAGTGAATCACATCCTGCCTTTTCCCATCAGCAAATATTATTACCGTTATTATTATTATTAATTAAATGTTAGGACTATCAAGCAGTGATATGCAGTGAAAGCATTAGGAGGCACAACTGAGCTCATCTGACTTGATCCAGCAGAGGCAATGAGTGCATGCTAATGATTTCATTGCCTTATTTGTGTCCTGATATGCTTTGAAAGATAGATTAATGTTCTTTTACCTGATAACTGATGAATACCTTACATCCTCCATTAGGAACTCACCCACTTCCCAAAACTATTGCACACATCAGTCACTAGGAATGGTTAGAAATGTGCTGGTGCAGGGAACTGAAGTCTTCAGAGCTGCAGATTATTTGATAATAGGAATTCTTCCCTTTTCACGCCTATGTGTGCAACTACAACAGTGTTTATATTCAGCTGATGAGCTTCAGTTGAAATATTTCTGGAATAAGTAAGAATTCGCACAAAAGTAGTTGCACATCTTGTGGTCTTTTTTTTATCAGCACTCATATAGGAGGCTGTGTCTTTTACTAGTGTAAATAAAGGGGATGATTGATGCTCCCTTGACATTTAGGGGCTGTCTTAAATGCAGTGCTAACATTTTCTCAACACAGCAACTTTTCTGAGAGACATTTTATTTTGCACAACAAAAACGGTTTTTCTGCCTTGCCTTGCACACCCTCCCATCTCCGCGGGCACTGTAACAGCCTTCCCCAGGAGGAAGAGCCAACAGCAGCAGCTGCAGCTTTCAGACACAGCTGTGATAGAGAACCCAGGCTACACCATTCACAATAAAGATTTCTCTTTTTATGGATGGCAAAATGTAAGAAACCACCACATGGGGACAGCTGTGGGGTCCATCCCATCCATTACCTGCTCCAGCAGCAGCCAGCACCAGGTGATGCTCAGAGCCCTCCAGATGTGTACCTCCGTAGCACATCTCCAAGGAGCTGTTCTTCCCCATCATCCTCATGGTTTGATAGCAGTTATGGCCTTTGTCAGAGGCAAACCACCGAGCTTTGCCCTGTGCTGTGACTCCCTGTGCAGAAATGTGGGAGTAAGGGTTGCAAGCAGGTTGGTCCTCATGTTGGCCACTAAATGCTGGGCTGCTTTACATGTCCTGATATGCCACTGGGCTGTCAAGTCACAGCCATTGCCAAGATTAATGCAGGATGCATGCTTTTAGCAGCAAAATCTTGCCCTACCTGTCTTTGCTTTCACATCCACACTCAGAAAATGAAGATAAGAATCCTCAATTCCCTCTGGACAGAACAGTGAGAGGTGTTTATATGTCAAGTCTGGGGAACACAGAATAGTAAATATTTATTATAATGTTGCTAGGGAGGAAGGAAGCAGACTCGAGGTGGTGACAGTAGGAAAGTACTGCTTCAAGTCCACCTAATGAATGCCAAAGTCCAGGTCACTGTCAGCCTCTGCTGCTCCACGGGATATACTATTGCTCCTTTATTTCGTGTTACAGTAAACTGAGGTTTGCAAGCATAGAGTAAGAGATGGTCCAGGCCTGAAAATCTTTCAGTGCCCTCAAGCAAGTGATGAAAAGCCAAGGAGAAAGAGTTGGCAGATGGGATGGCATGAGGGTAGAGCCCAGTCTCCTGCACCCCTGTCGATGTTCCATAGGAGCAGGCTCTTCCTGCAGAAACACAATGCACAAGAGAAATGATGGCCAGAGACACACTGTCTAGAAGTGTTCTTCTAAATGTTTTGTTGAGGATGATGCATCAAATGGCCAACTCTATCCAATCCAATTGGGTGTAGAAAAGTCTTACTGCAAGGCTTGTCTTTTCCTAAGGATTTTTTCTTGGATTTCTGCTGTGAATGAAGCCCAATAGTGCCCACACCGCCATGTGCTGTGGGAATGTCCTCCCATGGCCTCTCAGTCATGGAGCCACCAGGAATGGGATCTGCCATAGGTACTGCTATGCTGCTGCTGGGAATGCCGAACCATCCCAGCCAGAGCCCTTTGGTGCCAAGGAGGGTTTACACGAAGGTTTTAAATGGCACTGAACCGAATACATTTTTAAATTAAGTATAAATTTAAAAAAAAGAAAGAGCAGGATGATATAAGCGGCTGGTAGTCTACTACCAGTTTTAGAGTGCAATATTTCTGACAGTAAGTGTAGGTTTCTCTGTGGACAAAAGATCTTGTGATTTATTGAGCCATTTATTAATTAGGAGATTAAAGTAGGAGTAGCAAAAAAAAAAAACAAAAAAAAAACCAAGAAACCCCCTAGACTTAGAGTTAATTATAAATGCTGTAAAAGAGTGTAAGAAGATTCATAATCCAGCTCACCCTTTATTCCTCCACAAAAACATTTAAAATACATTGAACTTTAAACCTGCTAAATCCTCTTCAGCAAAAAGACCTTAAACATACATAGAGGCTGTTATGCCCTTTCTTAGTCGGGTCAGATCTAACTGTGTAAAATACAATTTAAACACTAAAATCTGTCTGCATCTCAGTTGCACTCCTCCTCCTCCGCCGTGCCTGAACTGTGCTCCTCGCTGAGACCTTCCCATCCTGGTGCCTGCAGAAGTTCTTCCACCCGTTCTCCTTGACATATCCTCTGTGATTCACATCTCTTTCTCTTTGCTCCTTAAGGGCCAGCTCCCTGCCCTCACATCATTGTTAGAAGGCTGTGCAGTTCCTGATGCCTATCCCTCCAACATCTTCACTTTTGTGAAACAAGAAAATCTGATTCTTCTCTTTTGCTAAGAGTTTTGTTCCTATTTCCCACAGGACTTTTTCTTTTTTTTTTAGCAGCTTAATAGCCACAAGCTCTCTTTTTGCACTTGATAGTCCCTTTGATCTTCTTCACTCATTGCTCGGCAGAGTGCCATAAAGATGGTACTACCTTTAATCTTTTTTGCCATTGATCAGTAATATTTCTGTCCACTGCTTCTCTGTGATTCGTTTGCTGAAATTGCCACTGCATTTCCTCTACGTGTTCTTGGAGGAAGTGTCATAACAAGGGTAGGGCTTCAGGAGAAGATCACAGTTGTTGGAATGAGCGCTGTTCGAGGAGAAAGGTTATGCCCAGTAGTAACTATATCAGAGGTGTCACATACACGAGCTGCGGGGCTTTTTCCTAAAAGAACGTTGTCTGATCTGTCTGTAAATGGCTTGAGGATGAAGTTACAACCTATTACAAGACAAATATGATGTTTACAGGAGCAAATCATAACAAATTCAACTGGAGATCCAAGAGCACCTTGCTTGCCTTCTTATTGAAGCTGGTCGCTGCCCAGAGCAGATCAGCTGACGATGTGCCTGGAGAAAACAAGGGATGCAAAGTAAAATCCAACCTTTCTTCCACATTTTCATTGCCAACAGCACCACTAATAATTAAAAAAAAAAAAAAAAGCACTGTGAAGAAAGTGAGACCAGCATGACTCAGAGCTTCACAAAAGGTAGGCACCAGATCAAGGAGGAATGCTTTGCATATCTTCATTATCCTGGATATAATTACGCTTCACTATGATTTTGCCTCACCCACTGCATTTTGCATACAGATTTTTAATCTTCCGCTCTGTGAGGACGGTAGGGAGAAGAAGAAGATTTGGTTTTGCCCATCTTAAGTATCTGGAGTCTGCAAAAGTGTAATTCAAATGAGTCAGAATTTTGAATGCTCTAAGGAGAAACCACAGTTACAGAATTTATGAGACTGAGATTGCAATGCAGAAGTAGGACAAATGATTTTATGTTAATCTGATAATTGTTAAAAAAGGATAGAGCCTGAGGTGGTGTATTCAGCTCAAGGTATGCTGTGCTCTGTAGGAAATGGAAGAGGGTCTCCAAGACCCCATTTAAACAAATAAAGAACTTTTGGCTTGTTTGAATTCCGAGCAGGTAGGAGCCATTTGCATGACCGAAGGTCTTGCATTCCCCGAGGAAGGAGTCTCTTCCCTGCAGCCTTGTGTTTGGACTTCTTTTGTAACCAGCAGCAGAGCTGCCTTCCTCTACCTGCTCAGTGGCTTCTCGTGCTGAAGTGCCAGTTTGTGATGTATAGCAGAGTGTCATCTGCACAGAGAGAAATTCTGCTCTCCACTCCCTTTGCATTTATACCTTGTATCTGTGAGTTATTGCATATTTTCCTGGCCAAGGTCTTGATTGCCTGAGAAAAGAGTAATGGACGTATGGGAAATTCCTATCCAGCTTCTCCCCAGGATCTGGAAGTTGGCTATTCAAAACATCCACCCAGGTCATGCAGAAGAGAAGTAAGGACAATTCCTGGGGCTCCAGCCACGGGCACTTCATAACCTGATATCTTCTATAAATGAGACACGCTTCACCTAAAGGGAAAGGTGAGGGGGATCTGCCAAGATCGCACAGCTCAGTAGGGCCAAAACTTGAAATTTGCTGGGTCTCAGTGTAGCACCCTCCTCTCCCAGATAACAGGGATAGGATGAGAGGTAAAGGCTTCAAGTTGGACCAGGGGAGGTTCATGTTGGGTACTAGGAAGAATTTCTTCTCTGGAAGAGTGGTGAGGTGTAGGCAGAGGCTGCCCAGGGAGGTGGGGGAGTCACTGACCCAGGAGGTATTCAAGAAAAGTGGAGATGTGGCACTGAGGGCTGCGGTTAGTGGGCACAATGGGGATGGGCTGGATTGGACTTGTGATTTAGGAGTCTTTTCCAACCTTAATGATTCCGTGATTCTGCGAAGGGGCAGAAGTGGAGGTGATGCGGGAGCAACTCCGGACTTCTATATGTTCCTCAGCTTGGAAAAAAATGATGGTTTTTAAGGGAGACCAAGATCCCAGCTGGGACCTGAAAAGTGCAATCCCAGCACAGTTACAGACCAGAGCTGGGGTGGTGAAGGCAATCCGTCTGCCCACAGCCCATTGGATCACTGTCAGCCCCACTGTGCTGCTTACCCTGGCAGGCAGAAACATGATCGACTGTTCAGCAAAGCTGCAGGGCTCACTTTTAGCATCATTCGCTGTTTCTTGAATTATTTACTGCAATTATGCTGCTGATCCACAGATGCATTGCTGCTGTGCATCATATCCAGATGTCTGCTAAAGCACTCCCAGGGCCAGATCCTAATTTTAGCTCCATCTGCAAAATATTTTCCTCTGGACTGGGGCCCTCTTTCTGTTTGTGTTGAACTCTGCAGCTAAGCAGACCGCTGCGTTGCAGAGCTAAATTCTGTTCCTCTAATAAAGGGATCAATGAAGAGCCAGGTTTTACCTGTGCAAGCTCAAAACAAGATAGGCTTCCTCAGCATCCCCAAAAAACGCAGGAGCCAGAGGGCTGGAGCCAGGGCAGAGACAAGGGGGAAGCTCCGTTACACTGAGGACATTCAGGTTATAAACAACTCACAAATGCCCAGATAAATCCAAACCTTCTCTGGTATGCACTGAGTGGTTGCTTTGCTTCATCCTTGCCCTGTGTGGGAGAAAAGCCCTGAAAGTACAAGTCCTAACCAAGCCTTTGGGAGCACACAGGAGCTGCAAATGGTCTTTGCAGTGCAGAAAGTTTGGGTCACCTTGTGGCCATCTATTACAGGGCAGAAACCTGGAATTTTAATGGTCAGAGAAGTGATACTCACGAAAGCTAAAACATGGAATCATAGAACTGTTTAGTTGGGAAGGACCTTTAAAGGTCATTGAGTCCAACTCCTTTGCTATGAACATGGACAGTACAGCCAGGTCAGGTGCTCAGAGCTCGGTCCAGCCTGACCTTGAATGTCTCCAGGGATGGGGCATCCACCAACTCTCTGGGCAACCCATGCCAGTGCCTTATCATAAAAAGCTTTTTCCTTATTTCCAATTTAAACCTCTTCCCTTTTAGTTTGACGCTATTTCCCCTTGTCCTATTCACAACAGATTCTGCTGGAGAGTCTGTCCCTTTCTTTCTTAAAGCCCCTTTAGACACTGAAAGGAACATCACCAGGACAGGCTGTCATCAAAATGAACTACAAAGCACACTTAAAAAGATGCATCTGCTTAGAGGTAACCGTTGGTGGTTTACCAGGAACTGGTGCCAGGAGCTTTGTGCTGGTTATGGCCACTCTGTGGAATGGAGCCGTCTCCAGGCAAAGCGACCACCCAACACATGCCAGAAAACTGGATTTATTGGGGCAGTTGTGAGTTGGTTATAACCTGGTTTTGATTTTTATTTCCTTTCCATTTGTCTGAAAAAAAAAGTTTAATCTCATGGGCCAATTCCAACAGTGGGAAGGAAAGGAACAACTACCAGAAAATTCACAAAGCATGAGAGATGGGAAACCCATCCTGTTCCTCTTTGCCTCCCAAATGAAGCAACTGATGTGTGACAAAGCTGTGCCTGTAGGAGCACACCAGGTTTTCCTGGCATGAAGCAGTTTTGGCGTCGGGCTCACATCTCTATTTATTGCCAGCGTTATTATTGACACCGGTGGCAGTTTTATGCATACAACACTTCCCAGCTGAGCTGTCGGGGCCCCGTGCAACTTGTTTTCAGAGCAATGCAGGATGCTTAACAACATGGGATTCAAATCCATGCTGCCTGTAAAAGGTATAATTATGGTATGGTGTGTTTATTAATAATAAAAGTTGTGGTGGGGAGCTTTCTGGCTGAACTGCTGTGAGAAACGGGATGCTTCCTCCATCTCTCAGCGGGTCTTCCCATCGCAGGCAGCAATACTCTAATTAACTTTTGTCAAGTGGTTCATTGAATCTAGCAAAATGGAGCGATCCAGAGGTGCCTACAGATCTGTCAGCTGCTATCTGAAAAATGGCTTTCTGTTCTGCACACGGAAGGGCCTGGGAAACACTTGCTAATGATCAGTTTTCTAAATGCGGCGTGTCCTGGGACAACAGAGGCGCAGGAACTGATGGATAACTTGGGGGAATAGAGCAAAACCCAAGACTGCCAGGATTCATAAATAAAAGAAACAGAGGGGAGGAAGGGAAAAAAGGAAAATCTTCCCCGTATTGTGAGGCCCTGTGTGCCCAAATAAGGGACACACCGTAGAGTTATAGCATGAATCAGGTTCAGGGCACCTTAAAGCACATCCTGTTCCAACCCCCTGCCATGGGCCTGTTGTCCCCTGTCAGATCTGATGACCCCATCCAGCCTGGCCTTGAATGCCTTCAGGGATGTGGCACCTACAGCTTCTCTGGGCAACCTAATGCAGAAGGTAGGAATAGTTGCTCTCGAGATGAGCTAAAGAAGCAGTATTACAGCTTTCCAGGAGTCTGCATGCATGTGTAAAACCAAAAACCCTCTGCCTGAATTGTAAATTCTTATAATCTCTCTGCTCTCACAAATCCAGAGGTTTTAATACAAGAAGGGACTGTTAAGATCATTTCCTCTGGCTCAGAGAAGGCTCTGAAGGGAACTGATTTTCACCTGAGGGTCCTGCTGAACACCTCCATCCCTACAGATCTCCCCCAGCACCGGGCTGTTGCTTCGCAGCCAAATGCTCCATATATACCCCACACCAAATCAGAAACCAGGGACTCAGCATTTCTGCACTGAGGTTCAGCCCGTGTCCTCAGAGCCTCCATTGTGGGGTCCAGACCCACCCCATCACCTGTGGTTGCTTCCCGACACCTCACCCTGGGGCGTTCCTGCTTGCCTTTCTGTAATGCATCACCTCTTCTTTATGAACAAGGTCAGATTTTAGCTCTTCCCTGTCTGAACCCCGAATCTGCCCTTTCCCAGGAAAGTGAGATCTCAGTAAACCCTGTTTCCATGCAAAGGAAAATTTCTGTATCATTGCATGCAAATAAATTTTATGTATTCGTAGCCACCTAGCTGTCTATGCATGCACATGGATGTGTATATATATACTTAAAAAGAAAATCTGCATTTCTTTGCATCCGTGCATATATGGATATGAAATGGAGATCCTCTTTCAGCTCTCAAGCTTGTTATTAGCTCCACAAAATACATCTGTAAAAGTATATGAAATACTACATAATTTGATAGTGCTGAATACTTTCGACTTCATTTCAAGCTGGGAATCTGGGCTACAATGCAAAAGTTCATGAGATCATAAAAACTGACATAAAATTGTGCCAGATAGTGAAACTACTAACTACTCCATTTACGCATGCAAGTATTATAATTACAGGTTATGTAAGCTAAATATGAATATGAATCGTTGCTTACATTTTAAATGGAGAGATGTGTAAACACTACATGGTCCTTAAGGATAGCCATTTATTTTCCTGACTTACAAACTAAAGGGGCAGATTTGGGAAGTCGCACCACCTAAAAACTTGAGCTGCTGTTGATAAAATGTAGTTTTTGCTACAGAGTGTATTTCTCAGTGATAACATCAGCATAGAATTGATCCACCGTAAAAGTAATGCAGAAGACAGGATTTAACATTGTTGGCTGTTTGGAGGATGCATATATTGTTCAATTCGTAGAATCAGAGAACAGTTTGGGTTGGAAGGGACATCAAAGATCATCCAGTTCCAAGCCAGTGCCACGGGCAGGGTTGCCACTCACCAGATCAAGCACTAGATCAGGTTGTCCAGGGCCCCATCCAGCCCGGCCTTGACTGTTGGACAATGTATACCTTGGAAAAGGTCTTTTTGAATCTAGGTTGCTTTCTTTTTGTATAATTTAAACCTAAGTCTCTGAACTATATTTCAAGAACCCTTGACGACTTTTGAACCATATTGCCTCGTGGAATCGTAATATTAATTTGTAGCAACTGTAAACCTGTGTTGTTTCCAAATTTGCAATTTCATCTTTCAACTCTGAATAAATCATCCAGTTTTTTAAATGTAAAAAAGCTTTTTGCTGTTATGCTCCATTGCAACATCTTGTTTAACCTGGTTATCTCTCGGGGTGGATTTTCATTCTTACCATGATCATTTCTAATTGAATGTGATTTGCTGCCACCATTCTGCACAGGGTCATCAGCACCAGCTAGACAATTTCCACTGGTGACCCATGCGATGAGGCTGGAGATGAGCAGGAGATGGAGAATCTGAACCACTCACCAACTAAAATTTGCCTTTCTTCCCTTCTTGGTTCATGGGATGCTCTCGAGCTCAAGTTTTGGAGAGCCAGAGCCTTCTCCCTGCACTGCCAGCAGCCTCTGTGCCTGCAGTATGTAAATTTGTGCCTTCAGAACTGATTCCATATGAAGTTGTGGTTCAGCACTATTATCATTATTTAATGTCACTCTTGCAGCAGCCTAATAGTAAAGCTTTTTATAAAAATATGTTATCATTCTAAACTTTGTTGTTAGCAAGACAAAGCAGAAATAACAGTACGGTGGGTTCAGCCATCAATATAGAGAGTTTATCATCAATCAAATCCATAAAGCTTTTAAGCTGTCTTGTTTTAAATTAAGGTTTACAATGCATTACAATGGGATATTTAAAACTGTACACATTTTATCAGCTCCTCATGACTTTGTAAATGCTTCCTGATTAGTAGGTCTAAACACAACGGACTTGATTCAGAGCTGACTTTCACAATTAATTCCATTTATTTTGCAGGACATTTTGTCTATTATACAGGGAGGATTCAAGTCTCCATTTTCAATCAAAGTCAAAATTAAATTGGAATTGACTTTGACATTCAGTAAAATCTAACAAGGCTCAGTAAAAGTGTTAAATTAAAAGTCTGCCATTACATGGAGGTATTGAGCAGGATGTGGCATTGTGGTGGTGAAAGGGAAATATGTAAAAAGAGGCAATATTTGTCAGTGAATGCATGGCTAGGGTGCATGCTATCCATTACAATAGTGCTTACGTGTCTCAAAGAGGGCCGTGACTGCTCAGTGTTAAATGCTATTTGGGTACATCAGGGAGACATTAATGTGCAGTAAAGATCTTGCAATCATAGACAACACAGAAAAGGATGGAAAGGGAAACAGATGCGAAATGACTTGTCTGCAGTCAGACAGCCGTTCAGCGGGAGAACTGTGATTACAACCAAGTCTCCTCATTTACAGTCTGGTGCTCTGAATTCAACCAGAAAAAATCCCCTTTCCTTCCCTTATCATACCTGTACAACCTGGCTGACAGTCGCACAGGAGAAGCCCTGCTCAGTTTGTAAGAGCAAATGCACTGCTGTCAGTGGCAGGAGGGGCTTTGTCCCTGGTGGGAGAAGGTCCCACCTGATCCTGCTCCCACCCCACCAAGCATCTGCTCTGGAGCAAAGTGTTTGACTGGGGAGGAGGTCAGGTTGACATATAAGAAGTGCTTGGTTTCCAGCCCTGGCTTTCCCAGTCAGCCTTCCCAGAAGGCTGTTCACCCATGAAATCTGGTGACCTACACAAAGACATGAGAGGTGAACTGGGACACGGAGTCTGTACGCACCAACATAATGGCATAGAAATTCAACTTGACGCTTGAAAAATGCCGTTTCTTCATCCCTTTTTGTTTTAAAATGTGGCACCCCACTGGCAAGGCTCTTTGGGATTCAGTGTAATGGCTATGGACAAACAGGAGAGGGGGAATAAAGAGGAATACTCAGAGGGATGAGGATGGAGAGAGTCTTGGATGAGGAGGAGGAGGCTGAGCATGGGCAGATGAGGTGTCCCTTGATGGGAACAGAGCAGAGCAGTAGCATCAGGTTGCAACATGACTGTATTGCCTCTGAAGTCTTCGTTGGCACTGTTAGCCTAAAAAGAGGAAAACCATGTCAACATTTCAAATTCAACCCGTATCATATTAATGATTATTTGAGTCATTCTCACAACCTGCACAACAGCACGAGAAATCAGAGGCATTGACCAAAACCTCAGCTCAAACCTACATATTCTCTGTCTTCGTAATCCTAATACTGTGGTCAAGGCAGGAGCTGGCTTCTAACTCTAGCTATACAAGACTGACAACTAAATGAACGGGAAATGAAAAGCCAGCCTAATTGTTGCCTGTTGTTATTGTCAAAATGACCGGCTAATTAAATATTTATTGTTTGCTGGTTTCAAGCATACATTTGGCATGTTGGGATACTGTGTAATCAGTAGATCATACATTTCCCCAGAACAAAATAGTAGCCTCACAAAAGCCTGTTGTGAGGATTAGCTGGCTAATGGGCTCAGCTTAGCCCCCTGAGCACCAAGGGTGCAATTTGCAATTGCAGCTCCATGTTCCCAGCTGGGAGTGCTTGATGCTCCCGCGCATCTCTCAGCAGGGACACAGCTCCATGCCTCCTGCCTGGGCTGTTGGAGCCCTGCCAACCCCACCAGTTGGGTACAGCTGGCTCTGTCCTGCCTCCCCTGCCTGTCCTCTCCCCCTGCCTGACCATATCCAGCTCCTCTGCTCAATGGCTCAGCAGCTGCCCTACAGAATGAGGTGCTGCTACTCTCCCCTTCATCACGTGGCTCTGAGAAAGCTTTTCAGGAAAAAAGGGATGTGAGAGCTCAGAAATCAGAATGCTCTCTGATTGGGGTACAAATTCTTACTATTTCCATCATCAGGGAAAAGAGATCCGGTAGGATCTCATGCTCTTGCGAAGTCTAATGGTGAGATTAGATGATCTGACAGTTGGACTACGTGACCTTAGTGGTCCTTTCCAGCTTTAATGACTCTAAGATTCTATGATTTGTAACAAACGGTGGCTGTTTAGGGTACATCAGCAAGGTGTCAGAAATGAGGATAATACAGAGACCTCCAAAGATGACCAAAGTCTTAAGATGCTCCCGGTACTGCCCAGCTGCAACATCAGCTTTCCAGGAATGGTATCTTCAGGTGGAGGAGAAAGAATATTTGCACCACAGTGTGCCCTAAATGGATGACTGTGGTCAGGTGTCATAGAATAATAGAATCATTAAGGTTGGAAAAGACCACTAAGATCATCTAGTCCAACCACCAGCCCATTACCACCATGCTCATTAACTATGTCCCTTTAAGTCATGTCAATCTGAGAGATGTTCTTGTGAGCCCCACAGTGGCCACTACACATTGGGCTTCTCTGGGAAGGGACAGAGGAAGCTTACTGTGCACAGCAAAAATAATCCTATGCCCAGGCTCCCAGTGGGGACTTGTTCTTTTTACTTTCTACCCCACGATGACATGGCTGTATCTCAGCAGGGCAAAGGGAGAGCCAGACTGCCCGCTCCTAGCCAATGAGTGCTACAGGGAAGATTATCAAACTGCAAGCAAGCAAGGCCTGGAGGCAGCTCTGCTAGGAGTGAGGAGGAGAAGTGTGGCAAACGAAGCCAGAAGGGGGAAGGAAAGCTTGCAAAAAGGAAACTGAGCTCATTGAAAAGAGCATCTCTCAGGCCTTTTCAGTAGCAAAATACATACAAAAAAGCAAAAGCTGGCATTCACAATTTCTCAATTAAAATGTAATTTACACCCCGTACTGTCTCTCCGATAACAGCATGCTTTGCTCACCCAAGTGTGAAGCAGTATTTACGGGAACATTTTGTGGCTTATTATGCTGCCCTGATGTTACAAGTGTCTGTCCGCACCCGGACATGGGGGCCAAAGGGTGCTGCCCTTCATTGGCTCCAGGATGGCATTTGGGCACTGTTAGGAGCAGAATTGCCCCAAAACTGAACTGGCCTCCCAGGGTTCCCTTTGTGGCCAAGGAAATAAAAATACACTACTATAAAGTTGGTTTAGTGGGCATGATGGTGATGAGCTGACAATTGGACTAGATGATCTTAGTGGTCTTTTCCAACCTTAATGATTCTAGGCTTTTAGTACGAGGTCTTGGCATGAGGTCTTTCAATGCACAGGTTTAATTTCCTGTACAGAATCACATACTCCTTGCAATTGACTCATTAGAAGATGCTGGTTGAATTAACTCTCTCCTATTTTTTTTTTCCCAAGTTACTGAGATGCATTCAAGTGTAATGAATATGCACTTTGTGTTTAGGAAAAATATCTGCATGAAAGTTAATGGAAATCTTATAACAAGCACCCCACTTCCATTAATTGGTTCCCTAATCCTGTGAAGCATTAGTCATATGTTTAATTTGAAGTATTTGATCTTTACAATCAAAATTGCTGGCTCTGATCCGAAGCCAATCAAACCATCAGCAGCCTTGCCATTGATTTCCATGGATGAGATCCAAAGGAACTATGCACATGATAAAAATGAAACACATCCTTAATTGACTTGCTAGGGGCTGTATTTAGATCTCCCTAAATCACCTGTGCCAAAAAGAGCCCTATAAATGATTGTAACAAAAGCACCTGTCTTGGTCTGTAGCCCAGGGAAAAGCAGCGTTCCCCAAGACCTGCAAAGGGGATTAAGTCCTGACCCACACTATCTCTACCTCCTCAAGAGCACAGTCTTACAACAGCTGCCTAAAAAATTATCGCAGACAAGAAAAACTCAAATTAAGCAATTAAACTCTCAAAGTACCTCCAGTCATGGAGAAATCTAATGATTCTCGAGTTGGGGGCTTTTTATGCTTCTTCCCTATTTTTTTTTTGTTTTTTTTTTTTAATGATTATTAGAATGGATTATCTCTACATACTCTTATTTGCAAGTCAAAGAATTATAGATAGTAATTGGATAATCTCTCAATTATCCCTAGTGACTTAATTATCATCATTAACTGTATTTATTTCACTAATTTGTAGGATTTCTTTTGGGGGTTTCATTCTCCAGGCCGATTAGTTTGAGTGATAATGGGGCACATTGGCAATGCTAAAGCAGAATTCTACATTTATTTTAAAAATGATGGGTCATATCTTACAAAACATGAGAAAATAAAAGAAAAGGCCATTCTACTTCAAGGCTAAGTCTAAAATCAGGACTTCCAGCTATTGCTCTCTACATTTCTGATTATGTAAATCACGAAGTTCCATCTCTATCGCATCGAGTTTCTGAATTTGCAGTGAAATTTGTTCTGTTATGCTACAACAAGAAATGGCTATTGTAAATTGAAAGCCAATGCAAACAGCAAACATAACGCCTGAAGGAGAGAGTGTCATGATCTGAAATTTAGGAGGTAATGCAACTTCTTTGTCTGACTGATGCACTTATATTCGAACATAATTAAAAAGCCCTGGAAGAGAAACTAATACCTGCAGCTTTATATGAGGAGACGGATCTCCTGACTAATGAAAAACATCTCATCCACATGGTCTCCATAGCAATGGAGAGTGTAGGGGGCTTTGAGCCCAGTCTTGCTGCTGTTGAGCTACAGAGGACGGCTTGAGCTTGGAATCCAGTGCTGCTAACTTTAATATTTAGGCTCACGCATGATAGCTAGCCCAGCACTAGCAAACAATCGATGACATTTTTCATTTCTTTCCACCCCAATTTTCTGTGTGTGTTTTTGTGGTGTTTTTGTGGTTTTTTTGGGTTTTTTTAAGAGCCTGAAGCAGAAAAATATAACTGTTGGAAATTGCTTTACATTAGTTGATTATCTCTGGCGAAGTTGAGAGCATTTGGTCTTGCTTATTTGAAATAATTTAACATGAGAACCCCATGGAGGGTGGTAATTTACAAGGGATGGTCTCAATTGTGATATGTACACATTGCAAGCAAAGGGCGGGGGAACTGCCAAATCTATTTAGATAAATCTTTGAATTGCTGCTTATTATTCCAAGCCATCTCTTCTTTCAGTAGACCAAATGCTGTTAAAATCGCCAACACTCTCACATTAGGAGCAAAATCATTCCATGCAATTTGTCTGTAGTCAGAGCCACGAAACCCAAATTTTCAGTGAAGCCCAACAATTAATTTAAATATGGTGCACACACATGCATTTGCATAGCTTGTGCAAGGTGCTCTCTTGGAGCCGTGTTGGCCACCTCCATGGAGCACCATGGCAGGCTGCAAGCACTTGCTGCTGATGCAGCTTTTGATCACCTGAAGGATTATCTTGAGTACTGAGATCTATCTTTTTGAACTATATTCAGTGAAGTGCTGTGCTACTTCAATAACGAAGTATCAATTCTTTACCTAAATATTGCCCTTTTGGTATGACACTGGAGGAGTATACTCACTCTTCTGCCAACAGTGTTCCCATAGGTAAGTAGGATCATAGAAACATGGAATCATGGAATCGTTTGAGTTGGAAGGAACCCTTAAAGGCCATCTGGTCCAATTCCTCTGCAGTGAACAGGGACACTTATAGCTCTATCAGGTGTTCAGTGCCCCATCCAGCCTGGTCTTGAGCTTCTCCAGGGATGGGGCACCCACCACCTCTCTGGGCAATCTGTGCCAGTGCCTCACTGCCCTTATTGTAAAGAATTTCTTCCTTATATCCAATCTAAACCTCTCCTCTTTTAGTTTGGAACCATTTCCCTTTATCCTGTCACAGCAGACCCTGCTAAAGAGCCTAATTGGTTTTCTCTTAGTTATTTATTTAGACACCAGTCTGCAACTTTGTTGTCTTCAAGACATGTAAGATTTCTTTTTCTATTAACTGTCCTTTGAACTCCAATCTTTCACTCAAACTAGAGCCAGAAAACCAAGACCAGTCACAGATCAAATGGCAATATCTGGTGTAAATCCATGTAAGCCAATGGATTATACAAGCAGAGAATCTGGGTCCAAATATATTAGAGAAGGAGAGGAATAAATCTTACCTGCGCCAAGAGACTGCATTAGCTTACTGTGCTTGTAAGACTTTGAAAAAAACTAATATAGATTCCTGTCGTGGAGGAATACAGGGAGCTCCATCATTTCCTATGCACGTTTGGCAAGCCCAACCACTACAAAGTCCGGATTCTTTTTGCTTTTATTTTTCTGCTTTAGTAGGTGTTGAGTCTTCTCACATGGAAAAGTTAACTCGTTAAGCTGTGTCTCATCTCAAAGCGAAGGGAGCTGCGAGGAAAGCAGCCTGATTTCAATGTAGAACAGCAATGTGAAAATTTAATGTAGTTTAGCTAGTGGGCTTTTAAATCACATCTCTGTTTAACACCTTCTTCCTGAGTGCCCCTGAGGAGACGGGACAAATGTCGCCGAAATTTGCTGTGTTTTCTCTCATTCAACAGCAAACACAAGGCATGGGAAGCGAGGTGGATGTTAAGCTGAGGGCCCTGGGAGATGCCCACCCATGCCGCAGCTCATCATTTCACCTCATTTCAATGTTTCCGGAACAAAATCTTCCCCACAGGCAGACCTGCAGATATCCCTGCTCACTCTCCTGACTCTCAGTTTCTCACTCAGACCTGGAGCAATTTGATAAGGTGAGAAGCTCAGCTCTCCGCTAAGATGCTTCTGGCTTTTCTCATTGCAGAAAAAAGCCCGGAGGCATGAAGTGGGGATATCTGGGAGGCTCAAAAGTCAGATAGCAAAATAAACCTCTTGGCTCCAATATTAACACTTGAAGCCTTTTCTCACGATCCTGAGGAACGAGGGTGGTGTCAAGATTTTGGGGAGACCGGGGCACTTGTGATTAACCACACTGCTCATCCCTGGAGAAGGAGCTGCTGAATCCCGTAAGGTTTAGGAGTGTCAGTGGGAAATCAGAGCTGCACAGCAGGAAGAACAAGGGTATCATATTCCAGTTATTTCCTTGCAGTTGCTGTTACATGGGGTTACAGCACTGAAGGATTGTATTTAAATCCCCAAAAAGGTTTTCTATTTAAAAAAAAAAAAAAAATAGAAACATTCAGGTTTTGTAAAGTTCAGCCTTCAGTGTAATCTTCCAGTGACTTAGAAATGTAATTATAAAGCCAATTGACAGTGCCCTTTAAGATATGTCATGTAGGAAAATTAATTTTAGAATTTTTTTTTTTTTTTAATTTCACTGTCACATCTTGGGCAAGAGCAAAGCAGTGGAAGGCCCAGGAAGGACTTCTCCCAGAGGGAGGGGGAATATGGGGCACCTACACGAACCCACAGCATTGTTTTCTCACACCCATTTTGACGTCATGCTGGATCACAGCCAGATGCCCTACCTCCCAGCACTGAGCATGGAGTGGGACTAACCTGCTCCACGTGTCAGAAGCACTTTGGGATGATGTGGGGTTGCCCAAGATGCAAGGGGGGCTGTGCAGGTCCTGTGCTCCAGCCTGGTTCCTCGACCCAAGCGCAGACTGAATTAAGTTGCTGCAATGTGAGTTGCACAGACACAGACTAATATAATTTGTCACAATTAGGGGTTGACTGGATGTTTTCATTCAGGGTGATCCAGGCCAAACCGTTACAAATGACCTCTTCGCTTCAGAGCACCGAACAGATTTACAGGGAGTACCTGCTACAAATGCCAAACAATGTTCACTGGGTCATGGGCACACCCCACACAGGAGAGTGCCCCAGCACCCATTACCTCTCCCAAGCTCCCACAGCAGCAGACCCATCCCCTGCCCACACACACAGGTCCCCAC
Source organism: Gallus gallus (assembly GCF_016699485.2). NCBI lineage: Eukaryota > Metazoa > Chordata > Aves > Galliformes > Phasianidae > Gallus > Gallus gallus. The sequence goes on along the minus strand of NC_052542.1, from coordinate 15,500,953 downwards.
TGCTGGGAAGAGCTGCTAGTCCCCAACACACATCCATCAGCAAAAGAACCGTGCAAGATTGGAGCTGGAGGCAGGGTGAGGTGCTCCTGAGCATGAATAAAAGTTGGAGGCTGTCAGCTTGGCTTGCTGCTCCAGCAGCAGGGGCAGGAGGCATGCGCCATACCATGGTACTCTGCAGCACGTGGGAAACAAGTACTGATAATGATGTGATGACCGCTCGGCTTTCCTCCACTTGCAAACAGTTGGTGGTAATGATGTTCATTACGCATTCAATAGGCTATTTTACAATATGAAGTCATTTAGGAAAGGATAATTAGTCCACAGCTTGCTTTTCATTTTATTTAATTTTCTTTACTTCTGTTTGGGGGAGAAAAAAAGAGGAAAAAAAAATATACACAGGGATTGTGTTATTTTTTGCAGTGAGCAAAATGAAGCTGTTTGATTTATGCTTGCTCACAAGAGATACCATGAAAATGGTGCCATGTATTTTGCTGAATGATTTCTTGCAATTGGGCATTCAAAAAGCACATTTTAATCTTCATGTATGCTTTGTTATTGTGTCAAATTACGAAGAGCAAGCTTGGGAGGCTGCTCGATGAAGAATCCACTTTTCTGTTAATTTGGATGTGTTAAGAGCACTTTCAGAAGCCAGAAATACTCTTGTAAAAATAGGACTGTGCAATGGGATTTCTTCCTAGGGCATCAGCCATCTCCAGGGAGTCACCATCCCTGGAGGTGTTCAAGAACCATGGAGATGTGGCACTGAGGGACGTGGTTGGGTTGAGGTGAGGTTGGACTTGGTGATCTTGGAGGTCTTTTCCAACCTTGATAGTTCCATGATTCTATACCAGCATTCATCATTGCTAAAACAAAAAGGGGTGAAAGAGTAATATCTCCAGTTAACAGTTTGCTTTGGTTGTGTCTGCTGGTTTGATCCTATGGGGTAGGAAACCTACAGACCTACCAGAGCAGAGAATTTGAGGCTCTGAACTTTTTCTTGCAATTCCAAATTCATTTTCCTTCTGTCACTTGTGTTTGGGAAAAAGTACCTAGAACTGTATTGGTGCACAGAACCACTTCCAGGTGGCTGACCTATCTACTGCGAGCTCAGATGTAATTCTAGGTAAGCGGTCCCTTGAGCTCCTGGTCAACCGCCACTCCAGGAATCTCCTAAGGGTGATGCTTCCTGCACAGCTGCAGTCAATAAGGCATGAAAGAACTAAGATGCGAAACAGTGTTATGTACGAAATACGAATGGCACGGCAGCCTTGGATTACAGCAAGTCCAGCTGAATGCCTGGTGCTCCCCTTTACTTTTACTTCTATTAATATTCCTCAAGCAACAGCAAAGATTGATTTGAAGTACAGAGAACAGAGAGTCATGGGAGCTTCATTAGCATGCAAATCTGAGCGAATTCATTAGCCCTGCAACTGATGCTGATGCTCCTGGAAACTAGTAAAAGAGTAAAGTCTGCAGAAGTAAATCAGGCCGTGCTAATGAGCCTGTTAATAAAGCTTTTGTAAGCCTTTTCCAGAGCCAAAGTGACAAAGCACACTGTCAACATTAAACCTCTGGTACTGCGCCTTAGATGAGGGGCACTTTTTTTTTCCATTTCGTGCTGGGGAAGAAAGCGGAGAACCGTAGCAAAGGTGGAGAATGAGACAAAAGCATTTACAATATTTCCTCATCAGAGATAGAAGTATTGTGTGGTTGCAGAAAAGAGACAGCATGACAAATGCAAGTGTGCAAATAAGATCCGTTTGACTGAAATTATATTTTAAAGAAAAACAGGAGACCAAATTTTTCATAACGGAGCTTCCACCTTCTGGCTGTATGTTCTCATTTTCCCTGTGCCTTATTAGGCGTCATTTCAAGATTGCATTTCGTCTCATCCGCTGCTAATCGTGCAGCAATGCTTACAGCACGGATGCGGTGCCGCTGCAGCACCTCCTCACACATGTGGGTGCTTTGTGCCAAAAGCATCACTGCTTTGCTGGGGCTGTAGCAAGGCATCTCCTCCTCTACTTCCCATTTTGCTGCCACTTCAGGTTGAGCAAAGTTGGAGATCTCTTTTCCTGGTATGTTCTCCATAGAACCCACAGTGAGTGATGCCGGCAGCCACCTCCTCTCTCCATGGCTTCATGTGGCATCAGCATCACAGCGCACAGAAAAGCAGCGGGTCTGCCAAGATAAGGAGAGGCTGGTTAGCAATCTGCTTGGTTTCTTTTTGCAGAAACCTCTTTGTGTAAAAGAGCTTGATGCGGGGAGGAACTGCTCGCTGCTTTCTCATCAAGTGGAAGAAGTGCTTTATGCACAGACTGATGGAAAACTACTGGAATGCTTTTCAGTTTCCCTCTCTAACCTTTAGTGCTTTCTGGTGCCTTACAGGGAACAAAACGTGGGACTGGAAAAAGGGGGAAAATATATCAAAATGTATTTGGAGATAATGGTGGGTAATACAATAGAAAATGCAGGCAGGCAATAAAAAGAGAGGCATCAAAAATACCACCAGAGAGTGGAAGGGAGGAAACAAGGCAAGGAAAATGGTAAAAGCAAGGAAATGAAGAGAAAATAGGCACTTGCATAATGGGGTGACAAAGGACAAGGAGGGGAGGAAGGGAAGGAAGGGCAGGAAGAAAGCTGGAGGTGAGGCACGCAGTGAGTGGTAGAGCAGGGTCAGGGGCAGGCACAGGCAGGGAGGAGAAATGGAGTGGAAAGGAAGCAAAGGGAAGCATGGTGCAGTGGCAGCACTGCTGACCTGTTTGCTTTTAGCTGCAGAGCGATGGCAAGTGTTTGTGTTAATAATGCTAACGGCTGGCTGTCTGGGGGCAGGCGGAGCGGGGCTGGCAGGTGCCAGGGATGTCGTTTGATCAGCACAACGGGCTGTGCTGTGGCTCCTTGGACTGAAGGGAAGGGAAGGCACCAAGGGGTAAAGGGAGCCAAGGTGGGAGGAAAGACCCATGGGGTGCCAACACGCCTGCCCTGTTTCCTTCAGTACCGATAACAACCTGCCCACCTGTCAGAATCATGGAGTCATTAAGGTTGGAAGAGACCACTGAGATCATCCAGTCCTATCAGCAACCCATCATCACCATGCCCACTAAACCACGTCCCTCAGTGCCTGATCTACCCTTCTCTTGAAAAAAACCCTTTCTGGAAGGTATCTGCCTTACTGCCCTGCAACTTCTGATGGCTGAGTTTGATTTGGTGTGATACGGGAGATCTTTCTGCCTTGCTTTCAAGTTCACCCAGGTATTTTGTCCTACCTGCAGTCCCATAAGCACAGTGCCATAACACACTCAGCCGCATTTCTCACAGCCTGCTGCATATTTACACTGCACAGCACTTAACGTGCCATGCTTTAGGTGCAGTCTCACTGGTGCCTTACATACCAGCTGCACCATCTGTTTGGATTCCTCTTTCTTTTGTATTCTATCACAACATCACATTTTCTTTCCTTCTTTCTTTCTTTCTTTCTTTCTTTCTTTCTTTCTTTCTTTCTTTCTTTCTTTCTTTCTTTCTTTCTTTCTTTCTTTCTTTCTTTCCTTCTTTCTTTCTTTCTTTCTTTCTTTCTTTCTTTCTTTCTTTCTTTCTTTCTTTCTTTCTTTCTTTCTTTCTTTCTTTCTTTCTTTCTTTCTTTCTTCTTTCTTTCCTTCTTTCCTTCTTTCCTTCTTTCTTTCCTTCTTTCCTTCTTTCTTTCCTTCTTTCCTTCCTTCCTTCCTTCCTTCCTTCCTTCCTTCCTTCCTTCCTTCCTTCCTTCCTTCCTTCCTTCCTTCCTTTTTTTTTTGCTGCAGCTGCAAAAACTTTGGGAACAATCCTATAATACCTCTCTTCCAGCTTGGTTTTAGTAGATATTTGGGCTCTTTCATTCTTAGCTGCCGAATTACATTTGGTTATCAACATGCATTATATCTGCTGTCAATTAGCTGTTATCTAACACCATGAAATGACTTAACTCCTTCAGCGTGCTGTGTGATCTGTCCCCAACCAGAGCACCGCTCGGCTTATGGCAGCTTGCAGAGATCCAGGCAATTTTATCACACTTATTTTTTTACTAGCGCTCATTACAGCTAAAGGTCAGTTGTGTTTCCATTGTAAGCTCAGGGATAACAGCGCCGATCTGGCAAACCCTTTCTCATGTAAAGTTAACGGGACTATTTGCATAAAAATCCTTACTTGGGGAGTAATTTGCAGGATCACACTTTTAAAGCCCTAACCTTGGGAGCAAGGCAAAAGCTGGAACTTGGAACAGCAATCTTCCAAGGCTATATATTATCAGAGAAAATGATCAAAATTTAATGAGGAAAAAAAGGTACTTAATGGCTGTAGATAGCGTAATTTCAGCCATAAAACTGGGATGATCTTGTAATGCGCTGTGCTGCAGCCTTTCAAATCAATGCTAGCACCGGTAGCAGCTTTAGTAGTAGCAGGGCAGCGATCTACAAGCTGTCGAGCAGAAGTCCTAACCTGCTGCTCCAGGCACACGGCAGGTCCGTAACTCTCAGTGCGATGGAGTGCTTGGGTGAGTGACTGGGGCTTCGTCCTCCATGAATCTGTGCTTCAAACCCTTGGAGGATGGCCATTCCCAAGCAAACGGAGCTACAAGGCACAGTGGCCCCAAGCCAGGGCCAAAGCTCCCGGCATCTCAGGAGGGTTTTCATCTTCTCTCTCAGCAAATGCTTCAAAAGCTTCACCAGCTCTGTTGTTTGTAATTCGGGAGACTCCCTGGGCTCCAAGCCCCCAGCCTTGAAGATCTGTTTACATTTTAAAATACATGCTAAAGTGTAAGCCCTGGGACAATTAACAGAAGTCAGGTAAATGAAGCAACAAAGATGGAATCCGCTAAAGCCTTCAGTTAAGTCTTGGGTGAATATCTCTATCGCATTTTCTTGAACAGCCCAAATAACAAGAGCTGGCCTTCACACCTGGGCTGCATCTGAGAGGCAGCAGCACTGAGATGGAGTTGGCCCTTGGAGAGGAAATATTAGTTCTGGACAAAGGCGCTGCTTTATTTTCCCAGTGTACCAAAATTAGAGAACCCCCTGGTGCTAAATAATTTTGTTCTGCCTCGCTGTGAAAATTCCCAGTGCTCAATAGCCCTCCACAAGCTCTCATTTTATCCCCATAGTGCAGTGCTCCTGTGGTTATATGTCAGCTGCAGCAGTGGTAAACATGTACACACTACTCATTTAAGAGCTTTTAAAAGACTTCTCACTGTGCCCAGAAATTACACCTGTGCTTTCTTACTTACCCATGCTGTTGTCTTTGTTTCTCAGGCTATATTAAGCCCTCCATTCTTCCTCCTTTGAAGGAGTGGGAGAGTATAAAGATCTTTAAGTTCTGGCTTTCTCGCTATCAGGTTGTGCAGAGGGGACAGAGCCAGTAAACCCGGACAGAGGGAAAGGCAGAGGGCTGCGTGCAGTAGGGCTGGCGGATGATGCCTGCCCCTCCTGAAGACACAGAACACACGCAGGAGCTCCGTGGTGTTGACTGAAATCCCTGTCAGCTGCAGTGCTCGACTTCCCCGAGATGGTGACCTGTGCTATTCTGACTGTGTCTTCTGCGTCCATGGATGATGAAGAGAGACAGAGCACACAGTGCTCGGAGGGGCTACATCCGCAGAGGGGAAGGTACACGCCGGAGTGTAATGAGGCATTGGCCTCCAGTGAACTTTTCCATCACAGGAGAATATTTCAATGTTAAAGATGATTTGCTACAAACAAGAAGGAGAGGAGATGCAGCCGTAACATAAAATGCCATATCTAAGAGACTGTGCAATCTCTTTGCACTGCTAAAATGAGAGAAGTGAAGTAGAGGTCCTGCTGACATCACTGCTCAAATTCTCCATTTGTCCAAGATTACATGGGGGAACTTCCACTGAAACAAAAAGCCCATATATATATATATATGTATGTATATATATCTGTATATATGTTTGTGAAACAATTTCTACTACTTAAATATCTCTGATAAATTAACAGAGCATTGGATGACAGAAATTTTGACCTGTGAAGCTCTCTGAGTCAAGGAATGACTAAGAAAATAAAGAAAATAAAGAAATAAAATAACCCAAAGGCTCTTGAAGTGAAGTGGCAGTCTGGGCCATGTTCAGTACCTCTTCTCTTATAGGGACACAAGTGTTAACCGCAAACTTTCACTCCTCCATCTAGTCTGGATCCCAGTGTCAGCAGACCACCATCTTCCATAGATCTTGATGTATTTTCTCAATGGGATCAGATCCAACTTTTTCCCACGGTACGCCCAGTTTGCAAAGGCTTCATTGGGTGTCACTGTTAAACATCTGCTCATGTGCATCTGTTAAGAACCCCTTCTTACAGGTTTATCCATTACAACTAATACATAGTAAAACTCTTGCTCTGTATTTCACAAATGTTAGAACAATGCCCCAAGGGCATCAGCAATAATTATGTTTACATCTTCAGAAATGCCTTCCACCCCTCCCCCCCTTACCCCCCCCCCCAGTCGTTCACTGCATCTCTTGAACCTTTGAATGGTACATTGGGAGTATCTGCACGTCTCCTCTCGAGAGCAGATCCTGCCTCTCCATTCTGCAAGTGAAATTATCTCTGTACGTCTGCACCTATGAAGTGCACTTGTGCTTCCAACTTCCTCAGACTGTCAGACAGTTTGCTGTGCCACTGCTCCTATTAACGCCTGCAATTAGCACTGACAAAAGTGTTGCTTACCCTGCTCCCCAAACCACACTTCCTTGACTTTTTAGAAAGCCCCAGAGCAGTGTAATATGTCCCTGGGTCATGTTTCAACAGAACAATGAGGTTAGTGAGGCATGACAGTGATCTCCTTTCTAAACCTATACTGAACATCCTTAATGAAGCTTTGCTTTTTTAAAAAGAATGGGCCTAATTCTCTTTAGGCCTATGGTATGTTCATGCTTGTGTAATTCCATCAAGCTGTATCTTCAGCTCCTCTAAGTTGGCAGAGCTCGTTTGACTTCACTTAAATTCCAGGAAGATTAGTAATGGCTGAAGACTTGGGCTGCTGGTTTCCAAGCTATTCCTCATCTATGCCAGTTTGAGAGGATAATGAGTCCCAAGGTTTGTTTTTGTTTTTCTGCCATTAGATCAATTAAAACAATTGCACACTCTCTAACTCGTTTAAATCAAATGCTGCACGAGATCCATCCAACAGCTGTTATTTTCCTGAGGTGTTCAGCCTTCTCCATTACTATTCTATTCTAAAGCTCTGACACCCCGTAGCTCCTGAAAGCATGCACGTATCTCCCTAAAGACCCTCATTAGGGCCAGTCATGGAGCCACATGACAACATATGGCCATGGGTGGATTACTCTGCCTCTAGGAGGAACACGTGTAGGTCCTTCAGTGTGTCCCATCCACAACCCAACAGACACAGCACCCTCAGCCACTTCACTTTGCAGAGTCCTGAAATGTTGTGTTTTGTTTTCCTCATTCCCTTCATTAATTCCTGTATTCAGCAGTTGTGTGTTTGCTGGCAGCAGCCAGCATCTACAGCTCTAGGATAGCCACAGGCAGGAAACAAAAGCGAGGAGGATGGAGTCAGCATGTTTCTTTCTAGTGTCGTGGAATTTGTCTTTGGTAAGATCATGGCCACTCTGAAAAGCAAGAAAGATATGAATCAAGAAAGAAATGTGTTGAAGGACTGCTGGCTGCAAGTCCATACCCAGGATCAGAGAGCACATATTTATACTGGAGGCACAGTGGTTTGTCTGATAATAGACTGACGTTTAAATTAGGTACAGACTCAGTGATAACTGAGTCCCACCTGGGACTTCTGGGAGCAGAGCAGGGCAAATAAATAATGATGTCTGTAGCTGCAGATAGAGATGCTGTTACTAACTCTGATACTGCAATGGGTAAAACTATACACAGACTGACAGATGAGAGATTTCATTCTCTTCAGATGCAAGAATAAAGAAAATAAAACTTGAAATGAACTTTCTTGGATACGAGTGGCCATGCAGGAAGTTTCAATATCTGTAAAACCACTCTGCGGTTCCCTCTGGCACCCAATGCATCAACACAGCAATCAGGACGGTGGCAACTGAGCTTCTGTGGCACATTGCACCGTGCAAAATGCAAACACCTACCAATGCATTTTGGGAACTCCCACACCATGGTCTTCTACAGACAAGATTCACTTCAACTCTCTGACACTCTCAAAGCTGTAAAACCGGTTGCCACAAAATGCTTCACTCTTCCCAGTTGTGCTTTGATGTCTTCATTGTCTGGAGACTCCAGAACAGGGCCATTTCTTCCAGTTCAACTAAAACATGATCAGATTTCTAAGTGCTTCATGTCTGTGCTGTGTTTGGGGCTTGGCTACACAGGTTGGAAGAATTTGGTGTCATTCTTTGTGAAGGACAAGCCCTGGCATTTCAAATGTTTCCCTTCCTGTAGGATGATTGCCATCATCCATCACCTGGTATATGCTGTATGCTTGGTGGTATGAATCGTTGCTCCTGACCCTGCCAACGACATTAGCAGAGAGAACATCATGCTTTTGTACAGTTGTTTCCTCTCAAATGCTATTCAGCCTCTGATAATGATTCAGATGAGTAAATCGGCACAGTTTTATGGAGGGCTGGAGTTGTGCCAGTCATGACTTGCTGGTTTTTCCAGCATTTACAACAGCAATGTTTTTCTCCCTCAGTGAGAAGCCTCACCCAAGATGACTCCAATGCTGGAGAGGACAACAGAATGCCTGCCATGGGGGGCTGTACTGGAGAGGTAAGGGCTCAAGCCAACACCTGTTCACTGGGGGAAGTTAATGCAGCATCCTCCCTCCATCCTCTCCCCAAAGTTTTGGTTTCTCTAAAATACCAAGAGATACTTTTGATGTTGTTTTCAATGTTGATGTGACTGCTGATATATACAAGAGAAGGACCAACTCTGACTGTAAATCCATGACCATTTTTTGTTAGCTTCGGCCTGACTCGGATATCACATCGTGAGGTGTATATCAGAACTGAGTTATTATAGAGGGAAAGAAGAGGTTCCCTTAGGTCTAAATTTTCCTGCTGTGTGCTGAAGTGCTCATCAGTGCTCCTTTCCAGGAGGGCAGGAATTCTTCAGGGCATTGACTGTTTTCTGTGTGAGTTGGACACATTTACCAAAAGTTGTTGTGTTTCAACATGCTGGATTATGAAATCAAGTGCAGAAGGACAGTGTCTCTCCTCTCCACACAGTACGTGATGGTTGAACTCATAGAAATAAAAGAGTTCTTTAAGAACTCTCAGTGAATCTACATAATTAAAAATCTTTCCTGCTGGGGGTTAATGATTTGGGTAGATTAACTTGATAATGTAATGTAAAATGTTGAAATCAAGAGTCTGCATCCTGAAATACTGGTGTAGCTCAGCAATGGGAGACAGCTTTAAGTAAATAACCGGAGAAAGTATTTTGCAATTAAATTAAAGATGTTTCCAAACTACTGTACTTTGCCATAAAAAAAAAATGTCATCTTGAAAAGTCAAGTTTCATTTATTTTAATTAGTGCTGTCATGAAGTATTCCATTTGGCACACGCTGACTAACGAGCCCTTTTCCAGACGCCAGTTTGAGAAGTGTGCATCAGAAAATGATCACAGCCCGTTCACATGGTGTCTGTGGGCCAATTGTCAGCTAATTGAGACCAGCCTCGCTCCACCCGAGTCAGCCTGGCATCCAGGTTGGTCTGGGGAGGAAGAGGAGCTTTCATTCCCTGGATTTGCCTTTTGGGAGGCAGTGCAAAGCTTGCTGCCGTTGGTCAGAAGATTCCTGCTGTCTTCAGGGAAATTCAGGCTCAAAGATGCTGAATCTTCACTCCCCTTCACTGTTCTCACACTGAAGTTATTTAAGGGGAGAGGGATCGGTATCAAATTGATGGAAAGCCAAAATGATCTTGATCCTCCTCTGAGACTTGCTGTTGAATTGCATTATATATAAGCAGAGAAGCTTTTCTATTATTAATAGGATAGAAAATCAGAACCATCAAGGAAAATTATATAAGTCCTATTAAGATGGATGAGTTGGAGATATGTCCACATATTTGCAAGAAGATCATTCTCTGCAGCTCCTACAAAAGTGTATTGTCCTCCCAAGGGGAGACCACACCAGAGTGGGAGAATACCAGGGGAAATGCTGTTAACTTCTCGCAGCCTGGTAGGCAGATGTGTGGGCAACGGGCACACCTATGCAGGCACCATGCTGCCCCAAAGGATGCTCTGCAGCAGGGTGGGAAGCCTGGGGCAGCCACCCAGGAACCAATCTCCCTTGTGATCTTCTGCTTAAATCCCCCACTCCATTGTCTGCCTTGTTTTCAGACCTGCCAAGTCTTGCAGTTCCTTCTGCATGTCCAATGAGGAGATTATTTCGCAAGCTTAAATCTCCCTACTAAAAAAAGAAAGTTACACTGATGAATACCTGTTGTCTACACACTGAGGCTGGTGAGGAATAAGCTGAAGCGTGAGTGTGAAGGGCACTGTCAGTTCTGAAGAAATGGCTCTTATTTCACCGGGCTAACGTCACATCCAGAGAGCTCACAGCAGTCTTTGTGCAGGTATCCTCTGGGGAGTGAGTGAGGAGCAGCTATTCTGAGCTGTCCCCTTATTTAGGTAAGCCACATATATAAAATATGATGATTCCCTATTAATTTTGTCCTATTGCTCCTAGCGAAAGCCCCTTGTTCCACCTTAATTTATCCCTTCTCCCCGTTAATGCCCTTCAAACATTTCCCTTCCTAGCCAGTTAGCCACACTTTAATCTCACCTGGTTATTCATTCATCAGAAAGCAGTCTCTCCTGCCCCTCCATCAGCTCAGCACCATCTCCAGCATGTGTGCTGCTAATGGGCAGGACTGAGCACGGGGATCCTGGTGGCACTACACCAAAGGCTGCTCAGCATCTGACCCCGGCATCATTCGTCCCACACTTGCAGACCCTTCCCCAACCCCTCCACTGTACTTCCATCACTTCCGAATGCAAAATGAAGGGCTGTTTTCCTCCTGCTGGTGGCCTCACGTATCTTTTCCCCACTACTGCCATTCTGGGAGGAGTACAGGCCTTGCGGAAAGGCTTTGTCTGGATAATAATAATTTTAATTTCCCCTTTCAGAAGCTCCTCTTATCTCCTACCTGTGTGTAACTGATTGAGTGATTAGAACCATCCCTCTTTCCTTCTTACTTTACAATAAGCTCCAGCACATCTCTGTCAGTTTGGAAATCAGCGAGAGTGCACTCTGCACCTGTAAGTGGGTCTTAATCCAAACATTTTATGCCTGAAAGCATTCGAGTGCTCAGAGGATGCTCCCATTCCCCAGGGGAAACGCGTGCAGACCTACCCTGTGTCTTTTGTGGCAAGACCATGACCCTGACATCTGCACAGCCCCCTGCATCTGATTTCGTCTCCGCTATTAATCTGAGGTCTTTGTAAAGGTTTGTTAGGTTGTAAACCTTTGTTAGCTTGTCTTTTGCTGTTATTCCCATGCTGAGAGCTTCTAATGCTCTCAGCACCCTGGTCCGCTTTGTAGCCCCTTTATTTGGATGATGCTGGGCTATGACATCATTCCCTCAAGGATGGGGTGTTGCAGAGGCAATGGGTGGGCAGGTGGGCATGTAGGAGCCTAGAGCAAGCCGAGTGTCAGATCTGGAGCCCAGAGGATTATTTTCTTGCCTACTCCTTAAGAAAACATCGCAATCTCTTTCTGATTTGGCATGGTCTCAGACTCCAGCCAGGCAATCCCTCCTGCCCTTTCTGCAATACTTTACAGTGGTGCCTTTTCACCTTTCTCTGTAAGCCTGCGTTTGTCAGAGGGCAGAGCAGAACTCACTCTGTGTGGTCTCCTCTGCCTCCAGCAGCAAGCACTCGGTCACCCGCAGAGGGGGCACGCTGGGTTGGTGATTGCTCTGGTCTCTTCTAGTCCTGTGTTCTTACCCTTTCCCAGTTTGATTTGCTTATGTTTTGCAATCACAGGGCTATTCTCGGTATCTTCTATTCTGTTCCTGGTTCCCATTAATGGCGCTTTTCTGTTCTTCCATTACTTTCTCCCTATGGGGGGAACCTTACCTTCCCTTTTAATATCTTCTGCTAGAGACCACAGCTGCCAATGTCTTCTCCTTCCCAGCTTCTCACACAAATCTAAAAAGCAGGCTCGATTGGATGCTCCTGCCCTGCACTTCTCATGAGCCATTTCTCAGGGTGTGGGCATCTCTGCCTTTATCAGGGACAGGATAGTGTGAGCTGATTTCATTTCTCCCAAGGAAGGATGGACTGAACTACCTGTGGCAATGTCAGAGATCAGGAGGAGAAGGAAAGAGCTGAGGCAGTGGGAAGGAGGCCTGGCGATAAAAGAAATTGGTGAGATGACAGCAAGATGAGCTGTGATCTAAGCCCTCCTCATACCTCGTGTTTTTATATGTACACTCAAAACATATTTCAGGGATTGAGAGTGTTTTCTCCTTTCTGGAGATCTATTTTGTCATTACTTTAGCTGACAGCAGCTGGGGAGAATGAAACACTTTGGTTAGCCTCAAACACCTTGCTAAGCTTCCTTAGGTTGAAGCACTGCTGTGTTTCATTGCGGCTGACACCAATCAAAGCAAATGAACAAAAGTGAGCATTATGATTTTGGATCTGTGAAACGAAGGGAATAAGTGAAGGGAGTTTGGACTCACTGTACAAAGGAAGTCCCAGGAAGAGGTTCATCTTATCAACACCATTTGCTCTGGGGGCGGCTCTTTTACAAGCAATTCTGCCTCTTCTACAAAGCTGTTGTGGCAGTCGTTGCTTGGCCCCATTTCTGCCCCTGGATTTTGTGATGCAGACGAGGTCATGGGATAGTGGTGCTGGGTCAACAAATAAAAGGAAAACAAACAGTGAAGCTGTCCTACACAAAAGATTGATCATTTGTGAGTCTGACCCCAATAGGATTAAATTGTTACATATTTGCTCTGAGATATCACCTATGGTCCACAGCAAGTTATTGCCTCATCATACTAACTAGGGCTCAGAGACAAAAAGCTGTTGTGAAGATGCTGTCCAAAGGCAAGAGAAACAAACCTCTGTCCTGTCAGCAGGTCCCAGCCCAGCCCTCATTGCTCTAAATCACCTCAGAATATCCTCACAAGGCCTTGAGCAACAGGAAAGCATCACAAGACATCAGCAATCAACCTCGGTGGGGCATGGGGAGGTTCATGTTGGATATTAGGAAGAAAATCCATCTCTGAAAGAGCAGTGATGCAGTGGCACAGCTGCCCAGGGAGGTGGGGGAGTCATCATCCCTGGAGGTGTTCAAGGACTGCTGAGATGTGGCACTGAGGGACGTGGGCAGTGGGCGGGTGGGGGTGGGTTGGGGTTGGACTTGGTGACCTTAGGTGTCTTTTCCAACATTAAGGATTCTATGATTCTACTGATGGGAACAGCACAGGGATCAGCCCTGCAGCACCCATGGGGAGCTGCAGTGGGGCTGCAGCAAACATCTCTGTTGATGTGCTCGTGTGAAGAGAGATGTGAAATGTTTGCAATGGCATGCAAAACTGTTTGAAATTCACAGTGTGTCACAGCCCATTGTGAATTCAAGAACAAACCTTTCTTCAAAGGAAATGTTTGTGATGGCATATCATGAAAGAGCAGGCCACTTTCTAGCAAAAATGGCAAGGCACGCCTGCTCCTGAGTGAGGCTTTGATAACATGAGCCCATTTTCCATGGCTTTGGCATGAAAAACACAGAGAAGTGCACACTGCCCAAAGTCTGCACCAAAAACAGCCGTGTTGTCAAAGAAACCAGGAGAATCATAGAATCACAGAATCATAGGATGGCCTGGGTTGAAAAGGACCACAAAGATCATCCAGTTCCAACCCCCTGCTATGTGCAGGGTCACCAACCAGCAAACCAGGCTGCCCAGAGCCACATGCAGCCTGGCCTTGAATGCCTCCAGGGATGGGGCATCCAAAACCTCCTTGGGGAACCTGTTCAGTGCATCACCACCCTCTGGGTGAAAAACTTCCTCCTCATATCCAACCTAAACCTCCCCTGTCTCAGTTTAAGATCATTCCCCCTTGTCCTATCACTATCCACCCCTGTAAGCAGCTGTTCCCCATCCTGTGAAACACACGTACCTCCTTCCCTGGGAGAATGCTACCCAAACACGTACTTAACTCTTAGGGTGTGTTTGAGATATCTCAGGCCTCGATCCATATATCCATGCACTGGGGAAGAAAAGTCGCGAGGATTGCTCTCAGGTCGAGCAGAACTCTGCTCTGCCTTAGCCCTAAGCCAGTTTATTTGTGCCAACGAATTACGCAGCTTTGCCCTCTCCCTCCCATGGCATTAAGAGCAGTAAAACCAAGTTGCTCACAAATCCCCGCACTTTGCTCCTCTGAACCAACCCCACCGCTGAGCTGCGCCGATCTGAGAACAGAGATTTGGTTGGAAGAAAGGATAAAGCAAAACCTCGCTTTGTTTTCCCTCTGTCCTACATTTCACCCAAACAGCTTTGCCTCGGCGCTTTGAACTTTGCATAACTCTTTAAAATAGCAAGCAGGAAAAATAATAATAATAATAACGAAAGAAAGAAAAATAAAGAAAAAGCGGCATTTTTTGTCCCAAAATCAGGAGAGGGCTTTGGTGGAGCTGAGGCGGGCTGAGCCCTGCGGGCAGTTCTGCGGAGTAGGGATGCGCTGAGCGCGGGGGCACTTCGGGTCCTCCGGGTGTTGTGCGACTTAACAGTGACATCCAGCGGTCACCGAGCTCGGGCTGCATCACGTCTGACCCGGGGACGGTGCGGTCCGTGCGGCGAACCCCGCTCCGCTCCGCCCCGCCTTCAGACCTCCGAGAGCCGAATAGTCTTCAAATCGCCCCACTTCTCCTCAGTGTTATAACCGTGTTTTTGCAGCATCACGGATACGGGTCATAATGAAGCTGCGATAAATGTAGCAATAAATCAAAACCCTACGAATCACGAAATCGTGGAAACTTTTCCTTCGACTTGCTGTTGCCCTAAACCGAGAAATAAGCAGTTTTCATCTCAAGTTGAACACTGCAGACATATTTTCACACGATAATTTGGTTTTCAAAAAAAAAAAGTCTAACTGTGAAGTTTAATGATACCACATGAAGCAGCTTGTCAGTACGTATTTATATTCAAATCTGAGCTTTCACAGTTCCCAGTGTGTTTCTTTAGTATTTTTTGAAGCTGCTCTGACAGTCTTTCTCAAAACTGTCTCCAGGAGAAGCAGCACGAAAACCTGCAAGGAAACAAAGAGCTTCCCACACTGTTGGCTCAGGGTTTTGGTGCTCGGGGAGGAGGCTGCTGTGTGCCACGCATGCTGGAGGATGATGCTGAGGGCTCTGACATTTGGCTGCCACGGTTCTGCTGCGTCCTATCAGCGGTGGGGACCAAAGTCCCAAAGGAGTCCATCTCCTGAGGTTAAATGGGTGGAAATCTGAGTCGTGGAAAGCTTCAGCCGCCAGCACCTTTGGATCCTCCCATTGAATCATGGAATCAGTTGAGCTGGAAAGGGCGCTTAAAGGCCATCTGGTCCAACTCTGGTCCCTGCAATGAACAGGGACACCTACAGCTCTATCAGGGGCTCAGAGTCCCGTTCAGCCTGACCTCGTATGTTTCCAGGGATGGGGCACCCACCACCTCTCTGGGCAACCTGTGCCAGTGCCTCACCTCCCCTACTGCAAAAAACCTTCTTCCTTATACCCAACCTAAACCTCCCCTCTTTTAGTTTGAAACCATTTCCCCTTGTCCAATCACAACAGATCCTCCTAATGAGCCTGTCCTTTCCCAGAGGTTATTTCTGGCTCCTCCCTGCCTTTTCTTGTCCCCTTCCCCTGGGTGCATAGCCACAGGAGGAAGAATTTGGCTGTGGGTTTCTGCATGCTCCTCTCAGCACTGAGGCAACACAGCCTCTGACCTGCCATACCACAGGTAGCAAAGCCTGAGCCATTACTCATCCCCTGATACTCTGCAATGAAGGATGGAGGTCACATCCCTGCTGACAGAGGTCTTCCTCCTGCCCTCAGCCCGGGCAGGGACATGTCACCCAGATTGGCTACTTTATTTAACAGAGGATTTCTGTCTGAAGCTCCCACAAAAGCCACACGGACACCAAATGATTCCCCTGTTGCTCTCCAAACCCCCTTTCCTCCCCAGCTGGTACGGAAATAATGAGGCAAGTGTGCTCAAAAGGACCAGTGTGTCACAGTGTGGGTTGGTATGGGATGTTGGAGGGGATGGGATAGGATGTTGGAGGGGATGGGATGGGATGGGATGGGATGGGATGGGATGGGATGGGATGGGATGGACCAACCTGGGGCTGATTCCCACCTTCTGTTGGCCCCACACAGAAGCACAGCCGGTCAGGGTGCCCCCCTAAACACTAGTGCTTGCAGATAAGGTCACCACATGTCACAGCCACTGTCAGGAGTCAGGAGATGTATTTCTTTTTAATGGAAGATGTGGAGGGTCCAAAATGACCGCAGTTGCTATTGCATTAAAAACAGATATGTCTGCTGCCTCCAGGGGCTGGACATGAGATGTTCCTTTCAGCCTCTCAGCTGACAGCTATGTTTCATGCTCTCCTGTCTACTTCACAAACAAAAGCAACCTTTCAGTCCCAGCAAGCAGCCTGAATGACCTCTCACAGCACCGCCTGCTCCGTGGGCATTAATTTGTCCTGGTTTTCCCCTTTGTTCATGACCTTGGGCAAGTCCTGCTGCTGCACTTTGCTGGGGCTTGCGGAGGACAAGTAGGTGACACGACAGGGCTCTGGACATCAACCCCCCTCTGTACCCCATGCCCCTCTGTCCACCAGCACTGCCCAGAGCCATGTCCTGCAGCCCCAACCACAGATTAATTCCTGATCAGCTTTTAATGATCCCAAACCCCAGCACTGACTCAGGTGACGGATAAATTTATCCCAAGGTTAGGGTGACTCTGCTCTACCAAAATCTATTTAAAGTCAAAGCAAGCATTTCAGAATAACAAGTTATTATACAACTCTAGGCAGCTTCCCATACTCTATTTTTTAATGTAAAAGGTAACATATTTCCTTATTTTGTACGTGCTAATTGTTGGGAACACTGTCAGATGGTTCAGCAAATTGAAAATGACAACATCAACCTGTTCAATCCATTAAAATCTCTCCAGGATCATAAGGGATATTGTCAGCCAAGTAATGCTGGCATCCCTGTGGTAAAGCCATCGTGCTTCATATTAATGACTGGCTTCACAAAGGAGCAGATTTTCTTTGTGTGCACCACTCCATCACGTTATCCAGGAGAGGCATGGGCACACTGTAGGGTAACCTAGAGGTTAAAGAGAAGTCTTTCATCCCAGTGTAGACTTAATGAAGAGAACGGCTGAATAAAATGTAAATAGGTCCCAGGCCACCCGGCCAAGATAAAAGGTTGGGAATAGCTTTCTTCTCGTCCAAGGACCAGTGCAGAAATTTAGAGGGACTACAATGCCAAATCTGGACCAATCTTCTAAATAAAAAAGAGGTGATAACACTTTGAGTGCCTTCCTCGGGAGAAACCAAGGAAAACATCCACCCAAAGCCTACAGACACTCAGCTCTGGACAGACACCGTGGGGAATCAGGTGTTGAATACCTTGACCTGGATCTTGCCTTCTGTGTGCAGACACACAAGCTAGCTCCATTCCAAATAGCCGTAGACATAAGTTAGTGCAGTGCTGTGCCCAAGCCAATATACTGCAGTATTTATTTCCAGTAGTATTTATCACCTTGGCCGTGGTATTTCCCCAAAGCAGAAAGCAGCTGTGTATAACTTCCAGACCAGAAGTTAGACTAGCTGGGGCTGAAGGCAGAGAAAACTTGCATGTGTTTTTATCCATCCTGATAGGTGCATCTATATAAAAACCTACAGGGATGGATCATGGATGGAGAGATAGCTTTAATTTTAAATAGTTATGAAATAATGGCTACAACACAGGGAAGGAACACAAGGCTGTTATTTAAGTTAACAGCAGAATTCCCATTGTTTTGTGTTTCAGGGCCAGAACGTGCCCTGGGAATTGCACTTTTTCTCCCTGGTACCCCCAGCCACTTCGTGTTAGCGGCTCACCAGCTAAGCTGCTGCTCTGGGAACGTCACAGCCTATTAGCATTTCTTTATCTTCCATTTATGCCATCTTGTTTGCTCTCCCGGGCCACTTTAAAGCAGGTTGACATTGCCAAAGAGATTTACTGCATGTACTTTGTATACACTTTAATTAGGTCTCCATTCATGTCTCTCACCTGACACTTACAAAAGAAATCACTCATAACGTACGAGCGCGGTACGGAAATCGATACACGTCTCGAACGTGCAGTGACTTTCAGGGAAATTAAGTGCCTTCATCTACGCATGTGGTGACTACCTCTGCCTCATGGCATGGAGATGTATGGTTTTGCTTCGAGGGGTTTAATGGAGACACTCTTAGGGTCATTTGGTTACATAGAGGCAGAAGTTGCCCCAGGCACAGCTGGGATGCTGCATGTCCCATCGCCACTCGCTTCAACTCATGGCACCTAAAGCCAAGGAGGGGTGCAGGAATTAAAGCTTTAGCCAGGAATTGTTTCTTTTTGCCATGTCAATTTTTGGTTTCATTAGACTTCCTGACAGTGTCAAGCGTTGTTGTCAATGGTGGCTGAAACACAGCACTGCTATGTTGCTATCCCTTCATTTTTTGCGTGTGTTTCTCACAGAAATCTGAACGATTGGGCGTTTAGCTTTCATGCTGCAATGACACGAGGAGGAAAGGAACACAACTGCCTATAGTCACATCTGGCACTTTGGAAATGGGAATTTTTTGACAGTGGATGTTCTCTTGACTGTTAGGTTATACTTTGGGTTTTTCCTTGGGTGAAAGGGGCTTTCCATTCACTGGCAGAGAGCAGGGAGGAATTCTGGCTTTCGTTCTACATTTGGAGCCTCAGCTGGAGCCAAATTAGAGAACGCAATTTGTATAATCTTGAGAATCTTTGGAGATTCCCATCCTTAAAATTCAGAGGGAAGAATCATAGAATGGTTTGGACT
Organism: Gallus gallus; assembly: GCF_016699485.2. Lineage (NCBI taxonomy): Eukaryota > Metazoa > Chordata > Aves > Galliformes > Phasianidae > Gallus > Gallus gallus. The sequence goes on along the minus strand of NC_052542.1, from coordinate 15,481,910 downwards.
GGAAAGAAAAGAAATCTCTCTGCACACAATCACATCCTACAGATAATCTCATGCTGAAAATTAATTTGTAGGCAGTGTAATTGTCCCATTAATAAGATTAATACCAGGTACAGCTCTATGGATTATTGAAAAGACAAAGCAGCCTGATCCATGCAATTAGAATGAGATACCTGCATTAATTAGGACCGCCACCTGACAGCAATGGTTACATCAAACAGCTCAAGGAACTGAATCTCCTCTTCCAGTCTTATCATTCTCCCTGGTTTGTGTTTTCAATAGCTCAGTCGGTTTTCTTATATCACAGATAATCAGGAAAAACACTAGCACTGTTCTGATGTGCAAGTGCAAAGTCCTTCCTTTCTCCGCTTTGATTCTGATATAAGTGATAGTCTAACTCTATCATCAGCATCAGTTTCTGTTTGGTTAGTGTGAAATAGGGCGTCCTGTCTGCCCCACATCACCCATGCATAGTGCCAGGGCTCTGCACAAATGCTGGCTTTCTGCTGATGCAGCTCCCCAAGCACACATACGGATAAGAGCACTGGCAAGTGGTCAGCTTGCTTGTGTACCTCCATGACGTGCCCCTTTTCTCCAAGGAGATGACAATCAAGCACAAGTTTTTGGTTCCTCTATTCTGCAGCACTAACAGGCAGGTTTCTATCACACAGCTCAGCATCAGCACGCCACGTCACCCTAACAACCATCCCTGGGAAAGGAAATCACTCTGTTCTGCTCAGTTGTACTCATTCCCAATTACAAGCCAAGTATCTCAGTCACGAATGTCAAAACAGATACTGTCTGGTTAAATGATACAAGACAGGTGCAGCTAAGCCATAAGCTGTCGTGAACCCAGACATGATTGACAGAAAAACTGTCTCCTGATGGGAATTAGCTTAATACTTATGGTGAAGTGAAGTCTGCTTAGCAGAGCCCTCGTTGTTCCACATTTGAATTAATGGTGACACTGTTACTGCTATTTGGTGGGGTTTCTGTGTTTGGGTTGTTTTTTTTTTTGCTTTTTTTTTTTTAAAGAAAGATTGACACATTTTTGCATCTCCTTAAAGAAGTGTGGGACCTTCCAGCCTGCTGTGATTAATTTCTGAAAGCCAAAGCTACAGTTCTGACGGAATGCTTTTAATCTCTGCACCTCATTAACCACAGTGTGCTCCAACCACTGGTGCTCTGTAGGGGACCCGTATCCTGGGCTGCCTTGAACGGCGCGACCCATAACGGTGACTCTCTCCTTTGGTTTCCCCATGTGCAGTTTTGGCTACCGCTCGTTATGCCCAGCTGTGAGATTAATGTGTCCTTCTTGTTATGTCAGGATTGCTGGCGTGCTGTTGTGATCGTTTTGCTGAGCTACAGGAGCTGCTGGGCAGAGCTGGAGCGTCTCCAATTGAGATGAAAGAATTATCGAATGAGCTGAAATTGGGGAATCTGTGCTGGAGATTTCTCTGCCGAAGCCCTGAGAGTCACCTGCTTTGCTTTGCTAGGTGCTGGAATCATTTCTGCCTCGTTCTTTATTGTGAAGGAATAAAGCCTTCGGGTTTTCATTCTGGAAAAATGCCTTAACCACATTCCTCAGCTGAACTTTGTGCTCCAGGGTTTCCTTGAGTGCTAACGTGCCTAAGTGCATTCCCCAAACTTGGGTAGCAATGAGCTGGCAGGGATCACAGGCACACACCACACAAACGAGTGCAATAGTGCAGCAGCACGAGGAAGGCATCCTTTCCACTGCTATCACTGCCATTCTTTCAAACCCACACTGTCCTCGCTTGTGTCTTTATGCCCAAGCATTTCTATCACACTGGAGTCACAAATTTACCTACAGCATGATGAGCTTTGGCATCCCACTCTTCACCCATGTTCCCATGGTACCTGGACACCCCAAGCAGCCAGAGAACAACCCTCAGCCCACAGCTTCCCATGCAGGTGTGTGCCAGGGAACCTCCAAGAGGGCTCATACATCAGTGATGCTGAAGCCTTTATGATTTTCCAAGATATATTTGAACTCTGCCCATGATGTTTGTAGAACAGCGAGGTGTTTGGATAGCATTAAAGCCTGCTATGTTTGAAATGCTCTCACTCTGCATAAATTTGTCATGACTGAAGATTATATTAAGCATAAGCACAGCAAAACTGTGCAGCCAGGCTCCCACCACCTTGCACACTCCAGTGGGCTTTCTCACTGCTTGCACAGACCAGGAACACTTTCAGCCTGAATTTGTGATTAGTGAACCAACCCCGAACTGCAATGCCAAGCTTGAAAGTGAGAGATGCTCTCATTTTTCTCCCATATCTGCAGAGTTCAACTTCTTTTTTTTTTTTGCCCTGGTGTTTTGCTCCAATGGGTCTTGTTCTTTATTGCAAAGAATGATATACTTGATAAAAGGGAATCTTGGGGCAGCCTGACATATCTTAGGAAGTCTTGAACATTGCCAGAAGGCCTAAGAAGAAGCAGTTTAGCTGGCAGATAAATTGGTGTAATAAGTGACCTGACATTTCTTTCATGTTTGACCATATTGCACAGCAAAAACTGACAAAATGTTGTTCCGATTGAAAATATCCTCTCCTGGTTATGGAAATGGTTAATCCTTAGAAAGACCCACATTTCCCATCCTGTAACAGTAGAGCTCAGCTGCAGTTGCATGCTCATTATTCCCAGCTGGCTGTGTTATTATTCAGCTGCTCTCATTCTAGGCTATTGTTCTAGTTCACCTTAAAGCAGCCATATAAAAGCATCCTTGGGAATGGCAGCAGCATCATTTTCTGGGCAGTTGAGGACTTCAAAGCATGACAGCCAAAAAGGAAGACGGAGTTAATCTGCAAAAGACAGTTCAAAATCAATAAGATGATACATTCCAGGTGAGAAGATGCTGAACAGTTATTTTAAAATGCCTTGGGACTAGACAAAATGTACTTCCCATACCATTCATGTATAATAAGTCATTGGCGCTTTCTGCATGACTGAATTTCATTTTGCATCTGCGTTGTACATTAAGGCTCACCTGTACTTATATATATTTATACACTTCTAAGCCCACAGCTGATTTTGGAAGTGTTTTTTATAAATAAGGCAATATCAGCACATTGAGGGCAACTGGAGTAAATAGTTCCCTGGGATGTACTTCTATAAAAGAGCTTTGTTTGTAAAGAGAATTGTCCAAGAGCACCAAGATTAATGATTAATGAAGAAAAGGTTAACAAGTGAGTAAAGAGAAAATCCATGGACTTTTTTTTATTTAAGATCCTTCCAATTTATTTGTCAAATACCCATGCACTGGAGGCAAGCAGCCTCCAACTGAAGCTGTAGGTTTTTTGCTAGACCTGTGCCAGACTGGAGGGCTCTGTGCCAGGGCATCACGAGGGTAACAACACAAGGATGATGGCTTTCATCTCCTCATGAAAGAGCACAGACTGTGTTTGATGTCCCCACAATTTCCATGCTTTATCCTCCATGCCCACCATGTGAAGCTCATGGCTCTCCTCTACCCAAGAGATGATGGAAACCTTGGGTCACACCTCACACTGTATGTTTGCAACCCAAACACTGTCTCCTTTTCCAAACTGCTCTCTAGGCTGAAAACCTGTTGAAAAGCTTTCTTGTTTACCAACAGCTTTCACCTTTCCCCAAACAGAAGTCAGCCCATGGATGGTCAGTCCCTACCATCTCTGTCTGTTAGTCCCACGCTTTTCTGGGTTCACCTTCTGCTTCAAATAAATCTGTCTGTCTCTGAGTTCGCTAATAATTCCAATGCATGATTTGTATTATGATGAAGGAGGGGAAAAAAAAGTAGCATGAAGATATATGTTTTGCCTCTAGGAATTCCTCCGTCTGTTGATAGGCCTAGCGGGGTATGATGTTCTGCCTCTACAGATTTCAAATTAAGGGTTTGCCAAGATACTTAACTGAGTTATAGGCAAATCAAATACAGCAGCTTTAGGAAATTACAGCAACCATCCCATTGTTTGATTCCCACAGCCTCTATTTTAAGCCTCCCAACTCTTAATGGGAGCACCAATTACCAATGGGACAACTTGTATTTTGGGATCAGAAGGGCTACACGACATTTGTGCAGGCTCAGCACACTCTCATATAATAAGTCAAGTGTGTTCAAGTAGTTTTTAACCAGCATTTGAAATAAGAAATCACAGAACATTTTTAAACCTTTCCACTGGTGCAAGTAAATAGTAATAATGTAATTTACATTGCATTGCATGTAATGAATATAAGGTTGGCACAAGTTGTCCAAGAGTGATAAGGAGAAAGCAATGCCTTCTCCTACATAGTTAATGACTCAAGAAATGTTGTATGAGTGAATTAGCAGTCACAAACGTGAAGGTAGGTGAGCAATTTCCTAGATGCAATATTGATTTTAAAGATTAACAACATTTTCAGAGCCTGTGTGTGGCCAAGAGTTTTTGCCAGATGTCCAAGTACCTAGCTGTGTAGCTAGAACAAAAACTTAAATAAGAATCTGAATTGAAATAAATGTCTTATTTCCTACTCTCTAATCCTGTTTGAAGCTCTGGGAGTCCTGCCGTCCTCAACACTGGTTGGTAGACATCAAGCAAATAAAGCCTATGTTGGATTAGTGGATTTTATCCCCCCCCTTAGGACCTGAACATTTTTCCTTTCCTTTAATATTCAGACTGAGACACGTACTGCATAATAACAACAACCTGAGTCAGATGCAAGATGCATAACTGTGAAAAATATGTTCATTGCTTCCCAAGCAGCCTGCCAGTTTGGGAAGGAGAGAGCCTGGCTTGCGCTCAAGGTTTTGGGATTGTATCATAATTTTGAATGGAGCCCAGGATGCACCAGAAATGGGAAAGTCAAACAGCCAGAGGGCTTTCTGATATTAAAAGCACCACTGGAAAAATACGAAACGGACAAAGAAAAAATCAATCAGATGGAAGCTGTAATTAGTCTATGTGAGATCCTTTCAAGGATGGCCGCGCTGTACTCTTGGTGCTAGCACCAGCTCTGCTTGCGCTGCCTCGCTCAGTGCTTCCCCGTTCAGGAGGAATAAAATTGGTAAAATCAAGCCTGAAGCCAATCCTCTTTTATAATCTTCCCTCTTTTGAATGCTGGACCCCCCACTTGGATCAGAATGTCCAAAGACATCATTTTGGTTTTGCTTGGGAGACGGCTGATAGGAGAAAATGTTTCATTTCTGCGCTCGGTGGGAGGCTCGAGCCAAGCTCGTCTTGATGGCAAGCAATATGCAGTTCTGGAATAAATGTCCCTTCATTCAATTATATAGGAAATAATTACAGATGTGTAAAACCACTTAATGGAGACATGCAGAGATCAGCACATATTAATGCAAACTGTCTTTATTCTGACATAGGAGGAAAGTTCATCCAAGCTCCACCTCCCTCGCCATCTTGTCTCTAACTGTACCACTACTCAGACGCTCAGGACTTTACTCAGCATCCCTGCTTGCACGCTTTGTGCTGCTTTACTCCACCACTTTGTGCATCTTCTCAGTGGTTTCCTAGCTAGATATTGTGAGAGAAGGCAGGAAAAATTGGCACGCGAAGTTTCCTATTTTTAATTTTTCTGAGGACGACTAACCCTACTCCATACACACAGCCTGCTGATAGCTCCTCTTTTTTCTCAGCATTAAACCATCTCGAACAGAATCTGCCTCATTCTGAGAAAGCTGTGAGGCAGCCTCTTCCCAGGGTAACACTTCTGTGCACTGACTCAACTTCCACAAGTTATTTCCATCCCCTGTGTGCGTTAATTCTCCACTTGGAAGAAAATACTCCAAGCAGCAAAGAGCTTTAAGCTTACATATTTTACACGTAGAATAGTTGAAGAGTATGGATGGCCCAGCTCTTCCTGCTGGTGCACAGCTGCAACATGTTGAGCCATGGCAAATTGTTTCTGACCTCTCAATCCATGTGTTGGCTGACATTGAGGGCGTGGCTTTTTCTTCTGCACAGCTTTGCAGATTTAATTTTTTGTTAACATATAAGTAAACATTTCCTGAGGCCATGACCACTGGGCATTGTGAAAGCTCCAACCAGTTGTGCACAGATGAGGTGCCCTATCACTGAGGCCAAGATATAGAGATGATGGAGACATCTCCCCGATTTTCCTCATAAGAGGGACATCTGTTTCCATTGTTTCATGCTTTCACCCAGAGAAGGGGTTAAGCTTGATAACATACAGCAGTCCCTTCACCTATTCTTTTATTACATGGAGAAAACAGTGAAAAGGGGGAGCATGTGGCACTGATAAGCTATGGAGGAATTCCTACTCTAACACAGGCAATGGAATAGCCTACAGTGACAACAAGAAGCAGATTTACTCCTTGTCTTTACCACTAACATAAGGGAACAGAATATTTCACAAATTTCCTTATCTTTTCTGCAAAGCTGTTCTGAGAGCTCATGCCTTCTATGGGAACAGTGAATGAACAAAGCCAGGAGCCATAGATCAGAGCAGTCCAAGCCCACTGCAGGGCTGAGCGTGTTCCCCAGGGAGTCTGGGGTTTGATCCCTGGTTTAACTCTGAAGATACATCGGCTGAGATATCTAAAATACTCTCCAGATTTCCTCCCGTATGCTGTCCCTGGGGACTGTCCTAATGTCATCTAAAACCATGAAACTGCAGCTGCGTCACTTATGCTACAGGACTCCTGATGACCAGGAAATAGTTTCTCACTTACACCTACCTGCCCATTATTTTCTCCGTAGGACTGTTTTATTTGATCTCAGTTTCTCCAGCTGTGCAAATTTTTCACCACTACGTTCCTATTCCTCCTCACAGCTTATGGGTCAGCAGCACTTTATAATAGGAACACCGGCTGTCCTTGAGTTCCCAAAGTGCTTCAGTCAGCAGGTTGCTGCAGCAGAAACCTCTCCTTCTATCCACCAAGATGCACTGCCCTACAGCTTGATCCAACCCTTGGATATCAGCAATGTGAGAATCCAAAGGATGCCAGCCCACATCCTTTCAATAGCAGCCCAGCATGAGCCCAGACAAGCTGTCAGGCTGCCTGATGATACTGTTTTATATTCACGATAATAAATTTTCCTAATTTAATCTGTGAGATGGAAGCGCGCATTTCAGCTCGTGATTTCCAACTTATCTTCTATTTCCTTTCGGCTTTTCAGTGTTTCTGAAATGCCTTCTGCTACAGGCAAAACACTCCAATTATGATGGGGCTCTTCTTTTAGCAGCTGCCACTGAGCAGTGTCACACATGGAGAGAATGGGAAGTCAACTCTGCCCAATTGTGTCAAGCATTTAGAAAGAAGATGGGAGAGAGAGTGCACAGTAAGAAACAGGTGTTGAGTGTTTTGGAATCCTGCTTTAAGGAAGGGGGTGGGACGGATTTATTAAAGACATGGTGGAGCTCTACAAGGTGAGTAATGCAATCAAATGCAACCCATTGAAAAGTCATGCTGAGTTAAGCACTGAGATTTGTATTTATGGCATCATGGGAAACACATCTGTGCACCTCCAAGAAGTAGGAGGAAGAAATTAATTTCCATAATGTGTCTTACAGAGGTGTGGCCAAATCCTCATTTGTGTGGATGCAGCAAATTCCTTGCCCTCCATAATAGGAGAAATCTTCTTTTCTGATCCAAAGTCCAAGCAAAGCACTAGAATTTCAGTTCTGAAATTAAAGCCAGATACCTGCCCATTTGTACAATGTAGCCTTCCAAAAATACAGCTGACATATATATTTGCTGGTCCCATCTTCACCCCAACGCCAATACAGACAATTGGTATTAGTATGGGAGCAGAGGGAGGTTTAATAATGATGTACGTGCAAGAGATGATACAGATGCAAGGAATGCAAAGCTTTCTGTTCACGTGTGTGCTCTGTTTGTAGTTGTAGAAGATGCTATATTTGTATCCAAACTGGGGAAAACACAGAAAAGCTTGTAGTTACTCGCTGCTTCCAAATAGCAGCTGTTCTGAAGCAGTGCATCTCTGCCTTTTTCACAGAGGGACTTTACATTCTGCAAGTGTAACCCCAGCTAGAAGCAGCTTGTTGTGACAGCCCAGGGAAATGTCTCCATCAGAGCAAACCTCACTTTTTCAGGGTAATCTCTGAACCCTCACTTTGTGCTCTCGTCTCTGTTTCAGATGGCTGCTCTCCAAGCCAGCAGCCACAAGTGACACTTCCCACAACAATTCCACCACTGATAGGGGACATTGATTTGCAATGGATTCATTACCCTCAGCCTGCTTGGGAGTCAGGAGCTGGAATTTCTTGGTCTAATCACTTGCCAGAGGTCTGGCATTTCTCAGCTGCTGGGGCTGGGAAAATAATGAAAGAAAGCACTGATGGCCAAAGCAAAGCCAAGGGAACCAGTAAGCAGAGCTTCTCCTTGGGGCTGCCTGATGGCACTCCCAGCCGTGGCTGCAGGGACCCAGATGGCACCGTGATGTGGGCTGGCACCACGACGTAGGCTGGCCCACCTGCAAGCATTTCTGGAGCCGGGGTTTGAGCTCACTGCTGCCCTCCATGAGAGCACTGCAGCCTGGCAGAGCCAGAATGCAGTTGCCTCCCTGCAACCGCTGCTCTGTCTTGACTGCCACTCATCCAGGCCCTGCCTGTTCATTGAATAATACAGACATAAGGCTAGGATTGGAAAGGACCTTGAAGATCACCCAGCCCCAACCCCTGCCAAGGGCTGGTTGCCACCCACATCAGGCTGCCCAGGACCCCATCCAGCTTGGCCTTAAACACCTCCAGGGATGGGGACGCACCTTGAAAATGTGAAGGATGAATTTAGCCCCCTGAAACATTCCTGCCTTCCAAAGCACGCCGTGGCTCTCATTTAGTGCCTGTGTATCTGTGGATCCATTTTCACATGTGCTGCAGGGAAGCAGGGATTATTTTTATTCCGAAGAAGAAAGGGAAGCGCAGCCGATGTGCAGCCAACAAAAGATGCAATAGAAATGCAGTGCTGGGAAGGAGGGTGAGGAGGGAGCGCTCGCTTTCAATTAGCAGCCCCGTTTTGTTCGCGGGGTGGGCAGACATTGTAATCCAAAGGGTTTTGTAGGAAGACGGTGATTGCGCAGGACCAGAGCCCTCTGCGAAGGATGCTCACATCTCCTCACGAGGCAGAAGAGCGCAGTGCCTTCAAACACTCATCAGACAATGGGAGCGGCCACAGTCGCCTATTAGCAGCTGGCGGAGCGCCGTATGCTGACAGACAGCTGCACGCTCAGCTCGGTTTCATGTCTGGGAGATGTTCAGCACGCGTGCGGCTCAGCCCTTCTGCCAGGCTCCTCTCCTATTAGCAAGAGCCAACTATAGGGCTTCCTTGCTGGTTTTTAGAGATTTAGGGAGGGCTTGGCTTACACAAACCTGGTTGAAATCCTCGCGTTGCATTCACTTGAGCAGAGTTCACGTGCTTTCTGAGTTGTTGGAGACAGTGCCTGAGGTCCATTGTATGATTCTATGATTCTGTGATCTACAGAAGTATTTCTAATGCTTTTCTATCCCCAGTCTCTCCATTCCAGTGTTTCTTTGGATTGAATTTCCACCCTACGATGCCCATGGGCACTCTGGCTGGTTTGTTGGGCTGTGTGATGGGTTTTCCACTCAGGAGCTGGACTCAGTGATCCTTATGGGTCTCTTCCAACTTGAGATGTTCTATGATTGTATGACTAACATCCCTTTGGTTTTTGCATTAGACCCCAGAGCTCTAATAAGGCAATCCAAAAGTGAAGCAGCAAATCCCCAGGTACGTTACACAATCCCAGTACCTCCTCACAAGATAAATCATAGCTCTAATTCGCTCTCTGAATTTAACCTGTGCCTTAACTTCATTTTGCTTTGAGTTCCTGGATGCAAAGAGTTATACACTAGGAAATGTTATCTTAAAGTAACACAATACTGAACCTGATTGGGGGAGGTTGGGAAATCTCTGTCTCTGTGGGACTCAGGAACAAATTAGATCCAATCAGGAATATTTCTGGCATCACTGATACATGAGGGTGGAGGAACCTTCTTGAATTCTCTGTCTGCTTGATTTTCTCTTGGTGGACAGCCTGAGAGTGTCTCCACAGGAATAGGTAATTTGTGTTCAAAGAGCACGAGGAGATCATCTGGGATGATGTCCCAGTAGCTGTAATCTGCTGCATGTCATTTCAGCTTCTTCCTTCCTTACAACAGCAGAGGAAAAGGCAGGGAGTGGAGAAACAAGCAAGTGGGAAGGACCAGATGAATCAGAACCCATTAAAACTACTCAGCAATATCATGTCACCTTGAGATCCTAATGAGCAGCACTAACTGCCATGGTTTTGCCTGTGAGCTTCTCAAAAAAGACTACAGAAACTGAGTATCTCTAAGATGGTAACCCCCAGCCTAAGGTGACGGATAGCAGCCACAAGGCTCAGAATGTGCTCCAGCCCACAAAGCACAGCGGCATCAGTTTGACTTCTGGCAGAACCAAACTGAAACGAGATTCTGCCTCCACTGAAGTCAATCACACCTCTGTGTCCAGGAGTTCCCCCAGAGCATACCTGAACTGATTTCATTACGCAGCAAGCAGACGTTGCCAGCTGAGCTCTTGGAAAATGTAAATGCTTTCCCATCATGCATTATTTTCCCATTATCTTGAGTGCCTGTAAACCTATTGCCTTAATTTTAATAAGATTTCATAGAGTTCAGTATAAATACCTGCTATCCATCACAATATTAGAAGAAAAAGGAACGATAATAACTTAATTATCTCTTATGCAGAAACGAATTATAATTCTCTGGGTTCGTAATCAATACTTTAAAGCTGTTCTATCTCAGAGAACAGTTTGTCAATATTTTATATACTGTTAATAATTCATGGCTTTATTACATAATCAAACAGGAATCTAACTCCAGAAGGCCTCAGCATAGAAGAAAGCAGCACAGGAAAGAAAAATGAAGTGGAGGAATGCAAAACCTTGAGGCAGAACGTGAGGGTGCAATGAAGCTACACCACCAGGCTGCTTGCCTGCAAGGATGGGGCTGAGTTCATAGGACAGATAAGTTGGTTAGAGGAAAGGACGAACACGCTGTCAAGAGAATCACTTAGAAGGCAACCTGGCATTTCCCAAGTGTGATGTTGAAATTTAGTATTTCTGCTTGGAGAGGGCATTCGGGAGTGGAGAAGAGAAAGGGACTGTCTCTTCTGAGAGGCAACCAGCACCGTATGGGATCAGTTGTATCATCAGCTCTTTCTTCAAACTGCAGAGTCAAGGTTAAACCATTCCTCGTTTCTTCATGGCCCTCCTGCCTGAGATTGAAACACTCAACAAGTTCTGCAGTGCTGCATGTGATTACTCCAATGTCTGACCCCAAATTACCCGGGATGACCTTCAGGGACAAAACACAGTTTATGAGTAACCACCTCCAGTGATCAGCTCAGGAAATACAAAAACTGCCTGAAATCAGTGGGACACATGGAAGCACTAACTATGTTTCTGTGACATGAAAAGGAAAAAACCTAAAGAAATGAAAGATGCTTTAGGATGACATAGTTGGCATTTGAAATAGCTCATCACCACCTTTTGAAGAGAAGTGCTCCTTGGGTCAGCCCGACATTTGTTGTCCCACATGTGGGAAAACACTTTCTCCTGCAAATAGGATGTTATAGTCATTAAGACCTGGAAGCACAATGGGGAAAGTGCTGGCTGCAATGCTGAGCAACTGAGGGCAGCTGCCTCTGCTAGCGAGCTACAACATGTGCCATAGGAAAACCCAGAGCCCACTGCAGAGATGTAGCTCTTGTAGGCCCTGTAGAGCGACTTGATAAAAGATGACTTTTGCCTCCAAAAGTGCAAAGTCTAAACAGGTGCAGTGATGAAATCAAGGCTTAGCACCGCTTCCTTACCAAAGAGAAACCCCAGCAGAGAAGCAGTACGTGCTCTCACTGGCACAGGGAGCGCGCAGCTCTCATCTGCTGAGTGCCACTGCCGCTCCTTGCACACAAAACCATCCTTTCTGCTGGTTTGTTTGACTTTAATGAGAGCAGAAGGGAAGCGCTCTCTGCATCTTCTTTCTCTTAGAATTTGTATTGCACTTCATTAGGAACAGGTTTTGTATGTCTGTAGTGCATCCCTGGACAAAGCGGCTCTCGCCGCACACTTGTCATTTTTTTATTACGTTATTCTTTTTATATCATTATCAACTTTTTATAAGTGTCTATAAAAATAGGTGTAGGAAAGTGAAAGTCTTCAGAGTGAGTAAATGGACACTGTGCTAAATGAGTTATGTCTCTGATGCTATTATCTCTAAATCAGCATAGATTATTCAGGCTGGGGGCTTTTAGAATCGTAAGTGGCTGAGATCATTTCTCAGTTCATCATCCTATTACACATAATGAGAAAATACTTCTAAATAGGAAGATTACTCTGTCAAAAGATCCCCCGTGAATGATTCCCCAGGCACTGACAATGTGTATTAACTCTTTTCTTCCTGCATGGGAGGGACGAGAGAAGCTCAACGTCCTCAAGAATTACCCTGAAACGTTCAGCAGCTTTGAATTTGCTCAGCTCTCCTGGGACCCTTTTGCTCCACGCTTATGTTTCTAACAGCATTTCCTTGGTTGCCACCCCTGCAGTTGCTTTCCTGCAGTATGTAAATTCAGCTGCCGGTGCTCAACCTGGAATGCGATAAAGCCTCTCAGAACTTCATTTCATTATTTTTGAGTGGTTCTGTTTATGTCAGTTTTAAGTTTCCATTCCAGCAAGTGCAAATTGTAGCGCTTCTCCAGCAAGTGATTTCTGGCTGCAACTTGACAAAGAGGCAGCTCCGTTCCCCTCCCCAGGTGGGGAAGGTCCTCAGCACACACGTGATGAACGGCCCTCTTGTTCTATTATTTCCCCACACTGCCACCGACTCATTGCCTTATTGCATGGGTAGAGTTATTTGTTTCACTTATTGGGCAGCACGTTTCCAAGAAGCCACTTAACGCACAGTTTCATGAGGCAGTTTTCATGGGATATAAACTCCATATTCCAGCTCTCAAATGGAGGATTCCTTTTACCTTCCACAGAGCTCTGTGAAATACCCCTTCTGTTTGTGCAGGGCACGGTGAAGTTTCAGCACATCCCACCTGCAGCCAATCCCACCTGAAGGATGCTGTTACTCCGCCCACGTCTGCTCCCAATCTCACATAAAACATCTTTTACAAGAGAGCACGGAGCAAATGCAAATGTGTATCTTGCTGCATGTTAACACACACAAAGAGAAATTACTCCTGCCAACTTCTGCCCAGCTTTGCCCTTGTTCTCTTACCGCCCTTCTATGCATGACAAACTGCCTGCACTGCTCTAATTATTTACTGCAATTCATGGGGACGTGAGGATTTCCTTCAGAGTGCCCCACATCTACTAACAGCACGTGACATTTGCAAGCGTGGTGTTTCAGAGCCATTTGGATGGCTCTATGGGCAAACATCAGTCTGATGGGTGATGACAGGTGGCAGTTTACAACAAGCATTCCTTGTGCCATCACAAGGGTTAGAAGTCTCTTGATAACACCACGTCCCACCACCAGCCAGAGGTTTACTCTCTGTGATCGTTTACTCACATAAAACCTGGGGAGCAAGAACTTACAGAAAAGGGAGGCTGAGATCTAAGGTGAAAGATAATTGCTTTATGCTTGCCTCCTGCCTGATCTTTATACTTTCCTCTGTTGTATTTTCACATTGGCTGTGCCAGAGGCAACCTACTGGGTTAAAGGACCCCACACCGCAGCCAGTAAGGCCAGAAGCAGGTTCTGATGAGCAACCTGAGCCACCTTCATAAAATATACATCCCAGCTATCTGGCCAGGCTTTCTGCATGGGATGGTTTTCCATTATTCTCCAACCGTAGATTCATAATTACAGCTAGAGTAAACCAGAAGGTGCCCAAATTTACAAAAACACCACTGGAACTATCAGAGACTCCCAGGAGATTTGTTGCACTGGAGTTTTGCACACACACCTATATGTGATAATGAGAGGTTTATAACTATGAAATGCAATCTTAAAATTAAAAAAAATAATAAAAATTGGATACATCTGTTTGACTTCATGCTGTCTTTTTGCACCGTGTTTGGAATTGTTTAAGGTTATTCCTTTTTTTTTCCCTTTGCTATGGCAGGGGTAGATGGAGTGCCAGGGCTACACCCCTGGGCTGCCTGCACACATGGTCAGAGTTCAGGCCATGCTCATGTACCGTATGTGTTTTTGTTATTATTCATTACCATGGAGGCAGAAACCACCACGCTGACATCACATTAGCCAGACATGATGGCTATGCACTGGGATACCATGCTTGTACTGAGATGTCATGCTTGTTTAGACAACTAAAGCCCAGGGCACATGACTCCAGCACTGTGGCTTCAAACAGCAGCTGGAGGCCTTTGCAGAGCTCCACGGCTGCTGTGACTCTGGCCAAATTGCTCTGCTTTTCAGGGCTTTTAGAGAGCTTTGCTCTTGTAAGGTGCATGGTAGAAGATGGGAGTGTGGAGGTTTAGGAGGTGAGACCCAGGACAAACCTCAGAGCTTCACCTTTTGCCTTTGTAGGGACATAGCTGCCAATTCATTGCCTGCTGGAGCCTCTGGAGGAACCTGGGGAGTTCTGGATGATTCCTGCTGTGAGTTGTTCATCTCATGGATGTTATCGCTGTGAGTACACAGTATTGCATAGGATGCCAGAGCTTGGCTCTCTCTTGTGTACAAACTAATCTTCTCAAATAGAAGCTTTTCCTATTGCTTAGTTGCACAGGCATATTGATGGCAGTTGTAACAAGTGATTGCTGGGTGGGACTGAGCATAGCCCTGTTACGTCCTTTCAGACGGTCCTTTCTAGCACATTAACCTCAACTTGAGGGCTTGTATTTTTTTGTCTGCTGAACAACATTAGTGTTGGCTTCTGATTATAAAATGTTTCATAAATCATCTCCTTTCAGCTGCGTTTCAGAGCCAGTGCTATTTCACCTTTACAGTTTCTTGAAGCTCCCCATGAAGTACATTAATTTTTCATTAAAGAAAAAAGGCTGTATTTTTTTTCCAGAATAAATGAATTTTATAATTCCAAAATATCTTGTCTAATGATCGCCATCCAGCCATTTAAAATAAAGTCTTCGGGGACAGATGTCTTCATCACTGAGCAAACTTTAAATTGATTTTCCACTTTCGTTGTAAGATTAAGTTAGAGAGAAGCAAAGACTGTGTTTCAGTACTGATATGCTCCCGACATGTACTGTCAAAGTCTGCACTTGCCATTCTTTTGGTGGGAATAGCTGCTTTAGAAATGTTTATATATTATCAAAATTAGGTTTCAAAATGAGCTACAGTATCTATATAAAGGGGAATAATATTATTTTAGAGAAACTAATTGGAAACTTGTTTTTTGGCTAAAGTAGTTATTATTTCCATTATGGCAAGCTGGAAGTAGATGAAATTCACCTTTATCTTTCCTAGCCTGGTGTCTCCAATAATTTATTCAAACTGAAATTAAAACCTGACACAGTCCCAGTGAGGCATTTCACACCAGTTAAAGATTATTCTGCTGTAAAAGAACTTTTGTTCAAAAATTTCATTATGTTATTACGAATGTATGTATTATAGAAGGGTGATACATAAATCAAAAGCTATCTGTTCTCGTGTGTGTGTGTGTGTGTGTGTGTGTGTGTGTGTATATATATCCCCCTAACAGGACCTAAAACTGTATTTTCTTTCCTAGGAACGTAAAATTTTAAGATAAGAACCACTGTTTCATATACCAGGGAGGGAATGCCTGTGGAAAATATCTGCAGGAAAGCAGAATATTCAGCACCAACTGGAGCCTTGCAAGCCCCAGTGCATACAGAGGCAGAGTCCAGTTGGGCATGTGCAAGAAAGAAGGGCAGAATCACCATAAAATCACAGAATGGCTTAGGTTGGAGGAGAACTTAAAGATCATCCAGTTCCAATCCCCATGCTATGGTCTGGTTGCCCCCCAGCAGCTCATGCTGCCCAGTGCCCATCCAGCCTGGCCTTGAATGTCTCCAGTGATGGGGCATCCACAAATTCTTTGGGCAGCCTGTGCCAGTGCCTCACCATCCTCTGAGAAAAGAATTTCTTCCTAAAATCTGTCCAGAATCTCCTCTCCAGTAGGTTCAAGCCATTCCCCCTAGTCCTATCACTATCAAACAGTGTAAAAAGTTGGTCCCCCTCCTTCTTGTAAGCTCCCCTCAAGTATTGGAAAGCTGCAACGGTGTCTTCCTGGAGCCTTCTCTTCTCCAGGCTCAACAAGCCCAATTCTCTCAGCCTCTCCTGATAGGAGAAGTGCTCCAGCCCTTGGATTATGGCCCTTCCCTACACCCACTCCAGCAGCTCTGCATACTCCCTGCACCAGAGGCCCCAGGCCTGGATGTAGTACTCCAGATGGGTCCACGCAAGGGCAGGGCAGAGGGGGACAATCACCTCCCTCCCCTGGCCACCCTTCTTTTGATGTAGCCCAGGATACTGTTGGGCTTCTGGGCTGAAAATAAGGCTTCTTTGCACTGCAGAAGGAAAGGTGTGACGTTGAGTCTTCAAGCTGGATGGTTAAAAGCTGCACGGAATAGCAGCTAGCTGTGACTCTTGGTAAGGGCTATATACATAGGTGTCATCCTTGGTGAGTTTAAAGCTGTGAACCCTGTGCAAAGTGCCCTGGGTGGTCTGTGCAGCCGAGGGTCAGCACAGAGCAATCCAGCAAAGTGTGCAATGCCACAGCAGCACTGGGCAGGCTGTAGGAGCATGTGAAAGCAGCGGGGTGAGAAACTGCATTCTGCTCTGGTAACTAAAGGATATGGAGAGGGGTGGGCTCACAGGAGCGTGGGCAACTTTCAGATTGAGGAGAAATTTTCCAAAAGCGTGAAATTATAATTGCATGAGGAAAGGGCGGTTAATAATTTTCCCCTTATAATTCAAACACGCTAAAGTTAATTGCCATTTGGCAGCCTGAGATACACAAATTAGGGGAGTCTAATTCTGCTAATCCTCACTCTAAGTTGCAGGGTATTAAATACAAACATGATCGCCTAGCAAAGGGACAAATCCTGCCTCTGCTGAAGCCAGCAGGAGCTCTGCCATTAACTCGAGCAGGGGTTGAGCTCAGCCGCTGGGTGAGCTGTGCAGGTATGGATGATCTGGCTTGGATGAAGAGGGAAACAATGGGGTTTTTCCTTCTGCATTTGGGCCTGGAATCACTCAGATTCTCAAACTCTGCCAAACTTCCCCAACCCCATTAAACTTCCCATTGCAGCTGGTTTTGGCTGCCCACACACCTGCAGGAAAGGCTGGGTTTTCTGTGCTTCTCCATTCCCCACTTCATTCTCAAACCAATTAAATACATAATGGCAAAAAATATCTCAAAAACCATGGGCTGTAATGCTAACTGGGCTGTTTCCTGGAGGATTTTTTTCCTCGTTCAGCCTGCAGCAATCTGTCTGCAGTCCCAAATCCCCTACGTGCTGTTGCCACTATGTGTTATATGGCACATCTCACTTAAGCCCATGCAAGGCTTTAGTCCCATCCTCTGGTGAGTAAACCCAAGGAGATCTCACAGAAGCCACAAAGCATGCTACCAGAGGCTGACTGTTGGGTTTTGAGATGAGTGAAAGCGTGGCTCTAGGATGCAACACGGGGCTATGTCTTGCAGCATCGGTTTCGAGCTCTGACTCTGAGCCAGGATAAAACCATTTGTCCATCTGTGTGAGGTGTCTCTCTACCTGCATAGCTGAAGCATAATTAAAGGTTGATCCAGTGAACAGGACTTAATCTCTTATGGCATGATATATTTGGGCCAAGCACCTTGCCATGACTCGATTTGAATTCCTGTTTACAAATGACACTAGATAAATAGTAAGGAGATAGTCCAATCAGATATGGGTACTGCTTGGAAACACCCATTTGGCTTGAAGTATTGCAAGAAAATCAATCTGGGATCTCTACAGAGCTGAATAAGAACATCAGTCTCCAAATACATCTGATGTGAGCCAAGCCTCCTCATTTTTAGTTCAGTTATCACTGACATTTCAGCTATTATTCATCAATTTAGAAGGAAAAGAGGAACCTACATCATTTGCAAAACCTATATGGTCTTTCCAAACATTTTTCCTGCCTTCCCAGCGATGATTATTACACACTGCTGTAATTAAGCAGATTAATTTACATTTCCCATCATCTGAGGATGGAGCAGCAACCCAGATTTATTTCTCTGGATTGCTTCCCTCAGTCACTGCTCATAGCACTGAAGCTGCAGCAGTATTTCCTCTTTCAAAAACGCAGCAGCGGAGATGCTCTGTGATTCCAAATGAAATAATTTTGATGTCACAAGAAATGCCATTAAAACTATTGCAGTCTTTTAATAAGCTCCTTCCTAGGAGGATGGAATTTCAGCCTCTTCGTGTCAGCTCTGTGCAGAGTAACTACAGCGAAGCTTGGTGCCAGTGTCTCTGTTACAAAATCTGTTTCTCAAGGGTTTATAATTATAACATGCCCATAAAAATTTACTCATCTGAAACCCAGGATATAGTTTCTCAGACAGAGAGGAAATATTACTTGCTGAACTCGGTTTAAATCAATTCCGAGTTTCAAGAATCCAAAAATAATAAGGTTTGTGGGTTTTATATGCTCTTTCTGTGGTTCCATAACTCAGAAAGAAATCACTTTGTAGAATAAAGTGTCATGTTTGTTTATAAAGCAGAGCAGGGGAGAAGCAGATAAAAGTTCAGACTGCTTATAGTGGCTACTGAAAATCCAAAGAAAATAATTTTCTCCATTTCCCTACGGTGCCCTCACCCCCAAAGCCTGTCCTGACTAGCTGTGATGATACACACTGCAGGATCCCAGCAGAGCCCCATCCTTGTAGGTGCAGAGAGCTGTTCTAAGCAGCTGTGGGGGGGTAAGGGATGGAATCACCCACAGCATTTGTACCATTTCCTTCATTTCCAGCAGTCAGAAGGAAAACGGAACGTGCCCTCCTAAGAACTGCTAATAAAAGCATCGATAAATGATCCCTGCACAACCGAGTTCCAATGTATATTGGCATCACCAAACGCCTTGCAATATTTAGCCTTTAGCTTTTATCGACGAGGAAAATAACGCTGCTGCTGAACTGAAACGTAAATGGCACAAGCAAAGCCCAGCAAACACAGAACGACAGAAAACAAGCCCTGTGAAATCTAAGAGCAATATATTTAATTTCATTTGGAATTCACATTCGGGTCAGTTCCGTACAGTTCCACATCGTTCAGTCTATCTTTGTCAGCTCTTGCCTATTAGAAGAAATATTGCACTTTTCAATGTTCCACCTCTGCATCAAATTGACAGGGTCATTTTTCACAAGGCAAGCTGGAATTAAGGTGACATTAAACCATTTTGCATACAACAACTAAAGTCATGCTGCAACAACGGTTAAAAAAATAGCTGTTTTCTTGGTGCTATTTATCATGCCTTTCCAAGGCAGTTTTGGTGAGTTCCTGAATATCTGCAGATTTGCTAGCCTGACATGATATTGCACGTTTGGAAATCATGTTTGCAGTTGTAATTACAATATTCTCATTTTCTCATTCTGCGTGGTATTACAACTTCTTCTTTAAAGTCAGCCCCTATAAGGAACATTGTCTGTTTGCCAGGGTGTGATTTCCACAAAGTATTTTCTCTTTTGAGGGGTGTTATTTCTATCCTGCAATGTATCAGCTATTTCATTCGCACAAAATGATTGAACAAATGGTAAAAATATAAAGAATCCCCTTATCAAGGAGCATGCTTATAAGCACATTTTGCTCTTCCTTCAACTTCAGGCTTTTAGTATTACTGATTCAGATCCCATATGTAAAGCAATATACTGAGTACTGTATGGGCATAAGAGGAAGTACGCATATTTTCCACAGCTGGCTGAAATCCAAATGTATTTCTAAATGCTAAAGAAATTCTGCCTGTGAGTCATCCTTGTAGTGCAGCGTAGGAGCGTGTAGCTGTGGGAAGGGTGGGCTCTGATGAGGAGCACACAGCGCCGTGCAGAGAGATGTGATAATAAACATCATTACAATGGTTTACACCGCTGTAATGGTTATCCGAGACCCCAAAAGCTTTGTTTCTATGGCAGTCCCAAAAATCCTAGAGGAGGTGTTGAATGCAAGACAGATGTTTGGGTAACATATCCTCAGCTTCCTGTTTTCATACGTTGTTTCCTATCCAGCCTCACAACTCGGTTCACACATGGGTCTGGGAAGAGGTGCTAAAACCCATTAGAGAGGAGATTTTACTCTACATTTGGGCTGAGATCAACCAGTAGGAGTTAGAGAATCCACAGAATAAAGAGACAGGGAGCAGTAACACAAAACTAGTCTCTTGGTACAGCCCCATGGCATGATGCAATCTATCAGTCTTCACTGTTTACCCAGCATCTCTTTTCTCTTCAACCTTTTGTTTTCAAATGTCATGGTAAGCAAAGCAGCTGGATTCTTCCGAGTGAGGCTTTTAAAAACACATTTTTCTTCCATAATAGGAAATTCCTCACGACCGCTTCAGTGCTTCTTTTCTTCTGCAGTTTGGCTGGCAAAGCAAAACAGATTGTCACCTGCACTACGATGGTGCTATGCAATGGCCCATTGCAGGAGAATTCAGATGGGTAGGGAGGAAATTGTGAGAAGGGTAACCAGATAGCAGACACATTGCCCATATGAGGAAAAGTGAGATTCCTGCTGGTCTTTTTGCCAGGGCAGCCCTAAGCCAGCTTTTTCCATTGTTTTACATTAGCTCTCCATTGCCTTTATCCTCCTCAGAGACCCCACAGTCTTCTCGTTGGTACTGCAAAAGGTCAGGACAGTACATCAGTTCATCTCATCTCTGCTGTACCAGACTTTCAGACTGGGATTTCTTTGCCTTTCCCATCTTTATGTAGCTTTGCCACACATGTGGAGCCTATAAATCAAATTACTGCCAAATACATTTCAGATACGCATTGGGACTTTAAGGGCCACACTGAAAAAGAAATGCTTTTTTTCTGGGTTTCTCCAGAAGAATCCAGGACTATTAAAGTTTTATGTTAAACATCAGCGTCACTCTTCTCCATATTACAGTGATGAAGAACTAGCTTGAAATCAATGTATTGATCCCTAAGAAGACACATATAGAAGGTTATTAAAGTTAACACTTCTGTACGGGCAAAACCTGTTATTGAGCTTGTTAACATTCACGTGCTGGTTAACAGCAGCTATGGGAAGGACAAGGTAGCCAGCTCCCTTCTGAAACAGCTGCTCATGGGCAGGAATTCAGCTGTAGTCCTGTTCTGGTAGGTCCCACATCTCAGCTGGAGCCAATGAGCAGTGCCAGTCAATATTTAGTTCCTTACAAACTAAGTCACTTGCTTAGCCCACGTTCCAAATTTGTACCTCATTTTTTCAGCTTTGGTCTCTGTAGTTGAACCAACGACTTACAAACACATATGTATATATGAACTATCTGCCTAATTTCTTTTCCTATGCAGTTACTTGCAATATGAAGAATATAAGAAGGGTTACTGCGTTAGAAAATCAGCCATGAGCCACATGGATACAAAGCTGTTGAGTGTGCATATTCACACAGATGTGTTTTACTTTACAGATGTAAATGAAGTCTTCTGCAGCCAGAAAAAGCAAGTTTCCTGTGGTCCTTCATTCTGAAACCATCCATTTTCAATAATTTATTCACAGGCAGTCTCTGTTGCAGTGGGTTTGCATTTGTCACATCACCTCAATTTTTCTAATGAGCTGTTAATGAGAGGTCAATTACTTATGGAAATTAGGAAAACATTCATTGAGGAACTGTACTGAGTAAAGTGTGCTACTTCATAATGTTATGATATAAATCATTACAGCTTTAATGATTATTTTACTCCTTTTTCATGTTCGAGCTTATTTCCTACCTTGTACAGTGGCCTTAAGATGATTTTGAAATGAACTCATGTGACTCCCCTGATAATGTTGCCATATTGCATTTTCTAAT
This sequence comes from Gallus gallus, assembly GCF_016699485.2. Classification (NCBI taxonomy): domain Eukaryota; kingdom Metazoa; phylum Chordata; class Aves; order Galliformes; family Phasianidae; genus Gallus; species Gallus gallus. The sequence goes on along the minus strand of NC_052542.1, from coordinate 15,459,943 downwards.
AACTGCAAAAGAGTGCATTTTGTTATTAAACGTTTGCTCATACATCAGCATCTTGCTGTGAAATCTTGAGCTGAATATAAGAATGTTAGGAACACCAGATGTGCCATGCTGGCCCAGAGCAGTAACCTGTCCTCTACCCTGGCTCCACTTCCACTTTTGATACTATGGGAGAAAATGGCCATCCCACAAAGGCTTTGGCCCAAACTGTGACCTGTAAAGCAGACTCCTGACTCCTCTTTTGGACAACCAGGGAAGCATCCACAGCCTGCAGCACATCATTCCCCAGAATTGGTGAGTTCTACACTGTCTTTTTAGTGAAAAGTCTTCAGGAATTGCTGGCTGCTAAGTCAAAATGTTTGCCTTGCCATTTCCCCTCTTCCCATGCACCTATTTTGAACACTTTTAAGGCTTTGAATGAATGGTATAGAAACACAGGAACATAGGCAAAAAAAGGATCCAAGGGACCAAGACGAATTGTGGCTCAGTTGCAGAATCATGCAATTAAATGGAGAGGCCAGGGGTATAATTCACTGCTGAAATTCAGCTTTGTGCTGTCGTAAGTTATTATTTCAGAGCAGACGCTGAAACAGCCAGAGAGGAAAGTGTACAAGCAGAAGTGTAATTGGACTTCAGTATTTCATACTGACGCCCTGAGATTTCCACAGCTAAGCACAGTTTCAGAGTCCAAACAGGGTAACACTGCAGTGAACAAACATAAGATCGCCCATATTCAGCCCGTCGGATTATTCCATTTCCCCTGCAGGCACTATAAATCAAAAGCTAAAGACACCCCGTGATGTTCTACAAGACAGTTTTGTTGGCCCTTCTTTCCAAACGCGTTCTGAACGCGTGTGTGTTATTTTTATCTGAGTCTCATTCACTTCAGTTTTACTGTCTGGAATTCAGCTTTAAATTGGGGGAAAGAAGGAAAGGAGAGAAAAAAAGATTGGGCTTTGAAACCAAGTACTTAACCACGGAGAAAGAAATCAGCAGCAAGTTAAATCAAAGAAGGAACGCATCACATGGATGTCATTTTCCCAGTATCTAAAGACTTACAAGGTCTGTGTCCCTCTGAACCAAGCATGGGCTGGATGCAGGTGAAACCCTCGTTGTTATTTGACGTAGCAGTGCTTAGAGCCCAACATTTTAGTGTAAGGAAATCCATTGTGATTATTAGGGGATGAATCAGCTGGTCCAAAGTACAGCCTTGCCACTTCCTGTTAATATCACCTCAGGAAGCACTCACATTTACATCCCTAACTCCTTCCCTTCTCCTTGGAAGGATAAACATATTAACTACAAAGAGGTGTCCAACTACTAATCGAAAGCAATACAATACCATCGGATCTGTGCTGAAATAAAGAAGAAACGAGTGTGAATCTAAGTACCTTCTCTTTATATCAGAGCCCCTACATTGTTTTCAGGAGCTTTTTTTTTTGTCATGCAGTGATGAAAGGCTGAGAACAAAGTGAGCAAAATTTCCTTTTACTGCTTAAAAATTCTCAGCTGGTTTGCAGTATCAAAAAGCTGTCTCTTTAAACAAATCACATGGTTAAAAATGCCAAGTTATAATTCAGCAACTAACTCAGAAAATGACAATTTAATCAATCAGAACCAACCCTCCTGAAAAAGAAAAAAAGAAAAAGAAATCTTCAGGCTTTCATGCAATGTGAGAGCAGTTGAAACTATAAAAAGGTTCAATCACTGTAGAACAAGCCTGCAGCATCGATGTTTATTAAAGTCAGGGGAGCCATTTATTGACCTGGGAAATAGCAAACCACCAGCAGCACTGCCAGATTGCATTTTTATAGTTAACAAACGGAAGGTGATATTTTCCTTTTCTCTTTTAATTGTGATTCCATCAAACCCAAAGAGCTAAAAGCTGCTCGGTTTTTAAAGGAAGGTGGAGAGAAGGATGCTCCGCTCCATCCTGCAGCCACTCTCTCTGCTCTGACTCCTAGCAATGGGATATATTAAATCATTGCATCAGAGGATCAAATTTTTAGGCTTATCAGAATGACAGACCTGTGTCTGTTCCCCCTGCACTTCAGGTGATGGTAGAAAATAGGGAGCTACCATTATCAAGCTGCCTCCTTCTGTAATCAAAAAGGAATTATTGTATTTATTCACATAAAGGTCATCCTGCCACCGGGACAGCCAAAAGCACTTAGAATTAATTGTCTTCTCCCAAACTGACAACTGGCACTTCTTTTTTGATCAAAGCACAGCTTGGTTGTTCTGGAGATTTTGTAACTGTTTTGCTACACATCTTTAACTCGCACCTTTTCACACGGCATACGATTTGAGCCACGTAAGGCTATGAAAAAGTGAGCGTCACAAAACGAGCTGCCCTACCCGCCTTATCTGAGCTGAGCTTCATTCTCTGCCCAGCCACAAGAAACCTTGGGGTTAGCAGGGCAGGGGTTGGAGTCACTCTGTGCGTGTCAGCTGCCACCTCGACCAGTGCCATCGCCAGAAAGTGGACTTCAAAGGCTGCAAGGATGAGTCAGTGCAGCCTGATCTGCCATGCCACATGCTGCGGCTGAGAGCTGTGACAAACCCACGTCCTCTGAGCATTAGGTACAAAGCGAGCCGGCCGGCAGGTTATACATGCATGCATCAAAGGGAATGAATATGGTAACAAATCTCCGGCCACCCTGGGCCATCGGAGCTGTCAATACGCCGCATGCACTAGCGGGAGCAAGGCAGATAAAAACAAAGTCTCCTTGCCTCAAAACCACACATCTCAGCTGCGGGGAGTACTTCACACCGCTTCTGAGCAGAGCACCAGGGTACAGAAGCACGTTTCTGATGTCGCCCAGTCCTACAAGCCCCACATCCTGTTTTCCTTGTTCACAGAGAAGAACACGTAACGGCCTCGCTCACAGCACGGTGGAGGAGTTTGACACAGGTTAATGACTCACCTGCCAGGCTATCCGAATTTTGATACTTGCAGGGGAATTAAAAAGAGGCTTTGAGTATTTTGAGATATGCAAAAAGGTGCTTTGGGATTTAAAGTCGGCCCAATAACAAATCGAGTGGGTCGGCATAAGGCCTGAGGTATCGGCTTGGTGCTCAAATCACAAGACTGCAAGCATGGGGATATGTAAAAGGTTGCAGAAAACGCAACCCATGAGCTCCCTCAGATCAGATCCCACTGGCACGAAATTAGTTCACAGCTGTCACTTGTGTTATTTCAAGAGAGATTAATTCTTAAATAATGCTAACGACAACTTTGATTTGACTTCTGTAATTACTGGAGAGAGAAGGGACCACACTTCCCAGGAAGAAAAATCTTTTATCTGCTTGCTTAATGCATAACGTTTGACGAGATGGAGCTCCTCTCCTGAGTTGTTTCCCTGAGCATTTTCGTTTTGAAAAAGAAATGGATTTCCAGGTTGAAAGCAAAGGTGCCGTGCAGCTGTCAGAGCTGGGGGAAGGGGTCTGACTGCCATGTGTAACGGCCTTGTATCTTCTCTAAGCAGCGTCCCTTCCGCCTCAGCTCCTCACCCTCACTGCATCTCACAAGCAGGCATCATTACAGGGCTGGTTTCTTCTGACCTGCCTCCACCACCGTCAGTAAATCATAAACCTTTCTCCTATAATCAATGGAGTGTCTTCAGATTTACCAGACAGTATAATCTGCTCCATGAGGCAGCTGATTGTTATCTGTAACTTCCCCATCCAATTCTAGCTATGGGAGGATGTAATCCGAAAATTTCCTTCAGGCTTTTTTACTGCCGAAATAGATCAAGTTCTCATGGCAGGCTTTTTACAACCTCCACTTTTCTAAATAAACATCACGCGGGCTGTACTGCATTTACAGGAAAACACTTCTCCCTGCCTGCCTGCACACCTTGAGGCGGGCTGTTGGCTGACGTGCCGGCACACGAGACAACCAGCAGCACAGCTCTGCGAGCACCAAGACCCCAGCAGTCATTGGGACACCACAGGTCTGAGGCTGTGGGTGCCAACCCAGGGAGCACCCAGAATAATCTACATTAGAGTCCATAACCCCTCACACCCTCCCAGCTTCCAGCACTCCTGCACGCCGCTTTAAATTATAAGGCTCAGCTCCCAAAGATTAAAGAGTTGGTGGTATCACATCAAAGGTATCACGCTGCTGATATATGCAGTGGCTGCTGAAGAAAGGGGCTGCAGGGACTGATGAAATGTTGCCATGCAGGCAGGAGAGGGTGATGTGCAAGGAATGGGGAAAAGCTCTCACAAAGGGCACCACACAAACCAGGCACAGTAGCTGGAGACGTGCTGATGGGTGCAGAGTAATGTATTTAGAAAGAATCATTTGAAGTACGTTTCTCGACTATAAATTAACTGAAACTGCTCAGGAAATGCCCTGAGTGACATTGAAGGCCACGCAATTAAATGCAAGGCTCCGACGTGCAATGATCAACAAAAAGCAAATGCACTATTAGAGTGCATGGAAAACAGAAAATAAGGCCAAAATGGGGAGCTAATGGAGGCACTGTGCTGTCATACAAACTAAAGGCGTTCCCTTACTGGTTTGTTTGCTAAGACACAAATACGCTTTGATGCACATTTGTCTATGGGAAACTGCCATCTTTTTCCCAGCTTTTTTTCTGTTGGAAAGGGTTGGAAACTGTAAATGATGAACAGAGGCTCTAAAACAACGGGGACAAATGAAGCGGGATAGATCCTGCAGTCACACAGACCTTCTCATTTAGGCCCTAAACTTCAGAGCACCTTCAGCTCAGTTTTGGAGCCTGGAGATGAAGCTGCTTTGCCTATGTGGAAATTAAATATTTCTACCCAGAGTTATGGATTGCCCTTGGAGTGGATGTGGCTCATTTGTGTTTGTGGTTATGTTAACCCTCTGGGCTTAACTGTGTAGTAAAGATGCCCGGATCCAGATTATTCCTCCTCCCTCTTTCCCACTGCAGTAATGCTCTGCCCTTGACTGCACGTTGCTGTGGACTCTATTAGAGCATAAATCTTCAAAAGTTCTTCAAGCTCACTTTGACCCACATCTTGCATATATGGGAATTTTCCTTCCCAGATTGTCTTTCCGAGCACACTGGCTCATTACAGTTTTGAACACCGAGCTCTCACTCGTATTACTTTACTGCCTGGTTTATGCGCCGAATGTCAAATCAGGCATCAGAAACCTGATTTATGAGGATATATACAGAAATTGTGGTGCTCGCTGGTGGCTGGGTGTCAGCTGGCAGCTCCTCATCAGGATTTCCCTATCAGGACAGCAGGGCCCAGCCTGGCAGCCTAGAGATGGCATTGCCGAGTGTGAACTCCAAAACCATCACCCAGGACCAACAGGGCTGCAAAGGTTTTTGCAGTACCCTGAAATGTATTTGCTCTCCAGCTTTAACCACATTTGACTACACTCTGTTTAGTTTTCTTTTTCAAGCAGAAGTCAATGCTGATTTTTAAAAAACGATAGCTGAACAAATCAAGCAGTCTCCAAATGCCAATATGAGGATTTTGTGATCTCTTCCCTTTTCAATTATAAACATCTGGAAATTATGGATAAAACCATAAGCCTACAACATGCACAAGCACAGGTTAAAAACAACCTAGACTTCCTCTACTAATTTACCACTTCATCCTGATTTACACTCCTGCTCATGAGCGCACTGTCCCCCACCCCGGCTATATATCGGCTCTATACAGCTCAGCTGTAGTATCTTCACGCATCAGCAATGAGCCCTTCACCCTCTTCTTCCGCAGGCCCGGGCTATGGGTTGGGCCCCGCGGCCACGCCTCGCTGCCAGCAGCCGGCCCGGAACGCGGAGGGTGGAGCCACGCCGCCGCCTCCTCCTCCTGCCTCTCCTCCCCCAGCGTGCGCGGCCGCGGCGCTACGCGAGCGCGGGGATCCAGCGCGGCCTACGGGTAGCGCCGCGGCCGCCATGGCCGGGGAGGTGAAAACGAAGCTGTCCAAGAACCTGCTGCGTATGAAGGTGAGGTGGGGGGCAGGGAGCGGGAGGCCTGAGGAGCTGTCTGCGGGAACGGGAGGTAAAGGGAGGCCGGGCCGGGCCTGGCTGCGGGGCCGCTGGGAGCGGATGGGGCGGTCCTGGCAGCGCGCTCACGCCGGGCTGCAGCGGTCCTCCCCCGGTGGGGGCTGCGCCTCTGCCGCCATCTCGGTGCCCCTCGCTGGGGTCGGGGTATTTCCACTTCTTACATCTCAGCACAAGGCTGCTGTTCTGGCACAGCGAGTGTCTCCTGTGTCCTCTGCGCGATGCTTTTACATACGTACAAACACGTGTGTTTAGTTCTGTCTTTTCGCTTAGGCCTGCAACTGTCTGAACTGCTCTGCTCCAACTTCACCAGCAAGGGGCTGCTACGATGAGCTGCCCCAGAGAGGGTTTGATTGTTTATTGTGCCCCTTGGTTTTCTGTTTCTTGGACCACTTTTCCCCCGTCTTCCCATAGACTCACACACATGCTGTTCGTGTTACCTTGGCCAGCCCATCATGCCTGCAGTTTTGAGTCTCAGGTCAGGTGGATTTAGAGGCTCTGGTTCTCGTGTAATTCAATGCCTAATTCAGTAAAGTGCATCCTCCTGTGAAGACTGAGTCTTTTTTGCTAAGAAAGCATCTAGTAAAAGTTGGGTTACCATTAACTTTTCTTTGAAATGATATCCATTACATTTCGATAATCCAGCCAGGCTGGATGTGGCTGTGGGCAGCCTGGTCTGGTGGTTGGCAACCCTGCCCATGGCAGGGGGGTTGAAACTAGATGGTCCTTGTGGTCCTTTTCAACCCAGGCCATTCTATGATTCTCTGGGCCTCTGTGGCTTCTTGCTTGTGGTGTTTTACTTAATGTTGTGCATTAATGTTGTGCATTTTTCCCCCTCTGTTCGTGTGGGGCCGTATTTTAGACACTTGACTGAAAGGTGTATAGCTGACAAGTTCAATCTGCCACATAGAGTGGACCCTGATACAGTAAGTTGGTGAAATATTTACCTCAGTAGGTGCTGCTAATGAAATGCTAAAATTCATGCACAGAGGGAACAAAACGCATCCTACCTTGCTCTCAAAAGCAGTTGGATGTTGAGCTTAGTTAGGCAGATGTGCAGGAGAGGGCAGGATTCTGGATTGCAGCGCTGCTGATCTTTTTGTCATTTTTATGCAACAATCTCCTTGTAGGTGAAATTTAAGCTGCTGTTTTTTTGCCGTTTTTTAAATCCTCTGCAGATTTCAAAAGCTAGATTTTAGATTTCCTTCAGGCAGTGGAAAACCAGTCCGCGAATGTGGTGCCTTGACATTTGCAGGCTTAGAGTCCTAAGCAGTAACCAGCTTAAAAGAGGTGGGTAGGTTTTGAAAAGGTTGTACACAGATCTTGTACTCAGCGCTTCCCCTCTGCAGATCTTGTTGTTGACACATGGTTTAATAATCTTTTAGCAGTTGCCTCTGCAGGTGTGGATGAGATGTATCATCACAATTCAGTAGGCTCAAAGGTGGCATGTGGTCAGACGTTTTCATGGAGGTGCAGAGTGTATGTGCTCACCTCTTGATGTCACAAGATAGCTCCTGCTTTTAGAGTAATAGAGTCTCATGATTGTAAATTAGTCCTTATACTGCTTGATCCACATCCCAACTAATCCAGATAGCCACACGATTGCTGACAGACATACTCCTCGTCTGTCCCCATCGGTGTATTTCTAATTCATCCACATGTGTTTACAGATAAATACAATCACATTTTTCATCTATTTATTCCTGTAGTAATCTTTAGGAACATAATCTTTAAAATGTAATGTGAAATGATTACTTAATTGTGTGCTTGTAGCAAAATTTCTCCTGTTGAGATTTCTGACTGGCTAACCAATCTCCTTGAGCAATATGGTTTTCCACATGATAGATTCCCTCATTTTCCTCAAGCAGATACTGTAATTTTAATTGGAAAGCTTTGACATATTCCGGGTTGACTTGAAAACAAAAGTCAATTTTTCTTTCATTAAAGATCTTGTACAAATGAATGCAAATAAAAACATAATGGAAAATGAGATGCTAGCACTATATTGGCTTTTATGATGGGGTTTGTTTTGTTTTGACTGGGCTTTTTGTAATGATGAGAAGATGTGGGTGTTTATGTGATGTATATTGCATACACGTATACCTGTGTACTCTAAACAAGCTCGGTAATGCAGGGTTTTTGTGGGAGGCAAGTGTTTTGTGATGGCTTCTTGGGTTCTATCCCCAAGCCAAGTCCACACTAACTGAACAAAATTATGTCCGAGTCTCTGCTAATGTTCAAGAGACAGATGAGTCCCAGTGGTGTTATCTGTCAGCCTGCAGGCTTAGTTAAATGTGGAAATGATGCTGCTTATGTGGGAGAGGTAAGATTCATTGATACAAGATCCTCTGTGCTGCTGCACATACAGGTTTGTTTTGTTTGCCGCAAAGCAATTTTTGTATGTCAGTGTGTATAAACAGTGCTGGTAGCCTCTTGCTGCAAATTGTATCTGTGTGAATGTGCCCTGCTGCCAGATGCAGTTATTGAGGTGCTTTCTGTACCCCCAGGGGAAGATCCCAGCTCATAGGGGTGTCTTTGTATCCAAGTATGGATGTGGCTGACTGTTGACTTCCAGTGGATGGTTGTGACCCACAGTTGTTTACTTCTGCTCTGTTTTCCCAAACACAGACCAAGCCCAGAGAAGATCACAAAAAGCATGTACTGCTTATATCAATTGTTAAATAGTATGTAATGGATAATTGTTGTCATGTAATTATTGCCTGCCGGAACCTACTCACAAAGCCTGAAGTTGTGTCTGTCTTTTTAGTTCATGCAAAGGGGTTTGGACTCACAAACAAAAAAACAACTCGATGAAGAGGAAAAGAAGATAATTAGTGACGAACACTGGTATCTTGATTTACCAGACCTAAAGGAGAAAGAGTAAGCTTCTACTTTCATACTTATCATCATTGGAGTGTTTTATAGTGCAAACAGAATATAATTGTTTTTCTTATACAAGAGATATTATTACTAGCCAATTAAAAGAATTAAAAAATAGTAACAGACTGCGAGTACAGCTTTTTTTTTTTTCAGTGACGTTCTCAAGGTTAAATAATCCGGAGTTTGGCCTACTTTCGTTTCTTCATGCTTTGTTTTCTTTCACTCACACCTTCTTCTCGATGCATGTAATTAGTTCCTTTCAGGCAGGAACAAATTCATTCATTGCTGCTTTTTCCCTTCATTGGAAAAAAGAAGTTTGAAGCTTTGTATGAGTAACTTGAAATCCAGTCACGTGGTTGTGTCCATTCAGGATGGTTCTATCTTGAGTACAGATGGCTTCAAATCCTGTTTTTGAAAAAGGAGGGAGAATGGATGAAGCAAAAATAAAGGAGGGCTTAGCTAATAGGGAAGCAAATGTCCGTTCTTTCTATATAGAAAGGTGCTTTAAATAGCAAGGGAGCTACTTTTAAAATACTTCTGTCCCTTAAAAAGAGAACAGAATTCTTCTGAAGGAAAACATAATTTATAAAAAGCTGTGATCCAGGGAATTAACTGTAATTGAATAAGGTCATTTATAAGCTATTTTCCATGGCTGTTGACATGTATGACAGAAAGGTATCTGAGCTTTAGCTGCAGCAAGGAAGGTTCAGGTTGGATATTGCATCTCAAACAATGAGGCTATTGGAAGAGATGGTCTAAAGGAGATGGGATTCTTCATCTCTGGAAGTCTTTTGAGGACAGGTCAGATAGACCCCTGCTGTTGATGGTATATGTTTAGCTGATCCTGCCTTGAGGTAGGAGAATGAGCTTGGTCTCTTCAGCATGATTTTCTGTAGTTGTAGGAGTCTGCTTTAAATGGGAAATGAAGAGATTGAGGGAAGGGATGCATATGTGTGAGAGGAAAAGAATGGAACGGTTCAAGGAAGTACTTTTATCTAATGTATTTATTATGAATAGTTTGGGATCATGTTTCTTTTCTTTCCAGTGTCATTAAAAGAGGAAAAAAAGGAGGGGGAATGGGAAAATCTTTCTCTGCTGAACAGAGAATTACACATTTATATCCTGACAAACTCCAATAATACCGGGTCTGACATCACAATGAGAAATTCATTAGAAGCTTTTGCTGGTATAGTAATGCCACCTGGAGAGTGATATTTATGTGGTATTTTTATTCTGGCAAAAGAATTAATGTAGGTGGAATCATACCAGCAAAGAGTGCTTTCTGTCAGGAGAGTTAATTTTGCTTGTGGAACTGGCACAGCTTTACTGGCAAACAGTATTCCTTTGCACTCCAAGCTCTTTGTATTGAAAGATTTATCAGAGCAATTAATCTTCAGAAAGTAGTTGATGGTATAAAATACACTGCAGTTTTGTCTATTTGTGTGGGGGAAGACAGCAAATGCTTTTTGCGCTTGTTTAATTTGATTATATTAAAGCACACTGTTTGACAACTGCTGTGTTTGGGCTTTCGTACAGGAGCTATATAATAGAAGAGAGGAGCTTTATACCATGTGAGGATCTACTTTATGGCAGAATGTCCTTCAAAGGATTCAATCCGGAAATTGAGGTACTATTAAATTGTCTTTTGAGGATGGAAGCACTCAGGAATGAGGACTTTAGTGTTCACACTCCATGCTTTGGCCTTTGCAGCACCTTCTTTATATAAGAAAACTTATTTCAGCCAAAATGCTGATCAGTGCAGCATCTGAGAAACAGAAGCCCCTTACCTCCTTGTCTTGGTGGTTAGTAAGTATGTGACTCCTGCAGGTTTTCGTTCCTTGAGTTCAGGAAGCTTTTCCACGTGCTGCTTGCTAAAAAGATAGCTCACTGTTCCTCCTGCTGTTTAATTCAGAGCCCAGTCTTACAAACATTCAACCCTGTTTATTCAGCACTTACTCATGTGAGTTAGAGCTTGAGGTTCCAAAGTAAAAATTCTGGGCAAGAGGGTCTTTCTTTCCAGCATGATTCATGCTGATAGAACTAGTGCAGACTGAAATAGTAATAGAAGTGTTACTGCTGAACTGAAACAAGAAGATGAAAGTACAAAGCCAGGGGCAATCAGAAGACTATGCAAGGTTATTTAATGGGGCATTCCTTGGGTTATTTTGAACTTGCTTTCACTGGGACTAGGCCTATCATTGCTTCATGGTTTTTACCAGTAGTTTATTGTAGATCTTTGCAGATATTTTTCCACCGTAACAAAACCATTTCAAAGACTAGCATCACAAGGAAAAAATTAGAATCTAAATCTCTGGTCTCCTGAAGATGCCTGCCATGCTGTTGAAAATGCTTGAATAGTACAGCTCACTGAAAAAACTCTGTCTCTTTTCTCAAAAGCAAATCAAACTCAGCTTAGCAACAAGGAGGCATGTTGCCTTTTCTTGTAGACCTGTGCTATAGCCTAAACAGGGTACTGCAAATGAAGGAAAGCAGCATTGAAACTGATTCCTGCCTTTTATGCATTTTTTTTCTGGCAGTGACACTATTTCAGCATAGCTGACTTTTTGTCAGGGGTACATGTTCAAGCTATTTCTTACTTCATTTTCAGAAATTAATGGTCCAAATAAACTCTAAGAGCAAGAAGGAAGAAATTGAAGAGGATGATAAAATGGAGGCTGATGTGTCCGATGAAGAAATGGCCAGAAGGTATGTTATTTCTGATTAGTACTGATTATGTCATAAAATATGTCCTATGTTATGGCATTATGTGTGGGAGGAGAAACATAAAAAGCAAAGCAAAGAAAAAAAACAACAGCATTTGATACTTCACAGAACTGATTTTCCAGGAATTCTGGTGTTTGTTCAGTAGAATCTCCATAACTTTCAGGGTTAAAAAATCTCGTAGCTGTTTTCTGCCTTTTGACGTCCATGTATTCTATGCTAATTCCCTCTTAGCTCCAGATTGCTAAAAACCTAAACTATCAAAATGAATAATAATTTAATCTGTGATCATGTAGCACTTGTGCTTCTTAAACTTCCAGTGACAGGCTTTTTACAACAGTTAAATTGTTGATTACATTTATGATTTCCTGCGTTGAACTTCTCTCTGATTATAGTAAGAACTGTCATTTTTTTTTTAATTATCTTTACAGATATGAAACCCTAGTGGGAACAATAGGGAAGAAATTCTTGAAAAAAAGAGACCAGCGCGTTCTCCATGATGAAGATGAAGAGGAGAATAGTAACACAAAACCTAAGAAAGCTAGGAAAATGTTCTTAAAACCTCAGGATTAATGTCAACTGGAGCTAATAGAAATGTTGTCTACCAAATGCAGCAAATATAGTACCAAGAACTGCAGATATAGAGTTCTTGCTGTTTTATGTAAAAGATAGAATTGTAAATCTGAGTCCATTCTTGTTGAAATTTCTGCCATCCATATAACAAGCATTTTTTGAAGTGGATGTGTATATAATGGATGTCATACATCCTTTCCTCTCTTAAGCAGCTTTTAACGTGTGGGATATTAAGCCCATCAGCTGTTTTTAATGTTGTGCATAACTAGGATGAGTGTCAACATGCAGTCAGTAGCAACAGTATTTATATTTTATGATAACATCTAAAATAAGTATTTGCAGTAAAGATGAACTTTGTCCAATCCAGTCTAGTGAGACAGTTCAGCTTTTGCTGCTATTTTTATTATGAAAATGAAAACCTTTGCTCTCTTCAATTCATTTAAAAAAAAGTCAGCAGAAAGCAGTTTTTCTAACTGCTTGACAAATAAGCTGGGAAAAGAACAGAAACAAAATCCATTTTTTTAATTTTATTTTTTTATAGAGCAAATTTAAAAATAGGAGCTTGTAGCAAAACTTATCTTTTCCTAGAGCAAGGCAAACGTTGGGCAACGTTTCCAGTTTGACACTTGAGCAGATTGTGAGCCTTTAATTTGTGTCTTCCACAAAAAGTTTGCTAATCTTGTCTCTCTTTCCAACCAAAAAATTCCAAACTTATAATTATCTTGGTCTTAACATAGAAGCGTAATAACAGCTTCGGAAACATGTTTGGAGATAATAAAAACTGATTTTTTTTTTGTGTGGTTAATGATTGTGGTTTAACTAATTTAATGTTAAAAAACAATTACACTTAATACAGTCGGAGAGAAGAAATGATCCTGTTTTGTGCTGGCTGCGGATGTCCTCGAATATTGGTTGACTGAGCTTTTCTTCTGTTCAGCGTGTAACAAAGGCATCAGAAGCAATGCTAGGACCCAGACATCATGGCCTTTAGTCAGTGCTTTGGAAAACTGAGAAAGGTCAGTGTGGTTTTGTCTAAAATCACAGCAGTTCTCTGCATTCTAGCTTTCAAAAAGAAGTATTTTTTTTCTATTACTGTATTTCCTCATCTAGATGTCTAAATTACTCATCCTTGATGATAACTTTCTCGAGAAAGAAGACTGTTAAACTGTAGCAAGTAGTGACTATTCCAGGGTGGACCTGAGGGTTCTTTTTTTCCCATTTTTTTTTTTAAAGATCTCAGTGAAATGAGACACGAAACTCATTTATATGAAGAAAGAGTCTTATGTCTGTATTTGCATGTGTGATATATGAACTATAATCCGTATATCAGGAGCACCTTGTTAGATATTCAAGATGGATCACACATGGAAAGAGAAATACACTTTTAACCTAGTAAGGAAGCCTCATACAGGTGGAAAGTCTGTGATTCATGATCTGAGAGTTTTTCAGAGCTAATTAAATGCAACCAGTTGAATTACTTAAAATTTGATCATACATTATCACTGGCTGAAAAGAAGTTAATGATGGCAAGACATTTTTCTTCCCACGGAAGATATGACCTAAGCTGAGAAATGATTTATTGTTGGTCATCACAAGAGAAACTCAGAATGTATCCCATTATTCTTTCTTGCTTATTAGTAGGAAAATGATTCCCCTCTATGAGAATACATTTCTTCAATAGAGAATTTCTGCATAGCTGTGCTGGATAGTTGAAAGTGTCTTCTGGTGAGCCACCAGCAGCCATGTTCCCACAACTGCCCTTCTGTGAGGGAAAGTGAAGTGGAGTTTTCAGTGACATTGTGTAGAGGAATTCTGGGGTAATCTTGGTAACTAGCTGTGGCTCAGGTAAACACTTTGTGAAATCTTGCTTGGTCGAGTCTATGCAGTGTGTTCTGTTGCACTGCACGGTTCTGTTCAGTCTGATGGAGGGTAACGTTGTGCAGCTGAAGTGCATTCTGCCATACATGGGTCCTTAATTTCATGTCACGTCCTGGTGGATGGCTTGGAATCTGAGTGACAAGGTGAGTGTTTATGCTGAGTGGACTCTCATCAGCTTCCAAGAAGCTCCGTGGTTTTGGAGTTTAGGAGGGAGGAAGGGTGGTTCATTTGTTTCCTGAAAATGCCTAACACCAACTATGAAGGCTGTAATACAACGGGTTTTGGTTTTTTGTCCTCAGATCTGGTTGCTTTGTTCATGTTTAGCTGGTGGATAGGTGAGCTACCGGAATGCTATGGTGTGACCAACTGCTCAGTTTTAACATAATCAGTTCTTATCTATGAGGAGTTTATAAAATGCAGTGTTAAAAGCAGCATTCATGGTATGTTACTATGAATGAGGCAGAATTCAAAACCTTCCCAGTCTTTCTTTCTAAAGGTGCCTATGTGTCCAGGCATTTAGAATTATGATAGGATCCTCAGAAATACCCATCTGTGTTTCCAACTTTATAAATATAAATGTGTGCAGGTCTTTTTTTTTTAAAGTTAGACCTCTAGCTTTGTAGCCAAGGTAGAAACATTGTGCTGTATAAATTTCTATTTGAACTACTCTTGACAGAGATGTAATGTAGCAGTGAAATATTCATACTACAAGCCTACATTAATTCAAGCTTTCTTGGCTCTGAAACGGTCTCAAACGCAGATCCATTTTCATGAAAATCTTCCTAAGCTGTAGAATCTTCAAACCCACGTGGTCATGTTTCTAAATGAAAAGTAGAGATCTTTGAGATCTAAAGGAAGCTGGGATAAGTAGTATTTTTGTTCAAGTAAAAAAAAAAATAAAAAATTCAGAGAGAGAATTACCAGACGTGAGAAGTGTTTGTGCCTGTTGTACTGAGGTACCTATTAGGGTGAACAAACAAAGTGTGTTGTAGTTCATGCCTGCTGACAGCTCACTGTGTTAAGTTTAAACATACTTCTTGGCAGGTGGAATTTTTGTCCCTCTTTTTGACAATCAGCGTTGGAGATGTGAGAACTGAACAACTTCATCTTTATTGCTGATGTTTCTTCTTTTGCTACTTCTGTTCTGCTTAGAATTGGATCTTAAAAACTACTGGACCAGAGTGCAACTGCAGTGAGACATCCTGAATCTTCCCTTTAGTAATGCATGAGCTGCTTAAACTTTGACTCTCTGGAGAAGGAGGAGGATGGGCCGTGGTGCCATGGAGTTTGAACCGTGTTTCTTCTGTTATGTGTCTTGTTTTCTAATAAGATTCTCCATTATACAATTATACAATTGTGGATAGCTGTCATTGCCATTGGGCATTGTGTGTGTGTAATGGGCAGCTGGACTGGGATTCTGGGAGTTGCTCCAGAATTCAGACTTAAAAAGAAACTGTCTCATCTTTCTGTTAATTAGAGTGCTGTACTTGTAAATTTTATTTGGAATTACAGAAGTCGGGGGAGGCGGGGATTCTACACGTTTGTTCTGCTTCACTTGAACAACAATCTGCAACTAAAGCTGTGTAATAGCTTAGGCTTTCATTAAACCTTTCTTAAAGAGAGACTGTTAATAAGCTATCATGATGGCCACGGATGTCAGAGTGCCTTGCAGCTGTGAGATTCTGTGTTTCACTACTGCATGTGAATGCAAGCTTCTCCGAGAGCTGATGCTTAAATTATTTGTTTGTTTGTTGTTTTTCTTTTTGGTCTAGGAGAGTATCTGTCTTTTACAATAATGCCTTGCTAGTGAAACTACAGCAGGAGGCCTCTGGGTTTGTTTGGTTTTATTTGTTTTTACACCATTCTCATCTCAAGCCTTGGAGACATCTTGGGTCTGACATTCACACCTAAATAACTTCAGGCTTTTTGTCAGCTTATCAGGAGCTTTAGTACAGGAACAGTTCCACAGTTTAACGTGTTTGATTTTCCTGTATGTGATTTGATGCTGCATGATGGAAACCCAGTTAAAATTGTCACGTGGAAAGGAAAAACCCATCTGAGGAGTTGTTATCTACAGGCGGAGTCAGAGAAAGGGCTGAAGCTTCAGTCATTGTCCGTCCCATAAATCTGAAGTAAGAACATAGTACTTGAAAGAGGTACCTGGGTTGAATCTCATCTTTACAGGCATGGTTAAAGCATGAGTCTATAGTGCTCAGCTTGAGGAAGCCTTGCACATCGCAACCTGAGCAATTACCTGGGAGCGATAGCAGGAACATCTCTAGAGAAATACAGAGGCAGAATAACTAGCCTGTAAATGGTTGCCCTCAGGACAAGAGGCAGCAGCACCAGAGAACAGCTGTAGTTCACTGCATAGGGGAATGTGGTTTGGTGACCTGGGTTGAATGCAGATGGGATTTTCTGTCAGCCAGAATGGAGGTGGTATGTGTTCTGAAACTCAGAATGTTCCTTGGGGTTTTGAGGAACAGCTTGTTGTGATCAATCACTTAGAAAGGGGTAAAAACCCTTAATGAGACCTTAGTATGATGTAGTAGTAAGAACACAAATTACAGAACAAAGTCCTTAGTTCCATTGTTCATAGAAAAACAGTGTTCCCACCTCGGTCAGATCTTTCAGTGTCTCCTATTGCTTCCTGCTTGGTCCTTAGTTCTCTGTCTGTGAGCAGCCAGAACTGCCACCATGGCCAATGGACAGGGAGGAGCCAGCCCAGCACAGAACATGGTAGGGGACCTTCTCTACAACCTGCAAGCTCTCTTTACAGGAGCCTCTCACAACTCACCATCTCCAGCATGCTGTTAAATTTTGATATTGGCCTGTTTGGTTCAAGAAATCTGTGGTGGGCAAGGTTGACCAGCAGATCAACAGCACAATTGTGCAGACCTCATTTACTTAGCTAATGGTGCATGCAAGTGTCATGCAGTAACTGGGGCAGGCTCTATTTACAGCAACTCTTCGTGTTTTTGTTTTCCTTTATTATCACGCAAAGGAGAAGGGTGTTTTCCAGTATTGCTGCTGATCTCATGCACTTGAGAGCATTTTTGCTTTCTCAGTGTTTTTCTTGGTCAGGCTTTTTGCAGAAAAGCATGATGGGGGAAACTTTTTTTTTAATTTCTAATGGGGGAGTGCAATTGTGAAATATTTCTTAAAGAAAGGAGTTTCTTCATGATTGGTTGGCTCCATGGTGGTTTGTTTTATTTCTTAATTGAATACAGATGATGAAACTTACTTGTGACACTAGAGATCTTACGCTAAGCATTAGTCAGTCAGGATAGCATGTGGACTCCCATATTTGCTAAACACAAATAGCAGGGTAGATTTAAGGCAGGGTTAACTTCATTGTTCTATTTCTGTTATACAGATAATGTGCAATACTGAAAATACGAAATTTCTACCCCATTTGAGGTAGAAGTAAATCTAAGCTAGTTGAGACATTTAAGCACCACTCAAACCGTTACAGGATGATTATTTATCAGAAGCAAAGCCTGTAGGTATCTCCTTAGAACCCATCAGACACAATAATGCAGCAGTATATACAATTTGCATCAAAGGAAAAATGCCTACATACCAAAAATTACCTTGGGCAGTTTACTGCAGTAATGACAGAAGGGATGCACATGATGATAATTTTTTTGTACTGTGTTTTCATCTAAGGATGATGGTGAAAGAATTACACCTCCTAATGTTCCGTTCAAAGATGACAATATTGTTCAACCTGTATTGAAGGTAATGAGATGAGCAGTGAGTGGTTAGATCTTGTGAAAAATGAAGTTTTAAATGCATACTTCATTGTCTAAAAGCTCACAGATGACTTTTTTCCTATAATGGCCGTAGAAAATGTGTTGGCAGCGCATCACAATTAATAATCCTTACTCCAATTTATGTGCTATAGGCACTCCAAAATTACTCTGAGATATTTCTTACCCAAGTTTATAACCAGATTCAAATCAGTCTCTGCATTTGTGCCAAAAAATTGAACCACAGTCATCTCACAGAAAATAATTCTATCTACCTGACAGATGAGTCTTAAATCCCTGATTTTTTTCTCCTTTCTCCAGAGTGAAATTCACTTTAATCTGGTATTAATGTATTTTTCCTTCGGTTGCCTGCAAGGGAATCCCATAATCTTGCAGTAGTGATTGCACAGACATGGAAGGTACTGTATGCATGTAGCACTACCATGGGTTTTTCCAGTCATCTAGATTGTATAAAATCCTTTGATGTTAATTGGGACGAGCTTTCTCTCTAGGGTGATGTTGAATTTATCTTTCAGTGTCTTCTCCACCTCTTCGTCTTTAAGGGTTATAAATTCCACCAGATCCATGTTTTCCTTGTAATTGTATTTGGTCTCGGTGAGCGTCCATCCAATGAGCGCTCGAAAGCCATCGGTGGTCTGAAGGGTGCAGATGGACTTCTTTGTAAAGAGGGAATCTGGAGACGTCTGAAGGTACGTGCACTGAAAACAGAAATCTTCCACTGTCCGTGGTTCCAGACTGAACATATACACTTTCCGACAGTCTTTTTTCTCTAGAAGATCAGAATTAGAGAAATTTTGATTGGGGATATATTGTTTCCGTCTCATTTTCTCAAGGTACCAGATGGCATTCTTTTCTGTGAAGCGAAAGATGCCAGGAGCCTGGGGCTGGTCTTTCCCTGATACAAGCTCCATCGGTTGCCACATTTGGTAGGATACACCGAAGCCCGCATCAACAATGTAGGCTTTTCCCTCAATAACCACCTTCACTAGGAGATGGGTCATGATGGTGGCATATGCGTTTTCATGTGGATTGAAGACGTATGCTCCCAAAAAGCTGGTGTCATAGCCCAGGCATTTCAGGACCCAACCCAACAGCTGGTTATTTTCCATGCACCAACCACCGCGCTTCTTGTGCACAATTTTGTTATAAACGTGCTCCAGCTCCAAAGTAATTTTCTCCCCACAATGGATGCTGAGGTTTTCAAATGGAACAGCACGGATGTGGTGCTGGAATATATCAGTTAAGGTTTCCAAGTCTTGATTTTCAAGGGAACCTTTATACCCAGTTCTTGCAAAATACTCTTCAAGATTCATGTCTCCTGTGAAGGAAGGAAATGTGTTTTAGTTTTGTTTCTTTACATCAATGATTTATGGTGCTGTGAAGAACTGCCCATGCTGCTGCCTGCAAAGATGCATTAATCTACTGAACCTCATCAGAGCAGTTTTTAAAGGTAACAAGTATTCACATCAAACAGTTCCTAGGGTTCAGAAGAGCAGCGCATGTGGGGGTTTATTTTTTGTCCTGGAGACACCCCTATGGCAGATAACTGATGCAGCTTGATACGCAGTGGCTGCAAAATGGGGATTTGATGTCCTTGCATTGTAAGGGCAGGGTTAAGAAGAAATGCAAGATCACACTAGGGAGTGTTCAGTGTGTTTCATGAAAAACAGTCTAAGTGCTGAATGAAATGAGTGCCAGTAGGGGAAGCAGTGTTGTCTGACAGTTGGAGGGCAAATAATTTGAGCCAGGATTCACATGTGCTTTTCATGAGCCTGCCACTGCTCTGTGATCAAAAAAATGAATGGCTCATTCTCTACGTGTCTCCTTTCACCACTTACAGAAAGTGAAAATGATACTCCCTGCACATTTTGTAAAGTGTCAAGTTTTATTCAGGTAGTTGTATCTGGGAAAAAAACTCTTGACCTTTTAAAGAGACACAGACCGGCTGAGTCTCTTGTCTGCTGAGTGTTGCACAAACTCATTTTGGTGTAGGAATAATGAACCTGAATGGAGGCGAGTGACCTAAAATACAAAAAGCATATCTCTAGTCCCTGCTGTGCCCCACAGGGTGCTTTAAAAGTGGGCAGTGAGTGGCTTAAAGCTTTCTAGACGTGGCCTTTCCCACAACTTGATATAGTTTTACCAAAGGAGGCATAACAGCATTATGTTCAGTGCATCCCTGGTCTGTCCTACCTCTAGCCAATCCCACCTCCTGGCCTGGCTTCATAGGACTCTTCATGAGCTAGACTGCTGGATAGGGAGCTATACAACATAGTTTCTGCCTTCTAATACCATGAAAAGTCATGCACACCAATCTGGCTTTCACAATGGCCCATTGCAATTTGTTGGCCATCATTACAGGCTGGGACCTGTAGGTGTCTGGTGAGATACTGTTTGTAGGCAATATTGTAGATTGTCTGCTTGGATATGGAGCTGGAGATGAAAGGTTTTGAAGGTTCAAACTTTTACAAAGAAAATCCTAAGCATTTCAGCAGTCTAGAGTTAGTGCAAATATTTAGCTTCTTGACAGCCTGCAAAGCTAGTTGGAAATCTTTTGTGATTGCAGTAAGCTGAGGTTTAGACACTTAATATTAGCGACTTGGGAAGTCTATTGTATTCAGATAAATGCAGCAGTGAACCACTGAATGTTTACTGCATGCTAGAATTTCTCAAGGTGATTTTCAGTGACAGGTTTATGATGTGCATATGGATGTTATAGAAGCAGCTGTCCAAAGTGAATGGAGAGCCTCATCAAAAGCTGCATGTTATCTTCTACAGAAGGGAATTTAACTTCCAGTGATATGTAAGTGTATTGCTGGAGGATATTCCAGCGTAATATTTGTTCAGTAGAACACAAAGTTCTGGCACTTTATTCTTTTGACTTGCAGAATCCAAGTCTATCTGATCTTACCTAGTCAGATTAAATGCTAAGTAGATCACACCAGCATAAATTTGGTTCTTGAGTTTATAATATTGGTAATTTCTCTCCTCAGTTCCCTAACGCTATACTGATCCGTGTTAATCTTAACCATAGGAGATAAAAACCTAGATTTTAAAAAGGTAATCCTACAAATGTGAGCAAAAAAACTTTCAAGGACTACTTCTAAATGTGCAAATGAAGGTCTTCAAGCAAAAAGAGACCTTACTGGGATTATGCACGTTATCAGCAATTTCACTGTTAAAATATGTATCTATCTGTCTAACTTTATCCTAGCGCACCAGCACACAGGCTTTCTGAGGTAGGCAAAACACAGCCTGTAATTTCACTTAAAAAAAAAAAAAAAGTAAAAAAATTAAAGAACTTTAATCTTATTTGCAAAAAGCAGGATCTACTGATTATTAAATGGCTCTTTTCTCCCTTGTGCAATATTCTTAAATGTAATTAAAAATCTAAAAGAGTTAACTTTTAAGAAGAGACTGTCATTCTCGACTCATATCTACTACTCTGTCTGAAGTTTCTCTTGTAGACATGTGAATCTCCTCCTGAAGAGCAGCAAGACAGAAGAACTGAGATTATCATTTTGCCCTCTTTAAGCAGCCAATACTTTAGTTCTACATTTCTTTTTTTTAAATACTTATGCTAAGGAGAATTTTGCTGATGTGGATCCCAATGACTTTTACCATCATAAAGAAGCCGTTTATTGGGTTTGTTAGTTTTGAGAAAATTAGCTTACCTCTTAAAATAACCTTCTTCGTTGATTGCAGCTTCTGGGTTGGTTATTGCTGGGGCAGCAGCCTGGAGAACCAGCAGTGGGTACAAGTTGTGGGGGCTGCCTTCTTCTTTAAGCTCCGCAGTCCTTCACTTCTGAGTCTTAAACGCCAAGAAAGGGCAGAGTCCACCAAAAATGAATGCACATGTTTGGACTTCACTGATCCATGAGCAAATTAAACTTTGTTTCTTCTCCATTAGTGGATGTTTATGTTTTCCTCTGGTTAAGACCAGCTTGAACTTGTTCTCCATGTAACATACTTTCCGTAGATATTCACAAATGGTTCTGTAATTTTTTATAATTGCATTATTGTTACTTGGCAAAGGAGCAATTTGTGGAGGATAGTCTTCTGCTTCCTTCTGGTGCAAGTTGTTGCTAAGGTGTTGCGGGCTGTGTTTTCCCATGCTGCATGGATGTACAAAATGATCCATCTTTGCACACCAAGAACCTTTTTGATCCCTTCAAAGCTTCCACTGCAGCAGGTTGTTACTTGGGAACTGGCATGTGTAATAAATGCTATGACAAATATTTATTGGCACAATGTTGCATGAAAACAAAGTAATGCACTTCCTCTCCCAGACTTGGCTGGCTGTACCTTCATGATGTTACATAGCTGTTTGTGATTCTCTCCTCTTTGTCCAGCACGTCTCCTTCATTTGATGGAAGTGGAAAGATGGTGATTGTTTTTGGGAAGGTGAATACCATCTTGGGCTGTGTCTGGGACAGAACCTGAGCTTTAGGCATACACTGCCCCATCAGTCAGTGTGGCTGAGGACTGATGTTCTTATGTCACCCTCATTCATTGCTCATCCTGTTCAGCACCTGCCATGAGACTCAGCAACAGAAAGGTAAAAGGCCACTGTGTTGCATCCAACAGCTGTGTAAACACACTGCTGGCACGTCTTAACTTTTCCAGGGTCTTGTCTTTAATGACACTTTTGTGCAGAATACTATTAATAATAAACAGAAAACAGTATAGCTTATTGTTGTGTCTGTCTGATGTCAGAGGAAAGCGAGGCCCCAAATGTTTGTATTATATCTTTCAGAGGTTGATCTCATATTGATTGTTTCAATTTCTGATGCCAGAAGTCCGATTTTTCTTAAGAACTTTTGAAGAGTCTCAGCTCCTATTGATTTTATTTCAATTTCAGAAAAATCATACTGAAAGGGCCTAAAATTGAATGCACAGAATTTGAGAGTTTGGAGGGGTATTCTGTTTGTTTTAAGTTCCCTTACATAAATAGCTCATTTCAAGGCAATATGTGGTAAGGGAATAGGACTTGAGTCCCTCAACTCACTTCATCAGCAACTAATCAGCACCTAATAGGGGGTTCTTTTGAGGAAGTCTTAACCTTTCTTTTTTTCTTTTATGAAATCTTTGATGGCCAAATCCAGCTCAAGTCTGTTTCAGACTGCTAAAAGAACTGAATAATTTGCAAAAAATGTGTTGAGAAGAAGATTGGAAATAATACCAAAAAACATTACAGCATTACAGATCTTCTGTGTAAAATGGTAATACAGCTACAGCTTTTCTTCTAGATAATTTTGGTCTCATTTTATACTTCAGATTTTTTTTTTTTTTTTTTTTTTGCAGCAAAAGAGATACAGAGAGTTGGAACAAAAATTAAGGGAGACAAAATACAGTTTCCACATGAGAAGATTAAAGGAAGTAAGATCTTTTAGTTTCTAAAGGAGAAGTGTAAGAAAAAACTACGAAATAAGTATGGGCAGTTAACTAACAATGTACTTGAGTTTACCAAGCTTTCTGTTCATCTAATTAGCTGAATTTTTAGAACACATTAATACTATTAATCTTAGTTTTAGAAGTTTCAATACTGGATATTTAAAGACTCATTTAGCTGTGTTGTGAATTATATGGTATCCACCAGATTAGGTGGCAAGCCACGAACGTTTACTGGTATCAGTTTGTTCTCTAACACTATGTTGAACTTGTCTTTCAGTGTCTTCTCAACCTCTTCATCTGTGAGGGTTGTGGTCTGCAGCAGGTCTGCATCCTCCTTGTACTTGTACTTCATCTCAGAGAAGGTCCATCCAACTAAGGCATAAAACCCGTCAGTGGTCTGGAGGCTGCAGATTGACTTCTTCTGGAGTATGGTATCCGGAGCCACCTGTAGGTATGCGTTTAGCTCCTGGAAGTCATCTATATGTTTTGGCTCCAGAGTAAATGAATATAGTTTTCTGATATTGCCCATTTCTGGATTATCAGTGAGAGGAACACTTCCCTCTGGAACATAATGTTTCCTCTTGACTTTCTCCAAGTACCAGATGCCATTGTCTTCTATGAAGCGGAAGATGCCTGGAATCTGGGGTTGATCCTTCCCAGAAATCAGCAACATTGGCAGCCACGTTTGGTAGGGACCGCCACCAAAACCAGCATCTACTATGTAGGAACTTCCCTTGATCACAACCTTCAGTAGGATGTGATTTATTTCATCAGTGTACGCCTTCTTTGCTGGCTCATAACTATTTCCTCCAAGCACACAGATGTCATACCCCATTTCTTTCAAGGCCCAAAATAAAAGGTAGTTTGTTTCCATGCACCATCCACCGCGTTTCTTTTTCACAATTTTATTGTAAGTAGCTTGCAAATCCAGGTCAATGGTCTCTCCGCAATGCATGCTGAGGTTTTCAAAAGGAATCGCCTGGATGTGATGCTGGAAGATGGCTGTTAAGGTTTGCAAGTCTGCATCCTTATGGGAGCCATCAAAAGAAATTCTTGAGAAATACTCTTGAATGTTCATTTTACCTGTGTGAGCAGGAAAATAACCAGTTACTCTTGTGCAGCTCTCAGGGGGTTCGCTCCTATTTCTGTAGCACAGGTTAACCAGCCTGCAAATGTATCTGAGGCTGTTTCACTGAAGATTGGAAAGGCACCTGTGCCTCTGGTAGGAGATGAATAGTCTAGAGCTGCTTTTATCATCTTTGTTTCTTAAAGAGTTGAGAATGGGAGCAGGTAACACTAAAGCTTTATCTCTCAGGGATTGTTTTCAGCACAGTTGGGTGTCTGTGCTACAGGAAAACACAGCACATGGCATAACAGAATCTTTGGCCCTGGGTAAATGTCCACGTGACAAAAATTTTAGGAAACTGGCAAACAAAGTTTGCCAACAAGCTGTTAGCCTACAGCAGTGTAAGTCACAGCAATGTTTTACTACTGCTTTTACTGTAACAGTTAAGTAATTCTTTATCACACAGATAATTTAACAGGGAACTGCTGCATTCATGGCTTCAGCTAACCAGGATTAACTTCTCAGTGTGTCACCATTTCAGACAAGCTTCCATGTGAAGTAGATTGTTGTTTTCTTAATCTCTTTAGTTTCCCTGTGGAGTTCAGACAGAGCTTTGACTCTGCCTGTTGAAAAGAAGGAATTGCTAATTTTTCTAACCTAATAGCCAGGAGAACTGATAATTATTTCAAATACCTTCAAGACTCATCCAGTGGCTTTTGGTTTCTTCTGCTATCTTTTACAAACCAAAGAATTCAGCTCAAACTATCGCATATATTTTGTCTTCATGTCTCATCCCCTTTCTCTTTTCATTAGCAGAAAGAGACTGTAATTTGTATTGGCTGCATGGCAGAGATGCAAAAGGTTCCCTATAACGCTTTTAATCCCCTGACTGATTTGGTGTCTGTAAGGATTTGTTTTGCCTTTAATTTAGATTTCATTTGGCTTTTTTTCCATTCCAAATATGTTTTTGTTTTTTTCCCCAGAATGATTTATTACCTGCTAAGGACTGTATGAAGTTCAAAAAAGGTCTGAAGATCTTTTTCTTTCCACCCTGAAATCACTCATACATTCCCTGGGAAGGTTTTCCAGCAATCCTTTGACATAGATGACATGAGAAAGATGATCTCCCAGCAACTGTTCTCAGTTTTGGTCCACCTGCTCTCCTAGAAATGATCAGCAGCTAGAGCCAATTTCTGAGACTGCAGGGAGCTTTTGAAAATCCCACCTCGAACACATAAGTGAAAATGCCCTTGTCCTGGAAGGTGAGTGCATCAGACGACCTTGTCTGTAGACCTTAAGCCCAGCTTTGAAGCCATCAGCATAACGCACTTACCTTAGCTGTATTTCTGCTGATTTGCACTAGCATCAAGATTCAGAGTGTGTGACACAGCAAAATATGATAAAACAGAGTAATATCACAATAAGGGAATAAGAAATAAAAAAATTTAGCTTCAGAAGGACCCAAAGAGGCTACATGGGGGGGAAAAAAATTGTATTTGATACTGAATTTTGTGTTCTTTTTTTTTTTTTTTCCATCTCTTTAGGACAAGAGCACTCATCTCTGGCAGGATCTCCTAGGAAACACTGATTGTACAGAGCCATGCCACCAAATAGATGCAGACATGCACGCTGCCAAGCCCATCCTGTCGTTTTCTGCCTCATTTTTTTTCTCTCTGCTCCCATTTTCAGCAATTCTGCGTAGCCAGATAGAAGCATCTCTTTCTTATGATGGTGTCAAGCTGCACCTTTGTGCCCAGGAGGAGCCCAGTGAGTCCCTTAGCCTGGTGAATCTCAAACTTAGCAGTGGCTTTCAAGTAAGTGCCCATCCATCCCTGCTGTGACCCAAAGCCCTGGTGGTCTCCCTGCAGCCCATCTCCAGTGCTGGAGCCTGTGGTCTATGAGCCTTTGGGAGCCTCCATGGGGCACAGGCAGGGGGGCTTGGGAAACTTGTAGCAAAAGCTTGTGCCACAGCTTCCTTAGCTCCAGACCTCATCAGTTTTAAGAACTGTGTAATAGAAACAGATTATCTATTGCTACTAAAAGATTTATGTAGGATAAGGCTGCAGTATGAAATCGTCAGTGTTAGTGAATGTAGGCAGGTAGCAGCCATGTAAACTGCTGTTTGCTCTCACAGCTTCCTGGAGGCAGATTTTCTTATCTGCACGACACCACTGCCCACCACAACAGGGCTGTAACAGTGCAAACCCTTGCCCAGGGAGTGGTATGTATCCAAAACCAGAACAATTCTTCCCTGCTAGAGTTCAAGAGAGACTTCCAAGGTAAGATTCTCTTGCACGTGCTTATATGATTTATTTGATTTTAAGCTGAATTGCAAGATGGGAGCTGGCTTTTTCATACACCCTGGCTCAGCATAAAATGAGTTCGTTTTGAGCACTTGATCTTTGTACTTTGACAATGGCCTTGCAATGCTATACACACTGTCAATCCTCTGGTGGCTGTAATGCACACTTTGCTAATATGCCTACAGTGCAAAGCACACGGTATGTAGATGCACAGCGGTGGCAGAAGGCTTGTCCACAGCTACATGCAGAAGTGAGAGCTCCGACATATGTGGGTGCTGCTTACCTCTGCACTAGGAGCTGCAGTCTGGCTGGCTGCTGAGTTCCCAGGAATGTTTGCAATGGGAGCTGCTGCCCTTAAAGATCGAGGCTGCTTTTTGCTGCCTGGCAGGGACAGCATTCTCCTCCAGCAGAACCAGGACAGCAAAGCAGATTTGTTTCTTTTTTTATAATATTGTATGTTCTGATGCTCTTATTACTTGATTTTATTTTTTTCTGGCATAAGTACAGAAAGCCCTGCTATGCAATTAACTGCAGTAGGTGCTATATGAAGAGCCAAAACATGGTGCATTCCCCAGATTGCTTATAATATTGTGTAGGCTTAAACCTCCCAATTACTGTTTGAGAGCCAAAAGTCCTCCAGGAACGCAAGGCAGCAATCCATTACAGGTAGCATGAGCACCTTTTGCAAATGGCTGTCACGCCATTTGCAATCCCCATCACAACTGTGCTTCAGTCTTTGGCACACCCACGCCAAAGCAGCGAAGCAAGAGTGCAACATTTGATACATCAGTGGCACTGACAGGTCCAGGATCCCTGCAGGAAGTGATTTAGGACTGAGAGCTTCTAAGCCAAGCTGAGCAAATCACTGACCTGTAGACAGGGGGTGGCAGCAGTAGGATTAATCACGGCTGGCTGTGGCCCTTAGGCAGCAGGGCCAGATGTGCAAAGGCAGTCAGCCCTCTGAGGCCTGGAAGCCCTGTCCTTCCTAAGTGAGGTGCTTCTGAAGCCTGCTAGGCCTTTAACACTAGGCCTCTGATAAGGAAAAAAAAAAAAGCGAGTGAAATCTGAGCTGAGGAGTTTCTTTTTTTCCCCTCCCAACAGAACTGCATGTGATTCGTCAGGGCTGGCGGTGCTGAGCTGGGCCAGCAGGTAGCAGCCAGGGCAGGGACCTCTGAAGCTGAGTCAGCTGAAAGAACAGCACTTTTTCTCTGTCATTGTTTGCCCTTCACATGCGGCATCTCTGGGGCAATGAGCTTAACCCCTTAGCCTTTCCTCTGAGCCAGCAAACCAACCCAAAGCATGAGAAATAGCCAGTCAGGGGCTGAGGAGCTTCCAGGCCGCAGTTTCCTTCCCGCTGCGGCCTCCTCTGGCCATCCCCTCCATCCCTGCTTCTACTCTGCTCAGTTGTGAACCCAGTAGATCCTGGGCAGATTCCTGCTGACCATTTGCATTGCAGGATACACCTGCCCTATAACAGTCCCCTTTTTCTTCTGCAATTCACTGTGAGGTTAACATCTCATTTCCCCACAGGATATGGGGAGCCTCGTGTGCATGCTCGTATCCAAACACATACGGATGCACTTCAGAGTTTGCTGTGTCTCTATGAAATGCCTTTTGAAGGTGCAGAACAGCAGCAGCCTTTGCTAACTGTAAATTTCTAGTTACAGGAAGCTGCACACATTGCTTAACAAACAAATAATAAAAAAGGAGGGACAGTGAGTTATTGCATTTCTAACAGCCTTAGCTGCAAAACAGCAGCACATGCAGGCAATCAGGATAGTTGTGGTGATTAATGTTGTTTTTTTTTTTGTGGGATGGGAGGTTGTAACACGAGAGGAACAACAGATTGACTACTTCTACTTCACAGTTCTTGTCTTTTTATTTAATTGCAATTCGCTTACATTATTTACTTAATTGTAAGTGCATAGTTGTAATGCTTCTGTGATTTGTACATAAAGGAACATCAAGCATCATCTCAAAGGGCAAAGTGATTACATTTGTGTAATTTCTTACGATAAAAATCTTAATCAGATACCTACAGGCTAAGAGTCATCATTTCTCCTTGTATCAATATAATTAGTATCACTACAAACAGTCAAATACATACGTTTTGCAAAAACTGACTGACAAGCCAGTAACATTTGCCACAGAAGTGACAGTCTTGTGTGAGGAGGGTGCATTCCCAGCAGTCCTCTCCTGGAGTGCTCACAAACAAAATCCACAGGAGATGCTTTCAGTTTGAAAGCTTTGGTTATGTTGCTGAGGGTACGGGAATCTGAAAGAAGGTGCTAGGGGGGCAGGAGCCCAGAGGACAGCCTTATGGCTTATTGTAGCAAATGGCACTGGATGTCTCTCTTTTCTGAAATGTAAGAGCCAGAAAAATAGTATGGCATTAATTTAAGATGTGGGTGTGATATTCCCCACGTGGCAGTGTGTGTAATAAGGAAAGGGACGGACTGTTCCATCTCCCTGCCCTGCTGCAGGTTAGTGGGAAAAGCTTTTAAGAGATGAATGGAGCAGGGAATGGGCAGCATCTGCTGCCAGCTAAGCACAAACAGAAGGGGAGTGATTTGATTGAGCGAGGAAGAAATTATTTGTACCCAAACCAAGAAGAGATGCAGGAGCAGTTGTGAAAATCAATTTCTTTTCCAGATTCATGCTAATCTGTTCTGCCTTAAACTGGGGTAAATGGAAGGAGAAAGATTAACTTTTAGATTCTTGTCAGGAAGAGAGGGGAGAATTGCACGTAATGTCACCTTATTGAATTATAATTCAGGCAGTGAGTTAAAACAGAGACAGCCTGCTTGTATTGATGGGTACAAATTTCTTATCTAATGTTATATTGAATTTCTCCTTCAATGTTTTCTCCATTTCTTCATCTGCAAGGATTCTGATCTCCACCAGATCCATGTTATCCTTATAATTGTACTTTATCTCAGTAAGCTTCCATCCAACGAGTGCCCGGACCCCATCGGGGGTCTGCAGGCTGCAAATGGACTTAGTAACAAAAAGTGAGTCTGGTGCAGTCTGCAGGTGTAGATTTCTGGCTCTGAACTCTTCTATGTCTCGTGGCTGGAGGGTGAAGAGATAAACTCGACGGCAAACTTCTTTGTCTACGTTATGAGGAGCGGAGTCGCTGTGGTTGGGAACGTACTGCTTCCTTTTCACCTTCTCAAGGTACCAGGTCCCATTCTCTTCTACGAAGCGGAAGATGCCGGGCGTCTGAGGCTGATCTTTCCCTGAAATCAGCTCCATCGGCTGCCATAGCTGGTAGGCCATCCCAAAACCGCCATCCACAATGTAGGATTTGTCATGAAGCACCACTTTTAGCAACAGATGATCAATGTCATCAGCATATGCATCGTGCTCCGGGATGTATACTTTTGCTCCCAAAAGGGTGACGTTGTACCCTAGGGTTTTCAGGGCCCAAGATAAGAGGTGGTTGTTCTCCATGCACCAGCCCCCACGTTTCTTCCTCACTATCTTGTCGTAAGTGGCTGCTAGGTCCAGCTCAATGGTTTCCCCACAGTGAATGCTGAGATTCTCAAAAGGAACTGCTTGGATGTGGTGCTGGAATATTTCCGTCAAGGTTTCCAGGTCTGGTTTTTCATAGGAGCCTCCATAAGAAATTCTGGCAAAATACTCCTTGATGTCCATGCTGCCTTTGAGAGAACAGTGAAAAAACACCATAGTTTGTGCCAGAAGTAACGGAAGGATCTTCCTCATCTGTTACATTGATGACAGCCCCATTATGAACAACAGGCTCAGAAGAGGAATGGGGTTTGACAAATGGCCCTATCCAAGGCAGCTGAGTGCAAGTATTAGTGCTGGGGGAAGCCAGTGGGGCACTGCTGATGAGCACAAATGTTATTTTTAATTGTTTCTTTTACAGCTGTGATGAGAAGTTCCAGCTGTGCTAAGCACACTTCAGCAGAGAGTTCCTGCCCAGCAAAGCTACAGTTCTCTGTAGGAAGGAACAAAAACAGTAGCGGCTCTGTTTTCCTGCTAGAAATTATAGGAACTGAGACTCTCCAGCTCTGAACTGCTTTACATGTGGTTTGACTCAGCAAAGCAGAAACAGAAAACAGACCTCCCCTTTCTCTGCAGTGCAATCCAGAGTGTCATCTTCAGCCACATCTGAAATTAATCTGCTTGCCCATAGTGTTGTCTCTGTTATCTGCTCTATCTGCTCTCAGTGCTGGTGGCAGCAAGCATCGCCCTCCCCCATCCAACCTGAAGCAGAAGTCTTAGCAGGAGGGTGCCTTTCATGAGCAGAGGGGAAGAAAGCATCCTAAAGACCCCAGCTCTCTGTGGTAAGGTGGCAAGAAATGGGATTTTAACGTGGCCACATACCTTTGTTATCCCACCCCGGCACCACTGCATCTCAGGTGGCTCTGAATGCAGAGCACTATTCGTCAGATCACGGGCCTGGGAGGTCTCAAAATGCTCTCGGGTATCCACAGGTGGTTCTTAAGGTAGAACCATGAGGAAAAACTCCAACTGTTACAACAGGGTTAAAGTTCTTGATAAGATGAAAAACAGCTCAGGGAAAGTTGTATGGGTGTTTTGGAGAGAGAGTTTCAGTATACATGCAAAGCAAAGAGAACACAAGCTTTCTATCTGGCAGAGTGCCCTAGGAGAAGCAGAGGGTGTTCCCAGGGTGGCTCTGCACATTTAGGATAGAAATGTTCAGAAATCTGTCACTATTACACCGTGACAGGCCTATGAAATTCAAGCAGCAGGCCTGAGTTATCAAACATGGGGTAAAGAGCATCCAGTCATTATTCGAGGCCTTCTCTTAGCTCAGTTTCTGGCTTGTTCCCCAGCTTTCCCCCAGAGCATCACAACTACAGCACTATTAGTGTTTGGAGATGGGTTTTTCAGAAGCAGAGTTCTTGCAGTGGGAGCTTTAAGCTGGTACCACCCCCTCATCCCTACACCCCATTTCTTTCTTCCTTTCCTTCACTTTGCCAAAGTAGGTGAAACATTTACATTAACTTAAACTCTTTAACACCACTGCTTTCCCTTTATCTGTCTTCCTGTCTGCTTCTTGTGGTTCCTTATGAGGCCCTTTCAATAGCTGAATCTGAAGCAAGTTAGATGGCACAAATGCTCAAACAAATGTTAGAGGCTGATAACCACGTAAATAATGTTACACTGACACAAAAGGAGGAATTGGTAAGCAGCTGAACGTTGCTCGCTCTGCTGTTATACAGCCCGGCTGTTTGCTCTTTGCTGCTCTCAGACGTATCTCACTTCCTGGTTAGGAAAAGCTCAGCTGCTTAAATTCAGGGGTTAAGTTAAGGTCTTACCTGGAAAATCAGTTCAACTGCAAACGGATCTCCTGGGGCTTGAGGGGTGTTATTTTAGGCAAAAGCAAGTGGCGAGGCTGGCTGTCCTTTACTTAGCACGGAGTTGAGGACTGTCCAGCTCCCTTCCTGGGGAATGCACTTTCTCTCAACTTGCTTCCACCCGCCTCTGTCAGATTGCAAAAGCTGAAAGAGGAGGGGAAAAAAAGGAAAACAAAAGGGTGGAGCACAAGAGCTGTAGTGAGCAAACAAGACTGGCAGCACTGACTGGACCACATGCAAAACCTGGTCTTTATTAGAGCAGAGATTGCCTGACACTTTCATTTGTCTCATGCTGCCAGCAGCAAATCTTGGGCTAAGAAGAAAAATGTGAGCTTTTTTGTTTCGATATCGAGCCAAACACACATAAGAAATACATACCTACCCTGGGTTGTTTGGGTACATGGGAAAGAATCCTTGCGTCCATTCTGTCTGAAAAGCAGCAAGTTTTCTGCATGGGGTCTTGCCTCTGTAGCCCCTGCCTCAGTCAGCACACACCACAACTTCAGTGTTTGTTTGCTTAATTCACTCTTCTTAATTTACACGCTTGTTTTTTTTTTTTTATTATTATTGCAGCAAATTTCACAGAGTGAAATTCACAGGAAAAGGCTGGGCCAGCAGTGTTCCTGCTTTGATCTCAGCTCAGTTTTGCACCGGCACATGCAGTGGTGGTGAATAGGAAGTGCAAACACATGGGGAACTCCACCCTCTCAGTGTGCTTCACACTGCTGTTCTCTGTACACACGTTGCTTGCATTCTTCCAAGCTAGGACTTATTAATTCTCAATATAGACAGATGGATTCTTCTGTGTTAATTCTCTCCTTCACATTTAGTATCGCTAGCAAGTTTCATTCAAGTATTGATTTATTGTGATAATTAGTAGAGATGATAAATCAGACCGGAAATGTCTGTGGTAACACAGCTGCACTGCCATATCAAAATGTGCCTCTTTATCATCCCGTCAGCATCTGGTGTTTGACCCAAGCAGACAGAACCAATGCCCAAGGTGAGAGATGCTCAAGGAGCGGGTTACCTGCCTTTCTTTGTTACCTGCTCCTCTGGTCATGTCCAACCTATTAAAAGAGAAGACTCATTCCATAGGTAGAGCTTGCTGTACATAGGCTATTCTCTTCTCACGTGTCAATTCAACAAAGAGCAGCCAAAAATCAAGCAGGTTCATTCAAGCACCTGTAGTGCTTGTGGAAACCATACCAAGAAGTCATCCAAGGTCCCATCACTGCATTGTGCAAGAAAACCCAGCCACAATCCTTACCCAGAGTCCTTGCTCCTCCAACCTTTAAAACCAAGAGTTCTCATCCTACCTGCTTGCACCCAAGGGGGTCAGAAGGCTGCAAGTAAGATAAGGTTCCTCCTGACCAGGAAGCCATACCACAGACTGTTTCCGTTTCAGCTCGGTGTCATATCATTGTGGCTCATTCAAGGCTTGGCAGGGCAATAAGAGGCAATTACTGCTGATGTATATAGCATGGCCATGATATGCCATAAAGCCCCACCTGAGTCCATTCTCAAAAGTGACAAAGGGCAAAGCCCAGCCCGGGTCACACAGAGCACTTGACCAGAAATGACCTGTAACTGAATTTCCCAAACTTGGCAGGAGCTGAAGCTCCTTGAGCATTTTCCAGAAGAACATCAATGTAATTGCACACAGCTTTTATTTATTTATTCATTTAAACTGCCGACAGCATTTAATTTATTACTGAAATCTGTCTCTCATCTTGACTCTCCTGAGAGGCTGCATCAAATATTCCTCCCTCCCCCCTTTAGCAGAGCATTACGTGCTGCAATGTTTGCTTGGAGAAATACGAGCATTAGGCGCCCTGGCTGGGGGAACGGTGTGCAATCGAGTGCCTACTCACCGTTGAACAGCTCCCACTGTAGTGCCCTCTGCCATGGGCTCTGTAACAAAATAGAGATTATTATCTTATGTTATCTGGGTGCTTAATACAGAAATGATGTGGTACTCTACTCATCTAGCTGGGCTGGGGTAGGGAGGAAAGAAGAGAGGCTAATAGAACATTTAACATCTTTTAAATGGAATAAAATCTTAAATTCTTACAAGACTTCCAGTTTTCCAGCAAGGAGCCCTCCCCACGGGCCACGGGAGGAGTCTGCAATGGCAGCAGTGACTTTTGCCTGTGGAAGGTAGTAGCTGTGCTTGAATTGCATGGCTTTCTCTTGGCAGGGAATAGATAAGATCTCACTTTTACCATCTCTACTGTCTAAGGTATCTTTCTGAGAGCCAGTGAGACTAAAACATTCCCTATTCTGTTTATCTTTACCATGCCAATATGAGGTTTTTCCACACAAGCCAATACCAAGCATGCTAATGCAGACCAAGAAGACCACTCTGGCCTGCAGGGCCTTCCGGTCCAGAGGATTTCAGCATAAATCTCTTAAATGGAAGCGGTCATAATTCAGTTAAATTCCATTACAAGAGGAACAATAAGCTTTTCTACATGAGTGGTTTTATCTCATTTTAAGTGGCTGCTTTGATGAAAAATATATCCATTTACGTGGCTTTTATTTTCCCATGGATCGTGACTGCTGTGGTGGACAGGGCAGGGTTGGATCCTCAACATGTGTCCCCAGCACCCTGGGCCATCCTACAGTTCTCCGTGCTTCTGCCATCCAGCTCCAGTGTGAGTATGGGGAAGCAGAAGTTGTCCTCCACTTCACATGCAGTGATCACACCCTCAACATGTCCTTCCCCATCTTGCCAAGGCTCAGTGGAGGGGCAAGATGGAGGTTGTGCTGAAGGCTGTCTGCCACCCAGAGAGGGGTTTGGTGGCCACGAGGTGGGAACAGGGAAGGAACAGAGCTCATGTGTCCCTTGGCCAGACCCAGCTGCTCATGCCCATCTGTCCCACAGCGGTCAGGTGCCCGGCTCTGGCCAGGAGCTGCTGAGCATCCTGAGTTCTAGCAACGGGGAAAAGAGGTACCAGACAGGTAGGAAGGGAGCTCTTACTGGGTTGGGCAAGCCCTGGCTGGTCTCACATTGCATTATTGGGGTTACATCATTGGCAAGCTTTCATCCCTCTCCTCAACAACCAGCTTCTCCCTCAGCACAGCCTACAAAAGCACTGCCAAAACACTCCTTACCAATTGGGAATTCACATGTAAACAATTTCCAAGAAGAAATATACCTCACCAGAAACAAGATCTGAAACCATCTCTGCCCATGACCAGGACATCCCCCTCTGCAGCCCATCCCCATCTGCAGCCACCCTATGGCAAATTCTCCTGGTGGAGTCTGTCCCCATAACCACAATCAGCCAAATGGGAAGATTTCTCCCCATCCAAACCACTGGAGCTTGGGGGCCCTCCAGCAGCCTGCTGCAGCTCACATACCTGGTGCTGCAGGGGCTCAGATGTCAGTTTCAAATCTCAGCTCTGCAAGAAGCACACAAACTCCCTCCTTCCCTCCCTCCCTCTTCATCTGACTATTGCATCCACCATCTCAGAAATAGTCCAGTGCCTTCCAAAATCAATACACAGTATGCCCCCAGAGCACCTTTGGAGACCCAGGATGTTAATCTTTCTCTCTTCATTTCAACATCCCACCTAGACACTGGATATATTCCATTCTCCTAGCTTTTTTTTGTGCTGATATATACACTCCCAAGATTAAGCAGTTAATAAATGCCATCATCTTAAGCTGTAATTGCTGAAGGGAAGTGTGACAGTGTAATGGGCCTCGGCGAGGCGGGCTGGACCCTGAGTTGCTTTCATTTCACATTTTCTAATGAGAGCTGTTGGTCACGCTGTCAGAGCCACACAGGGCATTTCCTCACCTGCTCCTCTGGTACAGAGCTGCAGTGGGCAAAATGGGCATCCACAGCAAAGCCTGTGAGCAGAGGAGGTGGTGTATGGGGCAGTACTCATCCCTGAAGGACACAGTTAAGATTCTCTCCAATTTCACTCCATTTTCACCATCATTGGTAGCAGCAATAGCGGGGCAATGCTTTTTTTGCACGGATAGAAAGGCCTCATCTGGCAATAAAGATGTTACATTGGCCTCAATGCAAAAACCAGCAGAAGAAATACCTTTGAAATTAAATCACTGATCACTTGCAAAAATCCTGTACTGTTGCCAAATGAGTATAGAAAGTAGCCCATGACCTACACACACAATCCATCTGTACAGGTGTGACCTACCTGCATAAAGAGGGTGTGCAAGGCACCAAGCTCTGTCATTATCAGCCTCTATCATTATCAGCCTGGGAATTCAAACCTGTTTACCATATGCAAAGTATATTTTTGCAAAATATTTCAAGAGGAAATTACTCACAGCTAATCCACAGGTGCACTGATGGAAGGAGAAGCATTTACCTGGAGGAATACTGCAGGGAGAAAACATTTCTGTGAGTGGGATATAAAGCAACCTAAAGAGCATCTCAAAGGGAAATAGCCTTTAATTGACCTAAACAGAAAATATACTGGCTTTAATTCATGTGTTTTCTATATAGAGATCTAATTTGTATTACAGGAAAATATGTGTATATACATACACACATATATACACACATACATACACACATATGTATGAAAAACGAAATCCCCACCTGGCTCTCAGCCTGCTTCTCCAAAAAAGCTCCTCCAGAAGAAAGCTGCTGTTTTCAGTGGGAAGGCTCTTGTTGAGTTAAGGGGAGCAATGCTCAGCCCTATTCCAGGCAGTCAGCCTGGAAACACACAACACGAGGAACGATTACATGAGTTCTGTCATTCCCGCTGCTCAGATATTTTAGTTTTTGGAGAGGTAGGTGGGAGGGAAACCTTTCATCTCCCTGAAGAGTAGGAAACAGAATGGTGCAGTGACAGCAGAAATCTGCACCTTCAGGAAACACGTTCATTACAACTCGCTATCATGCATCACAGAAATCACGCACGTTTGGGATCACACCACTGTCCTCTTCCCTGCTGCTGAATCAGGAGCAGGGAAAAGACAGCGGAGATGCTCTGGGTTCACAGTGCCACCGCCCAGACTCACCCGAGGTGGTTTGGCTGCACCGAGGAGATCTGGAAGTGATGAAGATTCGGAAGCATGGAGCTGGTCCTGCAGGGGTCTTCTGCACCAGCCCTCAGCGTTCAGTAGCCCCAGTGCAAACACGGTCGGTAT
The DNA here is from genome assembly GCF_016699485.2 of Gallus gallus. Classification (NCBI taxonomy): domain Eukaryota; kingdom Metazoa; phylum Chordata; class Aves; order Galliformes; family Phasianidae; genus Gallus; species Gallus gallus. Next base: position 15,422,859 of record NC_052542.1, on the reverse strand, counting down.
AAATCATGCGCACGGAGCTGGGTGTCTGCAGAGTGATGTGTTTTCCTGGTGTAGAAGAAAAGGTGGTAGAGCAGGGGTTACTGTGGCAACCTGCAAGTCTTGCCTCTCCTCCCTGCTGTGCTCAGGAGCAGTGCTGAGGGACATGGATGTCACATCAAGGTGGCACTGCAGGGACTGGGCCAGCATGGACAGCACAGACACAGAGTGAGAGGTGTGCAGCACACACAGCTCCATGGGAGAGCAGGCACCAGGGGCTGCAGTGGCTCCCTGCTCCAACACTTCTGCACTGCTCTCCATTGCATCCTCTAAACACGTTCTCATTTCCCACATCTCCTCTGCAAAAAGCCAAATCCTGCCCTCTCCGCAGCACCACCTCCAGCCCCTGTCCCACAGCAGCGTTATCTTCCCAGCAAGGATCAGTTAGATCCTTGACCACCTGAACTGCAGACTGGCCTTTACTGCGGGGTGACGAATCTGGCAGCACCACCTCTGTACATTTCCAGCCCATAAGGTAAAAAGCAGCTAATTTCCATGCTGCTGTCACAAATTAATGCTACAATCCAGGTCAGTATTTCCTCCCAGGCAGATGCTGAGGATGCTGTCATGCTGGTAGATTGTCACCAGCCTCTCCAAAGCAGATATTTAGCAGGAGCTTCAGTAAGAAACATGCATTGAGAAGTGGCTGAAGGCCACATCTGTGCCCACGGAAGCACAAGGCAAGCACCACAAGCAGCCGCCAGTCCTCATGCTGTTCTTTTGCCAGTTTTAACCTGCTTTGTTATTATTCTTAACTAACCCTCGTCTTTACCAGCTTAAGTGATAATTTTATAGGCAGTATAGTACTGTGAGCTTTACTGCCATGCAGAAGCTCGAGTCCCAGGGCTCATTACTTCCCTCTAGAAAGCCACAGCAACCCAGTGGTTAACATGGCTGCCATCTGTAATAACCCGATCCTGGTGCTGGCACTCACAGTGCTCGGAGGCAGCCGAAGCATCCCATCCATGAATTTGTCTCTCCCTTATGCACCTGAGATCGGTGGCAATGAATATTCTGCTCCCTGGCAATAACTGAGAGTCTCACACTGCCCGGCTGTTGGGCACTCACCAAAGGCCCCTGCCATTGGACAGAAGCTTCCTCTGCAAATTTATCAAAGGCTTTCCTGAATGTTTCATTGTAAGAAAATTCAACTGCTTGTTTATGAGGCCACAAAGCTACCCAGTTTAAAACCACAAAATCAATGCGCTAAGTGCATCAGTTACCGCTCCAGGTTGCTGCTCCTGTTAACCCTGCCGTCGTTTTCCATCGCTTCGCATGGAGTCAACAGCTCCTCCTAATTTAGTTTCAACCTCCTAATTTAGTTTAGTTTCACTTGCACAAAACACCTTCTAATCCTATGTCAAGTCAAAACACAACCCCAGAGCCTGCAGAGTCCCATGCTGCAGCCCCAGCCGTGCCTGCAGCGATGCCCTATTGCTGCTCTTCCCCCTCTTGCCATCCCTTCAGCCTTGGGCCAGCGCTTGGAAGAGTCGCGCCCATGCTGTGTATTCCTATCACTGCACAGCTTTCATTTGGCTTTCCTCCCCCTGGAGACCGGCGTGTGCTGTAGGAAGCTGCACACCATATATTAGTCCTATTCCCAGCCGCAACAACATCAAGCTGCTTTTAGACGAACGCGCTGTGATTTAAAACCATCAGCAAACTCCACAGAAGCAGTCAGAGATACAGACCCAGCCACGATCCCCACAGAACCCACCCACAGCCTCCCCGGCGCTGGCAGCATCCCCTCAGCACTTTAATTCCCATCATCTGCCCCGTTTGTATCCCGCCTCGCTCCCCGCCCTTGGTTAACGATCTGATTTTGTGCGTTATGCGTTCAAAACGCTCCCTGGCGATAAATGTTTAATTTCTTTTCGCTCGTGGCACCTCCGTGAAATATTTATGATCACTAGATGTCACTGCAATTTTACTGTCTCCAGCCTTACCCAACCGGTGTGATTCCCCACGCTCTGCTCACTCGCAGCTCCTCGTGCGGAATGCAGCAGCGATGAGCCCTACAACAGCCCAACAGCCAACTGCTGCCCTGCTTGGGTGCCCTGCGGTGAGAACACAGCACACACCTCACCCCAAGCTTTGCCTGCGTTCTCCTAGCACTGCAGTTGACCACACAGGGCTAGGAGCCCAGGTATGTCTACAGAAGCATCTTTCTGTTACCTTCAGGATCCTTACACAATGAATTACTCCCAAGTCAGCTCAAGCACGCGCTCTCAATTTCCCTAAGTTGTTAATCCTGTGATTTCTGTGTTGTACACATCTTCTGCTATATATAATTTAAGTGTTATAGGCCGCACTCCTGCATAAACATGCATGGGATTTTTTAAATTGGACAAAAAAACCACACCGAAATGCATGGGGATACCCACGCATTGACCACGTGTCTCTGCTGATGCTACCCAGGTCACTCACCCCGTACACCACATCCCACCGGGGAACGCACTGAAAGCAGGGCTTCCAAGAAAAATCCATTCTCCTGAATGCAGCACAAAGGTTCCTGATGCCGAGCTGGTGGCTGAGCTGGAAAACAAAGCTCTTTGCTGGCATCTTTTGGTGAGCAAGGAGAAGGGAGCTGAAGGTCGGGGTGTCTCTGTTCCAGGAGCACTTCGCAGCCAGGGAAGGGGAGATTCTGGTTTTCTTTCTAGTGAATGAATGAACAAAGATAGAGAAAAGAATGAATGAAATGAAATAAAATGAAAATATTGGAGGGAATGAGCAGTGGGCAGAGCAGCACAGAACGACGCACCAGCTTTTGTTGCTGCCTCTCTCACCTGTCCAACATTAATGCAACAGCTCAGGTGCTTGAATGCATTACGTTCTGCAATCAGCACTGTCTCACTTTCGATGAGCTTTTCCATTTGGGATTCATTATAAAGAGCTTAAATGAGCAACAATGCTTCTGAACAAGCACTTTATTTTTCTGTGTAGCCACCAGAGGAGCTCTGTTGATTCCCCTGAGGTCAAGCTCTTTTCATCTTCTCTGCCAGCCTCAGTATAAAAACTCCTATATTTCCTTTGAGTTCTGTTGATTATTTGGAACGACTGAGTGCTCTCTTCGGAAACTCTCTGCTGCAAATCTATTCCACTATGATGCACCATATTTTGCCTAATGAGTGAGAGCGACATACAAATCAGGAGCTAAAGAGACTTGAAAGTGCTGCCAATGGATTTAGAAAAACGTGAGGGCTATGCTGCTAATCCTGAAAATGAATGGGAACTTTGCCCATACAACCATACCTGTGCTAGGGGAGCAGCAGATAGGCAGAAGCAGCTCTGTGCTAATTGGAGACTTACTAGTTCTGAGTCAAAACTCATGCAGAGTCACACCAGTGCTTTGCTTGAGGCAGGAGAGGTTTTGAGGTGTGTTAGGGCAGCACCCTAACCCCAACCCTATCCCTTATTTACGCTTGTCAATACAATGCATTAGTAGGCACGGTGGTGATGGGTTGATGGCTGGACTGGATGAGCTTAGTGGTCTTTTCCAACCTTAATGATTCTATGATGCCAGCTCTCCCTTGGGGTTCCTCTGCCAGGAACAGCGCTGGAGAGGCTTTCATCAAGATAACTGATAAAAATGGTGAGGAAGGATAGAGAAGGCAAAGGGCTGAAGTGGCTAAGTAATGAAAATGACATCCTGGATCAGGTTTTGTATTTATAGCAGACTCTCCTCAAGGCTCTCAAACTCTTCTTAAGGAATTTTATGAATTTTCTTACATGTTTTGAAGGGTTATAAATTATCTAGGAATCTGACTGTGCATACATAAAGAAGCGTTGGAGCGGCTCAATTAAAGGTGGAACAACTTTAAGCCCCATTAAACATAGGCAGCTCCCTGCTCATAACATCTCTCGTCAGGCCACTGGCTCACTTCTGTGTAATTTGAGTCAATCAGGAATCCTTTCAGTATAACCCAACATAAATAATTATCAATACCAAGTGAGAGACTGCATATTGAGAACTTACACCCATTTCTTTTTACCAGTCAAAAAAACAAGTTAATATTACACAGAGCACAACTCAAAAGCACCGAAGCTATGTGAAACACCCTTACACAGGCATTAGAGTAAATCATATTTTTTAAGCAGATTTAATTGCTGTTTACCCAGCAGTACCCCAGAAGACTAACTTAAACAATGCAGTGCTATGAATTCATAGCACAGATTAGTTAAAGCAGATGGCGAGCCCTTGTGGATGCACTCCGTCAGAGAAAACACAGCCATAATTGGATTTATTTTAATTCACTTATCCTTTGACTACAGGAGAAATGCTGGTAATGTTGCTCGCGCAGACGAGCCCTGAGGTCAGGGCTTTCAAGGAGCTGCTGCTTTCCCTGCCCACCACACTGTTAAATATTGGATGTCAGTGGTGGACTCCTTCCACCGAGGAGCCACAACACAGCCCGGCTTACAGCTCCAACACCCAAAGCACAGATCACACAACCAAGGCTCTCTGGAAACCACCAAGGATCCGAGCCCGAAGGGATTGAAATAGGTCATCTCTAAACAGCCAGATGAATACTGAATCAAGTGGCAGCCAGAAAGACTCACTGTCTCAAAGCCCCATTTTCTCCTCTGGCCATAAAACCTGCCAGGCAAACTCCCTCTGTTCCATCACAAACCAACATGCCTTCCAAAAATTCATTTGCTTTTGCTTGTTCTGGTTGCAATCATTGCTTGTGTTCTTGAGAGTCTGCAAACATGCTTGAATTAAATTATGGGTCTGGTCACATAATTACATCCTGTACAGTTTTAATTCATTCTTTGCTCCAGTTTAATGTCCTGGCTTTGTGCACAGCATGCTTAAACATCCAGAGCCATGGCCTTCTCACCCTTTATGCCACTGTGCATTCCCTGCAGCCACTAGATGTCACCACGATTTTATTTGCTTTCTAGTCTCCACCCAGCTGGTAAAGTTTAGAACACAGGAAAATAATTACTAATTAATAACAACAACAAAACACCTACCATAATGAACACTGCTTAGATAGAGGAAAAAGTGGTCCAGAGTCCTGCTTTTGTGCATGCCATCTGTGAGAGTACCCATCCTGCACACAAGGATACAACTTTAATTTGTCTCCTGATGGAAAAAGGATAGTTTTATTTCTTGATCCAATTTCCCCAGCTAGACATGAAGCTAAAATTACTTTTTTTTTAATACATTTACCAGAGCACTATTTAATTCTCCAGCCTCGCTAGCTTTAAAATTATTCCCCTACTCAGTAATTCTGCTGGAGCAAAGCAGCTGACAGCGAGCGGCATCACCTGGGAGGGAAGTGGCCAAGGGAAGAGGTGGTGAGGAGGCGAACCAAATGGCCCCAGCACACCAGCCATAATCTGGAGGATAAGGATTAGAAATTGTGTGCATGACCCCACGAAGCTCCACTTTGCCTCACACCTCACAAGCACAGTCACGTAGATGCAATGCAGAGCTGGGACTGTGGGCCCAGCAAGATGCTCGTGCATTCTCACCTCCTTAATTACCCAAATGCCCAGCAACATAAAAGTCCTTCAAATGGGCCTGAGGCTAATAATTCATCTCCTAGATCATGCAGTAATTTGTCACATCACTGCGGGACTGCTTGACTTTGGATAAGCCCCGAATGGCATAAATTAGTGCATTCCAAGAGGGACTCCTCATTTAACATTTCCTTCAGGATTTCCCAAGTCAGCCCTTACCAGGAATGGCACCGACCTTCCCTCTGCCCACCCCATTTATGTAGTTTCTTCTCCCAGAGGTAAAGGTACACCTTCCCACAGCAATAACCACCGGGGATGCCCGTGTTTGTTTAAAGGATCATTCTGCACCTCCAACAGCACCTATTCTTTCAATCTATAGCCCCCTCTCTTCAAAGAAAAGTGTAACAAAACAGATCTTACTGCTCTGAGTTGAGTCTAGGGTTATTTTCAGTCTTGTTTCAGGACACATAATTATATAAATATAAGAAGTTCATCCAAAGATGATGAGTCCAAAAACGATCTCAGCTTCGAAATATTGCTATCCAGGTTGTTCATCGTAAGTCTGGTTTATGATTTCTTCTTCCAGCAGTGCTGCTGTACTTGGAATTTAATTGCACCTCGTGTACTTTCTGTAGAGAAAAGGATGAAACAGATTATGCATTTTATCAGTACTTCTTGCACAAATATATGAAGAGCAAAGGTTGCTTATTTTAATTTCTTTCATGCAAGTATGTCTGTAACTGTCACTTTGTAACTTGCTACTGATTGTAAAGTTGATGCAGGTTATCTTTAATTTCAGAGTTTTCCTTAGGAAGTAAGTAACCTTCTTCTAAGATTAAGGAATTAATTTAAATTTAAAATTACCTCTTTTGACAAAATATCTTCAGTTCTCTCTGATAGTTAAACATGTGCAATACTCAGTGGAAATGGCCACGTCTTGCTTCCATAAGAAAGACAAAAAGAAGTGTGGCTCTATGTAGGTCAAAGTCTTTCGTGTCTCATTTCTTCTACTTCTCTCCTCTCTTCGCTTGCTGCCCACACCACCCTGCTCACAGATAAAAGATCCACCTGGCAGACAGGGTAGGTGGTCCTATACCCACATACCTTATCCCTGGTAAGAGGCGATGGATGCTCCCTACAACTCCCTGAAAGGAGGTTGCAGTGAGGTGGGGGTTGATCTCTTCTTGAAGGTTACAGGGATACAGAGAGAGTGGATGGTCTGAAGCTGCTCCAGGTGAGGCTCAGGTTGGGTATTAGGAAACATTTCTTCTCAGAGTGGTGATGCAGTGGCACAGCTGCCCAAGGAGGGGGTGGACTCACTGACCGTAGAGGTGTTTGAGAACCATGAGGATGTGGCACTGAGTGGGCATGGTAGGAGTAGGCTGACAGCTGGATTAGATGAGTGTCGCGGTCTTTCCCAACTTTAATGATTCAGTTCCTTCCTACACACTGATCACAATGCTGGGTGAGAGTGGCTGTTGTTGGGCTAAGCTCTACCTCAGGCAGCAACACTGGAAACTCCAGGAGATAATCACCTCAACAACCTGTTAGGAAGCCTTATTCACAATCAGCACTTAAAAAGAAACCCACAGCTGCAATGACAACCAATGGGCATTTCCTTCCCCAGAAGATCCCTCCTGTCAAAGTCTCAATGCCAGGCAGATGAAGGATTTGAGAGTCCAACTTCCCATGAGAGCCCCAGTCCCTTGGATGCTTTGGCCTCCCCAAAAGCCAGCACCAGTGTGGCTGATGGATGCTGCGGAGGCAACTGGCGCAGAGGCACCACGACTGCCATGAATAATGCAACGGGGCAATGGCACCTTGCTATTTCTCAGCCTTGTTAGTTTAATATCGCTTATTTAATTTGTCTATTTGCATTAAGCCCAACACCTTAGATGCCCTGATGTATTTTATGATACTTTCTTGCTTTTGCTTTTGATGGGCCTGTTTATGATTCAGCATACAGTACCCAAGTAATCAATATTCTGTCTGGTTGGACATTTTATTTATCAACAGAGCCACCATATGAATTCAGTTGGTTTCCTGGAGGTCAAACATTTTTCATCTTCTCCATGAGCTAAAGAAAATTGAAAGATTTAAACTCCCTTTGAATTCCTTTGATTAACTCAGGGAAAATATCTCACTTTCTTTTTTTTTTCCAACTCAGAAAGGGAAATGTGTTCTCTATAAATCTGCCTCATTCTGACACATTGATCTCTGCATAATGGGTAACACCAAGTATTCAGGCATAAACTAGAAGGCGAAGGAAGCAATGGAAGAGGTATGAACGGTGCTTTTATCAGCTCTCATCAGCACATACATTCTCTGAGTGAGATTTAAAGAAAGAAAGTAAAGTCAGTAAGATCTGTATAATTAATTAGCTATAAGGGAATCTGAGAATTGCACCTTTGTGGCAAGAAAACACCTACACTGCATCAGTAAACATTACACAGCGTTACGTACTTACATCTCTATCACTCCCTCAGCTGGACGGAATTCTGCCTGTACGTGTGTGTGTGATGCCATCGCCTCCATCACGCTGCTTTAAAAGCAAGAGGAAGCCCATTGCTTTCCAGACTCAAGGAGGAAAAGAGCAGCTGAAAGCCAGGTGTCAGCTCCTGTGCACCTCCTCTGCACGGCTCTGCAGTGCCAGCAGCAAAGAAACCCAACGACTGAACCTATTAATGAAAATCATACTCCGGATCACCCTCATATGATGCTTTCCTCTTGAAACCTATGAGCTTTTCTTTGTTTGTTAAGTTTTAAAGTCACATTTTAAAAAGTGCTTATGATCCACATAAAGTTGCATCATTTAAAATAAAAGCATGTCATAAAGCCCATTCAGTTAAACAGGGATATTCCCATACAGAGACACTTCCACTTGGTGGCTTGTTCCTCCTTTTTGGATTTGATTCAGAATTGGTTTAAGATTAATTAAAACAAGCCACTCTTTCAGTGCCTTGCAGCTTGCACTCGTTTGACTAAATTAACTCAGTGTGGAAGGCAGAGCAAGGTCCAGACAGTGCAGTGATTAAGAAAGACATGAAGGGGTGGCAAGAGCAACTCCAGCTCCCAGCTTTCACACCTCCATTGCAACAGTGGCTTTGTGCTACTCGGATAATATGGCCGACCTGCAATCAAGGAAACCACTCGAGCAGACCCGAGCTACTTGTGGGTGGTGGTGAGCAGTGTCCTGGCAAGCAGAGCAAGGTGACCTTCATCACTTAGTCTGAACGACGTTCCAGCAATGTTTAGGAATGTTTTTCTTAAAGTACGGTCCTTTACCTTGTTAAAATAAAGCCTTCCACTGAACCCGTAACAAACATCTCCTGGTGAGCTGACTCACAGCTCTGTGAATCATCGCACATTCAATCAATCAGCAACTGCTTTTTTTTTTTCTTTCTTTTTTTTTTTTTAATAGCAATTGATGTTGTATGTTATTAGTTTCTTGGCACCTTTTACCAGGCTTTCATCAAAGGAAAATGCTGATGCAATTAGCAAAGGATATCAATTTATGCAGCAATTCACATTATCCCTCAAAGCTTCATTAGCCTCAGAAGCTAAGGCACTGGAGAGAAAATCTGGGGAAGCGCTCTGCTACCTTCTGCAGCTCAGCCCATCTGCACTGCTGCAGAGTGCAGAACGTGCGTCCCATGTGGGAAAGGAGAGCTGGCAGCACCCAGCTCCACGCAATGGGGGGCGAGAACAGGGGCTGGGTTCTGTCCCATCCACCCCAGTTCAACCTACTCGTGTATTTTGCATAGGTCCAATATTTGCTGTGGCCACACTACGCCCAGACTCAGAGCCACTGGGAGGGCTTTTCACAAGGAAAACAAACAAACAAAAAAAAACCAACATATTTTCTGTCCTAGAGACATCCTGCAGCCTCTGCCTGTGGGTAATGCTCTGCTGCCATCACGCTGTGCCCTGACCTCCTCATGCTTCTCCTCTTGTTTCCTAAAAACACTCCTGAGGTCAACAAGGCATTGTAATTGCCCCTTTATTTCCAGGAAAAGCCAACAACGTCAGCAAATGCTGGTGGGAGAGAAATCTCACTTAGCTGCCCTTTGCCAGGGCGATAATGCAGTCTTTACAACTCTGAACACAACAATCTCTTTATACCTGTCATATTTGGCCTCCAGATTTCTCTTTCTCTCTCTTTCTCTCTTTTTTTTTTTTTAAACTTTCAGCTGAATAATTTTTATTATGTTGATCCACATCGGCATCTGCCTCTCCACAGCTCTGAATACAAGCCTTGCCCTTGACCGTGCAACATAATGAAAGCCTTTAGGTCACAGCTTTTAGAACACTTGATATTGCTTTTTCTTTATGGAAAGAATAAATAATGTTAACCTCTCTGCTAGCGGAGAGCAAAAACAGGAAACAAAAGGCTGCAGGTGCATGACAAACTGACTGGTATTGGATTTGGAGGACCCCAAACCCATTGACTAGTTTGCATGACTTGACACAAAATTAACTCATCTCCCCGTTAGCTGAATAACTGCAGTGCATCAGCAGATCTTCAGCTACATCCTTCAAACAGATTTACTGGGGCAGCTGTGGCTGGGTGAAGAACTGTCTTCCTTTGCCCCTGCTGGGGCTGGTCTGTACAAAACCCCACAGCTGCTGCCCCAGGGCTGGCTGCTGGGCATGGGTCAGTGCCATGGTTTCATGGGTCGGGCACAGCTTGGCTGCACCGACAGCAGAGCAGGTTTCCTCTCCTGGCATCTTCAGGAGACATAAATATATCTGAGCCACATGCAAATCACTTGGCTCAACAAAAAGGATCTGATCTTTCACTATCTAAAGGGGCTATAATTTCTACTTTTAAGAGACAAACTCTTTAGCAGGGTCTGCTGTGATAGGATGAGGGGAAATGGTTTCAAACTAAAAGTGGGGAGATTTAGACTGGATATAAGGAAGAAGTTTTCTACAATAAAGGTGGTGAGGCACTGGCACAGGTTGCCCAGGGAGGTGGTGGGAATTTCCCATCCCAGGAGACACTTAAGGTCAGGCTGGATGGGGGCTGTGAGCACCTGATGGAGCTGTAGGTGTCCCTGTTCATTGCAGGGGGGCTGGACCAGATGGCCTTTAGAAGTCCCTTCCAACTCAGACGATGCTATGAGTCTATGATTCTATGCCTATTGCCAGCAGACCACATTGCACTGCTTATAGATCTGCAGTAGATGTAATATCTACAGGTTTATGGGAAATTACAAGAAGCAATGGAATTTAAGTCAGAGACTCATTCCTGCCTGGTATAAATGCAGCACTGAGATGTATCAGAGAGAAACTTGGCTGAAGACAATTTTACAAAGATCCATTCCTAAGGACAGTTCCTCACCTCCCACAGACATCTCACCCACACCACAAGTGCACAAACAACCTGTCCCAGCCTGGCTCACTTTCTGTAAGCACCCCTGTTCTCCTGAGCCAGAGTCATTTGCATTTCATACCAACACCTGTGCAGCTTTCTGCCTCAGCCCATGCAGCCAGAAGGTGGCCACAACATTCATTTAGAAGACCTTACCGAATGGAGAGGGGTGGCGAATGTGTGCCTCTGGGAAGGTTCCATCTCATCTCCCATGGTCTACAGGAGCACAGTCAACTTCTTGTACTTCACTGGGTTGATAAGTCCAATTCCCAGCTGGCAAAAGCTGCGACAGTCCTGATCAAAGCAAAATGCACAACAGAGAATAACTTTCCTGCCCACTCTCAGAAGCAGTCCTCCCTCTCAACAGACCCAAGGGAAACAAAAAGAAAGCGGTACATGTGTTCCTACACATCTATGATGTCTAATACCTCCCATTAAAAGAATAAAACTGTTCTGAGGCAAAGACCACCTCTTATTCATTACTCCCTTCCACATCCTTCCACCTTCTTGCAATTTTCCAAGAAGAAAGAGGTTAAAAAAAAAAAACATACAATGCAATTAGCTGTGCTATTTTACATGTCTACCACAGCATTAATTATTGTCTCTCTAACCTTTTTTAGCAGCTTGGGAAGCAGCAGGAATTAGCAGAGGGTTTTTTTGACTGAAACTTTCCATTTAAATGGACTGCTTTTCTTCTGGCTTCATGCTTGCAAATGCAGGCAAGACTAACTGCTGAAAAAACACATTGTTATTGCCACACAGGAGGTGAGAACAGCATGGTGATGACAGATATTAGCATGGGACATTGAAGAAGTGCACCCAGTTCCAGCTCTCATGTTTTATGTGAGCTCAGGCACATCTCATACGGCCAAACTGGAGAAGCAGTCACATGCCTCAGTGTGAAGACCAGCATCCTGTGGGACTCGTGGGCAGGAACTGGGAACTTGCCTCTCTGAATTGTAGGTTCCCAAGTCATCTGAACTTATGTGAAATTTTTGGCGTGTACAGAACTTTAATTTATGTAGATCCCAAATTTAATTAATGACTATTGTAGAAGAGCAAGCAAAAGCAGCACGCATCATGCTTTGGTGGAAATATTGGACTCCAAGATGGTCTTACAGTCTGTATCACAGGCAGATGATTCCTTGGTCTGCCTGGGCTCAAAGTCCTCACAAGAAAGTAAAGTTCACTCTCAGCTCCTTGCAGGGGAACAATGGACCTTTTCTGAATCTTCGTAGGCAAAGATCAGCACTCGGACAGCCAATCATCTCTCCCTGACCACCTTATGGCCATCAGCACAGGCACCCATCACCTTCGGACGACCACAGTTCTACCTCATTGTAGCCAAGTAGTGGTTCTGCAGGAAGAAGAGGATGCCAAGCATTGCAACAATGCAATCAGACTAATTCCCAGCCTATTTATTTATGACAGATAGCAGATTGCAACACAACTATAGCATCTCCTGCTTAACTGCAGAACAACTTGCCCTTCTGTCTGCATAAACTCTGTCATTGTGCAAGCCCTCTGCAGCAGCTGATATGAAATCATGGAATATTAAGAAGCTACCATTCATATTTCTGTTAATCTCTTCAGAATTGATAGAAATTGTATTTCTGGATAAGATCAAGCTTCTTGAAAGAACAAAAGTCAGCAATGGGTAACCAGGGAACCATAATGGCAATATCATGTCCTTGAGAGAAAGTCTCCCCAGAGTGCCTTTCAATAGAGAGGCTAGAGAACTGCCTTTCAATAAGAGGCTGTATATACAAATACCTACAAGAAATATATCTATTAATGACTGAACTCACACCAAAGTCCTACGTAAAGGATAATTCTCACTCAAAAATGCAAAAGAGCATTCAAAGATGGGTATCTCACAGGGGCAAGAAAGAAGATAGGAGAGAAAAATCTTGGCCTGACAAAGACTTGGGAGAGAATGAAATTATGCTTCATCTAATTAAGAAACACAACCAGGCAGTCACTATATAAGAAGGAAAAAAAGTTTTAAGGTGAAAAGAATAAATCAGCCTATAGGTACTTAAGTGAAGACTTTGGCAAATCACAGCTAAAATGACATGCTTTGATTAATCTTCTTTGATGGGGATTTTCTACACCAGCTACGTACAACCTGAGGGGTGTTGTGAGCAAAAAGAAGGAAACCAAGAGCCTGCGGCGATGGAAGGATTAGGTGAGAAAAAAAAGAGAGCTGTCTCCATCTTAATGCTGGTGCCAATGAATTAGGACAAAGTTCCCATTTCCTCACGTCTTGGTGGTTGGTTGGTTTGGGTAGGACATTGACTTGGTTTGGTTCAATTTATACCTATGTCATCTATTCAGACGTTATGAACCAAGAGCTGAGTTCTATGGAGGAACTAAAGAGTTTCAGACCTCTTGTTTTTCCCCGGTGAACATCACATGACCACAAAGGAAGAAGCTTGCTGGTCTCAAGGCTTGGTTTCCTTCAAGTAAAATACTTTGTAGGCAGGATTAATGTACGAGGAGCTCTGGCAAGGCTCTGGACAGCCATCTGCATGGCTTCATTTGTGCATCCTGGGAACATTGCACAATATCTTCTGAACTGAATATGAAATATGATTTCATTTGCAAATTCAAACCCTGTAATTTTTTTTTCCCTTGGACACCATTGTTTGCAAGGATCCAGATTTTAATCAGAACATCCTGTGAGTCCCATTCTAAGAGTTTCTGGCAGTAACCATTTTTTCAGGGTGGGAATATTAGTTGCCTCAGCTTGTTGAATTCAGCTACAAGAGGGAAGGTTGGGTGGCTGCAAGTAGGTTACATGGTTGGCACTTCTTTCCTTAGCCCAGACAGAAAATTCACAGAGGTAACATCTGCTGAAACTAATTAAAGTTTGAAGTTGGGACAGCGTGTACGGTTTACCTGATTGCAAACCATCCCATAGCTCATTCAAATTGGCTCCTGCCACTTTTATCACTGGATTTATGTTCACTGAGTGAACAAGCACCAGCTTTTTAAGCAAGCCCAGACTTGCTTATTGCACACTCATTCTATAGACCTATTCACACAGTGAAAATGAACTAGTGCTGGTCTGACTCTAATATCAGCAAGTGGACACACAACCAGTGTCAAAAATGCGTACGAAAGGGACATTACTAGCTGAACATGAGCCAGCAGCATGGCCAAGAAGGCCAACGGCATCCTGGTTTGTATCAGAAATAACATTGCCAGCAGGACCAAGCAGGTGATTGTCCTCCTGTATTCATTTCTGGCAAGGCTGTACCTCGTGTTGTGTTCAGTTATGAGCCCCCCACTATCAAAATACATCAAGGCCCTGGAGCATGTCCAAAGGCTGAGGTTGGATATCAGGAAACATTTTTTCTCAGAAAGAGTGGTAATGCATTGGCACAGACTGCCCAGGGAAGCATTCAAGAACCATTGAGATGTGGCACTGAGGGACACAGTCAGTGGGAGTGATGGCAACCGGCTAGGGTTGGACTTGATGATTTAGTGGTCTTTTCTGACCACAGTGATTCTATGATTGCAGAAAATCTTCAACAAAATGCATGATACTGAAGCTGCCAAGGCAGAGACCTCCCCTCTTCTTTCTGGAGCCAGCAGATTACCTGGAGTTTGGTCACCTGCTCATCACCCAGTTAAGACTTACAACAGCACTGGTCTCCCAAAGACTATATCTCAGCATCAAAGGAGTTTATGTTAGGTAAAACTGTTTTTTGTTTTTGTTTTTTGGTTTTGTTTGTTTGTTTAGAGATTCTGGAGATTTTTTCCTATTATTTTGCAACTTTTCTCACTATCCAAAGAGTGCGAGAAGATTCACTACTAAAATCCAGGTGTAAATATACAATCAATAATTAGCAAAGCGTAGTAAAGTTGTCTAGTTAATATGCTGGCAAAGAGCTGTTGGCTCTGGCTGCTGCCTAAACTCAGTTACCTAAGCAGCTAGGGCTGAGCAGGCAGGAGCACGTTCTGCTGTCTGATGTGGGATTTTTATCGACGAGTGTTTTCCAGCAAGGATCCCCCCAGCTCTCCATGAACATTAACACAGTTTGGACCAATCCTAAGCTGCACGTAAGAGAAAAATAGCAACCAGCTCTACTGCCTGAAGGGGTTTAGACTGCCAAAGTCACCCTTGGTATGAGTGGGGAGCAAACAGTGCACAGGCAAGGAGGGGCTGCAGGAGCTAGCAACAGGCACTGAAGCTTCCTGAAAACAATGGTGATATTTGGTATGGAGAGACTTCTGCAATGTTCAAGTCACTTACAGGACAACCCATGGGAATTCTAGATTATCAATAGAAAAATTTAGACAGTTGACTTAAATCCTTCATTATTAAAAAAACAAACTGCTTCACCAGGAATTCGTTACATGTAGGAACTTCCATTAAGAACCAGGTACAACCCAGGTTACGTTCAAAAAGTCAATCAGGATCAGTCCTGCGGTGGTTCTACTTGATGCGTTGCAGCATGCCAACGAGCAGAGGAGCAAGGACTTTTCCTCATCTCCCAAAGCAAGACCAAGCAGAGGCTCTGGGGAACCAGTTCCCACAGTGCCACATGTGACCCCAGGAACTGGAGCCCATCAGACCTCAGTGCATGAGCATCCGGAGGCAAATCCTGTTTCATCAGTGCTGTTTTCCTCCTTACCAGTGCTACACACTGCCAGAATATTGAACAGTACAAAGTAAGAAGAGAAAACTGAAAGCAACTCTTATTCTGCTTCCAAAGTATACAAAAATTAGTGCAGATGTTGACTAGGAAGATTAAGAGGCATCTGGCACTTCTAAACCAACTCCCCTGAAGTGGTGGGACTGACCATTTGCTGCAGGTTCTGGGTATCTGTGCTGCAGAAAGGTACACTGAAGGATGTAAGAGCTGCCTCTCAGCTCATGTAGTCATCCCCACAGCCCTCCCCTCGTGAACAAGACTCAACTCTCAGCCATTAAATCCCTAAAAGAAGGGTACTGAGATGCTGACGCTACATACTGCCACTCAACGGCTCAGATAACTTCAGGGTGCACATCTGCATTTCCTCCCGTCCACCTGGAGGAAGGTTCTGACATCATGCAATGCTTCCAATAGACTTCAAAACCAAATCACAAATAAAAAAAATCCACAAAAAAAGCCATCAGCACTGGTGAGGCCACCACCAGCCCCAAAGCAGGAGCTGCATCCGCCTCCATCACATAAACCCAGCTTGCAAGGCTATGCGCTCTGCCTCTTTCATGGCACATCCATCACGTCACCCTCAGCCATGCTCAGGCACCCCCTGCTGCTGGATGCTTGAGTTTTGCTGACGTTGCTGCTGTTGGGTTGCTGTGTTCTATCCTGTGGACACAGCCATTCATTACAGCGCACATGGGTCTGTCACCATGTCCCATTTGCTCTCTGCACCATATGTTAAACCAGTAGGCAGAGCAGAATCATTAATCTTCTTAGGTTCAGCACCTACCTTTTTTTTTATTATTATTATTGTTATCATCAGCCTTTTCCTGTCCATGAGAATACTTGAAAAATGGAGAGGGAGTGATGGCATGGCCCAAAGCGACGTTTTCAAGTGGTTGGATGTCATTTCTTTGGCGGTTTTGCTTTTGTTTTTTAGTTCCAGGGACTGCACTTTCTGCTCAAACATCTCACGCAACTCATCTGCAGTCATAGTGACAGCATTTGGAGTGAAGGGAAACATCCAGCACTATGTTATTGCATGAACAGGTAATCCTGAAGAGCCCACAAAAGAGCCAACTCCCAACGTGAACTTTTAAAGGCAATTTTTCTTAAGACATTTTCGAAAACACCAACTTTTTAAGCCTCTTACTCCCTTAATCTATGTCCAACATGCAACATGATTACTTTGCTGTATATACATTAAAACACAATAATTATATCTTATTTGCTCTGCTTTTCCCCATTCATCTTTTTAATTAAATGAGCTCTTTAAGGATTTTGTCCTTCAGGCAGTGAATTGAGTTTGTTTGAGAAATTAAAGGCATTAAGATGCTTTCTGAGACATGCAGAAGCAATAACAGTGATTTCTTACGCCTGTTCTGGAAAGGTAAGATTCTTCCACACAACAGAGGAATAAATCACCCTCAGGTTACTCTCAGTCAGATGCAGATCATCTTCTTTTTTGTCTTGTTGGCTTTGCACTCTGTCATGCATGCAACAGAGCTTTCCACATGTGCTCCTGGATTGGTGTTAGCACTTACTGCTGACAGTGCATGCCCATAGGAAACCTGGTACAGATGACTTCTACTCTCCCAGATTGCTGTAAGGGAAATTACGATGGCAAAAGGGCAATACATTCCCGCCCCCCCCCCCCCCCCATTATGACAAGTACTGTGTGATTTTCTTTCCCCCAGACAGAGAGATCACAAATAAGCGAGTGCTGCCAGCTTTGTGTGGGCTGATGGCTGTGGGCCAAAGCACAACATCCCCTTCATGCTCCCAGGTATGCAGGAACAAACAACCAGGTCCTCCCATCACCACCCAAAGCCAACAGGAGCGCATGGAGCTGGGAGCATCGCTGAGCCGCTGCCCCATCCCTGCTGCCACCCCCAGGCACAACAGGTCACCTCTGTCCCAGGGTTTCATGGGATGGGATGCTACAAGAGCAAGTAACACTAGAAGGGCTTTGAAGTGGGTAATTTTATAACCGTTCATTCACAGTCTCTTCAATAGCACTTTTTAAAGTCAAGTGTTGAAGGATGTGATGGAGAAGGTGTGTTAGAAAGCAGGCAGGTTACCATGACCCAGAGCGTGGCATGCCAGTAGAGCTGAGCCTGCTCAGACCCCTCTTTTTAGCATCACCGTGCTTCCTTCCTGCACTCCTCCTGCTGCCATTTGTACTTACTGCCCTCATGTTTTCTTTAGATCTTTCTTTCTCACATCCCTTGATCTTGGTTTCATTTCTCACCTCCTGTTTTGAAATAGTTCAGCACTCTTTCCAAAGCCAAAGGCAACAAGATGGACAGGCGTATAGACTTCAATTGTTTAACTTACATAACCCCGACATTAAACCTATGTAGACTATCTATATTACAGCAATTACTTTCACTAAGGTTGTTAATCCAGATTCATTACTTTAGGTTACGATGACCTATACAACATGCTCAAAACCCATTTATCCTATTTAAAGCTTGTCTCCTGCCATGAAAAGTCAGCAGTGTTTGATTTATGATTTGGGCATGCTTTAAAAATCAAAGTAATTACCACTCTTACAATGGTAAAAGCCCACTGCCTCAAAGTTGCCACAACACTTGTATACATGAATAGCAATAGCCCTAATCCCACAGTTGGATGACAAATGCAATGGCTATTGAAATACTGCTGCCTGCGATGGTGCCTGCGTACCAGGGAGCACTGCTGACAAGTTTCAGCAGGAATGATTACACCTCACACAGCTCAGGATTCAATGCATTGGATGGCTCCTGGCAGTGCCATTACTTTCCATTTATTTATCCTAATACTTCTAAGCAATGGGAAAGAAAAAAAAAAGAAAAGAATAAAACTTTCCGTTAATCTGTGTCACCTTGCAAGAGCCAAGACCTTTTGTCTGAACACTCCTCCTTTGAAGACTGCCCAAACCTATTTCAAAGTAAATCTTTCTGAGCATTCCTAGAAGTGTGATGACTCCATCGGTTGTTGCAACATCTTGGAAATCCAGCTGACTTCCAAAGCACAGCCATGAAAAGGCTAAATCAAGCAAAACTACCAGGAAGGTTCCCAGAAGCAATCTCTCTGCCAAGCTCATATTTTTATCCTAAACGTGCTGTAAGTTCCCAAAGACTCACATACACAGATGGGTGCTGATGGTCACTTGTAAACCAATTCAGAAGAGGGAAGCATGACTCATTTTAGTTCTGCTTCTGGTTTTGGATTAGTTTGATATTACCGAGACCTGAGAGTTCCCTGGAAGCATCCTCTTAACACAAAGAACGTCTACAAGAGCCATTGTGACTTTTCTTAGCTATGAGCAAAACCATCCTTCTGCATGCCAGGGCACTCATTCATAGGAACTTAGAAGCCAACCCCTCTCTCCTCAGGATACCGGGGAGACAAACTGGCAAAATATGGAGATTTCACCAACATTCACATGTGCTTTCTGATATGAAGTCATTCCAGCAGTCACGTATATTTTAAATCACTCAGTTTAGAAATAACTAAGCTTTTGATCACACACATTAAATGAGAAAAAGCAGCTTTTTTCCCCCCCTCATTCCTGTGTTTGGCCTCTACTAATGAAAGACTGGCTTCGGGATAATTATATAGACATGGATGTTATGCTACTTTTATGGCTTTGGCATGAACTACAAGTCATGCATAAACTTCACCAAGGTACCAGCATCAGATAGCCAGATGTGGAGCAGCAGATCTGCTCATCCTCTTACTTGATAGGGCATGAAAGCATTTTTGGGATTAATTCCCATTCCCATACAAGCTAATAATAATCCCCAGCGATCCATAACTCCCTGTTCTGGGTGAATAAACCACCCGTTTTACCCAATCCCAAATTCTTTTTCAGAGCCCTCATTTGAGCACCTTATCTCTCAACACTTTGACTGCCTCCCTTGCCTCCAGCCATGCAGTCAGCCTCATGCTCCTACAGATGCAGAGATGGTCCCTCAGCAGGCAGCCACCAAATCTCACTCATCACAGCCTTCTCCCATAACATAACTACAAAGATGCCTGATATTTCACTGCTCTTCTCAGCTTGTAGTGCAAGACTAGAAGCACACATCAGACATAGCTGTCATCAGTGGGCCCATAGAGAGGGAACCAGAATAAAGAAGTTATAAAAAATAAAGACTTTATAACTCACCTTTTGTTTCACCAAGGCTACATATCTTAAAATCAATTGCTCACATTAACCAAGGCAAGATGTGAGTCAGAGAAATAACTGCAGACTCAGAGAGCAAGAGCCAGAAGTGGCAGGGAGCATTTACTCCTCAGTCACAACCTCCATTCCAGGGGACAGAGCAGAGGGAGGTGTATAAAATCTGTTTTTTAATCATGATTTCTGCTGCATATAACCTCTTTTAAACTATGAATATTAAAAGCCACATGTGTACTTACCTGATTAGAGGGTAACATATTAAGGTTTTATTTGTTAGTCCCGCTGTCTGGCTGCAACCACATTCTTCAGTGTCCTGATGTTTTCACTGGACTTGAATGTGAAAACACACTCAAGTTATGTATTTAAGTAAATTAACCACCATATCTCTATTTCCCTTCCTCTTCTCCCACTCCCAAAATAGTTTCATCCCTTAAAGAAGGGAAAGACCACAGCACCTAGTCCTTGAGAGCAGGAGCTGCATCAGCTTTAATACAGACACAAGCACTTTGGCCACAAACTCCCTTAATTTATTGTCTTGTTCTCACAGCCACCAGCCATTTTCAGCTTGGATTATTCTCAAGTTAAGCCATTAACAACAGAAAATCACCTTTAACATTACAACCTGTTAAATGATGAATAATTCAACAGTATGTTACAACAGAATTATCCCCTAAAACACAAAGTACAGTCCCTATAGGAATGAAAGACTGACAACCTTTGATCCCACAATCACTTGGGACTGGCTAAAGCATCTTCATCATTAGGTGAAGAGGTGTAAAATAGCTATTCAGAATATACGTTTCCCGAGAAATAAAAAGTTACAGTACTTTAAAAATAAAAATCAAATCTTCCACCTGAATGCCTAGTTTAATAGGCCTGCAACACACAAGGTAATACTCCTATTAAGGAAGGAAAGGAGAGAAAAATTTACATTTTATAACCACTGCCAAATAACACAGCGGTGATTAAGGATTGTTATGAAGATTGCCACATAAAATAGTGAACTGGCTGCCAAGGGGAACTGGGGTTGTATAATGTTTGCGAGCACCTAAGGGCCAAACTGCAGCCAACCCAAGTTAGAGCTCAACTGGATGCAAAGTGGAAAACAAACACCTCCATCCAGGACTGGGACGAGATGAGGTGTCAGGCAGTTCCCTCACTCTGAAGGCAGCCAGGATTCAGCCTTGCTGGTTGTAGTGCTGGCCCCCAGTAGCGTACAAGGTCAAGACAAAACCAAATAGTCAGAGCAATCCATTTTATTATACATTTTTAGAGGCAGACCAAAAAGTTTTGTGAAGTAAATAAAGGGTAGAAATTGATAGAGATTGAAACAGTCACAGACTTCCTGAGAGAGAAACGTTTGTAGTTGTAGTTTCCTGAAAGGATGGCACAAAAAACTATGAGTGGGGCTGATATAAACCCACAAGGAGCAAAGCCACCATAGATAAAAGCAATAGTAACAACAGGGTGTACAGGAAAGGAGGATTTCCAAACCAGGACACAAATTGAAATAGCAAGCCAAGTCTGCAGAGTATCCTCTGGGCACAAATAGAGTCTGGTATTGCTGTATGAGGTACACGAAGGAAACAGAAGTATTACAAACAAGTTTAATTGGATTTTGATCAGGACTACGTAATGCAAGTAGGATTATGACAGAAGATGAGAATGTCAGAATAGGAAAAATGCACCTGTGTTGAAAGCCCAGAACATAACAGCTTCCCTGCTTCATCACATGAAAGGAAGCAAAGCAAGATACAGACGGCAACCCCAGGGAACTCAGGGGATGGGGCTTGTTCCAGAACATCACAGCCTTACAAAACCAGGTGATGCTAAAAAGTGGATGAGGTAGGAAAACAGTACTGCTCAACTGCAGGTGTTGGAAAGGGTTCTATGGAACACAGAGGAGGGCAGCCACAAATGGATTCAGGAGGAGTGACCAAAAGCACAGGACTCATAGGATGAGTGCAACCTCTAAGAAAACACAGCAAAAACAGGCAAGTGTTCAGAAAAAAGCCAACAAAACCATGAATTCTTCATTAACCACAAAACTGAATAAAGTATTGTCTAGAGAGAAGTGAGATCAATTTACTAATTATTACAGATAAAGAAGCAGAAGCAGCAAATACAGGCTAAACAGTGACATGAAATTAGCAGCCAATATCACTGTTTTTAGTAATGCACTGCAGGAAAGAGATGGTTGGCACCTTGATGAAGATCTTCATCTGTCTTTGTTCATTTTCTTCCTCATACTATTGGTGTTGCTCAGTCCAGAGAGGATACATCATAAACATCACAACAATACTCCACAGAACTTGGGGGAAAAAAGCCAATCATTTCTCAGGTCCAACAGCAAGAGAACCATAGAGAAAGGAATACTGAAGCTGCAGTGAGAAGTATGTGGATTAAACATTTATAAGTCTTTCTAGTGATGGGAATGTGCAGCTTCTCCTAATGTATAGAAAGATTGTGAACAAAAACATTATTAAAAAGCAGGTTAGATATCTATGTGTTGGTAGTGGTTGTTGAAGCAGACAGGGGCTATATAACCTCATGAGATAACTTACACCAAACAGGGAAACATCACAGTTACTCCAGAAAGACCACCCCTGTGTTTTCTATTTATTTATCCAGCACTTGTCCTGAACACTGCTCTTAACACAAAGATTCCACTCCACTCACAAGGCAACTCAACCTCAATATACCAAAGACAGTACAATAATTAGTAGTGCCCTAAAACAGAGTTCTTTCCAGAGAGATCACAAATCCGATAGATGCCAGTGGATACCTTAGAGGTCCTTATTCTCAGCTTCTGATGTCCTTAGTGCCTGTGGGATGGACTCAAGTCCCAGTGACTTACTAACTAAGAAGTCATAGAACCAGAGTGGGAAGTAGCAGAAGATGCAGAGCATCATGTAAGCCCCTTTGCCTGGGGTGTACAAGCCGTGCGGTCGCTTGGAGAGCAGTGCATGCAGGATGGAGCTCAGCACCGGGGTGAGGTCAGCATCACAGCACGAAGGGATGCGCAGCAGGTAGCTCTTCAGCCCCAGCAGGTAATCCCTGCCATAGTCCTGCTGCACGTCCACCGAGAGGTGCTCCACCAGCTCTTTCTCCTGCTTCACCCACAGCTCCGGTGTGCCTTGGATACCTGCAGCAGCAACACCACGACTGAAAGTGAGTTTGGGGTTGATCATAAAGAAATTAAGCCATGATCTATAGGCAATAAGCTCTCCCCCACCCCTGAGTCCTGAGGCACAGTTCTTCCTTCATGCAGTTCAGTAGAGCAAAACGCCTGGTTAGCTGCAACTGCATGGTGTTAATACACTGTTCTGTTACCAGCTCTACTCAAGAGTCAGTATCTTTTTCCTCCCATGGCATTCTGTCCTTACTCTTATTTTAAACAGGTATTTCTAATTAGTACTTATTAATAGGATATTTCATTGAAAGAAGAAAGAGATAGGCAAACTAATATGGACAAGATTAAATTGGGTTGGCCCAGTACCTCTCTCATGAGTGACACTGGTATTTTAATAAGCTGTTTCATTGAGAATGAAACTTGTATTAGACAGATTAAAAAAAACTTTGTTTTCATTGTATAAGAATGAAAGTAGTTGCTTTCCAATGCATTTATTGCCTAACTCATGAATTAAGCACTGCAAATAAAGACATATCTTTAAATAAATATTTACAGCTCCAATACTGGGACTTGTCTTGACAGGTGAAGTGCCCACGCAAGAGTCTGGCAATAGCACAACAGATTCCTGAAGGTAAAAACCTGGGGGTGCTGGCAGAGCCCAGTGTCACATGGGAGGGGAAGCATTCAAGGGAGAGAGCTTTTATGAAAAGAACACACATTTTGCTTTTCACTGGCATAGGAATTCCTTACAAAGTCACCAGAACTATCACCTGAAAGATATAGCAAGATTACAATATTCTTTAATGCAGACCTCTGCTCAAACACTACTACCAAAGCAGTACAGCCCTCTGCCCTGGCTCATGAGGCAGAGATGTGAGACCTAGAGAGGAACAGCAGTCAAAAGAACACTCATCTTAATTTCTGTAATCAACATGAGGAATAGGAAAGTGCCGAGACTCATTCAGAGCTCTCCTTGAGGACATAGGACTGCAGGAAAAAAGTAGGCAGGAACTATCTAAAGTGTCAGACACCAACCTGTTCTGAAGCCTGATGGATGAATTGCAGCAACTTTGATTCCCCACTTGGAAAGCTCCTGCCTCATTACTCCAGAAAACATGGACAGAGCTGCCTTTGATGCTCCATATGCAGCATACCTAGGTAGTGGAATGCCTCCTGCAGGAGCAATATAAACATGATAAAGCTTAACAGTGGCTCTTTCCAGCCTTTATTTCAGTGATTTAGAAGGAAGATTACAGCACAACCAGAATTACGTGGCTCTCACCGAGGTTAAAGACAAGTCGGTGAGGGAATCATTTCTTTCTGGAGGTTAAAAAAAGTGTGAGCTGTAAATTAGCAGTTGCTTATAGCATTTGTGCTCAGTAACTCCTTGTAAGACATCATCTACGGCAGAAAACATGAAGTGTAATTTGCAGCACTCTTTACCCTCAAATGCAATACAACTGCTGGTTTCCAAAACACAGATAATGCTTTACTTCATATAAACAGTGAAAGGATAGATTAATACTGCTATTCCTGTTGTCGCTAGCACGAATCTCAAGCTCCTATTATAAACTACAGTTACAACAGAGCAAGTAATCTCAACTCCAGCTTTACAAAACTGGACATCCCTTCTCCTCGGGCCAGCACCACCTCTGGGACAGCCTTCATCTCAGACATAACATTGCTGTCTCAGTGTATTCGAAGCTTTTAAAAGGAAACACTTGAATGTAGGTGGACTTCCTAATCAGCCACTGGTGCCATTTGTTGAGGTTTCTTTTTTGCTGTGACAACCAGGATACTAAAGGAGCCCCTCATGCAGAATCATTCCTTTGAAGAAGTCAGGCCAATCATACGTTAATTTTTCTCCCGTATGCATCTGAAAAAAAAATGAGTTTCAATTGGTTTGAGCCAATTGAATCACATATGCTCTCCCTCCGAGGTCAGGGTAACCTCAAATCCAGTTAATGTAGCTCTCTGCAGGCAGGAATGGGCTCAGCACAATCAGACCTCACTAACTTTTCTGCTAATGTTTTACCAAAGGACCCTCAGACCCCGTGTTAAGAGGAAGCTATTTACCCAAATCAGAACATCTGTGAATATCTATAGTTCAAGCAAGGTCATTATTAACTCCTTTAACAGCAGATTATTCAGCACAGGGAAGCTCTGTCTATCCCTGCAAGACAGCTTGGGGACTCGTGCCAAGAATCAAGTCATCTGTCACAAGACACCTAAAATACAAGCTTCACTTGGGTGCTCATAAAATAGATCTGTCCTCTGTTTCTGGGCTTGCAAGGGCAATGGTCCCTCATTAATAAAAAATTAAAAGATATATATCAGGACTTAATTGCTAGCAATGAGCCATTAAGATGGGTTTGCAGGAGCAAAAGCATTCCTGGAATTGAAAAAGAGACAGAAGATGACAATGCCACAGCCAGGCTGATGCCACATCCTTGAGGTAAGCCACGAGAAAAGCTAACACCTTGGCAATACAGCAGGATTCAAGTAGACACAAACTGCACAGAAATGAGAACCCAAGCAGACAGAGCAAAGGAAGAATTGGGAAGCACGTGATATGGCAAACCCTGAAGAGGTCTTGCAAGGATACCTTCCAGCATCATGACATCCTGCTTCTAGCAGGTCTCATTTTCAAAGAGCATTCCTGCACCTCAGCTGTTGGCTATCAGATACTGCTATTACTCCCACTCCTACATCTTAGACTCAGCTGTCATCCTAGAATAGAAGGTTATGTTATAAAGGCGTATATAGTAAATACATATGGAAAATGTCATGAGCTTATCCAAAATATATTTCTACTTTAATTTTAACCCAATGTGATAGATAAAATAGTCCAGTTGAGCCTTTGGCTGTAACCAGCCTAAGTGGAAGAATCTGTTCTAGCATAAGTCAGAAAACCTTTGGGCATTGCCATGGTTTGGTTCAAGGGTGCACAAACTAAGGTGTTGGCAGACTTCTACTGGAATGTGTTCTAGGAAGTTCTGTGTTTTATTCACCATCTTCCTAGAAGGAAATCAGAACTATCCCTCCCAGCACCTACAACACAAGATCAGAATTTTATAGTTCTCTATGGCAGTGTATTTTTAGTTATATTAAACTCTTCAAGGGCTGACTTCTGAAAACAGCCTACTCAACAGAAGCCTGCACTGACTATATAAATATTAATTCCCTAGGCATGTCTATAAGCGAGACAGACCAATGTCTTCCTCAGCATTTATGCCAAGGAGGGAAATTGCTTTTCCTGTTGTACCAGACTCTCTCGGTGCTCTCAACTCAGCTCACCTGTCATGCTGGACATGTTCACGAGCCTCCCCCGGGATTTCCGCAGTAGTGGCAGGAAGGTCTTGGACACGTGCACAGCCCCAAAGAAGTTCACCTCCATGCACTGCCTGTACATGCTCATGGGCAGCAGCTCACCGTCAGCAGGGAAGCCCAGGATGCCTGCGTTGTTCACAACTCCCCAGAGCCCTGGGACGTGGAGAAAACAAAGATACATATGCCCTAGCTGCCCACAGACTTTGGGGCGGAAATAACCTACATACATAAAAGACGATGAAGCCAACAGGTAAGAGATAGCCTCTAATTAAGTAGATCAGTATCCCATGCAAGGACACAAAAGCTGTACCTGTCTTTTGCACTTTCTCTGAGACTTGCAGGTAGGCTTCCTTGACCTGGGTGGGATTGGTTATGTCCAAGTGCAGGAGAGAGAGCCTCTGGGAACAGGTTCGCCTCAGCTCCTCAGCTCCAGGGCCATCCTTATTCAGAACTCCAGCAAACACAATGAACCCCAAGTTATCCAGGTATTTGGCCAGCGCGTGTCCAATCCCAGTGTCGCTTCCTGAAAGAATCCAAGGACAGAGAGACTTGAAGTGTCTCTAAGTCATCATCACTAACACAGAGGGAGGCAGCAGACACTGAAAACACATAGATGTAACCAAAGGAAAGATGAAAGGAAATGTCTAAAATGCATATGAGAGCAGGAAGGGAGGTTTCAGTGTGAAGAGGTGAGAAGTTGGTCCTTCGTATGTTCAGTAAACGCCAACAGAACATCCCCTCCTCGCTCAGAGCTGAGGGTAACAGCTTACACTGTCCCACAGAGATTCTAAGACTCATTTCATACATACCGAAGAAATAAAACCACAAGTTGATTTAATGCAAACGCTCAAAATAAAACCTGATAAGAAAGTATCTAGAAAAAAAAGAAAATCCAGATTTTAGCGTGAAATCTCAGCTGGACAAAGCATGGTAGGGCACTGCAATTCAAATAGAGTTACATTTCTTAATTCAAGGAAGCAGTGTTGTTTTATTCAAACATCTACCACCTGGATCATTCTGATAAACACTTCTGGCCGCAGGCTACCAGCAAGCTAAAGCTAAGCAACTTTGTCTTTAGCTGTAAAAGGAGTCAGTGCTTTCAAGCCTTAAGGAGACTCCAGAAAGGCATTTCTAGGCTAAACACTTATATTTACTATAAAGCAACAAACTGCCAAATGCATGAGGCAGCACTAATGTAAGTACACAGCAACAGTCAGGCTCATACAGATCCTCTCACTAAGAAAGCTCAACTTTCAAAGCCATTTGCAGCACGGGTGGAAACCCACATGCAAAACAAAGGGATGGGACTTCAGTTGGCTTTTGGCCATTTCCTCATTTGCAAAGGGGTGCAAGTCTCCCTGTGTAATCTTACCAGAAAGGTAAGAGGGTTAATCTGTGATTACAGCACACAAAGGCAGGTATTACAACCACTGATAATGGGCCAGCTCCTGCACCTAAAATCCTCAGCCAACAGAGCCTGACTGCCAAGGAGAGACTCATCTTAACTCACGCTAGATCTCTATTTCTGGGTTTTATCTTCTAAATGAGACTTTAGTACTGAAAGATGGAAACAAAATTAATTCCAGGTGATTTGAAAGAAACATGTACTCCGTGCCTGGATCAATCAGCACAAGACGTTGAAACAAATTACTCATGCTCTGTTTAATCCTTTCTTTAAAGAATGCTTTCTGGCATTTTTGAAATCTGCCATTTGTTGACAATGTACCAGACCATGACATCCATCACATTTCACTTCTCACAGCACTGGTCTGGAAGAGATGAACGAACCTACATTCCTGGAAATCCCTAGGAAACATGAGGAGGCCTGCAGATAGCCCAGTGACATGATGGATTTCTGGCTAAGTGGGGGTGGGAGTGCTCTGTCTTTCTCTCTCCTACTGAGAATCAGATTTCTGGCTCAAATCCCAACTCCTCCATCCTCTCCAGTAGGGGCACAGACACGGAGCTGCATATTCCACAAGAAAAAGCCCTACAACACAGCTTGAATTGGGCAGGGGGCAGAGGGATTACAGATTTCCCCCCACAAACAAAACAGCCATCTATGTATCACTAGAAAACTTGTCTTAAGAGAGGAAGTCAGTACAGACTGCAACCGAGTCATTACTAGGAACTTCTCTTCAACTCACCCTGAGCATCAGGAACACAGGGAATGGAAAGACCCAGTGAGCTGGAGAAGTTCATCCCACTCAACACACAACAGTCAAGGCAAGAATTTCACAATCCTGCTACCCTGCATCTTCACAACAGCTCTGTTTTCAGGTGGGTCTATCAAACCCAGTTGTACCCAAGACCACAGCTGAGGACAACAAAGCACTCAGTCCAAGCACGAGGGTCAATGGAAATGTTTCAGCTGTGTTTCAGACTGCTCACACACCTGCAGCTGCTTGCGTGAAAGAGCATTTGGACAACCAGGCTGGCAAGTTGCTGGTGTGAATTACAGACAGCAGCAACACACAATGACCAGAACCACATCTGAAAGCCAGAGAGAAGCACTGAGGTCACCGTGTGCCCTGGCCAAAGGCAGCCACGGGCAATATGAGGCAGCTGCAGCACTCCACACAGGGCTGGAAGGTGCAGGGAAATCATTTCCCATGAAATGCCTGCCTCAGGTCTCTTCTAAACTGGAGAAAAAGACCCCAAAACTGATTTAAGGGCACTGTGCACCTGCGTGCTCTCCCACACAGATGGGGGGTGAGTGCTGCAGGCAGGGCAACTGAGAATCACATTGAGTAAACCCTTCATTTTGATTGAGGGGGGTCAGATTGATTGCATACCGTCTGGATTCAAAGAGACCCAGGAGAGCTTATGCAGCTGCATCAGCTGCCAGAGTTGTCTGAACTTGCATTTGTTTGGGACAGTTGCAGCACAGGTACAAAGAAAGCACACACTGCACTGTAACCCAGCACTCCTCCCTGCGTGGTACTGCTCTAACTCCGGCCCTTTAGCCATAAGCTCTGAAGTGTTTCCTGAAGAACTGCTGATCTGACAGCTCACAAAAGGCACGGAGATGCCTGAGCAGCTGCAGGGCAGAGAGCAGCGCTGCCCCTCCTCACCCTGGCTGAGGAAAGAGAGCCCATGCTGCCCTGTGCTCCCTGAGTTCTGTATTTAATCCCCACAGCAGTGCTGTTGGGCAGCTCTAAACCACCCCCAGGAATCCCTATAAAGCAAAGTGAAATGCTGCAGTAAATAGCTCAATCATCCAAAGCAACTTGACTCAGCTTTCCATAGGGAAAAATAGAAAAAAAAAAAGATTTCTTTTTTAAAGTCAGTGCAAGAATGAGTAGGTGGGCATTGCAGTTCAGAAGCCTGATTAGCACAGACAGCAACACTGAAAGCCTCAGAAGAAACAAGAGCAGAGCCACAAAACTACAAGAATGCCATCCCTGAGAACCAGGGGGGGGTTCTGAGGAGCTCAGAGTGTTAAAACAGAGCAAACTCATTACCTCTGAGCTCCCCCTGTCAAAGGGGCAAATCGCTCACTCCCAAACATACTTTGGTTCATGGAGGCAGCACCAAAGCAGCGCCTTGAATTACAGGCACAGCGTATGCAGCGCATCAGAAGACAGCGGTACCTCAGCATCCAGCAAAGCAAACTGAAGCAAACAGGAATAAGGTATGAGTGGAGCGTTCTGAGGACTCCCAGAAATTAATGTCTCTCCTGAACAATTAGCCCATCGTAAGTATTTGCGTGGGCTTTTTTTTTTTTCCCAACCAGTTGTTTTCACAAGCATATCTTAAAAGCCACTTGTAAAGATTAAATGAAACACTTAAAATAATGGCATCTATTAAGATGTTTTTCTACTTAAGTTCAGAACAAGAGAAAAAAAAAAAGAAAGAAAACATCTCTGGAAAAGCAAGTAAAACAAGAGGAGAATAGAAGCACTGCCTACAAGCATGCATTTCAGAGAATTCCAACCTGAAGAGCAGAAACTTTTCCAGCACACCTCCATGCAGAGCCCATCTTTGTGCCCTGAGCCCCTTACCTGTGATGAGCACGGCTTTGTCACCCACAGGCAGTGGCCCTGCATCCAGGTACGCCGAGCAGCTGAGCCATGTGCTGCAGAACACTATGAGCCCCCAGCACGTGCCCAGCATTACCACGCACAGCAGTCCAAACAAGGCAGGCAGCACACTTCGGAGCAGCATATGGGCTCGGCAGCTCCTCTTGGCCAAGCAGAGCCCAAAAAGCACAGGGATGGCCACACAGAGCCATCCCCAGGGGCTGCTGGGGAGAGCATCCATCACCCAGGCACCAGGCAGGAAAGCAGGGCAGGTGCTACTGGCTGCAGCCCACTTATATAGGGGCAGGGTGAGGGGTGGGGCAGGGAGAAGGGGCTGTAAAGGTTTGACATAATCTCACTCACCCTTGGCATCTGCAATGAGCAGGAGCCTTCTGGCTTTTCTTACCTTTTATTCCTTCTGCCTGACAGCTCCACCTTCTGCATAATGTGCCGGCTGGGTAATGATTGACAGCAGTGGGAATGGACATGATGCAGCAAGCACTTGGCTTCGGGAAAAAATTCACCACTATACGTTCTGTGTGTCCTTACAGTGCATTTCCCGAGAGATAAAGAAAAGAAAAGAAAAGAAAAGAAAAGAAAAGAAAAGAAAAGAAAAGAAAAGAAAAGAAAAGAAAAGAAAAGAAAAGAAAAGAAAAGAAAAGAAAAGAAAAGAAAAGAAAAGTCCTGTATGAAAACTTCGGGTATAGTTTCTGAGGAGTTGGGTGTGATGGGGAATCTCAGGGTGGGATGGCACAGGTGGTGCTGCCATCGAGGGCAGCTCGTTAAGCAATGGCACATGGCACGCCTGTGGGGAGCTCTCAGCCCGGCTCCATTAACTTGATTAAGGCAGGAAGCATCCCTTCCATACCCAAAGCAAACCAAAAACACACATGCAAATGATTCACTGTATTTGAGAGATCTGACACCTACCGTGGTGTGCTCTGAATGTTGTTTAAAGAAGAAAAGGGTGTTGTAACAGTCGCTCAGCTGCAAGGCGTGAAATGCAGTTCAGGCATGTTTATCTCTGTAACAATCCCTGCTAACTGGTCTGAGATAACAACCAGCCCACAGGATGCAGCTATTTGCAGACAGCCCTACTTCAGACACGGGGCAGTGGAAGCTCAGGGCGCAGACCTAGCACGGGACACAGGCACGTTTCCATTCCGTTATTCCTCTTTGGCTTTCTGGGATGGTAAATCTATTGACTATAAATTTTTACAGCCAGTAAAAATGTTTACATACCTCTATATGCAGTTTACATTAGAGATGAGGTCAGTTTCTTAAAGGAACATTACCCCAGAGGTCTGCTTGTCATTCACTACACCATGAGCGCTTATCCACCCATCCCTCCACCGCAGCTCTCGTGCACAAAGTGCAAGCTGTTCTCACTCACCTCTGCCATTTGCTTCTTTTGCTTTTATTAGCATGGTGGCCCATAAGTAAGCTCTACCCTACTCGCTTCGTAAAGATTTCCTTGGAGAATTCGGGTTTTCCTCACTGACTGGTCTTTACACCATGATTTAGGTGACCACTGATGTGACAACGGTTAAAGCATCGGCTCTCACGTTGGAGGATACACGAGCTCAGGTTCTGGCACAGCACTGTGCTGCCACAACTGCCATCCGAGGTGCAAAATGACTGGGGGATCTGTGTCTGAATTAATGCTGAATCTGTATTTTGAATGCAAGATATAAGCACTGAAGGCCTTGGGGCAACTTTTAATGAGGCTGGCCACGTGCTCACCTGGTAGTGGGGGCATAAAATTGGATGCATACATGGTGCACACTGTGGGGCAAGTCACTACTGAAAGAAGGGAATGATCCAGAAATGGCTGAGAAGTGTTAGCGTGGAGTGCCCACCTCAGGTACACTCAGCACGTCCTCCAGCACCAGCAGAGGCAGATTGCTGCTTGAGGATTTCTCAGCACAGTTTTTGCAATGAGATAAGTTTTATCATTTCATGCACCCATGTCCATCTCAAGAAAGCACTCACATTCCTCTGTTCAGTTTTGGTATGTCTCTGCTCCTCACAGCTGTACATTAACACAGGACTGCACCTGAGTTTGCATCACTTCCTACTTCTCTGTGCTGTGCCTACTTATGCTGTGAATATTCATCCTTACCTCCCCTCCTTCTTGACAGTTTTGCTGATGAGGGTGGGGCTCCATCTTACAAAGAGGATGGATTTGGGCTAATTGATTTTGAGCTACGCTTGACTTTCTTTCTTTACCAGGATATTTATCTTCCTAGCTTTCCAGAGCCATCACACCATAGCTCAGTGTCCTGTCCCCTTATGCCCTGCACCCTATATATTCTGTGCTGAAGCCTGAACACTGCTTCTGCAGTCAGCCCATGCTGATGTCAAGCAGCAGAACAGAAGTGGGGCTCAAGCGTGCCCACCATGCAAATCTTCATGCTAAGTGATCGTTTTTAAAGGGCAATTAAGTGATGGCAAAAGATGCCTGTCACCGCCAAGTGCCGCTGCTTCACGTGCTTTGTGCACATGTGCAGCTCCATTTCACCTTCTGCAGGGCAGTTCTTGTCTGGAAAATAATTTCAGCAGAAAATACTTCAGAATTTGTTTCACCAAACCAATCATTAACTGAGACAGGAAGATGTTGTTCAGGATTAAATACATATATGAGGAGCAATAAGATGAAATCATTTACTTTGATCGACTACAGCTTCTGAGACTTCATACATTTGGATTTCAGTGGATTTAATGGCTGTACAAGGACTTACAGGCTTACAGTCTAGATAGGGAAATTACTGAACTTTCCTACACAAAACTTATTTGGGCAAAAAGACTTTGTACTTACAAATACTACCAAACTCCTATACAAAGGCTGAGATAACCTTTTGCCTTCAGCAAATTCTCTGTCTCTTCATGCACTCAACTCAAAGCACAGCACTTATCCCAGTAAAGACAACAGAACTGTTCAACTGCCTAAAGCTAGGAGTGCAGCCAAGTACCTTTGTGAATTAAGATCTCTGAAAGCACAGACATGTACTGAACAGTGCAAAAAAGGGTTATGTGCATCTGGAAATAATGCTGTGTAACCTCTCCTTTGTGGTCAAACTATTGGATTCGTAGACCTTAGGGAAAATTACTCCTATAGAAAGAAGTTCTGTTGAGGAAACCTATTAGGAAAAATCAAGAAATACCTCTTAGTTACTGGAGATACTGTCTTTAGAAACATAGTCATTATAATTGTAAAGACTGAGAATTCAGAGATGGGTGGTGATTCCTTAAGATCGCGTGGCAGTGAAGAAGCAGTTGCAGCTCATCAACAAAAGCTAATAGTGCTAAAGCTAGTGATGATTATGATAATAACAACATCTTCCTCAGATAAATCTACTGTTACTTT
Organism: Gallus gallus; assembly: GCF_016699485.2. Taxonomy (NCBI): domain Eukaryota; kingdom Metazoa; phylum Chordata; class Aves; order Galliformes; family Phasianidae; genus Gallus; species Gallus gallus. The sequence continues at coordinate 15,389,299 of NC_052542.1, read as the reverse complement.
CTCAAGTATAAGAACCTCAGAGCGAACAACTTCTGTAGCCAGGACTTACAAATTCTTTTGGCAGGTACCCACACAATGCATACCTTAGCTTTATATGACCATCAAAAGAAGCAATTGCAGCCTGAATGAATTTCTCATGTGAGTTCAGTGCCTGCAGCAGCTGTACCTGTGAAGCAGAGGGTCGTAAAGCCATAGGCTGTAAGTTCTGCCCTGCTATTAGCATGAACTCCATTCAACCTCTGTAAATTTTCTGCAATAGACAAAACATCTCGAATCAGAGAAATAATTTGCAAAGGATGTTTTCTACTGTTTCCTTCAAGAACAGTTGAAAGAGGATCGCATTCCTTCCAAAACAAGTCATTTTTATCAAAGAAAATGTTACTATCTTCCCAAACCAGGGTGGAATAGTTAAAATATAAAGGCAGTTAGGTGCCTTCAGGGAGTCAGCCAGGAATCATCTCTACATCATCCACATGAGAAACGACACTTGCCTGCCTTTCTTCTGTCACCACTACCATGAAACGGCTTGCACTGAACCATCAGTGTTAGAGAAGAAAAGTATCCGTTTATCTCAGCCCACTTCTCTGACAGCAACAGAGACTTCCCTAAAATCCCCTTTGGTACACTGTGCCTCAGTTTAGGATCAGTAAAGACATAAGCTGTACTCTGGACTGGAAGATTAGCTTGTTTTCCCAACTAGATTTTTATGATACGATCTCTATTCCTTTCCCTTTCCCTTAGCACTGCCTTTGTGAAGTTAATGGTAGCATCTGTGTGCCCAGAATACAAACAATTTCCACGTTTCACACAGCCTGCTTGTTTTATTTTGCTGGTGCTTCCTGAAACACAGCCACGATTTCCCTCACCTTACTTTGGAGAGTTTCTTAACCGGAGGTCAAATAGACCCTATGAGCACTACAACAGCAAAAAATACTCTTTGCGTCTCTTTTCTCTTTGCATGTCTTTTCCTCTTGCATGTCTTCACCCACACAGAAGTCACATAATTTTCACCGCAATTAAATTCATTAAGGAAGCACACAGAAAATTAGGCATACATGGTAATCAAAAGTCTGATATAAAGCAAGAGCAAACGAACCGAGTCGCTAAGATAGGTGACATTAGTGCTGGAGTTACAGCAGTCCCAGCACAGCAGGGCCTCCAATGGTCATGGTAGATCATTAGTTTCCATTGGAATCTGGGCCCTACAGCACGGTTGGGCTGTGTGATCTTGGTGGTCTTTCCAACCTTGATGACTCTATGATTCTGTGATCTGTGACACACCTTCCTTCCATCTGCATACCCCTGAAAACATCTCCTCAAAACAGAATTCATTCCTTTTTAGCTTTTCCTCGTATCAGCTACTCTTTGGGACACACACGGAAGTGAAATGAGATGAAAAAGGGAAGATGATTCGAAAAGCATTAAGTGATCAACCATGACAAAGTGCCACCTGCCCTAAATGCAGTCTGCTTTCTGCCACTCGAAGGACGAGTCCCTCACTTTGGGAACACAAAGCCATGCATTTTTCCTGTTGAGGAAGCACGACCTCACTCTGTGTTTAATCAATGGCTTACATTGCTGCTTTGATTGAATGTGTTTGCTATGTACTGAATGCCACCCATTTCTCCTTCGATGCTGCTGATCTGAAGGGCATTCCTGTGGCGTCTCAGTGACTCCTGTGCTGCTGGTGAGCTGCTGAAACTGCTGTCAGTGATGGATGTTCCTCCCTTGGAGCAGGGGACAGCCTAGATGCCATCTCAAGGTCCTTTTCGGGGCCTGGGGGAGGTTTTGGTGGATCTGTGGCAGACAGTATTTTAGCTAAACTTCATTTTTATTTCAGACAAGCAGCTAACCATGGAAAATCTTACAGTAAATATCATTTTGTTTTGTTTTGTTGTGTTACTTTATTATACTATCTTAGATATTTTATTTTGTGGAGTAACCTTAAATCCTGACTCAAAAATTGTCTACTTGTAATTGTATCTTCTCCCATTAAAATCACCATGACTATCCATGTACATAAAATCCAGCAGATGATTTAATAGCTTCCTGAACAATGTTCCAAATGCTTATTAGGTCTAAACACTTCCTGAGAACCCACACCCATACTTATGTGCATTCTTAAAGATAAACATTGACATCCATGCACAAGTAAGTGGCATAAACATTCACATGCGTGTATCTAAATGTGCAAACCTGCTGAATTAGAGTCTGTCATAAAGACCCCCTCCACACAGATCTGAGATATGCCCATGCTGATGGATTCGTGCAAATGAACACACACCATAAAATCATAGCCTGCATTTTCTAGGTGAAACAGCTTTCAAGTGCCACATCTATGGATGTCTCCATGTTTTGCGGTCAGTATTAAAACACTGCCAAGCCCCAGGAGGGGCACAGATTCTATGGGAATAAGTACACATGTGCACCAAACAAATCACCCCCTGCATGAGACTCATTCCTGAGCTGTGCATGCTTTGTAATTGGTTTTATTAATACTTCAAACTGTCACATGGCTTTAAATTTTTAGTCCAAATCTGCTTTTTAAGAATGTATATGAAAGCCTTAGGGCAAGCCTCTCTCGTGGATGATCGCATGCAAACTTTGCTTGAATCACCAAGAGCTATGCACATGTAGCTTCAAAGGCAGATTTGGGACCTATAACTTTAATTCATCCACCAAATGAAGCTCCAGAATCCATTAAGGAAAAATAACTAGTAACCATCTGTCTTTATTCATCAGGCTGAAAGCAGTCAATCAACCCTAGTGGACATTTTTACTTTCTTCCATCTCTCTCAACAGCTTTGAGCACAGATGCAGCCTTTCCATAATTAAGCTGAGCACAGCATTTCCTTGGCAGATTAATTCTGGAGAGCTTGTCAAAAATGTCAGATGGCATCCAGGTCCTGCATCTTGCCCCCAGAAAATGTATATGTATATAAGATTCTGGATACAATTATTGCAATTAACAGCGATGTATAGCCCACGTCATTAACCCACCTCAGTGACCACAGTGTTAGGAGAATCTGCTCTCCATGATACATCAGTTTGCTTTTTTCATTCGCTGCAACTCAGGACATCACCTCTACAGTGAACAAATGTGTCTGGGAATGGAACTCTATGCAGGATGCATGCAGTGAGCAGAAGGCAGCTGCTCGCTGCTGAGCTGTGGCTGTACTGCTGAAGGGCAATAACCTCTGCAAAGTCACGGACTCTTTTTGGAACATGCACAACCTGAGGGTGTTCCCAGCTATGGGATTTATATTCTAACAAGCTGGAATATAATTAGATAGTTCACACCTAACAACTCTTCTAGATGTGTTTTTAGGGAAGTTTTCAGATGTATGAGATGGTTTCTATTAACTTCACAGCGATATGCACAGATATGGAAGGCAGCTTTATATCTCGATCACTATTAATAATGAGCTCATACATGTTTTCAATTTTCTTCTTTTTCTGAGTTATAACATTTTAAAGCAGAGAGTATCTCCAAATCTCAAGGATTTTATGTTACTTGTTAAATATTCTGGTTATTCAATTTAACTTTACGATCCAATCTATAGACTGAAACCAGGATTTGCAAGTCCCAGCCTATGAGCAATTTTTGCTTCCCTTAAACTGGGTTTTTATTTTATTTTTAAATAAAGCAAAAACTGGGGTCAAATCTACCTTGGTGCTGTTGAATTAGAATTCCATTATCACGTAGAAGTGTAAAAGTTCTTGCCCTTTTATCTGGTGACAAAGATCTGATGATCTCTACTGCTTTTGATTGAATGATGTAGTCTGAAAGAAAGTTGTACAAAATAAGGAGAGACTGTTCCAGAGAATGACTCCAGAGAAGAGAAAGGCACTGTGCTTTCAAAGTGGTCATGAAAATGAGACCACGGGAAGTGCTGATAGAAATGAGTGAGTAGATACTGGCCAAACTTTGGGATCCAAACTGCACACATGGGATCTGCTTGTGTATTTAGGGACATAATTTTGCTTCCATGTGTTTCATTGCTTATGTGTCATCTATCAGTCTTTCATCCCCACAGATCTCTTCCAACTGGCAAATGGAGATGAGGCACCCAAATGTACACAGAGAAGTGGGCAAGTATTGGATAACCTTAATCCCACATCTGGCAGGAATCTAAACATCACAAAAGTGAGGCTCTTTTTTGGGTTTGAAGGCACAGTGTGTCACAATGTGAACCAACGTGCCAGCAGAAGAAGCTTTAAAACCCAGTTCTTCACCCAGGCTGCACCCGTACTATCATATAAATGTATCTATAGATACAGTACACAACCTGTACCTACACTGCACCACAATCATCTTCAGAAAAAAGAAGACTGCAGAAAAAGCACCATCGAGATGCTAAGGCAGCTGACATCGTTTGCAGGATGCTGCTTGACAGAACTGCTGCAGACTCAAGAGTACAGCTCATTTCCTGTAGCTGGACAGATCCATCATCCAGTGACTTAAGACGAGTGTAGCTGTAATACAAGTCACAATTCAAAGACTGAAAGTGCAGCCACAGAACACAGCCAACAGAGGGAAAGAAAATGACTGCCTCAGCCTTTCTTAGCGTGCTGTTGTAGTCTCTACCATGATGCACTAAGCAGGCTATAGCCACCTGCATATCTGTAGCACACTAAAGATATGTTCAGTTTAGCCTTGATTTTTTGCACTTAATATTCCTCTTTTTACTCCACTAAAGAGTAAAGTAAATTCAAAGTTTGTACTTCACAGCACCTCCATCCCAAGAGATGATGGGATGCCATAACTTCAACTGTTGTAGCTGGAGGCAACCAGTGGGCAACCAGTGATAGAAATTTAACAATTCAAATAATTTAACAATTCTGGCTTTATGAGTGTCAGTCATGTAACACATAAATGATGGGCTGTTGCACCAAGATTACCTACAGAAGCTGGATGCAGTGCCAGCAGAGACCCCTCATTATAACGTAATCTACAATGATTGCAGGCCTGCCTCAACAATTACAGAAGGCATTTTCTCCATAAGCAGATAGCACGTGATGGAAGGTGGGATGCTTCTGCCTGATAAGCTGTCATATGTGTTACTTCCATGTGATTAACCAGCTGACAGGACAAAAACAGCATGGGAAACACAAAGGGTGAAGTCTGCTTGGCTCTTCTATTAATGAAATGGGCACTCAATGGATTCTTGCTGGCCAGTCAAACTGCTTTCCCAGGATTTCCCAGAATACTTTTACAAGGCAATGTGAGTGATTGACCTGGGAATGATTTTTAATAGATAACACCTTCTCTTAGAAAGTGCTAAAATGACAACAGCTGAAACAGACATTGTTACGATAATAATGACTGAGAGCTGTTAGAGCTGAAAATGTAAACTGATTAACCAATTTCGCTCTATGTATGTCATTTTATTCAGCTAGTGGATGACTCCTTGGCAACACAATTTGTGTGTGTGTGTGTGTGTGTGTAACTTCCACACTGCATAACAAACATGCAAAATTGTCATTATACAGGATTCAGTTACTAGAACACGTTGTTTCGTTCAGAAATGAATGCATTCAGTCATTCAGACATTCAGAGGAATATTTCAATTTATACAGCTTGTCCACAGCATGTTGGATGTTTGGCCCTTATACATACATACCTGCAACAAGCAGGTATGCTAAATATGAAGATGCCATTAAGTAACCTTGGAGAGGTTATCTCATTTAAACACGGTTGAAAGAAAGAGATTACATCCCTTTTTGAAGCTGTTTTCCTTTCCTTTACTTACGTGTTTAAATTCTTACTTAATCTTTTCCCTGTAAAAATTAGGTCGTTTTTGCAGTGTTTTCAAGGTAATTGCAGAACTAAAATGGGCAGCATCATTTTTAAGCCAGTGCCTGTTCTGCTGTCTTGCCAGACAAGTGGAAGACCACTGCCTAGGCCTTGAATACAGTCTCATGAAAATGAAAGCACCGTGGAATCATTCAGATCGGAAAAGAGCACTAAGATCATCTCATCCAACCATCAACCCATCACCACCATGCCCACCAACCATGTCCCTGGTTGTGACATCTACCCTTTCCTTGAAAACCTCCAGGGACCTACCAGAAGTAGGTTTGAAGACAGATAACATCTACTCAGCAAATATGTTTCCTTTTCTCCTTCGCTTCCACTGAGAACCCCACAGAAATGCTACAAGCTGAGGCTTGGGAGTTCTTGTTGACACATCTCACTCTCAGCTCCAGTACCTGCAGAAAATTAGCACAGTACAAGGCACAGACTAAAGAACACATTTGCCTCCAGTTTGTTCTACATATGGAATAGCACATGATTATCTTGTGAAGCCAAAACATCCTTTAAATCTCTCTACATGATCAAAGTAGTGTCTCCAACCATCAGCTGGATGTTCCGTGCCGGTGATTCATAGCACACTGACGTCATCTTGGTTTTGCTGGCTACGTGGGTAAGATTTCTGCAAACCTATGGATAGTGAAATTAAGTTATAATTTACTACAGCAGGGAAGCCATATCAGTGTGGTAAATCAGGGCAGCTGGATCCACTTGAATCATGCTTGAAAACAAATCAGACAATTACTGAAACGTAAGTGTATAATTCTGTTGCAAAGGAGTTGCCTATTTAGCTTATGAGAAGTCTTGCTTTAAGTGACTGAATTAAGGACATTCAGAACTGCATTCCAGAACCTGTCCTCCTCACTTTGAGAGTAAAAACATCTGTGAAAGTCTCTTCAAGAACATTTTGCTTGTCTTTTCATCAGATGTTTCTCAACATACTCACTTTTCAAGCATACAATTGTTCAGGTAAGAAGGGGCTCAGCACTGTAGCCCTTAGAGTCCTGTGTGCTTACTCTGCATTACTGAAATCATTCCTGAAAGAAAGCCACAGGATTGGCTACAATTTGGCTTTTTAACTACGACACTACAGCTTTTCCAGTTGTAGTCAAATCTGCCATTCTGAAATGAGGAATGAGTGTTTCCTTGTACGCTTTGACAATAAAAAAGACCATTCCTTACAACGAGGGATAAAACTGAGAGTGGTTTAAGAGCAGAAGTTAAAACTTAAAAAACTTTTAACTACAGTTTTCTTATATTCATAATATTTACACTAATTATGAGACAAGCTGACACAGTGACCAGGCAGAATGTAAGAAAAAGTGGAAGGCAGACAAAGGGGTCTCAGTCCTGCAAACTGCCCTGCATGGATGAATCACAAAGTCCAGAGGATAAACCTACATCCTAAGGTTAACCTATTCAAATGCAAGGATTTAGCAACACAGGATGGAGTGCAAGGTCGGAAACACAGTTCAGGAAGTGCAGATCTCTTTGAGCTACCACAAGAAAACAGCTAACGTGGAATTTCCATCCCTGGATATATTCAATACCAACACAGTCCTCAGTAACCAGCTCTATCTGACCCTGCTTTGTGCTTGGGGTTGGACGGGACAATCTCCAGCATTTCCATCCCTGCATCACCAGTATTCCTCATCCCTGGAGACAATTAAGGTCAGGCTGGACCAAGCTCTGAGCACCCTGACTGAGCCATAGATGTCCCTGTTCATGGCAGGGAGTTGGACTAGATGGCCTTTAAAGGTCCCTTCCAACTCAAACAGTTCCATGATTCTACAACTTCCTACCAGCCACAAATACTCTGCAGTTCTGCAGTATTCCATTGGAACACAGTCTGTTTGCTCAGAGAACGGACATCGATTGGCATGACAGTGTATGCTCTGCTCATGTGCAGCATATGTTCTATGCCAGAGATTGCCATTTAAGAGCCACAGAGGTTCACTTGCAAGAAATAATTGCTAAAAAAAAAATATTTAGTGCTCAGATAATTCTTCTTAGAATCTGCTTCGTTTAAAGTCTTGCCAGACATCAATCAAAATAAGTCATGGCGTATTTTGTCTACTTCTCTCAAGGTTTTGCAAAAGGGAAGCTCACATGTTTTAAGCAGTTTTGACAGATAACTCACTTCTTGTGTTTCCTGACATTCCCCAGGTGACTCACACTTCTCTGAAAGAAAAAGGGGAAATACCACAAAACAGACTTAGAGAGCATAATTCTGTGCTGTCTTCCCATCACGGCTCACGCAGGATGGCTGGTGCTCAACTCAGGAGCAATCCTGTTGAAGTCAGTCACCATGATGCATTGCTTCCCCACTAACGAAAACTTTTCAGCCTCCATGAGATTAACTCTTCTGTTTGTGTGTTATGCAGTACAGACCAAGGAATGCTAGAGCCATTATGCAAATGAGTTATTATTAATTATTCTTCTGGAGGTGACTCAGGGGACACCTTATTGCTTTCTACAACTTCCCACAAGGAGGTTGTGAGGAGGTGGGGGCCGGCATCTTCTCCCAGGTTATAGCAACAGGATGAGAGGGAACGGCCTGAAGCTGCTGCAGGGGAGGCTCAGGTTGGGTATGAGGAAACGTTTCTTCTCAGAGTGGTGCTGCAGTGGCACAGCTACCCGGGGAGCTGTGGGAGTCACCGTCCATGGAGGTGTCCCAGAGCTGTGGGAATGGGGCACTGAGGGACGCGGGCAGTGGGCAGGAGGGGTGAGTTGGGCTGGATTTGGTGATCCTAGAGGACTTTTCCAACCTCAGTGATTCAGTGATTTGTGATACAGCCTTTGCAAAGCTTTGACACCGAGGGAAAAGGTCAGGCTTCAATAACAACTGGAGACTTCTGGGCACACAGCCTGACGCAGCCCACCAACTCCAGCTCTAACTCGCTCTCCCCCGCCGCCATCTTGTGCCTCGGCACCCTCCCACCGTCCCTGGGAAACTCCATTCCCCGTGAAGCCCCGCGGCAGGGTGGCACTCCGGGAAGGCGGGGCGGAGGGCTGCGGGCTCCGAGCAGGTACGGGCGGGACGGCGGGCTGCGGGTCCGGGCTGTTCCGAGCTCTGCCCGGCCGGGGGCCGCGCTACGCGGGGTGCCGGGTCCTGCGTGCTCTCCTTGCGGGTCGGTTCTGACGGGGCCCCAGCAGCGTGCTTTCGGCCCAACCTCTGCCTCGGAGCCGGATTTCGCCGGCTGTAATAGCTGAACGCGAAGTGATATTACAAGTCAGACTGGTATTACTGTGTGTTTTTACTGTGTCCTCTATAGGTCAATCTCCTGAAGAGGCACCGAGGCAAAGAGGATGGAAGCAGGAAGTAGTGCCAAGGAAACAGTGCTGATTACGGGAGGAGGTGGTTATTTTGGCTTCCGGTTAGTGCACTAAATAACTCCTACACACAACGAGCAAAGGGAACAGAGCTGACGGCGGGGCAGCAGACCGAGATCTGCTTCACCCCATGCTGTGCCTGTTGGTCTCCCTTTCAGCAGTCACATTACCACCTTTCTGAATGCTTCAAGCAGATATCTTATTCTGTTTCCATGCGTAACCTTGAACGGGTCTGGTCAGCTTTGTAATGGGAAAAAGAAGTACTGAAATAGTTAATAGGCTTCTCTTATTTCCGTTGAAGTGTTTTATGGATCCTGTGTTATGTGTAACACATACGTTTTCTGTCCTGTTTTAGTTTAGGTTGTACCATATACAAAAAGGGAGTTGATGTGATTCTCTTTGATGTCACGAAGCCGCTTCAACCTGTGCCAGAAGGGATAAAGTTTATGCAGGGGAACGTCTGTTGTCTGGCTGAAGTGGAAGAGGCTCTTAAAGATGTAATCTGCGTATTCCATATCGCTTCCTATGGAATGTCTGGCAGGGAGCAGCTGAACCGAAAACTTATAGAAGATGTTAATGTGAAAGGAACAGAAAATGTCATCCAAGCCTGCAAGAGCACAGGAGTGTCAAGTCTGGTTTATACAAGTACATATAATGTGATATTTGGAGGCCAGATTATAGAAAATGGGGATGAATCTCTGCCTTATCTCCCTCTTCACCTCCACCCAGATCACTACTCCCGGACCAAATCTTTAGCTGAGATGAAGGTGCTGAAGGCAAATGGTACTGAGCTTGGAAATGGGAAAGGTGTATTGAGGACTTGTGCTCTCCGACCAGCGGGCATTTATGGGCCAGGAGAGCAAAGACATCTTCCAAGAATAGTTAGTTACATTGAGAGGGGACTGTTTAAATTTGTATATGGAGATCCTCTTAGTTTAGTAGAATTTGTACACGTTGATAATCTCGTTCAGGCTCACATCCTTGCCTTTGAGGCCCTCAAAGCCAACAAAAAGCACATAGCTGCAGGCCAAGCCTACTTTATTTCAGATGGCAGGCCGGTAAACAACTTTGAGTTTTTCCGACCACTAGTAGAAGGTTTGGGATACAAGTTCCCAACCTGCCGCCTTCCTCTCTCACTTGTCTATTTTTTTGCCTTTCTTACTGAAGTAGTCCACTTACTCGTAGGCCATGTTTATAATTTTCAGCCTCTCCTCACTCGCACAGAAGTTTATAAGACTGGTGTCACGCATTATTTTAGCATGGAGAAGGCCAGGAAAGAGCTGGGGTATGAGCCTCAGAAATACAGCCTGAATGAAGTGGTTGAGTGGTTTAGATCTCAGGGCTGTGGACCAAAGCCAAGGAAGTATACCATTACACATCTCCTTAGGGATGGAGGACTGCTCTTGCTGTTTATTGCTGTGCTGGTCTCGTGGTTTCCACCTGCAGTTATATTTTCACCCTGAAAGATGAAACACTGAGTATGGAGGACAGGATTTAGTTATGTTGTGTACTCTTTGTTTTCACAGCAAATTAAAAATATATATATGTTTGTACTTCTTGGGTAAATATCTTTAACAGTTCTATCCCCGGTGAATGGAATGGTCGAGCAAAAACATTTAATTTTTATAACATATCTTGTAATTCTTCTTCAAAGTAAAACTGACCAGGTCACTGAAAAGATGAAAGTGCACTACTGCAAGCAGCATGTTATTTTCTGGTACAACGGTACGCTTAAGGCTGACCTTTTCTCCCCAGTAGGATTATATTCTTGGCCCACACCTTTTATTCCTAAGAAGTTTGTGCTATATGATCCAGAGGGGAAGAAACTTACTCTTTGATCACATTCCAAAACCAAGTTCTGCTTTCCATCTTGGATGTACATATACCTAACCAAGAATTTGGCTTAGCTGCTAGACAATAAATTATTATTTTTTAAATGAATAGGTTGTGGTGTACTTTTCTGAATAAACTCTGTGTTATATCTAATAACACTTCTGGAAATGTGTACGTATGTTACAGCTAAGTGCTTGAAGCAGCACAGATTTGTAGATTTTCTAACTAAAATATTCCTGTTGAAGATGAATGAGTTAGCTAAAGTGCATTATGAAACAGCTGTGATTTTTCCCAGCATTACTGAATGGTTAAACAAACATATCTAAAGGGCTCTTGTTAAGTGATTACACTCATATTCCATTCCTTATAAAATCTTTATAGCCTCTGATAACATTCCTTTAGCGCTTGATATCATTAGAACTTCAACTTTATAGCAGGAGGATAAACCAAAAGAAACTAAATGTAATAGTTAAGGGACAGCTCAAGGCAGCACTCACTTTTCTTTCCCCCCTGCCCATAACGAGGAATAAATTGAGGCAATGTTAGCATCCTAGGTGTGCTGAACTCCAATATCAAAAGCTACTGTGCTTCCAACAGATAACATTTCACTGTTCTACCATACTGACTGCAGAAGGGTCACTTACCAGAAGCCAGTAATATACATCGCTGTAGTTTGCAGGAAGATTACTCTTTCATTTTAATAAAAAATGAAAAAAAAAGTGACCTCACAAAAGCTCTGGCCTGCTGTTCTCCTAGAGGGCCATGCTTTTCAAGTGAAGACCACTGGTTACTTCCTCTTCTCCGTCCTCTGGTTCTGACACGATGTTAACAAAAAGTGGATTAAGAGATTTTAATGCTAACAGAAGCAACAGAAAAACGACAACGTACAAGAAATTGCAGACGCCTGTTAGCTACAACCATAACACTGGTATTTCACACTAAGTCTTCCAAAAGCAGATCTTTTTGAGATGAGGAATGCCACTCCTGTGCCCCAGAGGAATTTATTTTCTATTTGCAATACTTTTTTTTGCAAAAAAAAAAAGGAGCCACTACCCTGCATACTTATCTCCATGGTGGGGCTGATGGAAAAAAAAAAACATCTATGAAAGTGTCCCAAAGTGTAAACACATGCTGTTAATGCTGGCTGAGGTTAAAGTCCTGGATAACTGCGTACGTACAAAGAAAACTCGGGATGGGCGGCAAAGAGACAAATACCAAATCTGAAGCAGCTCAACCTCCTGCAGAACGAACACAGCATGTGAAGCTCTTCATCTGTCTGGAGTCAAGGACAGAACTCTTCATTGATAACACAGCAAGAAGTGCTCTTTTGCCCTGACTGCCCATAACTTACGCTTGAGCACACGGTACTAAATCAGCCCTAGTTGAGAGAAACAAGCAGCCATTTGGCAATGCCTACCCCAAACCAAACAGCAGCCTATTTGGCTCCGTCTAGTAAACAAAGCAAGAGTCATGTTTGCTCTTCAAGTAAACGACAGAAGAGGCAAAGGATACTTTCCCTGTTTTACGTTCCAAAATGAAAAGAAGAAATGTAAGGCTTCAGGAGTTACTTTAAAATTACTTCCACTACAAGACTTACATATGCACAAAGCTAGTGACGGCTGCTTTATTTCAAGTATTTTTAAAATGAGCATTATTTTTCTGTTCTTCCTACTTCTATATGAGCAGCTGAGTAAATTAAGGTAATTCAATTGTTTTGTCTGCTCCAAAACTTTATCTGTTATTGGTTTCCCTGAAAGTGAATGACCAGAAATACACCTCAGAACTCAAAAAGCAGGAATGAAAGTTTGCTAGCGCTCAGAATTATTGAGCAACTGCTAAAAAGAATGGTGCTTTTAAAAATCTCTTGGCAGCTGCTTAATCCTGCATAATGCAGCATGTCAGCATAAAACTAATGTCTCCAGATGTACATGAACAACTTATGATGTGTGTGTGTATATGTTTTAGAAGTTTAAATGTCATTCATCCTTAAGTAGAATGGTTTTTTCTAGCGTCACCTCCTAGGAGACCCAACCAATGTTTTCTTTCATTTCTATCACTAATTTCCACATACTTTCAACAATACAGTGATACCTCAGCAGCATAAATGCCTCACAGATGCCAGCTCAACATATATACATTTTTTATTAGAAGACTGAGAAAAAATTGATTCCCAACAATCTCAACAAAACAAAAAATCACAATATACAGACACCATGCCTTCACCCAGCAACACTTATGCCCATGCGATTAAGACAACCTCATTAGCAGAAAGTGAGTTAATACAGTTTTACCATGAACAACGGTTCCAAATGACTCCAAATTTCAGTTTTGCCTTCTTCAGACTTCATGGTTTGAGTTGATACAAATCTGACGCTCACTACAGCTGAAGTTAGTATCTACCTGTTACTGGAAAAGGTCAGTTAGGGGTTGCATGTTAAACACGATCTTTGGCTTTTTCCTTCTGCAGTGCTTGTTTGTATCCAGATGAAGTCCAACAATAATGACTTTATGAAAACAATCATTAAGTCAGTTCATCTTAAGAAATACAGAAGTGCCCTTCCTCCAACCTCCAGTGCAACACACCGTAACATTCCAGCAGACTGCTGTTCAATTAGAACTCATGCATACTGCCTGGTGATTTTAAGTCATGCAATTCAATAAACCATGCTTAAACAAAGAAGCTTCTGGGATCGTTCACATCACTGCTATCAAAACATATTTATTAAAATAAGTTATTTTAAGAATTTAAAATAGTTTCCGTAAGAATATAACAACTCATCCGATAATATTCTTGTAAATGATTTTCCTCCTAGATTATAAAATTAGCACGCACATTCAAACCTAGTTTCATCTTAAAAGAGCTGCAACTGTGAAGAAGTTGCTTGTGTCCACCTTGACAAAGAATTGAGAGGTGGGCCTTTGGAGTTAAAACAATGCAAGGTACAAGAAAACAGTACATAGCCTTGCCTAACGCTCAAGTCAACCAAGCAGCCAAAGCAGCATTTTTCTTCTGAATATAACACGTTTATACTCAGGAAAAAAAAATTCTTTCTGTAAAACTAAATGGATTTTCATAAATACCAAGGAGTACCTCTTATAACTTTTAATATGATGTTTGCATGGAGCATATACACACAACCTTCTGAAGAACTGTGAGATGTGCTAATTCTCAAACATTTGCACAGCAGCAAGGAACTCCTACGTTCATCATACAATGGCTGCTCTGTGTCAGGTATAGACATAAGAAAAGTAGTCAAGCCAAATGATTCACGTGGGCCATGTGGCTATGTCTGCTCTGGAACTGAGCTAGAAATAATAAAATTAAACCACAACAGCCTGGAGATCTAGAATTTGATCTCCCTGAGCATTAGCATCTTATGGTCCCCTATTTTTTGTGATCAGTACAAGCCCAGCTGTTATTCAGCTGCCTAAAAATCCTGTTCCACCTGTAGAAACAGCTTCAGAACCTTCCAGACACGGCTTTGGGCCACCCCATCTGACCAACACTGACAGCACAGTGTTCTCAGAACATTAAACGTGATACACACACACTGACTGCTGAATGAAATATATAACACAGGGACTGGTTGTATGACACATTAAATAAGTCCTGGAAAACAGTACAAAATGCACGTGCACCAAAGGTCCTCACCACCCAGGAACAGCAACTGGATCAGCTCATCATTCAATGATACTGCAGTCCAGATACTCCAGCTTCGTACAGCAGTCTAAGTTATTGCTGTACCTCCAAAATCCACAGTTGATGCCAAAAAGAAAAGAAAGGAAAAGAAAAACTGCATCCATCTAATCCTTGAATGGACCAATCAGAACTGGTGTCTGAAGAGATTTCAGGCAGGAAGAAGAAAAGCCTAGAATTACCTTTAACTTTGTCCTCTTCTCTTTTTCAGATGGCTGATTGGTATTTAATTTCTTCATTAAAAATATCTAAAGTTGTCACCCCATTGTGGGATGCTATTATAGCATTTCCAGCTCAAGATAAGTGAGACACAACTCTTTTCATAATAACTAAAACCTCAGTGGACTTCCTCAAACCATCAGATGTGAATAAACAATGGCATCAATTAAGCACATCTTGAAACAACAGAATAGCACAGGGAGCAAGAGAAACCAAAAACGGCTGAGGCAACTTCATCAGGCAAGGAATCCCAAATGCACACAAGTCTTCTGTGATGAGAGATACAGCATGATGTATGCAAAATGTCATGATTCAGACAGTCATTTAGATAGAACTTAACTCCCGTGCACACCTGTGAAAGAAATTCATTTATACAGGCAGTAAAACTCCACCCATGTGGAGAGAAAGGAACCCAGGAATTTGAGAGCAGTAACAGTGCTAGCACAAAGAACCAACATGTACACAAATTACCGTAACTGGTTTGAAATATGCCATCCAAGGGCTCTCATTCCACTCTTGCAGTAAAGCACACTTGCTCATCTATTGAGTTTTCGCATCTGAAGCTCAATGTTCTTCACTTGATTAAAGATGTAAGACTAATGTACCTCTACATTTGTGCATACCATCATTCTTGGATTAGATGTATTTTGGTAAAACAGTCTACATTTACAGAACACTATCATCTGATGCTATCATCTAAGCAGGACCGCAAGATTAAAAATGGACAGTTCATTAAAAAAATCATTTCTAAGCACATTAGCAGCTGAAAGGATTTACAAAATGATGCAGTATCAATGTAAGTGCTTTTCAGAGTTGAAATGCCTTTCTGAATTAAAAAAAAAAAAAACAAACCCACAACAAAACACCACATATTTCCTACCACATATTTACATTAAAACCTTTCCCTCCGATACCTTAATTTAGGAACATAAGTTCAGAAGGGCTGCAAACACAATTTCACACATTGTTCTCTTAAACCTTTCACATGGAAGCATCTAAAGTCAAAGAGGATATTTGATTTCAACAAAAGTAACACACTATCTGCTACTCAAGAAGGGCACAGAGAGCTACTAATAAGAGACAATACAGTATGAGCTATTAGCTGCCCAAAATTCTTTATACAGTATCAGAAGTACAATCCATTGCCTTTGGTAAGGTAATATACATTAAAAAAAAAATGTTGGTGCAAAAGTGCTTTTACAGCATTCAATAAATTAAAAACTCACTACCAGTTAATCTTAAGGAGCCAGGTTGTTAAAGTGGTGTGATTCCATGCATGCAAATTGTTGTGAATGTCTTATCTATACCTTGTGTACACAGACACAATAAACAATTTAAACTTGTACTTCAGGTATTGATAAGCAGTGGAGTCTATGCAACTACCCACCTTCAGAACCTTTAATATACAGAAAGCCTGGCCTGCACAGAGGTACAGGCCAAACTTTGTACAGAATATAAATTATTTGGAATTAAAACAGTTTTTCTTATAAGAAGAAATTAATAAGAAAGTCCATCTTCCCTCCTCTTCCTCCTCTTCGATCATTCAGCATGATGAGATCTTCACAGAATAGAATGACCAGGATAAATTAATATCTCCACCTGAACTGCTCCATAAAGCATGCATCAAAGAATGATTGCTTTAAGAGTAGAATTTGCTGTTACTGACTTTCTTCTCCCTTAATCTTTTAGGGAAAAGAAGAAAAAAAAAAAAAAAAAAAAAAGGAGTTAAGTCTCCTAGATATTTCTCAGAGGGAAATGGTTTACTATGTTCATTTTACTTAGACATAAATGGTGAGTCATGTATCAGCAGCAGGGATTGTAAATTTTTTTCCTGCAATAAATGGGAATAAACCAGTGATTCATACAACTGTTCAGCACGCACACACATACACAAAGGTAATATATATATATATATATATTTAAAGAAAAGTCTTCCTCCCATTGCATCATCTCAGAAAGACCCAAAGATCTACTCAATACTTCCACGTGGTCACCTGGTAGAGGAAGCCTCTCCTCTGTCTTCCTCCTACCCAACCTAAAGGTGGCAGCAAATGAGACATACCCTTCCCTCAGCTTTGGATAGCACACTGGCACTTCACTGACAGTTCTGTGGTCTTAAAGTTGTCCTTATCTTTTGCAGTATGTGTCTCTGGAAGCATGTTGCTCCCACTAAGGACACCATCTGGGACATAACTTTAACAGTGTAGGAGAGGTGGTTTATTTGTTTGGCTATATAGAATTTATTTCCAAGCTTTTCTCCTAGAAAGCAGGAGAAAAGAACATAAACTCACAGGATTACACGTTTCACTGTGATTACTGAAACCAGGATTTCACTGAGCAGACATTTCACCGAGTCTGCTGGCCTCTAGTGGTTTGCAGCCCTGCCTCACTTCAGATATGCTCATCCTACTCTGACTGCTCTTAGATGCTTGTTTTAATAAATCTGAGATTTTCTTGACATTAAGCCGTACTTAGACGGAGCTACCTTGGAAAGAAGAATGATTATTGACCCACCTCCGGTTACATGTTTCTTGACACATTTGTAGTTTGTGTTCATTCACATTGAATTCTCTTAATAATGCATCTCTGTTAGGATTCCTTAAATTCATATGTGTATCATAAAGGAATAGCTGGTTATTAAGCTCCTCCTGGCGCTTCCGAAGTTGCCGACACGAAGAATAAAGCTCTTCTTCATATTCCTATTGGAAATCAATGTAATAATACTGGTAATCAGTGAATGTAAGACATACCTAAAATGGTACAGAATCAACAGAGTTTGGGGGGCTATTTTGTTTATTTTCGTTTAGTTGCTTGATGAAGCAACTAAAAGCTAAAGAGATGCACACACTTTCCGGTGCAAGTGAATCAATTTTCAAGCTAATAAGACATGCTTCTAAATGTAAAAACCTCAGTGTAACCAAATTTCTGCAATACCAAGAAGACTGGTTAACTCAAACAAAAACCGCATGAGGCCCCACTTAACAATTCACATATATGCATGCTTACACTTGCAAGATTCTTGCTACTCTATTCCTAAGGAAATTGCACAGCCATTCTGATTCCCCTTTACAACTGTGTATTTCATCTCCAAGAGAATGCAGATGGAGTCCTGTATATAAACAGGCCTGTTATTAAATTATACCAATTTGTGAAGGGTCATTACACAAATAAAGAAAAAAAAGGGCAGAAGAACAGATGGATACAGCCTCGATCATTCCTGATGCTTCTTGAATGATCTGGCAGAACTTCCAGGAGTTGATTAGCCATGGCAAACTTTGATTTGCTGCAGACTGCCAAACAAAAGGAAGAATTTTTACAAGTTCTCCTACTACTGTATTACCACCCAGAAACATCAGACCTTGCGAAAATACAGAGCTATGCTGCATCTTCCTTTGGCCTAACAAACTGAAGGTGTTCCAAGAGTATGAAATGTGCTACCGCCAAAGGAGTTGGTGCTGACAGACTGGGAGACATGCTGCTGCTATGAACAACACGAAGAGATACACCTGCCCCAGGCAAAGAACAATCTGAATTTCTGAAGAAGAATCAGCAATATATCTACGCATCATTCCCATGCTCAACATTAGGCAATAACGAGCTGTTACCAGTTTTCTCAAAGGCAACAAGCCAAATAATATATAAATATATGAGTTTATCTGGTCTCCTGGATCAGACTCATGCTCATGGAATACGAACACTTCAAATGTTATCTTCAAAGGACATGCCTCTCTCTTCTTTAAACACACACTCTTGGTCTCAGCTCCTAGCCTTCTCCTTCTCCCAGCTACTATGGCTGCCAAAGGCTGACTACACACAGTCACGTTACATTATGTGTTTAATGGGTGGCCTTGCAAAAATCTTAACAATGATGTTTGAAAAAGGCTGCCACTCCTCCACGAAGAATGTGACTGAGAATTCAGTGATTTCCATTTCAGTGTATGTAACTGTAGGGACAAATCCCTCCAGAGACATTATAAACTTACTGTTAGCAGAACCTGGTGTTTTCATCATGAAAACTAACATACACTGGTGTGAACTATAGCATTAGCTGAACGGTTGTGAACAACTACAGATGAGTTGCACTTCTTTTTCCTCCTCTGAATATGAAGGGTACTGGAAAGCACCCAGAAATCCTTACTTCCCAGAAGCACTGTAAAATTTCATTACTTGTTCTCTGTGACATTGTATTTAATAAGATATAATAAAACATAGATTCATATATAGTTATAATTGAATATTTAGTTATATATAGTTATATTAATATAGAAAATACATAGAATAAAATATTATTGACATATGAAGAGAGCCTGAGAATAAGCCTGCTTATTTACATAGAATTAACATAGAAAGGAGCACCTCTGAAGCACCAACAAATGCTCTTCACAGACCAAGTGTGGTTGCATGAGCAAAGGATGCATCATCATCATTTTTCCTTGAATGTGTAAAAATACTAACTAGTACTTCAATTGGCAAAAAGCCTGAATTTCAGAGGTGAAAGCCTGAATTTAGCTAGCTTTGCATGGCATCAGTCAGTTAACAGGGGAAATACAACAACCATGCTGGTACAGCAAAAAACAGTGGAGGTAATTAGGCTTTGTTTGTGCATTATTTATTTTAACAAATGAGTAATTTGTCTCCTCAGTGGGAGAGTAGCTCAATTTGCATTACTGGTCTTCCCCAATACCTGAAGAAGAAAAAAATCAGACAACACCACATCATACACTGAACAGAAACCTAAATCCTCATTTCCTGGTTTCCACAAAGAACTGCTAACACATGCTGTTAGTGCACAAAATAAACAAGAGGCTCTCACCAGAACTTGCTGCATTTCACAGTGAATCAGCAGTGAGGCTAGCTCTATGTCTTCACTGTAACCATTCTTGAGAGGAACTGACCTAAAACCTGAAAGAAAAACAAAAATAAAACATATACAAAGAAGTACTAGAGTCAAGGCAAAGAGTTATCAGCAATCACAGAAATGGTGCAAGCTGGCCATGAAATGCTTCACTGCTGAGAGCAAGCTTTCCTATGAGAATTACAGAGAAAAAAAAGACAAGAATGGTGGAACCAAGAAACAAAAGATTTCATTTGCTCTAGGAAACTAAAGTCAGATGCAGAGAAAAATCAGAAAACTTACTCTGCATATGTCCACAGCTAAGGCAATTAATTAAACAAATACTCTGACACAAAAACAGAAAACAAACCTTCCCAGATTTTACTCAGAGCACAGAACTCTGTTGCTGAAATGGAGTCCATGGTAAAGATAGTTAAAAACACAGGGATCATATTAGTAAGGAGACAGGAATAATATCAAAACATTGTTTTTGTTGCTTTCATCTGAAAAACAGCTCAAAGTAGCAGTGGAAGGAAGAACTTCAATGGAATCTCTTACTTTCAGAACAAAGAAACCTCCAGGTCTATTGGTACACAAGAACTATATTTAGCTTTCACAGAGTCATGGCACACTATTAGTAGCATTTCTAACACTGTCTTTGTTGTGATTTTTTGCTGCTGCAAATTTTTCTATCCTATCTAAACAGAACTAAAAATGAATACATAAATAGATTCAGAAGGCAAGATGAAGATTATTTTACATACTTTCACACTACACACCTAACATCATCATAAACAACAAACTGAAGGAATTCAGGTCAAAAAAGCACTTCTCATTGGCTGCCACTGTAGAGAGCAAAATCATAGCACAATAATTTTTTAACGTCATTCTGACTTAGCCCCTTATCACACCTCCTATTCTTACCTGATTTGATTCCTTTGATGGGAAAAGTGGCATGTGCTAAGAAATTGGGGTCACTGAACATATCCTCCTCATAAACAACAAAGCGCAAAAATGCTAGATTTGGATCATAAATTTCAAATTTCACTTGCTCCGGACAGGGTGCCCAAACTGGATTAAGACCATTGTCATCTGTAATGAAAAAGAAGCATTTACAGTGTGAAGCAATAAATTCACTTCATTCATATACGGGTATGTATCCCAGGCCATTTTTCTGGGCATACAAAGGCCCAAAAATCCTATTTACCATCTGTCTCATGTTGTAACCTCACTGCAGACAGTTTGTATTTGTTTATTTGTGAGGGGAGATAGGAGGAAACTTGGCAGGGATGGAAATCCATGAAGGAAAGCTATTATTTGTCTTTATATAGACGAAACCTCCATGGACCCTAATTCATTGGTTATATTCATGAGCCTCATGTTCCATATCACAGGAGAAGCATGTACGATGTACAGTGCTAATGTACGATGGCCCAATTCATTTATGGAACACTGAGTAACTTGGCGCATGCAATGCAGCTAGGAATTCTGCTGTCTGAGGTCTTGGTCACTCCTGACAAAAATTTAAAATCATAATCCTCTTCTCTGAAGTACTGAAGAGCCACAATGTACATTCTGTTCCTAATTTTGTATTTATCTTCCACTGCTGTCTAAGCTGTAGGTTTCAGTGGCTTAGATAATTAGATTCAAAGCCTCTTGTCTACCACAGGAACACTGCTGCATCCAGATATATTAAATTGTGAAAAGACAGCCAGTCAGTTTATTAAAGACTGTTCTGTCTTATCTTCTTACATACAAAATTTCAATAATCAATTTTTGTTTGACTGCCACTTAGATATTGTCCCATTTCAGTTGCTTACATGACGTTCACGTACACACACACACTCCTTATCCAGAACTCTCCAGGAGTAAGCTTTGATCAAAATTTTACTGCATTGCAGGTTACACAACTTTACAGCCGTATCTACCCAAGCTGTCTCTGAGGGGATGCCAGTCTTAGAACCCAACTTGAAATAAACACAGTCTGGATCTCACAATACTAACTCCCCATTTCAGCCAGAATGTTGGCAACTGACCAACTCTGGAGGAGGCACTTTCAAGACAGCGATTTTAAAAAAGCGTGCAGACTACACAAAGTGTTGCTCAGGCAAAAGCACGACACAGTTGCAACTTTTTGTGAACTAACAGTTCAGGTTTTATCTCTAAAAAAATCAGACATTCATTCAAGTTTTGCAAATTAACTCAGGAAAGCAAGAGAGCAGGTTACCAAATTACTCCCCATAAAGGTTGCTGGCCAATTATAGATATTATAAATTCATTATCATCGCCTACTTTAAGTGCACTCAAAGTATAACCCCACTACACAGAAAACTGCAGATACTCACTCACAACTGTTGTCTTGAATTTGTTGTTATCATACTCAGCCCCACATATTTCTACCTCTACAAAGGGACACGCAATGCTTCTACCAAGCTTAGGGAGATGACGAGCACCTAAAACCTTCAAAAGAAACTGTGAGTTACAACCACATCCAGAGATGAACTCACGTGTTAAGGTGGCCTACAGAACTAAAAGAGAATTTCACTAGAGAAAAAAGAAAATAAAACCAGAAGAGTATGCAGAAATGCACACTCCCCCTCTTGAATGTGTTTACATGTATTAAGCATACTATGTCACTAATAACAACACTCCAAATTATCTGCGTGACTCAGTGATTTTCATTGAAAGATATGATGGCTGACATTCACTGCACACAGTATGCAGTTCCAGATCAAGTTTGTAATATTACCTTCATTCAGTCTCCATAACCTTAAAACATTCCTGCTTTATTTCACAACCCCTTTTTACCTCTCCTCTGAACTGCAGTAAAAAGCAATTAATATGTTTCTGCCTTCTCAAAAAGCATATTTTTAAAGGACATCTCTCTTACTGAATGACAACTGAGAACAGAAACAAGCTCATCTTACATTTGGCACTAGAAGACAACATGGTATAATTTTCAAATGATATATCCCATTTCTCCATGAAAATGAGACTGACATCCTGATTAAGTCACAGCATACCAAATAATATGGTGAATGGGGAAAAAATAATCAGCTTATTATTTTTTCTGTTCAGTTTCTCTCTTTCATTATAAACATCTTTCATCCCCATACTTGAAATTTTGGAACTAGTTCATCTGTTGCTAATCAATATCCAGTAGGACATTTCTACTAAGAAGTTACTAGGTTGGAAATGCAAGCTAGTACATCTGGAATTTGTATTAGCAATTACACAAAATTATCCCTGGATTGTGTTTTTTGTTCTATAGCATGTGCTTCATTAGCATGATAAAGATATGTATTTCCTATCAGGAACCAGAGAAACTAGTTTTATTCTCAAACACTCTGACATTTAAAAACAGTATTCTGACAATCTGTCAGGTCTTGCTCTGAAATATAATAACTTTATTTATAGTTTTATAGATATTTATGACTTGTAAAAAAACATAATTTACAAGAGATTTACCCTCACTGTCATAATCATCTGCAATTTCCTCTTCGATTCATTTGGCATTGGGTCATACTCTTCATTTCTCATGCTTTCTGGCTGCAGAACATAGCCAGTGTGTCCATTAAGTGAAAACAAGGCATGGTTCAATTGCATGTATTTATCTAGGAAGAGAGTTAAACAGTCATAACAGAAAGATCCCCACCTGAATAAAAGGAAGTACCAGATTAATGGCTCCTCTCAGCAATTCTTCCTGGTTGACGCTTTCACAGAAAGAGTTGGAAAGGTAAGTTGGAAGACTCAGTTCCCCTCAGTAACTGAACCTGACAGGCCATTTTTCAACAGTTTTAATCCTAATAAACCCACCTCCATTCACAATTAGTTTCCTGTGTGTATGTCATAGGCTAGCTTCCCTTACCAGGAAGTTGTGTACAGCTTTCCCTGTGGGTGAAGAACTGTTCATCCAACTGAACTTTACTGCAAATATCTCTGCTTGCTTATCATGAAGAAATCAGAGTGGAATAAACCTTTCAGAGGTAACAAATGGGCTCAGAGATAGAGAGGCTGATTTTTGTGGACCTGCTTTTAACAGAGGATTCACAGATGCACAAATAGAACGTGGACAGAATCCTTTTTAAATGGAACATTACCTGGAGTCTGAAAGTTAAGAGCCACCATCTGAGAGCCACAAAGCCAGAGGCGAAATGGGTCATAGTTTGATGAGTCAACCCTCTGTCCTTTAGGATAGACACGTGTCAGTCCCTTCAAGTTGTATTTCAGCAACTCAACCGGCTTTTGCTTAACAATACTTTCTGCCTTGGTTTCCACAAAGGAACGGATTTCTTTGAAATCAGGATTTTCTACACAAGGGAGAGAGAAAAAAAGGGCTGTTATACAGGAAGAAAGAAGTTGACATTTACGCTTTATTTCTAATAACATTTTGTTTTACTTTGGTTTGCTTTGTCCTTTAATGAAATAATTGGCACTGTTTTAATGCAGACACAATAAACTGGTTGAACGTCAGGTCTGAAAGTTAAAATTGCCTGCCTGCCACATGCTTTGCAACAGGGCAGATAGGCTGTAGCCATGCTCTTATCTCATCATTGCTAATAATGCACTTCTGACCACTGCAGGACACATTTAAATGAAATATCTTTTCCTGGGTTTAAATGGGGAGAAGAAAGGGTCAGCCAGGGTTACCCAATGCCTCAAACAATGACTGTAATTATAATGCCTTAGCCACAGTGACAGCTTATTAAAAGCATTTGCAAAGAAACTTAAGGAAGAAGGGCACATTTGCTGGCTTCTCTGGAACACAAAGTACATATTTCAGTGTCAGATTCCATCCGCACACTTACGTGGATCCCAGTTCTCATTTATATTATGGAACTATATATCATTCCTATAGCTTACATATATGGCAAAGGTGCTAAAAAACCATTTTGAGAGTTCTGACAAACAAACATCAAGTGCTCAGCCAGATTTTTTAATCTCAAAAAAGCCACCTGACACAGAACTAGTGAACTTCCCTAATGAAGTTATATCAAGACGATGTCTTTAATCAATTAGGTAAGAAATCTGGGACAGTTTCAAGTTCTCTCTTCTTTCAAATCTTCCTTTCTAAAGGAAATTCACCAAGCCCAAGAAGTTTCCAAGTCTTTACTGTGATTGTACTGCCTACAAAAACATGGTGTGGGAAATGAGAACAATGAGAAAACTGCCCAAGCTTTCATCTCCTTGTTTATGGTCTCTTGTTTCTTTGTCTCATACCATTAATCAGTTCCACATTTGGTCCCCCACTTAAACCATAACAGGTTGAAATATGTGCTCAAAACAATTCTCATAAATCAGGGTCTTTTACCTGATACTTTATAGTATGAAAAGCCTTAAGCTCCCCTACTGTACAATTCAAATCGTCACTGAAAATTCTCCATGGGTGAGGCTCAATATTCTCTAGTAGAGAAAAAAATAGATTCTGTCTCCATTTCCAGAATTTCAACTAACATCTGTACAAATTAGTAGAAAAGTTAAAATTCAGATGTAATATTAAAGAAAATACCTAAATTGTCCTTGGTTTTGCTTGTTGGCTTGCAGTAGATTACCAGATCAGATAATTCAATAGCAATCAATTGATTCTTTTCCCAGTATTTCCTCCTGTTCTCCTGTAAAGTTTAATAAAGTTTTAGATTATGGACACACGAGGCACTATGGTACAGTAACTCCACTCTAACAAAATGGCTAAGTTGATGCATTCCTTTTTGCCCAGATTCTTATTTGATACTTAAAACACTTGCATAGATGTAATGTATTCAATTCAGAGAATGGATTAACCAAGTGCTTGGTTTTTTTTGTGTTTTTTTTTTAAAGCATGTTTCAGGGCATCCCCTTAATCAATTCTACTCAGAAGCTTGGCAACATTTTTTTTAATTTAAAAAAAAATAGTATTTTGGTTCTACTCCATTTTCATTAGATTCCTGACTCTACGCCTCATGTAAATGCAAATGTATGAAGGAAAAAATGCAAAATGTAGTGAAGTTTCTCTCTATTTACCATCTAAAGCAGGACCTAGGTCTTGTTAGTAACTCCCCGACAGCTAAATTCAATCCTCAAGAGCATCATTCCTGTAATATCCTATTTGCATATGAAACCAAAAATGTTATTTATAGAAAATCACATGTAATCATGTAGGCCTCACCAATAATAAGCCCACGATATACTTTCCGGTTTGTAAGCACCTGCTATGTGGAAGCTGAGCCAAAGTCCTTGCAGCCACAGACCGGAAGCTACTGAAATCAGCAAGACTTGCCCTGAGCAGAGATGTTTTGGCTGGAGGCTTTTCAGACACAAGAAGCAATTACAGGACAGAAAATGTTAGAAGAGCCCCATACCAAACAGCTATTAGCTTTGGTACAAGAGGTTATGAAGCAGCAGCAATTAGGAAGTCTTCCAAAAGAATTCTCTCAACAAGATGAACTGAAGAGGAAAGAAAATCAGAGAAGCTGATGAGTTGCTAGAATGTTTCCGTGAACCAGAGATTATACATCGAAGTCTAAGAAAAGCACGGAGGAATACAGCATTAAGAACTGAAACAGACTTGGAAAAAAAACCCAAGCCTGGAAACACAAATGTTATTGTACTTTACTAATGATTTATTAGTTTCCCAGACGTAGCTCAACAGTATGCAGTGCTCCTTATAGCAGTGGAGCGCTTCCAGATGCCTTGAGCTCACTTTTAGACATAACACAACAGAGATACCCAGCTAGGAGAGCTAGTAATGAACGAGGTACAGGAAGCCTTTTTATATACAATGAGCACATCCCCAAAATAAACTGAAAACATGTCTGTGTCATAGTGCAGCATTATACTTTTTCCTTCTCCAAAATTTAGACTGTTAATTGTACTGGCAAATAAGGCCTTTCCTTGCCTTTTTCCTCTCCCCATGCTGCAAGGGTTTCAAGAGGCTACACTCAGAAAAGCCTCCTGATTGACAGAAATGAGTTTAAAGCATCTTTGAATGCAGGCTTATGTTTAATACTTCCCTAACCATACAGAAGGGGAGAAAGCTGCCAAGCTCTTGAAGAGCCATTGACGTGCTATGAAAAACAACCGATTTAGAGACACCACTTCTAGGCCAGGTTTCTCTTTTTCTCATTTTTATTTCTAAATGAAAGTTTGGCATAAGAATCACATCTCTCCTCCGTCAACAGCAGTCCCTGCTGTTTCTTCCCTTGCTGAATTTGCTGCCCCCTCTGCTTGAGGCACCAACTTGCTTGCTATAAATGGGATTCTGATAACCCTCAGAATATTGCCACTCCAGATGAAAGATAAACAGCACAAGCCAACACAATACTGAAAAATATTTTCCATCATTCTTAACACCCACTCAATAATAAAGAGTAGAAACAGCAAAGGAAATAGTATTCTTAAGCATAGTCAACACAAGGGCATTTTGGCCATGTCAAAGACTTCTTAAATACTAAAAAAGACAACAGGGAAGTACATTAATACATTAGAGCAGAAAAAGAAAGCCTTGAAGAATGTTTTCAAGTGGAAGTAGTAATACAGGTATATAGATTAGGTATGTAACTTGGTAAAGTTTAGCAGTATAAAACACATCCTATTGTAAACTTAGAGCAGTACATATTAAAAACCAATAAAGGGGTATAATTTTAACAATACCTCTTCTGCAGTTTTCCATGTGATTTCACGGACACTTTGGTACCATTCAAACAGTTCTTCTACTTTATCAGTTGCAAATTCAACACACGGATCTTCTGGATTCTTAGGTTCCAAAATGAAGACAAAAGGCTTTTTGTGTTTCCCTTGTGGCATTTTCACTGTTAGGTAAGTAGCAAGAAGTTTACACTAAAATCCAGAAGTTCTTCTATGCTGTCATTGTTGAATTATTGCAACAGCCAGTGGCCAAGTCCTGGCTACTGTAATAAGTGGTCTTATGGGGCTGAACAATTAGTCTCAGAATGTTTTATAATATTAATAGTATTTGCTACATCAATATAAATAGTTTTCAAAGCCAAGTATTTTATGCTAAACACAAGGGATCCTCTTCAGCACAGAAAGTTCAGGAGTCAACATATACAAATCAGAAAGTACATACCAACATTGTAGGTATTTAGTACCAATATGCCATGACACAGAGATCCTAATGGATTGTCCTCAATAATCTGTGAAAAACACGAGATACAGCTGACACAGCCTTCTGCACAGAATATTAACAAATAAATACACACCACTAACTCTAATTACACTTTCATTGAAAGCAGGTCCACTGTAATATTTAAAAGGCAAACTAATTCTAAGTTTTGGGCAAGTTATAGCTTAGATAAGCTATCTGAAATCAAATACTGGTATAATATACAGGAAAACAGAACCTCTTAAAATCCAAGCAAATCAGTTATCTCCTTGAGTAGTTTTCCTTGATGGACATCCTGACAAAAATGCTTGACAGCACAGAGAACAGCGAAGAATGCATTCATTTCTTTATTCTGCATTCCCTTAAACACAGCATTCAAAGTCCATAAACCAGATTTCCACTTCCAGCAGGCAGCGTGTTCCAGGGAAACACAGCAGACAAAACCTTAAACCTCACCTGGCTTTCAAGCTCAGCAGAATTATCAGATGATAGGTCTTCAACGTAATTAGATGGAAAATAGTGTTGGACTTTTTCTCCATAATCCCCTTTCCACCTGAATTTAAAAAGAAAAGCATACACAGAAAAAAAAAATAGTTTGTTTCAACAGGCCATTAATGAAGAAATTATACTATGATTCTATGAAATAATCCTCAATAAATTGGTCATTAATACCCAACAATAGCTCCTCTAGTTGGCAATCATCAAAAATATAAGTGATGAAGTAGTCGCAAGATCTAACAAAGTGATCCTTAACTGTAGTAGCAGATCATTTCAGAGGGATTACAGTTACTGTATACTGCAATTAATGACTTAAGAGGCATTTCCCCCTCCAGTACTAAAAATAGTATTATGTGGTTGATTGCCCCGCAGAAACTACTGGGAAATATTAGATTCCCAAGCAATTTGCAAGGCAGCTAAGAAACAAAATGACTTATGAAAGGAAACTATACAGACAACTAAATAAGATGGATTTCATTCCTGAGAAGTGCTAAACAGAGCAAAAGAAACACAGTAATGATGACGAAGGTAACAGATGCACGACTTCTCAGAACACACAAGTGTTAAGGAAGGATTAAAGTAGTAAAGGAGAAACAGGGGATACACTGGCATGATGAAGATTCTGCAAGCTGAGGTTAGTTCTGTAGGGCCAAACAATGCAAAAGACATGATAGAAGACTTGCATTTGAGGTTTTTTGCTTTCATTTAGTATATCTGCATTAGCATTTATAAGGCCACATTTAATAAGCAGCAATCAGACAACAGGCAAAGATTTTTAAAAACATGCTATCCAAAGTTTAATCTTTCTCTCCCATCCAGTATGTCAGTAGGAGTTCTCCAACGAGGAATCTTCGTCCTTACCAGCCTCCAGTTTCCTTTGTGACATTATGAATCAGAGCTCCGCGACTGAAGCTCAATTCATCACTTCGTTTGGCTCTGTAGTCATACAAGGCTTTCACTGTTCTCTGAGGCTTTAGGAGAAACAAAGCAAACAGGTCATCTAGGGGGACAGGTCATAAAATGATCAATAATGCAATTTTATTTTTAAGAGGTGGAGGAGAGGGTGGAATTGGATCCTTTTTTTGTTGTTGTTATGAAGCTCAGAAAACACTGTATTAAAGTTCCATAGTGACATCTATTGTTGGAAGCAAGTAATGCTACTTAACTGCTATTTTCAAGTATCAGCTTGAAAAAAAAAAAAAGTTTTGTTCGGTTTTTGAAGAGCACTGCAATATAATCACTGTAGAAAAAAAAAAGTGAAGTGTCAATCTTCTATCACCATTACATGTATTCACATGCAGCTGGAGCTCATAGGCTTAAAAGTATTCAGTGAGCTTCCACTTCCAAACCACATCAGCTATCCTGCCTACTCATATTTCCTTTAGGAAGACATCTAGTTTCAGTAGAACAAATAATTGCTTTATCTTGGACTTGTTAGTACTCAAATTCTTCAGCAGCAATATAAATACATCAGCCAGAAAGACTAGAAGAAAATTATAGCCACTGAATTAACAAACAGGTTAACTTTTAGGAGAATCTAGTAGGAGACATAACAAGAATAAGAGGTAAGGAAATGTCTGCTGTGCCACTTGTCATTAAATTTTGGAGCATACCTGAATGAGCACATGTATAAGTCAAACCACCTCCGCAGACTAAATAGCAAGAAGTGCCTGAATTCCCAGTATGGGTGAATCAATACAGGATTTGCACAGAGAAACTGTGTCGGTACAAATTTTGAGTAGATACAAGAAAAAAGTCACACCATTCAAAAGTTCACCTGTCTAGTCCCCCCATAAATCAAGCAGCCTAACACTTTCAGTTAACCTTTCCATTACTGCTAACAGGAGATCAACAAACAATTCTCATCATTTTCAGAAATCTAAGAGAAAACGTGAAGGCCATCTCTCCTAAAACCTACCACTGTAGGTGTGATTTCACTGGGTTCCACGTACATCTTGACATCATAAAGAGAGTTAATATCTTTTTCCTAAAAATGGGAAAAAGGAAAAAAAGGTAAATTGCAGTAATCAAAAATTAGAAAAATACCTTTCTGACAATAGAGATGCAAACTGAAGATCATAATACAGGTGTCTGGCTTCCCTCCTCATCTCTACAGTTGAACACAGCTGAACAGCAATATTAACAATAATCATGAGGTCTAAAATTCCTTCTGCTCCTTTTAGTCTTGCCAGAAGAAACAGAAAAAAACAGACTTGAATTTCCTGAAAGATGGCAAATTTGTTTTTTCCTGCAGCTTCCATTAGCCATACATTTGAAAACAGATGAGGTCATCTCAGGCTTTTCAAAAGTCAGTTATCTGTTTGAAGCTCTCTTATCATGAAATACATCCATCCAGAAAGCAGGCATCTATCCTAAGCTAATTATCCGGTCTCCCTTTTTAGTCAGTGAACAGACAGGTATCTCTGAGGGAAATTTCCTCACACTTATCTGAAAGGGTGAGCCTTCAGAGGTACTTCTCACTTCTTACCACAAAAGGCAGCAGGACACCACCTGGGAAAGCTCCAAAGTGGTGAAGTAAATGCTGCTGTCTGTCCAGGATGACAGGCACATCAGAATCTTTCTTTCTGATCTTTAAGATGTCTGCCTACTCCAGAAACAGAAGAGAGGGCCAACTGCAGGTGAGGCTATAATCCAAAACAGAGCAATATCTCCTACTTCATGAAGGAGCTTTTCTAATCAAATCACAAGGAAAGCAGAAGCCACCCTGTTAACAAAGATGAAGCTTTTTCCTTCACATGTCTCAAAAACTTTGTGAGAAGTCAGCGTAACTATCTTAATTTCACAGACTGCTTAAGCTCCCCTGAAGGACATCTATTATAGCCAGAACCAAACCCAGCTCCACCAGACCCAGACTTGGGACTCCATCTGCTAAAGCACGTGGCACTCATACAAAGGACATCACTTACTGTGCTGTAGCGCTCCAGCAGCTCCTCAGTCACAGGGTAACGTAATTTCATTTTCCTGTACAGAGGGTGCTTCTCATAGTATGTTACCAGCTCCACTAAACTCTCAAAGTAGGCTGACGTTCCAAGCACAAAATGGCGACCTTCTTGCTGAATTCGGAAGTGCTTCACCTTCCCCTCAGCTCTGTGAAACAAGTACAAGTGCTGTTAAAGGTATTGGTACTTGGCATAGTGAAAGCATCAGTGCTGCAAACTAGACTAAAATTGCTTTATGCACCTTAATCACGTGAAATAGTTTCTCCCTCTTCCAAAACATCTTTTATTCAAATTGAATTCCATTTGCCTGATTAAATTCACAAAAAGATATTCTGACTTTTCTACAGTGTGCAGAGCCTCGGGAAAAATCCATGTTTTTGCCTAGATTAGATTTCCTTATTTTGTTCCTCTACACAGGGGTATTCTGTCACTTTCAGACTAACATAAATGTCTAGAATCAGACTGAGAGTCCCATCGGAATCCGCTGCTGCTGATCTGCCGCTGTCCCTGAGCAATGAGTCAAACTCACCTCAAACACAATTTGATTTGAAGGCACAACGGAGAATACCGTAATTCTATACTTTTTATTAATGTTGTTAGAGGCACCAGAGTTTCAAAAATATTTTCTCTGGCAATAAAAGCCTACAAATAGGTAGAAAACAACGTTGTTTTGACAGATACCAAACAGATTTTAGTCAGTTAGATGGCAGGGTGGAATTTCCAGAGGATAAGGACCTAGAATTATTGCTGAACCAGCACCAGAAAGAAATTCAAAACAGCACTCTGTTGAAGGGAACATCAAGGAAGTAAAAAAGGGTCACGCACAGCTCTGCACTGGAAAAAAGAGAACAGCTGTTGTCCAAATACATTAGTAAAGTTAATAAGGTTGATTCCATTGACAATTTACTGCTGTACACTTTCTCACACGTTTTTGACCACACATGGTCTACTATACAGATCAACCATACTAATTACTCAGAATCTGACAGCATGACTTTATGACTCAAAAAAGCCCATTTTTAAATGAGAGAAAAACAAACAAACAGAAGAAAACCCAGAACACTGTTGGCTATTAGATAATATATTCATACCTGAAAGTCATGGCAAATGAATCAGGCTCATCTCTCTTTCTAATTAGAAAGGCTCCATCTCGAGGAATTCTCATCAGCATGTCTTCTGCCTCTCCTCGACTCAAGTTGCTATAGTACCAACTACAACAGTCAAAAATCAAAATGGACAAAGGATTACAAAGCTTGTCTAATGTAATTCAGTAACACTAACAGGTAGTGTTACTAACAACAGAATCTCTAACACTACAAGAAAAATTATGCATTCAATTTTCCACACCTTGCCATCTACAACAGCATCTTATTACAAAATACTTCAACACAACAGCTTGTTTTGGATTAAACCATCATGAAGATGGCAGAATACCTTGCCTCCCCGCAATGATAAAACATAAATCAGTATTTCTTCCCACAACAAAGTCACTGGATTCTACTTCTCATCTGCCATTCAGTTTTCAGTAGTTACAATCACAGTTTTGACACAGTATTTTCCTTTATCTGTACTTGGGCTTCTCGTTAAACCTACTAGGTATTTGACTCTAAGAGGGAGAGACATGGGATTTGACAGATGGACCACTCAGTGGATAAGGAATTGGTTCAGTGATTGCATTTGAAGAGCTGCCTGATGTTCAAGTGGAGACCAGTGACAAGTGGTATCCCTCAGGGGTCAATACTGGGAGTAGTGTTATTTAACATCGTGGTTGGTGACGTAGACAGTGGGATTGAAAAGCTTAAAGTCATAGATCTATATTTCTCAAGGAGAATTCTTTTTTCTGATTGCAGAGAAAACAGATCAAAGTGCAACAATGAGAGTGTTCTCCCATCAAAGAAGAGCAAGCTCTGCCCATGATCTATGTCAGGTAAATACCAACTGGAAATAAACATCAAGCTATACCACTTCCAATCAGCATGGGGCCAAGTCAGCCTAACCAATTCTGACAAGGGTCAGCTAGAAGTGAGGATTAGGCAAAGGTAACTGCACTGGGCCCATTGCCCCAGTTATGAGTTTCCAGATGGCACAGAACAGTTGCTATATTACAGTCAACTACTAAGTATCTAACCCAACCCAACGGATACTATAAATCACTAAGCAGAGAAGGAAGAGATTATACACTTCCACAGCAATACAGTTCTCACTGATTTTTCTAGTTGTTGTTAGCAAAATTGCTTTCCAAGTGACTGCCCTGTTCTAACAGGTTCTGACAAAGTCAGTGATCTTATCCGCCATCTCTCAAGGAGGTTTATCTCTAACATCCATGAACAAGGAACAGTCAGGTATGCTCTTGTATCTGGAGAATCTTGTAAAAAAATCCAGGATCATACAAGAAATGCAAAATACTCTGGAACGTAACAGCCCTTCTGCTTGGTTTCTGTTGTACGTACTCTTTATTTTCATGAGGGCTGGGATTAGGCACAGCATCAGTGAGACGCAGATCAAATTCAGCACACCTCAAGTGGACCTCCTTGTAGTGTTGAATGAGATCATAGATGCTATCAAAAGTGACATTGTCTGTCAGGTAGTATTTCACAGTGTCCCCATCACTTGAAGAACGGATACGGCAATGCTGGACTCTACCTGATCTCCTGAAGAAGGAAAGAGGGGGATAAGAGGAAAAGAAAGGCATTATAACACCTTTTAGTCTTAAGCATTTCCTCACCCATTAATAGTTATCAACTTGATAAACTTGCAAAAAGGCAAGAAATCTGTATTATCTCTTAAAATAACCAAAGTAGCAACAGCAACAAAAATCCTGACAAGTGTTATCACAATCCCCAAAATACTATTTGTCAGTACACAGTTGTTCAAAATATCTCAAACACACTCTGTTCAAAACTTACTCTGACAACTCTGATGGCTCAGAAATCCATCTGAAAGACTCGTCAGCAAAGACCAAAAAAAAAAAAACAACCAAAACCACACCCAACAAACTATCACGGAGAATCGTTTATTATTTTCCCTCAAGAGGATACTTTCATTGGAAAGATAAATCTCTACTAATAAAGGCTATGAGCGTGGATAAGGCGGATCAGTGTGGACACTTGTAATTTATCTCAAAACTAAAAGATCAACTTTTGGCCCATTAATAGAAGAAGTAACAAACCCTGCATCCCGACATAGGAACAGAAATGTGAGAAAAGGAAAAATACATCAGAGCAGCCAGTCCCCTCTTGATAACTGCAGCCCTTCAAGTAGAGCCTGCTCAGCCATAAGGTGCTATTCTGTGCACTGAAGTTCAATGCAGAAAACAGTCTCTCAAATCCAATCACTACCAGTCTAATAAATAAAAACTACTAATTCTTACTTCCTCTCAGATACAAGCACATATTTACATGATACATATTTTTATGCAACACAATATGATAAACAAAATTCAGACAAAGTTTTTATGACAATCACCATACCAGAATGACAAGGTGCAATCATTAGGGAAAGCCTCGCTCTCCCTAACTAGGAATGTTCCATCCTTGCCACCCATTTCAGCACAATATTCTTGGAGCAGCTTCTCAGCAGTTGTTCTCCCCTCTTTCATTTTTCCATGGAACCATTTCTCCTTTAAGTGCAGTTCAGTACGTTTTACCTCCTAGACCATAAAATAAGAATTTTTATTGTCCATTTCTAATTAATAATACTTAGCCAAAGGTATATAAGAACTTTGACTGTGAGTAGATACATCAGCATTAACCTTTAATTATCAAAATCAATTTTCATGGTCTTTGTACTCATCATTTGTATGTCCTCAATTAGCCAAGGGAAATAATATATTTTTTTTAATTAAAAATAGAGATAACTGGAGTACCTTGGCAAAGATCCCTTTTTAAAAACTTATTTGTAGATACACATATTGTCAGATACAGATTATCTCTAATTTCAATAATGTCAACATAAAAAATACACATCTGTAAACAACAAAATTAGAGATTAAAAAGAAGACAAGTAATAAAAAATAGCCATCACCTTTGATGAATCTTCATCAGCATTCTGTTCTATGACATCACTGAATGAAAGCTTTCCATCAGCAATAGCACAGTAATGCCGAGTCCATTGCTAAAAGTTGAGAGAGTTTAAAACTTATTAGTAAGAGTCAGACTCTAAATGACAATTTCCAGCACTAAACAAATTTCCCCTCAATCACGTGTCATGAACTGAGGACACAAATACTGAGAAAACTCATGCATGCTTCCTCCAGTATTACACAACACAGTAGCAAACCACAGCAAACATCATATAAGCTTTACCTGTTCTATTGCATCCCACATGTAAAGTTCTCCTTGTTGTTTTTTTTCTTCTTTCTTGTCTTCCAGGTTGACATCAATGTCTCCCTTTGGCCCCAGTTTTTTGTGCTGAAAAGGAAAAAAAAAAGAGTGTATAGATACAGTCATACAGAATTACATGTAAGGTCGATCACACAATCTCACATATTCAGTATTACTGGAAGTATCTCCCTCCTTTGCTCAGCTTTTGTCTAGTACTATCAGAACAGCAGCTGTTCCACAAAGCTTTATGTAACAGTAGTGGAATTTATCTTTAAGATTTAAATCTCAAAACAAGTATTTAAAAGATAGTACAGGTATCATTCAAGCAATGAAGAAAGAGTTTGGTAAGCTTACAGTTCCTTATGGGACACTTGCATAACAAGAAATAAGGACAAGATAAGACAGATTCTGCATAGATCAGGAAATGAGGAACAAAACCAAAACAAACAAACAAAAAATTAAAATGAAGTACACCGTCCTAGAACAAAAATTATCAGGAACAAAATATTTTATAGAAAGGGGATAAGTTCTACTTTCTTCTCATTGCCACCTAAATCCTAGTCTATGGAACACACCACTGCGCCAGCACAGAAAGAAGTAAACCCAACGAAGACCTGAGTAGTGCTACACAACTTAGCCCAGATCTATTCCAGCAGCATGAAGGATACTAGATGGATGAACAAGAAGGGCAAGTTACTGCAAGGTCAGGAACAGCATCAGTGCTTATATGGGGTGGAGGAAGACAGCTCTCAATTCACAGCTACTAAAGTTCATGGGGTTTTCGTGCAGCACACAATTTGGCTGACAGAAAAGCACAAGCCAGTACCCTCGAGAAGTATTTTACATCTAACTCCTGCTATATACACACTGAAAAAAGTCCTCAGTTACAATGAAAAATGATGACATGACGTTTTAGGCAATCCCAGTGCAGCAATGAAAAGCTTATGACAAGGCATGACAGGAAAGAGAAGAAAGCAATCAAATACAGTCCACAGAGCAAATCCTTGTAGAAAAGGCTGAACAGATGAAAATGCAATATCTGGACTACTCTGAAAGAAGACTGTAAAAGAAGTAAAAGGCTGGCCACAGCAAAAAGAGCAAAAAAAAACAAACCCAAAACATTAGAGAACAGTATTTGTTGCAACTTCTGTAATTTCATTCTTGTAGGAACATTCTTTCTTTAAAAGTACATCAGCAATAGTTGTAAGTGATCAGTGTGCTTTCAGTACACTCACATTTAACTACACACTGAAACAATACAATGCAAGCTATGTTGAAGGGCAAGGCTCAGCAATACCTACCTTGAAAGGGTTCATGAACATGAGCAGCTCAAGGGGCTAAAGATAATATCAAATACTTAAACTGCAGTTAATGACAAGATTAATCCTCTCATAGGTAGTAGTTCTTAAATACATTCAGTTCTGCAAACTCTACTATAGGAACATTTCAATTTCACAGGCTTATCTGAAAAATCCCAGGGCCCTTACAGCAGGAATGGACTCTGTTTACTGACAACATTTGCCAGGCAAAAACCAAATAACACAACTAGCTTACTGACAGGTGCTGATCTATTTATAAAAATTCTTTAATGCTGTTTTAGGGAGGAAAGAATGATATGGATGTTCTCATGCAAAGTTTGAAATTCCCTTTAAGTCAGATCTGTCATGTTATTTATTCATGTGCCTATACAATTCCCCTTCTGTGCACTGCGTGGTAATAAGAGACAGTTTAGAGAAAGAAAAAAAGTAAAGAAAAGAGAAAACTAAACACATAAATTTAGGTTTTCTACTTCCTGTTCTTCTGCACCTCACAGTGGGGTGCTATCATTTCCAGTCCTACTTTAAAGAACTAAGTTTATATCCATCTACCCTTGTTTCTTCTGTTCTGCAGTTCAATACATGTGATGTAGTACTGTAACAAGAGCTGGAAAACAAAAACATGGGCAAAAAGCAATTTTTATTTTACTGAAAAGATCAAGAGCAGCCTCAGATTATCCACTTAATTTTGCCTTTCAAAAAAGTTCTATTGCAGTTTCAATCCAAGAAGACTTCGTCCAGTTATATGCCTCATGTTGTTGCACAAAACTCCCAAGTAAAACATCAATATTGCCTAGCAGGTAAGACACCCTCACAGTGAACGCCTTCCAAGAGAAGCACTGCAGTCTTTCAGAAGTGGCTCACTAAAAACTGCATATGTAAATCAAACTGAGTTAGTAAACACCAATCAATTTTTGCAGTTTCCAAAGTAAGCAATCCTGACAGCTTATGTCAGCAGCCTTCAAGTGCTTTGGGTTTCACATGAAGGTCAGGCATTCTTTGAAAAAACAGCTGACATTAAGCTTACTTTCTACTCAAGAACATACTTCCAATATTTTTAAACCCACCACTAATCGTTTAAGAAGTCTATGATGAGCCTCTGCAGCAATGAATTCTTGCTAAAATTTAACAATGACATTTCAGAAGGTGGAAGACCTTCAGAAAAGAGCTGACGTTCCCTTTTGAACGTAAATTATCGGTACTAGTTGCAAAGAAAACTAACAGCAAGCACTTCAGCATGCATTCTCACAGAACTCCATGCATTATAGCAAATTGGAACGGGGTTTCTTGTCTCCTCAATAGAAACCAACAGTTAAGCTGTGAACTCAAAAGTAGTAGGCTGACTCCAGCTCGTCTTCCCACTTTATCCATTAGCACACAGTACAAACATACCTTGATGATGATTTTTTCTTTCAGTTGAGTTGGTGATGGCAGCTGATCTGCACTAGCTTCAACAGGTTTCATTAAAAGCTGATCCCCAAATACCTCCTTGAACACTTTGGCCATGTGTCGTTGCTGTTCTACACTACAGTGCTCTTCAATTGACAGAATGACTGGGTACCTTGAAGAAAACACACGAATGAAGTCATTCCCCTTGCTTCAACTGAGAAGGCAAGGAAAACATCAGCCTATCTCAACTCTAAAATAAAGAAAATCTTTAAAGCAAACAAGATGACAAAAGGAGTAGTTATACACACAACAGATAAGATCAGAAGGGACCTCTAGAAAGCACCTACTCCAAACCCCTTCTTTAGGAAGGACCAATTCCTAAGTAAGATCAGGCTGATCAAAGCTTCGCCCAACCAAGTTTCGAATAGCTGCAAGGACAAATATTTCTTAAGTGTCAGAAGACAGCAACCAGTCTTCCTCATTAATCTCTTCTCCAAGTTAAACAGTTCTGTGAGCCTATCCTCGGATATCATGTGCTCTGACTCTAATATTGAAAACCAAAGCAAAGAAGACATGGAGTGCTTCAATCTTCCCTGTAAGTCTCCCGTCCAATTCAGCAGAAGGCTCAGTTTTCTTAATCTTCCTTTTGTTGTAGTTCTACTTGCAGAAGTTTTTCTTGTCCTTTGCATTTCTCAGTGCTTTCATCTCCAGATGAGCTTTGGCTTTTATAATTCTGTCCCTGCACATTCAGAAAATACTTTGATACTCCTCCTGAGAAGCCTATCCCTCAACGAATGTAGGGAAAGCATAACACCATACTATTGTTTTGAAGGAACCAACTTGCACTATGGTTTTCATTAACACAAGTATGCCTGCCATGTTTAAGAAAATAATTCTTGCCCTCTGTGTCCAGTTGACAAAGAGATAAAATTGGAAGACTGAGAGCCCTCTCTCATTCCCACTTAGTGGGTAACAGTTTTCTTGTTAAGGACATCTCAGCACAAGATTTAGAAGAAGGGCAGAGCAGAGGTGCAGATTTAAACTCATACTGCCAGCTCAGGAATTATGAATTATGAATCTGTGAATTCTAAGATCTTCCCTACAAGCAACCCAATAGATAAGTAGCTTGTCACTTCTTATTTTCTTGTTTTTTTGTTTTTTTAAGGCGTACTATTCAGAATTTGAAGTTTCACATTTTAATTCAGTAAAAGAAGATCTAAGCAAGGAGATGGGGACTCCTTTAAGGTATTTCACTACCTTCCCCAACAGTAAGCCATTATGGAGCAGCACTTTTCTCAAAACTGAATCAATAAAATAAAAAAAATCTGTATTTGACAATAATGAGGAATACTAGGATTTCATTCTTCTCTTACTTCTTTTTTCTTTAAATCACAGATGAAAAAAGTTCAGGAAAATCTAAGTATTCAAGAACAAGCTTAAGGAAAATAAATCAAAGCTTACTCAGATGTAACAA
Organism: Gallus gallus; assembly: GCF_016699485.2. NCBI lineage: Eukaryota > Metazoa > Chordata > Aves > Galliformes > Phasianidae > Gallus > Gallus gallus. Next base: position 15,349,508 of record NC_052542.1, on the reverse strand, counting down.
AAGCGTGATCTTTGATTGCCTGCACTACATCATCAAATTTGATCTTTGTTGTCCGTGTCCATCCATGGTAAATGATGGGCTTCCCATCAGGACCATCCCAGCAGTCCACTACGAAAGACAAGAAGAGGAAAAATGAAGACATCAAGCAGTAGAAAGAATATAATGTAGATCCAGTCCTTCAGAGCGTTTCACACATTGAGTCATACACTGAATTCCAATAAAATATTCTAATTGATGAATTAATGTTTCTCAGAGAGGCAATTAAGTTCCCTAAGAGCACTATCAAGAAAATAAAATACAATTTTTTCACAAAGCATTCTTACCTCAGAATCTGGAAAAGGGGGATTCAGGTAGCCACCTGTCTTTTTACTAGATTACATTAACTTTCCATGGAGAAATACATCCCAACAAGCTAGGAGCATATCTGTTTTGATGAGTTTAACCCCAAAGCTCTAATTAGACATGTTTTTGTATTTCCCAAATTGAAGGGGGCCTCTGGTTAATTATTAAAAATGTTGACCAAGAAACTAGCATATCAAGAAACTGATGAAATAACACGAAATTCTAGTCAAACCTTTCAAAGAGATAAACAAATACAGGGGCAAAGAAGGATAATGAGTTAGTAGAGAATAACACTAAGATATCAACTGCTTTGCAACCAAATTAAACAGGCTGACAAATACCATCTTGGAATTCCAAGGGAAGAAGAACCAAGCAAGTAAACAGGGTAATAGTGAGACATGACAAAAACAACTTAGGGAATTGGTGTTGGTCACGTGACTAACTTCAGTTTAAAAAACAAAAAACAACAACAAACAAAAAAACACCTATTTTTTAGTACACAAGAGAAACAGTGCTTATAAGGAGAACGTGTTATAAACCACTCCATGAACTCATTACTTACACTCAATACATCGGCATCCCATCCTAAGACACCTGATGTAAGCTTCTGTGGAGGATTCACTTCGAAGCTGGTCTCCTGTCAGATATCTAAGGAATAAGAGAAAATTGCAAGAGAACACAGGCAATTAATTTCAATCAGTTCCCACTCACTCACTGGGCAAAATGTTTTCCTCCATTATGAAGGCAGTATGTTGATTTTATTGACTTCTTTTTCAAAAACTTGCTACAGAATAGATGGATTCTACTGAACCAGGTGCCCTTCAGATCAGAATAGTAGTACAGAATTTTTCCGCAGGACAAGTGGGTCGTTACAGCATTTTTAAGTTCAGGTACAAATAATGTTAACATGACCTCAAAAAGGCTGTCAGTGCTCGGAAAAATTGAGGCTCCTTCAATATCTTTCATTTCTGGAACAGTTTGAGCTCAAGGCTTATTTTGTAACAGGATTCAGGGTTTTTGCAGAAGAGCTCACTTATATCTCAAAGCCTACGTAAGACAGTAAGAGAAGAGGAGAAAGGAATCCCAGAAGCTGTCTTTGCCACATTTACACCACACTTCAGGAAGATCTCACACAGCCAGACAGTGTATTTCTGGATATCATAATTCAAAAGTTTTACTTCCTCCTAACATGTGCCAAGTCTGCTTGAATGGGGATAGACAGTGGGACCTTTGGTAACTTACGTGTTATGAGAGGAAGAAATCCAGTAGTGGGACAAAGGATTATTCATGTCCTGCACATCTATTGTATCATATTTCTCATCCCAAATACTGTTTTCTTTTGCAAAAAGGTAAGTGAGGAACTAAAATACAAGGAAACAGACAGAATTCAAATGTTTTGACCATAAAAGACTAAACGGAAATCCAACAACGTAGCAGAAGCATCCTAAAGGATCTGTCAACCCACTGAGAAACCAAGAGCTAGCAGTGAAAGAAAAATGTTTGTAAGAAACTATTAGAAAGTATCATCATCTTACCTCATCAACAAAGAGGAAGGGTTCAGCAGTTTCTCTCATAGTGTCATCAACAAACTCAGTCATTCGTTCTCGGACTTTACTCAGATCTTGTGCCCAAGATTCCTTCAAATTATAACAATAAAGTAGAAAATACCTTTAGATGTGGTGATATGCTATATAAAATCCAATAAATAACAGAGAGGCCTACAGATAAGATATAATTAACCACTCTCTCAGCTATCTTGCTGCCAATGCATTTTGTTGTATGTACATACCTAAGCAGTTTCCTCTTTGATACTCAGGAGAGAAAAAAGTTTTCCAGTCAAGTACATTTATATAGATTGAAGGCCCACAAGTTATACTCTACATACATACACACACACAGGAAAAGCTGGCCTCCTTTAAGTATATGCCTTAACAATAATTTCTTTTCACTTCTAAGTGCAATCTGAATGCCCTTTTAACACAGTGAAATAAGAGAAAAAGAAAGTAGCAACTTTATACAGGAAGTGCACCTCTGACTTTTCAATTGTATTTGCAAACATGGAATTAGCACACCAAATACCACACTATCTAAAAGACACAGTGATAGAGAACTGGAACACAGACTGATTCCAGCAGTAGTCTCAGACTCATAGAATGGCTTGGGTTTGAAGGGACCTCAAGGATCATCAGCTCCAACCCCCCTGAGACTCACTCCATCGTATCCTTTTACGAATGTCTAGCCTTAAAGATCGGCCTATATATTGAATTACGATTTTTCTTCCACAGTGTCTGTGCTAAATAAGATCACAGGAGACTATGAAGACAGATCTAATCCCTGCATCCATCGTTATCTGCTTGCTGGAACTGAACACCAGACTAGCCTCATTCAAAAGAAAATTAACTTAATGTAGGCAGTCGGCTTAGCTTTTTATTTAAGAGCTGACAAAATGGGGCCATGGACAAGGTAATACCCCAGATGTATTCATGGTGACAGCTGTAACTAGGTCAGGCTACCATGCAGCATTTCCAAACTTTTCTGTTTACCTGCATGACTAAACGGAGATCTGCTAAAACCACTGCCCTAATTTATCCTGTCTCTTTTCCTCTAATGCATCTTTAGAGTCGTTACATGGATAAATAATAGTTCTTGTGAAATTCAACAGCAACGAATCAAGAGACATCTTTCCACGACCTAAAATTTGATTTATGTCAGATGTAATACTATGACATAACTTTTATGGGGGTTGTTTTGTTGTTGTTTTTAAAGCCTCATGTAATTCTGAGAGACAACCTCAAGAAAAAGTAACTCACAACTTCTACAACTTTCCCACCTGCTGCTCATGTAGGAGAAACCTCTGAAAGTCATGGAGATGAACTGCTGAAGCATCTGGACGGTCAGTATTTCTTTAAAAAAAAGAAAGAAAGGGAGTAAGAAAGGAAAAGTGAAGCTAGAGAAACAGCAGAAAAAGTGTCATCAGATGTTATAGCAGAAGATGACAGAGATTTGTATTTTGCATTTGCAGTATAAATGTGCAGCCAGCACTAAGAAACTTTTTATAACAGCAATGGAATTTAGATTAGGTTTGTAATGTACTATCTCATCACTGCATTTTGAGCCTTTAAACCTCCTGGATTCTTGATATATTTCTGATAGCGATTCACCTGGAAAAGTACAGAATCTCTGTTCATTGTTTTGTAGCAAATGAACAGCATTCACTTCACAGGGGTATTAAGTTTATCTGAGGCATATGGAGAGATTGCTCTTTTGAGTTACCACAGAACTCCACTTCCATAAATAACTCCTTCTATGTATTGTTCAGATGATCTACTGTGAAAGGCAAAACCTTCTTGAAAAAGGAGGCAAGATGCAACTGCACTGACAGAAAGTAGCACAGCTGCTTTCTCTGTAATAGGCCACAAAAGTTGCATCATCTGGCACCTTCAGATGCCTGCCATATTCCATACTACTACCAATATCACCAAGTTTAATTCACACAGCATGACCAAGGACTAAGGAAATACACAGTATAATTAGAGAAGACTTTTAAAGCAACTTCCTCCTTCTGTTGATGTAATATTCAAAGCTAAGATAAACTGGTTTAATTTATGATCAAAATGCTAGTAGTACCTGAGACCTCCCTTTCATCCTGCAAGTATCTTACTAAATTTTCCAAGTCCACCACGTGAAAGCTGCAGAAACTGTTAGTGTCAGCATTCTGCTTGAGTCCAGGCAAAGCCTGTGCACCACACCTCTCCAGATTAAGGTTTTTCCAGCAAATTGTCCTATACAAGTTCCGTTCTCTTTTAAATAAAATCTGAATTTGCTTGTTCGAGTCTATGCCATGTTTCTAGCCAGAAGGTATCATAGAATGAATCATAGAATGGCTTGGGTTGAAAAGGACCACAATGATCATCTAGTTTCAACCCCCCTGCTATGTGCACAGTTGCCAACCACCAGACCAGGCTGTCCAGAGCCACATCCAGCCTGGTCTTGAATGCCTCCAGGGATGGGGCACCCACAGCCTCACTGGGCAACCTGTTCAGTGCGTCACCACCCTCTGTGCGAAAACATTTACCAAACAGTATCCAGAATGTATTTCCATGATAAATTCACTTTTCTGAATACAATAAGATGCATCTTTCCTTTCCACTTACTAAAGCACAGGAACAAAAAATTGTGATGTAAATAAAAAAAAAAAAAAATTGCAGCACTGCAACCACATGTATACTTGGAGAAATAATACAAACGAGGAGTCTCACCCAAGAATGAACACAGAGGAATCCTTCTTGAATTCATCGAGAATCTTTAAAAAAAAAAAAAGAAGAAGAAGAGGGTGGGGAGAGAGAGGAGATAAGGAGGTAAGATAAAAAATAAGAGAACATGACGTTTTCTATCTAATCCCACCCAAGGTGGACAATTGCATATCAGGCTTTTCAGTGTGAAAGCAGCAGAAAATTTGCTATTGATAAAGCACCTTACACACACTGCCGGTCAATTTTCTGGGGAGTTTTTATTGCTCTATATCCCACAAAAAATTGAACTGCATCTCTTCCATCATATTTGTTCATGTGAATGTAAAATCTATATTGCTTCCAGCTTGGAGCAACCTAGCAGGAGGTCACAGGAAACTTATCAACTGAATCGTAGCAGTTGTTGAGCAAACTGAAGAGTTTCTTTAAAATGATCCACAAGGGATGATAATCAGAGTCTAAGGAGGTCAGATAATCTCCTTATTCTGTGTTTTACTCTTCAGCTTTCTACTCAAGCTAATTAACCAGACTTTCATGAGCAAAACCAAAATCCTGGCAGTAAACAGAGATTATTAATTCAAAATAATTTCAGCATCACTTTTAAGTAGCACAAGAAAGCACTACTGCCAAAACAAACAGCACTGATTTTCCCTGTTTCTGTTTTAACAAATGCAAGTTGAATCCACAATATGTACATCATCAATAAAAATATGTATGCAAGTAATTTCAAATCACCTATTTTCACAGTTACAAAGAGTTCCTAATTTTCAGAGGCCCTAAATACATGCAGGTTTCACCAGCCTTATCAAACTATGCAATTAACACAAGAAAACTGCAGTCAGGCAGTTATTCCACTGCATTCATATTGCCCAAGCACTATCTGGAGCATGTCATGCTCTGCACTCATCACTTGTAATTTCTGAGCATGAGCCAACGAGAGCAATAGCTATTAGATACTCAGGATACATCCCAGTGATTTACAGAATGATGCGGTGCAAAATTAATAGAAGTATGAAAAATCATTGCACCTATCAGCAAAGAGATTAACCAAACTCATTATGGAGACATTCTGTTTACCATAAAAATCTCAGAAGAAAAGTTATTCCTAGAAATGCCATTAGCCATCTTCTTAAGCCAATTGCTGATGGTGATTGTTGCCTATACATCAGGCACAGTGCTACGTCGCTTTCTGCTGTTACAAGAATAGCATTCCCTTTTTATTCCAATCAATCAGTTTAACATTATGAAGACTACTTATTTAAAAACTTACCGATTTCTGTTGTTCAAACATGATCTTTTTGTAGAACAAATGAAATTGTTCAAAACTAAGCTCTTCCTTGTGAGCACCTATTTCCTACAACAGAAAGTTGCATGTAGTGAATTGAGAATTCCACAGCATCTGCACAGCATACAAGTTATTTCCTCTTCAGCTGCCACCATCACACACATTGAATTCCATCCTGACTTCATTTTTTCTTTTATATTTGGGGATTATTACTTTTTAATACTGGTGGGAAGAGGAGGAATTGTTGTTTTTTGTCCTTTCTGTTTTGCACCCTGACATTTGGTTTTGTATCCTTACTGAGAATGAAGAGAGTGAAGTTGTCTGTATTTTCTTAAAGATTTATATGCAGGCAAAGACAAACTTAGAAATTAATGAATAGTATGAATATAATGTAATTATCTGTGCATAGCAATAAAAAAAAGTATATACAGATTAACCTGAACAGAAATATCAACATCAGATAATACAAAACAGATTTAACTTAACAGGTTATTACCGCAAATTTATCCTTCAAGAACTTCATGCTGCTCACTTTGAAGTTTACTTGGGGAAGGACAGCTTTCAGCTCTCTAAGACTGATGCTGAAAAAAAGAAAACAGAACAAAACAATAAAACACTTATGTTGTATGTAGCCAGCTACCAACATATTTTTTAATCAATACAAAAATGTTACTATCAAAACATTTTTGGTAGGACATCTCCTATAATTATAATCTCCTGTAAATATAACACCTATATGGGAGTAAGCTTGACATTTTCTAATTAGTGAGGACAAACAGGCATTTCAATCACATCTTCCCATTCTCTCATCAACCTCAGACTTTACTCCAGCCTTGCAGCTACCATTTCTATGGCCTTCTACAGTGCAGTCTCAAAGCAGATCACAATACTTGCAGTTACCCTCACAGTGATAATGGGAGTAGGGCAATACTATTATAACTCTTAGTTGAGGGTTGATTTCCAAAGGGGCTAGATGCCTAAAGACTTTAAGTGTGTTGTTGGTACAGGTGAGTCAGCCTGACTGTACCCTGCTGTTACAAGAAGTCACCCCAACCCCTCTTGTTGTGCTCCACTCCTCCTTTGCCTCCAATGACCAGCTCTGACACTCATCAAACCTTCAGTTAACATGATTCAACTTGTTAGGCCAGGAAAAAAGTCTAAAGCTGCAGGGAGAACAAGTCTTCAAGTCTTCCACTGGCTTTGTGAGCTCACCCAACTCCATAACAGCATCATAGCTGGAATAAGCAGATCTTGAGAGCCTGCTAGAAGCAAGTAAAGATGGTGGAGGAAAAGGAAAGAGCAAGACTTCATCCACCCAACAGCACCAAGTTGATACACCAGATAATCCATCCCGTGCAGCTCTGTTTCAGTGGCCTGCTACTCCATTTGTTTTTGGATAGCAAGGAACAGAAATTAGGCCTCATGCTTTAGTATAGGGTTTTGTACTTTGGGCAGGTAGTGGTATGAGGACTCAAGGAGGTCACAGCATTAAAAAGGGACATGCGAAGGGCACAAGGGCAAGTCCTTGACTGGAAGATGAAGGGAATAAAGATTCATAGCAGCAAATTGAAGTAGGGAAGAGGTGAGAACACAGACACATCTACGGGTGCTACAGCCAATGCTCATAAGACATCAGTGCAATACCAGTAGTACCCAAGAAAACAAGGCTAAGGTGCTCTGCCTTGACCCCCACTGCTATTCATAAGCCATTAATTCTAGGCAAACACAGGATCAGAACCGAGTAACATGAAAGAAACAAAAGCGAGTAGTATCTAGATGAAAGTAACACTTTTATTCCACTGTGTCCATGCAAGCAACTGCTCTGTAGGAGATCCTCATCTCCACTGAGCATGGAGAGAAAACAGCAAAGCAAGAAGGAACTTAGCCAAAATCTATGCCAAAGCCAGATTAGAAGTCAGGAAATTCCTGGCTTTCCACCCTGTCGCCAGATCTCTGGAAAAAAACTCCGTGTAGGAGCAAGAATGAGCACTCCGCTCACACCCCAAACACCAAGAACAAGCAGTTTACTCTGGCTGAACAAGCAGAAGCCAAAACAAAGAGCTGAGGCTTCATCACCACTAGGAAAAACTCAGCATGCTAAATAGGGCTTGCCTGGAAGCCTAACCTTTACAATCAACCTCCATAGTAACTGCAGCACTAAACAAAATGAAGCCCAGCTCATACCCCTTTCCTGAAATTCTCTAAATGCATGAGTCACCTACCAGGAGAACAAAGAACTGCGCTCTCCACCTGCAAGCCCCCTTGAACCTCAGCAGACTGCCTTGTAGTGATGAAACAACCCTTAAGAACCAAGTGAAACCTCTTCAGCAGGCATACTGTCAGCTACAGCTTCTATACCTTAACATTTGCTTTTGCTTCATGATCTCCCCCCAGACGCCTCAATTGTGAGCTAGTTCTACAGAATGCACCAGGAGGTGTAAGCCAGCATCCAGTCAAGGCCCTTCACTGTTCTGGGCAGTTTTGAAAACACCATTCCTCAAACTGTGTCTTGGTTCACACCAAAGCCAGCTGCACAACGCCACAGGCTGCCTGCAGAAGGGTGTTATTTCCTGCAGTAACAGTCTTATTCACACAATGAACAAATCACACTTTATTGTGTTTTAAGGAAAAGGTCTAAATGAGAGGAAACACATGTTCTTTTCCAGACTTAGAAAAGAAATGAACATTACAAAGAGCAAAATCATGGTAATGTAATATATATGGAAGAAAAATGGTTAATGTTCTTCCCAGTGTTCCACATGTTCTGGCAACTTTAACCAGAAGTGTGCAGCTGAATTCATTTAGTAAGTCCCTTTTGTTGTGCAAAAGCTGCAAACCTACTGCACACACTGAGCTGAAACAAGGTCCTCAAACTCAAACATATGAAGCAACACAGCACATGGGAACCTACAGCACATGGGAACCTACAGCCCATGGCACTTTTTTCACATGAGAAGCGTCAGTGATGCTTTGGCCTATCTGAATATGTGGCAAAGACACAAACCTGGGTATCTAGCCCAACTGCACAAAAATTTCACTCAACACAGCAAGACTTCAGAAAGCAGAACAAAACAAACAACCCAAAAAAAAAAAAAACCAAAAACAACGTACAACCAAAGATTTTTGTCCTTTTTCCAAATAACTAAGTTAGTTTCTCTCTGTAGCTATCATCAAAAGTGTCTTTGGTCTCCCACTGTTAAAGGAACTTTTTCCCACAATATTACCCTGTCACAACAATGTCCCTCCTCTCCCCCAGTACACTCATCAAGTATTCTGTTATCTCTTCTTCCTCTAAATACTCTGTTTTGTTCTTGTCTCAGCTCTGACCCCCTGCAGGAAAGAGCTCATGTTATTGCTTGGGATAGCCCTATCTCTGGATGGATCCGACACTGCTGCCTCAATTATTTTCAAGCCAGATACCACACACACTGATCATGGTCTGAAACCAGGTAAGGCTAATCATTTTAACACTGACCCCGGATCTTTAGCAGCCCATGCTGAACTCTCCTTACACAGTTTGATTGTTCCAGGTGCCCAAGAAGGCTTTTAAAAGCTGGGTTTGGTCCATCTACAATAGATCATAGTCACTCCAGCACTCCTAGCAGCAAGTCTGCACAGGAAAACTAACAGCAGGCTATGCAAACCATGCTGCTGGGGTTTAAGTTGGCTATTAAAGGGTAAAGATCTCTGTAAAGCAAGCAACCTACTTGGGGACTGGGGGAAGGCAATTGCCTTTCTTTATTCTAGCAAAGTAATTCTAGGCCAAAAGCAAAAGCCTTTATTTCGCATCATTTGTTTCCTCATATCACACATAGGAATGTACTGTTGCATTTAGCAGAAGGCAAAACTCAAGTTGTTAAATGAGCAAATATCATTTCAAGGGTTGTCATACTTGTCATCTCTGGTGAAGAAATATTTATTTCTCTTCGCTGTATGTCAGGGCCTGCAATAAAAGTTCATTAAAAACAAACTGAACATAAAGAGAGAGTTTCTTACCTATTTCTTCTAGTCTGATCAACAGAATAGATTTGCTTTCTCAGCCAGCTTGGGGAAAAGGAGGAAAAATGGGGGAAAAATAGATTTAATCTGAGAACAATAATGAAAATGTAACAAATGAAATATCAAAATCTGGAGATGAAATTCAAGAGAAGCATTTAAAAATCAGAAAATGCACGTCTTTTGATAAAGCAAAAATATTTTCAGCACAGCATCTAAGCTTTCAATCAGTTTTGTGACTGTATTTGTAAATATATACTTTTTTACTACTTAGTACTTCATTTTAAAGCCAGGCAAACAATACAGGAAAGGGAAGGGTGTGCACAGCACAAAAGAATGAACAAACAGAAACTATAAACATGTAACTTGCTACAGTGGGCCAAGACTTCAGCTAACCCAAAGAGTTGCTCGACCAAGTCAATGATTTATGCCAGCTGAGGCTCCTGACTCAAAGTTCTGTTAACATGCATAAAAATTAAAAGCAGGGGGAAGGGAGGAACAGCTTAGGGAATTTTTAAGAAAAGCCTCGTTGGAATGCATGTAAGCTTTAGCTGCCCAGCAAAATACTGTTAGCAGTATTAATAGTAAATGTCTAAACACACACAACTGATCTATGACCAACTGATCCTGACACAGGAGCTGCAACACACACATCTACCAGATCAAGCCTGTTGTAACTGCACAATGTGAATTTCCCAAGAACTCAGATCAGATGGCCTTGAGATTTCATTCAGAGACCTTGTGTGTGTGTGTGTGTGTGTGTGTCTGTGGCATACAGAACAAAGTATAATGCAAGTCCACAACAGTGATTCCAGAACACACATGCAGAAAAATATGCATGGAGAATTTCCATCTAACTTTTTTCCATCATCAACTAACTGGAAAGTTGTTGTTTCTTAAGGTAACTGGCAAGCACCACTGGCTGCACCTTAAAAACTTCTCTCTGGTTCTCTCCTTTAAATTCCAAAGAAATGTTAAGTCTCACAAAGTGAAAAAAATGTCTGCATACCTCTCCGTGATTGCAGGTGTGGGAGCTCTCATGACCTCTTGATACAAGATATTCAAGCCACACAACCATTTATCAGCATCACCTTTAGAATCAGCTGGAAAAAAAAAATGCTGTGAGAAAGTAGGACATGACTTATAAAATCTGGCCAAACCCCAGTATATAGAGCTGCAGGTCAACCTTTCTTCTTGATAAATCTCATTGCATAGCTTCATGTTGCTAATTCTAGAGCTAATAATATACAGCATAAATTTGGGGGTGACAAGGTTAATCCTAGCAGCTCTGTCTTTTAAGAGGAGAACAGCTCTCTGCCTCATTTGACATGACCACTTGGTAATGTTTGAACACAACAGAAGATCGTGGACTGCCTTCTGGATTCAGCTTTCCCTGGCAAATACCAATTAAACTGAAATCAATCTGGGGGGGGGGCATTGAATGAGACGCTATCTTTACAGCTTTCAGTTGGGCAAAGTCTAATACACCTTAGAATGCTGGTTCTGAACCAGCATGATGGCATTCTTCAATTAAACCAGTTCTGACAAAACTGGGAGCTCTAATCGGTGCAGATTCTTTAACTGCCTTCAAAGAAAAACAGTTTCTCAAAGTATGAAGATTAACTTTTATCTAAACACAGTTTCAAACAAAATGAATGCTTTATCCCCTGGGATGAAGCCAGAGCCCAGCCTCAGTTCCCTATGGAAATGCTTTTCAATTAGTTACAATTTCGGAAATAACACCCACTAACAGTGACAAACCAGTTCTTCTCCCAAGGCAATTCTGGCCTTTATGACAGCCACCATTCCCTTCTAAGTAGCAACTATTCAATACAGTTTAAAGAAACCAAGACAAAGCCTTAGCAAGGAAAAGGATTTCTCTCTTACTTGAAAGTCATATCAGTCATACTGTTATGCAGTTCAGCATTAGGACACCATGCCTCAAGGTACTGAGTGCTTTCCAAATACTAACAGAAACCCGGGTCTGAAAAACTGCCACAGAGGAGGTCTGTGTGGAGTGTTAGAGGAAACCAATATGAGGTACCTGGACCCGATGTACTTAAGCACAGCTGCTTATGCTAACTTCTCAGACCTCATCCAAAAATGGTAAAATGATCTGGAGTTAAATCTCTATTACACAGGATTTGTCACAAGCAAAGCCTCTGTCACAAGCACAACCTTTGGAGCACATCAATTGGAAAGGTTTCCAGAGCTGTGATCTATAAGCACTTAATTCTCAGACACACGTGAAAGCTCTGTTAGCTTACTTGGAGTATATAGTTTCTATAATTAAAAAAATGATCATTGAATAAAAAGGAAGGTACTGTTAGTGTTACAGTGCTTAGGAAAGCACTCCTCTTTTCTCCTATTAAGATTTTGCAGCAACTTTGATGAATGAAATGGGCAGGCATGTTTCTGCACGGGCAGGACAGAGAGAACTACTGCTGTGAATAAACTGCCAGCATGATTCTAAAGTGAGTTCAATTACAAACTTTTCAGAATAGAATCTCTTCACAAACTCCATCAGTCAGAAAGCATATTCAGCCTGCACTATAAAAACCAATATCCTTTTTCATTTCAAAATCTTTGATTTTGCCATCCTAAATAATCTCACCTGAAATAAGAAGTGCTCCAAGCCTTACCCGAGATACAGGATGCACCATTTCTTTATTTCCCATCAATCTCTTCACTTTAAATTTAACATCTTCCAATTTTATTTGTGGTCCCCTAATCCTTCTTTAGAAGAGGTTTAGTATTACCAAGTAACTCGCACCCACACAAACTAGAACTTCATTTTCAAATTAGCCTGCTCACACATAATAGGAAAGTTTCTGTGATACAGACTTAGTCTAACTCTATGGATACTGTTTCCAGAATCATTTGGCCATACTGAAAATGCCAGGGCAATATTTTGCTCTCATCTTTAACCAGCCAGATCCTTTGCTGACTTTAAAGAGGACAACATCATCCCTGCTCTTCAGCACTGAAAACTTTACAAGAGAGATTTAACCATCAAAAGTTTTCCTTGCTACAGATGATTGAGCACATCAGAAACTATGCTAAAAACCTCTGCTATATCTGTCACTGTGACCTCGGGAAGTGATATGTTAATAGAAACATGTACTAAGAGACATGTTATTTATTAGCACTTTAACAGTAGTTGTCTTCTGATAAACAACAAGCACAAAAGTTCCTAAAACACACGGAGGTTTTGGCCATTACAGTGCAAGACAGACCATGGCAACTGACTCACGTACGACATCCACAAATTATACAACTGTTCTGTTTAGACAATATAAGGAAAAGTCTCATACAATGCACTTTGACAGCAAAACATTACAAATGCGTCAGTTCACAGATGTTTAGGGGCCAAATAAAAGGTTCCAGGTTTTGAGCGTTCGGTGCACTCCTGAACTGCAGAAGTCAAAAATCGTAATATTCTTTGCATTACTATTCATCAGTGTATTTGACTGTTCAGCAGTTAGGTTGAAGGAGGAAAAAAATGAAAAAAAAAAAAGTTTACCTGCTAAACTTAAGGTATTGAGGACAAACTGGGTACCATAAAAAATAGTGAAGCAGTGTTCTTCTCTGTGTTTTGCTTTGCATCGTTCAAAGTCCTTTGAATTCTTTCCTGGGCGAATTTCTTTGATTTCCATCAGATCCACTGAAAGGAAACAACAGTCAGTCAGTCGTCAGAACTGCACTCACCTTCCTGCACAGCCTGAAACAGCAAGACAAAGAACTCAAAACGTGTATATGGTTATAGATGGCTATGTTGACAAGAAAGGCAAATTGCACCAGCTTGGAATCCACAACTGAATGACTCAGTGTATTACTGACCAGAAGACAACAGCAGGGAAAGACCAAAAGAAGAAGAAGAACTCCTGTTCTTATCATATGACTATCACTGACTATCAATGGACAAAGCTTATACATATAGGCCCTTTGGGGCATAGAAGACATGTGGAAGACATAGAAGACAAATGGAATTTATGTTGAACAAGAAATTTCTGACTGCCAACTGTTCAGAGACAGAAGAATGATACAGGTTCTAATTTACCTATTTAAAAAGTATGCACCACATCTTGAAAGTCAGCTGGCTTCAGTACACTCACTAGCACTTGTAAGAACATATTAATCAAGTGTATCTGGTGCCCTCCAGAAAGTAAAGAGAAAATGCAGCCTAATAATTAAAGCATTTACAAGCCTTTTCCCAGCCATCTCCAAACAGATATCTGTCATTCAACGTAAGCTGTTGTAGCACCTTTAGCTTGATTATGGCATAGCCAAGTGGGAACAATGCATAAGCATGCACTTTCTCAAGTCAGCTCCCTTTTTGTTCAGCCTTTGCTATAATGCCTGCATAAGAGCAGTGAGACAGCACTGAAATAGAAATATGTGTAGTCTCAAGATAAGATACTTATTAAAAAACTGAGGAAGTGGTTTGTTCTGCCTGTGAACCAAACAAGTGGCTCTTCCCACTTCTGGACAATCTTGAGTTATGAGCTGCAGAATGAAGAGTGAACAGAAACATTTAATAGCTGTTCTTGAAATGTGTTTATCAAACCTAGCAAGATCCAAGGAAAATAACTGAGGGTTTCTGTTCGTGCACTTAAGAATTCCATAATATAAAAAAAGCAAGTTTTAACTGAACACTTCATCACAGTTATTAACAGATAATGAAAAAGAAGCTCAGCTGCCAGCAGGGTGGAGGAGCTGAACATTGGTTAAAGCTTTGGCCCATTATCACTGGGTTTCTATGAAGCCAGTGTGAAAAGGAGGGGGACAAAAGCAAAGACATCCACCAGCAGAATGCTGATAATGAAACATTCATTTATTAATTCATTTTTTTATTCTTTACAAAGTATCCTAGGCCAAACTTCCCCCCTAACACTCCTTATTCTTTGACATTAAACAACTTTTCTTGAGAAAACAAGACCTTAAATGTCAACCTAAATTGTCCTTATGACACAAGCATCTCTCTTGAACTTATTTTTCCTAGCATAATACCTTCAAGATAGAGCGCAGCTAATGTCTCAACCTCTTCAGTCACTCTTTCGAACTACTAGATCACCTCCTAATATCTGGATGGACAAGAGCCCTAACTTTAAGTGTAATCTTCTAAAATAAATTCATGATATAACCATAAATGATCCACAACCAGAAGCTCTTACTGATGACTCAGATCTTCTGACAGTCTCACCTAGATCCCCAGCAGTGTACCTGGATACGCATCCCAAAATGCCAGCATCTGGAAAAGGTAGGCTAAGCCCAGTCACATTCATCACTCAGGATGCAAAGAAAGAAAGTACTTTAGTGGCCACAATATACAGCATGGGACTGTACACCACGCTGGCTCATGCTGATAATACACAAGAACAACACCAGGTACGTTTTCTTTCCCTTCAACCAACAAATCTCTGCTGAGAAGCACAGTTTTAACTTGAAAGCAAAGTGCACCTTTCATTTCATGCTCCCATAAATCCATGCAGACAAAACACCATGCTACAAAGAGCCCCTCAAAGCATAACCTATGAGCAGCGATAGAACAGTTTCACAATCTGCACTGCTGTTGTCATTTCAAGTGGCTCTTACCTCACCCAGACCTCTGAAACAAACACGCAGCCTTGCTTAATGTCTTCCCTCAGTTACATATGCACTCACTACACTCCTTTGCTTTGCATTACAACCTTTCAGCCCTACCATTCCACTCTCTCGTGTGAATGTATGTGTATATACATATATGCACAAGGATATTTGCATACACAGCTTTCACAGTGGTACTGCTAATCTTACATTCTTCTTTTACTCACACTGCTTTAAGGACTGGACTATGGGGATAGATGCTGTTAACAATAGAAGAAAATAAATGTAAATTCTTTTTCTTACAAGGGCTAGTAACCAATTTAGAGAAAACTATACCACCCTCTTAATGTGTAGTAACATTATGTGAACAAATTCCAACACTTCAGTAAGGCCTTACAGGAACTATATTGCTCTTATGGGATTTCTCATGTGTTCTTTAGAACAAGCTCAATTAACATGAGTCTATTTCATATTAGTGATAGGGAAGTTGGGAGAAAAAAAATCAGAGGGGCAAAGAGAGAGACACGGATATATCTGGGTCTCAGCTAAACCTTGCTGTTCCCCCCACAGGGGCTAGAGCTGCCAGCACCCTCCACCCAACGCCCACTGCATCCGGAATGGCCAATCCCAGTGATCCAAGAAGGGAACAGCCAGGAAAAGCAGCAACATGTTTCAGACTCAGATTAGTAAACCAACTGTACCAAGTGGCCTGTTACTGTGAACTTATTATAGCACAATCCGTCACCAAACAATTAAAATATTACTTCATGCCTGTGCTACAACTAGCAGCACAGTGCCTTGGACGCTCCATCTTCTTACTGACTTGATCTTATGGAGCCTTTCTTCTTCTCAATCCCACATGCAAATAGCAGAGTCATTTTCTGACCTGGCTTTATGGACAGATATTCCTGGGGCCTAATATATCTGAAAAAAAGCACAGATCTGGACATATGCAGCTTGCACATTGTAAGATTGAGTACAATAGGCTTGCAAGTGCAATTTCCAAGTAACAGTATAAAATTAATGAATTTCCCAAGGAAACAGTTCAAACCAGCTCTGTAGAGGGGCTGACACCCAACAAGATAAGGAGGACACTGTTAATGCAGTCATTAAGATGCCAAAGAGTTAAGAAGCTGAGTGCCACTCAAAAATCCTACAATGCCAGCTCACATTTCATCCATTCTTCTATGTCATTTCTTCTATGGGTTAAAAGAATCTCTCTGGCAGTCTCAGCAGTCCCCTATTGATTCTGACAACTCCCTCAGGTGACTATTTAACCCGACTGGACTCAAAGGCATCCTCAGTTCCCATTCTGTTTCAGGCTCCTATCTGGATATGCATTTTTCACTGTATTTGTGGCAGTTCAACACCTGAAGGAGCTGTATGTCTGTTCTGGATGCTGTGTCTGTTTGGTAAATCAGTTAATTCAATGGATCATTACACCACTACATAGCAACTTTCCAAAGACTGCACAGATTAAACGGCACTGAGCAACCAAGAGTGCCTGTGAGAGCTCTTCACAGCCACAAACTTAAGCACCTTTTGATCCATAACATCGCCACTGATCTTCACTCAAATAACTTGGCAGCAAAAATCATGAATTGCTGTTACCTTTCTTTCAGCTACCCCAGGAAAACAGAACTTGGATTCCACTATAGGAGGTGCAGGAATGACGCAAACAGAACTGCAGAAAACATTACACTGTTGTATATGACAACACTGCTGATCATTCCAGGTACGCTTGAAACAGGAACAAACCAGTACTGCTACCCAAAGGGAACGGTTTGCCTCCTGCCAGCCCTAGCACTCACATATCATTCATTGCTTGCAGGAAGCACAACTGCTCAGTGGCCAAGCAGATAACTGCGCGAAGGAACTGTGCTTAAAAATCAGCCAATGCTAACAGTAGAACTGCAATACGTTGGAAGTGACCATGTAAGGTCACATTAAGAAGGCATGCTTTAATACAATAAATGCATTATTTACTTCATTAGGTATTTTCAACGACAGTCCCCAGAAGTCTAGGGGGAAACTACTGGCAATGTTTCAGAAGGGAAAATAAGAGATTCTGATCATCCAAACAGCACAGACCCAGACACAAGGCTGGGCATTCTCTGTACGAATATCTTTGCATTTTTATGTGTATGTACAGTAATGTTCTGCACAAGCATTTCAGAACCAGTTTTTAGAATCCACATCTTTTCAACAATTTGCATTACAAAATATTCTAAAGAAGGTTTCATTTCAGAAAGGCAGAAACTACCTCCTTCCAGATAGGCAATGTGCAAATGAGCCCCCATTGAATGAAGAAGGCCTTCAGTATCCTTTTGCAAATGGATTTCACTGTGGTTTGTGAGGACAATGACTTTGGTCTTGGTTTTGCAGAATTAAAGATTAACCACATAAGGTGTGTCTCCTGTTTTATTCAAAACAGCAGTGAAACACTGCACAGTTCTAAAGAGAAAAAAGTGAGGCTGCTCTCACAGAAGGGCAGCCATTTGAAGGAAGAAAGCTGAAGCACGTGAGTACAGAAGTGGTATGCAAAGTGATTCAGAACACACAAACAGTGAAATTGAATACAACATGCAGTGGCCCAAGGAATTACAGCTAAGTCACAGGAGTATCTGAAAGCACAGTTTACAAGGATGCAACATGAGAAATGGTATGGTGGGTCTTGGCACAGCACCTGAGTACTTTCCCAAAGGGTCCTCTTGTCACACAGAGCCACCATCTACAGAAACAATGAATTACCATCCAACCAATGATAGCTACACCTTATGAATTAACAACTCCTCGCTGGACTGCTCAGCAGAGCAGCAACATGTTACAGCTCTTCTCAGTTTGATGGGCTCTGAATGCAAAGGGCTACAGACCTCAAATGGCTGTTGGCTTCATATTAAAAAGAAAAAGGCACCTTCAGAAAATGAGAAAAAAATATACACGTGCCCATAAAAGTTGACATTCTACTCCCTCAAACAAAACAAAAAGGTTGCCATGCAAAACTTTGACTTTGGGAATAATATACTGGAGTACCTACATCTCCCACTCACTCTGATCAACCCTATAGCAGTGCTCTGGTCTGCAAAGATCACCAGGCTGGATCCCCATTTCACTGGCCAGCCACGACAGGAACTCTGGTCTTTGTAAGCTAGCATTAAACACCACAAAACCGAGTTGCTGAAAAATGATTTGAAAACAGCTGAAGGCTAAAACACATTCGTTTTTTTCACTTGACCACAGAAACCATGGTCTAAATTCTCAGTTGGAGGCTTACACGAAGATCCCCTGGGTAAGAACAGAAACACATCAGTTTCAACTTAGGAAAAGGTGAATTTTAATATCCTTTTGAAATGATACTCCTCAAGGAGCAAGAAGCAGATTCACTTTTGCAGTGACATTTTGTTCTTAACAGCTTTTAGAATGCAAAATAGAAGGAAAATGACAGAATATGATTCTGGAGCATTCAGTGGGAGTTATGTTTGTTCCTACTGTTTACTTATTACTACATGGCTGAAAGAGTACAGAAGTTTAGACAGAAAAAAATAACGACAACTGAAAATTAGCAAGATGAAGCCTAACATTAAAGCCAAAAGAAGCATTTCACACTTCTTTGCAGAATATGCTGATATTCACTACTTCACCCAGAAAGGTAGAGAGGCTATAAATGTTTAGACCATTTTCTCCAAAGAGAAAGATATAAAGGTTTTCCACAACAGAAAAAGTTCTCATTGACATTCAAATGTTACCAATTAAATGACTGAGCAAATTAACTTGGTGAAGAACAAAGAAATCCCTCAACTGTGGTTAAGAATGTGAGCTACTTCCATAAACAGCACCTTAGGTTCTTGCTGGTCTGACAGCTGACAGGATGCTCAGAACCAAAACGCGCTCCCTTTGGCACATCATTTTAGCAGGGATACTAAAAGCAAATTCAGCAAAATTTGACTTCAGGGACAACATGCTGCAGGTTGAAATTCACGAAGTACAAGAATAAAGATCTAAATAAATAAATACCTTGTTAGTTAGAACAGCACCATCTGTGGCAGCGTACATAAGCTCGCCATTCTATTAGTTACACATCCCTGCATTTCACCTCAACCTGTAAATCGCACTTGGCCTGATCTGCTCCAGTTATCTACATGACTACATTATAGATGCACTGCTGCTTCAGGGAGCGTTGATCATTATCCAGGTGCAGCATTCTGCAGAAATGCGGTTTCTACTTGGCAGTGTAACAACACCTGAAAACAAACACAGTGCAGTCCTGCAGATAAGGAAGAAACAGAGCAGTACTCACAGGTCTAAACTCTGTGTACAACATGAATTTACTGAGTTAGTTCTCTGTTTCTTTCATTCCCTTTCTTAATACATCCCTGAAATATGAGAGACCTCTTAAAAATCCATAACATGAAATGAGCAGCTCATGTTAATTCTAAAATCAAGTGTTATTCACTGTCAGTCTTACGTGTTCATTAAAAATGAGAAAGGCATAAGGTATTCCTGTTACATTAATATACATCTAGACTGAAGATATGTTACACTGAAGTACATCATTAGTTACAAAAGCCTCAGTTTCAACAGGCTTTATTCCTGCGCTTCACAAGTTTGCCATGGTGGTGTCATGAACATCTCAGAGCATAAATTCTCCTAGCTATGAATCATCATTTCACACAAGGATTGATGGAGGAGCATGCAGAAACTCCCATGTTTTCCAGTGACTAACCAGACTCCAGCTGCCACAAACTTTCCCCTTAAAGCACTTCCCATCAGTAAAGAACAAAATACCCATTCCAGCTCACCTTTCAGAAGACCTACAACTTGCCAAGTACTTGCTACACCAACTTAGATACCATAACCTCTTTGTGCCTTAGTTTATTCACGTGCATCTAAGTACATACATCATGACACAACGAAATACTGGAAGCTTTATTTGGTAGCACTGAATACACTTCAAGTCAGCAAACGCCAGGTGCTGGACCCCAAACCTGTCTCTTGGCAGAACAATGACTTCAGCAGTTCTCACTCCTGGTCGCCCTTTCCTTCCTCTCTGCTTTTCACAGCTGTTGAGAAGTTCCCTGCGCTGCCACCTCAGCTATGACAGTGCAGCTGCTTGTGGGCCATCTGCTATGCTAGCAAAGACACAGAGCAGCAGGATCACTGACATGGAGGCAGAAGTGACCCCAGAAACCACAGCAATGCACAACATATTTATTGTGTGGTCAGCCTGCAGCAGCTTAAAGAGGACAGAGCTTAAAGAGCAGCACAGGCATGACTGAGGGGCCACCACACAGACCCACACACTGCTGTAAAGGGCTTAAATGCTACACAACCACACGGCAGAACTACAGGAAGTGACATGCTGAGCATCACATCGCAATAATGTCACAGCTTCACAGTCATGCACACAGCATACAGAAATTAGCGTTTGCCAGAAAAGAACCATTACAAATTAAATAAGCAAATCAATTCCCTCCATACCAGGAAACTGGAACTTCATTTTCTGATGTGTTGATAACACAAACATTAGTTTAGCTCTGTTCCGGTCACCAAGATCAGTACTTCTGAAATTGCATATCCATAAACTCAGCCACAGGCCATTAAAACCTATGGGTACATGTTCCATGGGCATGTCATACTGGGTCTCATTCAGGGCACATGTATTAATACCACATTGTAATACACAAAGCACAACAGGAAAAAGAAGTAAATACATAAAAGACTCGAGGGCTTTTGCCCTCATTGTCACCAGAAGTTAAAGCAATGCTTGGCCACCAATGGCCTGGTAACTTAGGACTGAGAGCTCCAATATTCTGAGCCCAACCAGCAGTCCCATAGCCCACCTAGCAAACATTATCCTTGCAGTTCAAAACAATGGAGGACAACGCAGAATAAAAATGAATGCCTTTGAGAAGTAGAATGCAGAAGAAAAAGCCCCGACATTTTGTAGCCAGTACCTACAAGTGTTTCCCTGAGATGACTGCAGAGCTATGAGGGCACCTACAACATCTCTCTGTACAGAACTATAGCAAGATGACAAAAAAAGTCCAAGCATGGGTGAACATAGTGATATCTAGCACAGATCTCTTCCCCTCAGCTTTTTGCATAGCTCTCTGCAGACCCATGTAAGGAATACCATGTCACTGGCATTCATTTTATATATTAATGAAATCTTGCTGGCCAAACATCTGTGATTACAGCTCTTCTAAAAGGTGCATTGCTCACTTCTATCTATTTCGGTTTTGCTCAAGGGGTTCATTGATCCAAGTGAATCCAGGAAAGGCATGTGTAAGATGACAAAGAATGGCAGCACTAGGAACCTTCTTGGCCTCTACTAAACCTAGAAAACTTTGGGTCAGGCAACTCCACTCTTTCCCTTGCTGACCCTTCCCCTTTCATTTAAAATTCAACTTGATGCTTCCAAAGAATGTAAGATATGGACAAATTGTATTTATTTTTTCTTGAAAGGTGCTCATGTTTGAAGAGACTAATACTCCGCAGGCTATAAAGAAAAGAAAGTCATCTCACCTAATCCGTGTTTGGTCCTACAACGTGTTACATTTTCCTGCAGCAAAATCACAGTAAACCCAAAAAAAAGAAGTCTCACAAGAGGATCTGAGCTTTCATACACAGAGAAGAGCCCACAGCAAGCCTGATTAGCTTGGACAAGCTCAACAGCTACACTGTCCTCACGAAAACTGAGCCATCACTTAAAAACTTCCTTGGCTTGAACAATTCTTGGCTGCACAGTCATGCAGGACAGAAAGTCTGCACACACACAGGTTGTCCATGGCGTTAAGATGACCGCAAATGGGCAGCTCCTTCCCCTCCCTTACAAGTGGGTAGGAAGGACTGACACTAAAAGGAGAGGCAATATAAGAGCCTCCTTCAAGGGAAACAGTGAGGTTACAATGCGGTGTGCTTTGCACAGCCTGATCTGTAGAGCTAGAACAAAGCACCAGCTGAAACAGGACTTTGTG
The DNA here is from genome assembly GCF_016699485.2 of Gallus gallus. Lineage (NCBI taxonomy): Eukaryota > Metazoa > Chordata > Aves > Galliformes > Phasianidae > Gallus > Gallus gallus. The sequence continues at coordinate 15,327,072 of NC_052542.1, read as the reverse complement.
CTTGCAAAATTAAGAAGCTGTGTAGCACCATTCAGCTCCAACACAACTCTCAAGCTAAAAAAATTTTTAAAAAGTTACCAAGACCCTCAGATGCTCTGTTAAGTAAGAGAATTTCCATGACACGTATCAGTTGAAAAATTGGCTCCCTGATCTACTATTGGAATAGCATATCCTACTAAAAGGACACTGATAACCTGCGCTATTTTGCACAGGGGACCATACGGAGATTTCGCACCAGTTCCTTTTTGTTAGAAAATCTCTTTTGTATATGGTGACCCAACTCCTTCAGATGGCCAGTGGAAAATCTCCAATACTCCAGCACTGCACAGTCTAAGCCACACAGCAAAGAAGAATGCTTAAACCAGGTTTCCTTGCCTTTGTATATCATCGCTCGTTACCACCGCGAAGGCTTGGAACCAGGAGTTTTATAAAGAAGAGTATCTCCATCTTAACCTACTCAGCAAGAGTAACACACCTACAAGGAGTGGGAAACAGCTCTGACTTTAGCAGCACTTCCACAGAATCATAGAATAGTTTGAGTGGAAAGGGACCTTTAAAGGTTATCTAGTCCAACTCCTCTGCAATGAACAGGAACATCTATAGCTAGATCAGGCTGCTCGAAGCCCAGTCCATGCTGAACATGAAGGCTGATAGCTTTCTCTGCAGGTAATGCAATTAAAAACACACAGAACTACCACAGGGTTGTCTAAACGTTTCTATCAGCATAGCAAATCCTATATCTCCCTTGAACAGACCTATTTAATCCAAATAAAAGTAGCTGCCTTATCGTAAGCGTGAGGCTTAACTTAAATCCCTTCCAAAACAACACTAACCAAACTGAAAAAGGCCCTTGTAATAACCTGAGGGTTCACCCACAACAAGCACTGAGCAGAATCACCTCCACTCATTTATGCAGTTATTTCCAAGATCCACCACTGCAGACAAACATCCCATACACAGTGACACATTAAATGATTACTGTATCTATCCATACCATGCTCTCCTGGCCTGCTACAGTTACCGTACTACTCTCACCCTTAATAAATACCAGTTCTTATTGGAGTGCAGCACGTGGAAATAGCAACCGTTAAAATTCACATCACAAAAACTCTGTATTGAAAAGCACTACTCAGTATTAAAGCACGGGATACTGAACAACAGAACTGGACATCTTAATTCCATGCCCTTTGCCACTAAATATACGTATACATTGCAAACGTGCAAGGTTTTTTTTATTCTTCACGAAGTCAACACAATTCAACAGTGAATATTTGGGGTCATTTATATGTACATTTATATATACACAAGTGGAAACAATTTTTCTCTTAGCATAAAATTGGTTGTATTGTTTTAGTACAGCTCCAGAGAAATAAAAACTTTAATTCCCCCTATCACTGGTATTCAAGAAGCCCACACATTAAATTACTAAATACATGGAAAGTACAAATCCATAAATATTCCAATTTCCAAGGGAAAAAAAAAGGAAGCCTGAGCCTCAGTCAAAAGAAGCAATAGCAAATTTACTTTAAAAAAAAAAAAAAAGAAGAAAAAAAAAAAAGAGATTTCCTTCCTCTTCAGCAGAAACACTGTCAGCAAGTTAAAGCTGCAGTGACTTTCTTTTCAAGTAGATAGAACCTTTCCAACAGTTCACATCATTTTCTGAAGCAATGCCTGCAAAATAATTCTGAGGGTTAGGGAAGGTTCTTTGATTTTTAAGCTAAATAAGTATAAATAATATTGTGCATATTTGTGCAAATGACATACTTTCAGTAGGTCTGCTCTCAGATCTGAAGTTTCCATTGCTGTAAAGGTCATTTACATGTTGCCAAATTAAAATAACTGCTATAGACTGGAACTTTCAGGGAGAGAGGCAGATGGCCTTTGGATAAATTGCAGCTCTACAGCTGAATTCCCTGTTCTGGTAATGAGTGCCAGTGTGTCTGGAGGCAAGTCATTACCCTGCTGGATTACCCAGGTGTCAGAGTCAAACATAATATTCACCCTCTCTTTAAAGAGTCAACATCTCTGTGTAGAGCTAGTGATTTAATTGATGGGAGGTAGTACTACACACACACCTCTTTAGGTCTGGCTACTTTGTGCAAATGGCTGCAGTGTCTTTACTTCCATGATCCCATGATACTTTTGCCAGAGGACTCTAAGGCCTCATTCACCCACTACATGGGCATTTCCTAATTTGTTCTAACCCATGCATGACCCTAGCTTTTATTTACCAAGTACGTTCAAGCCATGCTCTCATAACTGAATTACTCCTTCATGTAGGACTCGGTTTTCAGCACGCCTCATTCCAGGATCTAAGCATATCAGAACTACTAAAGTACTTGCATTCACACTCATAATTATAGGAAGGGATAATTACCCTCATTTTACATGAGTAACTGAGGCACAGCAAGACAGTTAATTAACGCTAATGAACATTTCCAGACCCGTTTGCTTTTTCCCAGAACACTACATACGAGCACATTTTCACTACCAATGACAAAAACTATTCTCATGACAACCAGCCTTTCCTTCCGATAGTTTTCCTGTGGCAAATCCAGGCCATGCAAGGAACCAGACAGGAGCCAGCAGAAACAGTAGCAAGTAGAAATCTAATGCTTGCAAGCAGCACCAAGTGAAGTTGCACAGACAATCCAAAAGTCACATATGTTCTTAGCGCTTGTCTTCGCAACCTTACAGACTGATGCACTTTTAGCTTACTGTAAATTTAGCAAAAAAAAGAAGTTTCTAAAAATCCACAAATCAATAACCAAACCTCATTCCCCTTCTCCCCAGTTGCTCTCACATTACAATATAATTTCCCACCCACACATACACCTCCACATCTATGACCTCTTCCCTCACCCCAGTTTAATTTAGTCTCAGTTTCCCTCATGTTCTCAACCCCTCTTCCTTCTCTCAGGTCTGGACTAATTTGTTTCTCACTGAGCTTTGTCTCTTCTCAGTAAGTTCTAGTCTCACCTCTGAGATTCCCCAGGCTATACTTAATTTCTTACTACAGTACATCTGTGCAGCCTTCACAATTTTCCGCCTCCAAACTCCAACTTCTTATCACAATTTCAATTCCTAAAACTCCCAGCTTCTCGTATTATCTGAGGCTGAGCAGTAAATGATTCTGGCAATTCAGACAAACAATTCAATTCCTTCACTGAAGGCATTTAGCAGCTGCATAGTAAAATCATGCCCACAACAGAATAAAAAAGAAAAATGAATAGTTACCATGTAGTCATATGCAAACGCTGTAGTTACATTATAACAATGGGAGTTGCAAGAATCCCAGAACCTGCAGGCTGAGCTTGGTTGATATCAGCCTTGTTCAGTAAGAACTGGAAATTAGTCTCACTTTATTTTATACCACGGCTTTTGCAGTCCTATGTAGCTACAAACCCCACTTTTATTTCCCCACCTAATTATAGACAGTTTAGATATCAGCCAGAGGCGCTGTCAACTCAGGACCTTCAAACCATCCCTTATACCCCACGCCTCCACCCCCCTAAGTCACTGGTACTTTCCAACAATGGTCCTAAATAATGATTCCTACCCTGATATGGCAAATTCCTCAAGAAAACAAATTTTAATCCAGTTTCCTCCCATTTGGAGCCTTTTCTTTTGGAGAAAGAAGAGCTAAAGAAGTACTGATGATGTTAAGCTACAAGACCTCTTGAGCTTAACGATGGAAAAGAGCTGTCACTCAGAGAAACACAAGCACCATCATACTCAAGGATGAAATCTTGGAGAGCAGGATTTAGAGAAAAAGCATGTTAACCATATATATGCATAGCATTCGTTATCTAACTAACGAGCTGCGGAAGATTCTTCACCAGCACTGCGACTATTCAGCACATTCTTGGCAAATTACCAAACTCTTCTTAGCCAAAAGCTTAATCGTGTTAATAAAGCCTCACTAAATAAATATTTGACAATTACATTCATTTATTAGTAACTCCGAGTTCACGGACACTTTGAAAATACTCACAGAAACCTTCGATCTTGTCAGCTGTCTTGCTCCAGGCTACCTGCCTGGTTTCCATTATAACCTGAATAGTCCTTCTTTCTAGACTACTCTTCTTAATACTGAATACTGTCATAACAGTTCCCAGCTCCAATGTCCTTTTGATCTGGCTTTTCTCATACTCCGGCAGCTCTCCATAATCTACGCTCTTTCGAGGCATTTTCTTAGGTTTCTTTTTCAATCCAATTGTATGGTTTTCACTGTGCTAAAAAGAAAAAAAGAAAGAAAGGAGAAAAAAAAATAATCAGTATTTAAGACAGTATTTTTATTCCTTTAAAACCACATTTTTTTAAATTAAAGATACTGGTAGATCCATGTGTAGAATAGACTCCTTTAAACAAAGCTCAAACCCTGACTATATTTATCTTGATTTGATGGCTTCAGGAATCTCATAAGACATTCAAAAAGTATCACTTCAAGCCTAAGATCCTTTCAAGTATCAGATCAGCTTTTAGTTACCATTGTATAGCAAGTAACATACCAGTAAGTCTTTGCTCATGGACATTTTTCTATTTGACAAAGGTAGAACTAGCTGTTTTCAGTCATTCCTATCCAAGTTTCTCTATTGTTTTAGGGTATTTGTAGATTTGTGTGCCATAAAAACTCTGTGAGTTCTATGTCATGCTGGAAGTTAAATCTTCAGTTCTTGATTGAAACTGAGGGCGATTTAATTTCTGGAACTATAAAAAATATCCAGAAATCGATTTTGTCCTTAGTATTAACAATCAAAACATCAGTGTGGAAAGTGACATTTGCAACATCTGAAGCACAATCAAAACCTTTTTCCTCTCCCCTCACTGTTTATTATTATTATATTCACAGTACCAACTTCAGACAGTCAAAATGCTGCGCCCATGGTGAACTGCATCAGGTTTGCTGTCCTCCTTGCCTTAACACAGAAGCATTAATTTACTGCTTGAAGAGAATTCCAAAAATCTAACAGCTAATTACAAGCTTGATTAGTGCTCAGCAGGATTATTTACAAACAGAAAGCCCTAAAACCTGCTCTATCATCCATATACAAAGAAGTGATACCATTTTTGCCCAAGCAGCAGGAGCTGTTGCCACACATTTCCCAATGACTCCCCGTAATTTCACCCCTGGGCAGGACAGGTCTAAGTGTCCTGCTGGATTTGCCCTCTGCCACAGCATCTCTGCTGTTCTCCTCCCATCTCCTCAGCCCACCACTCTCCATCACAGTTTCAGTTTCTGCACTGATAACTAATTTGTCCATGTCACTTCTCGCTTCCCCTTGGTAACTTCTTCCAACCCTCCTCCCCCTCTCCCCATGTCAGTCTCCTGACCTGAGCTTCACTAAGGAGCTCTCTTTTCTGCTCTCTCGTTAATACCACAAAGCTGTCTTTCAGTGTGGGCCACCAACCACTTTCAGTCCCATCTGTCAGACTCTGAAGCGGTCCAGTGCAATCTTTCCAATCTCTTTTTAAATTCTATAACTTCAATGAACACTGGGGTGGGTTTTTTTTTAGGCTCTTAGAGGAGTAAACACGAGGCCCTTCTTACCTGAAAAGAGGCCTCTTCTGCTTTGCCTGCATGGAACCTAAAGTCCATCTAGTGTTTTGCAAAGAGTTACACAGATAATACTGTGTTTAATTAGCTTGCTACTATATGAGAAAAGGGTACTCCATTGTCCTACTAGTACTTAAAAAATACACATATGCCAATCCTTCAACTGAGACTTCTGGACAACTTTTAAGGATTGTACACAACGGCAGATTTCAGTCAGAACGTGACTGATGCTTTCTGACTCCCTGGGACAAATCAGCTTATCACCAAAATCATCACCAGTTTGCATCCAGCAATTTAGCCATAGTCGTCTAGCTACAGTGACTTACAACATCAAAAATACAAGGAGAACAGAAATACAATAAAAAAAGAAGAGCCTTTGAAAAGCACATTGTTTTGCAGCTGTAAAATGAAATGTGTCTTAAAACAACGTGAAAAGGAATTTCTGAACATAGTAATTTAATAAAAGGCAGTGAAGCAGTTTTTGAGAGATCAGCCCCTCAGTACAAAGGAACTGCCTCTCAGAGGTGGCTTCTTAAGCAGCTTCCGCTGAATATAATAAACTGGACTTCCTCTTTTAAAGTAGCTCTTTCTTTAAAAAAGAAAGTGAACACTGCTTTTAGCCTACCTAAAATCTTAAGCTAGAAGCCAGGCTTTTAACTCACTGTGAAACAACACTGTGGCCGAGGACACCGACTTCATCAGTAAGAAGGGGCAAAAAACATCATAGCACTTCATCAACTTAACCAACCATTCCCTTATTGTCTGTTTACCTGTTCCGTAATTTAGAACAACCACCACAGAGGGCTTCCTAACAGTGGAACACACCACACCTCCCAGAAGAGCTAATGGAAGCGCCTGATACCAGACCTAACCTTCTCACCATTAAGAGGCTTCCTAGACTCCTAAGTGTGTGCCCTTCAGCCTTGTTACAGCCTTCACTGCACAACAACGTGAATCTACAGTATTTCTATCCAGCAGAACTCCATTATAACCCTCATCAACACAGTACCTGGTTGCCTCTGAAGCAGCGGACCATGAGCTAGAAGACACCGCTGTGCAAAGCAGAAGCACCGCTGCTCTCCTACAGAAAAGTTCCCAAAGCCTAAAGCAGAAAGAAAGGAAGGTCCAAATGATTCAATGAGTGATCTGGTAGTCACATAACATATAAGATCTGGTTTAGCACAGACACCAGCGTATGACTCCTTCCCTGCAATTGTAGGCACCACAGGAGCAAAACTTCAATGCTGTCCTGTATCAAAAGCAGAATCGGCATCACCCGTTACTTTTTGTGTCGTGACACAACAGTAATTTCTACACTGTCTTTTAGTGAAGAGCCTGAACACTTTGTACCAACAAGTCAGAAAGACCCACTGCAAGGAGCCAAGTGAACAGAGACACGGAGAAAGATGTTCTTGGTGCTATCCAAGAACCTGCATATTTAGTGTTAGTTTGCTGCAGTACTTCTCAATTTCAAAACCAAGCCCTTATCTGAAGATCAGGCTACAATTCCTACCGTACAGACATCTGATAGAACAGAGAGAGAAAGAGCTGCAGGCAGGCGAAAGTACAGCAGGTTGGCAACGGACATTTCAGATGAGCACAGCTGAACCACTCCTGAGCCGCAGGACGCCGCAGGTGCCTTCCCTGCACACAAAGGTTGCTCAAAAAGCGGAATCTGAAGGCAGACTCGCCCCAGTTTCTACACGTTCCCATGAGCTCCGGGCGCTGCCGTCCCCATTCTGCACGCGTCGCTGCACCCTCTGCCCCCAGCCCTGCCTCAGGACAGCACCTCACCCAACCGGGCACGGCACCACCGGCAACACCGCCTCGCTAACAATTAATAACAACCAACAGACGGCTGTTTGCACGGAGCTTTGCCGAGCAAGGGGGAACCGAAGCGCTCGGCCACACGGGACACCTGCTAGGGACCAAACGCCGGCCCAGGCTGCGGCCCTCAGCCCCGAGCCGAGCCGTGCATGGCGCTGGGCTTCTTCCCCCTCCAGCAGCCCGGCCAGCAGCGGTGACAGCCAACCGCGAGGTGCCGGACGGCGCGGCCCCTCGGCGAGCCCACAGAATGCTCGCCCCCTTCCCCCTCAGCCCCTCGCGCGCCTCCCGCCGAGCACAGCCCCTCGCGGCAGCTTCCCTCCCCGCCCTCCTCCCGCTGCCCACGATGCCCCGCACACAGCCGGCTGGCCGCCCTGCAGCCTCACCTCCGCCGGCCGCGCGGACGACGCGGCGCCGGGCGCTGCCGGTGTCAGCACGGTGGGGTGAGGGGGTGATGGTGATGGTGGTGGCGGTGGTGGTGGTGGCGGCGTCGCCGCGCCCGGCCGCGTCTCTCCGGGGCTCTCACTTCTGCTTCTGCCGTACCCGGGAAGGGACGGGCCACGTGACCCCGGCGGCCACCTCCTGGTGCGCGGGGCGGGCGGCGCTGTCCGCGCGGGTTCCCGTCCGCCGGCGCCTCCGTCCCTTCAGCGCCCGCGAGGCGGGTGCCGTCCCGCTTCCCTGCTGCCTGCTCCCTCAGGGCGCCGGTTGTTCCCCCACAGCCGCCTTCTGAGGTGGGAGAGAGCCGCCGTGGCCCTGTGTGAAGCCCCCGTGAGGAGCAGCGGTGGGCTTCCTTCAGGGATCATCAACCTAAGCACCAAATAAACGATGGCACGGTATCGTGGGTGGGTGGCTTTAGGTCAAAGGCTTAAAATTCACTGAATAGGACCCACGGCCACGGCCATTACATCACAACAACCTCAGCTTATGGCCTGATCGGTTTTGACTAATAATTTTACCCTCTGCACAGAGGAATTACTGAAAAAGCCTAGTATCTGGAATGAGGTAGTGACAAGTCCTACAGCAAACACCAGGAGCAATGCTACCTTGCTGCATAGGTCAGAAAGGACCAAAAATATTCATTGTATCCAGCAAAGCTGCCAGGAGAATTTTGGGAAACTCTTCCCAAAGGCATCTAGCAAACACTTGTCATAGTTAAAAGCACCCACGACAGATGAGGACCAGAAGTATGACTCTGAGGAGTGGGACTCCTCAGGACCGGAAACTGAAGAGTGCACGCGAAACCACCACAAAAAGAAGGAAGCCCAAAACCTTGTACCTTTGCTCTCTGAATCCCAGTCATCAAATCCAGTGTTAATGTGGATATGTTGGCAGTGAATCTCAGCCCCGGCAGCCCCTCCAGGTTCTGCTTCATGAGGCTCAGTACCAGCATGCTCCTCACCAGTCATACGGCATCGCTTCAGCACAGGAACTACCCTTGAGCAACCCACAAGCCACACAGGCACGGAGTTGACCATCTTTCTGATAGTCAGTCTTTGCTGCAGAAGTGAAGCAGCACTGCAAAATATAGCAGCCTTATGTCCAGATGTGCTTCAGTGTGGTTGGACTTCAGCGTTGTCCTGGAAGGAAGATTAAACCTACCAGCTCCCAGCATCTCTTGTGCAACCTCAGGCTTCACTGATAAGACTCTCTTACGGTTGTGTGAAAGAAAATACACCTGTAGAAGGAAATCATATCTGCAGTGGAGTTTGTAACATGGAATCTTGTAAATTGCGGGCTGTAACAAAACCTTAGCCATATAAATGGGGTGAGCAGTTCTTCAAAAAGACACGATAAAAAAATAGTGGCTTCTGGAAACATCGGCCGTTGCTCAGCGCACCCAGGAGCATGAGAACTTGGCTGCCCTCACAGTCAGAAGAGAAGATTAAAAGTCTCTGTCATAATCCTGCCATCCGACTGTAAGACTTTTACACTTCAGTCATAAATACCTCAAAAAGGGCATTGACACTGACACTTTTTAATTACAGTATCGAAAAGTTCAGCCCTATCTTATTGCCTTATTTGGTGCTGAAGTGTTGATTACTTCCCCTTAAGAATAAGCAGGGCATCAAAGAGGATCACAGGCCTGGCCAGGCGGCCTCCTGCACACAATAAATAATGGTCACAAAACTAGTGCCAACTACTACAGGAGCCACAAAGAAAATAAAGCTTTTGTGCAGAGGACAGAAGTTGAATAGTTTTATCCCATCAGTTCCCATTTGGAAGAAAAATTAAAGAGCCCTTAGCAGGAGGAACTTGGAGGATATTGTCCACCTGTAGCTGCACGACTTCCTGAGCAGCCACCTTCAGGCATGTTCACTGACAGCTGCAACAGCCTCAGCTTGGTGGAATTTGGGCTCCTGGCAAAGTGCTTTTCTCATGAAAAGTGTTCTGGTGCTCCCTTGGCTCCATTCTTCAAATATTTTCATTTTTAACTTTGGTAAATTATTGTCACCATCACAGTATCGCAAATAATAAAGTAACTATTGATTTAAGGCAAACTGAAGTAGCTAGCAACAAGCTGACAGGAAGGAAGGGAGGTCATAGCTCTGGCTGGCCTGCTGCCTGCTGCTACATCTGAGCCGTACGATATTCAGCTGCTTCTCGGTTCACTGGCCTTGCCCCTCGTTACTTGCAGGCTCTACGTTTAAAAAATCTTTTGAGAAATGACTGCCCTCTGTCCTCGTACACTTGATACAATAACATCCCTTAGCATTTCTGCAGCGGTTTTCATTTGCAGGTGTCAAATTGTCACTATTTTTTCACATTTCCAAAGGAATTGAGGTGTGGAAAGGGAGGTTTGCAGAGGTCCCCAGCAGCAGCCAGCCTGGGGCAGAGCACATCCCCAAGCTTCACACCATGACCTGCACTAGAATGGCATTTCCTCACAGCAAAACTCCCTATTCCAGAAGAAAAACTTTCATTTCTCAGAACCATGTTTTTTTAAGGTTCCAGCTTAGCAGAAACTCTGTCATGTGATTTGGGTTGATCGATACAAACCTAAAAGCAGATGTGAAAACATGTGAACTAAGCGTGGGTTTTTTACACACCTGCTAACTCCTTGCTTGGGCTGGTTTGGTTGTCTACACAAAACACCACTATACTTATAAGGCCAACAATTACACCTTCAGCTGCAACGTGAGGCACTGCAGATATTTCCTCCACAGCCCTAATGCCAGCAGCTCTTCTCCAGCACCATGAGCAGAGAGAAATTCAGCATTGACAAGGCCTCAGCAGGACATGGAACCACTACAACTTTCCTCCTGTGATTTTTAAGCCACAGGCTGCTGGTCCTGATGGAGAACCATGCTGCAGGAGCAACACTGAGAGCTTCCCATTTTCCTCTCATCCTGCTGAAGCCTTCTTAATGCTGTCTTTGCTGCTGCAGGTGGAAGTCCCTATGGGACCATTAGAAAGACATAGCCCAGTCTTTTTCGTTGTTGTTCTTTCCATGGCTGACTGCAGGGATTTACTATTGGCCAAGGCCTTCCCTCGGGGCACACAGGAAGGGAGGAGAAGTTTCTTGCCTCAGTGCTCACTCATGCAAAGATCAGCTTTAATCTGTCCCACGCTACATCAGAAAAGTTTAGAAGAGCCCTCCAGACAACCAAAGCATTAGCATGAACTGTGGATGAAAAGAGCACATTGCTCCTATTTACAGAGAGGCATGAAATCATGCAAAGCACACGTCAAAATCTCACTGAAATGAAAATATGATTGAAAAGTTCATGAGGTACTTGAGTGATTTTTTTCTGAATAGGGGTAGGATGAGAGAGACCCTGCTGGGATATGCATTGCAGGCGCGTGTGCCTTGGAAGAGCATCCATCTGGTGTATCTCCAGGATCAGCATGGTTGCACAGAATGCAAATCAGACTCGCAACGGCTGTTATCTTTATGCACTGTAGTTATAACTGAGTGAGTCACATAAAAGGGTCAAAACCTTCTGTTCTACTTGCAGTGATAAGCATCTTCTTAACATACAGTGTTAGAGATCTGTACGTCAACAGATCAAGGTGGGAGATGGTACTGAGTGAGCTATGACAGACCCTGGCATGGGGGCCCGGTCTTATTAACATACTTGTTAACAATTTAAAAGAGGAAATAAATGAAGGAGAAAATGTAGATAATGTATCTACTAATGACTAAAAACCTGAATAAACTGACACTCTTGCTTGTCAGTGTCTGCAGTGTGCTCTGCTCGCTTACACTGCAACCTGTGCAACTTCACTGGGGCTCGTGTACCCGTGCTGACTCAATTTAACTTTGCCTCTTCAGAAGAGCCTCTGCAAAGGACTCATTTTTCAGAAATTCAGGCACATATCACCCATTACGTGACACGCTCCATTTCCCAAATCTATGTTTTCATACGTTGGTAGAGTCATATTATTTCACATACATTAAAAACCACGTGTAAGAAGCCTCCTGCACCTCCCAGCAGGTTTTACTGGGGCTACAAATTCATACACTTTGCGATACATCCGTAAGTACCAACTGTATCAACACCTTCTCAATCAACAACATTTGACTGAAAAATCTGAGTTTATATGTTGTGTAAACTCTTTTAAGAGCAAATACTACATTTGAACTTTTCCAACAGAGAGAAGAACGTGGAAAATCAGCCTTCTTTCAATGAAATGTTTCTAAGATTTCTAACACGTTGCTCGTGTAACAGAACGCAAATCTGGAACAAGGAAAGAACCTCAGAACGTGAAGCTGCAATTGTTTGTTTAGCCTGATCTCCAAATGGGAATGAATTTGGAATAGCTGGGTTATTTTCCAGTCTTAACAATTCCATGTATACACTCAAAATCTGTTTCCTGCACGTTTTTTTTTCCTTAGATTGCATGTGGCAATTTTAAGATGCTGCTCCCCCTTTGAAGGAAAATGTGTTTTGCATTTCTGTTATCACTAAGACAGTCCTTTTATTCAGGAGCTAAACCACAGGCCATTTTACAGGATGGAACACAATAACTAGAACACAGAGGGCTCTGCCAGGTAATTTAAACCCAACAGTCTTCACTCCAGTGCATTCCTGCCACACACCTGGAATTATTTGACCCCACAGCTGTGAAGGAGAGCTGCCCTGCTGAGTCTCAAAGGCAGCACTACAGAGCTCACCTTTAATCCCGCGCAGAGTAATGAGCGATGTACTGCTGAGATTAGCTAGGCAGTGTCAAATGGAGCTTTCTTCCTCTTTGTACTCTGATTCCACCTGGGTAGAAGCATACTGTTAATAGCCCTTAAGCATACAAAGTCTCTAATCGTGTTTTTACTAGCCTGAGCCTTTTGTTAACACTAAGTGTAATTTAAATAAACCTGCCACTTTTCATGATGCTCTCTTCTCCTTCAGGAGGACAGATTTTGTTACGGCTGTTATTAACAGGAAAAAAAAAGGAAGTTATAAGAAGGAAAGTGGAACATGTGGAGTATGTCACTTTTAACCAGCAGGACTCTCTCTCTTACCATCTTCATGGGCTGAGCTCTTTCATGATGTGTCATTAGCATCGCACATTAATAACTCATTAATAATGCCCGACCTGAGGTAGATGCACCAATTGTAACAGGTTTCTCTTGGGCAGATTTTCAATTCTTTGCTTTCTGCTTTGTTCTGCCTTGGAATTCCCTCCTGCCTTGGAATACCATTCTGCCTTGGAATGCCCTCTCTTCCTGATTTTAAGATGTCTGTAACCTAAAGGGATCGTAAGTCACTTTTTGGACGAATGATGGGCTCTGCCAATGCCAGCAGCTGAGCTTGAGGTAAAACATTTCAAATCTTTAATCCAGAGAAGAAGACATGCAAATTGAAAGCTCTCATTCCTGGTTTGAGGTATGCGCTTAGCAAACAGCCTGCATTCAGCCTCATGCTGCATGGAGACAAATGGCTTACACGTGGAAATTGGCATTTCAAGGCTGCGCCAGAGGACAACTCCTAGCTTGTTGGCTCAGCTGGAAACAGACTGAAAGAACAAAGAAACCTGGTAATTTTGACCAAAATTTGTTCCCATTGAATACAATGAAAATGTTGAAGCTGAATAATGCTAGCTTTCTGGTGATTTGTACTCAAGTCGCAATCATATGCTATAGATTTATAAGTAAACAAATACACATAAGTATATTTGTATATAAATCTCAGCTTTTAAACAGATTAAAAACAAAATCCACCGTTGCTCCTAGCATTGCAAGAGCAGTATTGTTGCAGAAAGAATGGATTTTGATAAGAAAACAGCCAAGCAAAAAATACAGCAGAAGAAAATTCCCATTAACAGGGAAAGAAAAACAGAAGGTTTTCAGCCTCCTCCTACAGGGAACATCACAGAGTTCTTTGGTGGGGAGATCAGAAAAAGGACAGACCCAGGCTGGAGAGGTGGATATTCTTTAGCTTTCCGGCTTGTTAAGAGCAGCTTGAAAATGAGAGGTGAGCTAAATGGGAGAGCGAGGCGCTGCCAGATTGTGGGTAAGTTCTTCTGTGCTTTCTTTCTTTTTTTTCTTTCAAAGAGAGGAAATAATGTGTGCAGAGCAGCAGTGGTTCATAGTGGGTCAGTCAGGAAGTCCGGGGCTGGGTATTTAAAAGACAGATATTTTTATTATATGTTGTTCTCAGAAAACAAATTTATGCAAGAAAACCATTTTCTTAGATAAAAAAACCATGCAAAATTAGAACTCACCTTTCAGTCTAACCCACTCTATGATTCTATGAATGCAACTTGGAGTAGAACTTTCACCCAGCACTTGCAATGGAAACAGGCAGTTCCTTCTCCTGCTGCCCCTGCCTGCAGCTCTGCCCTGGTGTCTGGTGCTGGCACAAGTGTGTGCAAGTGCCACAAAACCATCCTGATCTGCCAGAACACAAACGTGCAGCAAAGAGGGAAGCAGTTCAGGGTTGGCTCATGTAGATAAGAAGAGGGCGAAGGTATCTGAAAACACAAATTGAAAACTGGCATTAAGAGCACTGCAAGTAATGGAAAAGAGAATCAGCTGCGTGTCTTTAAATTAATTTTAATTCGGCCTTTCGTGATCATTACCCGTTAACCGTAAACTAGCTGATAACCTTTACTGCTGTAGGTGCTCATGAAAAATTAATGCAATAAAAACACACAGAAGAGCCCAGCAATAGTCATTGAGCAGCACGGTTGGCTGAGATACTTGGAACTCGGCCTGCACGTGGCACGGGTTGGTTATGATTGACTTCTGATGAGGAAGCTGGAAAATCAACTTGGTTGTTAACCAAAGCACTGTGTGTTTTCAAATTTGACTGTGAAGAATCCACCTGGTTAGCAGGCTGGCTTTTACTGTGGTGGAGGGAAACAGAAAATCCATGTTGCTAAGACAGCTATGTATACCTGAAAATAAATTAAGATGCATCACAATTGATTTGGAAGGAAAAAAAAAAGGGGGGTTAATTAATCACTGTATCCAAAGTCAGGCTCTACAGAAGAAGTTGCATCAGCTGAAGAGAAAACAAAATGCAATTGCTCCTCGGTGTGTGTAGAGCTCCCATGTCGTGTTGCTTTGACCTTTCCTTCTTTTCATTTTTACTGTTTGAAGCAAAGACAAATGGTTTGGGGACAGACTTGTTCTGGCAGGGCACAGAGACTATGCTCTGTAATCAGTCTTCTCTTGAGGTGGAGAAGGCCAGCAGTCATAGAATCATAGAAACACAGACGTGTTTTAGTTGAGGAAAGGCAAGGACAAAAGGACTTCTTGTACAGAAGTGCTGGGCTGCTACAGAGAGAGAGAAGAGATCTGCTAAGGCTACAATCCTAGTTTACTCACGGAGGAGGTTTGTATAGAAATTGTAGGCGCTTTTCAGCAGCTGATTTGTTGTTCTGAAAACATACTCTGAAATCTCAAACACATGCACTCCATCTCTGTAGGGTTTGCCAGGGTCCTTGACAGCAATAGGTGCGGTTTTGCAGCATCAGGTCAGACTGGGAGCGCTGCCAGATGCAGAACCACCATTGGGTCACTGCTGCCCATGGGCAAGCGGCGCTGCCTCATGCACTTGGCTCCTGCTGCAGGGCAGACATCATTAGGTTCATTTTCTTCGCTCATTTGAAACTAAATCTGAGAGAATACATCACTAAAGAAACCATTTGTAGTTCTGAAGCGAATACGCCAGCCGTACTTAGCTGTGCTTCTGGTTTCTCGGCCACCATACAATAAAATCATGTTGGCAAAAAAAAAAAAAAGAGAAATATGTTTAAAAACATTACTTGTTTATATCAACCTTAATGTCATTTTTTGCTGGTTTCCTAAAGGCAAAGGATTATGTAATAAAAAGAAAGTCAATATTAAGCAGTGGGGTTTGAAATTACCGTGATAAATTGAATTTTAAAACAATACTGGCCTTATCATGTACTTACAGATAATAAAACATATCAGAGGGGATGATTTGCTGGCACTGCCATTGAGAATACAACGCAGAAGGAGGCTGTCCAAGTCGTGATCCTATTCATCTATCTCCCATTACATTTATACGTCCCTCCTATTGCTTTTCCTAGGATGAGAAGTTATGGGCTGTGTCCTGGCAGCCTGAAATGGCAGATGTGCTCCAGCCCAGCCCCCTTCTGCCCCCAGCTCTCAGGTACAGCTCCTGGAACCATCTCTTACCACATTCCCTTCCCAGAGGAAAGGTGTTTGCTTTGTTACACCGGTATGAGTTTGGCTTTCTGAACGGAGGAGAGGAATGTAGGTAAAAAAAAACCCAATCATTGAAAAATGTCACCATGCAAGTATTCTGCCACCAAGGCAGTAAAGTCAAGATGCACAGATAAATACTATCCAAGACACCCCTCTGTGCTCTGGGCCAAAGTCCCCGTTTGTCTGTGTGAGCAGCACAGGTTTCCTTCCCTTCTGCCATCATCACCTTCACCAACCCTTTGCATGATTCAGATCCATAAAGTTCTATCCAAAGTGCCTAAAGTATCACGAGTGCTATCTGCACACACCCCAGCACTTCTTTTATTACACACACCAGAATCCATACCCATTCTTGTAGCACCTCCTACAGCCTTCCTTTTAATGCTAAACCATTGAGTCCAAATGTATCCGGTGATCATCATCAGGATCATAGAATCATTAAGGTTGGAAGTGACTACTAAGATCTTATAGTCCAACCCTAACCCACCCCCACCTGCCCACTGCCCTCAGTGCCACATGGCTCTGGAGCACCTCCAGGGAGAATGACTCCCCCACCTCCCTAGGCAGCTGTGCCGCTGCATCACCACTCCTTCTGAGAAGAAATGTTCCCTAATATCCAGCCTGAACCTTCCCTGAAGCAACTTGAGGTCATTCCCTCTTGTCCTGTCACTGTCACCTGGGAGAAGAGGCCAACCCCAGCTCTCCACAGCCTCCTTTCAGGCAGCTGTAGGGAGCAGTGAGGTCTCCCCTGAGCCTGCTCTTCTCCAAACTGAGCCATCTCAGTTCTCTCAGCCACTGCTCACAAGACCTGTGCTCCAGAGCCCTCACTAGCTTTGATGTCCTTCTTCAGACACACTCATGACCTGTGCTGGCCACTCATAAGAGCAACAAAGAAGGCACAGAGCTCAGTTCACAGGGGGAAGCACAGCTGCATTTCTGCTCTGCCTCTGTTGTGTGCCATCACCACTGCTACGCTGCTCCATCTGCAATACCACGGTGCCACTCTCTGCCTGCATCCAGTACTAGCAGACTTTCTGCTTGGAATTCCTCTAGTGTAAATGTTGCTACCTCAGCAGAAGTTTGCAAGTCACTGGCTTGTCTTCCAAACACCCTTATTCATGCTTTTCAGACTAGTTGCTCACATAATTTAGCAGCTGAGTGTAACTGCGTTAGGAGCTCCACCTCCACACACCCAGTAGCAACCAGCACAGGGTCAGCTCCAGCCCTCCAGCACCTGGAAAACCTCAGAGCAGCCAGCAAAACCAGCTTTCCTTCCATGGTGCACCCGCAGAGATGGAATTGCACGACGTGATCACATTCACCCCACCTTCACCACTGACTCTGCTATTCCCAAGGGTCTTCTCTGGCTGCAGAGCAGAGGCAGCCAGGTGTGCATCCCAATGCTGCAACTGCTGGAAGATCCTCCGCAGCAGCTGGGTTTGTGTTAAGCCAACACCTTCAGATGGATTAAGCCTCCCCTGCAGCCAGCTCAGGATCACAGACCCCGTTGCATGGCACCATCACTTTCTGGTAGCTCAGTTTAAGATGAGATCTTTTGGGGAAAAGCTGGAAACCTCAGAGCACCCTGAAAGATGCTGAAGTGTCTCCTGGTGCAAAACAGCTCAGCTGAAGCTGGAAAAAGAAAAAAAGAAGAAGAAAAAAAAAACAAAACCACAGAAAGAAGCAGGTTTCCGTTCTCCCTTGCTGTGAGAAGCCTTTCCTTCGTGCTGACACAGCATTTGTACAGTGCTCTGGATCAGGAACTAATCCAGACTAACAGCCAGTTTTTTGCTTGCCTGGCACCAGAAAGTGAGGGCTGCCTTCCTTCTACCCTGCACTTTATACAGACCTGCCAGTACAATGCTGTTTGGGCTTCAGCATCTTGTCTTCCTGTGTTTCTCAGTGACTTGGTGAGTGTTTCTCATTTAACACATCCTCACAGGCTGCATGCTGCTTGGTGATTTTTCGAGATAGTTTACAGCAAAGACGGATTAAAGACCAACTCAGCTATTAGCTCAGCTGCTCCCATCTGCCAGCTTGACTTTCTCTCGGAGATAGGCTCGGTTAGCAGCTTATCTCCTCAAATCTGCTCTTGCATACGTGACCTATATGTGACCACGGCCCATACCCCATGATATGGTGATTTGTCATTTGCACGCTTTACATTACTAACCCTTTTACAAGCTTCCATTTCCAGTTTCCTTCCCTGCTTGTGCCGTGTGAGGGCAGCAGAGATTGTGCTTGGCTATGTGCTGGCAGCCCGAGTACAGCCGCCTCTTTCACGTTCCCACACTGAACATCAGCAGGTGAACGGCAAAACGGTAATGTTTGAAAATCTATCTGAGAATAGCTGCACACTGATTTCCCTCTCACCCCGTTCCCACCCACCGGTTGATTTTTAACATAAAGTTTCTCTAAAGCAAAGAGCGAGCCTGCACGTTTTCATCCTCCCTGAAACAGAGGGGCAAATATTTATACATACATGAAAACAGTGAGCAAACAGGAAGGGTTGGGTGGGCTGTTCCACGGGGCAGTGATACACAGCAGCCAAATCCCACATGCAGCTTTCGTATCCACGCTCTCTCCGTCAGAGAGTGCACAGCACTGAGATTTCAGCTGCACCTGACCCCGGAATTTCACTCTGTTGGACGTGGTGGAACTCAGCAATTATTTTACAAGGAAGGAAACGTTGCCATGCAGCATCTCACCAGGCCAAACCGCAGCTGGAGCTCTTCCCTTGCACATCAGAGCGGCTGCCGGGAGGTGGAGCACCGCACCCGCTGCACATCGTCACCGAGCACCAACCGAGAGCTTCCAGATCGTCCCCCGCTCCAGCCAGGCTGACCCTAAGCCTCCATCCACACAAGGTCAGCTGCTTGCTGCCAGCAAATTAAGCAGAAGGCGTTGCTGCTGGTGTTGCTCATTACTACCATTGGTGCAGGTGGGCTCTCTGTTTGCTGGCTGCAGACGTGGGCTGCGCTGCTCTAGCCAAAAGATGCCTACAGCTTGTTGGAGAAGTGCAGAAGCTCTAGGGGCAAAGCACCCGGGCATAAAGCCCGTACGTCTGGTGGCAGCACCAGCAAAGATGGGCGGATGTTTTAAACTGGTCGACGTCAAGCACTGTGATTTGGTTTCCTTTGGATCATTCTGCCTTGAAATGACTCTGATCCAGGTGTTGTTTGCTTATGGGAACACTGAAAAGCTGCACATGTACAAGTTTTTCACTTGAAAAACAACGAAAAAAAAGCAACCTAGGAAAATTCCCATAAAGGTCTAAGCAAGCAGGCTGTGGCACTGCAAGCAAAACCCTGTGATTTTATGTCTTTCCACACCTGTGGTCCATTTAAGCTATAAATCCCATCTGTTGTGAGCAAGGTTTGCTATCGAGCATCCTGATGAGAGAGGTGAGATTTGACTGTAAGAACAACATACAATGATTTTTAATATTTGGTGTAATAAAGCCTTCTCCTGCAAATATTGTCATTGGTTGTCTCACCAGTGCGTAACTTGCTGTTGGCAAATCTTCCCCAGGAAGGTTATAATAACATCATTCTCTGGCATCTCTGCCAGATACTCAGCTCTTTATTTTCTGTTCTGTCATATAAGCTGAGTAATTTATACGCCTGTTCAATACAAAAGGTGGTTATTATATGTTTGAAGAAAGAGGTTTGACAATACCTGCCTTGTAAGAAATACCAACGGAGTAGTACAGAGGAAAGGCAAAGGAAAACGCTGTAAATCAAGAGGTGACGAGGCACTTTTCAGATGGAAGATCAGAACATCATTAAGGGCTCCACAAACAAACACGTCGGGTTACAGACAAAATCCTATTTTCTCGCATTTGCCCTCTGTTGTTGCAGCCTTTTATGGATATAAATCCCACCGAAGTCAAATCGCGTCTATAAACTAAATTCCAAAATTAATCCATAAGTAGAATCTGTCACGAGTGCTTATTATTAGGTTGATTTGTGCAAGATGTATAGATATGATTTCAAATAAAAGCAACATTATGGAAAAAATTACGTCAATGGCCGCTTCGTCTGAGTAAGGAGCACACAGTGTGAATGCCGTCCCAAAATAACACGTCTGCAGTGATCTCAGTGCAGCACAGCTAGCATTCCCTGCACTGCATTTTCACACAGGTGATTTCATGCCAGTGCTCACCCACTGCTCTGCAATGCCATCAGTCCCCCAGGCTCGGAAATGGACACCTGGCTCTGCCCAGAAGGAGCAGGACTGGACCCTGGTGATGCAGCAAGACTGCAGCAGTGCCTTTCCTCGCTGGCTCCACTGACCTACTTCTTGCATGCAGCTTTGGGCAGTTCTTAGTTTGGTGTTGAAAACTCAAATGGTTGGGCAGGGATTACAGCAACAGCTGCCACGTGGCAGTGAACCTGGTGGGAAGCACGGCTGTCCCATGGTAGTGCCTCATGGGCAGTACTCCAATGGGGGTGTGGGGCACACACCTAGAATCAATCAGAGAGTCATAGCACCGTGGCATCATAGGATGGCTTGGGATGGAAAGGGATGTGGTCATATGCCTCAGCGTGAGCACGGCCAAGCGAGCAAAACCATCAGCAAGATGAGCATGCCAGAAAACCAACCCTCAACCTGTGTGCATGTCACAGCTCACAGGAGCACACCGCCTGCTGTACATCACCTACGGCTCTGCAAATCCTCCCTACCTTTATTTCGTCCCATATTCCAGACCCTGAGAGTTGCAGCTAGAAAGCCAAGGGTCCTTTATCTCCCTTTTTCTCCCCGAATTAGGGCCTGGCACCCTAACTCACCACAACACAGCCCATCTCCACTGTGAGTCGCAATCAACTCAACTCTTTCTTTGCAGCACAAAGGAAATCACATTTCTTTGAAACACCGAGGCAATCTGAATGTGTGTTCCTGTTTAGCATGATTAAGGTGTCACATAGCACTCCCACGCACCCCGACACAGAGAACTTCTTGCCGGCTGCTGATGTCAAAGCAAATCAGCTGAAAACACTGAGGGTTTCTGAGAAGCACAAGTAGGACACGGCAGGCAGCTGACACTGAGCTGTATGGCCCATACAGACCAGGAAGCTTCGGGGAGGGGGACAGCATGGTGGCATCCCACCCCAGCAGGATTTTGGGATATGCATCAAGCACGTCTTCACAGTGCAGATTCCTGCATGTGAGAGGCTTGTTTCTCTTGCTTTTATCCAGCTCTTTGTCTTGTTTATTTTTGCCTGTGCCCTGCGGTTTGTCCACTATTAGCATGAATAATTTAGGGAATTGCCTGCTTCTGCTGAAATCAATTCCTGTGCTACTGCTGTTAAGTGCTGGGCCTGAGCCTGAGAAACGCTGTGGTGGGGCCCAAATAAAGCAAACAAAATGAAATGAAAGCAGAGGAGAACAGAATCTCCATTCCCCACAGATTTAGGTGGGGATGCCCAAAGCCTTCGAAATACGAGCACCAAATCCCAGCCAAAACCTCTTACCCTTTCTGAAGCTCTCCCATGCGTGCGCTGTGGCCCAGCGTTGACTTCCAGCACCACAGTGGCAGCCCCACAACATCCACATCAGCCCCAAGGCAAAGCTACGTTGGCTCAGGCAGTGAGGCTGGCAATGAAAAACACAACATTCAGTGCCTCTGCAGTGCTTACTTTATGGCTAAGGAAGAGTGTAAAGGACCAAGTGCTGGTGTGAAGCCATGGATCCAAGCTGCTCCGTGCACCATCAATCCTCCATCCCACCACCAGTGTCCACGTCCAGGACTTGCACAACCTCACCCAGAACACTTTGCTTTAAGTGTGTTCACCATCTTGATGGAAACCTGCTTCCTTTGACTCGTGGTTTTAGGCCATTGGGATGATGGTCATGGGCCTTGTGAGGGAGACACGGGTCCTTTCCATAGCTCCAGCCATTGCAGATCACTGGTGGCACCCTGCAGGCCGGGGTGTGGGGATGTGTGTCCCTCACCCACAGGTTTTTGAAGCACTTGGAGGCCGGGGAAGAATGCAGTGCCAAAAGTGTTGGGGCATGGAGAGAAGCCAGAGCAGTGCACCGTTGCCACGTAATTAAATAACAAGAAGGGATTAGGCAAGCTCCGTGCTTCACGTTGACAAGCTTGAAAGGAAGAACAGAACATGTAATCAAATGAGGGGAGTTCTTTCTTGCTTTATTTTGAAAGAAAGGCAACATTACAGCGATGTAAGATGTGGTAGAGCACGCACTAATTATGCTGCCCTGGCTATTTCTCTCTTGCGGGTTTGAGAAAAAGACTGAGATTGAAGCCCAAGGATGGGGGGAACAGACATTCACTGGCAATTAAGCACTCAGCTCATTTAACACTCGTTCACTCACCTCTGCCCCTCTATTTGGCTCCACCTGAAGTGTTGCCTTGCTCTGAGAAGAGACAGATACCTGCATGGTGTCCTTAATGACGGAGCAGGCTGACCGAAAGGAGTGCATTCACACCCAGCTCCCAGCAGACACCGAGCACTTCCCCTCTGCACATTTCCTGCAGTGCTGCTCCTGCTGCATCACTGAGCTCACAGGGCCACGTGCCCACAGTGCTGCAGGAGCCCACCTGGGCAGAGCCATAGCAGCACCTGGGGACCTTCTTTGGCCAAAGCAATGAGTAAAATCGGAGCGAAGAGACCATCTGAGCCACGCGTGAGGCTTTGCAGCGGCATTGCTTCACTGGCTGAGCAGGCAGCGAGCTCTCCCGTTCTCCATTTCCCAGACTCAGGGACGTAATTGGATGACTCACCAGCACTCAGGTACCAGCAGTGACAGCTGAAGTTTTTCCCCCAAACAACCGATTTTAGAGACGTAATTCGTTTGGAACCTGTTAAAAAAACCCACTCTTGATTTTTGTCTCTATGGTGCTTAGGATACCGATATCAAGTGACACCTTCTGCAGCAGTGACCTGGGTTACCCTGCTTTTGGGAGCCATCCAGATGAACGAGGCTCTTTGCTGTTTGAATCACCCTGCAGATAGAGCCTGAGAAGTGCCAGCCCCGCACTGCTAACAAACATCCTTGGGCTCCAGCAAACCCGCTCCGAAGCGCAATGACATCAGCCCAGCATCTTTGCTGGGCGCATGCAGGACCAAGCAGCATCCCTCGCATGGATGCAGCGAGGCATTCCACCCTATTTAAGAGCTGGCCGGCTGTGTTACAGCCACTGCTGTTTGCTGGTGGTGCCATTGCCCCGACACCTCTCTGCACTGCGTGCGGCACCGTCTTATTTATTCTCCCGGAGTGCCATGAATCAGAGTTGAAGAGTGCAGCGTGCCGGAGCGCTCCCACAGCGCGAGTGTGACTCACACAGCGGGGAGATCCCGCCAGGGTCCCTCCTGGGCGACCCCACATTGCTCAGCTTGCTGGAAAACCCATGGATAAAAGCAGCCACGGTGACGCACGTGCAGCACGAGGCCTCCGAGCCTTCTTGGGAAGCTCCCAAAGCACCGCCACCCACTCACCATCAATAACCAAACTGGCGGGGCCGGGCTCTGGAGCACTGCACAGCCACATGGTTCCTCCTTGCTGCTGTTTCTCCCTGGGAAGGCAGCAGCCAGCACAGGTTGGGAAGGATTTCCCCTCCATTAAAATGAGCTCTCCTGTAATCATAGCATCGTAGAGTCACTTGAGTTGGAAGGAACCCTTAAAGGTCATCTTGTCCAACTCCCCTGCAATGAACAGGGACGCCTACCGCTCCATCAGGTTGCTCAGAGCCTGGTAAGACCTTGCAGAGATGATGATGCATGATGTGAAAGTGCTTTTGGAATCATTTGGTTTGCCAGAAAAATCTGCAGTTAACTCTTTCCTACCTGCAATAAATAAGTCAACATGCAATATACACCCCACCTCAGCTCCCCCATCCAATTTCCTTTTCCCTCATATTCTCCTTTCTCCCTGTAATGAAGCCCCTCGTGGATTATTGCAGGGATTCCTGCACCCTGACTGCTCAGCCTTAAATCCCATAGCTCAGCTGTCCCGGCGCTGATCATGGCAGAGCATCCCAGCTCTGCAGCCATCGCACTGAGGTCTCCGTTTTCCTCGAGGATGATTTCCATGCTATTGTCTTGACTCACACTACAAAGAAAAAGGCACTCACAGGAATATTTCCAGATAAAAATCTCATTAATTTCAACCACAGGCAGCCATGAGTCACTTCCCCTTGGCTACGCTCATCTCTTGTGACCAGAAATCATGCAGTGGAGATCTGGTCCTGTGTAAAAATTCTGATTTTAGAGGATATCAATAATTAGCCTTAAAAATTCAGGCCTAAAAAGAGCCTCTTTTTCAATGGAGATCTGCTGTCCATCGGTTCCCCTTGCCCCTACCACAGCTCCAAAATAAAAACGAATAATTTCACTGCAAAACCATTAGATATTCATTTTAAAACGTATTTTGGAATTCAAGGAGAGGGCTGGCTTAACCTGGATCTGCCTCAGAGTAAATCGTGTCCTTTCTCCCCAAAAATGGTCACTTTTAAACCAGTGCTGAAGTGCTGCAGGACACCATGGGCCACAACAAAGCACCTCCGCTGCTCAGTGGCCACTTAAAAAACAAAGAAACACAAACCCTCAGGTGCTGAATAACCACTCAGGCTGGCCATAAAATAAGCTAAAAAAGAACATTCTTCACCACCTTTGGTGGCTTTGGCTTCTGCTCATTGGATGTGAAGGCATAGCAGGACTTTGCCCTGGCCCACAGACTCTGACTGACGCCCCCTGGGGCTGGATTGGCCTTTGGGATCCTCCTGGCCACGCTGTGACAGAGCCCTGGGAGCAGAGGACCTGGTGGCAATGGTGATGCTCAGCCAGGCCACGGAGCAGCAGGCAGGGCGTCTGTTCCACTCCCTTCCCTCCAGCCCATGGGTTCAGTCTGGTGCCTCCTGACTGCTCCTGGCTGGGGACAGCGGGTTATGGGGCAACAACCGGGAGGCAGAAGGCTGCAGCAGTGCTGGCACGGGGCAGGACGAGGAGGAGGAGGAAGGCAGCAGGGCCGTGTGCGGGAGTGCGGGGCTGCCTGGCGCTCGGCGGGTTTCCTTGGCAGCCGCAGGCTCACCATACCTAAGTGAAGATTTTGTCACCATGGCAACATTGATGTCATCGGCTTTGCGGCAGAGAGCAGCGCTAACCTCAAGCACAACTTTTTTTTTCTTTTCTTTTCTTTTCGTTTTTTTTTTTTTTTTTTTTTTTTTTTCCTTCCCAGCTTGGAGTTTCTCTTTATTTAATTCAGGAGGAGCTCAGGGCTCACTACTGAATTTTTCTGACCGCCCCCCTTACCCACAGCCCCTGTACCTGCACCACGGTGAATGTTCGTTTCAGATGTCACTGGGATTTCTACAAAGGTTTGATCTGCTCCACTGCCAATGCCAAGCAGACACCCAACCACCCAACCGCCATACTAAGCATCAAGGGGCTTATCCCCTCAATATATGCATCAATAAGAAAGCAATATTCCCAGTTGTCATCACCTTGCATAGCTCTGAGGATGCTCACCACTACCTGTCCCATCCAACCCATCACTGTCCATCCCATCCAACCCCACTGCTCTCCATCCCATCCAACCCCGCTGCTCTCCATTCCATCCAACCCATCACTGTCCATCCCACCCAACCCCACTGCTGTCCATCCCATCCAGCCCGACTTGAGAAAGCACTCGTGGGAGGGAGGTGGGTGGGGAAACAAGATCAGAGAACTACATAAAGTCCCAATAAAGAGACCAGTTTTGCAATGTTTCTTCTCTCTCGCAAGCAAATAACAACAAAGTGGAACTCGCATCCTTCTGGCATTAAAATGCTTAAACCCAAATTCAAAGCATTCCGGATAAATGTGCTCATACAGCCTCCAAGGTTCACACTGACTCTTAGCGCAGCAATAAACAACAAAACCTAGCTCCAAGATCTCAACGCACCTGGAGAATGAGTCAGTAACATTAATTATCCCTAATGTCTTCATAATTGGTAAAATGTGAGGATAAAAGTATCCCAAAACAGAGGGTTTTGTATGTTAAGTATGAGACACACTGCATGCCAAAGACACTAGGAACAAAAATGAGACGGTTAGCACATCTCTGACCCACATTCAAAGCAAACTTTTCTTTGGTGTTTTAGTTTCTTTTTTTCCCCCCAAGAACTTCATGCAACGGTACAAAACCATTGAGTTTACAGTAAAAGTATATGTAAAAATGGGAGTTTTGCGGGGGGGAAAGACTTCTAAGATTGTAAAGCATCTCATTTAGCTACTGAGAACAATTCAACTTCCGAGTGCGTACTGTGATACAAATAAGGGATTATGGCTTTGATATCCTACCCGGTTGGAACAGGAATTGAGGAGAAGCGGGTTACTGCACCAACTGCTAGATGTGTGAAGCAAACTCAGCAGTTCGGGACATGGTTTAATGGGGTAATATTGGCAGTAGGTGGAGGGTTGGATGACCTTGGAGGTCTTTTCCTACCCTGGTGATTCTATGATAGCGAATGACGGTGATGAGCTGGAAATGAGCTGTGAGCTACACCTCGATACACAGACCTTACACTGACCAAGTTCTTCCATGGCCAATGGGTCACGGTGAGATTTGTGTACAAATATATTAAAAATCTGACGGGATCTATTTTATACGGGCAAATATATGACAGCAGTTGCTCCACCTGAGAGGTGAAAAGCAGAGAAGTGAGATCACCCCAAAAACAAAACCGGGAGCGGGATCAGCAGGAAAAACACCCACCTATTTAATTCTACTGGCAAAAAGGGATATCCCAAGATCTGCTTTTAATAAAATGGTTCTTCTCAAATATTTACTTATGATATTCCCCAGTCAATAGGAAAGAGAATGGAAAAAAAATGGATGTTAACATCCACTTAAAACAAATATTTTAAAGCAAGTACTACACTGAGTTGGCAAAAATGATTAAAAATTCAAGAGGGCAATAAAGCTGACTGATGTGTTCTAATAGGTACATCTGGTTGGCCTCACCGAGCCTGGGAGAGGTCAGCACTGCCCATAGCGTGAGAACGGTAGATGCTCTATGGCTTTCACTGCATATGGATGTATGCAAGGTTTCAAGGAGCTCTTTTCCAGATGAGATATATATATGTATATGAGACGTGGGTCACCGGGGGAGTGGCAATCCTAAAGACAAACCGCCCTGCTGTTTGTTTGCCTCTATGGAGGCTCACAGCATTGGGCAGAGCTCAGGTCCTCAAGGTTTGGATGGCCAGGCTCAGAGAACTGCACAAACGTGACACGTAAAGCTCTTACGTGGTAGAAACACGGGACAGCTCTCCAAGTCACCAGCTGTTGGGATGCCTGCACTTCCCACCAAGCAAAGCAGTCACAAATTATCAGGGTTTTAGGCTTCTGAGTGCCAAACTAGCATCCACCCACTTAGGAAGCTGGAAGCGACCAGTGCTCTGTGAGATTCCTTTCTGTTTGGCCTTCTAGAACTCCACATGTAGCTGAGAGCAGTGGGGGAAGCCATAGGAAGGCAGCACAACTGCAGGTTTTTAATGAGGACATGAGAAAATTGCCCCTGAAACAAAGTAGTGCTGCTGCTTTGTGCTCTTTGGGCTCGCATCAAAGCCACTGTGGTAGTTTGGGTTGAAAGCGAAATCCCCGGTACTCACAGTCCTCAGGAAGATGCTGCAGTAACCTCCCAAATGAAATTGGGCAGTTTTTAATGGCTCCTATTTTCAACAAGCTACAGCTGAAAGGAAGGCAGAAAGGCATCATTATCCAGGAGGAATTGCCAGGGTGCCCTACAAGCCCAGGCCCTCTACTATAGAACTCAGAAAAACCTTTCTGAGCACAAGCTGAGGCACAGCATCTCCTATTATACCACCTCTAATACTCCCATTTTGTAACTGATATGAGAACCCCTTGTCCGATGCAATCATTAGAAGTTTCTAACGATGTTTCTCAGTAATTGGTGCTGGCTGGATGCCAAAGGCACCTGGCAGGGCACAGCAATCATCACTTTGCAAAGTGAGACAGACACAGGCATCAGAGAACCACAGAATGGTTTGGACGAGCCCATCCAGTTCCAGCCCTGCACCGTGGACTGCCTGCCCCACATCAGGCTGCCCAGGGCCCATCCAGCCCAGCCTTCAATGCCTCCAGGGATAGGGCATCCATGAGCTTAACTCCCCAGGCCTTTCCTCATAGGAGAGATGCTCCAGCCTTAATCGTGTTAACAGCAGAACGATAATCTGCCTCAACTGCCTCAGCTATGGCAGAGTGGCATTTCAGTGGGAAGGCTGAAGGCACAGCCAATTGTCTTTATCAAGTGGTGACCCCTTCTTACCTTGCCTGGAAACACAGAAATATGGATGAGAATATGGACCACGTAACATAAGCTGCTCTTCAAACCAGCCCCAGGAGCTCCAACTGGAACCTAAGAGCTCAAAGAGTTCGCTAATTGTCCCAAGGACTGCAGCAGAGGTGCGACACTGCAGCTGGGTTTGGTGCACCGTGGCCAACAGGCAATGCAAGTGCAGCACGTCGCTCCATGGGGACACCGTCCCAAAGCACACCTCAACACCTCTGCAGTCCAAAACCACGTATCTCTGCGATGCTGTCCTCGGGCTCCGGCCTCTGCCTCCCGCAGCATCCCCACGGCGCCGGGCTGGAGAGCTTCCTTCAAAGAAAGCACAAAGCACGCAGCTAAAAGATAGTCGCTTACAGTTTATTTTCGCCTGAAATTATTTCACATCTCTTTGTACACAGCTACAGAACAGTAGTAGTAAACCATTGGTAAAAGCAACAGTGCTAAGGAAAACGTTGGCGTCATTTTTCTTCCTTTTCAGAGACGTTTTTTTTCTCTTCTTTCTTTCTCTCTTTCTTTCTCCCCACACTGCGTCTGCGTACAGTCTGGGATCTGAAGGGGAAAAAAAAAAACCCTGGCACACTACGTGAGTTAAGACTCAACTTCTGTTTCGTTTATTTAAAAAAGGAAAAAAAAAAAAGGGGGGGGGAACCCATAATTTGGGGTAGGGATCATCGTCTACATAGCGACAAAATGAAAAAAAAAAAAGCTTGGCTTCCATTGAATAAGATTAAATATATATATATTTATATATAAAAAATTACATTGGCTGTATGTGAAACCTTGAGGTGCCGGAGAATAAAACAAAGGTGTTAAACAGAGGAAAAAAAAAACTGTGTTTTGGATGATGTTTTTTAAATAAGCAGCTCTGTACAACCAAGGCTCGTTACGAAAAGAAAACACAAACCAAAAGTCAATGGCATCGTTATGAAAGAAACCCCCGTTTGTGAAAACAAATCATCTTCTAAGCAACTGGAAGGAAATCCCGAAGATGCGGCCGTCCCACCTGTGTTGGGGTCAGAGCTGTGGGGTCCACGCGGGGCGGTGTGATGGGAACATGCAGAGCTGTGCTGCGGGCGGGAGGAGGAGAGGGGAAAACATGGAACCGAAATGCTGCTGCTCAGCATGGAGAGAGAGCCTCTTTTTGTCCTCGTTTTGAAATACTGGACGCAAACAGAAAACGGCGGAGTTCCGTGAAGTCAGCAGAGTTCTGTGATCGCCCCAACGGCAAAACGAACCGCGGAATTTCCCTGCTGCCCATGGCTGAACCTGGCGTGGTTGAAGAGACTAAAAGAAAGCGGTCCGCAGTTGGGAAGGAAAGCTGGCTTTATTAATCCCTGCGCCCCCTCCCAACAGCATCCCCTGGGTGGGCACCTTCCTTCCTGGTCGGTAACATCGGAGGCGTTTGGAAATCAAAAAAGACAAGCGATGGATGTGGTGACAGAGGGACTATAATACAGTCTGCGTTACTAAAAGGCAATTCTTCAAGGAGGACGCTTCCTTTAAAAAACAATAATAATAACAACAAGACAGCAAACTGGTTTATACAGTACTATACGCAAAAAAAAAAAAAGGGTAAAAGAATTAACAATTCATAAATAAAAGACAGGTCCCAGACCTGTTATTTGTGAACCATTTTCTTAAATAGGTGCATTATGTAAATCTTATGTACAACAAAATTACTTTGCATAACAACTGCGAGGACGGGGCGGGGGGCTGGAAATCAGATCGCGTTTGGTTTTCTTCTCTCGAGATTTTGTTAAGTTTGATTTTCGGGAGCAAAATTGGTCACAGAGGAGTTCGGGCCGGATGGGTGCCAGCCAAGGAAACCCAGGTAAATAATGACAAATGAATATATTTGTTTTTTTCTCCACACGGCATAAAACACAAAGGCAAATAAAATCCACAAAGGTGTTTTTTTTTTTTTTTTCCTCTTTATAATCCTCTTTGCTGCTGCTACAAAGTCTTTTTATTTTGCTTTCTTTTCTTTTTTTTTTTTTTAATTTTCTTTCTTTTTTTTCTTTTTTTTTTTTTTTTTATAATTAATTTTCTCCTTTTCAATTTAAATTATGTTGATTCCGAAATCACAAAGCTGCAAGGATTCGGGTCCAGGCCTGCTCTGTCCCGACACACACAACTCCTCCGCCTCACACCGCGACCTTCCCACCACGTCCCAGCGCTCACTGCTCTACAGGAATTAGCCCAAAAGTTATTTCTCCGGTTTGTTTTTCTTCTCTTTGTCTTAAAAATCTTTTCCTTCCCATCAGAAGCAAAAGAGAGTCGGAGGCAGGCAGAGTTCACCAGGCTTCGGTGTAACGAACGTCCACTTCTTTCAGGTTGGGCAGTTTGGCCTGTGTGGGGCGGGAGGAGAAAGTCAGAGTTAGTAACGTGCGTTGAGGATTCCAGCTCTGCGACAACAGCAGCAGTGAGCAGAGCCCAGCCTGTATTTGTACTACAAGCACTCAGCTGCAGCTGACCCGAAGCGCACAGCCAGCCTCCGTGCTACATCACTGCCTGATTCCTCCCTCTGTTTGTTACATGAATGCTAACAATTTTTGGTGCCATGGAGTCACAGAGTGGCTTAGGTTGAAGGAAGGGATCTTAAAGATCACCCAGTGCCAACCACCGCCATGGGCTGGTTGATATCCACCAACTCATGCTGCCCAGGGCCCATCCACAGCATTGGGCACCTCCAGGGATGGGCAGCCACCACTCTGGGCAGCTGTGCCACCATCTCACTGCCCTGAGTAAAGAATTTCTCCCCTACACCTCACCTAAATATCCCCCCTCCCAGTTCAAAGCCGTTCCCCCTTGTCCTATCACTAGTAAACCACGGTCTCCCTTCCACACCTCCAAAGCACTTGGGCTTATTGCTGGGTGGCTATTGGCTATTTGTGCTCCTCCTGTGTGCTGCTGTCGCTTCCTTGCGCCCTGTCCAGATCCGTACAGCTAAATCTCCAAAACCAAACAAACACATTTAATTAGGCTGGGGCACTACTGAGGAGCTGGAAGTTTCTTGGAGTCGTTATTACCTCACCCCGTGATTTATGTGCGCACGTATTTTGATAAGAGCTACTCATAATCCTACAGACACTGCCAGCAAATAATTTTTCAGTTAGGCAATAATGACTTCAGTGGTGGGTGTTTATTTATTGTCTGTTTCAGCCTGCCTGGTACATACGGGGGTGTCTGTGTGTGTGCAGTGTGTGTGGTGGGGCGGGGAGGAAATGTCAACCCCGGCTCGTGCCCCGGTGCTCCCTCAGGCCAAAGGGAGAAGAAGGGAAGATTTGTATCTAAAACGCGTTCTTTGAAGGCCAACTTGTTCTCAGCAGACCTGTAACCACACGGCCCAGGGAGAAAAGCAATTCCCCTCCCTCTGAGCACGCGCAACACTCCCAGTAACCACTCATATTAACCTCAGTGAAAGAGGTGAGGAGGGAAATGTGACGTGTGCCTGTTCTCTCAGCTTTGTTAAATCTGTGCAATTGTCAGGGCTTTGCTCCTTGTCAGTTCTGCTGTTTGCCCTGGCAGCCACTTCCTTGCATTGCTGCTGAGGACGGGGTCACGCAGTACCAGAGCAGAGGGAAGCAGTTTGGAAAATGTGAGCTTCAGCCTCAAGTGAGCAGCAGAGGGGCTCAGAAGCAGGGTAGGGCTGGCGCAGCCTTTCAATAGACTTCCCTCCAGAGCCCTGGGCCAAACGCAGCATTGACCCTGATTGTCTGCAAAAGCTTGGCGCCCGATACAAGCTCCATTGTGTGAACCCATCTGCAAGCCAGCTGTTAATTCCAAGGATTTCTTTGCATATACAATTGTGACACAAGTTTTGAAAACTTCATCTTGAAAAATCAGTGCTCGCAACATTGCAACTGAGTCTCTGGGGAAGACAGGGCTCCACAGCCAGAACATTTGCAGTGGATTTTGAAAGCAGAGCAGTTTCAGGACCTGCCACAGGTTTGAAGCTCAACCCAAGGCTGTGACCTTTTTGAGCAAACCTGGCACAATCTCAGGTTTCAACACACAAGACAACATAATTTAGAGTTTCATCTTGAGCACTCAGGTTGATAAGGTAAGAGATGTGACTCATGTAACACCAGAGTGAAGAAAAAGTCCATGGGAAATCACGAAAGCCAACACATCTCAGTCAGTCTTTGCCTGAAACCACCTGGGGCCGTTTCCCTCTCACAGCTATGTTCTTGTTCTTTACCATCTCACTGAAGCAGCTGTAAATTCGCGGTACAAATGATAACACCAGACTTCTCACATGTCACACCCAAAGGAACCAGGCACATGTGCAGATGTTTCTGTTTAAAGCACAGTTCTAGTTCAAGAGGTGTCAAGATTAACTTGAACCTTCCCCAGTGTCTTTCATTCCCTCTGTGCATTGTGAATCAAAGCTCTGCAATGCTCTTCATCAACATTACTTCTGTTCCTGCTAATAGCATAGAAGACGACTTTGGAGGTGTGCACCAGATTTCCCTCTTTATGCATCCTCACTGGAAACAACCATTATGCTCTTACTTATTAAAATTTATAGCTCTGGCAAAAAAAGAACTTGGCTTTTGCTCCCGATTCTACATAAACACTCATTGACTCAACAGACTAAACACTCCCTGAGTCCATGAAAGCCAGCAACCTCAGGACGCAGCCTTCAGTCGTTATCCCCCCAAAATAATCCGCTCCTTCCTCTTCAGATGATGGCCACACAACTCATGCCACCAGACCAGTGCTCTCTGTGCTAGGCACTACCAACACGCACTTGCCAAGTCTCCTGGGCAAGCTACTGCTCATCTGTAGCAGACGGAAGTCAGAAATACCTTGAGATCTTCATAGGTATCTGCTGAAAGTTTGGTGCTGTTCATGTTTAAACTACACAGGCTCTTCATGGCTAAAAGAGAAAATACACAGATATTTAGGATCATGCTGCATCTTCTTAAAATACCAGTTTTACTGTAGGCCAAAGCATAAACAAAGCATGACTATGTGCAGCAGCCTCAGAAAAAGCTAAATAGCATAAAATATAGAATACAAATGGATAAGCAGCTGCTTGGGCCCTCATCCAGGAAAAAGTCCCTACTTAGGAAGGGCTATGAAGCATTTGCTTAAGGCTGCTGACTTCAAAGGAGTTCAAGGAACTTCTCATCATCAGTTTCCTGCACGTTATTCTGAGCAGTACCCGTTTGCAGTGCTCTGCTTGTTGAGCACAGGGGGCACGCTGGTCCAGCAGCCCTTCACCCCCCGACCTACTTCCATTTTGGGCTCCAATACTCAGTGGAATAGTTTCCTAAGAGGAGCTGTATCTACTGGCCTGTCTGGCATGTCTGTGTAAGATCAAGCCTATTAAAGGAGCTCTTTAAACCCAGTAGGAGAGGTTTATAATTCACCGCTGGACATAGGAAAGAGTCTTATTCTGGCACATGATGCAGCACTTGGTACAGAGGGGAATCCTGAATGTTGCTTAGACGACCCCACTCTGCCTTGCCCTACTTAGCTCTGATATTAAACCGCATGAGAACAGCCTGAGCCTCACCTCTTCAAAAAGAAGGAGCAAAACATGTCAGAGATGTGGAAGCTGCTGCACACAGCCGCTAAACTCATTAGAAAGATGGTCTGTGGCTCCTGCCCAGAGCAGGGAGCGTGAAAATGGCTGGGAAGTCCCAGGGCAACAGGTCATGTTGCGAGATCGAGACAAATGACATCAATACAGCTCGAGGCAAGAGGGAGAGTACACTCTGGGACAGAAAAAATAAAACCACAAAGCACCACAGCGGGCTCAGACGGCAGCGCTCCTTTCCTTGCCTGCAGCCAACAACTAAAGCTGCTGTCTGAACCACGTGAATTCCCCCGCACCCATGTGGCTTTCATCCACAGCTCGCTTTGGTCACTTACAACTGAGGGCCAGCAGCCCGGCATCCGTGACAGGAGTCTCACACAGGTTGAGCACTTGCAGCATCGTGAGGTGTTCAGACAGGAGCCGCAGCCCTGCGTCTCCAAACTGCAGGGGCAAGCAAAGCTGTGTTCAAACAGTGCACGGACATCAATGTGCAGACAACGCACACTCAGAACTGGGGCCGAGCTCAGGTTGTTTACCTGAGTCTCCAGCAACAGGAGAGAAAGCGAATAGTTCTATTCGTATTTTGTGGATGGGGAATAGGAAAATTAACTTGTGCATGGTTGCAAATAATTGTTGTGGGTTTGCATACAGGTCTACTTAGTCGCAACCCAGCGCTCAACCACAGGACACCATTTAATTAGAGCAGTGCCTCTGAAGTCAGGAGTTTGTATGAGGGCTCCCACCCAGGCTACACAAGATGGCTACGGCAGTCCCAGCCAGTTCCCAACCACATCACAAAAAGCATAAAAGGCAAGTGGTATTAATTAGCTATTTTGGTCTCAAGAACAATGTCCTATTGATTAGGAATTGTTCTACTGACCCACTTCGTTTCTGCCGGTTCTAAACTCTCGATTAATGGAAACCAGGATATCACAAAATAAAATGGAATCTCAACTCTTTTTTATCATACAAAATGCAGCTCTGTGCCAAGTGAAATCCAACTCAGTTTTCAGATGCAGAAGTTACACTGTCAGGACAAACCCGGAGGAGACAGATACGAGATAGGCTGAAAACTTGGAAGGAATCGCATTCTGCCTCTCACTCCCCGGACAAAAAGAGGAAATTTCTGAGGTACAAAAATAGTAAGGAAAACAAGGCAAGATATTTACATGACATTTCGGTGAAAAAAGTACTGCCCGTTGTGGCTGTGCTGGGAACGCTGATGTTTTCAGTAAGCACTACAAATAGGTGCTAACAGAAAAGGGGGAAAAACTCTCGAGGGGAGACCAGAGCCCAAAACCAGCAGGGACTGCAGAAGAACAAATTTACTTTAAAAAACTCTTTCCATTAACTGCTCAATGATTTATTCAGTTAAGCTGCCCTGCTTTTGCTTACAGAATAACTACATTCTCATGATAGTATTTATTCATTATTGGAGTTTATTTTCTCGCTGCGTTTAAAGAAATTTTAGTTGACCAGCATTCAGGTCCATTCACTGCCTACAGTGCACACAGACCGTCTGTTTTGCTCGAGCAGTTCAGCTGCACACTGATTTTGTGTGTTGTCTTTTTGCGTCCTGAATGGGTGAAAGCACAAACCCTTCTCAAACAAACAAACAGCAGTAGATGTACTGTAAAGTACACAGTACCAACAATGCCTACCTGGAGCTTCCAACCCAAGACAAATGCAATCCTTTAATAATTAAAACTAAATTAAAATTTAAAAGACAGACCATTTTTTTACAGGCCCTGTAAAAACAGCATAAAGGCAAACTCATTCCAAGCTCTCACTCTTCACACATTTGTCTCATGCTGATGTAATGTGAAATTTCAGAATTAATCAGCACGGGTTCCCGCTCTGAGTTTCGGTCTGCAAAGCACTTACCTGGGTTGACCACAGGTTCAGCTGCTTGAGTGAAGGCAGTTTAATGAGGTGCTCAGCACAAGCACTTGTTACATTGGTAAAGGCCAGGCTGAGATTTTCCAAATTTCCAAAAGATCCCGAGCTTAGCAAGCGAGCCAGGTCTGCATCCTGAAAGCAAACAGCAGATTGATGAGCAAGATTACCAACTCCTCAGCCATCTGCAACCATCTGCAGTGGTGTCGCTGCTCCTGCTAACCAGCACGGGTTGCACAGTTCCACCACTTGTTTACAGCAACACAGAACCGCACAGAGAAGTTTCTGTTTGTTGGCAAGCAGCTGGGCCCTTGTGGCAGCATTGCTTCACACAGCCTGGGAAAAATGCATCCAGACAGTAGGACAGAAATCTTCTTGGAGTGTGTATCCTTACGAGACACCAAGGCATGAGTTTCAGAACTAATCCCAAAGATGAGCTTCTTAGCTTAATGCAGATGTCACTGCACATCCTTAGACCCACACTGCTCTGACACTCTGACATGCTACCTGAGTTTCAGTGCTCTGGGTTTACAATGCCCTTAAACTGCACCAGAGATGGACCTCTCTCAGAAGTCAGCGTGTAAATGTAGAACTGCACATTATTAAGTCTGCTTTTTTAAGTGCAAAATCTGGTTCTCAGATCTATATTTTGATTGAACCATACATTCCAAGCCCGTGCACCAGTGTAAACCTTACCACCTGCTGCTTGTACTGGCATTGCATGCTGCTGCAAGAACAGCAATGTGCCCTTGCTTGTGTAAACCCCAGTCATGTTGACAGAGCGAGTGGAAGGGCTCCTCTCTTGACTGACCAAAACCACCGTGCCACATGGCAAACATAAATCAAGTGTTTAAATATGGAAAGACAAAGCTTGTTTTTTTTTTACTGGCAAGATTGACTTACTGTGGACTTGGATGGCAGTGTTAACCTCGTGGGACCACCTTTTCTTTGCTGTAAGAGAGAAGATATTTTGGTCAAAGAGATTGCCAAACTACATTTCAGACCAACTGAAGCAGAGTGAGCTTTTCCCTAGAACGAACCCTGCTCTGATTTCAAAGCTCCCTTTCAGCCCTTCCACCCCTTCCCTGCTTTTTCTGCACCAACAGACTTTTCCTGTGCGTGCCAGATGCTTCCCAGGGGACTGCTACTAACCACAGCCAGTAGCCTTCATGCCATGGGTCAGCATCTCTGCTTCAGCCTCTGACTGTGCAGCTGATAAAATCATCTACTTCACTACATAAAACACATCCTTTACAGGCTGAAAGCAGGGGGTCGAAGAGGAGAAATACAAGCAAGAAAAAAGGAAGAGGAAGACCGCGGGTACATTTGCAGATGAAGTGCTAATGAGAGCAGATTTATCTTCTGTCTGTAGACTCTGCCTTTAAAATTAGGAAAAATTTGTGATGTGAACCTCAGTGAAATGTTCCGAATGTCAAAGCATTAAGAAATGCTGGTCAGGTCCAGGACCATTTGCTACTCACATGTCAAAAGGTGGCAGAATTTGACAAGCTGACTTATAAGATTTTAAGACAGCAGGATTTCACCCCTTTTCTTTCATGCAGATTCCAAGCAGCTTACTGAATATCAGTCAGAAATACAGTATGGGATCAGATGCTTTAGCAAATATCACACAGCATATACATTCACAATAGGATCCCCTGAACACTGCTCCCATCCTGTTGTTAACCAGGAATTTCACACCCTGCTTGTCTTTCTTTTGTACCTCCATTTCTGGAGAGAACAGACCACAACGTGCTATGGCAATACTGCATGCAGGGTGACATACCAGCTCTTTTAACTCCCTCTGCCTGTCACACAGCTGTTCATACATTCTCTTTCCCACGTCTGTGCTTTCCAGAGTAGAGATGATCTGGAGCTGGGTGTCATTATTATCGATGATGTTGTATTCCAGCATCAAACACAAAATCTAGCAGCAGAATGAAAGAAGAGCAGTCACTGCAGTGCTTGCATTCATTTTCTTCCAAATATCCTAATTAACCTGGGCATGCTAGTTTAAATGACTGTGCACGTTCTTAGAGGATGCATTATACAGGCTAAATTGGGAGGGATCTTAGCAACATTTACCAATTTCCCAATACAAGAAACAATTTTTTTCTTGTAAAGAATGCCCTCCAGTCTCTGAAAGTCACCCTATCTATCCTGGCTTCCATTAGTGCTCATTCCTTCTGACCAAGAGGCGCAATTACTTTGCATCAGTGCTGGAAGATGGCTTCATGCCACAGCCCTCATCAGAACAGGTACAATCGATTGGGTATTTCTCAGGTACACTGGCTGGACTGCCGAGTGGCAGATCTGGGATATTGTGCACGAGCAGTAGAGCCGAGCAGCCAGCCAAGTGCTGGATTTTCTGTTCCTAAGTGCTGGGCTTTCTGTACCCGCAGAGTGAGTGTGAAGTGCACCCAACCTACGATGGAGAGAGGTTTGAGAGGCTGAGTGAAAATGACATGGGGAGCTGAATGCTGCAGCCAGACACCCTCCATCACAGGGACAGTGCCCGATGCCCCAGAAGCGAGGCAGACCCCAGAGGATAACTGCAATGGGACACAACCTGCACTCTCTATGCTGCCCCTCATTTTCAGCTACTTATGTTGTTGAAGCTACGGAGGGAATAAAAACTTCCCATTTTAATTGCAGTTATTTTTTGATGAAGGTAAGTAACATTAAATTGTAAAAAGTTATGACTCCTTCCACCTAGTTAATCAATTTCTATTTCCCTTTGGCATTTATCAAGAAACTTCTCTGAAGGAATGCAAAAAATAGTATTTGCTATTAATGCAAGAAAAAATAACATATCCCAAACACTAAAAATACAAGTAAATAGTTTTGATAGATGCACTTTCTTTCAGTGCTGATTCTGCAGGTGGCAGGACGAGCACTGAGCATTCAGTCACAGAGAAGTCTCACTGCTCTGAATTCTGATCCCTTGCTGCAGCCTGTGCATTCGCTGCCATTTATTTCCCATCACTGTCTCTCCAACTGAATTACAGCAAACAATCCCTCTGTCCAGAAATTCCTGCACTCGCTTCTCATGTAATTCACACATATCTGTAGAGCAACAATATTTCACAACGCAACTGCCTGCTACTGTTGTTTGATATGACAGACTTGAACTCAGCTTCTCTAGTTCCATGGGATCTAATTCTGGGAAAGGCAGTGTGAAACTGAATCTGAATGCTGCTCATAAACCATATGATTACGTATGTTACGGGCTCACCTCTACCATCGTCTGGTTACCCCTCAAGGCCAGCAGCATGCAAGGTCCTAATTTATTTTCAGCCAGTGAAAGCAGAAACTTCTTTGTTTTATAGCAAGATCCCATTAGAATATGAACCTATTCGAGAAAGAAATAGCTTAAATTAGAGGTGTAAGCCTAAGAAACACATGTGCATCTAGAATGGACGCTGTTATGCACTCAAACAAACACAAGTATTTGTGACAAATAAAGAAAAGGAGGTCTTCACTGTTATTAGGGCTGCAGTTTCTTGGTAGCTGTATAGCTGACTGGAAGTCAGTTTTTGAATAAGGTAATGCCTGGAATGATGGGAGGGAGTGGGTAGCTTTCCTCTGCAAAGCAGCCCAGCTGACACAGCCTGATAAAATCTCTGCAGGAAACATCGGAGCAGCTGTGCAACTGTCCCCATCCCATCCCTAGCAACACGATGACCCCAGCTCCAGGGGAACCACAGGAGAATTTGTTTTCCTAGCTGCTTGCAGCTCAGTTTCTCTGGAAATGCCAGCTGGAAATCAAGGGTTGTATGGGCTGTATGTAAAAATGGTGCTGGCAATCTGCAGGCTGAGCACTAGCCTTGGGAAAGGAGTGGTGATGGATAAAATCATTTCTCAAAGCGAACAAAAGGAAACTGGTGAGGAAAGGAAGAAGTCCCCAGTGAAAATCCAGCAATCCTCGGCCCTATGTTCCTCTAAGGCAGAACTTCATTTGCTTTACCTGGGCCATTATCTTCCTTTCCCTTTTGCTTTATTTGCCCTGAAAGGGAAGACATGCTGAGAAAACCTCCTCAGGAAGACTCCTACCTGACAAAAGTGTTCTGCAGACACTCTCCCAGCACCAGAAAACACCGGAAGATATCGCATAGGGACACCTATTGCTGAAATGCAAAGCTGCTCCTACAAATCGAAGTCTCATCTTACAAGAGGATGGCAATGTCCTTTCCCGTTTAAAAACCCTAGAGATTAATTTCAGAAGATTTTGGGTTCCCAGCTGAAATTTCCATTTTATGGCCCAGGTGGCTGATTCACCAGCCTGCTGGCAGAACACAACGTGTAGTTTCCAGTGACCTGGGCACTAAGAGGTCCACCACGTAGACTACATACCAGTACCCCTCTACAAAGAGATTGTAAATCATGTTCCTTGGTCCACCGTATTGCCTGGGCTATGTTCAGTACTACTGAAAATACCACAGTCATTCCATGACGAGGTCAATTCTAAAGAAGATCAAGTGCTATCATGCAATTCTTCTTCCTTATGGCTTCATTACCAGCATTACCAAGAAGGCCTTTAGAAGAACACCTTTAAGAAGGTAAGCTTCAAGCTAAAAAAGATTTTATTTTATGCAGTCATCATCATTTAGATTTTCGGAGGTTTTCTTAAGTGATGGAAAATACTGATGCTAAGATTAATAGAAGGCCCATCTCAGAACAGGATGTTTTTCAAATTTTATGATTAGTCATTAGCAGCTCTTTAAGTATTTATCAGCATCTCTGCAAAGGGCACAGAATACTGCATATTAATGTATGTTAGCATTGTGCTTTCTCATGCACACCACCTCCTGATGCTTATAAATATCTTGGACCACAAAAGCTCTCAGGAGAAATGATTTAGTTCTGGAGACTTTTTTTTTTTTCCCAAACATAGGAAGACATAGAATCAGTGAAAACAGATGAACCCTTTTGTGAACAGTCTTTGCCCACTCTTTCATAGGTAACTGATCAATCTGAATTTAAGAGAACAGACAGACTTGTCCTAAAATGTTCAGTATGACTTATATTTTTTTTAAATGCAAGTACAACTTTTTATTGCCAGCTATGCATTACCTACTTACTGCAAAGAAGTTACTAAACCCGTGTTATTGCAGACACGTACCATACTGGCAAACAGCTCTCCATCATCATCACATGCCACTCCTCCAGGGCTGTAGAGCTGGAACCAGCCATCTTTGCCAGCCCGCACACTCAGCAAACACGAGTGGACCTGCCAAAAAGCAAAGACACTGGGAAGGTTACAGACCTGTCAACCATCACCAGTGTCTCCCACGCTGCACCAACAGAGGTAACCCTGCCAACCTGGGATCTACTGGAAGTTTCATGGTTAATACCACAATTTACACAATAGGAAGTCTTCAGTCACAGAAACCCTTTTTTTTTTCCACTATAGAAGGAGCGAAGCTACGTCATTGTTAACTGCACACCCTCTTTCATTTGCTGTACAGAAATCAAACACAAAATGGCTCTAATCTAGAACAGCTCCTTTTACCTGGGAAAAAGAAAT
The DNA here is from genome assembly GCF_016699485.2 of Gallus gallus. Classification (NCBI taxonomy): domain Eukaryota; kingdom Metazoa; phylum Chordata; class Aves; order Galliformes; family Phasianidae; genus Gallus; species Gallus gallus. Next base: position 15,285,763 of record NC_052542.1, on the reverse strand, counting down.
GCAGCAAGGAAGAAAAAAGACACAACCTAGACTTCTGAGCTTCTGCCATTCTCCCCTTGTTCTCCCAGCATGTGTGTCTACACTTCTGACGTGATACAAATACCAAATGCAGTGGTTGATGGCTTGCTCATTCCAATCACGTACAGTTCTCATTATTCCTGCTGTAATAAGACTTATCAGAGTCAAGATGAAGGAAGCCAACACATAAAATGCAACAGGAATATGTAAGGTGGAAGTTGTGCAGAAGAACTGGCACATACAAACTGGTGTACAATCATTTGTCTAAATTTGGCCAACTAGAATGATTACTATATCTACTCTCACATTTTAAAGGAAGTATCAACATGAAGCTTTCTTCCTTTTTTTTTTTTTTTTTTTTTTCCCCTCTGAAGGGACACAGAAATTATGTTCTAATTTCTGAGGAGGTGGGGGTAAAGTCCATGCACCCTTACTTGGGCATGCAATGGTAGAGAGATGAAATCCTGATGCCGTTCTAAAACAAGAAGGTCCTACTTATCCAACACAGGTGACTGTTACTCACAAAAACTGAATCAATGAACACATTGAGTCTGGGCCATGATGACAGTGCAGGCTCCTCACCCACAGTTCAGGGGAGCTTTCTTTCCTTTGTGCTGACACCAAAAATTAATGCAGATGAGACGTTCTCTCTGATTCAGCCAAAGCTGCTCACGTTAAACAGGTTACACGTGTAGCTAGGAAGCAGTCAGCCACCAAGAGCTTACAGCTACACACTCATCCCAGTAACATGCCTCCTACCCTCTTTCTCCTGCTGATTTATGAGAATTACGGTCATTTGCACACAATGTAACTTAAAAACAGCTAAGTAAAACCTGTCATTTTTTGAGCTGTATGGATCCATTCATTTTGCTTCCCTTTTTCATATGGAAGGTGAAAAACTGGGAGAGAATCAAGTGACTGGTTGCAGATTACTGCAGAGCAAGGACATTAACTGAGCTCAGGCAAAAAGGTCATAAATATATGTTTACACATAAGACAAGAAACCATTCACAGAACAGTATCTCCTGAGTAGGAATGTCCCTGAGACCCTCAAGCACAGCAAAACCACACATGTTCAGAAACGGACTACTTAAGGAAGGATCTTCTGAACGAGATCCCTCCAATTAATGCTCTGGATAAATGGGCAGTAAACTTACTTCTTGTCTTGGGTCTTCTGCAAATCTCTGAATCACATATTTCAGCTCTCTGCAAAAGAGAAAAAAAAAAAAAGGACTGTAAAAGGACAAGTATAGGCAGCTGTTGCTTGCAGTATTCACACAAGTGTCACAGCTCCCGTGGATTACTCTTTACATGATATATATTCATGTACTTTAGAGAGATAAAAGTCAAACTGTTTCCACAGGAAGGAAATATGAAGTCTGAAAGTGATTACCAAGAAGAGAGTCTATTCAAAATAGTCTAGCAAGGCTTTCAGAGATGTGCAGTGACAAACTGGTTTGTAAATTCTATCAGAATCCAGTGTCTTTAGTCCTTGGGCTCCTGCTGTCACAGTAAATTACAAAGAAAAGTACATCTTTTTATTGCTAACAGAACATGCTCACAGCACCACACAGATAAAGAACTTCAGAGATACAATATTGAATAATACATCACTACTGTTATTGACTAGAACAAGCTTTTTAAATAATTGCTCCCCTTAACAAAACAAACAAGCATCAACTTACTTCGTGAATTTCTCATGTGCAAGTGCCCTGAAATTTAAAACAGAAAGGTATGAGGATTTGGGAAGAGGAAGGGGGAAAAACAAAACAAAACAAAAGACTCTTTTCAGTTCATTCTGGATAATAAAAGGACTTACTGGGCAACCACAATACAAAAGGCAAAAAGAATGATCTTTCCAAAAAAGATCAGGTAAAGCGTCCTTCCATTACCATCAGAGGGACCTTAGGGTCAGAAGGAATCAAACAGAAGACTAACCAACCAGCTACGTAATTATAAACAGAATTTTGGCTACCTCCAACAGCCAGGTGAATACTTAAATTGCAATTCAATTATAGTATGGTCACACCTAATTAACATCATACATCAGGAAAACAATTAATGGTCATTCTGTGAAGTGTTTTGCTCATGGTGTGGCTTACAGCTCTCCCAGGGCTCAAATTTAACTTGGGTAAATCATGCCTCTGTTGCCTACTTCCAAGCTCTCACTGTAGCCCAGGTAACCTGGCACAGAGGATTAGACCTCTCTGATTCAAGACATTAGGTCATTAGGGGATGTGATAAGCCAGCAAATTGTACAATTATAGGTTGTAATGTTTGTCTGCGGAGGTCTGCATTTTATGAACACTACTGCTCATTAATAGGTTTCTGAGGGAGCCAGGCTGATCCGTAGGGTAGCTTCTTCATATAATGCAAAGTATAAATGATACAAGTCTCTGTGACGCCAGTAAAGCATCTTCCTCTACTACACCTCTCACTTAGCCCTCCTCCTCACCAGCTCTCCTTCCTTCCTTGTCTGTTAACCATTTTGCTCTTCAGGATGCTCTTAGAGAAGTGAGAATGGGGAAGACAGAACAAACTTACTCCTTGGGAAACGGGATAGGTTGAAGCAAGCTGGCCAGGGCTGGTCTCCAGTCATCATAGTCTGACCTGAAAAAGGAACATTCTTCTTAATAAGATAGCATATATGGAACATGGTTTGTCAACAGTTGGTTTGAGGAGTAAAAACCATCTTATTGCAGGCACTAACAACTCTTCTGCTGTAGTGAGACACTCCAAAGATCTGCGGTGACATTTCCCTTTCCATTTTCAGCACATTCTCCACTGAGGCACAATAAATCTGGTATTTACAATGACCTCCAGAGAGGTCTTCTTTATGTCAACTTAAAGACATTTGCTGTTTATGAAACCTGTTGGCATTTAATCACTAAGTAATACTTTCATCTAAGTTGGTGCAGCAATTACCAGCCCGTTGCTATTTACAGCTCTGCTCTGCATTTAATTAGAATTTCTTTTGCTTCTAGCAATAAGTCCAGTTGTGGAAACAAAGATAATCCCCCATTTCTGACCTACAGATACCACATACAATTTTACGGTCTGATTTATAAACTAATTGCACGACACACATCTAGTACTACTTTCTTTTGTATGCTTTTACTCAGAACTTTTCCAAAGATTGCTGTGCACATTTACAAGCCATTAACCTTTTTGTCCTCCTGCTTCAAAAACACTGTTACTATATTCCTGCACGCACAGCAATACGCAAGAAAAAATGGGCAGCATCCCTGTTATAGTAACCAGAGCATGGGAGAAGGGTACGATGGGAGACGGGGAAGATGGGGGGAGAGGAAAGAACATGGCACAAGGGAACAGGTCAGTTTAAACAGGACAGAGCCCTTTGCTCAGCTGAGAGGATATGAGAGAAGGAAGCACTGCCAAAATTAAGAGTGAAAGGGGACAGATGGGGATAACCACTGCAGAGGGCTCAGGCCAAAGGACCCCAGAAGGGATGTCTCTGGTGTGTTAGCACCATAGCTGCCAGCTGACGCACTGTGTATTATTCTCTGCTTTCAATATACAGGATTGCCCTTCTAGGAGGAGCTATCCCTAAGGGGATGCTTGCCTGACATAGGGCAAAGAGAACATCCAGTTTTACAGCACACACTGGGCAGTGTGGAGTGGCCTGGCAGCACATCATCTCATGCGGTGAAATACTTTGGAATGGCTGTAGAAGGTAGTTCAGTAGATCCTCCAGTCTCCTCTCACTGCTGCTACCCCTTGGATTTCAGCTTCCAAAGCTAGCTTATTGGCTGCAGCTCGCTGCAAACTTGGCACAGAAGTATGATGTTTCTTTAGGAAGGAACGAAGCGTAATGTTCTCAAATGGACGGTACAACTGATAACATTAGAAACAGGCAACATATGCACAGGAACCATTCCAAAATGATGCATTTTTTGCAAGGAGAAGGTTCTAGATGGATGCATTTCCAAAAGTCTCATCCACTTTTTGAATCAGATGAAACTGATCTCCTAAACTAAAACAGGTTAATACACATGATGTTGGATAGTTCACCAAGGCACGTTCATGGACACAAAGACAATTTATGTGCCTGGGGATTGTATTCTTATGAAGCAACAGACAGAGACATTTTATTTGAAGGAATAACTGGCATTTGAAAAGTCAATCAGAGAAGCAATTATCGCTTGCCCAAGAGTGGCATGACTCCAGGTTACAAAAACATATAACATCTCATGCAAGTAACCAATTCACAAGAACAGCTAGGATCTGAGAGTAGCTTATTATATTAAAAAGGAGATGAATGCTGTACAAAAGCACTGTAGGATGAGTTAGCTTTTTGTTCTCACTACTCTACAGAAGTTCTAAGTTCAATGCATGCACTTTTATTTCCCATGCCATTTGCAACTGATTGCCTTTCAGTAGCTATCTGTAGCAAACAGCCCTGCCCTTTTCACAGGTGCTTTCTGAGACAATTCAAGCATGTAATTTCCCACCCTCCTCCTGAAACTCCTCTGCTAACAGGCCAACAATGACACCATCGTGTTGAGTTGAGGGGTTGTCACTTCCTCCAGCTGCACTGCTTAAATGACCAGAAATGAGTTTAGGGACAAGGCTGGAGCTTTAAGGCAGTTGGACCAGCAGCTGAGGAGGCACTGGCGAGGCAAAAATCTCAGTGCTGGTTCTCCTCAAAACACCAAACAAATAACATCTGAGAATCTTGGCTATGCCCCCTGATAAATACAACTTGTTTATTTTCCTCTTGTTATCTTTAGCATTGGAGGGACCAAAGCATATTGCATGTCAAGCTACAGTAATCCAAAAAAAGAAACTTCATGCCCATGCCAGGCACTCTGAAAGCCATTTGAGCCTAATTTTCTCCTCCACCAAAAATTTTGTCCTCTGGTTTAAATTAGGAGTAACTCTGAATTACACCAACCTACAGCAAGCACTGATCTCTGAATCACATCATTCTTTCCAGGGGCAAAACCCCCCATTACCCACTTGAATAACTGAATAAGGTTGGAAGAGACCATTGAGATCACGTAGTCCAACCATCACTAGATGCTAAACAAACGCTGAAGATGACCAACTTTGTTTGGTGCCTCCAAGCAGCACAACACAAGGCAGGACTTCGTGACATGGGGCCATTTTTCCCACTTTGCCTGTGTAAAGGGAATGTCATGGAACACCTGCGGAGGTGCTGAGCCAGCAGCTCTAAGATGAGCTCTCTTGGGAATGGACTTCAGCTCCTGAGTTTGTGCCCTCGAAGAACTGACAAATCTGATGAACCCATTTTGTTATTATCGTTATTTTTTGAATATTCCTCCTAAAACAGCACCTGATTTCCCTCCAAAAACGACAGGTTTTTTTGTGGTTGATGCAGTGCAAATACCTTCACAGGTAGAATTTTGAGCAGGAGAGACCTGAATGTCAAAAGGTTGCACGAGAAAATTCAAAAGGTGCTCAAGGTGTTTCACATCACATGAAATAAAGCATCCACAAATCTCTCCTGAGATGCACTTTGAGGCTTAGCTCCTGCGACATCTCAGTTTAAGTGTTACACCACTAAAATTCCTCCCTGAGCAATCTGAAGAACCGTGATTAGTAATAATGGGAACCAATCAATTTTTCCTGTCTGCTCTTCAAAGGAAATTGCAACGAGCAGAAAAAAAAAGGCTGCTTTGTAATAGACCAACGCTGAGCGAAACGCTGCCGACAGAATTGGAAAGCATCACCCTGATGAGAGCCGGGAGTTATGTGCTACATCCATTTGCAGAGCAAAGCCAGTGAGAACCAACCACTGCGTATCTTCCTAGCAGAAGAAAGGAACAAAAGTGTCTCCTGTGGAAAATACAGAACTTGGTCACATGAGTGGGACCTGAACGAAAAATCTACACAACCTGTAATCCCTTCAATCTGTGCTAGGAAACATGAAACAAACACAGCACAAGAATAAAACTAAACTACTTATTAAAAGCCTACGGTGTTTCTCCTCCTCCCACCCATTCCCTTTTCAAAAACACTCTCTTTCTGTCTGCGCTCATCTCATCTGACTTCTCCTTTCATTTCAGACGGCTGCCTCTTTTGTCTTCTTTTCGGGCCCATTCAGAGCTCTAGCACATAGCAGAGGTGTTGGAAGCAGCAAGGGGAGCGCCATGGGTTTGCCCCAGCTGAGGAGCCTGGCCCAAAGGCTGTGCAGGAGGGGATGGAGCACAGAGATAAGGGGAGGGCTTGGAGAACAAAGCCCCCTTACAGCCCCTCCATGGGCGCCAAGTTGCGTGCTGACGCAGAGCTCAAACCCCATGGCCAGGCTTATGAACAGCCCTTCTGAAGGGACAGGACACAGTCTTGGCCAACCTGTCATGGCCTAATCCCCCTCCACAGCGAATTCACCTTCGGGCCATCGCTGATATCGCCCTGTCGACATCATACATTTTCTTTGCCAGGGATCACCTTTCACCAAAATGAAAACCTGCCCATATGTCATGTGCGGCACAAACAATCCAAAACATATTAGCAGCCCAGGGCAACCCTGATAAACATGACATAAGAGAATCCACTTGGGATATGCAGAGCATGCCCCTGACCTATTGGGGAATGCGGAGAAGGCAGGGGAAGCTCTGGCAGACGCTTGCATTTGGAAAGCTGTCAGTCTTATCGCCCAGAGACGGCAAGCCCCAAATCCTCTTTGTTTTTGGAGTATAATAAGGAAACATGGACCAACTACGTAGAAATAGCTCGTTTCTCTAGGTCGAGCGGCTTGGCAAGATCAGACATCTTTTAGGCAACTTCTTTGTTACTTGACAGTAAAAAGATGGTCACGTCCTCCAACACACGTGCCCCTGGGTCCAGCTCCTCTGAATCACACCGCATGAGGCTGAGCTCAGGCCTGGGGTGGGCAAACAGCCCCCTGGGTCCTCTGTTAATTAAAGCACCAAGTGCCATCTGTGGAGCTCTTCAGACCACCTGCAGGCTTTGGTGCTGCTAATCACTCCAGAGAAGAGGACACACAGCCTTGTTTACCATAAATTTCTCTAAGCACAGATGTGATGTTCAAGCCTAAGTTCCACTGTATACGAAATTCCCTAACGCACAGAAACGTTAACATTCAAGTAAGGAGCTGGGCAATGCTTAGCAGCTCTCAGATCCCCAGATTCAACATGAACAGAAAGATTTCAGTTAATTTAGTGCATTTTCTAAGCACCAATTTAAGACCGCAGCATTCAGGCTGGCATCAATAACCTTATCAGAGTCCAGACTGCATTAGGGGATATTGACACAGGAGTTTGATCCACTTCTGAGCGCAGGACAAAAATATTATGATCCACTAAAGACTGTCCCTCCTCTGCCAACATCTTTCCATCTATGATTTCATGTTTTCCCGTTGCATGCAATAGTTGTGTATTGTTACTCAACCACATTACAAAAGGTTCAAAGATACTTCCAGTGCTATGAAAACAGCCAAACAGCTGAATTCTCCAATCTGCACATTTAGCCTTCTGTGCAAAAAGTGAGCTCTTACAGTGGCTATTAAATAATTGCTGTTACATTTTAATCACTATTAGAAGCTTTCTATTCAAAAGTATGCATCGCGTAGGCGTGAGGTGAACAATAAGAAGTCCTCTGCTGAAGAAAACTGTTAAGAATTCTCATTTGCTAGACTCCCAATAATTAAAATCTGCCTAAATAAATTACTCCCTGCTGCCCTAAGTTAATTATGCAAAAAAGATACCATTGTTGGTGACTCTCTCGTTTTAATGATGATATTGAGTCAGACACCTAAAAGAACAATTAAATTCAATGCGAAGCAACTTATTTATGTTTGGCTTACCACTGTTATTAATAAGAACATTATTTTAGTGGCTGCCCGCTGAGAGCTCAGCTCCTGGATAGCTGTTGTTTTCATAATGAATGTTTTCTTCCTATTGGCATGATCTCCAACTCTCTTTCTTCAAATTCTCCATTTTTCAAAGTACAGTAACAGTATTTAGTATCTCAGAAAGGCTTTGTTCAAGAAGAGCTTGAGCAGGCAAAAAAATCAGCATCATAACAGGATTGTCTGGCATTTCTGTCAGTAAGTACTAGCCCTTCTACAGTGCTTTTCCAATGCTGTATTTAGTTTACCATTATATTGGTAATATAAATTGATGCACGTGAAAAAAGCAACTCATCTGAGATCTCCCAGTAAGCCAGCAGCAGAACCATGAGTGGAACTCATTTCTACATCAATGTTTTTGGGACAAAAAAAAAAAACAACAACTCGAAGGATGAATAGGAATGGAAGGGAACCTAAATCGGAGGAACTGTGACAATATATACCAGCCGTGGTTCTGGCTTAGACACTGCCTTGTATTTACACAGGTTGTGATTTCTTAAGCAGGGTGTGGGCCCCAGCAAGGCAGTCTAAGGGAAGTTGCATCAATTGTGATTGTGAAAATAAAAACTAAAAACACATTAAAAATTGTCTCGAGGTACGGAATGAAATAAAGAGCTCTTTGTGCAGGAAGTAATATGGGAATGGAGATCTGGCATATCAAACTTTTAAAATTTAGAGTGACTGTGAGGACGAACGTGCCTGTTTGTGAATTTGTTTATAAGCGTGTGTCAGCTGCATGATGAAACCAAAACCGTCGATGCTTAATGAGTCAGCATCCAAGCCAGCATCAGGACTGAAAGAGTTCATAGTGTTTATGGAAAACATCTAGAGTCATGGGGACGGGAATAAATACACAACATGTTTAATGCAGCACCTGGGTCTTGGTGCATGGAGACTTACAAAACCATTAGATAGAGGAAAGACAGATGCCGTGCAATTCTAAATGCTAACATTTTTAAAGGTAGAGGATAGGGTAAGGAAACAAAAATTATCCTTCAGCAGCTTCATGGTCAGGAATCTAATGGGAATGGTATCTTGGATTCACTTTTCCTATCTCCAACTCAGTGTGTGCTTACAAATGTATTTGCAAGACAACCCAGCACTGAGTGAAGTAATTACGCTAAAATTGGTGTCAAATATTTTGAAAAAACTGAAAATGTAGGAAAAAGCTTTCACAAAATCCTTCATTATGGCATTTGGACTTCGTGCAGTTCCTAGAGAACATACACCCAGGCTAGCACTTGACTTCAGTGTAGTCAAATACTCAACAGTTCATAGAGTCTGAATTTTACCCACTGTTGTGTAATATATAAAAAAATCAACCATTACTTCATTAAGCCTTCCGTTGTTTAAAAATCATTAAGGTTTGCCTATAGACATACTGCAGCTCAGTAGGAAAGCTGTATGTCAAAGCCAACAAAACTGTTTCGGGTTGTTTTCCTGCACGAACATATGTTCTATTACAAGTTTCTAATCTGCAGTCCACCTTCTGTGTTACTCCTTCATTTCATCTATTTATTTATCCAGGAGATAAACAAGCATTTCCCAGAGAACTTCGTATTTTACATTCCTCTTGAACATACGCAGAGGATTTGCCTCCCAGGAAACTATGGAGCCATCATATATTAAAGGTCATTTGAGCACTTGTTCATTATACAGGTTTGCTGTACCAAAGCAATCGATCAACAAACAGAGGATCTGTTATAACAGAAGTAAATTTGAGCAAGCCATAAAACTTCTACAAACACGCAAGGAGAATACCTAAATGACAAACACTGTCCTCATCCAGCTCCTGAAGAAGCCAAGGAAGCAGTGCTGCACATCAGTGCATGAGGCACATGCCTAACTTGGGTCTGTATATTTCAGCTTTGTCTCGGGCAATCCCAAGAGCCCTGGAGGAGATAAATGGATCTTTTATTTTGGTGGCTAAGAACAAAACAGAAACCACTGGCAACAATGTCCTGTCTTCTGTAACGTGCGTGAGGCTCACTGTACAAATAAGCTTTCCCTTTTCATCTTCCTAATGCTATTTTTAGAACATATTGGCAGTGCCAGATGTCTCTTTCAGAGGCTAGACTCCAGTGCTGGAGTTAGATTTATAACCGTGTGCTTCCTGGCCACAGATGTTGAAGATGAGAGGGCTGTGGGAAAAGCTCCCCCATTGCTAAGATGACATTGTTCAAAAAGCTGTTTAAAATAGTTACTCACAGCATCTTGAGTATTTCCACATAGCAGCCAAGGATCCTGTCTGCCTGGGCGCTCAGCTCAATGCTCATGGTGCTGCAGGTGGGACTGACCATCAAGCAGTCAATCAGGTTGGGCTCGCTGTCATTGCCCACGTTGGCTGTCATCTTCTGATTAGCCGTGTTGTTGCGCTCCACTTCCACGTGGATTTCATTCGAAGTGACAATGACTGGCTTGAGCCGGGATTCAGTCAAGGTAGCCTCCTGAGAGACCAGGTCAGGACTTGTGTGAAGAAGGCGGAGGGGGAGATTAGGCTTTCGGTCACACTGCTGCTGGCAGCCATTCCGAATTTCCTTCAGGCTTGGTGAATTGTCTCGACTGAATTTTAAGAATAAACAAATAATTTCAATAGCCAGACATAACAGTGGAGAGCGGGACAGACAGAGATACATGAAGAAGCCAAGATCTGTCGCAATTTCCCACTGCTTTTCACCCTAGCCCACTGTATTGCTTTCTCCTTTGTGACTGGATTAATGAAATCAACTGAAAATAGTAAAATGCTGCAACAGGACTATCCTGCAGCCCCTACTCTACAAAGATTTCAGCTTTTCATTAGTCCAGTGGACATGCCAGTTTAGTAGAAAGGTGAATTTTCCCATCTAAGTTGTGCAAAGCTGTAACAGGATCCATGCCCAAGTATGTATCTGGCTACAGTACATGCCCAGACACTCGTCTGCAGCCCTCGTGTCTGGAATTTCTGTTGGACACTACGCAGCCCCTGTCCGTGCTCTACCATGAGGAAACTCAGATAGCCATAAACAAACAGGAAACACAGCAGACAGGAACCCTTCATGTCTACTGGAAACGGGCTCGTGTGTCAGGAGCTGCAGCACCTATCTTGTGGTAAGTCAGGAATCAGATTTTCCACAATAATGAAGACAGTATCATGAAACCAGCTCAGGTTCAAAGCTGTGGATACACAGGGATTTACACACAACCCCTTCTAGCAATGGGTGGAGTGAGAATGAAGACACACTCCTGCACACCCACACCCATGCTCACACCAATCTTGTTTACAGCCTGAATGAAAACTCTTTGATGCCACGGGTTTGGGAGTGAGGAACAGAGGGTGAGCTGAGAATTCATACTGACCTGTTGATAAACTCCTCGTAACATGAATAAATGGCTGCTAAGCAGACAGCTACAAGATTTGGCAGAACCCTAGGATGGGGGCATTGTCCAGTCGGACCGTGCATGCTGAAAAACAAAAGCCAAGGTGACATCACTACAATGAAGATTTCTGTGGGCAAAAAAGAGTCGGACAGAAGAAGGTACTGGAATAGGCAGCCTTGGGGAATCTTAAGAAGGTCATAACAGAGTTATTTTAACATTGTAAATCGCCATCATATAGTCTACTTCAGAAGAAGGCTGAGTTGCTTCTTCAGTTCATTCAATGTGGTATCCTCTGAAAGCTCACACATGACTGAGCATTATGGGGTCTAAAGTTGATGGGAATCTCTCTATAAAGGCTTTGAGTCTCAATGCATAATGGGAATGTACATGCAATGGTGTCCATTCACCTCCAGTGGGTATACAGTCAGAAAACCCCAGTCATGTATTGGAGAATAAGCTAAAAAAAAAAGTTTTCAGCAATATTTCCTTATGGACACCTCTCATTTATTTGCTGTTTTCCAGCACTGAAAGCACCAGCTACTCACAGGTAAGCACGGAGATGAGCAGGGCTGGGAGAAGTAATGGAAATAAGCATGCACACAGGATTGGAAAATACACCGTAACATTAAATGTAACTAACCTATGAATAAACTTCTTCACCACCTCCATTCCAGCATTCAGCTCATTCAAAGCCAGAATGTACTCCTGAGTAAACAGACGCAATCGAGGGCATTTCCCAAAATCCTGTCCAAAAAGGAGAGACTCAGTGAAGACGGTGAAACATGCCTGCAATGTACATTGAAATTGTGGGTTTTCAAAAGAAATCCATTCAAACACAACTGAATTCATTCTGTTGCTATGCTGACAGCTTCAGGAGCACAGTACCACTGCATGCTGAAGTTATGCACTGCTCACTAATAATGGCATGCTTTGCAATTCTCTTTCCACTCAGATCTACTGGAGTTCTGAGTCCAAGCCCAGGGCCACCAATACAGGATGGATGTGGACCTGATGGAGCGGGTCCAGAGAAGGGCCACAAAGATGATCAAAGGGCTGGAGCACCTCTCCTATTGAAGACAGATTGAGGGAGCTGAGCTCGTCTAGCTCAGAGAAAAGAAGGTTGTGGGGAGACTTAATTGTGGCACTGCAGTACTTTTAGGGAGCTTACAGGAGGGGGACCAACTCTTTACGCAGCCTGATAATGATAGGGCAAGGGGGATTGGCCTTAAAATAAAAGAGGAGAGATTCAAGAGGAGAGATTCAGGTTAGGAGGATATTTTTTACTCAGAGGGTGGTGATGCGCTGGCACAGGCTGCCCAGAGAGGCTGTGGATGCCCCATCTCTGGAGGCTTTCAAGGCCAGGCTGGATGGGCACTGGGCAGCCTGATCTGGTGGGGGGCAACCAGCCCACAGCAGGGGGGTTGGAACTGGATGATCTTTAAGGTCCCCTCCAACCTAAGCCATTCTGTGATTCCACCTCAAAACAAACGGCGTCTTTAATGCAAAACAAAAAAATCAATCAATTAATTGATCAAATTGCTGCCTGCATTTATTCTTCTTCCAAATACTTCTTTTTTAACCTTTATTTTGAAATGCATTTTTATTGTTTTTCATTTTTACTTCCACTTAGAACTGCAGTTTCTTAGAAAGGCAACTGACGTGAATTTTTACTTCAATATTTGACATCCTGTCTATTCTGTTTTAAGTGAGAATCTTGTTTGACGCATGACCTTTAAGTGATCAAGTGTAAAACACGGATCAGTTCTCTCTCTAGGGATCTCTACCTCAGGTATAACATGAATTTGACAGGTGAGCTCAACAGTTGCTTGCTTCCAGTCCTACAGTCAGCAAGGCACCTGCTAACTGAAATCCCACATCTCCTCACCTTCCATGCTATTTTGAGATGTGAAAGGAGTACAGTCTGCTTTCTGATCAGTGTTATTTCCTCAGCACATTTCTTCACATTTTTGCAGGTGTAACCTTATGATACAGGTTTTACAGAGCTGCAGAACTAAGTTTCTAAGTGTTGAGCAGGGCCCACTGCGTACCTCCTAGTTATCCCTCCAGCACCTGGATGGGGAAGAGGAGTCAACATGAAAAACTAAATGGCACCTTTGTTAACAATTCAGGGCACTGCAAAAGAGCAGACGTGCTCCCGAAGTGCTGACACCTTCTGTTACTTATCTCGGTTTCAGGCACTTCTAGAGCATGACATCTGACAGGCTTTACTACTAGAGAAAATTACCAAAAACGTGAGTGCAAGCCTAGACAGAACAGTGATCCCTTCAAGTCTGCGTGTGGCTCTTTGCCAGTGTTGAATGGATACGTGGTAACTTCACGCAAGAAAAGGACTATCAGTGATTTCGCAGTTGGTATTACAATTGAATCCACTGAACATCTAACAGCTCCTCCTGGCAGTGCAAATGCGCTTGGTTCCACAGCACGAGACCACACAGACTTCATACCTCCCCCGGTGCCATTTAACTTCATGGAAACGCCTTACACGATAGCTCACGCAGTTACAATTTATGAATATTTTCAACCCCGTAAGTGCCCTATATCTGAAATCAGAACAAAAGCCCAAGAGAGGCTTACAAAGAGGATGTCATTGCTGGCAGCTCTAAAAGAAAATACCCCCCAAAATAATATGATGCTCTGTCACCACATCAGGTGCTAAACGATGTACACTGTCAATATTGTTCACTCTTAAGATATAAAACAATAGTGGTGGTATTCAAACATTTGGGCCGAGCCCTCAAGCAGCTGAAATCAGAAGGCAGAGAGGCTCCAAGCACTCCCAGAACAACTCAGCACATCCCCAGCCTACACCTACTAGTGGGCATCAGCATGACAAATGCTATCCTTACTCTTTTGGGACTTGAACACGATAGACAAATAAAGCACTCTTTCTCTGTTTCGTAAGTGTGAAAATGTGGAGCAGAATTTGCCAGGAACTTACCCAAGATCACAGAGGAAAGCAGTAGCAAAGGTTGGAGCAGACAGCTAGCTTTCCTGCTCTAAGCACACTAAATTGCACGTGGCCTCCTAAGGTTATGAAGTTTGCTGCCAACAGCACTGTCTCCCTGAAGGATTACTTTATTTACATGCACACACACACATTCTTTAAAAGACTATTCAGTACAGAAATCCCCAGAGAGTAGTAAAGTGCCCAAATCCACTCCAATTAATATATGACACCGTAAATTCTCTGACTACACACTGCGGTACAGACATGTTGATTTTCAATCTGCAAATGTTAAGTACAGTAAATATACCCAATTCTCTGAAGCTAACCAAATACAAGCGTTGCGCTGTGCATTTAGATTTTATTTGAGACCCCTCAAGAGCTCTGGATTCTTTAAAAAAAAAAAAAAAAATCAGCCTGAAATCCAAGAATAACATTTACAGAATATTTCATTGAACGCTACAGAATATTCAAAAATGTTTACATGTCTGGAGAGCACAGGCACAGAGCCAGGAATATGACCTTTTCGCCATCTTAGGTTTCCCAGCTAGTTCAGTAAACTCAAGGAGTTAAATAATACTGTTATAAAAATAAGGACTAAGAACTGTTTTCTACTGGGTGCATGCTGTACACAGGAAGACAGGGGATGGTTTCCAAAATTATACCAGTGAAATGAAATTGCTTCTGTAGTTACAGAGGGATGAGACCCATCCTTGACATCACAGCTAAGCTGACTGCCTTAAATATCTTATTTATTTGTTACTTTTTTGCCACGGCGTTGTGAAGTAAAATTTATTTGTATAAAATAAAAACCAAGGCAGGAAATGTAATATGCCTCAAAGGATGGAGGACCAGTAAGCACTCCGACCTCCCTTTGGAAAGGAATACAGATCATGCAAGAATGTATTCAGTGTCAGTGAAGGGAGAAAATTTGGTATACAGGGTGGAAAGAGAGGCTGGTAGGGCAGGCCCCAAGCATTTATTCCAATCACTACCATGGAATTCACTGGCAATATGAAGAGGGAAAGCAGCCTAGGAAAGAACAGTCTTAAATGACAGGAGTTCATAATGCCTGGAATGAGAAGTATGGAGAACAAGTAGGAAAACATAAGGAAACTCAGGAAATTTAAGTAAGAACATACTGGACATGAGTCTAAGGAAAAATGGAATTGCAGAGAGTTAATACTGCCTTAAAGATAAAATGTTCAGGGTCTCAGTTCAAAAATCAAAAAAAAGTCCCTATTCTGACTGTGCTTTTCAATTGATTTTAAACCAGTGTAACACCAAGGATGGCACGCAGAGTGTAAACAAGGAGCCAGGTGGGAGAAAGCTGGAGGTGAACAAACTGGAAGGAACTGCCCACAGAAACACTCATAGAATCACGGCTTTGTCTGAATGCCACTGCATGCTTAATAGCTCTGTATTACAAAGCAGTACGTGATTACATGCCACGCTCACACTGGGGGGTTTTGTTTTTTGGTGTCACATTGCTTTGTGCATTATGGACAAAACAGCAGTTGCTCATTACAGGAGATGTCACAGTAAGATTCCTCTAACCTGACCAGGTTCCCGTAAAGCAGGCACTCACCATGTTGTGTTTGAGAATCCGCTGTACCACTGGTGTGAACACTTCTATCACAACCATTGACCGTGGGCGCTCTCGGCAGTGCTGTAAGGAGCAACAAGTCATTTTGTGAGCCGCAGAACTAGCAACGTGGGTCTCTCTCAGTCCAAATAATTTGGGCTGGAAAGGACTCTTGAAGGTGATCTGGTCCAAACTTCTGCTCAAGGCAGGGCTTGACACAGAGTCTTAGAGGTATTTCAGTTTGAGTCTAGAAATAGCCCTAAGGCTGACTTACAAAAGTGAAACAAAGTCAGTGTTGTTTCTTGAAATTTGACCTAATTTCCACAGGTGTGACTGCTGACAAGTAACTCTGAATAGGAAACTTAAGCAAGATCCCGACAGTCTGACAAATGTACATCCACTTATCAGCAAGCAGATTAAAGCAGACTTAAAACTGAAACACAAAGAAACCTAGAAGAAAAGTAATATTTACAAATCCCAAAGATTTGCAATCCAAAGTACTCCAAACTGCACAGAAAAGATGCAAGCAGAAGCATGGATTTACCAAGAAAGAGGATGAGTCCTTAGGATCTTTCTTGTGACATTACCCAAAGACATAATACCATTCTGCCTGAGTTACACACCACATTACCAACCCACTGACTCCAACGATTTTGCATTAACTAAATAGAACACACAGTAGGACAACTCATGTACCCAGATGGAGGTGGAGGAGTCTGAAGATCTGAACTCTCATAAATCATCAGTACTATGCAGGCTGATGTAGTAAGAATATGGATCCATTTATCAGAGTGGTGCTGTCAGCTATTTCAATATCACTGACTGTTGACCAAAAGATGTGGGCACGAGGTAAGGATTTAAAGAAGAAACCAAACCCCCCCCCCTAAGAACTACACTCAGATACAAGTAGGAGATTTCAGAAAGCTGTTCTGATACCTTGCAGAAGAATTCACAGAGGTCAGGAGGAGGATGGTTGTTTTCCAGCAAAGGTGCAATTGCCTTTAGAAAAGAGAGAGAGAAGTAAATTAATTAGAAGACTGCAACAGCAGTAAGCTTTTTGAAGGGGAATTTTTTCCCCCAAAACAGAGGTGACTTTACTTTTACAAAAGGACAAAAGCATCTGAATAGAAATTAGAGATGGGTTGTGCGTTTTACATGTAAGCTTACACTTACTATGAACTCTCTGGAAGTCTTCGCTTTTAAACACATCAGTGTAAACCCACAACACTTTTTTTAATGTTTAAATGAAAACAAGAGCAGATCCATTGCTTTGGTATGTAACACAGCAAGGACAACTCTGCCTCACCGTTTCAGTGATAACATCTCTCTAAAAGATGCAGAAAAACATCAAGCAAACATGTGTCTCTTATGAAGGAGTTCAAACTCACACACAGCCAACAAATCATGAAAAGAAACGTAGCACTCTTCTTGCCTGGAAAGACCCTTTTTATCAAAATCAAGCATCTAACTGTCTGAAAGTTGACACCAACTATTCCCTTTTTGCTGCTACGCAAACCAATGTGGTTATGCTTAGCAAATACATTGGAGGTCGTACCTGGCACTGAGAGCATAATGAACTTAACGTTGTTGTTACTTCCTTTCCAAATTAGAAAATAGTACTAGAACAATGTATTCTCTCTACATGATGGTGCCTTCAGGCTTTTCCAATCTTGAGCTAAAGGGATTCCCAGTACCCATTTAAAAGACTCTAAACATAGCAGCTAGGACATTTTGTATTGAGCAACCAAACACCAGATATTTTATCTGGATGGCATCTGGAGTTTTACTGTGGTAGCCTATTTTGCTTTGTGCTCTCCTTCTCATCACCTTCAGTATTTCAGCCTCAGTGAGTTTGCTCAGAATGTGTTTCACAACAGCCACTTTCACAAGCAAACAGGTTAAGATTAATGTGAATTCCAACAATGAAATCCATATGCACCTGCAAAGACCTGTCTGGGCTACAACGTAGTATTTGTGAAGCTTCTGTTCATTCTGGTGTGCCAACCATATGTAACTAGTCACTTCCTCTGCTGGTGGTATAGCAACAGTGGCCTGATGGAGAAGGCAGTGATATGCAATGAGACTAGAGCATCTTTGCTGCCCATCCAACACCCAAGCTAAAGAACTTTCTTCAATCCATCTCCTGCAGTGTCAGTCAGAGCACCTGTCAACTCCCACCAGCCAGGCAATGCAAAAGCCCCACGTCTTTGTGCCAGTGTGGCCACTGCCAGAGGATCACTGCCTCAAAGATGGAACTGGTTGGCTGTCAGCCTACAAAAAATGAGCTGTTTTGTTCAGCACAGCCCCTTCTGGATGTAGGTAACAGACTCCATCAAACAGGTCCCAACTCTGCCTGTACAGTCACTGTGGAAGAGGGACAACGTGAGAGAAGCCCGCGTTCTCTTTCTGTGCACTGTGGTTAAAGGCAGAACCCTGCTGTCTCACATCACCTAGCTGTGGGCAATATGCCCTACCAGGAAGAGATGAGTAGTAACATTGATCTGTTCCAACATCATATAGAGAAGGAGAGATGGTTTCATCTGCACGGCAAATCACTGTGTACTTCTATGACACAACACATATACCAGTAATAGCAGTACTTCCCAATAATAACACAATTTAGCTCTACAATGGCAGAAAGCACCAACTCCTCCATGGCTGGGCACCTGCAGCAGGGCGTGAGGGAATGAAGCAGCCAGCCCTTGGCACCACTGATAAATGTCAGCTGTAAGGACCTTCAGAGGCCACCTAGTCAAAGCTCCCTGCTCACAGCAGGGCTACCTGACATCTTCTGTTAAAAAGCCCTTCCCTCAAAACACAGTTCTAGCTGGGAGTCTGAACTGGAGGAAAATGAAAGCTACAGCAGATCACAACGAGAAGTAAATGCCACTTCAGAAGCTTATCTCAGTGACTGATCCCAACTAAAACGGTATCTTAAGCAGCAGCTGAACACAATTCACACCTACTGGCAGCGACACCCTGCCCTGTCGCTTTGCAGAAAGATCCAAGGAGAGGTGATACCATCAGGCGGTGAAGTTCTAGATTTGATTGCTGGGAAAATCTCCTGGAAATTGCCAGTGACTGAAATTAAATTACAGTGACGGGGAAGCAATTTCCACCTCTCTGATAAATTGTTGAGATTCTGTGTTTTGTTACACTGAGGTTGCCATTTGATTCACTTATTTCTATGCCTAAATAAACGCAACTAACAGAGGAGATAAAAGTTGAGGAGGGTATTACTATAAACCAAGTGAACAGGGGGTTAAACTGCAGTGGCACATACACATAACCATGCTTGCAAAAAACAAGCACTTGCTCGCATAGCATCAGTAACTGAGACATTCTGTATATGGCAGCATTAGCCCCTCAGGAAGCTACTAAGCCTACGGGTTTTATAGGGCACATCTGGAAATGATGTTTTTTTGACTATTTAAAGTACGTATACAGATACAAGCATAGCACTCTGTAGCCCAGTAAGAAGACCATTTTGAGAGAGGATTAACCCTACACATGCCATGCTGTTTCATATGAGGAAACTACCATGAACCATGAAAAGGGGAACAACAAGCCACATGAAAACTGATAGTCCAAATGAGTTCAATCCACTCTAAATTCACTGACACTGATAGAAGTGCTTTCATATTTCCCCTACTTCATTAAGACAGAGGCTTAAGCAGTAAGAGAAGTGTTATCAACCAATACAGATTTGTCCCCAGATCTGGACAGAAGGTTACTCACCACAATAATGCTCTCATGATCTTGAGTGGTTAAGTTGTTGTTCTGAAGGGATTAAACAGAAGAAATGAGTGAGCAAACAGTACTGAGCTGGTACACCAGCATACACTCAGCTACCATCAGGCATCAGAAGAAAGGCTCAAGGCTGCAATTGTTTATTTTAGAATCGAATTAATCTTATTAAAATCATTCTCTTAAAGAAGGTCTTGTACCACCTGGTGCGAGGGGCTGTACAAGCTTCCACTTCTTCCTAAGCACCATCAGCTTCAAGGCTCCCCAGCCATGAAAGCTGAGCAAGCACCAGGATCCCAGAGCAGGATTCAATTAAATGGAAAACTAAAGCTAGTGATAAACTTCTTAAAGCTGTTTTCTGCTACCCGGCTGTACATTTCTAAGAAAATTAGTAGAAGAATTGTTGCATACCATTTTTGGTAGTAAAATAACTGCTACAGTTTTCCTGAAGTTCCTTCTTCTAAAATGGACCCGGTACAAGCCAACAAACCTACTGGAAGTCATTGGTTTTGACTAATGTGGTGGTTTTGGCTCTCTCAGCAGCACGATCCATTCAGAGGTCACAAAGTTTTAAGCTATTAAGATCTTAGCTGACTGCAACAACACCAGCTTGCAACTTTTACGGTTATCACAAATGTTTGTGCATCAGAACTGGGACATCAAAAACCTGCTTGGCATTATACTTCCTATCCATGAAAAGTCAATTATTTGAAACAGATGTAAATGAGGAGGATAGATGTCTCTGAAGAAGGACACTTTTCTTTGAGATAACTGGTAATAATAGAAAGCTGCATGATGAATTTATTAGCAAATACATATTGTTGGCCTCATACAAGGATGATCAGTCATGCAAACAAAGCCAGTGGAATAGAAGTCAAGGGGAGCTTTACGACTGACTTGAAATAAGGCTTGAATCAGATCCATAACAAATTTACCATGAATAACCAAACAAAACCCCATAGCCTCGAGAGAAAACACGTTTTGTTTCTGGAAATAAACCTAACATGGATCAAATTCTCTTCTTCTCCAACCAGTACAAATTCCACTCAAATCATGAGCAGAAGAATTTTGAAAGTCCCAGTTAAAATAAAACCCACGCATGAACTTTTTAACTACTTGTCCCTCTTCTAAAGGTGACAGTGTCTTGCAGGCGCACAGTCATACCTCTGAGAGCAGTTTTGAGACAATCTCCAGTGGTGCTTGGTGAATAGAATCATCCTGGAGCGGAGACGTCAGTGCCATATCCACCAGCGTCCTGATCTCCTTCAGCACCACCTCCCAGCGGCTGGGGTTGCTGAGCACCTTCTTGTACTTGTATATCTTCTTCTGCAAGGAAAAGGAAAGGGTCGTGTTAACGGCACCTTGAAAAGCTGAGTTAGATGTGTACTTACATTCGACCTTCAAGTGGATTGCTTTGTATTTTGAGTTTTGCCTTTCCCATTTGCTAGAAGGCTGTACTTAAATACATTTAAATGGAAAAGAAAACCAATGGTTTCCTTTTGTTTTGAAACAGGTTTTTAAACTCCACAGTATTTCTTTCCACCATTTTCTTCTGAAAACACCTTACTCCTCAGCCTACCCACAGGTACTTGCTACTGCACTGGTTCCAAAGCTGTAGGACCTTTTTAAGGGAGTTAGTCACAGGGGCGAGGAGGTCAAAATATCATTCCAGAGATGTTTTATTCTGTGTTGCTCATTGATGAATTTGCATTTAGAACAAAAAAAAAAAAAAAAGGAACTGCATCATGATGAAAAATTCCCACTGATCCCCAGGTGGCTTTTTCTCCCTTTCCTGTGATGCTGCGTCGTGACTCTTCAGTGGTGACAGGAACGCACTGGCTGGGTCTTTAAGCCCTCCCTGCAGCAGCATTTCAGCACTTCCATGCTCGGGCTGCCCAACATCATCATTCCTCACTCCTTGCTGGCTGCTTTGAGCTCCAGGCAGCTCCCACCAGCTCCTCGGCAGCCACATTGCCACACGACTGCACCGCGGGCTGCTGGCTCTTATAAATAGTGCTGAGCAGAGGAAGTCCACCCACCCAGATCCCCAGAGGTGACTTGATGAAACTCTAGAAGTTCAAGGAAGCGATGTCTGGAGTCCAAACACCGCTCCTGATGACAGCACGAAGCATATGGAGCAGGGCTTGCCAAGGCACAGGCCTCGAGGCCTGCAGGGCTGCATTGGCTAAGCCCCGGGTCACAAAAACTGCCCATTTCATGCAGCTTGAAAATCTGGCTGAGCTTGAATCACCAGTGTGATGGACTTTGCAGACAGTTGACCTGCTTCGTTCAGTTTTGGTTTGGGGTTCTGCTACATGCATTTTCCTTTCTCCTTGCTGCCCGGCCCATCCCAGCAGGCCGCTTACTCCTTCCCCACCACAGCAGCAGCCCTAAGAATGCTCAACACAAAGCACAGCCACCTCTGTGCCCTATCTGAAGCACAACAAAAGAGAACCGTGCAGAAAAACAGATTTCGGATGCTCTGGGTTTTTCTGCACTGTTGGAGGGGGGAGAAGAGGGTGGCACTGGGCTGACATGTAAAGGCTGATAAAGCAATCCAATTATCTTTTTAATTGAATTCAGGCAAGTACAAATGCATGCTGGCAGCAGTTCACACTTCCAGTGCATTTTAAGCCACTGACAAAGCAGAGGAACAGCAAAACATGCTGTGGACACTACCGAATGTGTTTTGGATTTCTTAACAGAGCAAAAACCTTTGTACTTCCAAGCTCCTTGGGGCAGGGAGAACGCACTGATGGCTTTAAGCTGCCAGCACTACCTCCACATCACCACAGATTTCTTGGGAGTCTTTAGGAAACCTGAATCACGGAGAGCTCGCTTTTGCTTATCTACAGCGTCTCTTCTTAGGGTCTTTTTGTTGGACCCACTCCAGCACAAAAGAAAGCCAAGCATCCAAGGCAATGGAGGCTTCCTTTCCTTTTTAGAGACAGCCATGAAAAATTAAAGCTCTGCTGACGCTGACGCACGTAAGAGAGAAGACAGAAGGAGCTGTGCTCCCTGCTGCGCCGGGGAGACCTATAAAAGCAGACAGCCACTCACAGGGAACACTCAGGGAAAACCACCTTTGCATGCACACCAGCAAAAAGTACCACACGCTTCACAGCCTCTGCTTCCAGATCTCAGCACATCCGAGTGCATCACCAAGCCACAGCCTTGCAGGAGTTTTGAGCAATGGTGGGAAAGCAGCTGGAAATCAATAAATAAATAGGGATGCTGTCCTGAGGAGGGTTGAACTCTGCTGGCCTGAACCTTTGCCCATGGTTACGCCACTGTTTTTCTCAGCAGAATGCTTTTCACCGTTGAGTGCCTTGCTGAAAGCCTCAATTAAAGCTTGAACCCTATCAGTCAGATACAGAAGCAATTTGCTTTGTATCAGCGAGCACTTGGCCAACACCGAGCCATCTGCTCTATTCTACCTGTGCTGATTCCGGAGTGAGGAGAAACAATTGCTCCTGAGCTTAAAAACAAAGCTGCTGGGCAAAGACCTGTAGTGGAGAACAGGCATGTGGACATGCGCAGGGAGCCTGTTCCCCTGAACACGGTGTGAAAGATGCCTTCACTTGCTCACACGGCATTCATCACAAGATTAATGTGTACAAGAAAAATCCTGGGCTGGGAATCCAGCTTCACACGGATTTTGCTAAAAGCAGCAGCTCCTGAGACCATTTATGTGAGTAAAAATAACACACGCCAGCTTGGAATTTGACCCTTCTAGTTACTGACCAGCCAGAACCACACAGCTAACGTCATTCCAAAAACCTTGCTAAGCTGACTCTTAAAACAAAACCACTGAATTTAGTAAGTATCCAGAAGAAGCAGAATAGGGAATAGGACACTGACAGGGCATCCTTCATTCTCAAATCACTCTAATTAATTAAGTCTTGCAGAAACCCAAGGATCTAAGTCTCAATCCTCTTTTAGAGGAGGAGGAATTGAAGCCCACATGAGAAAAATTACTTTTCCAGTGTTATTAAGCAAGCATGTGACAAAAATCTGTAGGCAGTGGCTTTTGCCATCAGCGTTCAAAAGCTTTTGAACACCGCTATGAACAGAGAGCTCAGTAGAGTCTATGGCATAGGAAACTTTCAGCTTTTTTAAATGACATCTTCATATGCTATTCCATCCCATAATGGCCTCATCTATAGCCTCTGCTCATTCACCACTTCCCTGGACAGAGATGATAATACTGGTATTGTTGAGAACTAAGAAATATGAACTCTAATGCACAAAAATGTAAGGCATGGCACAGCTGCCTTTCTTGACCCCAACAAGACCTTTCGTGTAAAGAATACCTTAAAGCACCCGGCGTGCTTGAGCCAAAAAGGACAAGATGAAGTCGGCCTTCTTGATGACCAAACTTCATCCCTGCTTTGCCACATTCTGTATTCTTGAGATCCAGTCTTCCTGTCAGCTAATACATTACATTAGGAAAAATAACTAACCCTAATCCTTAATAGCCACTTAAATTTTAGTTCTCTGTTCTTCAGTCCCTTTCCACACAATGGCACCCAACTAATCACTTATTTTATGGCCAAGCAGGAGCTACAGCAGGGACGTACGTGGCTCTGAGGGCCACGTGTGCCAGCAATTGTTTATTTCTTGCTGGGCAACGAGGGCAGTTCCAGCAGAAGGGAAAAGGTCACCCTCCTGCACGGAGGTCCCCTGGCACAGTGAGGGCTGGCAGAGCCAAGCTGGCGCTATAGCTTTATTTGGATGGAGCTCATGTGAAATGCAGGTGCCTCTTGCTGGACACAAGTGTACAGAGGAACAAAAAGCACAGAGAACTGGAACTGTTTTCCCCACTGCTGCAGAACACTTTGTTAAAATGCTGTATAACAAGAAATGGGAAAACTTGCTTGCAATGTTCAATGCACATTTTGGCTTGTCCTACAAAAGCCAGGAGCAATACCAAGTATTCTTGAGCACCACCTGCTGGCATCTTGGCTATTAACCCAATACCTTGAGGACAACATGGATGGCATCCCCAGAACTCAGCTAGATCCACATTCTGACACTACATAAGAATAATCTGTTGCTAACTTGTGCTTCCCCATTATCCAGGGATAGGCTCAAATCAGCAGGTAGATCTACCCGTGGGAAGAAAAGCAATTTACTTGACTAAGTCCACAAAAAGTTCCATTCCAGGCAAAGGGCTGAGGCTATTTACATGAAGTCTCACAAATCAGGGAGCTCGGACTGCTCATATTGCAGCAAACTCCTGACCTTCTGGAGGTTTTGCACAGAAACACTTACGTACTGCTCCCTACCATAGCTGAAATTCTGTAAGCTGGACACTTCCTGATCTTCACTCAGTGAAGGTCTACATAACTCTCCAGTTTCTGCCAGTTGACATTATTTATGGCACTGAGGTTGGTACTCATGAACATAGACCCTGAATAAATACATCAAAAGGCAGTCTCTGCCCTGAGCAGCTCATGGTCTAGATGATTAAAGGTAGGAAGGAGAAGCAGTGCAAGTACACTGAGATGATTTTCTTGTGGGACCAGAGTGAGACTGAAGCCTTCTGGCTCTCAGGCCTCCCCACTAATCACTAACTCACATCTAAATAAAAGCACCACCAACAAGCACTGGGCAGCAGGGAGCAAGCTGAAAGCTGATATCCCTTTGCTGTGTTTCCCCATTGCAACATCTCCTCGCAAACCTCTTTTCAGCCTATATTCATTAACCTCTCCTTTATTTTTTTTTTCCTATTTCTTCCCCCCACGCACACCCCTCACTGGTGTCTGCCACCTCACTCCAGACCTCAGCTAACCCAGGCAAGAAACCCGGGACACCCAAATCAGCACTGTTTCAAAGCTACCAGAGTTCAATGGGTTCAGCAAGCAGTGACGTGGGTCGAGTTGTTACTAATATACAGACTGGAACAACTGAACGGGCACTTGCCACAGGCACAGAGCTTGTCCTTTGCTCAGACGCCACTGGGACAATACACTGCAGGAGTAAAAGAATGCTGAAATAAACAGAATTTTAAAAGGATGGAACGCAGACCTCATTTCAGCTTCAGGGAAAGGGAGAAAAGGACCGAGGGGCTCACAGGGCAGCTCCTCACTGCAACTGTGATGTTCATGCGCTGAAGAACTTGCTCCCAAAGTGTATTATGTTTGCACTACATATACACCCACCTCCTTTGATCAGAACTGTCCCATACTTCACCATCCTTCCAGGCTTGTGCTCTCTGACGTGTTCAAGACCACTGCAAAGATACCCTTCAGCAACAAATTGGGATGAAAGGATGAGAAGGAAAGGATAACCTACCAAAGGGATGGCAGATCTCAAATTTATAGACCACACTGAAAACAAATTTGCATCTGAATATAGCTTATGTGATTCCAAACACTGAAGGCAGCTCAAAAATCGTGGCTTCCTTCTAGCCCCGCATGGGGAAGGAAGAGCATGCCAGCGGTGGGCTTCCCACCAGCAAGCACAGGACCTGGGCTTTGCTTTCATTGGTCTCTTGCCTTTCTCTCAAACCCCTGCCTGCAGCCTTTTGTCACAAAGACACAGGAGCACAGCTGGCAGATTCCTGTGTATCTGAGATGCCGTTCCCCACCTAGAAAATGCAAAAGGCCAACTGCAGCTCCAGCTGCACTTTGCATGGGCTAATGCGGTTACTCTCGTAACCAGACCTGTCCACATGGGAGACGCTTTTGGCAGGGCCCACTTTGATGCATTCCCCGAAACCCTCCATCCCTGCTTCCATTTCCTTTTGGCAAACACTCCCATTCTTCAGGCCCCGGTTCCAGCATCAGCTTTACACTTCAGGTTGGCAAAACATCAGCTTTCATCCTGCACACAGCAACTGCTGTTCTGTATTTTTCGTACTGGAGCCAAGCTAGGGTTTGTTTTTAATGTTGCTTTGGCTATGCAGAATTTCACTATGACTGCAGATAGGTTTCTAGCAGAAGCACAAGAAGCTGCTCCTCCCTTGCAAAAAAAAACATTAATAGAGACAGAGCTGTGGTCTCGGGTTGCAAATCCCATGCAACGTCTCCCCAAAAGAATCAATGTTTGAAAATAAGAGGTTTATAGTGGTCGTTGTTTTGTTTTTAAGCTTAAGTCGCATGGTGCCTTTCCTCCTAATCTTGGGTAGGACGAAAAACTTCATTCTAACCGACCACCAGCCTTGTCCCTCATGTACTGGAGAGCTCCGCTCTGTTGTAGGCTGGTGGGGTTCACAAACCCCTCCTGGGCTGCTTTAAACTCCTATGGAGAAAGAGTGAGAAAATCCCCCAAGCAGAGGTTGCAGGAGTTGCACAGTTAGGGCAGGAGCCAGACACCCGCTTCATCCGCAGCTCTCTGACAGCCTCTGACTCATCACCAGGGGGAAGGTTCAGTCTCACTGAGGCACAGCTGTCTCCTCCTTTGCGGGACCCCACTGCTCCCTGCTGCAGTGTTTTTGGCCCTTTTCTTTTTTTTTTTCCAGAGCAGCAACTGCTTGGCTTGTACCCTGTCTGGGCATCGGGATTGCTGTGGGCACAACCCACAGCTTGCAGAGGAATAAGTCTGACATGCTTCTGCATTTGAGATTCTGCAGCACACACTGCAGTCAGCAGAATCACATTCCATCAAATAAATAAATAAATAATAATTAAAAAAGAATAAAATAAGCTGTTGGGTGAAAAGCAGGACTGTGTGTGTACCATATACACTTTCCCAAACCTGCAGTGGACTAACTGCAATGCAGTGCGTGTGGAAAACAAACAGCATTCAACTACAGCAGGCACTGCCTGACTGTGGAGCTTAGCGTGAATCAAAGAAAGCAGAAGTCACAAAACGTTGTGACATTAAGACTGCTACACAGGTGCAGCACTTGCTGTGCACAGACCTAACGCAACCAGCTGTGTTACAGAACGCCCCTGACACCAAACAGGACTGCTCCAGGTTTCTAATACCTATTTGTGCGCTTTATATTCCACTCATGAGGGCCGTGTCTGTGGAGCCTGGTCCTTGACATCCACCAGCACTCAGGCTGCGGTGGGAATAAATGACTTTGCTGCTGCAGAGAAGAGATAGTGCGTAGGAAAAAAACGAACACGCGCAATCTTATCGTTGCACTTTGACCAGGTCTGCCAGAGAAAAAGCTGTGCACAAGGCCACCGTGGAGAACAGCCAGGCACATACCTGCTGTGCAGAACCACCCCACTGACCGGCACCCTTCCCATCCCACGCAGCACGACAGCTGTTCGTCACCAGGAAAGCACGGCACTGCCTTACTGCACAGCTGCAGAGGGTATGCCAGTCCTTTGGGGCACGAAGGGACTCCGATCAGGGGAACTTGCCACCTGAGAAACCACCTCAAATTAGGATTAAGCAGCTGCCAATGCTACATGTGGGAGGAACTCTTAACAAAAGATCATCTCTGGAAGAGAATCCATTCCAGTTCTGTTTTCTGGGAAATGCCAGTAAGCTTTGGTAGCACCAAGGAGCATACACAGAAATTATTTCTACCCAGATATGCAAACGAGATTAAAAAGCCACGTCATCCCCTTTCGATATTACTTTCTGCTGCTAGCAGTGGGCACCCTCACCTTTTCCTGCCCTCCTCCCCGCTCACCAGTCAGCAAAGCCTTCCAAATGGACGCTTACCCACCTTTTTCACTCTCTCCTCCTTGGCAAATGCATTATTTTGCTGAGTTCCTAGCACTCCAGCACCATAAATGGCTTTGAGATTGGCTTCTCTCTCATGTGCACCTGCATCATCAATGTCGTCAGCAAGAGAGATGTGCACGGCTCGAGGAGCGTGTTTGTGTCAGAGAGCTGCTGCAGAGCCTTAGGGAGAGCACGGATACTGGATACTGATTTGATGCTTGCAAGCATCTTAAAAGGACCTTGAAAAAACCAGGGTATTTCTGGCTTCAGATCCCTGGGCTTCAGAGCTCTGCATTTCCCACTTTCTCACAGGGAAATACCAGGTTTCAGAGCAGCACCTGCAACTGAGACACTCCCAGCATCTCATTCCACATTTTTATATCTCATCTCACTGCACCAAATCAGCATAAATCACCAAATCTACTGCAGTCCTTTAGCCTACTTGAGTGCCACCAGATCTGCAATTTGCATTCTTAATTCTACTTTGTACAAACACTGTGTGATGTGCAAGACCCAACCAAGACCCGTAGTGTGTGGTTAGCATGTCCTCACAGGGTTTATGGGGTGCCCAGATTGTGAGGTGCCACCACTTCAGAGCAGGGCTGATGCAAACAAGTCATACAGCCACCCGCTGCCCTCAATGCATCTATTAGGCCACAGCCCAATAATGGAGGCTTCCCATCTCAAATACTACAGAAAAGAGACATATGCATTTGCAATGGATACACAAACAAGAAACAAACGTGCAAGACAGGAACGAGAAATCTAAAACAACACCTAGATCTCCTTTGCTGCTTCAGGCTCCTTTAAGTCTTCTCCAGATACCCATGAAGTAATTGGCAAGAGTCCTCAAAACATCAATAATGCAGAACTGGGTCCCAATACAGCAGCTTAACAAGGCACTTAGTGCATGCCAGCTCCCAGAGTCAGGCTTTCACACCCAGTGCATCGTGTGAGCAGGATAATTACACTCCTGGGAAAGACTGACAGTGCTGTGTTCGTAAGAGACCTGCTAAACACCCAATTTTTACCTTTCCTCTACAGCTACGAACCTGAGTGAGAGATTGGAGCTTAATTTTGGTGCAGCGCTGCATTATGGCAGCTATAGAGGAGAAGCTGTGATTTGGTGAAACTAGTGGTCACCCTGACCTGGAAATCTTGAATTGCAAAGAATTAGCCATATGGGCAGCCCTGCAATAACGCCGAAGAGTGACTTGTCAGAACAAAAATGAGAATCCCCTTGGCTGGTAGTTCAGCATTCCTGAGAAGAAACATACTCCTGCAATTGTATTTACTCCTCTTCAGAGCTGAGACCTAAGTACACAGTAACAACCTGGTCTGTTTATTCAGCTGTCTTCGACACCCTTCTATCTTCAGACTTAAGATCAGGTTGAATAGGATAGCATCAAAGTCTAGAGGTGACAATTTAGAGCTGGTCCTGACTTTGCTAAAGCAAGACAGAAAATAATTATTTAGTTTCTACTTGAATCTCAGTACTAGCTGATGAACTGCCCTGAGCTCTGCCTCCCCAAAAAACAGGCTGGTGTTCAAGAAAAGGCAGACGTGGCACTGAGGGGGACATGGTTAGTGGGCATGGTGGGGATGGGCTGATGGTTGGACTAGGTGATCTTACTGGTCTTTTCCAACCTCGATGATTCTATAATTCTCACATCCCAAAGTGAGAGTGATGCTTTTCAGCTGCTGACAGCACCTCTAGCAAAGCAAGATCTCAGCAATGAGAAGCCAGGCCAAGATTTTTCGAGTGACACCTGATAACACACAGCCTGAGACTGGCCAAACCTGCACGGGAAAGTGAGAGAGCCAACGGGCTTCATGCACTCATGCAAATGCCTTAAGCCAAAAGCAGTGGGGGAGAGCACCTAACAGCAAACCCCAACCTTGACGTAAACAAAAGGCTGTACGTCTGATGGCACTTCATGCCACCTTTCCACAGGAAGCATAAAACCACCAGCACACACCTGTGGCCTGCTTTTCTCTCTCGAATGCCCTGAGGCTTTCAGAGGCAAAACTGAATTCCACAGCTTGGGTTCCCACCGATTTGTCATTGAATCATACATGGACACAGAAGTGGGGGGGGGGGGGGGGGGGGAGGGAGGAGGGAGGCATTCATCAGCCTAATTGTATAAGAATGATTTATTGTTTAACCTCCAATAAGAGAAAATGTGAAATGCTGTGCTCTACTCAAATACCTCAGGATTTTGGCTACAGAAAGCAAAGTTATGGTCGAGACAACGGGAGTTGTGTGTGCTGTGCAACCACTACAGAGAGGGTCTAAAGTGCAGCAGCCACTGCTCCGAGAGCGTGCTGATGAATAATATTTTCAGTACGAAGTACAGCACAGAGCTATTGAGTTGTTGCAGTGTATCAAGGCTTCCTCTCAGATCGTAAATCAGGTGATTAAATACAAATGACAGATGCGGGCATTTTTAGCCGTAACTGATGTGATTTTTTTTCCTGATCTCATAGTTTTAAGGCATGATTTACTGAGATTTAAGGTTATAAATTTCTTTAATGCCATAATTTAAATTCTATATAAGCCCCACTCCTGTATCAGCACTATTTTTAATCATTACCATGGTGACAAAACCATAAAGGTGCTTCTACACAAGGAAAGCTTCACCACACTTTCAAGAACGGTTTCTCTTAATTTTCTGTAGGTTTAAAGCACAGAAAAATACCCCCTCTGAACTTTCCCTGTTAGATACAGACACTGATACTCACACATAGCTGAGTAAATCACCTACTGTATAAAAATATTCTGTGTTAATGGATAGGGAATTCGTAACCTGCACACAGTAAAAACCAGAGAGGGTATCGTTATTCAGGTCAAGTATGATTTTACATGACAAGCAATCCCTTTGCAATTAATAGGGCCGCTTGTGCATTGAAGTATCTATTTCCTGAAGACACAGATCAAACAATACCTAAGGGAACCAGAGAAATATTAAATCAAAATTAAAGTTTTTGAATGAGGGCCAACAATACTTGTTTTAGCATTCGATGCAAAATGTTTGCAAATCCCAAATGACAGCATTGTTCCAGTTCCTAATTCATGGGAATCAAAACATGGAGTCGGTGCAGAAAGGTCATTTTAAAGCAAAGAGAACGTGCTTGTTGATGGCACAGCGGGCTGCACGAGCAAAGGCAGCTTTGGGAGGAAGCTGCTCCCCTCTGCTCAGCACTTGAGACCACATGTGAACCTCATGTTCTGCTTGGGGCTTCACAGCTGGGCTGTCCATGCCCTGAGCAACCTCACACAACTCCAGAGCACATCCTGCAATGGGTGGGATGAAAGGGGAGGTGAGTGACGAGAGGACCAGGTGATGTTCAGTGGTTCTTTCCAGCCCGAACTATTCTGCAGTTGGTGTATTTTCACCGTCCTGCTAACAGATGGGTAAAAATCCCTGGCAAAGCAGCATGAGAGGAGAACTGAGGACTGGTTAGTAGCATCAGGAGGAAAGACAAGACATAGGCAAGCCCTTCTAGAAGATCCAGGTCACGGGCACACAGAGCTCCCAGCTTGAGTCATACTTCAGCCCCAGGTCTAGGCTCTGTGTCTTGTGTCAGCTCGGGACATTCCCCCAAGGCCTCCAACTGACGTGTTTCATTGCTGCATCATTCAGCTAACTAGGAAACACCAGCAACCCACATCTCATAGCACAGGTGGTGTTCAGAATTTAGTATCCAGAATGCTAAAAAGAACCTTCAGGTGCATTCCCAACAAATGTAAATCAAGACTTGCGCTGCCTACCAGAAGACCAGACCCAACATGAGAAGACCTCAAGATTGTCGTTTTGATCTTTCCATGATCAGTACTTAAAGTACATTGCAGTAGGACCCAATGGTTTCTTCAGGGGACAGCACCTCTGCGTGCTCCATGTTAAACAAGTACAAAGAAACAGACCTCACCCCAAAGACAGCAGAATATAAATGGCCAACAAATTAGATGGATACTATCTGGGAAAATGCCAGGGTACATACTGGGTATCTGTGTGCGTCACAGAATTATAACAGCACCCATCAAAGCCAAGCTTGGCCATAGACGTCCCCTCCAGCAATGGCTGGTTGCCACCATACCTAAGCCTAGATCCAGAATGGGCAGTGAACTGCATGTGTTACTCTCTGTTGTATATCCACAGAAAATGTTGTTATCTTTATTGATACACTGTTATGACTTATCAGCTTCCAAGTACCAAAGATTACTTATCATGGTTTCAAACCAACCTCCCTGGTTGAAAGGAACACTTCTGACACAATGGATTAATGATTTGTTTATGTTTCAGGATCTGGACAGTTGCTAACAGGCTCTGTTTATTCTCTGGAGGACAAAGACAGTTTGGCTTAGCTACGACCCGAACGAAATCGGTACTTCTAAGAATAGGCTGAGGTGGCCAAAAATCCTCTAGGAGTTGTTGATATTCAGATTAAACAAGGAATTATGCATAGCTCTTAGTGGGAGGGTTTGAAATGAAAAGCCCAAAGAGAAAATGAGCAGATGAGGAACAGAATGCCCCGACATCAAGATTCTCTTCAACGAGCGCAGCATTCAAAGAGAGTCACACCTAAAAAGCTGTGTAAGCATCCTGACAGCTAGTTAGCTGGATGACACATAAAACCTCTTGGAACTGGATCTAAAACATGGATAATTACATGTTTGGTTTTCTTTTAGTTCTGTTTATCTGAAGCATCTCTTTTATTATTCCCTAAGCTGCAGAAAGAAATCGTTCTTCGTTTTTATTTCAATGTTTGTTTCTGGAACAAAAATGATTTCCAGGGTGCAGGCTGGCAGACTGCATTCCCACAGTGTCCCACAATCCTTAAAACTGCCAGAGGAAAGCTCTCACAGACCTTGGCATCTTCATACGAGACCAAGGGATACCCAGACAATGCCCAAACGTAGGGAGCTTCCCCGAATGTGTAACAATACAGCTATTCACTGGACCCAGCCATTTTCCTGCATGCTCAAACAGCATGCAAACCACAACCAACTCTGAAGCCCTGACACATAGGAAAAGGAGGCGGAAAGATACTGACAGGACACCAGTTTGCTCCCACAGCTGTAACACAAGTATTCCTGTTGTGAGATCAGAAGGGTATGCTTGAGGCTAATCCCCACTGCTGGGAGCTCAGCATATGGGTTTGCCAGCTATGAAGTGGGTTCCTTGTGCCTTGTGTCCTTGTTTACACAGGGCACAGGGGGCGATGCTGGGCTCAGCCGGACCCACTAGATGCTTTCACCCCAGAAATACAAACAACAGCAAGCTCATCTCTGCCGAGTATTTGTTTTCCCCCAAGTAACTACGCTACAGTTATCTGCACCGTTTTGCATCTGTGTTCTACATCCCCGCAGAAATGCTTTGACCTGTTATTTGCAAGACCACTGGACAAATATATCATTCATCAGCACAACCGCCCAATTATAATACAGCTGCGGCGATCTCTGTGCCAGCTGGTGCTTTGTGTAAATAGACTCATTCCAGCAGAATAGGCTTCGTAGTTTTGTGTGGCTTCCCTCACTACCTGCTTAATCATCAAAACACGCAAATTTCATGGGCACCTGGCTCTTACAGCCATAGGCTCAAAGCAGCAAGCTTCTCAAGGGCAGCTCACGCAACTGCGCTCCTCTGGTCTCTCCCTGGGCCCAACGTTTGTCGTGCCTCTTAGTTCTGCTGTGGTTTCACTTAAAGCTGCCGAATGTCCTCCAAAATACAGAGCAGGAAGTTATCAGGTGTTCCTTCTCTCAACTGCTAAGCAACAAAACCCGTCAAAACTACCTCCGTGTTAGCAAAGAGGAATTTGTTAGTGTAAAGTACCTGAGGAGTGACTAAACCCTGTCCTTGTTCTTATGGGAAAAAGCTACTTGCTATTCTTGGTAAAGGGAAGGTCTTTCAAATCAAGATAATGTTTCACTTGTTTTTCAGAAGTGAACTTACTGGGGGTGGGGAGGGAAGCAAGGAAGCAAAAATAAAATCTACTCTGCAACAAGTCAAATCACTCAGACTTTCCCAAAATTAGAGGCTTGGTCAGAAGCATTGGAAAGTTTAAGAAATACTCTTTTAAAAACAACTCCCACAGAGCAATGCTCCCTCTCCATAACCAAGAGGCATGTGAGCAAGCCAGGTCACTGCCCAGACGTTTTCTTCATCATTACATCGATGGGGGGAGTGGGCAGGGGGTGCTCAGACTGCATCTTTACGCTCCTCACGTTCTTCAGAGCTGTTCTTCCAAGTCTGATTTTTGCCTTGTTGTAAGAGGGAAGCGTGTGCTGGCAGCACATCAGTGCCTCGCACGTCCTGCTTCATGACCATGTAGAATAAGAAAATTTGCCTTTTTCTGCCTGCCGAAAGGGGAGGGAATTTATGGAGATACTGCCTTCACGCTTTAAGCTTCGCTGCCTCTTTGTTATCCTCAGGAGTTGCAAAGAAAGCAAGACCAGAACAGCATTGTGTTAATGATACTGTCAAGAAGCCAAAATACAGTGCCACACTGCAGCCCAGCCTTCTGCTATCAGCACCACTGTTCTGTGCTCGTTTCAGCAACTGGGGAAACAGGTTGCAGAATTTGCCAGTGGTCTGGAAAAGGAATTGTCGACGCTTGGCTCCTGCTGATAAGAACCTGGACCTGCTCAGAACACAATTCTGATAGACAACAATGGCTATGCAAAGCACACAGACACTGCACTTTTGTCACCCAACTATTTTCCAACACCAGGAGTATCAGAAACACCCACAGCAAAACCGATTTGGTGGGAGGGACTTCCTTCTATTTTCACATGTGGTTGCTGTCAGCAGGCTGAATTTTTGATAAACTGCACAGCTAACCTGGCTGGCTTCACTGAAACCCTGAGAGGAGAAGGCCTGAGCTGCAGAGCTGCACTTTGGCATCAAACCACAGGGCAGTGGACAGCCGCGCTCAGCACCTGGCCACAGCTGACTTCCAGCTGCATCTCACATCCATACAGATTCCATCCAAAGGTCAGCAGCTTCAGCTTGTGATGAGGAATGTTCTGCTTTGAGACACAACGCCGTCACTGTGACCCGCTGGCCCTGCTCAGAGCAAACAGCTCATTGTTCTGGTGGAGCACAAGAAAGGGCTGAGACCTCTGCAATGGAAACTGCCCTGAGAACTAAATAATTCCAAAGCGTGGACACAGACTGCAGCATAACAGACTGATGTTACTTACAACAAGCAACTCTAGGAGATGTTCCTTCTCCAAAATTTCTCAAAACAAACAAACAAAAGCCAAAAAAACATAAAATAAATCCAAGTAAACCTCGAGCCCCAAACATATGCCAGGGCTGCAGTCATTCCATAATGTGTTATATTTCACAGTGCAAATCCAAAACCATTCAATCGTTGCTCTGCTTCTATATGAATTTACTCTCTGTCTATGAGACCACGTCTTGATAACATCAAGCTGTGTAACAAATGAATGTGTCTACTTCTTCCAGGAACTGCGAAACTCACAGACGTTCTGATTTAGGGTTTGTGGAGGAAAAGAGACACGCACGGCTCTTGCAACCAAGGGAAGAGCAATGTTAAAATGTATTCCTAGAGATTTACAAGGAAAACTGTAAAGTGCAGGGCTTACCTTCCACTGCAAAGAATGGAACCACTGATCCCTCAGGTAACTGTTTGCAGCCTGCAATAAAAAAAGTTACAAATAGAATCATTAGTTTCTATCAGTGTTTCAGATCACTGAGCCAAAGCTCAGCAAGTCACCCATGTGTGCCCTAGAAGCAGCAAGGTTACACTCACTGTGTTCTTCTGAACTATACGACCTTGGCCAACTCCAACCCCAGCCTAACTGGAGTGAGGGAAACTCTACTCAGAGCTCCAGTTTTACATTATAACCAATTTATTTTCATTGAAAGCAATGACATGAAGACCTTGCTGCAAATATAAAACACTGAACCAAAACCCTATAAAACATTAACCTCCTTGAAGAGGTGTCCAGCCCAAAAGACTGTGAAAAAACCTCATTGATTTCAATCAGGTTTTGATCAGCTCTTTAATATCTGCATTCACTTTCTCCAGAGGAGAAAAGACGGGCTGACATTTTACTGGGGACGTATTGTTTTCTTCCATTCCTGTGGGTTTTTCCCCCCTTGTCCTGCTCCCCAGCTGGCCACAACGTGCTTCCATCACACCTCAGCTCTTTCAGTGACATTAGAACAGAGAGAAAAGCACAGCACAGGCAGACATGCACATACACGCATGGGCTGCTCGCAGCAACTGCACACGTGTTGCAATAATCGCTCCCAGGGATCACCCGTTTTTGTCCGTATTCAGCAGAGCTGCCAGAAATTCCCAGTGTTCATAGCCAACGAAGGAACAGTTCAGCACTCCCAAAGGTCAAAAGGCTCGGTATCAAAAAATATAAAAGCATCCACAGTGACGTAAATACGCATGCCTTAACAAGGTGACATCAGTTTGAAATATTTGAGTGGGTAGAGATGCCCTTTGGCTTTTCCAGCTCTATCTTGTCCCTGCCAGCGGGCAAGTTTTACTTGCAAATCAAAATGCTTTACACAATCAGTGAGAATTGAAGAACGGCCCGTCTGTCTCTATTAAAAGGGTATGGTTTCTTCGCTAGAGAAAAGCCACATGCTTCCAGCAATTTAAAGCATCCTTCAACCATTTTATTCTCCAGCACCTTCTTAGGTAAGTGTTCTCTGCAGAATGGATTTCACTTCCTGACAAAGTTCACTGATAACGTCAAGAATATTAGAAGGAAAAACGTTGCGTGGTTACCAAACCTGTGTTTAATCCCAGGGTCAGATACTGATCTCACAGTGACACAAATTTGGACAGATTTCTCGGGACTGAATGCAGTAACACTCTTTTTACATCTGTATTACACGTTATTTATTTTTATATACGGATGACAATCAATTGCTCCCCCAGTAGATCTCTGGGCAGCACAGCAGAATTAATCTATCACAGTCTGGGCTGATCACAGCATTCATCAAACACAGAATTTCCATCCTGTGCAGAGCATCGGCACTTCAGAATACGAAGTCGCTGCCACTCATATATACTCAAGACAGATCTTTTACCTAAATATGTTATAGAACTGAACTTCATTTAATACAGCTCTTGCTCTATTTTAATATAATAAAAAGGTCCAAAATAATTTGACACAGTAGGACAGGAAGATCATTTTTGGACATAATTACAAAGGCACAAAGTAAATACGCTCAGGCACTTTCTTTCTCCAATACAGCCTCTCATTCTTTCTCTCTCAAAAAAAAAAAACCAAAAACCCTGTCTTGGAGGGGGACAAAAACTCCAGCAGTGTTTTCTGGACAAACATCCCTGTCAAAGTGAGTGCTCATGATGATGCTAATTCGAGTTTTGTATATCGTTACCCATGGGAAAAACCTGTCAGCCCGCAGGGAGAAGAGGAGGAACAGAAGTGGCCACAGCTGAAGTACAGACTGTCAGCTGGAACCATCGTCACTGCCAGTAAAACTCTCAAGAACTGCAACAGCTGGTATTTGTAGTGCTCTGTCCGGAACTTCAAGTCCATTAACAACTTTGTCAGGATATATATATATATGTATTTTTAAGCACAGTAACCCAAGTGAGGCCAGAAGCCCACAGACCATAGGGCAGGTGACTTCCAGTGACTTGCTCCTGCCACCGGACTAAGCCACCCTCCTCTAGGAAGCTGGAAATGTTCTCTTCTGAAAGAAATTCTTGTCTTTTTGGCCAAGGTGAAGCTAAGAAACAACTTCCCTCCCTGGACCCCACTCTGACACCAAGCTTCGTATTCCAGCAGTACTTCTCTCAATCAGGCATAATGCCACCCTGCCTTAATCCCTAGTCTGACCATGACATGCCTTGAGCCAACAGCCACTCGAGTCTAAAGAAAGAGCAAAATGCTAGAGCCCTATAATGGGAACTGCTGAGAACTGTTAGTTACCCTCCTGCTGTTGGGATGTCATTAACTACAGATTATAAGAATGCTATAAATAAATAGAATGTATAGATATATGTAGATAGATTTTGCAACCAACTGGAGCCTTAAATTGGATGACAAAAACTGTTCCAGAGGACAACAGCATCAGCCAGAGACACCAGTGGAATGCAAATACAGAGAGAACAAAGAAAACACAATGTGAAAGACAAAAACAAACTGGAAAAGAGTTGAAACTTGAAAGCAGTGGCCTTCAAACAGCATTTTAAAAGGAAAATTAGGAAAGGAACAATGCATCATCTACATATAGACTACACGTTGGCTATTGGAAAGGAGAAGTGATCAAGGAAGTTTGCATCTGGATACAGGTTACAACTCAAACAACTCTCAAACTAGAACCTGCCAGAGTTCGAGCCACTTTTCAAGATCACTTCCAAGGAAAACAAAGACAAAGAAGACAAAGTGAACACAAAAAAACAAACCTTTAGGGAATTCCCTCTTCTATTAACGATCAGGAGTCAATGGTAAGAGGAACCTAGAACGCCGGTGGTTCCATCAGCAGCTCTTTCCACAGTGTTCAGCACAGATAGGCAGAGCTCCTTTAACCTCAGCAGCACTATCAGGATGGAGCAGCCTGGCAGCAGCTCCCTCCACGAGCACTAATCCTGCTGCACACCCTTCCTCCTGGCCAGCCACAAAACCACAGCTGGCTGCAGGGAGTACCCGACCTCGGCAGGGCTCAGCCAACAACACGTTCCAGCACAGCATCCCACGTTCCTCCCTCTTTTCCAGGTTGGCACCAACAAAGGGAGCATTCAGAAATATTTCTTTCTTACTGGGAAAATCTTGGGTGCTCATTGGCCACCACAGCACACACGCACTGATCCAGGGGTCCAAGTTACCATACATTTCTGAGGTTCAGGGCAATGAGCTCCAAACCATGCAATGCACTTCACTCCTATCTATCAACATAAAATGACACTTTGGGTCCCATGTGTGTTTTAGAGCCCAGTTCTGCTCCGAATTTTGATCCCAAATTCCATGGCTTTAGCAGGCTGGTGGGTGCCCCATGGTTTGAAGCTGTCTGCATTGTTAAGGCTTTCCACTGTTCTCATATAGCACAGTAGGAAAGAACTTTAGAAAACAGGAAAATTAGGCAGTAAAATCTGTAGAAGATGCAGGAAGATTGAAACTACATGTAGCTCCTTTGTCTACCTATGATTCCAATGAGCAGAAAGAACAGCTGCTTGAAGAAAGCCCGCTGTAAGCAGTACTTCTGTATGGTAGGGTTTCTTGCTTTTTGTTTTCAAAGATGAGTTGATCCTGGAACTGTGTCCTGAAGGGTTTTATGCTCCAATCTTTGGGGTGCAAACGTTCAGTCAGAGAGGAAAATCCACTGGGGACCAGCTGCAGTGCCAGCTTCATTCACAGCATTCATTTCAACAGTTTAGAAAGGGTTGCTCACAGAAGGAAAGCTGCACAGGAGATTAAGTGCCTGCATATACTGAGCTTTGGTCAATGTGAACAAACGTGCACCTCTGTTCAAAAGGGGAAGTATTTCTTCCTGCATCCAAACCACTTCACTTCTTAGCCAGTGAGTAAGAATGCGCTTTGTCATGAAAAAAGCAGTGAACTTCTAAAAAGTAGAGTTTTTTCCCTAAGAAATACAGGAAATCCAACTCTAGTTGCATGCCAGTGCTAAAGCCCCTGCAGCAACTTCCACCCAGGTGAGAGCAGACTAAGCAGGAACTTGTGCACTACTGAGAAACAGAGCACCTGAACCTGTGCGAGAAAGCAAGCACTTGATGAACAATGGTGAAGATCTGCAGCCAATATAGATATTCACAGCTCTGCTGACACCAACGTGCCTGCAACAACCAGCCACAGCAGAAAACATCACTTCCATCACACTACATTTGCCACGCTACCAAGCCTCTCTAGCAGTAAGTCAGCACTACGGCATCATTCATTACAGGCATGTGCATTACTCAGAATGCAAGAACAGGCTTGTCCACATAGCAGAAAGTTGCCATGTTTCTCCTTAGAACAGCACCCTTCACACATAATCTCCGATGGGATTCTGCCATCTGAAGAGATGTGGCTATAAGTAGGGTTTGAGGATCCAGATTCTGTTTTTCACTCTCCCCGAGTTTACTCTGTATTTCTATTTCTCTCCCTCGTTGCTCTCTGGTCAGCAGGATGTTCTTGCTCTATGCTTTTCCATCACAGGATGAGTTTTTGTCATGCTTTCCTCATCACATGTAAAGAGAGGAGGAGTCCTCCAAGGAGACTGAAACATAACATTATCAAAAATTCCAGTGAAAATGTTTACCGTGGGGACTCTCTGGCTAACATAGGGCTGAGCTGAGCGTGCAGCTGATGTGCCCATTGGGGTTTCCTGTCCTGCCTGTCCTTCCTTCTGACCATACCAAGATGTGAATACAACACCATGAGCAGAGGGATGGAGGCAGCAGCTCCATGGCATTCACAACCCATCCGAAAAGAGATGACAACGTGGGAGAGCACCATCACAACCAAAATACCAAAGCCTCTTTCCTGAGACTCTTCCTACATTTGCTGCTAAACAGCTTGTAAAACTATAAGCTTCTCCCCACCTCAATCACTTTCAATAGGTTGCTGCAGCTATTTCACTATCAATAGCAGCATCGCCTTCGTCAGCATCCACACAGCACCACAAAGCACATCGTGCCTTACAAACAGAAATGAAGAAAACAGCACGAAGAGGACAGTCTATTACTGATACTGAAGAGCTCACACTTATTTAGCTCTTATTTCCTGGCCTAAAAAGCTTGCATGCGATGAGCCAGCTCCAGCCCTGTCACACCTGCTATCTTCTTTGCAGAAAAGCAAAAAGAAGAAGTCCACGAGAGCTGACAGCTTCGTGCTGGGAGAACCAGGGACCAAAGCAGCTGGCCAGAGGAAGGAGAGCATGACACACTGGTGAACAAGTCGTCCCTGGCCATCCCTGCTTGTCCCTGCCGTCCCAGCACACACAATGGATGGCCTGAGCTCCTCAGTACTGTTGCCAACCCATGGCATACATGGATGCTCAGGCAACCCCAAGCAGAAAGCACATCCACCACAGTGACATTCCAACACCAGCCCAGCCCAGATGAAGCCATGTGCTGCCTGAGAACCAAATCCTCCCCTGAAACCCAGGGAGATGCATCCCATTATCATGATCTGATTTCCCAAGAGCTGCATCACTTCCAGCACTACTTGTCAGATCTCACGTGTTCAGGTGGGTTGGGATGGGTCAGTACTGCTTGGGGAGGACATGAGGATGATGTAAGGAAAGGTAATGGCACTCTTCCTTCTCTGACTCATTGCTGTGCAGTAATAAGCCAGAAATAGGCCCTGGTGATAGCAGATGGAGGGATGAGAGCTCCAACACGGACTCGATGTCTCATGCCTACCGCAGACACACACAGAGGATGTCCCAATGCCACACACTGACACCCACCCACGAGAACTGCTGGGAATGAATTTCCATTCTGAGGGAATTCCCAGCTACCCAAAGTTTGCTTCTGCTTCAAACTGGCAAAACAGAAGATGAAATTCCACACTTCTCTGCAATCTGGAAAACTTGTGATTCGTAACTATCGAAGTGCTTCATTTCATGTCAAATTATACCAGTAGTATCCCGTGGTACTAACGGATTAATAAAACATAGCACGTACAAACACACAGCACAGAATTAAAATTAATCAGAAATATGAAATAAATCATGGAGTAGAAGTCAAATGAATTCATTTAAACCTTTTCTTACACACAAATCTCATCTGGATCAGGTCTCTGAGGGGAAACAAAAACAAAGCCAGCAAACAGATTTCACCACAAGTGCACTTCAGAAGAAACCTTGGGAACATGCTTTGGACCAGTCTGACTTGTTCCACCATCACACACTTCCTGACAGCAGTGCCTGACATTACATCAGAGCGCTGCTGCTCAGACGAGCAGGGCTGAATGCTTTTATAAAAGACCTGAAATTTCCCATAAATATATTGAAGTGTCTTGGAAATCTGCAAAGAACTGAAGCATGCAAGAGCTAATTTCTCAGCATCTCAATTTCCCAGCGCCACACTGAACAGTGCTTTTGGATACCCAGGAGTATGTGTCACATATATAGAAATCCATTTCCATTCTTGCATTTTCATTTCTTAAGTACACTTTGTATAATTTTCAATAATACTTTCGATTTGTGAATACACATCCCAGCTGCATATGAGAAA
Source organism: Gallus gallus (assembly GCF_016699485.2). Lineage (NCBI taxonomy): Eukaryota > Metazoa > Chordata > Aves > Galliformes > Phasianidae > Gallus > Gallus gallus. Next base: position 15,243,409 of record NC_052542.1, on the reverse strand, counting down.
TCTATTTTGACATTCCCTCTGATCTGGCCATGTTTGATGAACCCAGACACTACTGGCGACTAAATCATACTAAAAACATCTCCAAAGCTTGTGTTTTCAGTTCTGTCGAAATTCCCACAGAGTCATACTGAAATGTGATCTATTCTGCATGGACAGTCCACAAAAAACCTAACTGAAAAAGAGCTCACTGCATTTCTGTATCAGTTCCTAGGAAGTTACGTAAAGGCATCAATCTATATGAAGAAAATACATCCATTCTTGACAAAACGTAATTATTTGTGGAGTTTGTTTATTTTAAAGAAACACATGCAGGCCACTCCAGATCCAATTCTGTGTGCCCCAACACACTGCCTTTAAACTCAGCAGGGAGCTGTGGGTTCACACTTTATCTTCTTTCCTATTAAGCAGGACAGTACACGTGTAACCGTTTCTGAGTGACCGTGCATTTGCCATGTTGAAAATCATCACAACCTGATGATATTTTTATGATACTCCAAAACAATCCCAGGCCCCCCCTGGAGAGCTGAGGTCAAGCTCTGTGCTCCCTTGAGCTACTGGGAAACAGCTCTGTGTATAAATGGGCCCCCCAGCCATGCAAAACAAAGGCAGAGGAGAGCTGGAGTCATCTTAGCACTACGAAGTCTTACTCGTACTGGTTTCCCACAGTTCAAACTAATCTTTTCTACACAATTCCTGCAGAAATCACTCAACCAGTCTGCTTACAGTCCTAGCCACATGAAATGCATATACACAATCCTGACTGTATATTCAACTGAAAAAACAAAGGGTAACAGAGAACAACTTGTCTTTGCGACAATGCTGAGAACTACTCTATGAGCTAAGCTGAAGTCACTTCAGTTTTTTTCAAGTTATGACTGCCTATAATTCTTCGGGGCTCCATCAGCTGGGTCTTCAGTTACTTTTCTCTTCTTAATCTAAAGTAATTCCAAAGGTCAGAGCTGTGGAATGCTCTTCTGTCACTACAACTTGGAGTGACCTAAGGAGCCCTATAAGCCCTCACTGGTGGATGAAAAAGCCAGGAATAATGAAAATGCAGTGCCCCATGCAAACCATAGAATCACTGAACAACCCAAGTTGGAAGGAACCCATAAGGATCATTGAGTCCAACTCCTGGCTCCACACAGGACCACCCAAAAATCAAACTATTTATCTGAGAGCAGTGTCCAGATGCTTCTCGAACTCCAGCAGCTCGGTGCTATGCCCACTGCCCTGGGGAGGCTGTTCCAGTGCCTGAGCACTCTCTGGTGAAGTGCCTTTTCCTGATATCCAACCTGACCCTCTCCTGATGCAGCTCCATGTCATTTGCTTAGGTTTGACTGCCGTCACCAGAGAGCAGAGATCTGTGCCTGCCCCTCTGCTCCCTTCCATGAGAAAGCTGCAGGCTGCAATACACAGCCTCATCTAAAATCTATTGGTGAAGATTAAATATCTTTAAAAAAAGGATATGTGTTTGTTCCACTGCAAGATATGGGTTTCCTATACAAACTGATCTGTTTTGACTTTTGATGGTTCCAGGCTCAAATTAGTGCTCCTTTTCATAGAGTGCTATTTTGATTCATACAATCAACAAGAAGATTAAGTTGTTGTGCCCAGATCTCACTCTGACTGTCAACCAACACGGACCATTCCAGAGCTATCACTGAGCTACTTTGCTGGCAGGAAGATAACTTGACAGCACGGAGTTCTCTGTCTTTTCTGAGCCCAGCTAATTAGGACTACATTTCATGAACAGCAAATAAAAAAATCAAGAAGATTCATAGTTAAAGAAAGAGAAATGTAATTCTGTGTTTACTGTACCTGAAGTAAGACAGTACCCCCCGGGATCGTGAGCTGTAAACAGTACTTAGGGGCATTCTCCCAGGACAGCAGTTGAACATCTTCAATAGCACTGTAGGAAATGGAGTTTTCCATGTACCCAGTTGGCTGCAAGGAAACAAAGGAGAGGGGAAAAAAAGTTTACTTAGTAGTCATCACAAGTTCCACAATCTCAGAGTAAGAACAGTACTATTACAATTATTTTTGATGATGAAAATAGATTGCAGTAGAACTGCAATACATTGTAAAACTGTAAAATAAAATGCCTACGCTGGCCATACAGCAGGGAGATCAGTCCCTACCTTCATCCAACTTGTTCAAGTAAGATTACCCAAAAAATAAATAAACAAACAAAAATTGAGTGGGCCAGGCTCAGGAGCACGGAATACTAAAATGTCAAATTAAATTTGGTTGGGATCTCAAACCAATGGAACTTGAGCTGTGAAGGTGTCTGACCACACTAATGCATTCAACGTAAGAAACAGCATCTCAATCACACAGACAAAAGTGTATCGTATTTAGGTGGTTCTATTCCAAACACTCTTGTTCTCCCTGGCTGTCCTCAGCTCTTAAGTTCACAAGCAAAAGCAGAGCACCCAACCTACTCATCTTCACTCACACACAAGTACCAGTTTCAAACTGCAGACACTGTTGACGCCCAATTTCAAGCAAAAGTCACAATTAAAACATAAATAGCCGCACTTTGCAATTACACGTACAACGTGTATTGACAGCAGCAAGGAAACAAGGAAACGCCTTATTAGCATCCTGATAGCTCTTCAGCATTGCAGAAGTACAACTATATCTGAAGTAGAGATAAGCTGAAATAATGTATATACACAAGCCCGCATAAAGTTATGTCCTATACATGAGTAAATACACAGAGATACAGGTGTGTATGTACTGGGTACACATACATACACTGCGCTTGGTATTGTTTCAACAGAGGTCCTCAAAGACAACACTCATCTGGCTGTGCTATAGTGTAAGCAAACTGATCAATACTGCCATGGCAGAGTTAACTGCTCTTCTGCAGAAATGTTGATTAATCCCCCCACAAGTTTAAGCCCTTGTGTTGGCCACATCTTGCAAGTGAATGGAGCTGATTACACTTAGGAATTATGTTCTTACTATTGCTGGTTTACATCTAACTGAAACTTAGTAAACTTACTCCCACTGCACCCAATACATGGATTATTTTTAATTGATGGTCTCGAAATAAGAAGACAAGGGAAAAAACACATCTTCTCTGGGGGCAAACAGGGCCAACTCTGAGCATCACAACACGGGATTCTGGGGGCGAGTGTGAAATCAGCAAGCTGCATTGGGAAGGTCCCTACGTTCTGTTGGTTTCTTCTTCTTTCTTCTGTAAGTTATGTGGGTGGTGCAGCTGGAAATCAGACTTCGAAGTTCATCTCATATATGGTCATAAGGCCATGAACTGCACTGTTCAAAACACACCTGGTGACCCCACCACGCAGCAAAGTCAGTCAGCAAGCCTATGAACCAAGCTTCAATATCATTTTAGACAACGCTTGCTACAGGAGGGCTCATTCTGTTTTAGCCCTCGCCGAAAACAATTTTCACTGTCTCTTTAACAAAAGCCTTGTTATGCAGGAAGTATGATAAACTTCTGCTTATTCATTACCCGCAATATTGTTCTACACTAGTAACTGGAATCCCAGTGGCTTAATGCTGATACTGTACGTCACGCGTTGCCTACTGGAGAGTAATTATCTTGTTCTCACAGGAAGCCAAAGGCCCAAGATCCTTTGGTAATCAGCATTACAACACTCAGGGAAAAATATGAAAACAGCCAGCAGAAAATCTAGTATGCTCAGGAGGCAAAGATATCAAAAACATGCTCTGAAAGACTGGAGAAGGGAGAAATCCCGGATCGACCGATGCAAACATAAAACGAGATGAATCAAGGCCATTTAAATTTCTCTCATAAGAAGGTGCTGACTGCCCTTAATACCCTCCATTAACTTTGAAGAAGACTTGAATTCTCACAGAATTTGAGCTGTAAACATGTACTACACAGATGGCTTCTTTCTCCAGGTGGAAGCTCCATGACAATGGAGTCCTTCGTACAGCGCGTCTTCAAGAAACATTTAGATGTTGTACTGAGGGACGTGGTTTAGTGGGAAACACTGGTGGTAGGTGGATGGTTGGAGGAGCCCCAGGGGCTCGAGGAGATGCTGGGTGCAGAGGCCAAAGGTCAGCCCCACACCAGTGTCCCTTCCCAAAGCCTTGGGCACGCACAGAAGTGAGGACGGAGTGGTGTTCCTTGTGCTTTCACAAGACCAAGCACAGTTCAGCCATTTATCAGGAAATGGCCTGAGGTAAAACGGCAGCCTGAGTCATCGGTTCATCTTAAAACACAGGCAATTCTGATGCTCAGGTATGTGCATGTCAATCACTGAGTCACTGCAGTTGACAAAGAAGCAGCACAAGTCCTCAACCTTCCCATTTGCCAGCAGGTCTCACACGCATGAAGCCAGGAGCTGCATCCCCACCCGCAGCTCATTCCATGGGAAACCCAAACCATAACATGGAAGAAGAAAATACATTTCAGTCATTTGCCAGAATACTTTTTAGCTGGTTCGGTCTGATTTGTAACATGAAAGAGAAACGTGTACGTTAACATAACATGGGGGGCACATCGTGGGGCAGGGACCTGAATGCTGCACCCCTGATGAGCAGTGAGACACTTCACATTCCAAAACCACAGCATCTTTAAGGAGCAATAAATCAAGTTCAGTTGAAAATGTTTTTATTTAAGAAAATAATAATTCTTATTTTTATAGCTGTCATTTCTGAAGAGGGGATTTATGTTTCCTGGCAAAGCCTGAGATCTGTCAAAGGAAGGGAGAAAATGCACTCTTCTCCTTCACTCTATAGAATTAATCCCGACTTAGAAAACTGTGCCCAGAGAATCTGCATGTGTCAATTTCCAGGTTTAGTTACAGCTCTAACTTCTGGCTAACTACCTGCTGCTGAGCAAGTCCTGAAGAACTCTAAGAGGCTCATAAATGAGAAAGAAATGTATTATGACAAACGAAAACCCAAAGTCACGGAGCCATTTTTCCCTTCATGTCAGCCTTTAGCCTCCTAACGAAATATGCAACTTTTTCCATTGGGAAATCAGGTATGTTTTAAACTCAGTGAGAACTTTTTTTCCCCCCCCCCCAGTTCTGCAAAGATTTATTAATCGTACAGCTTTGAAACAACTTGGTTCCAGAATAGCCACACACCAAAACCCACTATAAATCAAACCTTGGGGGAATCAGTGCTCCCAAAATTGGAAGAACATTCAGGCTCACGTGTAAGGCTGGCTTTCTCTTAGCATTTCTGGGAAAAGTCAGCAGCAGCAGACTACTCAATAATGCAAAAATCTGCCCACTTGTTTCCATGGGAAATTCTAAAAGGGAAAGAATAAACATGACGTCCATTGTTAATATGATGTTTGTAGGCACTTACTCATATAATCATCTACTAAACCTTCAGCTACATATTTTCCAAAAAGAGCATCTAGAAAATATGAATTCTACAAATATAGATGGTTATTTGCATTAAAGTGTATTTGGACTGACAACTTCCACCAACACAACAACAATCAAGAATGATTTTCCCAACTAAACACTCCAGCTGATGAGAGGAAATAGGGATGTTCCAAGTCCTTGTTCTTCCCCTCTCAGGTGCTCAGTTCTCCCTTGGCTGCTCTTAGCAGGCATGCTGCTGTACAGTGGGAACACGAGCATGCTGTACTAGCAGTAAGTCTGCCATACCCAACTAAGACTTAGCCTTGCTGAATAACGTGTAGGAAGAGCTGACTGCTCTGGAAACTTTGATGGGGGTGGAGACTATTCAGCCTGGACTCTGAAACTGCTGAAAACAATGGACGATTTGAAATAAATCTCTCCTAGGAGACATCCATGGCTCCAGAGAACGCCCCTGCAAATGTAGCTGTTTCTGATAAGAGCAATTAACATCTTTATTCATTAACTATATAACCTATCAGAAGGCATTTATCAAGTTAAGCAATTAGCAGTACTACACCATAATACGCAGCGCAGGGCAATTTGTTTCACTCTTGATATGGAAGAATTTACTGCCGTGTACACTTGTCATAATGACTTGAAAGAGTTTAAAGTCAATGTTAATCTCATGGAGATTAATGTGATAAGAAAACAGACGGGAAGACTAACAGCGGTGAGACACCCAGCTCCGTCCAAGAGCTGCAGAAAGGAATTTCTGAGCTCCCTTGGAACAACATTCCCACATCTAAACACTTCCCAGCCCCTGGCCTGCTCATCGTCACCATCAGCCTTCTGCTCCTGCTGCTGAGCTGGAGGTCTCATGTGTTTCACAACAAGAAGAGTCCTCACTTGTCCTGTGCGTGGTGAGTAGGAACACACTGGAGGAAAACCTCACTGATTTATACAAGCTGGGAATGCAACTCAGAACTTCGACAGTAATTCAACCGAGCCAGGCTTTGCAGCTAGCTTTTTGCAGCTTCTTTCCTCTACATATTTACGAGGACTGGGACTGAAGGCTGTTACATTAATTAACCTTACAAAACTGATAAAAATGTAACTGCTGCCAGGGAGAAGCTGATTATCCCAGGCTGTGCAGGAAAAAAAAAAGTGATCTGCAGTGGGCTCATCAGTTCTGTAGAACTACAGGAAATGGACAAGGCAAAACCATTCATCAGAGGGTTGGTGGGAAAGAACTGCTCTCCACGCTAAGACATACAGGTGCCAAAATCTGGGAAACCCATGCATGAGGCACTGGCAGAGAGAACTACAAAGTAATTCAGGTCTGAAAAAGTACAGAATAGAAGTTCGTCATGAAGAAGATGAGAAAATAAGGTCATATTATGTGGTATGTACCATGACAAGAGAGTCAAATAAGCAGGAAAAAAGTATTAATTATACTCCTTGAAATGCATATGGAATTTTTTTTTTTTAATGAGGAGATTCTTCTCCTCTACTGTCAAAACCAGCTGAAGAAGCACTTCAGCGTGTTCAGTTATTTTACCAACAGAACTATTTGAATTTCTGGGAGTAAAACAAGACCTGTATCTTCGAGACTTTCTGAAGACGCCCATCATCAAGAGGGCCATATCTGAGAGTCCACAAAAGACCAACGGTTTGTTTTTGTGACAAGCCCCACGTGTCAAAGGGAACACAGCTGGGACTCACAGCAATGCTGGATGCTCAGTAGCAATGGTACTGGAGTCCAAAAAGTTCTGTTTCCTGATTCCAACCGCTATCAGGGATGAGGGCTGCTATGAGCTGCACCTGACCAGGACAGGAAAGGGACAGAGCTGGCTGATGCGACCTGTTGGCACAGTATGGCTTCCATAGGCACCAGGTGGAGCACCTCTGCTCTGTGAGCATCTGTTGCAGCCTCTGTTGATTTCAGTGCTGGGGGCAAAGCATTTTGCAGATCAGAAGAGCACAGTGACAAAAACAGATTGCTCATCACCTAGGAATGCACTCTTATATTGCACAGACCGTATTTCTGAAGTACTCTGTAATTGCACACTATCCACCATGAGAGGAGAGTGAAACACGAATAACTCCAAATCTTAGCCTCCCAGTGGACTTAGAAAAATTGAGAGGATGAATTATTATCCCCCACCTAGAAAAAAACTGAAAGAAGGATTAATATCCCCCACCTATCAACCTAGAGGAAAACCTCAGTTAAGATTGCAGCTGCATCGTGTTCTCGATCATGCCCTAGGTGACATGAGAATTCAGGGAGATGTGGGAACACAGCTCAGGCTTCCTGAATCGAACCATGTGAATCAGCCCCGAATGCATCCTCCTCCTCCACAATTGCACAACCGACTCGTGAGAAGGACCCTTCTCTATTAGGGTTTGTGTTCCCTCTCATATGTCACTTACAGCAGTTTTGCCCTCCTGCGGAAGAGGTACTCAATGATTTTGACAAGATGGATAGGTTGTTTTTCTGCCTACCTTGAAATTACTTCAGGAAGGAACGGGAACAGCACAGCAGGTACATACCTTTCTACAGCAGCAGGAGTAAGCAGTGGGAGTTGTACAGACTTATTGCATAGGCCTATATGCACGCATTTTTCTGCAGAACAACTGTTAGTAGAATACTGGAAAATGCAGGCAAAACTCTGACTTTTGCTCAGAATACGAAGCATGTAGTGACTGCTAAGGAGATTTTTGCTAAGTCACCATAGCAACTATGATGTGACAGAAAACAAAACTGCATCCACAAACTGTTCACAAGTCAAGGCCGCTCTCTATTTTCAATCCTCTTTCAACGTATCAGACTCGTTGCATGCTATGAAATGCAACAAACGCTGACAAACCAGAGAGAGGAGAAAGGACCAAAGCAGGCATGATCCATGCTAAAACAAAAGGTCACCCTTTGATGACTATTTTAACCAGGGACAGCCTGAGAGCCAGAAATGCAAGACTATCAGCTGATTTCAGATACAAAGTTGGCACCTGGGAAATAGTCAGCCTGTTAAGTAACCATATTGATCTGTACTACAAAAGGAAAACCTCTGCCCAGCTGAGTTCTTCCGGACTGGTCTCGACAATGAGAAATCACTGGTGTAGGTAACAGCACTACATCATGTTTTCATTGCACATTGTGCTTGCACACACGGAGGTTTTCTCTGTTGGTTTGCAGATCTGCAAGGGCCTGCTGTTCTTTACCTCTAGTAGGTCAGCAGAAGGTGAAGAAGGAAACCACATGTGCTATCAGTAAGGTCACATCCGCTGCACAAGGATCTGCACCTCCCATGGAAAATTTCAGCTGAAAACTCCAAAGGTCTATGGCAGCTGCAAAGGAAGCAAGGCATTCATCTCCACTGTCTGTCAGTACAGAGACTAACCTGGAAGGTGCTCCAAGTACAAAACACTGAGTGGCAGAGAACCTAAGTCACCCAAGATCACACATCCCATTAGAAGCGTAGGACTTGACTCAGAGAGTGCAACCCTGCCAGCTCACGTTGCCTTCATCATGCACAGCCTAGCTCCTTTCTCAATGATTTTTATTTACAAATTAAACAACTGCAAAAACAAACAAAGCATAAACGTGCTATATATTAAGTTCTTGTTTTTTGCTTAACACTACTTCTCACATCCATGCTTTTTATCTGTAGAGCCACAAAACCATTAAACACCACATCAGTTGAAAAGATGAAACTGAAATAGTTTCAATTTATGCTTTTTTTCCTTTATTTTTTATGCACTTGTAGCCCCATAGCTCCCAGGACACCACATCCAATCTCAGCCTGCTGGTTGAGCACAGGACAGGGATTGCAGTAATCCAAGTGTGCTGCTTAATTCTCAACGGGGGATTCCCCATTCAGGGTAAGGATGCACAGGTCTGGAGTTCCCAGCAAAGTATGAGCACGGCTGTGTGCTCTGGATTACAGAGGAGAATTCACACATGCTGGATCCCTCAAAAAAGCCACAGGTGCTCTGTTATAGTCTCACTAAGCTCTCTGCTGTTCAAGGGAAAGAAGCAGGGACCTCCTGAGGACAAGCAAGGGCTGCCTGAAATCCCCTTCTCCTCCCCTTCCTCCCTTCTGCTCCAGGCAGAGGTAGGAAAACATGGTGGTCCCAGTGTCACTTTGTCTCACCTTCAGCAGTAATTCGGACAACTCTCTGTAAGTTTAAGCGATGCCCAGCTCTCTGCAGCACTGATTTCCCCTTTGTTTTGTCTCTCCAAGCACTACAGACTGACATCCTGGCACTAACGGAAAGATTCTTTGCTTCAGAAGGAAGCCTCTTGCAACACTGCACTTGCACACTCCTAGCCTCACCCATAGCCTCCTCCACTGTTGGTCTTCCTCATTGTTTTAACGACTGCCTGTTTGCACTGGGAGGGAGTGCTGCTATTTAAATATAAGGTGACTGAAATATGCGTGATACCTCCACGGAAAAAAGATGGTGAGGGAATGGAGAAGGAGAGGGCAACTACAGTGAAACAGCAGAGCAAATATTTGAGAAGTGTCAGTTGACTGGTAAACACGTAATGGAGAGGACGCAGTGCACCGGGGAGAACCCAAATTACCTCCATAAGCTCCTTGACTATGAAGAAGGATACACTGAAGAATTTAAAGTGCTACTTTCTCTTCTGTTCAAAAATAAATAAATGAGCCAAATATTTAACTAAAATCATAACGGCATTGTGCTCACGAAGGATGCAGAACTGTATGCTCAACTGGTAACTGCTCTGTTTCGATGCAACACTTAAGTAGCCTAGCACATTAGTTCTTAAGATAATGAAGTAAGTGTGCCTAAAATGAAGCGAGAGCACCTGCTATTGTCATCTCAGCAGGCACACTTGGAAAGGAAAAACAGAGCAACGCTGCCATCAGCTTCTGTGAAACTGGCAAACCCTCTCATCCAGGCTGCTCCCTAAAGGCCAGAGAAAGAATTCCAAGGAATTGCAATAATCTTCCCCAGGGACCGTGATGACCACAGCTCCAATGAGACATGTTTCCAGAGAAGCCTTGTTTACTAGAAACTAATCCATCATATTCTATCTTACGCTGTTTTTTGGAAGACTAAGCTGCCTGAGTCCTCCAACATGATTTCTCTTTGAACTAAATGTTTCAGCCCTCAACTAAATGCACTCACTCACTTCCTCTGCACTCCCTGATAGATGGTTCACACACAGGCAGTGAGGATCTCATGCTCCAAGCTGCTGCTTCAGGACACCAGCAGGGCTTTCCCCCACCGCTTCTCTGGGTGATGCATGTTTGGAAGAAATAGTTCCATGCCCAGCCAGCAGCTGCTGCTGCACACCTGAAGGTGAGATGCAACACAAGGGTATTAAGGCTGCAGGAAAAGTCACACAGCTTTCTTGATTTCCTCTCCCTATTTACTTGGCCTTACTTATATCCTCAGACCACAACCACTTAAAAGGGAAGCATTATGTGGCACCCTATACATCAGCATAGAGATGGCTTATACAATACCACTTAGACGTGTTGGAGGTGATCCAGAAAAGAAATACCCTCCCAACAGAACAGACTGGCATACTGCAATAGGTTAATATTGTCCCCTGACACTCCCCCTTCCCATTTCATTAACACAAATAAACTGCTTTAAAACAATTCCAACCTTTCCAACAAGCTGGGCCAGGCTGTGCTGGCACAAGGGCTGCAGATCTCACCCCCACCCTTGGAAATCACGTTTTGGTTTTCAAAGTTCAAATAAGCCATCGAGTCAGCTTTCCTGTTCACATTTCTGCAGCAATCTCCTTGCCCTCTGTCAAGATCGCTTTATTTGTTGTCTCCAAAGGAAATAGCTCATTTTTATAAATCCTTCAATGTTGCAACCACAACTTTGCACGTTGAGTTTTCCACGCGGGGAGGAACGGGCAAGTTAAGCGTACCGCTTCTGAGCTCTGACCTCAACAACCAGAGAGTTACGATTATTAGTCCAAGAAATCTCTACCAAGAAAATCTGAACTGTGTTCAGCAAACCGTGCGCCCAGAATTAAACCAGCTGCAGATTTTCCAGCAGAAAGCTCTCAAAAGGCGAATACTGCCAAAGTGCTTTAGCATGTACTGGTGAGTCTGAAGCCAAACCACCATGGACTTGCAGCTACCACTGAGTGCTATGGCTTGGGCTCCAAACCTTGATGAAAACATGACTTGTTTCTCCTCTATGGCATTTTGGGTTCAGCAGAATACAAAAGCTTCCAAATTAGAGGTATGTTTGAACTCTGTACCTGAACTCACACGAAGGTATTTGACCACTTCTGCTTGCATCAGCTCTACCCACAGCAGGAATGGAAACAAGGATAACCATTCCTGCCCTCCCTCTGTAATTGAAATCCACAAATGCCACCACATCGCTGTATGCCATCGCTGCTGCAGACGCAGCGTAACGGTGACAGAGGGAACGACCTGCAGGTCCGCACTCTGCAGGTTGGGCTCTCTCCAGGCCAGAGCAGCTCTGCCTTAAGCAAAGGAGCAAGGACACGACACACGGGCCCTAAGGGACATCCAGCCACCTGCACTGAGCCACACACAGGCTTATTTCTCACTTTTCACTTTCTTAACATTTCACTTGATAAACTCAACTCCAGCTAAACATGCCTGAACAAAAAGTACGTGCGAACTAACTGTTGGTATCAGCTTTCTTCCTTCTAATTGCTTTGGCTACACGTTACTGCAGCATTAACACAATGTCACAGCACTGCTGTGTTTCCAGCTATGGCAAAAAAAAAACTGGCTTATCAGAAAAACCACCAGGGCAGAATTAGTAGGAAGGGTAGAGCACCGAGAATGCATTAGCCTCATTTTCCTACCTCGCTTTCCCCGGTGACATTTACAGAAGAATGCTTAACATAAAGACTGTTTATCAATTGCTTCCTCAGAGATAAACAGGTTAAATATAAAGCATCTGAAAATAAGGTACAGCACCTGTGTTACCCTTTGAACAAGGCTCCAGTGACTGGCAGGCTTCAACTGGAACTTATCAAGGCATTTTAGGAAGTATCATTAATAGAAGGAAAACATAAAGCTTGCATAATAAACTTTGCCTTTTTCTCTAGCCTTCATCATGTCGAGAAAGAGCTCATTTCTTCCTGGTTCAGAAACATATTTAATCTTAAAAATACATGCCTTTGAATTCCAAAACTAACCCTTTTCTTGTTTCCTTGTAAAAGAAAAAAGAAAAAAAAAAAAAAAGACCAACTCTTACTGGAAATGCATAAAACAGAAACCAAAATCAAATTCAATATCTGGAGTATAAGCACTGCAGCACAGTCTTTCCAAATACTGCAACATTTTGCAAGACCTTGGATCACTGAACCCTACTCAAAGACTCAGAGAACAACTGGGGAATAGACTTTTCTGATCCAGACGTAAGGCAGCCACTTAACCTCAGGTTCTGTTCTGTGCAGAATAAAAAGTTCGGACTCTCCTCCAGGGTATCAATACAGCATTTCACTGTGACCCACATCCTAACGGCTCTGCAGCCAGTCCTAAAAAGTTTCTGCCAATACCTCTCTCAAAGCAGATCAAAGGCTTTACTGTACGTTCAGAGTCCCTCTCGTGATGCAAGGATTAGGCATGGAGAAAGAGAGCATCAGATTTTCAAAGGTGCAACTGCCTAGAAGCATATCTTTTGCATATCAGAGCATTACGAGCACAGCCACAACCACCAGTGCCAGACATGCCACACCTCTGAAATTCTTGTCCTGTCTCCCATTTTCATTTTTATCTCATCTCTCTGAGCACACTGTCTCTACACGCCCGGTTACAAAGGAGCAATACCTAGTCATCAAGCCCTGAATTCTTCTATTTGCAGCAATATTTTCATCAATATCTTCAGTTGCTTTCCAGAATATCTTTCATTCAGGAGGTTCTTAAAGGGAGCTGGAAACACAATGTTCCAGTCTGCTGCTGTGACCTCTGCAAGAGCCCACGGCACAGTGGTCATGCCTCAGTGGCAGCACACGTACTGTAGATGTCACTGAATTCTAACAGCACTTCTTGAAACACGGCCTGCCGTGTAATCCTGGCAGTAATCTAGTGCTAGATTAAATGCATTGTTGTCAGTCGAGAAGTATTATAGGCCTCTAAATATACAGTTGGATACGCGCACAATATTAAATAGCATTGCACATAGAGTTCTGTTCTCAGGATGAATACCAGCCTATGTACTTTCAACAACAGACTGCATTGTGAAGCGCCAAATTGGTTATTTCTTTGGCTTTACTGATGTCAACGAAGTGAGACTTGACTCTGCCCTTCAATGGCCTGAGTAAGTCATTAGGCAAATTATTGGCGCACTTCATTTAGAAGCCCAGACCCTGCAGACGCATTCTGAGTCAAGCAACTGGTGGTTGCAACAACCTTCGTCAAACAAGTACACAACTGAGATTCAGCCTCTAAACTTGTCATCTGCTCCTTCAAACTGTCTTGAACAGAAAGAAAAGCTAACTGTCAGCTTCAAGTCAGTGCAAATCTCACTGGATGAGGTTCTGAAGACCCGAGAGCAGACAATCACAGTGCTCCTTGGCACATGTTACAAGCTAGGGTCTTTGACTACGTGCTGCATCCATTCTGTTTTCCTGGCAGGAAAAAAAATCACAACAATGAAGAAGCATGGCAACTGCATCACCTCTCCTGAGTACTAAGCACAGCCACAACACACAGCTATTGACAAGGCACGTTACCAGAACCGTCCATCAGCCTTCTGAGACACAAAAGCATAAACAGCCATGTCAGTCCTCCACAGTGATGACTGAGAAGAGCTGAAGATGACGCTGCTACTGCCAAAAACTGTTTAAGGCACACACACCGAAATAAAGAATCATACATTTCATCACTAGCTGCAGGAGGAGTGCTACCCTTGACTTGGTTGAACATCCTGACAGCACTGTCATCAGTTCTGAGTACTCTGATCCCGTTCGCATTTGATGACGTCTATGGGAAAAAAAAAAAAGAGAAGAGAAGAGAAGAGAAGAGAAGAGAAGAGAAGAGAAGAGAAGAGAAGAGAAGAGAAGAGAAGAGAAGAGAAGAGAAGAGAAGAGAAGAGAAGAGAAGAGAAGAGAAGAGAAGAGAAGAGAAGAGAAGAGAAGAGAAGAGAAGAGAAGAGAAGAGAAGAGAAGAGAAGAGAAGAGAAGAGAAGAGAAGAGAAGAGAAGAGCAGCAGCCCCACAATGCCTGAAGCTCTATGGAATTTACTTCTCCCTAACAATCTATATCACACAACTGCTCTCAGAGGCAACTCCAGTTGCCATCCGAGTCACACACCCACCATCAGCAGTTCCTAAGCTATTACACTCAAGGTTGGGCCTCCTCAAGATCTTAATTGTTTCATGAACCATTTTAATCAATTGACAAGGCTCATTAATATGCACTGACGTTACCTGGGGACACAGGAATCAGCAGCTCAAGCACGAACATCTTTGAGAAGGCGCAGACTGAAAGGCCAAGGAGAAGTTGTCTCCATGGCGCCGGATGTGACTTATCTGAGGCCACCATTTTTGCCTTGAGCTGTTACCAGTTCTAATGCCCTCCACAAAGCGAAGTCAGAGGTGTGAGTTCAGACTGCAGATAGAACTCAAGAGGCTAAAAGACATCTCTCTGAGTTATGTAAACACATGAGCGGAGTAAATCCAGTACAGCCACACGCAACTGCATTACGGAAAACAAGAAGCACGTAATCCTGCATCTTCCTTTTTCTCCTGGATGGTCCCACAGTGCTCTAGGAATATCATTTAAACCACACGCAAAACCTGAGAATTCAGTACGATGAAGTGAGCCCTCGTTTTCCCAGTTCCCACGAGCAATCCCACCACGCCCAGGGAAACACAGCCCACAGTGAACCAGTGCTTAGCCTTGCAATCGAGTGCCCTGGTTTTGCAGGATGCCCCAGTCCCTGTGTCTCACCCTGCCGCCCAGCAGCCAAGCCCAGCGAGATCACTGTCCAGAAAACAGACACCCAGCTGGAGAAGCTGCCCTTCTGACCCAGCCTGCTCAGCTGGCCAGGCCTGCACACAGCCTGCTGGCCCAGGCCTCCCTCTGTGCTTGTGTTCTCATCCTAACTGAAAAACTTCATGAAATGTTACGGATTATTAGTAGTGTTTAATATTAATTAGTGCTGTGCAATGCACTGGAGGCCCAAAGCTAATGGTAGCCACAGCCGAGGTCGCTCAGCTGCTCTCATTAAGGCTCTGCAGCTCACAAAACACAAAACCTTGCCAGCTGAACCTGTCAGTTGGTACAGGCTTCTTCTTTTGCTGCATTTATACGAAACAACAGTGAGGGCCGAGTTCAGCACCACCCAACTGACATGGTAAGAGATCAAAACAAACAATCAAGCCAACCAAAAGAATCAAATAAAGAATCCAATTAAAAAATCTCCCTGCTGTTTTTCTTTCCTAGCAACATGCATCACCAGCAAACAGATGAGTGGAATTGAAAATCCGGTGGGACTGATCAGAAACTACACCTTCAGAGATGCTGGCAGGAATTCATCAGAAACTCGCAGAGGAAGGTAATCTAGGACAACTCTCTCCAGCTGCTGTTCAAACACGAGCCTTAAATTCCTGAGCAGGGCAAGAACACCAAAAAACTCCAATCACTGATCTGGCAAACGTAACAGCAGGTCTTTGTGCTCTCCCTCTCTCTCTCCAATGCTGCACCGAAGGTCCTCACCCGCATTTGCAGGCACTGAAAAGTCACTGCGTGACATACAGGAGCAGAACTGAACGCAGCCCCTGCTTATTCTTTGAGTCCTCTTCTGTTGAAGCGGTGTGTTTGTATTATGCTACGAAGCAATGATGTGTCTGCACAATCAGGCTCCCTTTTCAATTACCGGCTAATTATTTCAATGCTGCAAAACAGTAAACTGAGCTGCCTTTCCAGCTCTGCTGAACTTCTTTATACATTATTCTCAAAGAGCAAATGAGATTTCTCATTGCAGTGGTAGTCCAACGTGAACAAAACTTACTCCTTCCAGCTCAGAACCTCTGACACTCTTTTATTTTAGGCCCTATTAGAAATAAAAGGATGCCAGTATTTCACCTGGCACTCAAGAAGGACTTTGAAGAGTGATGCCTACGACGTCAGAAGACAAGTAACTGCAGAACTTAATCTGTGCAGATGAACAAATGCTTCAAACCAGCAAGGAAAACTTCAGCAACACTTGGCAGGGCCTCGGCTCTGAACCACTCCAGTAAGTGATGCTACTTCAACCCAGGACATGCCTGTACACAGGGCTGGGAGCTTGAGATGGTGACCTTAAATACACACAGGGGAGATTAACATCCACTCTCTATATGCTTAAAAAGAATAGGAAAAGAAATGCAGCATGCTTGTCAGATTTCACTGTACTGTTTTGGACAGTCTTTCTGAACACTCACCCCTTCAGCTTGGGTTTGCTGTGCTTGGCAGTCTCTTTTGTGTCTTTTGCAACACTGCACACACACACATGGCCTGTGGTTTCATGCTTTGCTTCCCATTTAAAACTAACACTTAAACGGTAGCTTTAATTTTGTTAAATAAAAGCTTTTTTTTCCCCTGAATTCTGACTTTTATTTCTCTTTTTTAGCACGAGGAACAAAATGATTTTACGACTGACACCCATCACCTTCAGAAGCAGCATTCTGCCCTTGCCTTTCTGATTTACCAGTTCTCATTTGTCCTCTCCCTCAATTTTCTGTGTTGAGTTCAACAAAAGCAGTGAGAGGAGTAGCAGGATTTCAATGTTGGACAACTAGCTTTGAAATCAAACATGTTTTCTTTTGGAGGCTCCAAACAGCAAAGACAGAGGCTTAAATAAAGAATAGGAAATACCACTCTTTTGCAAAATTTTTATGTTCAGAAGAGAACAAGCCTATAATTTCCCTACGTGGCTTCCTTGAAGGCAATGCAGATCTCTATCCTTTAAGCACCTTGTATAAGATGAAGCCCATCAGGTGGGTGCTCTGGTGCAGCACCAGCAATGGATGTGGGGCAGCTGCATCCCTGTCTGAGGGGCACGTCCCAAGCCTGGGCAAAAATGAGGTTTCCCTCACCACATTCCTGCAGTATTGGCCCCGTGTGCCAGCACATGGGCAGAGGCTGTGTTTACTACGTGGTTATCAGCAGGGTGATGCCGGCTCCAGGAGCCGTTTCTCGGCCGTGACGCCGTCTGCCTTCCCATCGAAGATTAAGAAACTGCCGCTAACCCAGCGGCTTCCTCCCTCGCGTGGCCTTCCAGGTTCGGGGCACTGCAAGCCCTGCACCAAGAACTCCCCGATTGCTTCAGCAGGGGTGGACAGACGTCAGCCACAGGCCTTTCTGCTGCTTATTCCCTGGGAAAGCCAAGAAAATCTGCTGAGAGCAAGTGCCCTGTTGCAGGCTGTGTGTTAAATGCTGCTCGATCTCCGCCGGCCGCGCAAGTGACTGAGATAAGGGCTGACCTTGCGTGCAGCAAGCCATTTCCTGGCCGAGGTGGGGAGAGGCAGGCGGTGTGAACCACCAAACCCAAAAAATAGTAGTTCTTTCATTGCACAGTAACCGAGAGGAGCCGGTCAGCAAAGCTGAACAACGCGGTTCTGCCTTTCTGGAAGCTTTGCCCAGCTTCCAGCAGCCAGGTTGCTCTGACCTCTGAGGCTCTTGATGGTTTCCATCTTCCACCACCTTCTTGCAGGCCCACAGCTCCAGCTTAGTTCACGCTGAGACATCTCAGACACAGAACCTGCCTTCTCTCTTCACCATTTCCTTCATTCTTGGCCAAAGGAAACCAAGTTCATCAAAGCAATGAATAAAAACAGACAACCCAAGCCCATTTGCTGTCACACAGAGATATTCACTTTGCCTTTTTTTTGCACGAATAGTGGAAAGAGCACAGCCTCAAACTAGAAGAGTCTGTCCGGGTAAAATCATTTCACCCAGAAGATGCTCTATCGCACAGCAGCTTGCAACAACTGAGTTCAGTTTGCTTTCTAAAACTTCCCAGTTCACTTGGCACAAGCCTGGCCAGCACCACTCGCATGGGGTGCAGTACAAGGTTATGCTACAGGTCTGACTCAGAACGCAGCAGCCAACCTACTGGCTCCCCAACCCAGCAGCTGACCCCAAGCTCCTGGGCTAAAATCACCCAAGCACACACAAGAGCATGAAGGACGTTTCCCTATTACACACACAGCTGTAGGAATAAGGGAAAAACAAACTGCATGGGATGGAGCACCACTCCTGCTCTGGAGCTGAGCATGCCTGTTGCAACACAGCACTGAGGCTTTGCGAGGTGACAGCTGGCTGTCAGCAAACACAAGGGAAGCTACGTCATCCAGCCTCAAAATCTCTTGTCTATCCCACTTAATTTCTTTGTGCTAAAGGCATGGAAAACAGCGAACACAAAGCCAACGCAGATCTGCCTTTGTAGGAAAGAGACTGGTAATAACTACCGTCCAGCTCAGCCACACTTGACATGAGCTGTTAGTGATGAGCAAAGCGGGAACAAAGGCAAAAATAAATTGGGTTGGGAGTGTTAAAGCACCTCTGACCTCACCCACTGTCCCTAGGGAGCAAGGGATGGGATGTGCTGCAGTGGGAGATGTTGTTGTTGATACTCCCGTTCTGTAGATAAACAAAAGATTTACTTCTGGAAGCAGATAAGCAAACATCTTTCATCAGGACTAAACCAGACCCATTTCAGAGCAGTGTGCAAATGGCACTGATCCCTATCTGAAAGCCCCCTTCTGATTTCAATTTCAGGAAAAGATCAGCTTAGATGCTGTAAAATTGCGTTGCAGCTAAAAACCACCCTCCTGTTAGACAAGCAAAGCCTTGCCTAACCATATGTGGGATTATCTACCTACGTCACACGGCTGTAGGGCAGCAAAGCCACTGTTCCACCAGCCCTTTTCTGAAAACAAGGCGTCAGAAAGCCAGCGCTGCAGAAAATTCAGTGCAACATGACTGCCTTTGCTCCCCTCACTGCGCTACTGCCAACTCTAGAGAAAGTCGGGAAGGAAGCAGAAAACCCTACAGAAAATCTGCCATTTACATAAAGCAGCAACCTCCAGAACTATGAACTCTTCTGGAAACTTAGAAGGAAATTACATTCAACACGAGGCAAATCCTCTAGAAAAATCTAGGAAGGCACGCAGTGACAACACGGGTAGCATATGGGTGGGTGAGCGATCCCAAGCAGCGGGTGCTCGTGCAAGGAGCAAGGGCTCTCCGTGCACTGGGACTTGCTTCCCCTCGAGGTGCGCTCCCTGTTGGGCTGGATATTCGCTCTGCTGCTCGACGCCCCGGGTTCCTCATCTTCAAATACAAAGGGATTTTCTTTGTGAGGCACTTTGAGATCCGCAGATGAAAGGCATGACAGCAGAACTAGGTCAGACAGTGATGTATACAATTATCTCTGCAATTTACATGACTGGAAAGTGTAATTAAAAATCTAGATTGCTTTTCTCAAAGATTCTGTTCAAAATCAGACAGGGTGGTACATTTACACTTTGATTTGCAGTCGTGCAAAAGCTTTTAGAGTAAACGCTGCAGTTTAGAAGAAAGCAGAGGACAAATCTAGGGATTAGCTAGCAGTGGCGTCATTTCCTATGACCCATTACTTTACCAAAACCCCTTAAAAAAACAGCAACAAAAAAACAACACCGACACAAACTTCCTGTACTCTAACCACTGCATGAGCAAGCACAGTTACACTTCAAGAGATCCTCTAAGTAGCTGCGCTATTGCTCAAGCCACTGCATGGAGCACCCAAACCAAAACCCAAGTTGTGGGTTTCTTCCAGTGCTGCTTCGCCGTATCCAAAGATACAGCCACACGTCCCAGCCAGCCCCTCCAAATGGCCGCCCTCGAACGGCACAAGCAATCTGCTGGCTTTGGAATGGAATGCAATGATAACGCAATGTACACATTTCTTCCTTTTTCTCCTTATTGAACCACGTGCCACATTTTTTCCCCATTTCAATGAGTAGCCGACGCAGCACACAGACCGCCATCCCACTTGGCAGCAGCTGGCTCCTTTTCAAAGAACATCAGTGGAGGAGCCCAGAACGCCTGGCACGGGACTGCTTAGAGGTGGTCCGGCCACAGCTCAGGTTTCTCCCTGTCTGTGCAGATGACATCACCCCGTCCGTGCAGCTCCTCCATCAGCAGTAATTTCAGCCTCAGGAACATACCAGCCACTCGTAACCAAAATTATCAGGCTCCATCTCCAGTGCGGCAGCCAACACTGCCTTTGAAGTGGAAACTGAAGCCCAGAGCTTTTTCACTGTGTAAGTACAGTGCGGGTAAACACAGGGATCCCTGGCTCCTGGAAGAGGGGAAGGAGTGCGGGAAGCAGCACACGGCTGGCATTTGATTCATCTGGGCACTCAGTCCCTCCTGTCCGTAAGGGACACACGTACCTCTGTGCAGGATGGAGCTGGTATGACTGCAGAGGGCTCTGGTCGCTCACTGCACTCAGGATGGAGACTGGCAACTTCTCGGAAGGAAGAGATCAAAAACTGCAGATGCTCTCAGAGCCGCTGTCACCTACAATGGGACAGACTGCTCCCGCTGCTCCTCTTCTGCTCCCCAGTATACAACAAACAGAGCAAAGATTGATGCCACCATCCAGAGCTCCTTTTCTGGTCCATTCCATAGGAAAAGCATAGGAAAGGACATTTTATACTGAAAATGTGGAAAAGTAGATGCAGATAGTTGCCCAATCTTCTCTGCTACCTGAAGGGTTAATGCTAGCCTGGACGATCTCCAGTTGCATCAAGATGATACACTCAAAATGAAAAGTCTCTGTTGGAGCCCTAAATGTTAAGGGTTTTTTCCTCCTCTATCTCACATATGTCAGCTGTTACTGGAATTTATTGGTTAAATGGCAGCAGAAGACCATTTAAGTAAAAAAGAGCAACGTAACCACAAGTGAATTTATTTTATGATTTGCAACGAGGTGCAAATCCTGCCAACCACTTTAAACAATCAGAGCAAACCTAATTTCCCTTCACTGAAAGGATGGAGAGTCTATAAATTCGTAACAAACAGCAAAGGTCTGTCTCACTTATGGCCGACAAGAACCTTCCCTCTGATGAGCTGTAGTATCCTCCCTTCCTGCGAATCTAAGGCACAAACCAGCCCTCTCTGTTCTTACATAGCAAGCTAGGAGAAAAGCTAAAAGAATGCTGTGCCTAAAGGTGCCCAAGATGCTGCGATTTCTACCACTGAACTTGTCCCAGACTTTTTTCCCAAAACCCAGATGTCCAGTGCTGTCCGGCACATGGCAGGATCTGGAAGGGCACAGGTCTGTGGCAAGCTGTCCCAGCTACCAGCCCATTCTGTACGTCCTACATTCCTTAAAGTATATAAATGCCCCTACGCATTACATGCATGTAACCACACCACATCCTGTAACACAAAAAGTTATACAACTATGTAAAACTGCTGCCCTCTCTTTTCTCCTCCCTATCTGAATTCTATTAAACTCTAGTGAACATTAAAACAAAATGAAGCTGACAGAAAAGGCTTTCCTCAAAGGGTTGGCCAAAGGGAAATGAAAAATAACCTGCTAGAGACAGTAGCCATATCCACCAGCTGCACAAACCACCAGTGCAATCCTCCTTTTGTACATTTGGCTTCTGTCAGAGAACAAAATAGGGAAAATAGAAAAGCAGACACATTAAAGGGCAGAGAGCTCTCCCAATACTGCTTATGGACTGACTCTTCTGTAAGTCTTTATTTGCATTGATATATTTAGATGAGTTTTTAAATGCAAATGCTCCCTTACCCATGTTGATCTTTCATGGAGTCCACTGGTTACATTTGCTGGTGTTCAGACAAGAAACAGCAACAAAAAATTTGCAGCTCTTGCAAACATGGGTAACCAAGACATTATCATGTGTGTGACTGTGGTCAACTTAGACATTCTTTGCGGAGGAGATGAAAAGGCAGCCGGCAGCAACCCAACGGCACCATGCATGGCCAGCTGCCACACAGCACTCAGCCGTCAGGACGTCTCTGCTGCCCCATAGGAGCTTCCACACATAGCACAGCCCACTGCTGCTCCCAGAAGCCGGTGGGCAATAAAGGTGATCTCTGTCTTGCACGTCGCCCAAAAACGCTAAGTATCTCCTGACTGGACTTAGGTCAGACACCTTGAACTCTTGCACCTAGGCCAGAGGCTGGCTGGCCAAGATGGAGGCAGGGCTTCAATACATCACATCAGGGAAGTTCACAGGAACACTGCTGTCACACCCTGATGAGTTACTTAGGAAAATTATCCAAAGTCATAAACACTGATTTTAGTTCAAGGAAAAGGACACATCAGAAAAAGCTTCTTGCATTAATGCAAATCCTCACAGCAGAGCCTCCAGGACTCACATCCAGGACTCCAGCTTCATAAGAGCTCCACTTATCTATGAAGAAGATCAGCCCAAAAAGCAGAACTGGTGAGGACCAGCAAGAAACCCAATCTGATAAGCTCCATGCACACCTCAGCTGCTGGATTCCATGCTGTACCCCATGAGGATGGGCACTTCCCACCACTCAACTCAGATGTACAAAGATCAGACAGCATCAGTCTGTCCCAGGCACAACACTATGGAAATAGAGAACCAATTAAAAAACAAACAAACAAACAAAAACCCTAAAAAGCAAGGGTGGAAGCCCGCCCTCCTCCACCCATTGTCAGCAAGTAGAATCAGAGAGGCAGAGGGCAACCCACAAGCAGAACTGCAGGTGGACATCCCCAGCTGGTTGCTGAGGAACACAGGCATCATTTGTAAATGTGGCTGTTCCAATAAAGGGCCTCAAAAGTGTGGCCACTGTGTATTTACACAGTTGCTTTATCTACTGTAGTTAACAAGGTGTGTTTGCCTCGGTTTTAAAAAGTACAAAGTACCCAGAGGTAGGAGCACTACAGCAAAGATAGATTAAATAAATAAATAGAAACCCAAAGCAAAGCTCATGAAGAACCACTCTTGCCCCCTAAAGGAGGGCAGGCACGGCAGAATGAGCAAAGCCAGGCCCGTGGGTCTGACCATGTCCCACATCCCACCTATCCACTGTGAGAAACGACCCGCTGTCTGCAAAAGTTGAGGCCCAACACACCAGCAACATGCATTTGGGTCTAGCTTGACATTTTTGGGTTGCTTATATCATGAAACGTGGCCATTCTAAGAGTTCAACATCAAGAGGGGAGAAAGTATCTGAAGGTCAGTGCTGCCTGCATGCAAACAACAGAAGAGAGACCCACACCACAGGCAGGGACACATGGGAGGATTCCCGCTCACACACAGCCGCTGCCTCGAAGCAAAATCAATCGCTGATGGGAAACGACTGCGTCTCTAATTTGAGGGCTAGTCAGTAAATGCACAGCATGGGTGTTGCTTCCTGTTCGACTCGTCATAGAAGTTGTTGATTGGAGATTATTTTTGTTGTCGTCCTTGCTGTCAACCTCTAGCGAAATGTTAACTAACCTTTCTGCGCGAAAGATAAACAAGGTTCAAATTCCATATGTTAAAAATCCCAGTAGGAACGTGAGATGTGGACAAAGAACAATCGAATGAGTAACAAGTGTGACGGAGGGAGAGATTAGACATCTCAGGACATCAGCTTCCTCGGCCTGCAAGTAACCAAAACCTCAACTTTTAGAGTTAACCTCAATTAGAAAGCAACTGTTAGCTTCTAAAGAAAGAAGGAGAAGAAAGAAAGAAGAAAGAAAGAAGAAGAAAGAAGAAGAAAGAAGAAGAAAGAAGAAGAAAGAAGAAGAAAGAAGAAGAAAGAAGAAGAAAGAAGAAGAAAGAAATATAGCGTGTGTGTATACGAAGAAGAAACTAGAATACTCAGGGTAAGCGGCTAGTTACTTTGTTCATTCAATCCTTTAAAACAAATAGTAAGAACTCCAACAGAAAGCAGAAAGACTCATTTGTATGTCATGCACAAAGCCGTGTTCCACTCTCCGATCTACCAGACATTTGAGATACGACCAAGTTTCTTACAATCAAACATTTCTGGAATTTCCCATTAATTCTTGGTGACATCTGTGCTCACTGCAGCCTACAGAACCAGCCGCATATGAGCCAGATGCCTGCAGTCCCTATCATAATCAGTTTAGCAGCAGAAACACAGCCCGTCTGAAAAAGGCTCACCAGTTACCTTAACCCAGCCACCCAAAACTGGAGGCACCCAACCAACCAGCCACTTTAAGAGCTTATCTTTCAGCATATCAGTTTCCCCTCAATTAAGCCACGCAATTAAGTCTAAACTGTGAAAGGAGCTATTCATTAAAGTTTTGTCACAACCTTGGATGAAAGTGCCCAAAGCAGACGCGCAGAGTTACAAGATTTGCACTCACAATCAAACTAAACATGAATGTAAACAATTAGGATACATTTGCACATAGCATGGGAGATTCCCTCTCCTCCTGCCTCTCTTCATGCTCCAGCGCTCCCTCTGCAGAAGATGGCAGCTGTTAGCAAAACAATGAGGGAAACCAGAGTACAAGAATATTTACACCAAGAACACAAGATTAGATCTCAGCAAGCAATTTTCTCTCCTACTTATACAGCCCAAGTGTTCATGCATACAGGCACACACGTACACAAAGGATTCTGGAAGAAGAGAGATCTTCAGCGCAATTTTTATCCTTACAGTCATAAAAGCAGAGCACTCTGACAATGCTATTAGAAATGATTATTTGTTCCAGTTCTACTGGTGATTACTATTTATATGTCAAACTGTAAAACGATGATAACATCCCCACCCATCTATACTGGTAACACATGTCATAACAGAGGCCACACACCCTGAGTGTATGTGAAATACTGATTCTTCCTAAACTTATTTCTAACGCACTTTGTCCAGAGTCAACATTGTGACCCCAATAAAAGTCAGAGGAAATGGTATAGACATTTGAGGGAACAAGTGTATGTTACAAAGTATAACTTACATTGTGATGTATTCTACCATGAAATTTCCTGATAAACTTGAGCAAATGATGTCTCTAGCAATTAAAGAGTATTGCTGTTCACTTGCTTCCACATTCTTTACTCTTTGCTTGCTATTCTGCAATTGGTTGGGCTCTGAACTCACAGCCTATACGAGAATGGCAATCTGCTCCAAAGGGTTGACAGCTCTGGCAAAAGCTTTTTTTTTTACTATTTATTTCCCCCTCCAGCTCCAGAGACTTATTCACGCCTTGCTGTCACTCTCCGTAAATGCTCTCCATTAAACACAGCTGTCTGAACGGAGACCACACGTCAAGGAGCTGGCAGGCCTAATAATACGCTAAAGGAGAAATACAGCGATGATCAAGGAAAAGCAAGCTAGGACCCTGCAACACTTCCAAGGGCATTCTGCAGAGAAAGGACAACGCATTCAGTCACTGAAAATCAAAGAACCTTCCCTCCACATGGGCAGATGCGCACTGCAGCAGCCAAGTTCACCTCCCCTTGCCATGAACTAGTTAATGGCACGTGACAAAGAAAGTAGAGGAGGAAAGGTTAATTACATAGACAGTGATGCAGAGTGGTATTTGGAATGTAACTGATGGAGGAGTTTCACAGCCCCGGTACGTGAGATCAGTTACACAGGTTGTGACCTTCATCGGCCCAGACTTTCATCAAAATCATTTTATAAGAATGACAGGATGCCACAGCACAATGCAGCATTCACATCATTTCTCTTTGCTTCTTCCTCTCAAAGCACTAGAAAACTTCATTCAGTATTGAAAAGACTCGATCCTTATGGGTCCCTTCCAACTCAGGATATTCTATGATTCTAAGACAATGAATGCTTCTAGAGCGTAGCAGATACTGGAAAAATGGAAAACAAATGTTCTGCTCATATTTCAATGAAAAGATTCCCCAGAGTTCCCAAGAGAGGAATCAGACATACGCAGCACTGTGTCAAAGAAGCCTGAGAAGTTTATTCACTTGCCTAGATAGGGTCAAAGACACCATAAAATACTCCCTGCCCAAGTCTATCTTTACTGGCGTGCTTAGGCTATGGGTGGTCCTTCAGAAGCTGATTTGTCTATCTGCAGCAATTAACAGCTCTTCTCTGCCCCTTTGGTTTTCCACTCATCAGAGGGCCCTGCCCAGTGAGGCAGCAGTTCCTGGCAGCTGATGCTGGCACCAAAAGCAAAAATACAGATGCCAGTTTCTCAGTGAAAGACGGGATGAGTAAAGCCAGATAAATTGAGCTGTCTCTCTTGCAGTGTTCCAGTGTGAGGCCTCTTACAGCCACCAAGCATGCCTGAGCAAAGTACTTAGAGAAAATAAGTAAAATCACTTCACTGAGGACTCAGCTTCACAACGCTGCCTCGTCACAGACACTGGACCAAGGACTGAGATCTACCATGTATTCTCTTTTTGTGTGGAGTGATAAAGGTCCCCCCGTGATCAGGGTCTCCTACAGGCCTCCTGCCCAAGGGGAGCTTCCAGATGAGGCCTTCCTGCTTCTGCTGCAAGGAGCATCATGATCGCAGGCTCTCCTCCTGCACCTAAGTTTGGAGCCCCCTGCACAGGAAGGATGTGGAGATGGTAGAGGAGGTCCAGAGGGGGCCCCAAAGATTATCAGAGAGCTGGAGCATCTCTGCTAGGAAAAAAAGGCTGAGGGAGCTGAGCTCATTCAGCTTGGAGAAGGCTCTGGGAAGACCTCACTGTGGCCTTCCAGTACCTAAAGGGAGCTTATAATCAGGACAGAGACCAACTTTTTACATGGTTTGATAGTGACAGGACAAGAAAGAACAATGATTTTGCAAAAAGCAATCAGAAGAGAAATCTTCCTTATCAACATACTGGCCAACCATTTACCTATTTACAGTATAACCTCCCAAACCCTTGCGTAGAACATGACCCTAGGCTTAGAAATGTAACACAATATCTGTGTTAGCAAGTGAGTGAGCTCAAATATCATCTTGCCTGTGCAAGAATTGCGTATCAGTGAAAGTCTGCTGATCTCAGTGGAGGCACTCACAGTGGAATTTACAAGCAATTCGTTTCCAAACGATGCATGTTGGAAAGCCACTCTTCCTGATAAAAGTAATGGCTCCTGGCTCTGTAATGGAACTGGAAGTGCCATTTGAAAAAGAAGTGCCATCTCTTTTGAAAAAGAAATAGAGCTGGTTAGCAGTGTCAGGCAACATTCTTGTTAAGGAAATCTGAGATTTTAAAGCCAAAATTTCAGCTCTTGATCTAAAAGGCTAGCACCACATGCCAGATACTCTTAGGCATTACACAGGGTATTTTAGGATGAATCTACAACTGCTGCTGTGATTCATAACTACAGAGGCGGGCAGAATCTGATTTTCTCCTCTGCAGCCCTGAGTTCCTGGCCTCATACGAGCTCAGCTTTAGGAAGGGAGAGTTTCCCTAGGATACAAGGTCACTGACCCACCTTTACCTTTTATTTTCATAACTCAAGACTTGGCAAAATGGCAACCCAGAAAGCCAAACTGACGTCACGAAGTTAATCTTCTATAATTGCAGTGCTGCCTCCAAAATTAGTATACTACCTGACGAAGGAAAAAAAAAAAAAAAATCCTTCTCACACACACTCAAGATTGCACCACACCTTTCCCAGCAGCAGGGTGCTGGGAGGAGACGTACAGCTTAACACACCTGGAATTTCAGCATGCAATGGAAGAGGCATGCCTCTCTGCAGCAGACTTGTAGGTAACCTGCCAGTACCACCCCCTTCCTTGCTATGTGTGTCCCATTGGCAAATGGTGGTAGAAATGACAGAGCAAGGAGCAGAAACCCCTCTTCCTTTGCTAGACTTCTTCTTTTTTAAGGGAGAATTCAAGTTCTCATTCTAAAAACCCCCAATAATAAAATAAAACTGTAGTTATCACAGCACTCTAGTTAATCTGTAATCTTAACAGGAACAGCGTGGCAAGAAGATATACATACACTGAAGTTCCTAAGGTTGAATTTGTCCTAACACAGCCAGAACAGGATGAATGTGAGGGTAATCAAAGCCTCATCCCCGCTGAACGGCTTAGGGCCGAAATTCACTGGGATGATTAAATGGGTTTTATTTTGAAAGAGAATTCGGTGCTTGGAAAATGAACGTGATAGAGCTGCTTCTCCGGATTACATGAGCCAGCACAACATAAAATAAACCCCTGGCTGAGAAGCCAACCTTGAAGTTCTTTATTTAACCTACCACCAGTGAAAACGGGCTGGTTCTCCCGGGCAGAGGCGTAACCTAACGCCTTCCCTCCTCCTCCATCCCGTTTCAGACTTACCACAACCCGCTCAGCTGGGCTAGTTCAGTCCTTCACAGGCCTGGAAGGTAAATGGGATCAGGGAACTGATCCAGGCCAAAAATAATCTCCCTCGTTTTTTTTTTCAGCTCTGATGAATTTCTTGATCTCACTCGCCAGGCTGCCTGCAAACAGCTGGACCACCCAAGCTAAGGAGGGGTGGGGGCAGGAATGACTGGACAGGATGCACAAAGAGCTTCAGCCCACACTTAAAAGGACAACTAATTAGCTTTTGCCAGCACAAGGATGATCCAGCTCTGCACCCAGCTCCTGCTGCAGTGCCCTCTGCTCGGGAGGAGCAGAACTGCTGGACTGGCGTGTGTACTCTTCAAAAGATTTATTCTGCTTTAAACTCAATCTCATTTCTTTGCACATATTTACACTAGAGAAGACCTATCTCTATTTACAGTCTAGTATTCTTTTACAACTTTCCTTTCAGGCACTGATTTGGCTTCATAAGACATACTCAGCTGGTTAGCCAATGGCAGTGTTATGGACACCGGTTTCAACTAATTACTCAGCTACTCTGACCCAAATTAAAACAAGCACTTTGGGGCAAGATTTGTTCCATACTTATCATATTTTAAACCAACTCTGATGGAAGCTGTAAAGTTAACTACAGTTTTCACCCTTCCTCAAACCGAATGATCCAATGCAGTATGTCCAATGAGTTAATTTCAGCTTCACTTCCACACTTCCCAAAACACAGAATAACCCCCCAATCCTACCAATTCCCCTCTCCCTCCATTTTGTCTTTCTTTTTAAAGAGTTCCAGTTTAAAAACTGGGAAGAAATGCCAATGCAGTAAGCCCAGCTCCGTGCAGAAGCACAGGCAGGAAATGAGCACCAGGGCATCCCACGCCGCTCAGCACCAGCAACCTGCCCATAGCTTTGAAGGGCTCTGCTTAGGCAAATGACGAAGAGCGAGTCAAAGCCATAACCAGAGCCCAGAGTTCATGCAAAACGATCTCTGTGAGGAGGCTGTGGAAGCCACACAGGAAAGCAGCTGTTTTCCTCTACGGCCAGGCCTGGCTGTGAAAGAATTTCAAGTAGCAATGATCTGTGTTTCATCCTTCCTAAACCCAGCAAAAGCCAAAAGCACGGGACCTGTGCTACACCAGTGATGAAGGCAAGTGAAAACTCTGCCCAAGGCTCTCTGGGTCAGTCAGCACAGTTCAAACCTCCAACAGCACAGCGAGGCGCAAGGCCCCACTTCAGTGGCTGCTGGAGTAGGTCCTTGTGCAAGCCAGAGCTCCTGAGGAATATAATCCCTGCCCACTTTTACAGACAGCCCCGCCAGTACCTGTGTGCACAGCAGCAGGCTGGCTGGTGTTTCATAAGGACAAGTTCAAGTGTAGCAAAGGAAACAGCTCTCCTCATGCTGCCTCCTATGCTTATCTCTGTCCAAACCAAAAACACACTGTTACATTTAACTGTTGCTCAAAAGCACATTTTAGCATCCAAACAGGAAACTGGAATAGTTTTAAAGTGCTTGTCTTACTTCAAACTGTTTTAACAGAGAGCAGCTCTCAGCCATCAGCAGCACAAGTTCTATTTGCACAGAAGCTGAGTGCTCTCACGGATCCACACACACGCTGTTCACAACCAGCCAGCCATCTTTCAAAAGTGCAAAATGAAAGCACATCCAGCAATTGTTTCCATTCAAAATGTCTTCTGTGATCCAAAATGGGGGGAGGGAGGGCGGATGGAGTAGCTGGGGTTTCCAAATACAGATGCTGAACTAGAAGCCACAGGGAAGAAACACTGAGCACTCTGTAGTGTTCTTCACCAGCATCTCCGAAGGGCACCAGGCTGCTGAAAAAAGACATTTGCAGAGACCAACCTCAGATTTTGGCCAAGTATATTAACCAGCTTTAGGGATGTTCAAACCACAACCTAGGACACTTTATCTGCCATTCTGTATTAGCGGATTGAGGCACGTTTGGCTTCAAAAGTCTCTTTGCTCGTGTACTTGTATAGAAACCTTTGCATTATTCAACAGAGAACCCTGAATGCGTATACGCAACTGCTGCCCCTCGACCTACAATGAACTCGCAGACATGTAGATTTTATCTGTTTAACAGATTAGGTTTGCACTGACAGATGGACAACGCAACTGTTAAATTAATTAAAAATGAATACCATTAATGTTGGATGAGCATGAAACAAGTTACCTTTGAGGTAAGACACTTCCAAATAGGGGGAAAAGCAAAGCAGTCAACAAGGGCAGAAGATAACAGCTCCTAGCACAACATTAAAGGTATTTACTTCTACAGTTTTCCTTTTTCCTCGTGTTTTTCCTGCTGGCAATGCTTCTGCTAGCCTGTACTCTCCCGTTATCTATTTTATTTGTGTTAGCTAACTGCTAGTGTACTTACTCAAATTTATGGAACGTAATGGCAAGCCAAATCATTTTGAATGTACCTTTCATTGAATGTAATGTACTGGTCAAGATTTAGAGAACTATTAAAAACACATCCAACCTTTCAGTTTTCTCCCATTAGCTTTCTGTTAGCAAAAAGTCAAATTAGGATCTCCTTCAACCACTCCTAGCTGGCATTCTTACGAAGCTCACAGACCACTTCAGCTCTCACTCCCATTCTCCCTGTGTTTCTGAGGCAGAGGATTTAGGCTTCTGGGTAACGTGCAGCTGGTAAATTTTTTCTGACATCGCTACCCACACAGTTCTGTGAGTGTGCCCACTGAACCATTGCTTGCAAGCAGGTCTTCAAAATTACTAACCAGGGTAAAAATTCTGAAGTGCCAAGAAGTCAAACTGAGCTACCCATTTCTTTGCATCCGTGATTCAATTAGCTGCAAATACCACAGCAGCAGCAAATCACTGTTTCAATTTCTGCTGGCACATAACTCTACAAACTCCTTTTAGTGTTTGGATTTAAAGCAATAACCTCTCCACTGCATAAGTGAGACATTGGTACTTTCCTTATCCGATAGTAAGATAAGCTGGGGGGTGGAGGGAAGAGACCGAGAGTATTTTAGGATGTGTTATGTAAAATCTGAACCATAAGATCAATTGCTTTTATCAGTTTTGTATTTTTCTATCTAACAGAAAATGTTTAAATGAGTGAAGACAGATGAAAACTGCATCTCCATCCACAGTGACACCCAGATATCAGAAATCTCATTGCAGCACAAGCCTGCAACAAAAAGAAACTAAAGAACAAAACTCCCCCGTAGTCATGCTTGGAAAAAAAAGAAATCATAATAGATTATTAGAGAAAATGTTAGGATGTTCAGCTTGAAGAAACACAGTCCAAGTTATTAAAGAGGCTTCAGATGCACATTCTTACTGACTTCAGTGGCAGCACATAAATGCACATGCTTCAGAAGGGCTGGCAGAGGGCACATGTGCTTTACTGTTCATGACGATAAAGACAAACTGTCAGTGGATGTAAAGGTCTGCTTATTTGGGCTCTAGCAGCAAAATTACCAGAATATGTTTTGGGTTCAAGGTGGAAAAAGACCCTACAACTCACAAGCTGCAAAAGGAGGTGAAGAACAAGAAGCAGAATATGGGTAACGGAAGTGTGGTGGTCTCAACAGCCAAAGCCTCATAAAACTTTATCACAACGTTCACTGAAATCTAAAGGAACTTTCCATTTCCACAGCAGGAAATAGCAATAGACAGCCAGGCTGTGGCATCACCCGAATACCAACAACACAACCTGCTTTTTGTAGGTCCATGTACGATACCAGTCTTCTGGGTTTCTGCTCAAAACGGTTCAATTTCAGCACATGACCCAGCACTGACAATTTTAAAAATGCAGTTAAAATTACTGATAATTGTGGGGTTTTTTTTTTTTTTGCTTTTTGGTTTTTTTTTCAATTGCAATCCATGAAAATATTTTGCCCAAGTTTTGTACAAAACTCAGGGTTTACCTTTCTGCCAGGAGGGCAGGAAAATCAGGGGAATCCTTCTCCTAGCTGTGGTTTTCCATCCACGTTCTTTGGCTTACACTGCTCCTTCCCCACCTTATAGGCACAGCCCCAGAGCTCTGTCAGCTCTTGGCCCCAGCGTTCACCAATGCAGCCCAGGGCAAGATGCTGGTATATTCTCCCCATGGGACAGGCTCCACTGGCAACACTGGACTGGGAGGGCACCTGAAACTCTTGTCACGTAGGCTCTTCCCCTGGCCCCTGCAGCTGCTGAACTACTTATGAACTTTGTTGTGCCACAGTTGAAAAACAGAGAGGCTCTTAAACCATTACTTTTGAGATGAAAGAGCCATCCGGCATCACTGTTGAACAGAGATTAACAAGGGCTGATTGTACCTTGGTTGTCACAGCAAAACTCAGGCTGGAGACGTGGTTCCAAAGGTGAACTTGAGCAGCAGATACGAGCAGGTGAAAGGCATCACGGTGATGTCACCACCCTATTTCACCACCCAGGACCCAACAGAATAGCAGTACAGCTCATGGCCTTCAGTCAAGGCAGGACCAAGTCTTGTTTCCAAGGATCAGTGGTATTTTGCTCTTTGGTCTCTGATCTAAGTCCTCCAACAAGCACACTGATAGTTGCTGTGGAACCACAGTTATGTGACATTTTGTTTGAGCTTTACATGGCATAAATACTTGGGGACAGATGCACAATGGGGCCCTGCAGCACCCAGCTTCCAGACTCTGGGCCCACTCACCTAATGGTTCAGGCCTTCACCAGGCAATAGGACAGCAGAGGTTCAGAAATCTCTAACCAAGAGGTGTCTGTGTGCATTCCTGGAGAGAATAAATCCTGCATCAGTGGGACCTGATGCACGCAGATGTGAGAACACAGTGGTATTCCAGCTGTGAAATCCTTTAATTCACTTGCACCCCTGATCCTTTAAAGTCTTTTGCGTAGTTACAGGGAAAGTTTTAAAGAAGGGGAGAAAAAATACCCAAAATGTGTAATTCTGTCATCAAAAACGACAACCAATTCTGCGGGATGCTGAGCTGTGCTAGAAGCCAGACAGGCGATATCAATGCCAGTAGAGATCAATACTCCCACAAAACACTGTTATGCTATGCCTAGAAAGCAGAGGGAGCAGTAATAGATATTTAACACAAAACCACCCAACTCTTCAAGAATAGCTGTGCAAGTAGTAGCAATGACTGCAGCATACGTACAAGTAATTACTGTCAGGACTCCATCTGGATCAGGAGTTTGGCGACTGTTTTACTAGCAGAAGAATCTCCAAGTTAAAACTGAATTGTGAGTTATGAGCCAGTACCTCCCTGAAATTCTCCTTTCTCCTTCCTAGACAAACACGGCAGTGGTTTAAGGATGCCCCCTTGGTTCTTGTTCTCACTCAAAAAGAATTCTAATGCACCCAAAGATGTTTAATTAAGAGGTGCAAACAGTATTCCTTTTAACACAAATAATCCCACTTCTCAGTTCTGAACTGTTCTACAGTACCCTTGTGTCCACAATAAGCATAAGTAACATAAGATCAAAATAGGACGGCTGCTCCAAAAGTACTGCCTCCTGTTTTATTATGCTGGGATAGGAAAGGGGCAATCCTTCCAAACTGCCTGGAACCCAGACAAACCACCAACTCCAACTGCTACCACTTCCAGTGCCAGGCAAGAGTAGAAGATGAACCTTACTCTTGCAACATGGTAACACCAGGCCCCATACCTCCAGAAGACTGTAGAGCACACTGCCAATCCTGTCTGGACTGTCCTACCGCATCCATCATATAGTCCAGATTTGGCACCTTCTGACCTCCATATGTTCAGACCCATGAAAGATAGAGTGTGTGGGGACATTTTTCTAGCAATGACACCATCATAACAGTTGCAAAACAGTGGGTCGCCTCCGCTGACACTGATTTTTATGAGTGCAGCATGCAGGCACTTCTTCATCGCTGGCAAAAATGCTTAGCTCACGGTGATGACTATGCTGGAAAACAGTGTTTTGTAGATGAGAAACTGCTCTATCAAATAGCATTATTTTGCTCTTTGTATCTGGTCTAGTTTTCATGGGAATAAATAGGAAGCACTACTTCTGGAATAACCTATGTAAAAGCAAACAAATGTGATCTTGGTGTCCTTCTCTCAGACCTTGATGAAAAGTACAGAGGCAAGCCACGCACACCTTTATAATCAGAGCTTCCAGGTGAAAATGTGGAGATTCAGGTTCAAGGGTTGCTCTCTCTTTGATAACCGTCTTAATAGTTCATGAATGAGATCATGCAGAAGGAGCTATTTAACTGTACTTTTCCAGCACCAGTCACCCTGCAGAAACTTATCTATGTAGAAATGTCCTCAGCAGAAAGAGCATCAAAGCCCAGGCTCCCTTCGTCAGCAAAGTACCCTGACCAAACTACATCCCCATCTTTCCAAGTATCCACTGCTAGAACTGCCCTCCGTTACTCAGAGGGAACATAAGGAAGCCGTACTGATGAGCCCAAATGTCCATGTAGTCAGCCACTGCCTCCAGCACTGCCCACCAATGGACTTCTGGAGAAGAAAGTAAGAACAGGGAAACACAGTGATTTTTCCTGTAATAATTTTCCAGCTTTTCTGGAAAAGAAAAACCACGTAAATCAGTTCCACTGCAAAATTCCTCCAACTAAATTAAAAAAAAAAAAAAAAAGTTAAAAAAAAAAACTCAAGGAACCAACAATAAAAATGAAGGTACAAAAAGCTACTTTTTGGTATCACACTCCATTTGTAAGGCCCTTTTTCCTCCTTCGGCTGCAGATCCCTCCACAAGGCCGGAATTACAATTCCCCTGGCATAACCTGGAAATGGTGCACCATGGAGGCAGAGAAGCAGTCCACAGCTTCCAGCAGCTACTGAAAGAGCTCAGGCAGTAAATGAAAACCTATCATTTTGTTTTTATACTTCTACTCCCAGCATGGAGTATTCATTTGGAAAAATGGCAGGTTTCAAATGAATATGGCAAGGTTGACCAAAAGAAGCTGTTTTTAATACAAATTATTATTTATTGCTGCTTTTTTGTTTTTTTAATTGCCTTTTCCTCCCTGAAATTAACTTAGGAACAGCTGACTACATTATTACATTTAGGCTGGGACTCTGTTTTCTGAACACAGGAACAAGCCAAGTTCTGTAAAACAAACAGAAATAAAGCTCCAGTTCCACCTGTGAAGGCTCCTCTTTGTCATGCTCGCGAGCTCAAGACGTAACTCCAGTTTCATCCTAAGCCCGTAATGCTGGTAACTCATCAACCACTTCCTGCTGAGCCAGCCGCTCCGCTCGGCCGGCTCCCTGCCCGCTCCCCACATTTCACACAGCACTCACTCACTGCTCAGCCCCAGCACTACGGCATCATGCGCTCACCCAGTGACGACCGCACCGAAGACAAGCCCAAAAAGGCACTGCGACAGCATCCGATGATTAATACTTTCATAAGCTATTGTGCAAACTGTTCAAGATTAATAGTGTTTTATAAGGAAAGCAACGAAGGTAGGGAAAATAAATGTTTCTTCGGACTACTCATAGGGTAGGCTGCAAAGCAAATTCCTCACGTATCACTCAGCTGAACAGAAACGCGCTATCGTACGACATCTGAACGCTACCTGTGTCACAACACAGCTGCTGCAAGTGCCCAAAAGTAAACACCCACCCGAAGGGTTCGTGTTTGAGCACAACTGATAACTGATTAACTGAAAATCGATTAATTAGAAAGGTGAACAGAGAACTGCCCCTTTTTGAGGAGCTATGATTAATCCTTCTTACGCGCTGAGGATTTTGATACAGAATTATTTCTCCTCATGCATCTCAACAACTCTTTCTTTATCCCTCCGGCATTGTTTTTCATTGAATTCATACCCAATTTCTGGTTCATCTGAAATTAAATCAAACAGAAAATAATGAACATGTGTGCCTGTTATAGACCCTTCAGCGCCTGAGGAGCACGAGCTGGAGTCAAAAGCAACCAGCAAGGCTGAAGACTTGAGGAACAAACCCTCCTCTGCCCGAGCATCGCTTGTACAACAGCTCATTGAGGAGGAGACCACAGTGCTCAGTGGGCACTGAGTCAGTGTCAGTATTAGGATGGCAGAGGAGCAAATCTGGGAGTGCAGGGGTGGAGGGGCAGGGCAATGATGTTTGTTTTTCAGCTGCTTGCCAAGTTACTGTGTGGGTCAATATGTATGAATCATATTCTGAGATGTCACATAAGACCTGTGCAGTAATCAATACTACAGAGGAACAGGTTACCCCTGAAAACGATTCAGCAATCTTGTGTTTACTCCTTATCAGAAAAAAAAAGTTGCTCTGTTTTATTTCAAAGGTTGGTTTGCTGTCTATAACCGTATCCTGGAGCGGTGTAAGACGGTGTGGCTTTTCCTGTTAAAACAGAAACAACCTGGACTATCTTCTGTTCTGATCAGAGAATTATCCTACAAGTTGAAATGCTCGGTTATTTACGTGGCACAAACAACCTTATCCAAGGACACATATTCATCTACAAGGAAACAACCAACCTCAAAACACAACTGGGAAAATGCAGCATCAGCATCATATTGTTTCCCGGACTGTTCTATATTAGGTAATACGTTATTTCCATCTGGGATACCTAAATTGTGTAATGACCACAATATCTCGCCTAAAAATGGGAAGTCGCCCACCCAAGGTCTATTGCTGTTCCAAGATGAAGTAAAGAAAAGGGCAGGCACTCATCCAACACTACTACCATCCTCATGGCTTTTTCATGACTTACCATAAATATAATGACTCAAGCAAATGGCAAGCACTCACAGTTTAGAAGTGAACGTGAAAGAAAAGCTATATCTTTCATAAGATATATGAGAAAATATATAAAAAATTAAAAAAAACCCACGTTCTGGAAGAGAACCAAGGTTAAAATAACAGTGAAAATACTACGCAAGGCCACTGTATTGGCCTGATCCATCACACAGGGCTAGGAAGAAACCCTCCTTGTGATTCCTGGCTAAACTGACCAGGTGAGCCCTTATACTGACCACAAAGCTTCTGAGAGAGGAAACCCTCGTGCTCTCTATCTGCACAGCCACTGGGGCACGAGGGAATCAATCCAGGACGGGGCTCAAACATGAGCCCATGAAACATTCCCACTGACAGCACTGCACTGAAGACAAGTAGCCATGTCTCAGAGGCGTATAGAAATCTCAAGGGCTTCAGTGACAACTAAATTAGTTATTTCTAGCATGCAAGTCTGCCTCACATTAATCTATTGTTGCATTAGTTGAACAACAGCACTACAGTGCTGCCAAATTTGAGAAACACACACTAGAGAAAGCTGAAATCTCAGCCAAATCCATTTGTGGGAGGCTGAGGGATTATGAAACAATTCCAGTTTTGAGATCTTCCCAACGACCTCAAAACCATTTAACAAATATTCGGATTTTTAACTGTAGAAGAGACTGCCCAATGTACAGAGCAAACATTAGTTATTATATTCGTAGATCACTTATGTAAATAACAACATATGCCATTTACAGCTAAAAAGAGGGGTTTATTTTAAAAGTCCTGTCTCCCTCTCACTGCAGTTTGTGTGCTGCAAATCCCATCTGCACAGCTTCCATGGTAACTCTGCAGTACTGCTCATTTCCAGATATAATGATCCAGCCACAAAAAGAGCAGCCACCTGAAGCTTAGTCTAAGGCCAGTCTCAAAAGCTGTGAACCAGGCAACTTAATATTGTCTTTACTTTGTTCAGCATTATCAGTTGAACCTGTAATGCTCAAAACAACTGTAAACAGGCTGATGGAGTTAATTATCTCTTCCCCTCCAACAGTCAATGCATACAAATACAGCCTGCTGCTAAGGTCCTAGGTCATCTACTGCATGTAGGAGGACAGCAGCAGGACGGCTATGCCACGTAATGCTCAGGACTTTACCCTGTCATCCCTGAGTTTTGAATCCTACCTTAATGAAGGCTTTATGCAGGCTAGTAAATGTCTGGGGTCTTGCAGTGTGTTTCTGAAGACAGGCGATGACTGGGTGAACCCCGTGCAACTTCCATGATGCTTCACTTATGGCATGCAGAGAGCTGAAATCACCTTTGGACACAGGTAAACTACAAGAGAAGTTACACTTCTGCTGCCTTTTATGTCTCCCCATTTAAAATAGATAATTATTTTAAACAGCCTCTTGGTTGCATGTTGGGTTCAAACTTTGGTCATTTAAGTCAGGTAATGAATCAAATTCCTAAACCATGTTGTCTTTGGCATGTGTCTTTGCATAATTATTTCTTCTGTGAAGGGTATACTACCATACAAAGACCTTCTGGCCATAACAAAGTGTCGTTTGCCTCTCCTTTCCAAAAGAGAATTTTCATCTTCAACAGTTTTCAATGCAGGTCATCCACCAGGATCACTTCAATTAATTCACTTGCTTTAAAAGCAAGGTCAGGCAAATTTATTGAGAGCAGTCCATCATCTACTGACACCAACAGCACGATTCACTGCATTAAATCATTCATCAGCCTTTTGACTAAGTTTAGTGTAGAACTGGACTTGTATTTCTTCAATTAACAAAAGCATAGACGAGGCTCAAACGACACTGCTCCAGAACAGCCTGAGGAATATGCAGTGATTTCTGCTCTGCACCAGCTAGCCCCCGAATACTTAGGTAGAAAGGCAGTCTCTGTAATCAGCGTTGCCTGAGAGTATCATTGCTTCATAGAGGACTGACTTCAGTCCCTACGAAATGGCTGGCTGCCCTTTGGACACAAGACAATTAAACCTGTGGAGTATGAATTACTTTCGGCAGTCACTAAAGTCAGCTGACAACAACAGCACTTTAGCAGATCAGTTTAATTAGATGCCTAGCTTTCAACTATTCAAGTCAAGTAAGCTGAACACCATCCCGAGTTTTCCATGCTGGACCAAGAGTCTGGCTAAAGTCCACATCTCAAGGAAAGAACGAGGGCAAGAAGAAAAGATCAGGTATTCTTCCAGAAGAGATGGCATGAATACACTCTGAGATTTATACTGCAGGTTGTTTTCTTGCATTGCCTTGCAATATCTACTAACAAGGCACTGAACACAGCAAATCTTGATTTCCATCAACCTCCCTTCCTTCCTTTTTTCTCTTTAATACTGGCAATCACCACTCGAAAAAAGGAACATGCTATTGGGGCAGATAAGCAGTAGTCACTTTCAGTAACCACTGAAAAAAACATTGCCCTCCATGAGAAACTTGCTTAGGGCAAAACAAGCCAGTCTTTATGGAGCTGGGCAACAGGTGGAAGCTTCCAAAGCCTGCACCAAGGAGGCTGCAGGGAAGTTTGATTTCCAGACTGACAATGCTGGAAAACATCAGGCAGTGGAGAAAAGCAACTGATTCTGCTGCAGACTTATGAACCCATGATTAGCAGAACTAGCACTGAACATAAACTGAAGCCACAGGAGCAGGACCTGCAGGTCTCTGCAGCAGCCAGAAAGGGAAGAGGGAGGGAGGGAAGTGGTGGGGATCACATTTCAGCCCTTAAGCATCTCATCTCATTGACCCTCTGCGTCTGATTCCGAACTCAAATACAGTTCTGACGTCCAAGGTGTCACCGTATCTCCAATTAATCAAAGGAGAGTCCTGTTTAAGTAGCCCCTTCTCAGGAATCCCATGGCCTGGCTTGGAATTTGATCTCTGTCATCACTGTCAACAGATCCACTTCTCGCTTCTCCCTCGCTTTTGTTTTTCTCAAAGGCAGCTCAGTATGCCTGGAATGGAAAAGGCACACACACAGCAGAGGGATACGGTGGCTTTTTTTGCAGGAACTAAGCAATCCTTTTGCTGCAGTGAGCAGATGTCGCAGACAGGACTGCTACAGGCATGTTAAACGCTCTGAAGGTTCCACTTAACAACGCATTGCTCTCAAGAATTGAAGCAACTCAAAGCTTAGTTAAACCTGACACTCAAAATAAATTCCTACCAGGCTCTGCTTGAAGAAGCCTGGTGTTTTCTGATCTTGGATTTTTTAATTGTCTACCATTCCATCAACAAAGCTTCCCACAGTGCCCCCACAAGCATACAGGATCTGATCTTTAAACAGACTGCCTGGAGAGACCAGCCTGATAAGCAGTGAAGAAATAATTATGCCATTCAGAAATCAATTTAGTCTCGGGAAGAAATGTATTGCAGCAATTATCTTAAATATGGGGTGAAGTCCATGCAAAATCACTGAGCCAGACTTTAACACAACACTTCATTTCAGCAAAGTATCAGAAAGCTGACAGTATTGTCATCTCTGCAAAAGAGATCAAGAGTGAGACTGACGCATCCTTTTCAGAGATTTTTTCCATCAAAACATGCCTCTCTGTGCAGACTGAGATCTCACGCTCCCAGGTAGCTGAAGCCTTCAAAAAGCCTCTTTAGGAAATCGATGCCCAGCCTTTCAACGCACACCTAACCTTTGTCCTGTCATTCACTGCCTTGCATGGTAGACAAACACCACTTCTTTCCTCACTGGGTACACCCATCACATGCACGCTGCTAAAACAAAACCTTCACAGCCTGGAGTTCTGAGAAATGAATTTTTCCTGTACCAGAAAAGCAGGAACTCCCCCACTTTTCCCCAAATAAACTTCGATCCAAAATATCTCAGTCTGATCTAAATATGAACACGATGCGAATCACCACAGCACTTTGTGGTCTCATCCTGCAGAACACCGAGGGCTTCTTGTAAGGGCTGAGTACCCTCAGCTCCTTCCCACTCACCGAGGAATTTGAGAGACTTACATTTTGCAGTTTAAATCAAGAACAGATCTGGCTAAGAATTAACCCTGTAGTACATAAAGTAATAAAAATCCCTCGCATCTGCCACGGCCTTCATGCAGCTAAGCAGCTGTGTGAGGTGTGTTGAGAGAGGTGGGAATGAGGGGAGCTGCGGGGACGAAGGCCCAGACCATGGAGCTGCACCCTCAGCACTGCCTCTCGCCAGCCCTTACAGTGCGACAACACCCAGCTCTGTGAGGAAGCTCAGGTGAAAAGGTTTGTGTCAGCACCAGCTTTTATTCAAGTGCTGTCTCAGATCCATCATAGTGGGGTGGAAAAGAAGAAAATGTAGGTGGCATTAACCCTAGAAACCAAATATGTGGGCCTGGTTCTGACCGCCTAGCAGAATAAATAAACGGGATGTAATTCAGCCTGCTATCTCCAAGCTCACTGTAGTCCCAACCAATTTGTGAGAAGAGTCCTCCTAATCAAGTCCTCCTAATTATGGTCCTGAGCACTACCAGGCTTCCAGCTGAGAGGAAAGGCATAACAAAATGGAGTTGCCTCAACCCTGGGGTCGATCAAGCTTGTGGAAAAGAGATCAGCATTTGCCTCTCGGTTTGAATCTGCTTCCTGGCTCTCCTGCCCACCAAACCTTTCACCTTGCAAATCTCACACAGCAGCTCGCAGAACAGAAAGCGTTCAGAAGGCCCACAAAATGAGAACTGGCCAGCAGGGCTAACCCACTTCCCCCTGTCCCAGCAGCTCTCGCTTGCAAAACATGTTCACCAAACAAACATCCCTTCGGCTCGTCACCACTCGACGGTTTTTTCAGTCATCTGCTGAGAACATAATACCACACTTCTACCGTTTCTGACTCAAAAATTTCAGTTCTCTTCTGCAGAGCTATATATTTTTTTTTATTATTTGTAACATCTTCATTCATTCACCCTACAGAAACACTTTCTGTTTTGCAAAAACAAACACAAAGGAAAAGGATGACTGAGGAACTTGGAACCAGTTTGAAGAAGCTTCACAGCCTCATTTTCCTCTACTGTTTGTTTTGGGGGTGGTTTGGTTTTGTTTTGTTTTCCACTGTTATCTATTTCTAAGTAATTAAACATGGAGAAAATGCCTCCATTTCAGAGATGGCAAAATCAAGTCACCAATGATTTATGTTAAGTCAGTTTATAGCCAGGAACTTGGACCTAGGCGCTGCCAGCTTGCTCTGCTGCTGTCTCTCCCTTTTTTCTCACCCTCCTTGTCTCAAGGAGGCACAGCACATATCAGAGGGAGTGCAAAACATCCAAAATCCAGAAATACTTCTGCCATATCAGTCACGGTGGAACTGTGAGACTTCAGCACAGCTCTCGATGGGTCCCACAGGGAAGCACTCACCTGGAAGCATCCCATCCTGATCCTTAAAGGATATCACGTGCAGCAGCCGTTGGCAATTACAGAGTTAAATCCTGTGGAAACAGGACATTCCCCCCCCCATAAAGCTGATTAATGTGCTGAAAACCCAAAGCCGAGACAGTCGGAGTGGGAAGTGGAATTACCAAACGTGCGTCACTGAGTTTAGGTTCCCCTTTTCTCCTGTTGTTGAATTACTGCAGCTCGCATGTTTTCAGGGCAAAAACTTGAGTAACAGCATGAAAGACCTTCTCCAAATCCACTGAGCTGAAGAACTGCCATCATTTTCGGTGGAATTTCACTAATCAGTTGGTTCAGTGAAAAGAAAAAGAGGCTACGGTAGCCAGCAAGGAGCAACGCTCCGCAGCATTTTAATAAGTTAAGCCATTACAACTTGCTCAGCAGAAACGTCAAGAGGTTTTGTTTGCTCAAAAGGAAACAGTTAAAGTAGCTGTTACAGTATTTGCAGTGACTCTTTCCCCAGACTCAGAGCTATTAATGACTGTAATTCTGACTAGAGTGTGATTTAGCAATAGTCACGTTGACCCCGTACAGCGTATCATGGGACCATGCTGCTTCAAAGCACTCAGCAAATATTAACCTGGTTATTCCCGAGGACACAGAATTTTTATTTCTGTTTTTCAGGTGAGGAAACGGAGACTGAAAGGGAAACGGTACCGCATCAAAGCATCAAAAGACGGAAAGACAGAACTAGTTCTGGGAAATGCTAGAGCTGGGGCTGACGAAGCATCTGTTCAGTAATAAAAATGTCCTATTTTGATTGCAGC
Source organism: Gallus gallus (assembly GCF_016699485.2). Lineage (NCBI taxonomy): Eukaryota > Metazoa > Chordata > Aves > Galliformes > Phasianidae > Gallus > Gallus gallus. The sequence goes on along the minus strand of NC_052542.1, from coordinate 15,199,972 downwards.
AGAGAGACTTGCTTAAATCAGTCTTGATATTTCAGTGGGACTCACATTGTGTACAGTTTGTGCAAACCAATACTAAAGGTCAGTGTATTTAACAGCTACATAAAGTTAACATTGTTTATTAGAATGCTACTGGCCTAACGGAGCAAAACAGAAAAACATACACACACAACACAAATAAAGGCACACGGTTTGGCTCAGTATGACCACGAGTACAGCAAAGAGAGGATGAATGCCCTCGATTCTTCAAATAGTGCAGTGCCACCGAGTGCCTGCAGTTCTGGGCAGAGCCAGTTACCCGTGTGCAGTACAATTCCTCCCAAAGAAGAAATGGCTTCATTTTCACAAAGCCCCAGTCCCGATGTTTATCATTCCTCTGCATCTGTTTGAAAGATCCAGACAAACAGAACTAAAATCTGACTCACTGAAATAGTCTTGGTGTTTATCCTGTGAGTTGGAGAACTCCTCCAACCAGACGAAGAACAGCTCCAGCCGCTCGCATCGCTTGCAGTGGTTGCTCCTAGCTGGGCAATTTCAGGTAGACATGCAACGTTTGCTCTCCCTTCAGTGCTGGATGCTATTCATTTCCACTTAGCTGTTATGAGGGGTGTTTTTATTCATTCCCTGAAGGACAGAAACCCTGACTTAGCAGTCCAAATCTTTAGGAAACAGTCAATGGCGATGGTAGTGAAAGCAACGTTTGCCTAGCACAGTATGGAAGCTAGTGGCAATGTGTTCATCAAGTAAGCTAAAAGCCTGCTTTCTGAAATGCATCTCTGATCTCCAGAGATCAAGAAACGAGGAACAGGCAGCAACAAGAAAGTTACACAACTTGGTGAGTTGTGCTAGCAGCCGCCGGACGGAGATGCTGACTGAGGCAGACCTACTTTTCTGACCTTTACAGTGGGAAAACAATAATGCCACGTAAGACACAAACAGAATCACAGAACACCTTCACCACTGCAGAACAGAAGTCACCGACAACTAAGAAATATGCTGTTATTAGCATGTTTTGGCTAATGAAACTGAGAAGAGAAAAGGCTGAGACACTACAGTTAAACACCAACCCTTATTTTCCACCAGTGCAGAGTTAAACACTCAGTGTTTGCTCATGGATTTGAAGATATAAACCTGTCAGTAAGTATTAGAAACCCTCAGGATCACAGGGGGAGATTTGGAACAACTGAGGAAAACTCCGAGTGTTTCCAGGATGGAATATTCCTTCAGAATAGCTCAGCCTTTTCTTTTTCAATCTTTGTACGATTAAAACGTAATTCAACTTGAAAACCCTTTATCACCAAAGGTGTCTGTAAGAAAGACAAATGGCTTGTCCTGTTCATACAGCTTTATATCGTTTACTTGTTTGTTTTAAATATTCTCTCAGCTAAAATGTTTAACTTGGACTTCAGCATTCTTCCACGTTCTGCTTTGCCACAGATTTGGATTTGTTTTTGGATGAGAACACAGCGTTTAATTTCCCCCCAAGTTACATGGGTACTTCTGCCCAATCACAAAGAGTGTTGTGAGGAAAAGAGAATCTTTGTGAAGCACTCCTTCCAGATTAGCACTATCTCATTCGAGGACTGAACTTCCAGGCCGACAGACTCCTTCCGGGATGGAAGAGCACTTCCAGAGGATGCTTCCAATTCCTGGCAGAACACCACCCACACAGAAAAGCATGTTTGCCAAACCACTTCCAACTGCACATCTACCTGGCTTGAAAGCTCCTTGGCTCCGATTCTGCACACTGCAGAACACTGCATTTCCAGCAGGATTTCAGAGTATGCCCTATTCTGCATTGACAAGTGCTAAGTGTCCTAGCTGTTGGTTCCTTGGGATCTTAAACTCATTTTTAGAATGCTTGATACCTGCAGTTTCGTTTCCATTTGGGACTGCTGGAAAGCCGAGGCTGAATTTAGCACACATCTACAGCAAGCTGATTCTCTAAACACATATCCCAAATTAAAAAAAAAGAGTAAAAAATATATACATAAACATTAAAATTCAAACAAAATAAAACCATTTTCTCATAATTTCAGAAGAGCCTTTGTCTCCCTTGTAAACTCATCGCCTTCCTATTTTCAGTTTGTACTTCTGTAATTCAAAACATTTTGCTTTTGCTTGGCAGGCTTTACAAATTCAATTTTGTACGCCAGCAGTCACATACGCAGGCTGGGGCTTCCTAGTGGGTTGCTGTCCTGACTCCTATTATTTGAATTCCTTTCCATTTGACCTGAAAATCATGCAAAGTGATCTTGAAACAATATTGCATTAGTAAAGCTGCAAGTGAAACCCTCCAAGATTGCTGTGCTTTTTTGTCTACTTGTCTACTGCAAGTCATTCATATGGTGGTAGCAGTACAAGTCATTCATACGGTGGTGGCACAGCTTTTTCAACACCCATGCACATCTCTTTACCTTCTGCAGACAAATTGGTCACATTAACATTAGTGAAAAGTGCTGTTAGCATGAAGTGAGGCCTTCTTGATGCCTTCCCAACAAGCAAGACATTCGCTTGTTTACGTTGAATCAAATCAAGCCAATTGTATATAGTCACTGCAAAACTGTCAATGTAGTAAATCGGACCGGCATGCTTTTGGGTGGAAAGGTCAGGTGAAACATCTACAACTTCTCCAAAAAATCAGACAGAAAAAAAAAGCAAAAAAAAAAAGCATTAACTTCCCTTTTGGTTTCTCTCTTGCACTCAAAGCCTGGAGCAGATCCTCGTTACCGTGTCAGTACCCCAGGCACCACGGCAGAGGTAGGCTAAGCAGGGTATCTGTTACAGTTTACTATCACCGAGATGACTACATGTGTAAGAAGCACATTCTTCCCATCACTGCACTTACTCCATAAGGAAACCAGAAAGGGCACCAGGCCAACGTCTGGTAGTTAAGCAGACACACTATCAGGTTTCCCACATTCAAAAATCTCACTGCCAGGGACGCTCGAAAACTGCTTCCTACAGCCTGGGTGGCAGAAGGAAAATTAAGCAAAGCCTCGGCAAGTCCATTATTCTGCCGATCTGCACAGGGCTTTTAAGATTTTTATCTAACTGAAGTCTAGCTCTCAAAACACAGGAGCTTCCTCTTATCACCCAGCAGCTCTTTCATTTTCAGTCTCAGCTCTTTCATCGTTGTCCCTTGACAGAGCTTTATCTCCAACCACCCCTTTTCCGAAGCCCTTAAGATGTCCTAAGCAGTTTTTATCTATCTGCAAACACACAAAGGTTGCACCCGCTGCAGCCTTCCTCCCAGCATCTCTGCTCAGCTGTCTGCAGTGAGAAGCTCCAAGCAAGGACAGAAACTGCTGGTGAGCCTGGCATGCACCTCCTGCTCCTGCAGACTGCTCCCCAGCCCCAGAAAGCACAAAACCCACCTTCACATTCATCCTAATGTGACAGACAGCAACCCACTTTGACATCTCTTACGTAGGGTCAATTATGAGCTCCCAGCGTTTAAGATGAGGTTGCTACAAGAAGCTACCAGCAGCAGAAGGCTGGATGGAGGCAAGAATCAGTGTTCCGGTCCTGCACCAGGTGAGCTTCCGTGGTCAGCCCTCACAGAAAGGTCACTCTTCAAAACACCAGGTCTAGCCCCTGCACAAGGAGCCAATAAGCAGAGCAGAGAGGCCCTGACATGGAGTTCAGATGAGGTCCGTGCCCGGGGGAAAAGCCTTTGCTCAGTGCACAAACAAGGGAAACTCAGAGTGACCGGTCATTCCATGCCTGATGTTTCAAAGCAGGAGCAAAATAGTCCTGAGCAACAAGAGACGAGCACCAAACATGGCAGTGCACAGGAAACATAAAGTCATGTGTCTACAAAAACTCTGCTAAGTGATGAAAGAATTACAAGACATACCAGAGCAGAAATCCGTCTTTTTATGGCATTTCTCTGTAAAAGATCTCATTTACTACCATCCCTGGTATTCATTGCTGCATAATAACTTCATAATTGCGTGTCCAATTACTGCCACAGAGCAAGCAAAAGTGCTGGTGGACATTTACCTCACATTAGAGAGTTCATCACAGAAATTATGGGTTATTTCCATGCACGTGGCCGTCCAGGCTACTCTTGAGAGGTCAATTTTGTGCCGTCTGGTCCCAGGGCAGGTTCTGTTACTTACCCAGTTCATGTTTATACAGAATCTGGCCAGAAAGACACATACAGGCTTAAAGACCAGAGGGAACAAAGCTGATTAATAAAAACAAAGGAAGTAATCACAGTAGCCCAGATAATATGCAATGCAATCAGGCAAGCAAACATTCCTAACTGTATTTCTATCAAATAAAGTCACTGCTACTCCCTTGTTAAAAAGAGCTTTATTCTACTCTACAGAAAAGCTTTATGTTATTATTTCCTTCATAGTCGAATATGATGGACAACTGCAGCAGGAAGGCCAAGAACACGTATTCTACACCCACACCACAAACCCTGATCCACCAACGGCTGGGGGCAAGCTTGGGCTGGTAGAAGTAATTAAAGTAATTGTGATGATTCCAACATGTGTTTTGGTGGCTAATCTGTGTGAGGACAATCTCTCTGCCCAGGACAAGCTTCCTAAAGCATCTTGCATGGGACAAACCAGAGAGTGGGAAACAACAGAGGCCCGTGTAGAGCATGCTGGAAGCTCCTTCCCCACTGTGAGGCAGCAGCATTTGTAACACCCCCAGTCTGGCATCCTGCTTGGGAGTACCACCTGTGCTGAGGGTACCTGCTGCACCAGATGACCTGGTGGATCACACACACGTTTGAGGACCCAGTGCAAAGCATACTAAGTCAAAGGAAAGCTTCACATTTCTTCCAGAGAAAGTTGGGTTTAACAAAGGGTTGGACAACGAATATGGTTTAATTTAACTTACCTGAACCTGGCCAACCAGAAGACAAAAGCTAAGAATTAAACTAGCAAACCTCAAACCTGCTAAGAATTAAAGTAGCAAATCTCAAAATTGCCAATGTTCTGCCACAAATGTGTCACATATTTTAATCTCCTTATGCCCAGCAACTGTCCTGCTGTTAAAGATAACAATACTGCCCATTACATTCTTTCTGCAGAAGCTGCCCTGTAATCACTCAAACAACAATAGGTGACCAATTCAGCTTATGTGCGCCAACTTCAGTGGAGTGCTTAATTACAATGGAGATGCTTGCTTGCATAAGGGAAGATAAATGACAGTCAGTTATCTTAAAACTCACTTCTGATGTTTCTTTTCCTATTAATCATTTCTAAGACATCTAGGCAGGAACATTCACAGAAGAGCACTGCAAAACAGTTCCTTTGGTTACTATCTGTTGACACGATACATGCCTCCAAAGAAATGCTTTTCCAGTGCGGCCATCGAGTGCATCCTGACCCAACAATGGGAATCACAGCGAAGAATCACGGTGCTGGCAAACATCACTGGTGTTTAAGAGGCACCGGGTCCCAAGTAACGCAGTTGCTTCAGCTGCACGGATGTCACACAAGCCATCTGTTTAAATACTGCAAAGTGGTAATCTCCTGCTTTTGCTACTTTGAAACTGAGGAGGCAAAGGAAAATATTTGAATGCGCAGTCCTGAGGTCAGAGCTAAAGTTTGATTTGGGCTGGTTTGGATGGAGGAGAAACGTCCAAGAACAATTCACTGATTTACTTTATTTCAGAACTTGGCACACAGCTTGGACCAACTTCAACACACGACGACAGTGAGCCAGAAAATGCTACAGAAAGAGCAGAGATAGGAGACATCTGGACTGCGTTAGGAACTTAGAGCCATGAAGACCTTTAAAAATATTCTGTCCGTGTTGGGACTTCTCTTGTTTTTGTTTCAAACAATCCAAATGCTAAAACTGTTTCAAATTAAAAGTTAAAAAATAAAACCAACAAAACCCTCAAAGCCTCCCTCCCCCAAGAAGGGTGACCTAAGCCAATTACAAAACTAAAAACAAGGTTGTAATGATCTCAGATGAAATCCTACAGTGAAAGTGGTAATTTCCACTAATAATGCACCACTGCAAGCTTCTCCTGCCAGGATAGCAAGCGTGCTGCAAAGCGTGGCCTCTCATCATTGGTGTTCTTCCACTGGCACTGCTGTGCCAGACCTATCCAGAAAACACCAAAAACAGCATTGCTACCTGAAAGGCTCCCTTCTGGCTGAAACATCACGGTCATGGTTCTAGGATATAAATGCCAAATCTCCCTGCAGAACGGTCCTTTCACTATTCCCATCTCAATTCCATGCATTTGGCAGGAGTTGCACCGATCGTTTTCGAGCTCTCCAAATACAGCTCTGCAGATCGCAAAAGTGGATGCTGTCATTCTGGCCCTTTTCATTACCTTGTGTAAATCAGCTGCTCGGCCTTCACGCACCACATGCAGGTGTGCACACCTGCAGCTCCCCCACCTTGCTGCATGACAGCTCACACCAGGTTTGAGTGCAAAATCCTTACAGGACTCTCCCACTGTGAAAACTTCTGCTGGGGGTGGTTTCAGGACTACCTGCCGCTTGTGGGGGGCACGTTTCTTTAGCCAGCCAGCATTTAATGTGCTCCATACTCTTGATTATTTATACCAATTAATAGGACAGAGTCTCCCATTCTTCCAAGCGCATGCCTTGGCACAGCGAGGACTACTCTGCATTCAGCAGTGTGCATCATTTCCGGCAGCCCGGCTCCAGGAATAGAAAAGCAAGGAAAGCAAGGCAGCCAGATAAACAGATCGCTGGGATACCTGGAAACCCTGGAGATACTGCAGCTATTGTCGCTTTACACCTAAGCTCCTTTGAGGCGTTCTGATGATGCCAAATGTAGATTAAAATCAAGAATTAATGGGCTTCTTGGAAGGAAGGATAAATCACAGAATTAGGCTCATACGCAAGCAGCCCGGAGACTGAATCCTGCAAAGGACGTTTTTGCCTACACAGAGCACCACCCCATCCGACACAGCACCCCGTGGTGACGGCATTACATTTGTTCATCGCTCGGTGACACATCCTACTGAACACTATTAGTTGTGTCGTCTAAAGGTTCTGCAGTACTTCATAGGTCTGAGGCTGCTTCTACCATTTGCAGTCATTTGCAACAGTGAAATTTAAACGTAAACTTCCTCCCAACCCTATCGCAGCACTTTACATGTGGTGCAGGAGCTAAAATTGTCAGCTCTCGTTCAAAAGATTTTCTTGCAGAAGACAAAGAGTGCTAGGAGTACAAATTCGACCAAGCAGATACTTGCTAAAGGTTGCACATGTCTGCATCCAACTAACCTCCTGCAAACAGACCCAGGCAGTGAAGTTCTTCCAACCCAAAGGAGCTGGGCCCACAGGAAAATCATCCCCCCCATCCGCCATCCATCAAGGCATCCTTATTGCAGACTATTCCTTTCTGAGTTATACTGGGAAAGTGAAAAAGCCAAACTGAGGAAGGCAGATGCGGGCCCGAGCTCGAAAACCCAGATTTCATTTCTGATCGCTCCCCTCCCCCAGGAGCTCAGGGGTGTTTAGATGCTGGGCTGCGGTTTAAGTCCATCTGTGTTCCTCAAGTATAAACATCTTCATTGAAACCAGACTCATCCTGCACAGCCATTCATTTAGTGAGCTCATCTGTGAGAGACACGGACTGGCACATTTCTATGACAACCAAAAAAATTAAAAAAGGAGCAGCCTGGCACAAACGAAACAGCTTTTTACAGCCTCTCCATTGTTCCCAAGGCTGCTCTCTCCTTCTCCAGCATCTCCAGTCATCCTGGCTGCGCTGCCCAGAACATCAGCTCACCACCAAAGGTTCCTCTCTCCACAGAGGAAGAGGCCTTTCCTAAGATCCCAGTGCAGGGAGGACTGCTCTCAAAAAAGGAAAACAAAACACAACATAAAAGAATCAGAGGGAATATTATCCTAATTCTTGACTGAAGAGAGCCTACGCATCCATCCTGAAGAGGCAGTTCAGAGCTTACCAGGCCATAAGAGAATGAACCAACCGAGTCTGCCAAAAAACAAAAAAAACAATCCTTTTTTTCAAAGATGAATCCAAACAGCTTCTTTTGTTTGTGTTTAAAAGCTTTGCTGTGGATTAACTACTGATAAGGAACAGCAGAAGTACTGTTTTCTCACCATCAAGAACAACATAAACTCAAAACAGAATGCCTACTCTTGGAAACCATCATTCCTTCATTTGCTGGATCTCAATCTGGCCTTTCTGTCTTTACACTGAAGCACCCTAATTTGGGGGGGAAAAAGGACCCACAAAGGTTATTTCAGCGTAGGCAGTTGAGGCCAATGGTTCATCCTCCTTCTGCGGAAACCCAGACTAAAATCACCAGGGCAAAAATGAGAGTATGATGTGAAACAAGGATTTCATATCCCGATACACACATGATATAAAATCATCCCAAATTTTCGGTGAAGATGTAGGCTTCAGCTCAAAAAAAAATACACTTTCTTAAAGCACTGATCATTTGCAAGTCCACACATTTGAGCAGTTCAGCATCAGATAAATAAAGCAGCTCTTTCTCTGACACACACTGCCAGTCGATGCAGAACTCACACTGCACTTGTTATTCCATCCTCTCCGATCAGCTTACACAATGCATTAATTTTAAGTAATCATGATTGCTTTTTACTACTAAGGTATGGACGCCAAATCACTCCTAGTGATTCCCAACAAAGAGAAAGATGCTATGACTAAAACCAGAATGGACTCCCAGGATCTCGATGTGCCAACCCACCAATAATGCCAGAAAAATAACTTTATTTCTTTCTACCCCCATTCTCTCCACCTTCATTTTTTTAGACCTGGTCTTAACGCTGGCTCTGCTGCACTTGGGAACTCATCGGAGCATCCACTAAGCCTCTTTGTGTTCACAATGTGCCACGTGACCACAGAAATAATAAATCACAGGTATAAAGAGGGGTTTTTGAATCTCACAGAAACCTCAAGCACAGCTTTGTCTACAACGGTCAGCTTTTTCCTCCTGGCATCATTCAGAGCTTCCCAGTCACACACAGACCGTAGCCACCATCTCCGTGATCTCTGCCTTGACAGTGTTTTGACTTCGTCTTTTACTCACAAGTCATTCTGCTTAATTTGCTTCAGATATTTTTCCACACACGATTCAGAGCAGTGATACGCTGCCAGGGAAAGTACTGAAATGTTCCCAAAGGCATAGATGAAGGAAAACTCATTTATTAGTGGATCTGAAAGGTACTCCTCATTACTTAAGCAGCATGCCACAGACTAAGAATGTAGCTAGAGCGTTACAGCTGTTGCTGGTAAGCACAGTGTTGAGCCACACACCCCAAACCACCGTGAGCTCCTGGTGGAATTAGATGCCAGCAAACCAGAGGGTGTCCGAGTGCAGCCCTAAGGTCCTGGTTCTCCCATTGCCTCAAAGCACAGAGCTGCCAAAAAAGGCATCTCCTCTCCTCAGCGAGCTCCTCTTGGTCAAAAAATCAGATCAGCAGTCAAAAGATGTAATCAGCTTCAGAGTGATACACTTGAAAATTCAATCAGCATATGGGAAACTCAGCCTTTGACTCACTTTCTAGATTAGGAAAAAAAAAAGCACAAACTTTTTGACAAACAGCTATTATAGCATTAAAGTGTGTTCTTCCATGCAATATTTCCCATGTCATAAAGCCAATAGAGATAAAAACATCAGGATGAAGCAGCACCTTAAGAAGCTACATAATAAACTACAGCAAATGCCAGGGGACTCATGATGGTCCAGCGCTCACCTGGAATGGGCAACACAGCCAGAACCACAGGCCCTGAGGGAAAGCTAGAATTAGGGTACATCCCAAGGACTGACTATCACCCAAGGTAAGGCTGCTGTCTGTAAGTGCACCACTTCCCCCTTTCCAGTGTAAATCTGCAAGCGCTGGGCTGCACTGTTTGTTTTCTGCTGCCTACACAACGTGCCAGATCTGCCTGCTAGGAACACGTTACTATCTACAGGAGAGTGTTCCCCAGTGATACATCTGCTGCTATCCACTCTGGAACAGGCAAGGACCACACAGTTATCACGTTGCATTTCCAGTTCTCTGTAGGGGTATCCTGTGCCACGTAGGCTCACATGAATATAGAGATATGTCACTTGTGAGACCAGTGTAATTGTCACAGATGGTTATCAGCTATAAACAGGAAGCACCCATCCTTCTGATGCTCATCACTGAAGCAACCAGCAGCAAACAGTTCCCTCCTCATCGCCACTGCTCACTTCTGTGCACTCAGAAGTGCATGCCTTCGTGCTGCTGCTGCCTCTGCCCCTCTAGCTGGCAGCACAGCAAGAAACAACTCAGGCTGCACAGCAACAGGTTCAGCACGGAACCACTTGTCGGACAGCCTACAGAACTTCTTTTCACATAGGTTAAGACTTACACAAAGCCATTTTTACCTACGTGGACGAGGAAATGAAGCGATGTGACGTTAAGCAACTTGTGAATATCTTCAATTAATGTGTTATGCATAACGGAGACTTCCAGGGAATTATCTGCAACCACGGCAGTGCCTCATTCCCACCGCTGTGTCCCTGAGAATGAGTCACTTCAATTCCCATATTCTTGCTGTGGGCAGAGAGCAAAGGACTATTCCCAGTCTTCCTTAGTCAGGCAGCGGCTGGAATCAAAGGCTGAAACTACTTGCACACAACTTTAAGTAGGGCTACTTTATTTTCTGCAACTATTTGAGCACAGTTATCTCCAACTCTCCACTCCTCGTGTTGATTAGGGCTTACGCAGCAGGAGATAACGCTCCCATCCCACCTTCTTCAGGGAGCAACTGAAGAGCGTGCCGTCCTTCGCATGGGAGTATGGCAAAGAGAATAACAAACAGTACTGAGATAACCTGCAGCTCCTGAACGGCAGGAGGCCTGCAAGCAGCACACCCCCAGCACCCAGCTGCATTTCAAACCAGCAGCAAAGCTGCCCTGGCCCAGGATTAGGGCACAGAATGAATCCTAAGATGAAGGAGAAACAGAACAGCAAAGGCTGAAGAAGACAGCATCACTAGTTCACCCTGGGATCCCAATGCACAACCAAGCTCAGCACCATCCTGCAGCGAGACCCTGGGCACTGCTGCTGTTTCCAAACATGTCAGTCCTTTCCAGAAAGTCATGGGGAAATGAAAAAAGGGAGGAAGAGAGCTCTGAGATACGCGATATGCATCTTACTGATCAGTCACACAAAAGGGCAGAACATCAGCTACTCACACGTCAGGGCTCTCCCACGCAACTCAACTCCTCACTGCAATGCTATGCCAGTTTAGAACAGGTTTCTTCGTTACTGAACTGCTCTGGGGTCACAGAGGTGGACTGTCACTGCTTCCACACACTTAGGGATACGATAATTCTCACCTAGAAGTATTTTTGCCAGAAGAGGCAGAAAATCTGTGTTACAACTTGAAGAAAGCCTTTGCTGAATACAGCTTGTAGTCTGTGCATGTGATCTGCAAACTAGAATCACTGGAATTTTAGGCCAGGAGGGTGTCACTGACTAATGAGGATTCTCCCTTCCCTCTGGAGTGTAGGTTTATAGAGGAAAAAGATCATGTTCTCCAGGCAAGTTTACACAAAATGATTCATCTCTAGCCAGCTGTAGTCAAGACATCTGCTTGCTTCCACTTCACTGCAGGGAGATTCTTCCCCCTCACCTCCAAAGGAGGCCAAGATTATATCCAATCATAAAAAGAAAACTTCAGCAATTTCAGAAATGAAGGCAGGTAAACAACACGGAAACTCCAGACGCACCTCGGCCCTGCTTAAAGCACGAAGCACACAGTGAATACTGTGCTGATGAAGTGCTATTTCATCAACAGCCTATTCACTTCCACGCCAAGACATCACCTCTGTACCCTGTGGCTCGCACATGCAGCTCTGCCCGAGTACATGAAGGTATTTCTTTGTTTTGAGAATCCCTCGCACATTCCACATGGGATCATGCAGACAGTCCTCATGTGGTCAAATAAAGTTTGTGAACCCATGCCTTTATAGCTTTTCCATATTAATCTGCACTCTGGGCATATATCCAATTAAAGCCTCATGTATAGATCACTAGGTTACTAACTGGCTTGCATGCTCGGGGGGAGGGGAAATAACAAGCTCATGACTGCACAATTTAACACTGCCTGTGCTTTCACTTTTACATGCACGAGTCTTTCTTAATCTAGTCTCGCCATTAATAAAGAGTAATAACATTTGCTGAAGAGAAGCTCGGGCCCCTGCGTGCTGGAACACGGTGGCTAACGCTGAGCGCATCTACATGAATGCTAACTCCAATGCAGAGACAAGGTCTTTTCACAAACACGCTACAAAAACAGGAAGCAAAGGGGAAAACTTTGCAGTGTTTGGAAACAGCAGAGCATTGTTTGTACAGGATTTTCTTACCAATGCAAAAAAAATCTGGCAATGTGAAATCTGAGCACAGCGAGAGCCTCGGAGCAGACACAAGGGTCTCAAGACAGCAGCGCTCACAAGATCTGCAGGTACACACTGTACAGGCAGGAAGATGCACAGGGTGCTTTATTTTTCCTATTTCTTCTATGAAAGTCTGACAAGTAAAGAGACACAACCTCCCAAACGCTTGACGTTAAAGCTAGATAATGTAACACAACATTGCATCTTTATCTCAGTCGGAGTGAGCGCGATAAGTGAAGAGGCACTAGGAAACGCATAATCCACTGCATTTAAGCATTTCCATCATTTTTCCAGCGGCATTCAGAAGGGCTGGCAGACAGCAGGGGCCTCGCAGGCTGCAGGCTGTGCAGCAGGGAAAGGAGCTGGGCTATGGACTTCAGCCCCACACAGTGAGTCACCACCATCACGGCCAAGCAAAGGCACACGCAGCCACCACCTCGGAGACTTCTCAGCAGGAGCACACAGATCCCAGCCCTACTGCAAGCTGCTTCACATCGACCTTTCCTTGCATTCTCTGCCACCTTCAACCCACTCAGACATACCAAACGGACAGGTAATACACAAGAGCTAGCACTGCCCCAATCCCAGCTTAGGCCGGGTATAAAACCCACCAACCCAGGCCTTGTCCTAGAAACAGCTTGGGTTCAAACCAACAGAGGATGGCCCTATTCAGGAGAGCACCAGGAAGGGCTCGGTGCTTTCCCATGTCGTCCGCCTCCACGAGCGAGCAGCTTCATACATGGTCAACTCCCACGGCAGATTTGATTTCACCAGATTTAAAGTACATTAGTCAATGCAAGTCACTGGGGACATTCGAAATAACTTGCAATAAATCAGACGAGATTAATTTCAAGGGAGGCAGTGACGTAGCACTGAAAGAAGCATACGTTAGTGTTAGAAGAGAAGACATGAGGAATATTTCTAAATGCCAGTAACTTTTTCTCCATAAACGTGTGACAAGAAGGCATTATGGTCTTCAGACAAATGCCGGGATGCAAAGGAAAAGTGGTTACCTAGAAAGGGTATGTCAATATTTAATACCAAAGTGCATGTCTGGTCCTGCACGCTGCTCCTCATTTCAAGCCTTTCCAGCTTTATTTCCTGCTTCATTCACTGCAATCACAAAAGATGAATTATCTAACCTTACAAAATGTGTTTTCAGTCCGACCAGACATGCTGACTGTGTCTGTACTTTCACCTTCAGTAACAAAGTTCTGTGCCAGCACAAGTTTTATGTTTTTTTTCAACGTCCACATCATTGTATTGCAAAGCAGCAGTGATTGTCAGTGCCAGGGCTCCACTCAAGCCTCTTGTGCCTTGGGAGAGGAAAAAGAGCCCCTTCTGCATCCATGGATGTCAGAGGCTCTTTGACTAAAAATGTTAAAACTTTCCTCAAAAGTCACTCAATGGCAGTGACAAAAAATATGGGTCTGAGATAACAACAAAGAGCTGAAAGAAGAACTAAACAAAGTAATGACTAACGACTTGCTCTTTTGTAACGTCTTTCATCAGTGCTCCTCAGTTCCATATGCTGAGAAGGAAAATATTCTGCATGTGTTTTGAAACAGAAAGGACTCGGAATTGTACGTGGAGCCCTTAGTGCACAGCTGGAGCTGCTATCCCTTTTGTAAGAAGCATATGAAGCAACATCAGTCCTCCTGCACTGAAAAAAAAAGGAGCTTTAGCTCCTTTTCCAATCCCGTAATCACGGCACCGTAACACCTTCACTAAAGGTAGCAGTTTACAGCAACTGCATGGATTTTCTTCTGGTTTAAACAATGACAGAGTTATGTCTGTAACATGATGTTTCTTTCTCTTTTCCCAGACATACAAATAGCCCTCCCTGGTCTATGCTGTTCTCAGATAAGGAGCACTGTACTTGCTACATCTTCCAAAAGCCATCAACAGTCAGTTCGTACCCAAAATACAGACATTTGGCTGCAGAACAGTACAGCAAAGACAATGGTGGATCTCATTCAATAAAGCCCATGGAAGCAGATGGAAATCTATGCTGCAAAAGCAAATGCTGCTGTTCTTGAAAGTCAGTTCCCTCCTCCCAGTGTCTCTCAGAGCTGGGACACTGAAGGAATGCTCAGATAGCAGAACACCATTGGGGCATCCTGGAGATGGAGCATCCTAGGGAGCCTCACACTCACAGCTCTCCGTCACCAACACCCAATGCCCGGTTTGGCATCGTAACAACCAGGGCAAAGAAAGCTTTCCTTGTCCAACAGTCTCTCCAAGCTGTCAGGAACAGCTCAATGCTCAGATCACCCACTGGAACAACAGATCTCAGCTCGAGGGGAAAAGCCTACAGATTTGCATCAGTTCGTACCATTTGAGCCCAGTGCATAGACCCAGTAGGTAAGAGGCCACACAACTTTCTACTTTCAGTTTCCATTCTGTTGACAGCTCACAGCACAGTAGAGGAAAACATGTTTTGAGATGCCTCTGCAATCATATTCTTCTCAAACAATTCCCAAATTTAAGAGCTCAACCTCAGGATGTTTGAGTATTAAACGCTAGGCATGAGAAGGAGAGCAAACTGCTGATCGTTTTTCATCACAACACTGATTCTATGGTACCTTTGCAACATCACTCTCACGATGAAAATGCCAGCGCAGTCGAGGTTTCCCTGACTTACTCCTTACTCTTCTGAAATCAACCTTAATATCCCCTAAAGTACAAGTATAGTGGTAGGTTGCCAGAAGAGACTACTACAATAATGTACAAAACACACACGCAGCAAGAGCCTTGAAGTGATTGCTCCTGGCTCCCCAGCAGGTACTTTCTCTGCAGGAAGACTGAAAGGCACTAAGAAAAGCACAACCCTGCGGGCCACATTCTGGTGTCACTCTCCCACACCTCTACTGATTTCTTATGACATTTACAAACATTAAGAATATAAGTGGCTATAGACATCAGAAGAGCCCACGTGGCCTGGTGGCCAAAGACTCTTCATTTCTGTTCCAACCCCACCTGATTTATCATAAACATTACGTCAAGGCATTTGAGTCAAAGCTAGCAGGAGATGCCACAGGTTCCTGGCGTCCCACTTAGGATGCTACAGGGGCAACCATAGATGTACCTCTCCCAAGGAGCTGCAGGTAAAGCGTGAACCGATGGCAGCAGACATTGTCTGAGAAGTGTCATCTCTGACTCCTTGCTTTCCCGGGTACAAAAACATTGACCAGAATGCCTTTTGAGTTGGACCACAGCAAAGTCAAAATCCAAGCATTTGCAAAACTGAAGCACTACGCTACATCCAAAAATCACATATTCTGATTGCTTCAAGGGCCAAAAATAATCCTCACTTTTTATTTTCGTTGTTCACAGAAGGTCAAACATTCATATTTTTGGGAAAGAAAACTTATACACCCTTAGCATTTTGATTGAAAATTTGGATTTCACTGGGCAATTTCCAGAGCAGTGCTTTAAAAAAAAATAATAGCAGTTTCTACTTCACTATTAATAATGCCCATGCCTGAAAATGGATAACAAAGTCATCCTGGTCTTATTTATGTGCTTGCACAGATGAAACAAGAACACAGCCTGCTCACAATACACACTAACTGTGTTGAAGTAGCAAACAAAAACCTTTGTGGTGCAACAGAACCCCATTACAACAGGAACCAGACTGGTAAGAGACACCTGGTGACCCCAAAAGCTTATATTTAAATAGCCAAAACAGACATAGGCTGGGAGGAAAGGAACTCTGCCTTCCAAACCACAGCACAATCACAGCTTCAATGCTGAGAAAATTCCAAATGTACTGTTGGGAACACACCGTGGATACCTTCAAGCAGTTTATGAAAACGAAGAGTTTTATTTTTAAAACCATCCTGCACATGCATTTAGCTAATTCATATGTTTATAAACAAATAAAGTATGAAACGACTTTGTTGATTGCAAAATTCTTGCCTTATATTTGGGTTGACATCACCAGAAATCTGACCCAGACAATATGCATACCTATTTGTGGACACATACCCTTCAAAAATGAGCGTAACTGATTGCTAAGAGAAAAAAATGTTTCTTATTACACCTTGCAGACACAACTTCAAGGCTTAAATATATATATATAAATTATGGATTTTCAAAAAAAAAACTAAATATCTTACATTCACCTTTCTTCAGGCAATGTTTATTGCACCACAACCCTACTGGATAATTAAGTGCCAATACATTGCAGCAGATTCCATGTTTTTTCCCCAGCTTTGCAGGATACAAAGGTCCAAAATAAATCTTTGATCTACTACACCTTGAAGGAGGTGTTCAGTGCTGTCCTTGCCAGGGCTATTAGATTCTGGTGAGCAGTCCTCGTGTCCTCAGCCACATTTTTTTCCCATAGAAGGGAGTCACATTACTGACTTCCCTCCGGGATAGTGTTTGTGGCATGAAATGGGTCATACAGCAGCAGTTTCCATACGGTTCTATCTCACAAGGGTATTTCCAGTAAGCCTGTCTCCTGCAAAAGAGCCATCCACCCAAGAGCAGGTTTTTCAGCATCTACAGGTCCATCAGCCAAAGAACTGGGGCTCTATTCTGTAGAGCTGCACTGGCCCGGTCAGCCCAATGCGACAGCCACACGCAGACCTCATTGAGCCCCTCATGCTGCCTGGACCCTACATCCTACTACAGATATTACAGGCAGCGAGTGGTGATCCCCCTCCTCACATTACCCCATCAAAGCCAACAGAGCAAGACAACAATGTACATCACTGGGTGTACTTCCAGCTCAGATCTGAGTCACTGCAACCTGATGAGCTTCTTAAGTTCCATTAAAAACAGGTACATGTCTAGTAGACACACTTAACTCCATACTTTAATCTGCTGTCTGGCATCTCATTTCCTTTTGCATTTCACACTCTATGGCTCTGTCCCATCAGTCATGCGACAGCCCAAGGGCAAAGTCAAGAAATGACTGTAAGCATGGGAAAGTCAGCACTGGTAACTCTGGGTGTCCCCAGGCTTTGAAATAGGGCCCCCTTTTCCCAAATGGGGAAGGTATTTTTAAATTCTCCTAGTTTTTAAGCCCATGAAGCAAAGGCCTTTTAGTTTAGCATCTGGTTCTGACTTTATGTTTTTCTCTGCAACCACAAGAGCTGAACTTCACTCACCACTGACGTGCTCAGTTATAATGTATGCTTTTCAATTGTCTTTTCCTTTTCCTGGTATTGCCCCTGCATTCTTCAATATTGTGCAAAACAGGAAAATTTTACGCAATGATTTAATAATACATTGTTTTTGGCAGCAACTCCAGCCTTCCATGTTTCCCTCTCTTCTTCCTCAGCCGTTTGGTGGAACCCTGCACTGAAACAGATCAGTTCCCCAACCCAGTTAAAGAAAAAAAGACAAGAAAATCTGCAGAAAGTTCCAATAGAGTGAGCAAGTGCCCCCCAACCCAGTTCAGTTTTTCTCAACATGACCCCAAGGAAAGGTTATTTTACTGAGGGCATACCTGTGCACAAGAGCTCCATGTAGATTATGCACACTAAGGTATCAATCATCTTCCGATATGCAATTGCTTATGAAACTAAACACACATATCTATAAACACATGCAGACACAGAACAAAACCAATGCAACTAGCAATACTCAAAACATTAACCAACAAGCCACAGACTACCTATGCAACCCACAGTCTAATTACTTCTAAAGAATCCAAAATGCTTGAACTAGTTGAGGTAGATCACGTCTTCCATAAATCCTATGTGGGAAGTTGAGCAAATCCTATTCATCCAGTTATGCTTACTAACACAGAAGACACAAGGAAATGAGAGAAGCCATTTTACTGTATCACGTTAAAACTCACCTGTTATTTAGGAAACTGAGATGTATAAACAAACAATGTACGATAAATTAAACAGTTCCAAGAATCACTCCTCCCTACGTACTAAGCCTGCCATCTTTTTTGTCCAAAAGCTGCCCTCGAGGTACACATTTCTACCCATGGCTTTGATGGGGACCAAGGCTTCAGTCTCTGTAACAACACAAACCTGAGTCTGTCACTGGGGAGTTTGGTACAGACCAGGCGCTCGGCTGAGCCTAAGACCTCTGACAAACTACGCGCTCTTTTTGTGCTTTGCACATTCTTTCCTAGAAGGACTGCTCCCAGGCTTTGACGATCCCGCAGGCTCTTTCCACCTCCAGCTACCACAAAACAAACAAGGCTGATCTCACAGCCCCACAAAGGGATGCTGAGCTCCGCCGGTCCCTGCAGATGCAGGATGAGGTCCCCAGTGTGCAGCAGAGCAGCTCCTCCTGGGCACCGCTACCCCACACGGTGCTGAGCACCGCATCTTTGCTCCCCAGCCATAAAGAAAAGTGAGGCAGAAGTATTTCTGAGTATCCCTTCTATTTATGCTCCTAAACACATAAAATTTACTGGCTGTGTATTAACGCTAACAGCCCCAAGAGCTCTCACTCTCTCAATGAATGTAGCTTCTGTTTCCATATTTTATATAGGTTCTGTAACATATAAACGCATACCTTAACACTACTGACGTGTAAATATGCTTTTTAACTGCTGTAGGAACTATATGTTCAAAGGTGTGTTTGATAGGCATTAAGCAACTTTGAAGAAATACCATTTTAGGTTTTCCTATGCCTAGCTGTGGGCTGAGTAAAGCAAGTTTCTCACAGCAGAGCAAGACCCCATTAAGTCACCAACAGCAACGTGGGGTTTGGTAATGCACACACATGCCTGCCTTTACCACACAAACAGATTCTCACCTTCAGCAGCACAGATAACAGGGAGCAATTTGTCCTGACTACTCAGAGAATTCTGACTTATCCCTGTGGCATGCCAATGACAAGATTCATTGCTTTCCTGATAAGCCCAGAGAAAATACCTGATCAATGGCAACGGGGTAAGGAGCACATACACCCCAAACCTACAGCTATCACTTCTTGTTGAATGCAAACAACCACCGCCGGTATAAAACAATGATAAATATTATCTTAGAACATAAATTAACATCCTATTGCTGTGCTGGATTGCAAAGAAGTATTTTAAATTGCTTCATTATTTATGCACTCCTATTTGCTGCGTGCGTAACGATGGCAGGCCCAGCAGGCTCATTTTAAGCCCCATTCTCAGAGCCTCATCAATAGCCCATGACTGAGGTCAGCACTTGGTTTACTGAACAGACTGTTTACTTTTTTTATTGTTATTCTAGCTAATTCATTATCATTCTGATTCAGTCTGGATAATGGTATGATATTCCCTTTCCAGGAAAGATTTAAAAGAATTCTCCTTATAAGACTGTTTTGAAACTTCAGAGTTCTGCATAATGCTTCCCACTTGAGCTAATTGTTTTTCAAGGGAAATTTAATTTTAAAAAGCGTGTTTTTCTAACTAATGGGAACCTGCACTAAAGTAAACAATGAGTCTGCCTTGATAGGACTTTTTGCCCTATCTTTGTAACAGAAGGAAGGAAAGCCATGTAACAGCACGCCGAAACGCAGGCAGCAGCAAAATCGTTGGATTTTAAAAAACAATTAGAAGACGATTTTCTACTCCACTTCTCCTATTTGAAACAGATCGTCCTGCCCTGCCTCATTTAATATTAATTGTGTATGTTCTTTCCTCTAGAAGAAAACATTAAATGCAGCTCCCTAACTCACGTTCTGGTGTCAAGTACACTTCCCATTAGTTATCGTGCCAATAAACTATTGTTCTCACAGATCATCTTTGCCCTGGAAATAATGTAAGATGCACTCCAATCTTCTCAGGTTTGCCACCGGCTTTGAACACAACGCTGAACTCACCTGCCCAGGAGAAACCTGGAAATCTGAAATGAGCGTGAAAAGCCAAAGTTTCCACCTCCTTGAGGGACATTAATGAGTAACTTCATGGTTTTAATTATGTCTTATCTTCCCAGATGGGAATTAGAGAGGTCATCCCCAGCCAGCAAAAGTGAATTGCTTATTTATTCCTTCCTTGTCTGCTGCACGTACATACATACCGCAGGGCCTCCTGCCAATCCCGTACCTTAAAACCCACTGTCCTCAACATCTGTTCTCAACAGCTTACCCTGCTGGGGCAAGAAAAAGCAGGAAAGAGAAGAGTAGAAGAGAGGCATGAAAGGGACAGGGCAGAAGGATGTCAGAAGTTCAGGTTCACCTGTCACCTTCAAACCACTGAACATTACATTTTAACATCGCCGCTGAAGATTTGATTGTTCTTCAATAACAACAACACCCAAAAACGCAGAAGGAATATTAAATTGGATTTTCTTCCTTTGTTTTTACTATCGTTGCCCTTCAAGCTGCGCAAGGACAGATTTTTGTGAAAAAAAAATTAGCAAGGGCAACACTTTTGGGTTTGGGAAGTGTTTATAAAATAAACTTCATTCCTCCCACGGAGAAGAAAGTCAGATTCATCCCTAAGCAAGCACATAAAGTTTGTAAGTATCAAAATTTCCTACTGGGCCTTTGGCATTTAATTAAAAATGAAATAAAATGAACCAAAGCAATGCAGATTTTTATCTACCTACACTGAGAAATAATACCCTTAAACAGAGCAGGAATGGAAGGCTGGGCAGGATGGAAGGCTACTGGTGAAACTGCGCTGCTTTTAAGTAACCAGTTCTTTGAGAGATGAGAAACCCAAAGGAAACGATGTAAATCACATCAAGTACCGACACCTACACTGTGGAACTCCACAAGCTCATCTGTTTCCATGTAACTGAACCCTCTACCAATTCAGAACTCCGCTGTCAGTACTGCTCTCAGATGAGCATGGGCTTATTTTAACTGAAAGACGTTCGTGATGATGCCAGAAAAAACGTTTTGTAAAGCAAATTCATTTGTCCTCTCCGTGCTTTGCTAAAATGTGATGTCCCAAACACTTGTTCCACTGCATTCTTGCATGGTGCTTCTTTAAAGAACGCTATTTTGTCAGGCACAAAACACATCACTGCTGAATCGAGGCTGGGAAGTAGCCACCTCTTGCAAAAAAGCTGTAGGTAGGGTCTCAATATTCATGCTGAGATGTGGGAACATACTGCATTCACCAGAAAAAGCAGCAGTGAACAACCCATACACAAACGAGAGGCAGCTCCTGCTCCACAGCCCCCGAGCTAACATGTAGGAGTCTGCGTGGAGAAGACCTCCATTCAAACACACGTTTCAGGTGACATTGAAAAGGGCAGAAAATGCCTGGAATCACCCAGTCACCCTTGCACTGTACTCACAGACATCATCTCCCAGATCTGGATTTAGGTGTCATCACCGCTCCAGCTTTCAAATGCAAAACAAAGTGATGTTATTCTCCTGTTCAATTTTATTCATGTTATAGAGAATGCAGTAAAACTCGTCGTGCCAGAGGATTTGCAGAGAGACGATGTGAAGATTAATTAGCAGCTGCTCATAAAGCACCCTGGCTATGGAAAGCCCTGTGTGTAAAAATGACCTTGTTATCAGAGCTGCTGAGCGCTCCCAGTGCTCGCCGTCGATGGAAGGGATGGATATTTTCCTTCAGCCCTGTAAAACCAAATCAATTGCATCTCGATATCTACCTACGGCTCCGGGAGGTTCTGGCCTTGTGCCCGTCCCCCATTTCCACAAGGGGACCACACGTTTTGCTTAAGTCACATCTTTTCATCTCCAAAAAAGAGGAAGATGGAGATATGGTGGAACCAAGACACCTGCTGAGCACACCGTGCTCACCTTCAGGTAACACGAGAACACACATCACACCCCACTCCCCCATTTACTTCCTACAGAACACAGACAGCATTTCAAATACCAAAGCACAGATATCCCCGTGAACCACAGCACTTACTCAGAAACCCAGCATTGGAAAAAAAAAATTGATAAGGCGTAACACCGAGCACAGAGAGCCCTGCTCAACAAAATGGAGCCTGAAACGGTACACGCAATGCTTTGCTATCTACTCGCTCCTTCTTTGCCTACAACAATTAGGAATGCCATCGCATTAATTAAAGCACCACCCTGCAGGACTTGAGAAATCTTTTGGGGGATGATTTCTTGGGTGGCAGCTCTGCCAGCGAGCAGAGCTTGGCGTCTCCTGCACAAACACAACTTCATGCCTAAGTATTGCTACACTGCAGAGATCTATGGCTGGAGCACCATCACATTTCTTTGCTGGTGTCCTCCTGTGCTCAGACACAACCACCAGCTGGGGATGCTGCTGGGAAATCACCTCAACCCCACCACATCCAACGTCCCCTCGTGCTGATGGAACCTCCTTAAAACGAGGAACTGCAAAAAACTACTCATGCCCACGTCTTCTGGGGCCTTCCTCCTGCAACACTCGCCCAAGGCTTCCTTCTCCTTCATACAGCACTTCTACAGAGCAAAGGACCACATGCCCTTGCAAACACCCCCAGCAGCACGGCGCAGGCAGTACGGAGGTGTCAGTGTGGCACGAGGAGCACCGTGAGAACGGGCAGCTGGCCTACCTGCAGGCACAGCACGACGGGACGCGTGTCTGCAGGGCCATGCAGGAGGGACGTGTGTTTGTAGGGTGATGAAGGAGGGATGTGCATTTACAGGGCAATGAAGAAGGGACTTTCTTTTATTTGCAGGGAGGTGCGGGAGGGCATATATTTGTAGGGTGATGCAGAAGGAACATCTGTTTGATGTGCAATGCAGGAGGGGAAGTGTATGTGCAGGGTGATGCAGAAGGAACGTGCGTTTACAGAGCGATGCAGAAGGGATCTGTATTTGCAAAGCAATGCAAAAGGGACGTGTAATTTGCAGGGTGATGCAGAAGGGACACGCGTTTGCAGAGAGATGGAGGGGGACCACTCGCTGACGTGAAAAAATCCAACCTCCTCACACTAGATGAAGCCCATCTCCATTCACCCTGCCCGGGAACCCACACAAAAGCCAATGCACATTGATATCACGAGTGTCCTATAGGAAGCCCAGAAGGAAACCATTGAGAAAAACGAAGCATTCACATACGATGTAAAAAAAAAAAAAAAAAAGAAAAGAAAAAAAAAAAAAAAAAGGAGAAATAAAAAGGGAGGAGGGGGGCACAATGGAAGCGCAGCCCGGTCAGAATCCGCGTAGAGCCGCGCGCTGCGTTAAACGGCCCTCAGCCCGAATTGGGGGTTCGATCCCCACCGACGCGGAGCCCGGAACCGCACGCGGAGCCCCGGAGCGCGCTCCCGCGCCGCGCCCGCGCGCCGCCCTGGGCCCATTGATTGCCGGGGGCGCGGGGGCACAGCGGAGAGGGGAGGTGGGCGCCGCAAGCCCGAATTAACGGCCAAAGCCCGGCACGGAGCCGTGCCGCGACCCCGCGCTTTCACCCCGAAGCGCGCGTCCCCCGCTCCACTCACCGTGGCCGAAGCGACGGCGCTGTCCGCCAGGGTCAAGTGGTGCGGCTCCCACCGCCGCAGGAACTTGGAGGTGAGGATCTTGCTGAGAAACGTCCGGGGGTGCCGGATGACGCACACCTGGATGTCCCCCTCCTGCAGCAGTTTGTACCTCATGCCGTTGCAGTGCAGCAGGGCCCGGCGGCACGGCGCGGCTGCGGGGCGGGTGCCCTCGGGGCCCGGCGGCGGCTCTGCGGGGTGCGCTCTGCCGTCCTCTGCGCGCTGCCCGCGGTCGCCGGAGCCGCCGCCGCTGCGATCCATCGTGGCTGAGGGGATGGCGGCGGGCGGAGGCGGGGAGAGGAGAGGAAAAGAAAGGAGATCCGACCCCACGCGGCGGGCTCAAAAATTTAAATCGAGGAGGAAAAAAAAAATAATTAAAAAATTAAACCAAAAAAAAAAAAAAAAACCACCACGAAAAGAAACACAAAGCCGCCGGGGAGGGCGAGGGAGCGGGGTGCAGGGGAAGCGATCAGAACCCGAATTCAAACTTCCCCCTCCGCCCCGCGGCGGGGCCCCGCGCCGCTCCCGCAACGCCACATCCACGCCCGGCTCCCGGCGGGGGCTGGAGACAAAAGGCGGCGGCGGGGGCTCGGCGCGGGGCTGCGGGGCGGCCGGCCGCGGCTCCTTCCTTCCCCCCGGGGCGTGTGCGCGACAGCGGGCGGCGGCGGGCGCGCGTGTGCATGTAGGTGGGTGCGTGGGTGCCCGCGCGTGGCCGGGGCGCGGGCGCGGATGTGTGTGCGTGTGTGGCGCGGGCGGGTTTTTGTGTGTGTGTGTGTGTATATGTGTGTGCCTCTGTCTGTGTGTGTGTGTCTCTGTGTGTGTGTGTGTGTGTGTGTGTGTGTGTGTGGTGTCCCCGCGCGCGCCGCCACCGCGGGAGGAGGCGGTGAGAGGAGAGAGCGCTGCCCACTGCCTCTCTCGCCGGAGCCGCTCCGGGCGCAGCCGATTGGCTCCGGCGGGGTCACGTGCCGCCCTTCCTGACGTCAATGGCCGCGGAGCCGCCGAGGGCAGCGGCGGCGGCGGCGGCAGCGGCCGCGCGCGCCGCTTCCCGCGCAACCCGCGCGGCCGCCGCGCCCCTCCCCCGGTCTCCTCAGAGGGGCCGGGGAGGGCGGTGCGGCCCTTAGGGAACCGCCCAGGGAAGGGCGGAGGTGTGTGGGCACACCTGCGCGCCCGCGGGGGGCAGCCCTCCGCCTTGAGGAAAAGGCTGTTGGAAAAGCGAAGAAAAAAGGCTTTTGTTGTGTTTAATCACGATAGATGTCCAGCTCCTTCGGCCCGCAGGAGCCCCGGGGCAGGCCCGAGGGTGGGGGAGGCTCTGCCTCAGGGCTGGGCGATGGCCCAGCAATCCAAAGGCCAAGGTAGTCTCAGCCTGTGGATCTTGCTCCCAGTTTCCTGATCTGAACCGCCACCCCACGACCACTAACGTGTATATTTCATGTGATACACACGCGTGTTACTAAACATTGGGATGCATCGCGCTGGGCACAGCTGAGGTCAGGACTTCAGGAGAAATGTACTGGGCTGCTTCAGTGCAAAAGTCAGAGGAAATCTAAATCTTAAACGTTGAAACTCATTGCTAATGGAAGGAAAGGCAAGGTGTGCAATTCCAGCAGAGCCCTCACCTGCCCGGGAGAAAACTCCTATCTGAAACTCACATTCACAGTGGGAGTCGCACAGTTACGAACTGGAGAGGCGAGCTGTGACTGGAAGGGTTGGCAGCTTTTGCCATCAAGCCTTTTGTGCTGGCGGCTGTCAGCGACAATTCCTGACTGCGTGGTGCAC
Organism: Gallus gallus; assembly: GCF_016699485.2. Taxonomy (NCBI): domain Eukaryota; kingdom Metazoa; phylum Chordata; class Aves; order Galliformes; family Phasianidae; genus Gallus; species Gallus gallus. The sequence goes on along the minus strand of NC_052542.1, from coordinate 15,174,469 downwards.
AGTTCTGAGCGTGTCCATCATGACTGTTGCTATAAAGCCATTGTGTTGAAATAGGCTTGCATCTGACAGCAGAATTGCTGGGTAAACGCTTTCAGCAGGGAAGGATTTTGTAACCTATCAATACTAGCAAACTCGGGGAATACTTTTGTTGAATGTCAGCATCAAAATTATCTAGAAAAGGCTAGGAAGGTGCCAGAGCACTTCTAAGTACCAGTCTCTAGAACAATTCACAGAATTGCAGGATTTGGCTACAGCTAGCAGAAAGACTCTCATTTAATGAGGGGAATGACACAACCAACAGGAAGACAAAAAATCTCTTTTGTAGAGGTTCAGTCTGTCCATATCTTAAAGCCCCGGTTTCCTCCTGAACTTCAACCAACCAGTCATTGTGTGCTAACCGTTACAAGCAGCTCCCACAAAGCTTTGTGTACCGTACGCTGTGAGGGCTGAATGACACACACGTTTACACAAATTAAATCAGATCTACCCATACCTGTAAATATGTGTGGATCTCCTATTAAGAAGGAAAGAAAGAAAGAGAGAGAGAGAAAGAGAGAAAGATTTATTTCCAAACTACATTTTGAAAGGACAGCTTTGTTTAGATGTAAGCTTTTCACTGCAGGAACTGTGTGTTTCTAGGAGTTCCTACGATGCCTGGTACAAGGGAGACCTGTTCTTGCCTGACCCACTGCACTGTTCTGGTACACACAATAATGGTGTCAATGGTAGGACTATTTGCACACACTCACCTACAGCAACACTTCCATCAGTCAGAACTGTAACTGGTGTGACTATTTTGGTGCAAGTTTGTGCAAACTAGCCACCTGCTCAAACCACTGCTTTAAATCTACCAGAATTGTCATCCCTGACAGCTGCCTGCCAATAGAAGGGCAGTATGCAAAGAGTCTGGTGGTTTTAAGTGAATTTCCTTGCAAATCATGGAAGAGGTTTTCAACTCGTGTTTTACGGAAGGAAACAAAAAAAAAAGCAGTGATCTACAGCAGCCAACACATGAGTTAGCTAGCAAAATCCAGGCCCTCTCTTGAAATCTGCAGCTTGATGTTGAAATTCACTGAGATATTGCAAAAGGACAGCACATCAGGCAGCACCACTGCTAGCGAGTCAAGGACACAGCTCCAGTCCTCAGCGGCGCTACATGTCTGCAGCTCACTGAATCCACGCTTCTAGGCTGCAGGTGATCTCTGAAGGAAATTCAGCACAGAACAGTAAGATCCAGGTATGAAATCTCACATTGCCTGCCAGCATGGGGCAACCAAAAGCCCTGACAAGGGAAATCAAAACACGCTGCTTGCTGAAACGTGCTTCAGCTATCCAGCCTGCAGCAAATGTGACCCAAGGCTGAGCACATTAAAACTAAAACCCCTTCTCATATTCTATATAAATTATTCCAAGCAGAAGCTGAATGTCTTGCCTTCCCTGTGTGAACAAAATAGACCTGGGAGTGTTGGTCAATGCTCAGTTGAACATGAGCCAGCAGTGTGCCCAGGTAGTCAAGAAGGCCAATGGCATCCTGGCTTATATAAGAAATAGTGTAGCCCGCAGGACCAGGCAGGCGATTATCCACTTGTACTCAGCTCTGATTAGGCCACACTTTGAAACCACGTTCAGTTTTGGGTCCCTCACTACACAAAAGACAGCGAGGCCCTGAAGCATGTTCAAAGAGGGGTAGTGGAGCTGGTGAGGGGTCTGGAGCACAAGTTGTATGAGGTGTGGCTGAGGGAGCCGGGATTGTTCATTCTGGAGAAGAAGAGGCTCGAGGGAGATGTTGTAGCTCTCCATGACTTCCTGAAAGGAGGTTGTGGCCAGGGGTATCAGCCTCTCTACCGTGTAACTGGTGACAGGACAAGAGGGAATGGCCCCAGGTCATTAGGGGTCATTAGGAAAAATTTATTCTCCAAAAGAGTGGTCAGGTGCTGGAACAGGCTGCCCAGGGAAGTGGTGGAGTCACCGTTCTTGAAGGCGTTCAATAAGTGTTTGGATGTGGTACTGAGGGACGTGGTTTAGTGGGGAAATGGTGGTGGTAGGTGGACACTTGGACTGGATGATCTTGGAGATCTTTTCCAACCCTGGTGATTCTATGATTTTGGCTCCGTGCAGCCCAACAGACATCTCGGCTATACGTGTACCACAGTATTGCAAAGTGAAGTTCGGGGGTCACTGTGTTTTTTTTTTTTTTTTTTTTTTAATTTTCTTTCAGGAATCTGATTTTTATGAGCAGATACATCAGTGTGTTAGAACAAAAACAACGTGACATTCTGAAGGAAAAGAAGATGGGTAACTTGTGAATACTGCTCAGTGCCAATAACACAGGCTGTAGAGCAGTGGGGGGCCTGGAAAACCCATGAGAAAACACTGGAGATGCCAAAATGTACACAGGGAAAAAAGCTGTTGCCTAAAAGCACCTTGTATGAGAGCATACCCATGCAGTGGCATTGTATGACAAGCTAAATGAGGGGAGTCAGGAAGCGATTGCAGCAGGGGCCAGAGCACTCTCCCCAAAGAGGATTAGCTGGATTTGTAGTATGGTTTCAAAGGGAAAGCTAGAAAGAGGAATAAGAACTCTTTACTCCACCTTTGCGTGATTCCTGATTTGTTTTACAGATTATTATGATAATAACAGTTCAGGCAAAGTCTTTCTCCAGTCCAATCAAAGAGGGAAGAAAACAAATCTGCTTCTGTTGTTTCACTGAAATTTTCTGTTGGAGGCTGTAAGGGCCTACTACATCCATACTTGCTATAGAAAAACAAAAACCACAATAAAACAAATCAAGAACCCCACTGCTATTGTAGGCTCAACAAGTCCCTGAGAGATATCAGTACAGAAATGTGAGGTGGTTTTGCCAAATAGAGAAGCAAGCACCAGGAATTCCCAACTTGTATTCGGTATCCGTTTAGACTCTTACACAGCAGCTGTCCCTCTCATATTTTAATCCTTGATGCATACTAGAGATAATGGAGCTTTCTTCCCTTATTCACAGAGGTGCTGTGTGGATTATGGAATTCGTTAGTCAATGCTTGTAAATTGCCACTGTTGACTCAGAGCAAATTCCTGCTATCAGACTCAGTTGTCAGCTCATTTTCATAACAATGCTGTATTGTTAAAAATACTTTTAAGCCACTCTTCAGTGAAACTGGAGAATACAATACACTCAGGCAAACATATAAAACATAAAAGGGATGCTGTATCAATAATGCTAGAAGTCCTGCATTTGAAGTTTGAGTTAATCAGTGTAGTGGCTCCTTAGGAAGGTACAGCAAGTCATAAAACAGAATTGTTTCCCAAAAGGAGCGATGGACATTTAAAACCTATCTAGGTAAAGATTAAAGAAACCACCCTGCAAGGAGCAGTTCTGTATTTGTCCCTGAGGGAAGGATGGGCTTGATTAGGGCACCATCAATCACAAACGCATAAAATTAAGATTGTATTTACAAGCATCTCCTACCCAAATTTCTCATCACCCACTTCTAAGCCTAGCATCAATTCTGGGAGACACCTCCACAGGTGAAGCCGTAAGAGGGAAATCAGACTCCAGTGTGACATCCCTGGCATTCAGATTTCTACTCCTCTCAAGTTTAGTCCATCACTGTGTTCTTGCTTTCCCAGCTGATGCCAATAACAGTATGGGGCTAACTGCGTGCCATGCAGACTCTGGTAACAAATATACCTTTGATTCCTCTCTGACACAATGCACACTTTTGTGTGCATGATGCATAAATCATTGCTTTTTTACTGCCCGTCACCATCAGATGTTCTGATACAGGAGTATGTAGGATGAAGCTGGTGGTATCAGTTGCTAGAAGGAGCCTGCCATCTGCTGATCTGAACAGTGCTCCAGTCTGACTTTTACCTGGTAATAGTAGGATGGAGCACTATACAAAGAAGGTTAAAAAAATGCCTGCGCTGAACCAGCATTAACAGACTTGCTGTGGTGAGGAATTTATTTAAGTGGAAAGAGGAAGTCTATATTCTCAAGTCTAAGTCTGAATGGGACAAACAGAAACAAAAAGGCAACTAAAATAAACTGACAAGTAGATAGGAAGGAAGTCAGCAGAAGATACAGAGGAAGAGGTAAGAGCCTAAAATTTCTTCTCTGCTTTGCTGCACCCAATTAGACAGTGCAGATAAGGTACCAGCTATCATTCTCCCACATCACCCTTCTAAGTGACAGCAGCCCTAAGTGGTAAACTTCTCCCTCACGCATTTCTTTCTACCTTCTTTTAGGGTCACCCATGTATCTGGCATGGAAAAAGCCCTGAAAAAAAGAAAAGCTTCCAGCGAAATTCATCAGGCTGCTGCCTTCTTTCCTTTAAGATGTACGTAAAAGCTTTTATTTGGCAGGACTTTGTGAAAAGTCACCGTTTCCGTTAAACTGTCTGCATTATTGTTACCTCATCTTCCCACCTCCAGCTAATACTTCCTATTCCATCAATTGGCCACATCCTAGCAGCTATTCCAAGCTGTGAGTGCTCATCAATCCAAAATACACTGTTAGGTATTAGCACTCATAAAACATCACATGTAACACAGAATAAGTATTACAAGTCCAAAGGAAATGGAATATGATGCAGGACTGTGGGCTTGCCACAGTAAGGTGACGTTTCCCCAAAACAAAGGAAGAGCAACTAAGAAAGAAAAAGGTAGTCCACAGATTAGGGAAGTGTATCTTCAGTCACTGAACCAACACTCTGAGGAAGTGAAATGAGAAGTAGAAGAAATGCTGAAAGTCTTGGATGTTTTCAGAAGACACAGGAAAAAAAAAGGCAGAATGTAAAAGTGTCAAGAGTATTAGCAGGATCAGTGTCCACAGATTGTCTGGTGAAGGAGGTGTCTTGGAGGACAAAAGAACAGATTAAATAACATCCTTAATTGTTCGTTTTATCATCATCTTATTACTAAATTGTGTGTTTCAACTGTTTAAATGCAATGTTACACAAAATGCAGCTGAAACTCTCCAACTGGCCCTCAGTTCTTTCCTAATGTTACATTTATATCAACAGGGTTCTGATGTGAAGTATGAACTCTCACCTGATAACAGTGCACACCTGGTGCTGGTGCCTTTGTTGTGCTGAGCACCTCCTAAATACATATAAAAGCAGTCCGTGGACAACGAATTCTAAAACAAATACAAAGGGCAGAGAGAAGCATCAATTTAACACACTTCTGTTTTTTTCATGATATACAGATTCCCAGATACAAGTAACCAAATCAGCTGTTGGGGCATGCTTTGGTAATTACACACCTTTTTATTTCTACCAGCAAAGCGTAGCTGGTTTCTTGAAAGCATAATCTCCTTGTAGTCTTGGTAATCTAAGGGGAAAATGAGAGAATCGCAATGATTTGCTTAGGTCAGTCCCCAGCTGACACGCAACAGAGCAAGATGATGACAAATCCACAGATTTATATGAAAAGAACAGATGGTCAGTAATGGTAGGTTTCACCCACATAGACAAACTGTGCTATATACCTACAAGAAATGCATCAGATATCATAACTAGGGGAAAAAGGAAAAAAAAGAGCGTGAAAAAGAATAATGATGCATATGGATTTTGTAGTGCCTAAGGCTGAACACAGAAATCAGAGATTCTGAGAAACCACACCATTGCAAAAGGGAGGCATTTTCAACGTATACAACGTTGTACAACGTTACGTCAGTGAATAAGGCTATTTTTTATAACATGAAAAAGGCTAAAAAGAACACACGCTGTTGGAGGTTTTTCTTAATGCTATAGCAAGTTTTAAAAGACAGGTAGAAAAAGGGCACTGTAGGAAAGAATCACCTATTTAGCACCAGCTCTTGAATCCTTTCGTAGGACCTTGGACGACTATGGATGGCACAGCTGAAAAACAACCTGCAAATTGGTTAATTCCATTAGCAGATTGCACCAACATAGGTATCAATTTACATTTGTATATCACATCCACACAGGTGATGGGAGGGGAGGGAGGAGCTGCGGGGGGGCAGTCCGTAGAACTGCACAGCTGGGCTGGGTTGTCATCAGCAGTAGCAGAATAAAGGCATTGTGTGTAGCAGATCTTGTTTGTAAGCACAGACCATGTGAGTTGGGCCTCTTTTTTGTTCTGCTGTCAAAAGAAAAAAGAGTCAGAGCAGTTCTAAACACTACCTGAATTTTGACAGTGAAACAAGAAATAAACTTTGTGAAGTTAGCAGGAGGTGTACTGCACAGGAAAGTGTGAGTAGGGACCGTAGGGTTGGTTTAATGGAATGTTTGGAGGCATCATAATATATAAATGATAGACTGAGGATGCAGGTGGATCTCATGGTTCAAGGACATCTAATGAGATTACAGGTAGCATAGCAGCATTTTTAAATGGAAAAAAAAAATCTGTATGAGAGCCATAAAGAAAAAAAGTTCAGCTAGAGAGCCAGCTTACTCCAGGCAACTGTTTGAATTAACTTCTCTCTTTAAGTGGGTGTGGGGGTACCCAGGTATGAGCCATTAAAGAACCTCAGTGTTTCCCAGTGCCCTGCACTCTGAGGCCAATGGGCACGCAGGAAGAAGCCTATTTGGAGCTGTACAGCTGTGTTTTGGGAATAAATGTTCCCCTGATTGTACACAGGACCTACAGCAACCCTGTACCCTAAAGCACCAACACACAGGCAGCTGGGAAAGGGAGCCACTTTAGGGTCAAAGAACTAACTTTCTGTTACTAGCACCTGTAAATGAATATCCAAATGAGAGTTATGGAAATCATGGCAGGCTCATTAGTTTCCTTTCATAGTTCTTCAGAAAGAAAAAAGGAAGACATAAGCTGCCCAGAGCAATCAAAGGAGGGAATTTAGGATGCAGTCTCTGGAATCAGTCATTGCCTGGGAAGAGGGGAGGATTTCATGCTGCCCTGTTTTCACGCTGACTTTGATTATGAAACTGTGTGGGTTCACACTTGGTATGCAGCTGTAGTTGCTGTGTCTTAGGATAAGCCAATTAGTCCAAAAGAGTGAATAAAGAGGTATCACCTTCAATATGTGGTGCTGCCACTGCTTTCCAAAATATCCTCCTGTGGGCACCGAGGCAATGTTTCCATTCATCCACCAGGAAAAATGCAGCCTTTACCCATCTGCCTGTGCCTCTGTGTATATAACTGGGTAATTTAATAAACGCTGCTGGGTGTTGATTTACGTCATCGTATCTCTATATAAGCACATCTCTGTGAGCATGCTGTCGGTTGTCTGTGAATGCTCATTGTTCGTATTCTGCGTGTGTATGTCTGTGTGCCTGAATGTGGTTTTGTTTAAATTTTTTCCCTAGAAAAAAAACAAGGAGTCAGACATTTCATGAGGTTGTTAGTGAAAGCCAAGGAAAGGAAGGAGGAAGACAGTGAAGGATAATTTACAGAGAAAAAGGGGTAGACTTGGGTACAGTTAATCATCTGCCTTAGTGTTCAGCAGAGAAGAAGGGGGAGTTCATTCCAGACATTAAAATGTCTCAGGGGAGGATCATATAGATCATGGTAGATGAGAGATAGGAAGAGTAAATTACCTAAGGGCTGACAAAGCAATGGAGCCAGATGTCATCTGATCCCACAGCAAGAATAAAAGCAGGGAGAGAGAACCTTCCCAAAGTACACCCAGGGTTTTCCCTTGGAAACTGTGGATAGAGATAGGAAAAATTACTTCTAACTCCTATTAGCGAGGCAGATCTCAAGGCAGATCTCTGGAAAACTGGATTCGTTTTGAACCCCTAACCTGGTTCCAGCTGTAATTCTGGCTCATAGGGGAAAGGTATTATTCTGAGTCAGAATGCAGAACAAAAGAACATTAAATCGAAATAAGCGCAGTTTCCCAACATGCCAGCATCCCTTGAAAAATAAGCCTCAATAATGGCCCAGGAACACTTTCAGAACATAAGTCTCCTCCAACCAACAGCAAAAGGGCTCCTACGGATTTTCCAGCTCCAGTGCCCAGATCACATTGCACATACAGCTCGTTTTCCTGCACTTAAACAATCGTGGGCCTGACTCACCGCCCCTTTGCTGTGGTGCTGGGCCAACTCAGCTGCAGCAAAAACAGCCGACCTCGGTGGCACCTCACCAGAGTAAACATGGGGCAGCAGCAGTGACCCGGCCCTGTGTGCAAGACGGTGACATTCTCCATTTCAAAGAAGAAAAATGCAATTCCTATTTCAAAAAGTGCTGTACATCTTAAGATTGTATGAAACTGAAGTGTCTTGATGTATCAGGAAAAAAAAAAAAAAGAAAAAGACTACAGGTTTTTTTTTGGCACAGGTGGCCAAGTGTTCAAAGGACAGCAGTCCTGTTCACACCCAGCCTGTCCTGGCCTTTGTGAGCCAAATACCGTGAATGCAAAAAACGTTTGTACACAAAGAGCTGGGTATGTTACCTATGTCCTCTGTGACATTTTGGCTGTGATTCAGCAGCACAGTACCTGGGAAGTACCTGGGACCTGCTGTAAATCCCCTGTTTGCAGACGGACCAACTCCTGCCCGGTGCAACTCTTCCCCATTGTGCTATTAGACACAAAGAACATCAGCTCGGACTGTTACATACGTTTCCTAGAGGAAGCAAAAGAAACAGAGGACATTGGGTCTGATATCCCCATGTAACATACTTCAGATGAAAGCTGCCTAATGACAATACTTCCTGCAATAAAATAGTACCCTTCTTCTCATAGAGAAGAGCTCGTCTGAGAATTTAAGACAGCTGGACACTCAGTAGCTTTCCTACAGAAATTCTCACTGAATTCGTAAACTTTGGATGATCCTTTTCAGGAAGCTTCCCCCACATTCCCAGCTAGGTTTCCCCTGATTAACATTCTCCAAGCAACTTCCCATTGTGGCAGACCACCAGCAGCACCCCCTACATATTTCCCCAGCTGCCACCTATCTGTCCAGCACCGTGGTAACCCTGTTGACAGACCCCGGCAGGGCTAGGACCTATCTGCCCATAAAACCCACCCCACCATTCCCCCGCACTCGGCGCATTACGATGCGATGTGTCAGCCAGGGCTATTGTTTTTAACAGGAAGCAAGTTTGGCCGCCCCTGTAATTTAGATTGTGGGCAATAAGCAGGGGTGTGGCGTGCAAAGCAAACAGCACAGGATCGACAGCTCTTTTCACCAGCCCTCAGGATCCCGTCCCATGATGGAAAGGGCTTCTGCTGGTGAGCACAGCCAGGAGCCAGCACCTCAGCGTCCTTTGGGTTTCCAACTGGAGAGCAAAGATAACAGCACAGACCCACTCCGACAGACCAGTGGAGGCTGCACATCTTGAAATGAGATTATGAGAGAAAATTAAGAACAGTCTTCTCCTTTCAATAGGTCTTTAAAAACAATAACCAGGCTTTACTGTAAATTCATTTATTTACTCTCAGCATGCCAATTCCCAAGCTGATATCTCCTCTGTGTACCAGGGATATATATAGAGCTAAACGTGGCAAGAACACAGACAGATTTTATTTATTTTGTGTAAGGACAGCACCGTGCGGAATATTTTTTTCCAGGAAGAAGTCACATCAGAGAGCTTGTTAAAGACACAAGATAAATAAAGTCCAAATTATATTTAGCTGATAGGAGGTGACAAACAGTAGTCAGGTTGACCATTACCTTGCTGGAAGTCAGTCAGAAACCACTCAGAGCACAAAACTACAGAAAGCACAAGAGAAAGCATGCATTCAAGATGAGTCTTGGCTTTGCTCAAGTGGACAGCATTTAGTTGTTTCGTGCCAGCGTTTTTTAATACAAGCTCTGAATGAAAGCAGAGGTATCCCCAATCAGGTCCTGCCTGTGCGGTGCAGAGATCACCTAAACAACCTGACCTGGATATCCGCACAGCCATCGTGCCCCATGCAGCAGCTGCAGGGCAGGTGGGATGGAGCGCTGCTGAGGGAGGAAACTTGATGGTGAGTTTCCTTTAGAAACCAAAGCCTGTGACAAAACCAGCCTGCACGTCAGAGCAGTGGTGTCAATGCAGCAGTGTGCATTAGCCCAGGAGCTAACTCAAAGCAAGGATGAGGTTGCCACAAGCGCTGAGATCCCTGCATCCAGACAGTCCTTTCATCTGTGAGACGTTACGTGCAGGACTGAGAGCCGCACTGATGCCCTAGATCCATCCAGTAATCAAACACATTTTAATTCACACACAAGGCAGAAGTGCCTCCTCTCACCACTCTCCCAGCCCTCCTCACAGCTCCCTTCTAGGTCATCCCTCCCCACAGGGCGATTTAGTGCTGAGTGGGATCATCATTTTTTCCTGGCACCACAGCTAATCCACCCAGCCTGCCTGTAAGAGCAGGGATAGCTGCTTCAGAGGGAACAAGTGTGTGTGAGGGGGAGGATTTTTAACCTACTCTTGCCTCGTTCTGTGTAAGAAAGCCCCCAAAACTCTCACTTTGGCAGCTGATAAAATTGCTTCTTTTGTTCAGAAGTAGAGCAGAAGGGACAACTAACCAGAATGACTGGAATGCAACTTCGTAGAGTTATTAAAATCTACAAGCATTTGCAGCCACTTATGTGCACTCCATCAAATGAACATATAATTACCAAATTATTCCTCTGCTTCTTGGTAGTTGGGGTTATTAAGTGAAAGCAAAAAATTATATTGCTTACCTGAGATAAAAGAGCTTGTGGAAAGCAGCCTGCCTTACATTAGACTTTGCTATGCTAACAGCATTATCTGCTGTCAGAGATCCTTCTCTAAGCAACTGAGCACCGTGAAGTGCTTGAGGAGACACCACCTTTGCCTGGAGATAGATTCTGGGCGAGATTTTGGAAGAAAGGTTTCCATACAAGTAGTGTGATCACCACTGGAATGCTGGTTCCCTGCTAGATAAGCACACAGTTTTTGTGATCCTGGGCTTTCTTACAAAAGAATAGTGACCTGCAAAACCCCAGCAATATATCTCAAAGTGGTGGGGCAACACCACTTACATAACAATAACGAGCCATTGAGAAATAGAAGGATCAAGCTCCTGTACGCCTCCTCAGTGCAGACCTGCAAATACACCAGAATAATTTGCATTCCACAGCCTGCCTTGCAGAATCCACAGATACAAATCAGGCTTGGCATGGTAGGGTAACTGAGCAGCAGAACAATGGACCAGCTGGGAAGCAAGTACTTATCCCAATTCGAGTGGGCAAGTTGCTTTGGGCAAGACAGTTACTGGGGATTGCCTGCACACGGAGGTTAGTGCAAATAAACTGAGGTTTGAATGCACAGAGGGTAAATCCACTCAAATGCAGTGTAAACGGTGGATTTGGAGGTATGGCTTTGCTGAGCCATTTTAAGGGAATTAAAAAAAAAAAGGGAGAAAAGAATAACATAGGGGCCAGGAGAGACAGGAACGAAGTTGGCCCCAGCCAGATGCCCACAGAACTTAAAGTTCTGGTGAGACTTCCCTGTCCCTGCACCCATCAGACATATGACCTGGTGTGCTAATACTGAAAGAGCATCAGAGGAAGTACGATTTGGCAAAGTGTGCAAGCAGAAGGCAGCCTGATGAGCTTGGTCCATGGTACACGACCAAGGCCACGCTTGTTTGCAACTCTGCTGCCTTCCCAAGAACATCTGGTCCTGGCTGAGCTTTGGTCAGCACCACTTACCAATACTGCCTACCAGAAACTGTGGGAGCCGGGCCACTTCTGCCAGCAGCCACACAGAGATTGGTTCTGCCACATCAGCATTATGGCTCTGTCCAGAACGGAGTCACCCTGACCCCAGCTGCTTGGAAACCCAACAGCTACTGGGTGGGAAGTCATGTGGGAGGGATTTCAGAGTGTCAGCCTGAGCCCAGCAAACTCTGGGAGCACCAGGGCTTGTCGGTGGGCTGCCCTTGGTCAATACTCCAGGACTGGTGCATAGTAGGATGGGGCAACTCCAAGCCCCAGCACCAAACTCATCAACCAAAATGGCATTCAGGCATGGCTTATCTCACATGGTGAGAGGAAGTTTACATACAATTTGCATAATATTTGGGTGAAAAGTCTCAGAAGAGATTCTGACAGAGGAGATTCTGGTGTCCTTTGTCACCAGTTAGCCTTTTGAAAGCAGATTCAAGTGTGTGAATCTCCTGAAGTGGCTCCTCTTAAGTTTGTATGGGAAGGGATGCAGCCTTCCTCTCAGCAGAAGTACAGGGCTGTACAGCCAAGGATCCTCTCCTGCAGAACACTGCACAACACTTCTGTTGAGGAGCAGAAGAACATTCATATAACCAGAAGAGCAAAAGGAGGGACCAGGGCTAAAGGTACTGGAGCAGTTTTGCCTTGTTCATACTTCCTCCTTCCAGCAGCCTCACTGTGCACTGAGGCATTAAAGGCGAGATCTGTTTGCATCATGCTGAGCCATGTGGCCAAAGAAGGTACCTGGCTGCCCCTGCAGCTAGGGAAGAGTTTCTGAGCAGGAGTAGAGTACAAGTTATGCTCATCTCACTGAAGAAGTCAGCTGACAGCTTCTGTATATAAGAAGCTCTAAAGAGAGTCCTTCCAATCCACCTGCGTGGACAGCCTTTCCTCCTTTCCCTGCCCTACACTCCACCACAGGGCTCTGCTCCTCAAACGACTCTTTACCACACAAACCGCTAAGGAGGAGGAGAGTCTCAGTCAAGAGGATTAGCGCCTCAGATCAAGCAGCCTGCAGTGTGGCAGTTTGTCCTGTCTAAAAGCAGGGAATAAGAGAGACACGTCCTCCAAGGCATGAACTGACTTTGAAGTCAGGAGGACGGGTGACAACCTTCAGTGATCATCTGGCACCTCAAAGGATCTGTCTCTATCCTGCAAGTCACTCACTGCAGACAAGAGCAAGGACCAGAGCTCAGGCCACCAGTGACATTTGCTCAAAATGGAGAAGATTTAAACTACCATAATTTCAAGTTTCTAGGCATTCTGTAGAAAAAAAAAAATGGTAAAGGTCTGAGGCCCATAGTATAAATAGAAACAGATCATATTTATGGGATAGGATGCAATATTTTCAGGTAATATTTGTGAATTTGTTGACACATGATTTTTTGGTGCCACTCATGATTTATTAAGACTGCAGTGCAGAAACATTAAATCTGTTTTCTGCTTTGGACAAATCACTTAATCATTCTGATTCATGGCACCCAGAGCTAAACTTATCACCCAAGCGAGCTTTGCTTTGCCAATCAGGATGGTGCCAGGAAAGTGCAAATACCAAATATTATAGGCATTGGTAGCTGGTGTAGCAATAAGGATTATCTTGATTATTGTGTACCTCCAAGAGAGAGCAGAAACTTGTTTTGACTTGCAAATGGAATAAACCTGTCATGACTGTGATAGGAGTCACCCGGGCTGGCAAGAAGTAAGGGTTTTTTTTTTCAGATCTCTTTAATAAACTGGTACAGCGGGAGCGTGGTGGTAAAGCCTATGGGAAATTCTGCTGATAAGACACTCCCCTTTGTTCTCTAAATTTTCAGATGTCCCGATCTTTACTGATTTTGAGTGCCATTCCAGGTCCACACAACACTTTCTTGCCTAGCAGCCCACTGCATTCACAGGGGCCTTTGCAAGTCAGACCAAAAGTTCTGCAAATACAAAACCTAACTATAGCCTCGGGTATTTGCTGGGCTGGAACCTTTCTTTGCTTTGCAAATTTAACGCTACTTCCACATGTCAAACCCAGGGTCAGACCCAAGAGCAATGCTTGCATTGTGTGCTGGAAACAGAATGTGAGCTTTTAGGGAAGAGTCCTTCCTTCCACACTTCTCTAGAAAGCAGCACAGGGGTACAGATGCCTGCAGCTGAGATGATGGCAGCTCTCTCAGTTAAACTACACTATTCTGATGCTCCTCAACTCAGATGATTGAATTCAATTCAATCACAGAGAAAGGACATCTATTTCCTTAACCACAAATCCAGATCGTATCCACAGAACTGAATGTCTCAGAGAAATCCCACAAGATGATGTTGTCTCAACACACTGCTAATGGTAGTAAAAAAATATATATGTATATGGAAAAAGCAAAGACTTCAGCTCAAATCACAAAACATTCAGGATAACGTTATACCTTCCTTTTCAAACTCAAAGCTAAAGTAGGCAACAGTTGTGTTACCCCCAGACTGTTCACAGCAGCTAATAAGGTAAGAAAACATTAATCTTTAGGGTTTTTATAACATTTTCATACAACAAAGTGCAAATCCAAAGAGCCTCTCTCATCTCAAAGCAAGATCCAGTGCCATTGCAATGACATCAGCTCCACTGAACAGGTTAGCTTAAGGGGGAAAAAAAGAGAGTCCGGAAAGATCTGGGTAAAGTGGGTAAAGAGAAATGTAATGATTTCCTTCTATGTCAATCACCAGACCAATATCTGCAGGATGTAAAGCACCATTCTTTATCATTTCTGCAAGGATAGGAAAGTTGTCCGAACCAAATTTCCCACTGCGTGACACCGCATGTCTGAATGGAGACAGATCACACATTGCTGCACTCAGAGCCTCCTGTCTGACTTATGAGAAGTATTAAGATGGCATAACTGTTACCAAACCAAGCTGCAGTGAGTACAGCAACCAGCAGCAATTGTTTAACCTCAGCCAATGCCCCGTACCTGCAGGGTTCGTGTCAGTCCGTTTCTCCTCAGCCCTTTCCTCATCTCATTTCTTCACATGTAGGTTACACAATTATTCAGCTGCAAACCAGTTTTGTTTTCATTTTAGCTTACACAACTTTCTTGTTCTCTTTAAACAAGAAAACAAGGTAGTAGCGTTGTTTTATTTTTTAATAACTTGCATTGGAATATTAATCATAAGCCAGAAAATTCCAGGGAACTGTTACAAAAGTGAGAAAGTTCGGTGACTGTGCATCAAAGGGAAGCAGGATTTGCTTACTCTGTCACTTCATACGTGTGATTCACAAACCGCTTTATGAAAAGAAGAACGATTTAGGAATCACTCAAGTCCTGACATAAAACCAAACTAATAGTAACTACCCCATTTCCATGAAAACAGGCTGGTCTCCAAAGCTTCTGCTGAGACCAGACAGCGTTGTGCTTGCAGTTTTCCTTTCCTCTGAGAAGCAGGTAGAACCAGGAATGTTCTGTGCCTCATGGCAAGCTCTAAGATGTGGTACGAGACTTTCAGATGAGGGAATTTTACATTTCTCCCTGAATATTTCACACTACAACAGCAAGGAGACCAGCACAGGCATAGCTGAAACAAAGAGATGGACTGAGAGGCATAAAATGGATTCTGCACCATTATTCAGTAGGATGAGGAACTGAAAGGGCAATTAAACCAATGAGAAAGAAGATTCAACAGCAGTCCAGTGAGACTTGCACTAAGAGAACAGCCCCGCCTGGTGTCCAGGCCCTTTGCCTATTGAAGGGATCCTCCAACACAAGTGTATTACTAGCAAGAGATGAAGGCCAGTGACGCTCCAGGACGTGCTCACAAGCAGCAGCACAGCCCTCCCTGTCCCTGAGAGGTCACCGCATGAAGGAAAACCAAAGGTGAAGCCAAGCTGGGTGCTGACAGCAGGCCACGGGGTCATCCTTCCATTTCATTGCACAGGCCACCATCAGCGCATGCTCATGTCATAGAACCATTAAGGTTGGAAAACACCACTGTGTTCACCAAACCCAACCATCAACCCACCCCCACCTGCCCACATCCCTCGGTGCCACATCCCCACAGCTCTTTAGCACCTCCAGGGGCGGTGACTCCACGATCTTCCTGGGCAACTGTGCCGCTGCATCACCACTCTCCCAAGGAAATTTTTGTTAACAACCAACCTGATCCTCCCCTAAACAAAAGGGGGATGCTGTAGAATGGCTGGAGGTGGGATGGGAGGAGGACTTGCAGCTGATGAAGGCTGCAGACTGCAGGAGATGAGACTGGATTTCTCCCCCATGGAGGGGGGCAGCAGTGCTCAGCACAAGGCAACCTGGTAGGCAGGCAGCATTTAGTATTTCAAAGCCTGTCTTCCTTTTGTGACTCCTACCCAGACCTGATGTATTTATAACATCAGCAAAACCCCTCCTGCCCAGGTGCCAGTAAATTACACTGCGTGTTAAAGGCTTTCCTACTCCCGAGGCAGGATTAGGGCTGGTGAGAGCAACACAGGCAGTGGGAAATGTCAGGGCCCCGCTGCTGGGAGATGAGCCCCGAGCTGGGCCACATGTCCCTGCATGCAGGTAGAAAGGGAGCCAAGCACAGCCACCTGCACACAGCTGCTGCTCTCCCGGGTGCCAAAGCTCAAACACAGGGACAGAGCCCCACAGGACAGGGCACACCCAGCAGTAGTGAGGGGAGCACACCCAGCCCTGCTCTGGTCAAGTAACCAAGCCACAGAGCAGCTCTAAATCATGGCTGCCTGGTGCGCTGCTCGCGGCAGAGGCAGCAGGGTGGGGTGGAGGGCTGCGAGGAGGACAGTCTGTTTCTCTCTCTGAGACAGAAAACATCAAAGTTGCCCTAAAAAATGAAAAGCTTCTGGACAGACACTCAGCGTGTTAAAAAAAAAAAAAGAGATCAGTTTCAAAGCAGCCTTTCCGAAGGTCTTTCCTGAACACAAAAGGGATAAAGACACATTATATGCAATGGAAAAACACTGCATGCCTGGCATTTAGCATTTTTCACCTGTGACCCAAGACTAATGTCTATTTAACTCCCTGATTTAATCCGACAACATGTCTCAGGAAGAAAAAACCTTTCAGAGTTTGGAAAGAGTTGGAAAAAACTAAAGCCATGCTCAACACTTCCCCTTCCCTGGAGAGATAGGAATGCTGCTTGCCCTTTTCCTGACGATAAGCATATCCTGGTGGTTAAAAATACATTTGCTCTTACCGTAAATCCTCCATCAGCCAACTCCTTCAGCCCAGCCCACGGTGTTGGGGTTCACAATTCCTTGGAGGCCACGTGACAGAGCCCAGCTTGCACAAGTCCAAACACACTGGAGAAAAAGCAAAAATAATAGGTCTGATCCAGTGGCCATTGCCTCCACCTGGAGCAGCAGTCACAATCTGTCAGCAACACTCATTCCAAGCTACCTGCTCCCTTCCCTGTGGAATCTGCATTAGTCTTGACTGATTTCACAGCAGCTTCCAGACAAAAGGTAAAGGATATAAATTCTAAACAGCAATTAATTCTTCAGTTAGTTTGACGGTTTCCAGTGGTCATCATGCCAAAGGGCTGAATAAGAAACACGGCTTAGCAAGAAGCGGGGCTCCTTGCTTGATCTGAGTTGCTTGAGAACAGGAGGCAGTTACCTGCTCTGCAAAACACTGCGCTGCCAGCTGGGTGCTCTTCCTCCCCACATCACCTCTCTCTTCTTCACCTGGAAACCTCGGCCTGGTGGAAGCCTGCTCTGACACCTGGGCTCTGTGAAGGACACAGATGGCACCTCTTAGTTACACGGAGCTCAGCTCTGCAAACCCAAGGCTGCTTCCCTCCCTGGTGTCCCCCCAGCAGCTCAGACTGCAGCAGCTCTCGCTGGCTGTGCCACATCTCCTAGCACACTCCTGCCAGGAGAAAGCCAGGAAGACGCAGCTTTCTCAGGTCAGGGTAAAAGCTCCTTTCTGCCAGCTATTCTCAACCAACCATGGGCAACAGACCTTTCCTGAGGGATTACATCACAAAGTCCCAGGTCCTGTTGTGGTGTGTTTTGTAGGTGAGGAAGTACAGAGAGGCCTCATTCCCCTGCACTGGCAACTTCAGCTAAATATTTGGAGAATATTTTGATAGAGGAAGTTCTTCTGGATTTGTTTTGTGTTATTTTAGGAAGAAAGTTCAGGGGGATAAAGAGAAATTTCATCTCATATTTGCACTGTGCACAGAAATTAAAGGAAACCAAGCAGCAGCCTTCTTTCCTCAGATAGCATTCCAGGCCGTGGAATCCAAGTTCACCCTCCTCTGTTTCCAGGAATAAGTAAGACAGAGGAGATGTGGCAGGGCCCATCTACGCAGCCATAACCATGGGAACACCAGCAAAAGTAGTAAACCAACACCAGCTTCCCTATCAAGTTTGCAGTGGAGGCCTTGGGCTCTCTGCACCAACGTGGCTGGCAGTTCAGGTCCTGTCCTTCACTTTGGTATGGCTCTTGAACTAAACAGAAGGAGGTTCCCACACAGCAAACATATCTACCTTTCCTTCCTATCCTCCACCATCACCTTTTAGTGTGTAGAGCACCCATTTTTGCAGTGTTTTGGAGCCAAGGAACTGCCTTGCCACTCCTCTCCACTCAGCCAGCCCCACACTTTGTGTATCCCATTCTGTATCCTACCTACCTCACGTTTGGCCTTACCTCAATGTCCCTTCACTTAAGAAAAAGCAGGTGGAGCTCTTGGTAAGGTCATGGATTTTCCTGAAGATGAATGTTACTGCGATGCTGAGTTCACTGCTCCTATCGTGCTCCCACTCGTAGCCACCACAGCTGCGCCCCTCTTACTCAGCCCAAAGCCTTTGCTCTGGCTCTGCTCTTCCAGGAAGCCTCTTGGCATCTCAAAGCCCAGCTCTGTGTTTGATGGGGTTACATACACACGCTGATGGCTGCTGAGTATCTGGCAGCCCTGGAATAATGAGCGCTCTGTACCTGTCCTTGGGAGCTGTTCTGCTTCAAATATTTTCCTCCTCTGTTTTCAAAGGTCTCATGAAAGCAGCAGTGCTTGAAGAAGGCTAACGAAGGCGACTGCAGGGGAGGATGAAGACCTTCAAGCAATCGTCCAAGCTTTTACAGGTGAGCAGAAGCCTCTGCCCTTGGGCATTCCCTCTGGAACGGCCATCAGGACCCACAGCCACCAGCACTCATTGCCCGCACAGAGCCGAGAGGGACCGCTCCCACCTCTCACTTCATTTCCTTCGCCTTTCCTCCTCCATTTCTTTCCTGTGGGTTTTCCTCTTTGATTAAATTTCTGGTATGTAGGTACGCTTAATAATAAAACAGATAACTCACGGGAGATGGATGATATTTATAAAACCTACTGCATTTCTTTCATTCTTCCTAAGACCTTGAGAGACAATCCTGAACTACGTTTTTCCTTCCTTTTAAAAATAGAAAGAAAAAAAAAATCATAAGAGCAGTTGACAAGTTTTCAAACCATCAGTGTTTTATTTGGTTAGTTTATTAAACACCTTTAAGACAATTAATTTTGGTCTGTACCCTTCTATAAAATAATTCAAGTTCTGAACAAACCTCCAATACATAAAGCAAAGTTACTTTACCATACGCAAATTTCAGATCAAAATACAGCACTCTGTTTTCTTACATTTATAAAACCCGGTCAAATACAAACAACATTAAAAAAGATAAAACACTTTCACTGATCCTTGGTACGATATTACAGCACAATTTGCACAGTGGCCACTAAGTCTCCGAAGCACAATTCAAACACTTGAAAAAGGGAACCTCCCTTTAGTCACCCAACATTATACCGAACACGTAAACAAAGCGAGTGCTACTTAACCCAGGAAAATTCTCACGTCCCTTTTTGTCTGTGTTTGAGCCACACAGCAATTCTGCAAGTCGTGTTACAGGTGTGTAACCAAACAGCCTTCTGCTTTGCTGTTACAGCTTTGTGTGCGACCACCCCATGAAAATAAATGGGTGGAGGTGGACCAGACTCTGCAACGGGCAATTTATGGCAACTAAAGCGAACCAATAAACATGGCTTTTTGTTTTGCTTTGTAAGAACAAATCATAAATCTCTTTAAAAAAAAAATCAATACCGAATTATCTGTGGGTACAATTTGAGGAATTGCCTTTTTCTTCATTTTCATGACGTCTCACGTAGACACAGAGTGTTTTCGATTGCTGAGTTTGTTCCATTCCAAGACCCAGTGTTTCAGCAACAGGTCAAAGTGCCATCAACATTGCACAATCTTTTTTTCAATTATGAAAATATACAGTAGCATGCAGTGTTTGTTTGCAACTACGCCCAGAAGCTTGCACTTATGCTCATCCATGAGCCATGTGGGATCTCTTATTAAACCAAAATGAGCAAAAATCAAAACGCGTATTGAGAATGACAGAATGGAGGCGTCAGATGACAAACACTCCCGGGAAGTTTCTACTTAGCAAGCCTTACAATCACACCTCGAGAAAACGAAGTAAAATCAGAGCGCTAACGGGAGGGTCTGATGTACCCAACTCAGGCTAGATTTGCATAGGCAGCCAAGGCAATTGCACAAACGCCATAGTGCAACTCAGCAGGTATTTTTGCCCACAGACCCACAAGCCCCTCGTCTGCCCCCCACCCTCCCCCCACATTAATACACTAACATTACTTACAATTCCACTGTGAGTTTAATTATTTCAATGAAAATGTGTACGTGGTTAAATGGAACAAACATACTGATGGATCTACTTTTGTCTCCTCCCTCCCCCGAGCTCACACCACATCCATCAGGTACATACACATTCAGAACTCAGTCCTATCTATTAACATCAGTTTTATCCCAACAAAATGAAGGAGAATTGCATACTGCATAAAATAGCACATATTTAATAACGCCTGTGTAAACACTATAGGATGGAAAAATAATAACGATGAAAAAAGAATGAGTGAGGTACAGCAAGAACTCGATTTGCTAACTTGGTCTTTTAAGTGCAATTGAAACACTGCGTACTGCCCTTCTCAAATAAGTCTCTCCATAATTAAGCTACATTACTGGGATCGTTCCCTTACAGCTACATACTCATGCTGTAACTCCTTACATTGACTTAATGCAAATAGTTATGGGGCAAAAATTAATTTACAGGGTTAATTAAGATTTCTGCAGTATTCAAAAGGAATGGCTGCGAAGGAATCAACCATGGAAAATGTGGTAATACACGTTTTAAAAATATTTCCAATAATTTTAACACAGAACAGCAAATAGATTTTGAAAAATGCATAGAAACCCTGTCAATATAAAAATCCCCACTAAAATTACACAACTAAGCAATTTTAATCTAAATATTTTATGTGCTTTTCCTATAAAGGCCACTTTGACATACAAATACAAAAAAATTTACATTTTTTTTTTTCCCCAAAATAAATAATTTGTTTCTCAATTAAGAATACTGAGTATGGAAGCATAACAGACTTCTCGCAGACCAACTGCTCATGGCATTGGCTACTTCCGAAGAAGAAAATCTCCACGTATTCTCAGTTACCCAAAGAAATAAAACACCACCTTCAGACTTGGTACTCCCTAGTGCTATGGAGAGCCCGGGGTCAGGGATGGAGAAGTCCGGCCCCCTCACACCATATGTGCCGGGGAGGGAACATACACAGATGCCTGAAGGGAGATTTGCCGTTTCTCTCCCATGTTATGGAAGAGATGGAAATTAGGGAAAGAAATAAAGGTTAACCTGAATCAAAGAGAGACAAAACAGTAAGTGGAGTTAGGAAGAAGTGGTACGAGGTACACTGCGGGGTGAGTAAACGACAAGTGTAAGTGAACTACTCAGAAGGGGGAGTGTAGAGGTGGGAAGACAGAACCAACCGAGAGAGGAGTGACTCATGGGAGGCAGAACTGGGGGAACAGCATACTGATTTCACAGGGGCAAGAAGAGGAACACAAGGAACAATCTTCACTGGAAAATGGATGCAATGGGAGAACAAAGAATTTTCAGCAGTCCTGACCATGTGGGCATTTATCCCTGAACGGTGATGGAAGCAGCAAAATCAAATGCACGCACGCATGCACAAGCAGTGGAAACAAAAACTTAAAGTGGATTTGAGACACGACAGGTATTTGTCACTATAAGCACCAGAGCCACAACAGGACAACGTGGGGACATGAGCAAGTCAGACCTACCTGGAGGGGTACAGCACACCAAAAATCCTACAGCAAAGAGGTGCAGACATTGTGAAGTGGCCGAGCTGACCCAGGGGTAAGCTGCACTGGTGGACTTACAAGACAAGCTCTAACTGCCAACAACACGAGACTGACAGGGGGTACACTTTGACACCACATCGTTCAGACACAGAACATCCAACAAACCAGACAGAGAGAGGCAGGGGAGGAGGAAAACCAGTGAACGTAGTTGACTGTGACAAAGGATTCTTGGGCAGCCATTTAGTACAAGCTCTTCTAACCTTGGACCAAGGACTGGATTAGGAAGGACACAAGAGCCGTGCTTCTTCTGTACCATAAGGAATCCTGCTCTCTGGTGCTCTATGTTGCATAGTTTGACTGAAGCCAAAGAGCACTTCTCATTTTTCCCCACTTTTTTGCAGAAGAGACACTACATGCTCAGGTCAGAGCATCCCAAGGCCTGGCCCTCATTAATGGGTTCGTTCTTGAGGTAACACAAAGATTTGGGGATAGGCACGTAAAAAGAAAAACAAAAGCAAAAGCTCAGTTCCCACACAGGACAGAAAGACACACAGAAAACATGCATATAGAAAGCCTGTAATAGTAAGCATCTATTGTACAGAAGTCAAAGTGTGACAGCTGGATGATGGCGATAAACCGAGCCGTCCCGCTGCACGCCAGCAATGGCAAACAACAAAAGGGAGAGTTTCTACCACAACACACTGACATTTTTGTAGAAAAGGCGAGTGTAAACTCTGACAAGAGCCCGAGAGTCGCTGATATCTCAGATCTGACAGCAGGCTGAGCCTCTACGAGCAGCAGCAACGTGCTTGGAACGGCATTACATCCCAGCATCCTCCTATTGCCTGACCCATGGGATACAGCTATCATTAGTTGTTAATCAAGACGGTTATTTCATTCTCCTATGCTAGAATAAAACTATTCTTACACTACAAAACTGTACTAAATACATTAGTCAGCATTCACCTGCGTATTTTAATTTGTTAGCCCAGTCCTGCAGGGTTCCTGCTACTCAAAGCGACCGACAGAGGCAAAACACTGAAGGCAGAGCACTAATCTGAATAATGCTACTTTGTTTTAATTTTGCCTTCAAAAGAAACATCTCAAACCATCAAGGCTCCTGCTTCAGGCCATTAAATGCTAAGAATACAAAGAGGGAAGCAATTACACATTTCTGTTTACTTAATTAAAAAAAAAAGGAAAAAAAAAACCAGGGAGCCAGGCGTTCCTGGGCTATTGACATCTGTACTTATCCACCCTGCAGAAATGGTTCCAGAGCCCCCAAGCTTTCAGATTTCAGTACACTCAGACAACTCATTGGGTCTCTGCTAACACACAGCCCCAAAAGCCTTTACATCTTCCCGTGACACGGGGGGAGCGTGGACACCCCATCCAGCCTGCAGGGTTCACATCCAAACCCTGACACTCAGGCCTGGCCCAAACACCCACGGCTACATGAGTCAGCGTGCCCCAAACAGAGCAGCACGCAGCCAGGTCCTGGGATCCAGCCCAAAAAAATCATACTTGTGTCCAAGAAACGTTCAGATGTGCTACTAAGAGACATGGGTTAGTGGGGAAATATTGGTGGTTGGTTGGTCTGGGTCATCTTGAAGGTCTTTTCTAACCTTGGTGATTCTGTAATTTACTGAACAGCCACCACAATGCCAACAGCTGCTAATTCCAGAGCCTTCTAATTGGTACAGTCGTCAGAGGCACAAACAGCCCCTTCTTTTAGCCTATTTGTGTGTGCCCAGTACAATACTTGGTACATTCAACTCAGTGTTAGGATGAGCTGCCACGTAACGTTCTTACAGGAAGAGTTCCTGGGAAGCATTTCTTCCTTCTGCCTTGACAGAAAGAAAAGAAAAGGAAGGCAGCACTTTACCATTAAATCTTGTATTAATAAGGCCTTTTTACAGTTAGGAAGCTGTCTTTATGAAAACAGATTTGTTAAGAAAGTACTGAATACACACAAAAAATGATAGCACAAACAAAAGCTGAAATCAGCTTACATTGTTGCTCTATGGAGCACAGCATAACGAATTCAAAAATGTGTCAAAACAGAGGCAAAAAGGGGGGCTGGGAAAGCTTTTTTTTCCCTGAAAATTCTTCAAGCTAAGCAAAAACCTGCATACTTGAAGGTCCCAAAGAAACGGACAAAAATACAATATGGGGTATGGCAGCTCAGCGTTCATTTGGGCAGTTCTCTGCAGATCAGTAAATGGGAAACTCCACGTAAGCCCACATGTGACATTAGAGAACGATGCGTGAATCTCCGATAGGAAATAGAGGCTCCAGCTGAGAGGCAAACCAGCACAGAACTGAGGCAGAGCAAAAACCCGTCTTTAAAAAAAGCTGACATCTCTATTTTTGTGTTTTCTCTTTATAAAAACCACCGGGTCAGTCTTTCAGTTGCTTCTCTCATTTACAAGTATAATACTTACTTTCAAGTCATATAATTTTTATTTACTTTTACAGCAGCTGCAGGTCAACCTTGGTCTTTTCGTTACAGAAGCATGCATTTAAAATGAAATTAAAGTAAACTGTCCTTGGACAACGGCATCACTCTGCCCTGCTTCATGTTTGGTTCCAGGTTTTCACTGAAGGACAAAACGCAATGTAAGAAAAAAAAAGGATATGACAAAGTGCAGGGAAAAAAAATGAGGTAGCTGGGAACAGGGGCTTCCCCCCATGGACCAAAGGCAAAAGTCAGCCCGAAAGAACAGAGCAGGCAGGGTGTGATGCACGTGTTCCACGTGTTCCACAGCAGGGATTGCTCACAGCAGCTCAGGTGATGTTTAACCTGCAGGCAGCACCAGTTGATGAGAAGTCATTTTATCCTCTGTTTGGCACTCTCCCCACAAACACTGAGCACAGTCATCAAAGGACACCAAGACGTGCAAAAAGCAGCACAGCAACACTGAGTTTGTGCGGACCTTCTCTGACCAACAGAAGCATTTGAGTGATCATCAGCAAAAGCACTGGATTCAGATGGAAATCTGGGACAAGGGTGAAATCAAAGCCATGCTAGCAAGACCAAAAGACAAAACAACCAAGGCCAGAGAGCAGTACTGCGCTGCAGGGCACGCACAGGAAGCCATGTGTTTTGGGTCAAGGCTTTGGCTGGGCTGACTCTCAGACAGCCTCTCAGGCACCAGGGCTGCCACAGCCCAGCCCTGCTTCCCAACAACAGAGGCAGCAATGGGCATCACCATTTTCCTCACCGCCTACCAGGCAGCATTAACACTACCCCTGGATGTCCACAAGAACACAGCTCGCTGTTTGAATCCACTAACCTGAGGTACTGACAGGATATCAGAAACTGCAAAATGTCACCTCCAACCTTTAAAGACAGAAAGCTTCAATTGCGAGAAGCAAAACATCAGGTTTGGGAAGCCAGAGAGGGGGAGAAACACTCAAAATTAGGTTAGCAGCTGTTGGCCCACGCAAACAAAAGCTAGAACAGATCTCAGCCACTGCGAGCAATCCTGGAGAGTGATTTTGGGGTAATTTAAGACCAGTTCTCAAAGAGTTTGAGAAAGCACCACTTGTGGGGCTACCCTTCAGCTTCCTATCAGAACAGAACGTCCACATAGCTTCAGGGAACATCCGTTCAACACAACCTTGCCATACCCTCTGGTGCACCATTTCGCTTATTCCAAGATGGAAACAGACTGTGCTTTTAAGAAATGGTGAAACACATGACAGGTGATAATGCTTTCCCACTTTCATACACAAATTAATTGAATTAATTGCTGCCAGGCTGAAGCTGTAGCACGTGAGATCATTAGGCTGAGAAATTCAAGAAGAGTCACAGTGTTAAGTCTTTACAACATACTGCCTATCCCATGCTAAAACATAGGCTTCCCAAAGCGGCTCTTGCCTTTTAATCAAGTGCAATTTTGTTCCACAGTGTTTTTGTTTCCTGTTCTGAAATGCACGCAGGGGGCAGCACACTGACACAAGTCAGAGAGGCAGGAATGATGCCTGTAAAGGCAGCCCACAGAACAGCCCACCTTCACGACATCCCTCAGGTTGTGTCTGGGATAGGAGCACAGATAGAAGAAAGTCGCCATGACAAAACCAGAGGACATCTCTGCATCAATTGAAAAGACAAGGAGAAAGAAAGGCAAAGAAAAACCAAGGGCAATGCGTGGTGATTCAGAAGCACCGAGCATTGAAAGTTACATATTTGTGTTTTATCAGTAACATAGTAGATGTTACTTACAGCAGGGATGCTTCTGTCTATCCTATCACTGTAATCAAATCCATCCGCTTTTACAGGCGTTCAGTACAGTCCCATTTCATTACAAAAATTCAAGGGCACAGGTAGGCAATGCATTGAGCGCGCTCATTGACTGATGTGCTGGGGCAGCTGTGCATCAGCCACAGCAAACCCTGCACAAATAGTGGGCAGCGAGGTTTAACTGCCTGCACTGAGAAGCTCCAGTCTTCCAGCTCATTTTCCAAGACATTATTTCCAATAACCTTCAAACGCTTCTCCTAAACAAGTCTGACACACAGATGATGATTTCTGCAACGACTGAGCAGCTACCCAGGATAAGCTATTCCAAAATATCTTTTAAGATCCTGTATCACTACAGCATAATCGGCTGTTGGTAGCAGGTTATTGTTTAATGCCCCCCATTACCATTAATACCTTCTAGCAGATGTTCATCTAATTCATTAGGCACTTAGAATGGTTTTAATGCATTGTTTCAGGTTACCTGCTAATGAGGAATCCAGAGAACCGGTTACTGGAGCACAGCAACAGTCAGGCTGCAGCGTCCCACAGGACAAAGCTGACTGGAGTTGCTGCTTTAAAGCCTGGTTGCAATCCCTCCCATTGGAATATGAACATAAAAGAGAGAGAACCAAACCACAAGATGACCTATCAGTAACATTCAGAGCACATAGATGTCATCTTCACAGCAGTGCTTCACCCACGTCTTACTGGCTTTACACTGATATCTCCCAGTCAGCTCTATTGGCCCAGCTTCTCCACCTTCACACAACTCTCCTTCCTTTTCTCCCCAAAGCAATGCGCCACAGAAAAGCAGACCCACGTGGCCCAGCTCCAAACCAGAACAGCAGATGGCAAGTATCAAAAGGCTACAGTACCAGTGACTGCAGCACAGCCCAGCTCAGTCCTCAACAGGAAAGTACTCCAAGTGAACACAGAATAAGTAGCCTCTGCCTCAAAAAAGTACGCACATAATTAACATCATGCTCTGAAAAAGCTGTTTAATTACTCCAAGGAGTAAAGAGAACACAAACCCCAAAACCCTGATGCTTATTACAGGAAGGATCCATACCCTACACCAAATAAAAGTCCTTTGAAAGCATCACTGAGCAGCAAAAAAATCACTCCTTAGTTAAAATCTTAAGTACGGCCGTGTTGTGTCCTTGGCCATATCCACATCGCCTCAGAGACAACCTTCCTCCTGCAGATAACCTTAATTCAACTGAATTGTACTTAATCCAAGTATTCGTAATTTTAAATATTATCACCTATTGTCAGCTGCCATTTCTTATACGCTTGCATGGCACCAGAGCTCTAATAGAGAGCAGTGTCCGCGTGCACCACACGGAGTGATGGCTGAAGGCAGCTGTGAGGAGTAACACAAAACCGAAGAACAGTATTAAAAAAAATAAAGATTTACAGTGTTTTGAGTAACATTCATTGAACAAACAAAAAAAAACAAAGAATCGCTACTCTTTTGTGGAGCACAGTGAGTTTTCAGCACCTCCATATATAACAGAAGAGTTGAATTACTGCTATATACAGAGGAAACAGAAGATTGGCACTTATAACAACTACTGTTTGTTATTGCATCCTGCGCTTGGCATGGCAAATGTGCATCACCAAAACCCAGGCAGGCAGTACAGACACTGCAGTTACTGAGCTCACCAGAGACGCTGCAGCCAAAGCAGGGAAAACACTCCCTAAACCCCTTGCTTTTTGTTCTTCTGCATTTCTCAAGTCATGCAGGCACAAAAAATACTGCACGAAAAAAATTAATTAAGCTGCCTGATGTTCTCTGGAAGGAGAGTTGGTAAGAAAGCCAGGCACTTGGGAGCTCTGATGGAAACACTTGTACCTTCGGCAAGAAGTCTGACTCAGAAGGCAGACGCTGTGACACGCAATCTTGTGCTGTCAAACACAAAAGAGATGCAAGCCTGCCTGCACTCACCATTGAGCTGGCTTGGTAAGTTTGCCTATCGTGTAATCTCACGTTAATTTGAGTTTAATTTAAAGACGAGGCACTGTCAAAGCTACCGAAAGCCACTTGACCCGAATAGTCTTGTTGATGCAGCACTTCCACAAAAATGAGAACTTGAGGAATAGCTGATGAATTATCTAAAGACGTGCAGACCTTGCTGCAGTACCACTGAACACGAGGCCCTGCACGGGATGTCCCTTTTTCAGCTTAGGAAGAGGATGGGAGTTGGAACCCCAGGGCTGGCCCCCCTGGAGAGCAGTCCACACAGGACTCCACGGGGGGGGAAACGGTGGTAGGAGTTGGAGTGAGGGGGAAAAAAAAAACATCACCATGATTCCCATCTTCCACAGCCTCCACTCCATTAACTGGTGGCTTTCTGATGAGCACCAGACACTGATGTGTCAGTGGCACTTCTGGGACGCAAATCCTGGCCCCAAGAACCTGGACACGACAGCTGCCTGCTGCTCTGATCCCCGGAAAGCAACACAGGGCACAGGCAGCTCACTGAAAGGATGGCTCAACAAGTTACCTGTGGGGGAACTGGCTGGATTTGTGAAGGCCGATTCAAGCTGGAAGGAATTGAGCTAGACTGGCTATCAAGAGCACCATGCCAAGCAAGGACAACTTAAATAGTTACTAAACTGCCAAATCATTTGAGAACTCCTGGATTGCAATCTGAGAAAATGCAGGAGCTGCTTCAGGCATGGTTTGGCCATCCCGTGCACGGGAGGCAGGTGCCAGGGCAGCACAGGGAGCTGGGTGGCAGCACCTACCAGTGAATCCAGTTCAACCCTAGGGCTCAGGAAGATGGTCAGTGCCTTCCACTCAGTACCTCTGGAACCAAATCCTCCCTATCAAGCCAACCGTCTCTTCCACCATGCACCAAGACCAACCATCCATCTCGCACACCATCAGCAGTACAGCAGAGCTCTCTTTGGGAAAGCAGGGCCTTGTCTTCCAGGCCCAGCTCCAGCCTGGGGTGGAATTTCACATTCCCAGAGAGGCACTGATCATTGAGCACGCAGACAGACCCCAACTGACACCTCCCACCTTCCTATGTGCCAAACCCTGCGCCCAGCAGCTCTCCAGGAGCTGCTCAGTAACGTAACACAAAACCACAGTGCAAACATCTTCAGGCAAGGCCAAAGACAGTTTTGAGATCTCAGGAGCACCTACATTTTTGCCTTGAGTACGTACCTGAAACTCAAGGTGCAGGAGTTGGCAGAGGGTTGGTCCCTGACCTCCAGCCACATGCTAGGAAATAAAGTTGTTAACTGCTTCAGGTGAAGAGATTTAAGCTTCTTGGTCAAATCTAACTGAGCACATTTGCAATACAATTCAGTTAGAGCAGAACTGTTTGCTTTATTTACCCTTAAAAAAAAAAAAAAGAATACCTACTGTTAGTCCTACTTTAACTGTAAACATTCGTTCAGGAACTTTAACTGCAAAACACTGCTAATGTATATATGATTTGGATTTACTATGTGCATTTACTACTTAGGCCTTCTGGACACCAAATGCCTTCAAGTGTACTGGGGAGCTACAGGGACTCAGGAGATAGCAGCCTGCAACAGTCTACATATGGTTTCTGAGAGTTTTCTAAGCACTTAGAAAACTAAGTTCAGATCCTTAGAAGCATTCAATCTCATCACTTTTGAATACAGGATCTCAGCACTTTGTCTAAGAAACAAAATTAACATGAAATTCTTGAAAAGGGGAGGTTTTATAGATAAGCCAACAGCACTTGATTCATTTCACAAGATGGCTGAAGATGGAAATAGTGGTTCACATTTCTGTAGTAAAGCACTATATATAAATTTATAACCTAAAGACATATATATATATACACACATATCAAGTTCACCGCAATGCATAAATATATAAACTTTTCAGTATGCCAACTAATAGAGGTCAGAAAATTGATGTCTATAGTTCAAGTTTTGCAGCACTTCAGCATTGTAAAAAACAAAAATAAATAAATAATGGCCAACAGATTGACTGCTGCCCTCTTTTGTTGCCTTTTTTGCCTTTTTTTCCCCCCCCACTCTTTTTCTCAGAATCGGAGTAATTCCCACTACACATCAGCACTATGGAAGGACTGAGCAAAAGCAAGTTTCAGAACGCCTCTTCAAGGAATATTTTGTTGAATATAACTCCTGTCTGAGTTCAGGATTGTATTTCAGCAGATCTAAGAAGATTCAGTGACAGTGACGAAGGTGGCTGCTAACACAACCGAGGGCAGAGATTGGCTTGTCTGAGGTCCATGAAGTTGCAGCGTGAGAAGTACTGTACTTAGTTATAATACTGGTTATACAAAATCTCTTTTTTTTGAAGGGCAGGAGGCCTCATTTCTATTTCTACCTCTCTCATTTTATTCCTTTTAGATAACTTTTAAAATAACCATAGGTTACATCCCACCCATCACAAACAACAGTGACTTCAAGAAGTGAGGTAAAGTGTCCTACCAGCCCACCTTTACCAAGAACAGAAGTCAGTCGAACATTGCTACTGACATGAACACAACTCAATAGGAAATAAAATGCAAGATACTGAATTCCTCACTATAACCACACCATAAAGCCCAGCTTCCAAAGTCAAGCAGCAGTGAACAAGACTCTGTGCCCTAGCATGGAAATCATTAGCAAACCAACTCTTGATCCCAATTTAAAATAGCCATATGAATCTCCTGCAAGCGATAATCCCAAAGTCTGATTTCTGTGAAACAAATGTTTTCTTCTCATATTTCACTTTTGCTCCAGAGATAAAGTGTTTCTATAATCCTCAGTCTTAAAAACAAACAAAAAACCCAACATCCTCCTAGTTCTCAAGCGCCTTGAAGTAAGAAGGAACACAGCCTATTCTCTTTAACTTCTCAAGTTTTGTTGTCTTTTACCAAGAGCAGCACTCATCACAAACCGTTCCAAAAACCATTTCCTCTTATTGCAAGGGAACGGCCTCCAAAACCCCATGCAGAAACACATGCCGCCCACCTATATACCAGTTCATCAGGCTATCCAAATGCCAGCATAAAAAAAAACCACAGTTTACTTCTCTGTAGTATACTGCATCCATTTTAGATTAGTCCATTTTAAATATATTAAAAATATTTTTAGGAATGAAAACATTGCAAATGAATGAAAAACATATGTACACACCACCACCATTTTTAGGCACAGACCTTAGCTTTAAGGAAGGACTAGAAGTGAAAGGTGCAACAACCAACGCCTCCTGCGGCATCACAGTCAAGCAGCAGTCTCTGCAGCACACCAGGGAGGTTGGTTTTCATATAGCTTCTGCATATTAGAGCTATCCGGTCCAAGATAGCGCATTTATTCTTATCGGTTCCCCCCCAAGGGAAACGCACCTTAAATCCTCCTCGCTTTCCAATAAACTTCACCAAAGGAATACCAGTTCCCACCAGTTCCAGACACAGCAGATCTCCTTCAATAACACACTGTAAAGTCCAAATGGTTACGACTGAAGGTGTTTCCTCGATCCCCCCTCGTTTTCCCCCTCTTCTTTTTAATGTTTACGTAAGTTATTTGTTCCCAAAACAAGAACTGAGACTCAAGCTTTTTAAGCATTTAAAACAAAAACAGTTACCATACCAAAGCACAGCATACAGTGTAAGTTTCAGTTGTAATTTCTCAGCTTTTCCTTTATATAGAGCTACATATGGTGGACTGCGCAGAACTCTTCCAGTCTCCTCCAGTGTCAGCACGCGGATCACGGGGAAGGTACGCGGATGCGGAATAACCCCTGCTGGAGCTGCAGTCGAAAGAGCTTGCAGTTTGCAATCCGCAAGGCTGCACAGCCAGTACGGCGGAGGTCCGACGGGAACAGCGGCTTGGTGCGCTGCCACGTCCCCGTGCTTCTCTTAAATTCTCTAACGTAGTCGTAATTCGTACCTAAACCCACGCACGGAGGAAGAGAGAAGAATGCTTAAAGACGTGTTGGACCTACCAGCACGCTGCAGCTCTAGTAAAGGAGATATGGAAACAAGATATGCACAGGGCTGCAGGTCAGCGTCTGGATGCACTGCTGAAATCATTCTCAAAAGGAAACTGTGACATTCCTTCTATTCTGATACACATCATTTGGACTTTTGCTGTTCTATATTCTGTAGAAAGCCCTGTTTTACACACACACAGCCATGAAAACATGTACGCTCCCACATGTCTTTCACAGTAGGGCCAAATGCTGACGGCTATGGGGGAGGAGTTCTGAATGTGTTTGTTGGTACACCTGTGTGTGGTTAATACTTAGAGGTAAGGACCACTACCACAGCCAGGGGAAGCATGGGATGAGGGCCCAAAACACAGAACCATCTGCTTGCTGCTGCAAGGATGGTGTAGTAATTAGACAGGTCAATATGATGGGAAAGGCATTACAACAAATGTGAGATGACAGAAAGACCAGCACAATAGAAAGGTGCTATAAGGAAAGGGAAGAGGATTGCTCACCCATATCAGAAGATTCCAGGTTCACAGGGAAAAGCCTCACCAAGGAAGGATCTCCAACAAGAGATCCTTTCCCAGTGGCAGTCAGCCCTTAAATGAGGTCTAAGAGGTGCAGCCAGGCTCCATCCCTTCTGACCGCACAGCTGAATTGCCCTCACCTGCGTTCCCAGGGCTGACCGGGTCCTTTCCCCAGGTGCTCAATCAGTTGTTCAGGCTGTGTCTCAGCAGTTCCCATACAGATGGGATGAACAACCCTGGCACTAACTTTTGTTCTCATATTTACATGAATGTATCAACAATCTTCAAGCAACAAATCAACCAAATGTTTACAATGCTCAATTTCTTTTTGAAGAGGTCCAACAAAAACAACAACCCACTATAAAACTCTCAACATCTAGCATTAACTCCCTGAAGACAACAGTAACAATGCAATGATCTAAAATTACAGAGAATTGAAGGTCTAGGTTCTTTATCTAAATGTATACATTAAAAAAAAAATCACACCAGAAGAAAATAAGCCATAGAAGTTATTAGTTCTAAGTCTGACCTGTATCAAGATCTCCAATCACGTAAATGCTGGCTCCAATAGGCACAGCTCCATACACAAAAGAAGAGCTAGTTGGGATACATAGATTCTGGTCATTTAGATAAATCCACCTGTAAGAAAATAATAACAAAGAACTGCTAAGTGATTTTTTTAATCTAGCACATAAAAAAAAAAAATCCAGGTTCTCTTTCCAACCACCATCCTTGGGTCAAAAGCAGAGTGCACAAATGACTTCTCATTTAAGAACTGCTGGGCACATTGTCCAGTTCAAGGCTCCTCCTCGCTGGGAAACCCACACAGTACTGCTATTTGTAAGTTTTGATGCTTGATGTTGAAGTTACTTTATTTCAGAATTGCTGCACTCCATAACCCGATCTGAAACAAATTCTTACAGACATTCAGGAATCTTATGAAGACAGCAATCATATATAAGAGCCTTTCCTGCAACAGCTACAACAATCAATTTCCCCTACAAAGACAACTTCAAGCGACTTTGTCTTATAGCAAGGGCTTGTTATGAAGCAATGCCTTCCCCTGTATATTCCCCCAACTTCTTAAATTGCACTTTATCAGCTACAAGAATCCCCCTGCCCAGTAAGAGGAATGCAGCACTTGGCAGTGCTTCGTTTTAAACAAGGCATAGAAGATTGGAACTCAAAATTGTAAGAGATTTGGGACAGAAACATCCTCTCGGAATTTAAACAGAACTTTTCCATCACACATCAGGCTCTTCTCAATCACTTCCCAGCTCCTTCTATAATCTTAAAACTCTCCTGTGTTCACATTAAGGATATCACATTTCAACACTACATCAGCCTGACCTTCCTACCAAGCAAAATGCACTTTTTCATGCTGAAGCCTTTGGTAGCCAACTGAGCATGTACTCATTACCCACGTTGACCCATAAGGATGTCCCTTCTGTCTGGAGTTGTCAGTCCCCTCTCTATGGCTTTGAAAGAGATTTCTGCCACTGCACTTGAGCAGATGCTGTGACAGTTACTATTACAGGCCCTGAAGACATACAAACCAGTGATGCTTTAAGTGACCGCTCCTGGATCTTTTATTATTAAATAATTTACAGAGAACAGGGAAGTTTGATAAGCCTTTGAGACAGTCCCATCTATTTTCAATGCCACGCCTGGTTAATTTGAGGGAAAAGTTCGGAAATATTCTCACAGCTGACCTCTGAAAATCCTGTATAGTCCTAACTCATGATTGAGAAGGAAGCCTCCCTCCTGGCACAAAGGAGATGCTGCTATACCCCATTTGCCTCGGGATAGCTAATCCCTTAATCTGGCTTTCAAAAGCTTCTCCCTCCAATTCTTTGTCTGTGCTGTACAATGAATGATTAGGATTTTAGGAGAAGCAAGGGAACGAAAAAAGCATGGGAATGTCCTCTGCAGCTGTCAAAGAGGACAACAACCAAACTATGATGAGAGGAAAGCAATCTTTTTCTGAACCACCGTAGCTTTGTTGCACCACAAAACCCCTCTCAGCAAGGTTCAGTAGCTCCCTTCCTTGGCTGTGGGAATGGGACAGATTCAGGATTTTCATCTTCAGCGCCATGTTACCTCAAATTAAGGAAGGTGCATAAAAGGCAGAGAAATGGAGGAGGAAGACTGTAGGTTTGTTGGAGAGGAAGGGGGGAGGAAGAGGAAGAGTTTTAGTGGTAAATACAGGACTATGTCAAGGGAAGGAAAAACACAACACTAGATGGCTTAGTTTAGCTACTCGTCAAGTTCAGCAATCAAATGAACACTGCTGCTTGGCTCCAGTAGAAACCCAAGGTTCCAGTTTAAATGAAGAAAGTGTGGGACCCAACCACTCTCCTACTGCTGCACTTCAGAAAAAAAAAAAGAAGAAATCAAAGCATCTGCAGCTGCTCGTGAAAAATCACTCTCAGCCTTTCTCAACACGTCCTTTAAAAGAACAGCCACAACTTTTCAGGAACGCTTACAGCAGTTTTCACAGTTAGAACTAGGAAGGAACAAAGACAGGAAGGGCAAGGGGTCACATTTCATCAGCACTTGACGAAGCTCCAGCTCAACGTGGGCTGTGCCTACTGCTGGAACAGTATGGAAAAAACACCATAAAAAAGGAATGTGAAAACACTCTCAGGAACGTAACTCTCACATGCTTCTCCAGGATGGCTCTCCTCAAACCCAACCCGAGAGCAGCGGAGGAGACGGCGCCTAACTAGAGACAAAAACAATTACTATCAAACTGAAATATGCTTCCACTGAAACCTTTTAAAAGGGGAAGGAATCCTTTTTTTTCTGTCTTAAAGTGATACAGACATAAATCCATCTGAACTGCTGGAAGTAATAAGCAGGGTGGTAACTTTTATTTCCAAATGGGAAGCACACAGAGACGGAACACAGAGCCCATGTATTCCATACACGTCACTGTAAGCTCACACCAGCTGTGAAAGGAAGCCTACGAACGAAGGAAAACCCCTTCTATGTTCCTCTTAAGCAGCTGACTGACAGTGCTGTCAGATTTCTCCTTACATCTCCATGAGCATTTCTGCATAACGAGATTCCTGGATACTGCATGGGGGACCCTTCCAAGTACTCCGTTACAAAAACAGTTGGTTTAACACTCACACACTGCTGAAAACATTCTTATTTCCATGAGGCCCCATTAGCAAAATCAATATTTTAAGTAGCTGTTAATGGACTGTTGCTTCAGAACAAGCACCCCATACCATTATTCCCCAAGAATGGCAAACTTAGATAGCTCCTCTGAACCAGGAGCTAGCAAAAACAAAAATGGTTTAGAAACCCATTCTGCACTGACAGCCCCCCAGTGGCTACAGCCAAGGGCAGGGCTCACCCACAGCTCTGGCACCC
The DNA here is from genome assembly GCF_016699485.2 of Gallus gallus. Classification (NCBI taxonomy): domain Eukaryota; kingdom Metazoa; phylum Chordata; class Aves; order Galliformes; family Phasianidae; genus Gallus; species Gallus gallus. The sequence continues at coordinate 15,138,623 of NC_052542.1, read as the reverse complement.
ACTGCACATCTCTCACTTTCATGTGTTTAAACATCCATTCCTCTTTTGAGTAGTATTTGAAAAGAAAGGGTGCAGTACACAAAGCTCAACCCGTCGCCTTTAAAAGCTGCATCTCCAGCCTCAAGAAAGCTGCACTCCAATTGTGTTCTACTTGTCTGTGCTCACTCCTGTGAGTCTAAAGACAAACTGACAAAGGATTTATTAACTGAAACATTTCAGTTACTGAAGTTTTTCAAATACAATATAAATTACTGTTTATATTTCACGTTTATGTTAGTGTTCCATCTCACTTCATTTATTTCACTACTTGTTTATGTAGCACAGTATAGCAGGACTCTCAATGTTTATTTATTTTTTTGCTAGGGTCAAGAGCTCCGCATGTTCCCAGTCCTTAGAGGAGTCTGTATTGTACTTAAGAACTACAGTTCTGAAAGGCTGTGAACTGTGGATTATTTTGGACTCAGTTACCATCAGAATAAAGCTAAGCCTCAGTCCTTTTATCCAATCCAAAACAGATTTATACACTCACGTAACTACATATGCTTATTCATATATGCTAAGCAAAACTTGTAACTCAGTTCCTCGCAGGCTCTGGGATTCCTAGCATGATGCTACATTCTCTATTCACAGGTAATGAGAGCTATGACACATATATGAGATGTGCCCATTGCTGCCCATAGCTGTGAACCAGCAATATCTGAGGGCTGAACTCACAGAACCAGGAGTGCTTCACACTCAGAAAGAAAGCAAACGTGATAGAGTTCTGAAGTTAATTAAACCCAGCCAGAAAACTATGTGCTTCATTAGGAAGAATGAGATAACAATATGCAACTACTAAAAAGTCATTATGAGTTTTGGCTAGAGAACCCTTCTGGATACACAGCTGGAATCGACATGCTGTGCTTGGCTCACTGTCACTAAACAGCCTTGCAAACACAGACCTCCTTTCCACAGACCTTCTCTTTTATCCTAATGCTTTTAGACTTCTGTCAATCATACATCTACAGTCAATGTGGTATTTCAGGTTTAATTAGACAGTTCCAGTGTTATTTCTTCATTGTGACTAGAAAATGAATAAGCTCTTGGCTGTTCAGAGGTGCGTATTTCCTTCCTCCTGACTCCCTGACACCACTGGTTTGAAGGAGACTGATTACCATTATTTGTTTTAGAAACTATTACTGCAGAAATGTGTACTTGTCAATAATAAGTTAATAACCCGTAGTAAGTGCAAAACATTAAGATGACGAACCAGTATCTGTATGCATCACATTAACTATGCACAAAGGAAAAGGAGGAAGTGTCCCTAAGCTCAGGCTCCTCAAGCCCTGCTCTGCCCCTGACAGATGGCACTCACCCTGCAAAGTGTGACTGTGTCTGGACCTGGGGATAACTGCCAGCCCCTGCTGGCTGATGCTGTAACAGAGCATGGTATCACAGCACCCTCTGCTGGTACGTAACGTCACTTCTTGCTTCAGAGGGTGAAAACGGGCTCTCCCAAAACAGGAGAGCAAAGAAGCACTTCTTGCAAAGGTAGCACTGCTGGTGACTGCCCTGGTCATCTGGGAGCTGCCTAGGGCCCTAACACAACTCCACATCAAGATGAATGTCCAAAACAGATGACATGCACTGGCAAGGCAGAAGGACAAAGAGACAACCTGAGTAACTCCTTACAGGTGCCTCCAGCTGCAGCTGGACAGTCAGACTACTGCTACCTCACCTTGTGCCAGCACAGCCCTTGTGGCACTCACATGACAGGTGGGGTGCAAGATCAAGAGCTGAAGTGACTGGAAGTGTATTATACCTTTACCTGAATCCTGTAACTCCCTAGGATGCCACTAAGGAAAAACAGAGAAATGCAGGCATTAGAAACACTGCCTGGCAGGTACCTGTGCTGCAGACAGCAGGTGGCACCAACTCACCTGTGCTCAAACTGCACCAACCAGTGAAACAGGTTTACAGTCACTGGTAAGGAATTGTGAGCCACAAAGCACCTTCTGAAGAATACCATCAGTCTGGAAACATTTCTGTCAAATCAACTAAAAACAGGAGGTAGTTTGTTGGAAAGCATTTATTTCCAGAATTGTTCTTCTGCAAACCCTCCTGCCCTAAGGCTTATTCTATTCGCTTTTAACATTTCCCCATACCCCCAAAGGAACAGAAAGCACCAGGGAGGATCAGCAGCAACTCTTCTTATCTGTCTGCTTCCCATAACCACCTTCAAGTGTGTTTCCTCTCCAGCTTCTTTTGGTTAGAGCTCACTTGGACATCACTTAGAACAACAAAAAGTCCATTTCATACAGAGATTAAAGTCTCTTTACTTCTGTACCTTGGAAGACAATTATATAATAAATTCCCCACTGCTATACGATTTTTATGTGCTTTTATACAGGTCACATTCAAAGACATGATCTTGTAACAGATTTAGTAATCTCTACCACAGTAGATATCTCTCTGAGATATCTGACAGCAGAGTCTTATCTCAATTTGGTTGATTAAAAAAAAAAGCAAAGAAATCCCATTTATAGTTAAATGCAAGAAGAAAACACTGGAGGTACAAAAGTTTCCCAATTACACCTGGAGCATAAAGTAACTATCCATAAAATCCAGTCTAATGTAAGCTATGTTTTAAAGTTACCACATGCAGTGAAGTGGATTCTAAAACAAGAGCCAGGAGATAACAAATGAAGTCATCAGAAGCAGATTCAAAACAAACAAGATGAGATTAGCCACGCACAGTGTCTGGAAGTAACTGTGGACTGCACAGCACCCACAGCATTTTTCTATGACAAGAGTCTACACCGTTTCAAAAGCCAACTGTGACTGCTGATCTGTATGTATTCCCTAGGTTTATAGCTGCCATTAGTTACCTTTTAAATTCATCATGATAGAATTCAGATTTACACGTCACCATCTCGCTGGCTTGGCTGTCATCACGACTCCTGACCCCACCAAACACATAAAGCTCAGAGGCAACTCCACAGGCCACTGCCCCGAACCTGAGAATCCAATAAAAGGAAAAAAAAACAAAAACACCATCAGAAGATATACCAAAACATTTCATCCTTCTGAACTTTTTTTTTTACATGTATTTTTAGATATAACATGTATTTATGAAAAAAGTATGTATATTTACCACTACAGTAATGTATTTATCTCTAGAGAAAATGTTGCAGTTCCGATTGAACTATAATTTCTATTCTTCATTTTGCTTCAGGATAGTATTGCTTGTGACATGCTAAGCATATCTCTACAGAAACATTTTGATTGGCTGGATACTTCTCTTTACTCAGCCACATCTTGGCATTACAATTACAGGCCACCATGATCAGGAAGACATAGTAAAATCTGCAGTGATTCCTAACAGCAGTATATATGGATTCACCCAAAGAAGAAAGGCAACTTCCACTCATCAGAGCATCAGCACCTCAGTGTTAAAAAGGCCACACGTTACAAACACACACTGATATAGCACTGATGACATCAGTCAACTCTTCCTTTATTCAAAAACAAACAAAAATAATAATGGTGCTTTAGTGACTATTTTGGAGGGCTCAGACTGAATACACTCCAGCAATCTAACCATCCCTCTCCCTCCACACTCCATCTTCACCCACCTTCTCTCTTTCAGAGGACAGATGGCCGTCCACTGTTGAGTCCTGGGGTCGTAACACTCAACAGACTCAAAGAGCTTTCCATAGGAGCCTCCACCCATTGCATAGATTTTCTTCTTCATAGCTGCATAGCAGCCAATCTCAAAGAAAAAAGAAAAGTACACATAAGTTACACACAAACACATTGTACCAAGAGCTCAAAACTAACTATACACATGCTTATGTACACTTATGTATACTGTGCGTAAATGTTTTCAGTCATGATTCTAATACATAAATAAACAAGGGATGTGCTCTCATTTCCTGGCCACATGTTAGAGTTTCTAGTTGAAACAAAGCCTTACAATACACAGGATGGCTGCAACTGTTCAACAGCAAGGAAGGTGGTAATATACAACGTAGTTCTTACCTTTCTAACCATGGTCAAGTCTGGCTGCTTGGTCCAGGTACGGTTATAAATATCATAAGTCTCCATAGAGATTAGTTCCCTTTCACCATCCTCACCTCCCAGAATATACAGAATTCCATCAATCTCCACCACACCAAAATTATGTCGTGCCTAGGGAATATCAGTGAGGTTAGCACTGTAAAACGTAACTGCTAACTGTGAACAGTCAATACAATCTTCTCTCCTGTCTGTCAGCAAAATGATACTGTGTCAATTACTACAGGGGTTTTTCTATTATTTTTAATACAATGAAGTCTGAATCTCACAAATAAGATTATTCTATTCTCCAATTAAAGAATATAAAGGGTATTCAAAGAAAAAAAAAACACAGAGCAGCAAAAGCAAAAGCGACCCTGCTGAAATCTAAGAACAGGTTGGCCATATTTCAGTTTGCACAGCAGTGGTCTCCAAAACGAAGCTGTTGCTTTCCATGTCTCTACTCTCACAATGCATCACAACTACAAACGTGGATTTCCTTTGAGCTCAAGTACAGGCCCTTGACAGCAAGGAATTCCTAAAGTTCAACTTTACAGCAAACTCTTCATTAACAGTTTGTGTTTGCCGCTCCTGCAACCATTAACAGGCTACAGGTAACAACAGGGAATAAGCAGAAAGCAATCCCTAGCGTGACTCTGAATGCATAAGATGCAAATGATTGGAGATTCAGAATATAATTTTGCAGAAGCAACTGAAGGTTTTGCCAAAGTAGAAAAAAAAAATCAACTCCAACAGTTAAACAATGATCTTGCCTCATTCATTGGTGGCAAGGAACTCCAGGAATTGGTGTCTGGGTCGTATTTCTCTCCAGAGCTCAGCGTTCCCTTGTTTTCATCCTGACCACCGAGCACAAATAAAAATCCTTCTGTAAAACAAAATGCAATGTGATCTTAAAAACAGGACTCGTGTACACTGAGCAAGGCAACAAGACTGGTGAGCTGTATCCTACACTTTGCTGAGAGTTTCAGATCAGCCACAGGACACACTCTGGACTGGAAGAAGTAAAGCACATGTTCATACCCATACTCAAGGCCACCACTGCAGATACTTTTCAACATATTCAGTGATGCAGCAACTATTCACTTAAAACACAAAATACTCCTGGAGAAACAGATGAGCAGATTCCCACATATACTGTGGGAATAGTGACTGTAAGACACTCATAGGACAGGGATTTTCACAGAATAAAGTGATGTTTTGGGCAGACAAAGGGGAAGCATGAAATAAGCCCAGTGCAATGTAATCTTAAAGAAAAGACATATATGAACTGTATCTCATATTTTGAGGCACTGGTAAGTTTCCATAACACTGCCTTTACAAAAACAAAGTTCCCCTTTACCTGCTGACAATACTCCATGATTGATCCTTGGAATACTCATAGGAGCAAGTTCAATCCAGAGCTGTCTATTGGGATCATAAAGAGGACACATACACCGCATCACTGAGGTTGGTTTCCGGGATCTGAACACAAGGTGGGGAACAAACAAAACCAAAACACAGTTTTACAAGTTCACCATTAACTACTTGTGTCTAAAGCTATGTTGTCCACACGTACATTCATAAATTACAGCACTTCCCTGATAAGGAGAAAATCTCCAAACCAAATGTAAGTTTAGTTTTCTACACACCGGAGACATAAAAAGCAGACACACCTCATTCACATTGTATTTACCTGCATAAGTTCAAATGATAGGGTAACAAGCACACTGAGGTGCAAATACTGACGCTACGCTGCATTCTCAGATGCTCCACCTAGATGCTTCTATTTGACCACTCGTATCAACCTGCAGTGCCACTCAATACTTACACTCTTTCTTCTCCACCGACAGTCACGATGCACTCCGAGTAGCCACGGGGCTTGAAGGAGGCCAGCATGGCCTCTCCCTGCTGAGGTGGTGTGAGTGGGATATTGTTGCACTCTTTAACAATCTCCCGTACCAGCGGTTCGCTCATCATCTGCTCACGTAAATACGCCGCATCTAAGCCTGAAACCCACACTGCTGACATGACATCCTTCATGTGAACCTAGAGAAAGAGACCAACTCAACATCCCCCAGGCTCCATGGAATGACACTAAGGCATTCACACACAGATTAACAAAAATTTTAAAGAGCATTTCTGATATTTGGAAGTAGTAACAAAATCCACTGCAATGTTATTAAGAATTCTTTGAAGTTTCACTACAAATGCACTACTTGCTTTCTCTCTCTGAGATCAACATTCTATCATTAAGTGTCAAAGGGTTTCTTTTTTCTTCTTAATGCCTACTAAATAATAAAGACAGGAAATAATATATCATCATCAACAGAGCTTTCTTTCACCCTTTTACTACAATCACACGGTCTGCATTCCTGGCAAAATTCAACTCTATAAAAATTAGATTAGCCCTGAAAATAACGTTCCTAGAAAACAAGATATACAAGGAGCAGCTGAGGGAGCAGGGATTGTTTAGTCTGGAGAAGAGGAGGCTGAGGGGAGAACCCATTGCTCTCTACAACTACTTGAAAGGAGGCTGCAGCAAAGAGGAGTCAAGAGGCAAGACAAGAGGAAACTACCTGAGGTTGTGCAGAGGGAGGTTTAGATTGGATGTTAGGAGGAATTTCTTATGAAAGGAGTGGTTAGGCATCGGAGTGGGCTGCCCCAGGAGGTGGTGGCATCCCCAGCCCTGAAGGTATTTCAGGGTCATGTGGACATCAAGCTCGGGGGCACAGTTTCAGTGGTAGACTTGGTAGTGTGACATGATGGCCAAACTCGATGATCACACGAGTTTTTTCCAACCTAAACGACTCTACGATTCTATTTGAAGTTCCCACCCATTAGAATAAGCATACTGATTTAAGTCACATTCAAGAAATAAACCTTTTAGTATCCTGACCTTTCTCGATTCTGAATCATGAGAAATCCACCTAATCACTGCTTCAAAGACGTATCTTTCATTTCCAACATTGAGCTTTTCCATCGACAGCACTTCTTTCAGTTTTTGAGGAGTCAGTTCCAAGAATTCCTCTGTGCTGCTGACATCTCGAAAATGAGTTTCCAGATACTCTGAGGCAAGGTAGTGAACATGATGCAAACAATAGTGCAGTGCAAAGTCCCGAATACCAATACAGTTCTCAGCAGCTATGCAACCTTCTAAAAACTCACAGCAGAGAGTTTTTAAGTCTGTAAGCAGCAGGAGATCAGCTGCCTGTACCACATCTTGGATAGTTTCTTCATTTAGCCTGATCTGCAAGAATTAATTTAGAAGTTATCGCTACCATCACCCATTTGCTTCATGACATGTCCATATTCACTACAATCATTCTCAGCGGCCAGGAAATGGAATATTAACAGCATTGCAAAAAATTATGAGAAATCAATACAACTACTACACGTTTATAAATTAACAAAGGAATGGGAAGGGACTGGCTTGACAGAAGGTGTCAAAGCAGGATTTTGCACCCAAGGGAACCACGAAATTGCTACTCTCACCTGAGAGCCTACAATGAATTTTTCTGCAATAAATTAATAATCTTTTTAAAAAAAAAAAAGCACATCCAGAAAAGAATCTCAGGACATATCTGCTTCTTTGCTTTTGCCTAAAGCTTAAGTAGTTCAGCAGTCACACTCTGGTTCTGAATGAACTGCACACACTGGTTCCTGCTAAACTACTGGAATAAAGACACAGTGAGCACATGGCCAGCAGGAGGCCAGAGAACCGGACATGAGAATGCCTGCAGTACTTTAATACATGGGGTCAGTGATGGGGGTCTCAGCCTCCACTGCTGTCAATCCAGTTTTATTTTCTGGTAGTGAAAGTATTCCTGTTTTAAAGCAGGTTACTAAACAGTGAACAGTTTAATACACGTATTCAGAATGGCATTTTTCATAGTCCTCCCTCACGGTGTGACAAGAGAGAACTCCCTGCAGAACTTGCTGCCTCTATTTCACGGGCAGAGACCATGTGAGATGTACTACTCTGCAGCTGCTTCATCACTAATCTTTAAAGTGTGATTCCCGAAGGATCTGTCTTTCAGTATAGTAATGTTAAAACCCAGGTTGTTTTGTCAAACAATTCCATTTCCATCTAGTTCTTCTTAATACCATACCTGCCCACTGAAGATGTAATCTAGTATCTCTTTCATGATATCAACAGATATCCCTTCAAGTTCAATCTTGTACGTTGAGCCATCATCCTTTGGAGGATTATAATTCAACTTCGTTCTAAGAGAAGAAAGGAAGATGAATCAATAAATAAGAAGCACTCACAAGATGGGCACAGCATTTCTTTCTAAAGAAAAGTGACAGCAGACAAGCTGTAGATCACATTTGCTAGAACAGAAGTGGTAAAACCTTACAATATAATCTGAAAATTGGCAAAAAGAGACTATATGCATGGTCTCTAGTACTGCTTATCACATGTGCAGACAGAACAAGCAGGTGAGCCTTGGAAACTACTTATGGCATTGGAGAACCAAAGCAATTTTCTCCTGGCTTATTCATCCCAAGCATTCACAAACATCACTCTAAGCTTCAAACAGAAGGGCACTTCTGTTGACAGATGAAACAAGAATTTGCTTTGGTAAAGGTGAAACGAACTAAGAGACAGCCCCCATTGCTTTCCCAAAAAAACACACTGGAATGAGCCTATGTGACCGAATGTACTCCAGCAGCACATCACCACCACTCTGTCTGGTTTATGATGTTATCAGCCCAATGTTACGACTGGCTCTAACTGCACTGTGTGCTCACAGTTCTAGGAAACAGACCATGTTCTGCTCAGTCAAGCTGTAAATATTCATCTATATCAGCAGACACATCACTGGTGAGCAGTTTCTCTAAAAATCCCAGGAAGTCTGGATGTGCTTTTGAATAGAACACAGGAGAATTGGAAAATGCCTTAAATTGTCACTGTCTTCTGTTATACACACTCACTCTAAGCAGATATGACCTAGCCAAGGGCCAGATTATGCTTCACTTACGCTCAGAATAAACCATTTTCTCAAAACATACAACTCACATCAAATAAAATCTGAGTCTATAAAGAGTTATTCTGAAGTGCAAATAAGGATGGCAATTTTAGCCTTCAGCTTAACCATATCTGCTGCCTTGTCTTCACTCTTCACTCTTCTAAGCTGTGAGCAGAACTCTGTCAGAAATAACTGCTCTAATTCATGCACATCACTGCAACAGCACTGACACTGAGCTGCTTTGCTCTGTGTTTGTGTAGCACCTAGCACAGAACAACAACATAATTTGGATTAGCAAATTGCTTATTTCCTAACTCCTGGAATGAGATTAGGAAAATTAAACACCTTCTGTAAATGGCCCACGTGATTCCTGACCATGTTGAAAGAGCAGACACTGATCTGTGAACTGTCAGCTAAAAACTTCTAGAGCAAATGTAGGGCTCAACCAACGCTGTGCAACTTGTATCCCAACCCATCCCATCCTGCTCACGGGGAACGGGCATTTCCCATACCTACAAGCTCCAAATGAAGGAAGGAACACATGCACACACACAAACATCCATTCCCAATTCCAGGATTAAGTTTCTATACACAGATTTTCAAGTCTATCCAAATCACCTCAATGTTATGTATGTTGGTTACACTTGAGTTTGGGGTTTCTTGTTTGATAATGAAAGCTGTACCTTGTTTCCTGGGATGAAATGGCATTTTTGTTCATTAACACTAAACAGATCTACATTAATAGTGCCTGACATCTTTCCAAGAACAGCAGCCAGATGGGATCCATTCCACACCAGGCACCTATGGGTAACAACTATGGACCCGCACCAAACTGGGCAGCCAATGCATTGTGTGTTTTAAACTGAGTGCAAGCACATAAACACATTGCATAGCAGCACTAATGGGAAGATTAGGGAAAGGACTAGCACTGCTTATCACTAACTTTCATCTCAGCATCGCCAGCCCACACCCAAGCTAAATCACCTCATTGCACGGACTTTACACTGACACCTCCTAGTAACAAGGAAGCACTGCCCAGAGCTTTGGGGTCTTATCAGGCTCTGTGTTCTATTTCCTGTGTAATTCTTCAGGGCACGACAGTTGTTAATCTGAAAAGAAGCAAACCAATCGCAGATGCTTGCTCAAAACACAAACAGAGCAGAGAAAATAAACTTGAGAGCACACGGAGAAGTCGTACAGTTACAGACTCTTGTATGCAGACAAATACAGCATGCAAATGCATCCCACTCAGTTTCAGACGACGCTTTGCTCCTATCATCTGAGAAGCAGTAGTTATCCATCTGTCTCAGAGCCTTAATTTGCTAGCTAATGAACTACTAGGCTCTCTGTTTTGGCACAAAGGTGTCTGAGCCATGACACAAGAACCACTCCCAAACAGCAGCTGGATGGTTTATAGCAGGGCTTAGGGCTGGAAAAGGCTAAGACAGAAAACTGAGTGTAGCAGTTCAGAGAAAACTGAAAGAGGAGAAGGAAGGCAGGGGGTATGTAAGAGGAAGGAATGGGGACATGCCTCCTCTTGCACCACCTGCACCCACTCCTCACCAGCAAAAACAGAGCACGGGTGCCCTGGTCATAGCACATCCAGCTCTCAGAACCAGAAAGTTTCCAAAGACGTTTGTTCCCAGCTCAGGTGGAGAGCAGACAGCAGCATGCAAAACATATAACACTGGCTCTCCATCAAATTTCAATCCAGAAGAGAAGTTCCAAACCACGCTTGAGCAAAGGTTTCCAGTCTGTCAGTATGCCAGGAAGAATGTTTGCTTTCCCTGCCAGCATGCTCTTTTCCATAGTGATTCACTCTTCCTATGATCTGCATGGAAGAAGTCTGGAAACCAACAACGGACAGCGACGCACTATGGCTGCTTCTAATGCATGCATTGAGAGCTTCCTACTAAGGACAACATTTCTGATGACTTTAAAAGCACTCTAATTTACCAAACCATTGCATAAATAGCTGCCCCATTCTTCCTCAGCTCAGATGAAAGACTAGACCATGCAGATTTGGAAGGATATAAAACCCCATGGCACAGAGCACAGCCCAGATGCACACAGAGCTGGGGTAAACAAAGCAAGGGAATTTCTTAGCCTTATTTTCTCACCTAATTCAGCTTTGAACAGCTTGACTCCATGCATACAAACAAGCGCCACTGTGCTGTGCTTGATGTTGTATGTCTGTCATAGACAAATTTAGAATCTGCTTTTCCACGTCACTTCAGGAGCACAATCCCAATGAGTCATCTCAGATGTCACTGCATAACGCACAATGAGGAAAAACATCCCAACACTTCTTGAGATGTGAGCAATAACACAAACAAGGTAAATGAGAGCAATGCAGCCTCCACAGAGAACTCCAGACTGCAGTTACTCAAGTAGGTTTAAGATATTTGTAGTGAAGAACAATCGGAAATTGGGAAACAAAGCAGTTGCTTTGGTTTTGGTGCTTTGCAATAAGAGGTTAAAACCAAACAAAACTTTTGCCTACTTGGACATCACCGCACTGCTAACAACGCAGCTCTGCAGAGCTGCTTACACAGCTGTGAGAAGCCAGATCCCAGGAGGCAAGAGGGAAATGCTCCTCTTTTTGAAAGAAGCTGCCTTTCCAAATTACTGATTTAGCTCCAGATTAACCACAAGGGCCAGCCTACACTGCACAGCCTCTGCCAATGGACACTACTCTATTTCAGCACTGAAGTAACAAGGCCATCCTTCCAAATCAAGGCACAATAAAATCTGTTTCTGCTGACACATCCTTTATCTGCACTAGTGCTGTGACCTTCTCAAGAAGGCATTTTCAAATGGAGCTGCATCCTTAACAAGAATTTCTGGCAAAGACTTGCAGCAAACCCAAAACACACAGCTGCATCCCAGGCCAGAAAGAGATGGCCATGGGACACCAGAGAGCACCAAAAATGCCAAGTTCAGTATATCACTGTTCCTCAACAGTAAGGAAAAAACTTTCAAATTCTGGTTTCGGTGCAAACAATGTCAGCAAACATTTTGTCTCTTCCTTACGCTGGCTGAGTCTTCACACTACAAGCTTACTGGGTTAAATCTAACCAAGCCCTGCTTAACTTCACCATTACATTGGCCAATTCTTTCTCACGGGCCTGCCCTTCTATCATAGAATGGCCTGAGTTGAAAAGGACCTCAAAGATCACCTATTTTCAACCTCCCTGCTATGTGCAGCGTCACCAATCACCAGACCAGGTTGCCTAGAGCCACATCCAGCCTGGCCTTGAACGCCTCCAGGGATGGGGCACCCACAGCCTCCTTGGGCAACCTGTTCAGTGCGTCACCACCCTCTGTGTGAAGAGTTCTATCTGCAACATTTTCCTGCCATCCAGGCTGATCTTTCTGCATGCAAAGAGTCTTAATAATTACACCGTTAAATAGGTCACACACAACAACATGATGCAGCAGTTCACTCCACCCACTGCCCTCCTCCAGCATGGCACTTTACAACCAAATGAGAGGCTCTCCTGAAGGTTGCGCCCTGGCCTTCAGCAGTGCACGTAAAAGACTGTCTTCACCACGCCCTGGAAAGGGTGCCAGCTCTCAGTGCATTTTGGCTGTGCCTTCGCTACGTCTTTCTTTTAAAGATCATCTGTAACTGCAACTTCTGGTCTCAAGGCAAAATATTCCACCCAACAGCTCAGCCAGCATACAGATCTGCACAAGTTGCTTCCTTTGGTTTAAAGGGGAACAATGAGGCATAACCTGAACTTTCTAACAGAGAGAAAAATTCAGTCAGGCAAAAACTTAAGGCTTTTTTCCCCTCCCTCTGTAAGAAGAAAGTGAAACAAAACACAAAGTGATTCCTTCAACAGCAGCACAGGGTGTGTGCCCATAGCTGGTGGGCTTCCCTCAACCAAGCGCCTGTTTACCCTGAACATCTGACTGTGCTGAGCTCACCCAGAGCCAGGCTGCAATCTCAGTTGGCAGTCTCTCCTCCGCCAGCACGTCCTGCACAAACACACGGGTTAGCCCTAAGTAGAACACACACCTGGCTAGCACAGTCCCCAGGCAGGGTCTCTTGGCTTGTGGGCTCACCCCAGCACCTCGCAGAACCAGGCCTCACGGGGGCGCGTAGCTGAGGAGAGCAGGCCTGGCTGCAACCTCCTCACAGGAAGACGACTATCACATAACTTCCTGCAACAGAAACACCTCTAGAATGTGGTATTTCTGTGTCAATTGTTTTAGATAGGTCGTTTGTTCATTTTAAAAGGTGGGAAGAAATATCTGACCACCATTCCTCAACATGCAACAGGCTAGCTCCACACAGCACTCAGCAAGGCTTCTCCTCAGCTACTTCAGTGTCACATCCATACCATTTCGGCACTCCAGAGCGTGCTCAAGTCCACCCACTGAACAGATGACTCATGAGACTTCCATTCAGCATCAGCTGAACACTAGAACTAAGTTTCTACCAAACAGGAAGCAGCCTGGAGCCAGGCCTTCCTTGGAAGAGCAAAGGAAGGCATTTCTACAGCTTTAAACCAACAACTGAACTGTACCTTAGTTGAAAAGAAAATGCTTTCCTTTAAATTAATTCTGCTTTTAAGCTTGTTATTTTTTTTTTTTTTTATGAGGAGGAACAAGAACAGTACCACACTCAAACCATTGCACTTCTAATAAAGTACTTATGATAAACTAAAAAGTACTTCTAATAAACTAAACACATCTCTGAGTACAGTCTTATTGGGAAAACACCAATGAACTCGCTGAGAAAACTTGATGTTTTCAGGTGGGGTTTTTTAAACCCACTTATCCTAGTGGAGCTCTGGAGAACACCAGAAGCTGGAAAACCACAGTCTGCAAGGCTGCAATGAAAAGCAACAACAGCCAAGAGGAAAAAGAAAAGTGAAGTAAAGGCTTCGCCAGCACAAGGGGCCAAGAGTCTACAAGTCAAAGGACTACATTCATAAAGAATAGCAAGAATTGTAGTCGGCAGCTTACAGTCGTTCAGGAGACGTAAAAGCAACATGCCTAAGGACATAAGCCAGCCACTAACTACATGGTATTACAAAGCTATTTCCTTGATAGGCAGCACATAGTTTCAGAGCTGTCCACAGCAGCAATTTTGTTTGTTTGCATGGAACTGTTGGGATGAACAGATAAATAGGGGAGACTCAGCATGGAAACACACAGGTGGCACTGCACTCAGAAGCAGGATCGAGAAGGAAAGCTTTGTACACGTGTGACATAAAAGGTCTACACAGACAAAAGAAAAGCTCTTTAAAATTATTAGTTACTTCTCATTTCATTATCTGTCAGCCGACAAGAAGAAAAAGTTCCTTCTCTCTTTGTAGCTAAGATCAATGCAAACAGAACACAAGAAGCATTCAGACTCAGCTCCAGATTTTCCCTCAGGCACAGGAGCATCATGAGAACAGCCCTGTTCCACACAAAGCATGCTTTAAAGAAGGATGGTTAATACAAAAAGCCCTGTTAACAACAAAACTTTGGGCAAGCCACAATTAACACAAGTGCACATACAACCTGCAGTGGAACTGACCCAGACATCCTGAACTGCTGCATTCTGCCACACCTCCTCCCCTCAAACCAAACACGTGCTTGAATTGCACTTCTTCAATACTGAGACCATGAAGTGTCACCTCTACATCCTCTGTAAACAAGATGCTCTGATTTCATGCTCCTCCCTTGCCTGACATGGAGCAGCAGCCCAGCTGCATTGCCTGCCTGTTCTGAGCTGGGCAGGAGCCTTATTGCTTCCTCCCTCCAGGCTGTCTTTAGGGGCTTGTTGGAGCAGGAATGTAATTAGTAACTCCCCACTCAAGCCCGGCGTAGCCCTTTTTAAACCATAAGCTCTTAATATACCTGTATCACTGTTGCCCCTCAACTCCTTATCCAAACACAACTCATGCTTAGACACTTCTGGGCTGTGCCAGATAAAGAATTTTTGGATGCAGCCACAATTTTCATTCACTGCTCCTCAAAGTTGCAGAGGCTCTACAACTGAGGTATCACTAAAGCATCACCAGTAACATTTTAGTACCATTTGGAAAGAAGTGTTGCATAATTTGCAAAACAGCTTTAAAAGTCTGGGAGGAAAACCTGTTACAGTCTGTTCCTACCTTACTGCAAGAGTTCACACTGTCAGGGCAGCCTCTGAAATCCCCGGGAGACCGACAGAAACAAATCACTCCTAAGAAAGCTTGGCTATGGCATGGCTTGAAACTCCTGCTTGTAGAAGCACTTACTATAACAGCACTCTGCATGCAGTGGGGAGCAGACTGACGGAGAGGGACGGGCAGACATCTGCCTTCAACCTGCAACAAGCACAGAGCAATTCAGCTAAAGCACAGCTTAAGAAAACAGAGTCCTCATCACTAAAGTAGCAGCCAGCTTCAGCTGTCATTTGCCTTAGTCCTGAACAGTGCTAAAACACTACAAAGAGTCCCCATAAACGCCAGTTAAAACCAAACAAGGATCAGGAAATAAGCAGCAGGAGCAAGTGGCACTGGCACACACTTTGTGTTGTTCTGCAAAGGAAGAAGTTTTAGTGGCTGCCTCCTGGTAACCCCAATGGATCAGTGGTGGCACTGGGAAGAAAGGAGCCAGGTAACAGAGGACACGTCACAGCACAGCTCCACTGCAGTCCGTGGAGGTTTGGGGGTCATAGAAGGGTCTTGCAGAAGGGTCTCGCAAGGCGTGCTTGTTTTAGGGATGTCAGAAGGCTGAACAGCACAGGTCAGAAGGTGGAAACGCTGTCATGTTATATCCAATCAAAACAGATCTACAGGTAAAGCACCAGCACTTCACCTTACATTTTTATTTTGGTTATATTATGCATGTCTGGAAAAAGACACAAGTATGGTTACTGCTCTGTTATCGAGCCAGAAAAATGTTGAGGAACAGTATAGCGTACATACACCCATCTACAATCTGTTCACACAGATGTGTGAAAACCAAAGACGAGACACGCTGAGATAGCAACAAAAAAAAATCCCAATTTCTTAAATACAGCACTTAATTGAGATAGCTGAGCGATCACCGCGTGACAGTGCGAAGCTCATTCACAGACTTGAGTTCCTACATCCCCTTTGCTCTCCGTGTGCCCTGACACACAGGGAGGAGAGCTGCAAGTTTCAGCCGGCCTCAAACTGCTCATGGCAGACCTGCTTGGATGAGAAATCTGCTGCTGAGGATACCAGGAATACTTGGACCAAACCTACCCTATTAAAAGGGTTCTGGATGAATGCTACAACTTACACCACACTAGTGTAAGCAGTTTATTCTGTCAAAAGCACTCTTATGCTGGTGTAATTTACTCTGGGTTCTCAAATCAAACAAACTGAGCCAAAGGAAACTGTCTTGGGCAATGTGTGTTACAGCAATTGCCAGGACAAAAGCATAAAACAAAAAAGCAGTAGTGCAGAGCTGTGGCTGGATTGTTACAGCACAGAAATCCAAGAGCTATCCTGGCTCAAACCAACACTCTCCGGGAAGCAGAGCAGTACCCATGAGCCAAGCCATGCTTTGCCCCATGGCGGACTCTTCATTAGGACCGCTCCTTTTCTCAGGCTCAGAACATACCACGAGATGTTAGAGATATGCAGGAAGACTTCTGCTTTGTTTGTTTGTTTTTTAAATGTCAAGTTTTGCTCCGGGGCAGGCTAAGGGATGAAATAAAGCTGCACAAATACGTCCATCCTGTAGGAATTCACACAGCCACCCAAGGCCCTGCTGCCCATAAGAGGACTACAAGCAGCCTGGCACTAAGCAGCTGGGGCAAGATCTCAAGCTACCACACAAACACATAGCCTTATTGGCCCAAAGGCTGACAGCTTATCCCTGAAGCTGGTGCTTTTTCCTGCCCCTGCAGAGGCCAGCAAATGGACGAAGGCAGATGGGACCCACAACATCAGCAGGCCTTCCATGCGTCTCTGCTTTGTCTTCACGTCTTTTTGCCTCTTCCCAGCTGCCGTTTCTGATCTGCATGGGTAGTCAAGCTGCCAAGTAACGACAGGGAAACCACATCACTGCAATTTATAAGTGTCCTACTCATAACCACTCAGCCAAATAACTTCCATGCAAAACTCAAAAACAGGTAACGCTCCTCTCTCTGTGGCTACACAAATCCTTCAGCACACAGACTCTGCTCACACCCAACCACCCCCTCAGAACATCCATGCCTACTTATTTTCCTGCTCACACCCTAAATTCAGCATTCATGCAAACCATACGAAGTTTCTGAACTTGCCCACAGCCACAATATATAATGACAGAGCCAGGAAAGGCAGTGCCAGCTAATACTTCCACTGCTACGTTCCACGTATCCACTCGTTTTTCTTCCAAATGTTCTTCTGAAATTAGTTATTGGATTTTTGGAGCTACACATTGGAATAAATGTAACTCAAATCAATTGCCAGTTGGAGACTTTCAGACTCTGGTAGCAAAGCATGCTTTGGAATAAGCCAGCTTTAAAATAACATGACATTGAATTCTTGCGTCTCCTGGTAACTCTTTATATAGAAACATAAATCAATCATTTTGAAAACACTCAGAATAAATAGGACTTGCAGAAATTTGGGTATGGCCGGAGCTGCATTTTATCACCAGACAGAGCCACTGAGATGTTCATTTCAGCTGGAACCACAGTTCTGCAGTGCTGGTGCCCTACCTGACCCATTCTACCCAAAATGAAGACCAGCTGGAGTAAGAAAGGGATCCCACAGTGCTGAGGAGAGACAAGCATCACAGGTAAAAATGTGCTTTTGCAAAGGCAGGTAAGGCAAACACGTTTCTTAACGTGCTACCGAATTAGGTGCATGTATTCTCACATCTTGTAAGCCCAAGGAGAAAAGATGAGTAAGCTCAAAGAAAACCAAAAGAAACAAAAATGACCAACACTACATCATATTTATACATTAATGCAGGTAACCTACTTTCCACAAAGTTAATGAGTTCCTTTATGGATACGAGCCCGAGCAATCCCAAGTTACAAAAATACCCACAACTCCAACGAGTGCGGGTTCTGTTGGTGCTAATGCAGCTCTGTCTAATTCCAGGACTCCCCGCAAACACCTAACTTGTGCTTCCCAGCACGTCTGTCAGAGATCAAGAACAGAATGCAATACATTGAGATGAACGTCGGGAAAAGGTACCCTTCTATAGAACAGCTTATAGTACCTTTGAACTACAGAGGTTTTGCAACAACATTCGCACATTTCGTGTACGTCTGTACCGCTGTTACAGCAGAACAGCAGCTTTTCTAAGAATACAGCATCTTTCACCTAAAGCAAGCCTTCCAATCTTGATTTTGGATATGGCATGGGGTCATATATAGACTAATGAACAACAACCAAAGAAGGATTCAGGCATTTGAAGAGTATCTGATTGACAGCTCACCCTTACTTTGATTTGCCTTTCAGTGCAGCCTTCCACAGCTGACTCTGGGTACAAAAGCACCTCAGGGTCTGTTCTGAGGGTTCCTTTTCCTGCACTTCCATCTCCCTGAGTTTTATGGCACCCAAAGTCCCGGTCTCAGCCCCGCCTGCCCATCGCTACAGGCCAGGAGAACTGCTCCTTTGAATCAACATCCATTTAAAAGTTAATCATCAACTCCACACTCCGTTTGTTTTTACTTCGTTTTCATGCTTGAAAACGCTGAGGCTGTACTACAAAACACCACGCTGCCCGAGAGCGTACAGAAATAGAGACACGAAGCGCGCTGTGTGATGAGGAAGCAGCCAGCAGCCAGCGGCCAGCCCACCGCCGCCCGGCCCATGTTCCACGCCAACCCTGCAGGCAGGCAGGCGCGGACGAGGGGCCGTACCCCGCGCCCCAACAGGCCCAGCCGCAGCAGCTCGGAGCCGCACCGGCAGGAGCTGCCCGGGCCCCGGGCGCAGCGGACGGGCAGGCAGCGCGGCGGCCCACAGCGGCGGCTGCAGCTCAGAGCCCGCGGCCGGGACGCCCCGCGCCCTCAGCCGCACGCACCCCCGTTACATAACCGCCCCGGGACAGCGCGGCCTCAGGGCGAGCCCGGCCCCGCCGCACCTGATGTAGGGGCTGGCGGCCGCCAGGATGTTCTTCTGCACCGGGATCTCCTCGCCCTCCAGCACCAGGTGCGCGTCGCAGAAGCGGCTCTCCTCTCGGAAGGAGCTGAGGGCCCGCAGCAGCCGCGCCGGGTGCTGGGGATCCGACACGGCGCTCGGTCCCGACATGCTGCCCGGCCGGGCCCCGCCGCCCGCAAGGCCCCGCGCTGTGCCGAGCCGCGCCGCGCCGCGCCGGCCGCCTCAATCAGTGCCTCGCACCATGGCTGACGTCATCACCCCGCGCCGCCCCTCGGGGCGGGAGCGGCACAGGACGGCACGGCACGGCGCGCCCCGGTCCCGGCAGCGCCCCCGCGCGGAGCGGGGAGGCAATGCAGGAGGGCAGGCGGCGCTGCGTTCAAACACGAGGTCACTTCTGGCTTGGGTGCGATTATCCGCAATGTCAGATGTCTTTGCTCTGAGTCAGTCCAGCAGGATGCAGAAGGGCTCCGGAGGAACGCACGTCTCCGCAGCACTGAGCACGGAGAGCTCTCGGGCTGCTGGTGGAAGGTGTATTTTGCTCACTGTTGGGTAATTGCAGTGGTTTGAATTATTGCAAAAGCTGTCATTGAGCGGCCTGGTTATTTGAAAAGACAAACACGGGTTTGTTTCTTTGCCTCCTGCATGGGCTATGAGGGTGGAAAACACAGCTGTGTTACTGGTTTTAGCTCTTCCTCCTGGTGTGTACGTGGGGCATTGGGACAAGGCGTAACAGATAATACCCACTTCCAGAGAACAAATTAATGGTTACATTTTGTTATTCATTCCATTTCATCTCGCTGATAAAAAACAACAGCACACCAAACCTCCTGTGCCACTCAGAGGGCTGCCTACAGCATCTCTGAAGTGATGAGATGTGTCCATCCCAGCAGCTCGATTCTGTGGCTCAGCTGTTCCTCTCCTTTGAGGGAGAGATCTCTCTTTACTATTTGTATTTGCAGCCACCGAGTGTAGGTTTTTTTTTCTGCCATCACAGGAACCCCCGTAGTTTTAGGGGCTAACTTAAGACTGGGACTGGTGCAAAAGAAGTATCCGGCCCTTATGACCCTCAGGATCTCATTCATGGTGAAGGATGTCAGGGAAGCAAAGCAAATGATGGACTTGTCTACCATGTGCTGTACAACCACAACAAAACACCCACAAGCCTTGCAGCCACTTGGCAAAGCACGCCTGCATTCCCTCTTGCTATTGTCAGCCTCAAAATTATACCGTATGCCACTGTACTTGTGGTAAATGTTTCATCAGATCACTATTGCAACCACTAAAAATAGTCTCAGAAATTTGTGATTAGCTGTATGGTCTCTGATCTGTATTGCCTGTGGTGCGGGATGACCTGGATCAAATACTGAGATTAGCAAATCTAGATTTAGTCTGTAGATAACCAACCTGATCTGTTTTTATGGTGAATATTTCCCTTTTATGTCTTCTCTGTGGGATGAGTTAGCTCCCCAGGATCCTGTAATCCTGTATCCAAATTCACAGTCATCCAAACACACAACGCTATGAAATCTCAGATGGAATTCTGGAGAATAACTCTTAAAATGAGATCTCTAATAATGGTTAGACCTTTGACTGATGACCCTCTTTTAATTCCAGAAATATTCATGGAGACTTTGTTAAGTCTGCAAGTATCGCCTCCTATTTATTTCCATGGAAACTGCAGGAGATGTGCGGAGCACAATGACACTATTTGATAGAGCAAACTCTCAGCCACAAAACACTGTTTTGCAACACAGTCACCACCATTAGCACTGCATTTCTGCCACTGATGAACAAGAGCCTGCATGCCACGCTCATAAAAATCTGCACCAGAAGAGATGACCCACTGTCGCTGTCCCCACCGCCTCACTGTGCTCACTTCCACTGTTTGGTCTCCATAAATGTTCAGCAAGCGATGAATGTCAGTGGGTGCCACTTTTTTCTGCACAAAGGAATTCAGTAATACCCCTCTGCTTCGTACACACTTCCATGTCAGATGCCATTCTGTCAGGCTGCCCCTCTGCTGCCATCTGTCACACGACGACAAAATGGAATGGAATATTGGTGGGAAGGTTCAGCTTCTGCTGTTGTACCACCAACATCCGCCTATGATATTGTGGGCCAACAGAATAATATAGGAGGCATTACTTTTGGAGCAGCCTTTGTACTTTCCCAACGCCAAAGGTCGGTCTGCCATCTCAGTACTACTTCTGTGTTACGTACACAAATGGAATTCAATTTCTTCTTTAGATTATAGAATTCTCCTGTAGAGTGGTGGTAACATGCCTTGAGAACACTGATGATCACTATTTCTGCACACACATATTACGGAGGTGTTTATTTCCATTTTATGGAACATATAAACATTTGAAAACCCCAGACTGCTTACTTAAGCTCTAGATCTGACCCCAGTGACTTTTTAACATTAGAATTAGGCAGTGTATTCTTCATACATGCAAACCATAAAGACAGCAAAGGGAGTCATAACAGAGCAAGCAAGAACTGTGGATGGTGTTGGTTCTATTGCTGCTCTGCTGCAAACATCTTATGTAATCATGAACAAGTCACCAAAGCCCCATTGTTCTTATGTGATGGGGCGATAGTAAGTGACAGTGATTTCATTTTGTTTCTCTCCTGCAAAATACAGTGAGTAGCAGAAACCATGAGAACAGGTATGTGAAAGTGAGAGATACCCAAACAGCGTGGTGTCACATACAGACCAGGTGAACACCTAACATAGTTGGATGGATGGATACCCAGTTTTCTCCCTCATTAACGATTCAACTTCCATCAGTAAATGCATTTTCACCTAAAGAAATTGTTGAACGTATATCTGAGTTCTCCTAGAAATACATTGCTCTCATTCATATGCATAGTATTAGTAACACAATTAACAATACTAATAAAAGATACATTCCTGTTCATCTTTAGACAACATACTCATCTCATTACACAAAATGTTATGTCAGATATTCTCAAGGAAAACTGATTTAAATACAAATTGCTTATAACATTAGGATGGAATAGCACTGAAGTATAATTGAATGCTACATAAAACCATATGTACTTGGTTTTGTCATCATAAAAAGGAAAAATACACCATGGGGTTATTAGCAAAGCAAGTGCTGTTTGCTTGTTTGTTTCGGTTGTAAATTAGAAAGTTGTAGCACCTGAATGTAATACTTAACTTTGGTTATAGTGTAAATCGAGCACCAAGAAAATGCATTGGTATGAATTACCAGTAGCAGATGGTTTAAAATGAGGTTTTCTGGCTGGAGAAAACTTGCATCACAAGCTGCAATCTTGAAACGATCTCTAAAAGATACATGAGCTGCACATCTATGTGACTCATGCCATGCATCACACCATAAATACTGCACTTCATTTGCTCAGAAATCTATATTCTATTAAATATTCCCGTTACCTTTCTCTCCTGTTCCCTCTGCCGCCGTTATGTACAACATTAGCACTTCTAAAACACTGATCGTTCTTCTTTTGGAATAGTTATATGCCAGTTGTGCATATCGTTACCTGTAGTAAAACTCATCGCTGTGCCTTAAAAGGATTATATCTATTATTTAAGAGATTATACATAGTCATTTTGTGTCGTTATATGGTTGTTCTTGAATGGTAAAAGGGATATTAACTCATGTTCAGTAGAAAGTTGTCTCAGTTTGTGTAGTCGGATCAATAGCGTTTTACTCCGTCTCAGCCCCCAAATCATTCTGTGGTATAAACATCCCATGCAGGTCCAGATGCATTTCTACGTTAACTGTGGCTCGGCCCAATTCTTTGAATGTTTTAGCATCCAAGATGAGTAGGAAGGGTGCTTTATTTGGCTCAGACACCACAACACAGGTCAAAACAACACCTGTGACATACAAATGGAGAATTAGAAGCTCATACTGGTTACACCAAGCTGAAAATATAACACTGTAGGAAATGAGTCTTGTTTGCTAGGAATCTGAGGACACAAACTGAAAGTGCTTACTAGATGAAGTCTGACTGGGGGAGCTGAAGAACTAATGAATGGTTCTCTTCTGTTCCTTTACCTGGCCTGCCTGCAGAAAGCAAACACTGAGTTGTGTCCCTGACAGTCTTGTTGGGCAACTGAGTAGTGAAGCTAGGGACACATCCTTTCAGCTATTTGTCATTTTCCTTTGCCAGGAGCCGCCTCAGAACAGAACTGGATCCAGATTACAGGGAGACTTGCAATGCCACTTTGTGTTCTCATATGTAACAACCCTGACTTCCACAGCTTCAGCCTCTTCAACTGATAAATCTAGTTCCCAGTGGCAATCTGGAAAGTCCTAAGCATGGATTTTACTGTTTATGAATAGCATGGGGCTTCATGCAAGCTCCTTTTGCTCTGACATTGATTTGTCTTTATTCTGCAGGACTAAAATGGTTGGCAATAATTTTAATTGATCTGCAGAAACATCGACCTAGCTTCCTTGTTCTGACTCACAACAATGAAACTTTTAAGACTTAATGCAAAATCCAGCTTTCAAAAATGTTGTCACTATTTTACCTTCATCCTCTTCTCTTGCATCGGGGCTGGGAACAAAGATGGGCTCTGAGGGCCAGCAGTGGTCTTCTCCCCAGTGCAGTACTTCCTTTGTTTGGACATTCAGTTTTGCAATCTAAGTTGTGATCAGAAAAGAAAAGTGTCAGTGACAGTGGTTGATCCCAAAGGTGCAACATGAACAGATTGCTGTGGGGGACACCAGTGCTGAGAGGTGAGGAACAACGAGGCGAGTGGCATCACAAAAAGGAAATGCCTGGAAAGTGTTAAACCTAGGAGTCACATTTGGTAGCTGCATAATCGTAAGATGTTCTTTAATTTTATAGAGACTACTTTAGTAGTGTTAAGAAAGGCATAGATACCACTTCATTACATTGTAATTACATCTTCCCTTGTTGGGCTTGGAATATTTGACAAATACTAATAGGTGGTAAGATTTGCTTACCCTGCATCATGGGTGAATAGCATCCTCCCTATACAGAGAAGAGTGCATGGCACAGCACTTTGAAGTGACTTGCCCCAAATGACTGCAGTTCTGTTCTAAAGCAGGAAACAGGATTTCAACCTTCCAATTTCTAATCCTGTGAATTATTTTCCTTTTGTTGTGACCTCAATATTCTTCAAGGTCTTCTATTGTTATATGGATACATATGGATATATATATCTGGATATATATGCCAGAACAGGGGCTATTAATAGAGATGTAAGGGTTAAACCAATGGGGCAAGAATTCCACACAGACACTGGCATTAACCAAAGGAACATGGTCGAGCTTTTTGTCTCATTAATGGCTCAGTGTCTGCCCAAACCACCTTCCACTGGGGACAGGCTTCCACCTCAGTTCTGTTAAGTGCTTTTTCTACACATCCAGATGCAGTTTTACGCTTTTCCCCTTCAAGTGATTCAAGCACTGGAGGAAGAATTTTCCCTTCTATCCAAGATGACAGCAGTTTCACTGACCTAAGGATCGCACACGGTTGTTGCCGTGACTGCATTCATTAAAGTAAAACTGATGTGAATAAGCAGCAATATAAATATAAATTGCTGTCAGATTGTATTTTAAGTCAGGCAGAAATTATCTGCACTGGAAATCACAAACGTGCTTACTTGCTTGAGCTACTGTCAAATGTTCTGCAATAAATTTTCTTGCATTATGAAGAAATCCGGCTTTATTTTGTAATCAGTGGTGGTAATTATATAGAGCCAAGAGTGATCTCAATTTGCTCTCCGTACAGTAATTATAAAGTGTGAGTCTGTGTGTGCAATACTCCTTCACTAGCAGTACTTTTAATCTTAATCAGTTGGTAATTCTAGGCTGTCTCCTAAGAAGCTGCCATCACGCATACACAAAGGATGCCTTTGCTATCCTGTTACACAAAACTAGCTCTCTACCAAAGGATAAAGCTTCCTGAAAAATTGCATATTATTTTAACAACTTCTTGTTTTAGTTGAGTTTCCTAAGGGAAAAAAAAAGCATAATTATTACAGATATGTGCCTGCCCAATGCTATTCCTCTCTGCTACTCTCTCCTTTGTAGGTTTGGCACATGACAGAAGTTCAATCAAATTGAGTGGAAATACAGCAGTCTCTGTAACTGTTGTATTCAGAAGACTGGAAATGAAAAACTGGATAAAGAAGCCTGACTTTATCAATACTTCACAAGGGAAATGATACAATATGAGCTTACACTTATGAGAATTCAGCCATTTCCTATTGCTTTGCATGTGAATGACTCACAGATGGGAAAAGTTTTAATAGAAACCGATTCTCAGTTGAATATTACAGCATCCAATCTCAAGTCACACACCTAAGAAAGCATTTGTTTGCTCTTTATGGAGCTACATGTTTTGAACAGCTGGCAACAAAGTTCCATACCTTCAACTAGCAAAAGGAGGATGTATTTTTTCCATATTTTGGCCCAGTGGGGCTGTTTCAATTATACAGGAAAGCTAACATACATGCCCAGCTTTTAATCTCGGTGCTTTCAAGTGCTGAAATTTATGAACACAATACACAGTGTTGTCATTTAGAAGCTTTATCAGTTTCAGCTCTGCCCTCAGAACCCCCCCTTTCAATCTGGGTTGGTGACTGCAAACGACAGTGTATTTTGGGCCAGGCTGAAGCATGGTCTACTTATAGCTGCTTACATTTGATCTGTGTTATATATATACAGTTCCCGACTTTGTAAATGTTAGTGATACCTTTGTAGGAACTGGGCTCCACTGGACTTCTGTTGCATAGACATACTTGTATTTTTTGCCATTGTAGTCATAGTTGACACGAGGCAGTTCTATCCCTAGGTATAATAAAGCCCAAGACTTAGAAACAAAAGAAGAAGTATAACTCTAAGCATACATTTACATAGGCTAATTAATGTTACCCTATGAAAAAAAATTGACAGCATTTAAAACAGATTTTATATGTTTGGATTTCTAGAAAGCCGACAGTGGGTACAAAGAGAGCACAATTAAGCCAAGGCAGTTTGTTCAAAAGTGGTAATTTTTCATTCTTGGGAATCCATTATACTGGAAATTATAAGTATCATTTCATTTGTTTCATCAACACATCACATGTGAGTTTCTGAGATATAACTGGAAGTTAACATTCCAAGAAAAGACTCTCCCTTTAAGCACATCCATACCCTTTACAAATTCCTGTTATGACCCCTCATGAAATTTAAATATCCACTCTCAGAGGTGAAATTCATAAAATACAGCACATAACTGAAGTTATCGATTTTATACCTCACAACAGGTAGATTTGCAAGCCACATTAATAGCTGTAAGATCAGGCTTGGGACCCTTGAGCAATATAAAACTGATATAACTGCAGCCATTTAAAAGATTTCATTCTTGATAAATATGTATCCAGGAGACAGCAACCCATTCCTCAGACTGCTAGGATGCTCACCTTTCTGTGGGATGCTGTTTGGGAACCAGGATTTGCCTGACCTAGGAGATCTTTTGCAATCCTTTCAAAAAGCTGTGCAGGTCTCCAGTAAGCACGCAGAGATCTAACACTTGCAAAGTGAAGCTCTCTGTCTTTGACACAGTGGTATTTTGAACTTTCTAAATATAAATGTTTCTAGAACTGGGGTACCATTGTAAGTGACAACAATTCACTTATTCCCTAACTTAACAACTCAGCTTCTAAATACTGCCTCTGAATCATTCCTGTGCAGGTTCAGGGGCTTATATTAATGGATGGATTCCAAGGAGTGAAATAAGGAAGAGAAAGATATTGTCCATATTATGCAAAACATATTAATTAAAGCTTTTGTTACTTTCAGCTTAATAAAGATCTGACATACATGAACAGCTGCTACGCACTGTTAGAATACATCTAAGTGTAGGTGTACAAGAGAATGCATTTGAGATCTGTATAACAGATATTTCTTACCTTCACATAATATTTCAGGTTGACAATAGATGCTGCCATCTTTTTCTTTTACAGCAGTTGCGGAAGTTGGAAGTTTGACTAAATTAGAACCTACTTCTGCATCCTGAAAGAGAGGTATGCTGGAAATGTAATGTGCTTCTAATTCAGAATTTTCATCAGGTTTGATATTAACAGACAAATTTGGGATTAAACAGGTATTCCAGGTTCATGAAGTTCCTTCATTTATCCTGTAGTGTTAGATCCTGACCTTCTCCTTAGAAGTCTCATTATACTCAGCGGGCTTGAATGTATCATTGTGTAACTGCTTTTAATCACACTGAGCATTTAGAAAGGTTTAGAGAGATATGGCTGTGTTCCAGAAGCACAATAAACAGATGATACAGTTTGTGCATTTAATTAACGGAGATAGGCTTTAAAGTATTAGGCATGAAATTCACACTAACAATCACCAAAGTTAAGGTGCATTCTTGTTTTGAATATACTATAGCTGAATGCTTAACATTGCAGCGTAGGTAGGACAATTGAGATCCAACACATCCTTTGCCCTTACTACATAAGTTTTTGAGACATGCAAAGCCAGCAAGATTCCGGGATGTAGAAGGAAAAAGTATGATCCATTCCAAATGAATCAAGCAGGAACTTGCCCAAGTTGCTGGCCAGTATATAATCTTTGCTGCAAACAATGATGTAAAATGATGTTTTAAATTATATTGAAAGATAAAATCATTCCTGTTGCTAGTAAATCTTGCACTTAGCTGAAATCTTCTCATTTTAATAAAGCTATTGCAACAGTGGGGAGTGTGAATATACTTTATATAGGCTTCCAGTAAAGTGGAAAAATCAGATTGTGCAAAACCTCATGAATACCTTTCTAACCAACATCAAGTTGATATATCTGCTAATATTTTACAGCATCTTACAAATAATTGCACTGCTAAGGAAATGATATATGCTCAGTAACCCTCCATAAATCTCCATAAATGATGGCATCAGAACCTCAATCCATGTAACAGTGCGTCCAACTGCTCATTGCCATTTCTCACAACACATACAAAAAACAAAACTCCTGAACACTTTGTGAATCTGTTATTTTTAAAGAACTAAAAATTTGCACAAAAGGGCTGGCAACTGCTCATCCACCTACTTTTCTGATTGATGTATTTCATATTACTGTTCAAAGAGCAGTTTAAAAAGCCCTTTTCTTCCTACCTTGTCATACTGCAGAGGCACAACAAAGCGCTTGCAGGTTGGGATGGAGGTAAGCTTGTTGTTCACTTCAAAGTCTTTGTCCAGTTTTTTTAAGTAAAACATATCATACAAGCTATTGTCTCTGTAGGCAACGATATCAAAAACAACGTGGCCATCTTCTTCGTAAGCATTTATGTGGTGATAAAGCACCAAAGCATCAGTGTAAAACTTGGTGGATACTTCTTTTTTCGTCTTTCTGTCTACAAAGTGAAACCACGTCTGAAAGAGAGCAAACATTATGTAAAGCCATTAATGATCAGCAAACAGTTACATAGGAAATGATTTTTCTACAGATAGCCATCTACATTCTAAAGCACTGCCTATTTCTACTGAAGCAAATTCAGGATTTGCTGCTAGGAGGTGAGAAGTTTCAATCTTGAGACCAAAAAAATGCAGTAGAAAATGAGTGTGGAAGTGCTCCAAACTCATTTCACTGTTGCACATTGCTGTTTGGGCCAAGCTGAAGGTAGAAGTTTTCCAGTAAATCTGGAAAATCCCCTGGCCTATTTTTAACTGAAATAACTCTGCCCTAGCGTAGGGTCTCTGCTGTTTTCTCTGTGGGTGTTCTCTACTCCAGCACTCTCCCCACTTGGGCCACAAAATGTGGAAATAAGGTTCTCAGGAAACAGATTTTTTTTCCCCTTAATTGCCTCAATGAAAGAGACTGTCCTTTTGTTGGATTCAGGCTTTTCCACCAACCTGTCTCTAATTAATCTGATGAAATGGATCTAGAACAGATTTCATCCACACTATATGGCATTTTGTATGGAACAGGAGCAGCTGTATATGTCTGGGATGCTAGAGCAGTTTTATTTTCTCTTCTGGCACACATTTTAGCTATGCTGAACTGTCACTCCAGCATCAGCATTTATTTGTGAAATTTCTGGAGATGGGAGATAATATTTAAAAAATGCAACATTAATTTTTATAAAGTGCAACATGACAGTAAGGGCTTTTAAAGAAAGGGTTATTACTGAAATTAATGAACTTGACGAAAAACAGAGCAGCAACAGTAACAACAGGTCACTGGCCTGGCTGACTCCATTGCTCAGCATTGGATAGAATACCTTATCCTCCTTATGAAAGGAAAGGCAGGAAGCCCAGTTCACACCTCGGATGTAGGCAGTTGCCAGTTTGACAATATCCAGTTTAAATGGCTGCTCTATGAACACAATATAATTTTCTGTGATTCCAAAGCTGTGGTAGTAGCTTGGTTGGAGCAGGGAGCGAGAAGGGATGGAGCATACTACTTCCAGGTGTTTAAAACAAGATTTCTTCTTTTCTTTTTCTGAACAGAAATAAGAAAAAGTAAAATTGCATTTATAAAATCTTGTGATGTTTTTCCCCTAACCTCAGAAGAAAAGAAACTGCTGACAAGTTTCTAAGAAATACTGATAAAAGCCATATCTTACCTGGTACAGAGGAAGGGATCTTAAAGAGAACATATTTTGTTCTCCCTTTATCAACAATTGAAGTACCCATGTTGAGAATATTTCCAGCACTGTCATAGTGTGGGTGAGAAGTTGCCAAGTTTACAGCTACATATTTGCTGTAGTCTACCTGGAAGATGATACAGTAGGAGAATTTAGAGATGGGTAGGTACATTAAAATTGATCGTAGCTAACGCCACAAATTCACCAGCCCTTCTGCACTGGTAGCCTTCTACTGGTGTCCCCCCAGAGGTCTTGAAAATTCATCATTTAAGTTACATAACTCATGCAGGCACTCAAATCATTTCCTAATTCAAGGCTAAGCAAACTACAGAATCTGAATTCACCTCTCCGTTGCAGCCACATAACACAGCAGGGAGGTTGGCTAAAGACATTACTCTGCAAATGCCCATTTCATTCTGAGAGCAGTTATTTAACAGGGCAATGAGTCTAACAATTTTCTGGAACAAAATGATTTCTATTCAATTTAAGGGAACTGTACTCAAACCATAGCGTATGACAAGAAAAACTCAACATTCAATATGTTCACACTTGATTTTAACAATTAAGTAATGGCTTGCATAAGGCACTTGAAAAGTCATCATATAAATGGCCTACTAAACTGTTAATTATGTAAATCGCCTGAGAACTACAGATGCATTATAATGGAAATCATCCAAAATAACCACGTCATAAGCACGATATGTGGTATTATGCCTGCAACCTCACTACGCCGTGTACAGTTGTGCAATTGCCCAAAGCCCCACTTTTCCCTAAACTGCTTGGGATTTTCTTTTGAACTCCTGACTTCTTACATGAAGAAGTATCCTCACCAGGTCATTTTACCACGATTTCAAAAAAAAAGTCTACTCTGCTGGCCAGGAAATGGGAGGAAATACAAGTCTTTCCAATTTTGTATACTGCAGATTGAACGGATTCATCTGAGTCAGTCTGAAACACACAGACATTTATACCTTATCTAGTGTCTCCAGAGTCTGTGGATCAATTTTTCTGATGAAGTTAGTCTCACTGGTAGCATAATAATCATCCCCAGTTTTCATAATGTTGATCAGGCAGTTGTCCGTGAACTCAGGAATGGTGTGAGATAAGTATGAGAATGCCCTGAGGGGAGGGAAATGTCATATTGGCTCATTAGAGGAGCAGAAGCTGTACCTGCAGGTACCCCGTGCAAAGCACAAGTGGCTCTGTGCAGAGCAGGCTGTGCTGGCCCTGTCCCTGCCCTGCAGTGCCCCTCTACTACTCCAACACTGCCTCAGCAGGCAGGGTGCAAGGGGCAGGAGGACCTCCTCACAGCCAGAGCCTGCATGAGGATCAAGGACCTGCATGGATGAAATGCTATTTCTATGCACAGTCGGACACCCAGGTGCAGTCTTGCTGGCAGCTTCTTGCTTTTTCTCTCAATTATTCCTTAGATGGTATCATTTTTATAAAATTATAGGAAACCTCTGAAAAAAGGAAGTACTCGCCTGTTCAAAACTACAACAAAATCTATTTGCACTAGTGAATAAAACAGACACTACTGACAAAGTGGAATGAAAATGTTTGCCTTAGACTAACCCACAGAGCATACGGTACCGGGTATCACTCCTGACCTTATCAGTAGATGACAATTGTAAATTTACAAAACAAAATTCATATTTGTATTCACGTGCCAAGAGTAAACAGAACGACATCCGTGCTGGAGAGAGAGGTAGATAGCAGTGACCTGTTGGGAAAAGCATTGCTTACTTGGCAAATATGTTTTTGCATGGATCCGGATAAGCCATGGTTCCAAACTCAGACACCACGATTCGGTTTGCTTCTATATTGCAGTTGTATGTGTCACTTCGGAGGTACTTACTTCTGTAGTAAACTTCACCTGACAAAGGTCAAACAAACTTCAATCACATTTCACACTACGTTTCTTAGAAAACTGGCACAAAGATAGAGAAAGAGTCTGATAAGCAGATGTCCTTCAGCGAAGAAAAGTTTGCAATGGATCAGGCTGTCTAAATCCCTGCTTTGGAAGGCTATCTCAGCTGTCTAGGTGCCTAGAGTAACCCAGGACTGTTCTTGTGGCTGCTGAGATCAGCAACCATTTCATTACTGTCCTTAATTACCATCAAGTTTGGACAACACTGGGGACTAGGGTGAGGAAAGAACGGATTTGGATAAATTCTTCCAGTAAACCAAAGGAATCAGCGTAAAAATGATTAATGATGCAGCAATGTGTGGGAGGTGGATACTAGGAAATCTCTAGTATTGGCAGAACTTAGGCTTCGCTGTTTATGACAGAGTAACACACTGCTTGAAGGAACCAACTTCTGCACTAACTGATCTAATGGACCGATATACTTGAGCTAGCTGAGCACAGTTTGCGTCAGGGAAGTAAAACAACTAGCAATTTAAAAAACACTGCTCATTGCTTTATGTGTTATTTTGTTGGGGATGTAGACCTGGACAGGCTAGGACACCCTGCAGCTGCACCAAATGCCTCCAGTTAAAGAAATGGAAACTAAAAGGTAAACACCAGGAATGGAGAACAACAGGGGTGATCTCAGTTCTTTTACAGAACTGTACTTTTTATGGGAAGAATAGGTGTAAAACATCCTGCCTCACACTGAAAAGTACCTGAAGCATCAGAAAGTGCTTTCACTTCAGTGTTCATGAAAAATGGCCCTCTTGGTGTGTGTGGAAAGCAAATGCTGCCCTGCAGTGACCTGCTCAGAGCTGGCTGCACTCCATCCCACAGTGCAGACAGCGCTGAACTTTGGCACTTCAGAAAGAAGGACAATATAATCTGCCTTGGAGAACAGGCCTGGAGAGATACCTCTGCTGCTGCTGCTATGGAGAGTGAGGTGTGAGTGTATGTTTGGAGACGCTTTACCGTAAGTGTGTTATCACTTCACACGCTCCATTCTGCAGACAAGGGGCAGAAATTGGCCCTTGCTCACACTGAGCGGCTGAAACAACTTTTACCCTCAGTTATCACAAAGAACTGTGGTCTTGTTTGCATGACTTCATGAAGTTGGTCTTAGAATATGTAATTGTTCCAGAGAGAGGACTGCCCCACTGAATTGGGAACATAAGACACCGATGTTTGGTTTGTTTATCTTTCTGTGATCTGACATGCAATAACTTACCATTTTTAAACGTGAAGCTGTGCAGCAGAGCCAAGCCATCAAACCAGTGGTTGTATTTAGTGTCCCCTATTGTGTGCATCCCTGGGCCATTTCGGAGAAGTACCCCTTGCAACCAAGTGGGCAACTGACCTGAGAACAAAAGGAGCATTCCAGTATTCATTCCTTTAGGAAAGGGGCATGCCGCATGACAATTTTACTAAGGGCATAGGCTTCATAGGCAGATGGGTTGTGAATGCAAGTCCATATTTATAATAGCAAGTAATTATGTTTTGGTTTGGGATAACTAAAGCATAACCTGCTCAAAAATGTTGCTTGTAATATTCTGCATAAATGCTGTGATATGACGTTATCACTTGAGCAAAAGACTGCAGGAAATTGCTTAAAGCCAGGAAGTAAATAAGATTGGGCCCTTTCTTCCTTGCACTCAGTTTTTAAAGGGATATGTTTAATCCCCTTTACTCATGCCAGGAAAAGCTCGAGCTTCTCAGAAATAAACATATTTCATAGGATATGTGATTTGTACTGGTCTTCATTACATCACCTGAAGTCTCAAAGTTAAAAAAAAATTCATCTATATATTTAGATGTCTCTAGATATTGTCTATCTATCTATAGATAGGCAAACATCTCTTTATATAGATGTCTAATAGAGAGATATATTCCCTATATGAGAAGAAAGATGCTCAAGGAATTCCAGGACAAGGATAATCAGGAAAAAAGAAAGGTAGTCTTTTGTTGAAAGCACTGTAGACTTGACACAGCTTCTGATTCTTCTGGGGTAATTCAGTGTAATTTCTGGCACAATTGCAATATTTAAGTCATAGAGAAAATGGACATCTACTGAGGTTTTCAGATGAAAGTTCATTTAAGTGGGAATTAAGAACGTCTGCAAATCACAGTAGGTATCAGTCAGCATTCTTAAGTGATAAATAGCTTTACAAACCTGGCCTGCATCTCTTTTTTGCCTCGTGCTTTTGTCTAAAGTGAAAATAACAATGCCTTTCTGTACTACATGAGAGGACACAAAAATGGCACAGCAAAATCTGCAAATATTTGGGAGAGTATTAACTGTCACAGCCATGGAGGATCGGATGTTCGTGTGGCTGTACAGTCTTTAGGACAGCAAGAGTTAAGTTATGCCTGACGTTGATGTTATGGGGTCCTATTTACAGTGCACGTATTGAGTAACAAGGAGACAAAATACAGGCAGAACTCAGGGACTGGTAAATTTGTGAAGAGGTCAGGGTCCTCTTTAATTTTCATTACTGGTAAATACTGAATGACCATGACCAGTGAAGTAATATGTTAATTTAATTTACTCAACTGTTCAGTTTTTGTTCAAATAAACCATTCCATAATACAGATAAGCTGTAGTAAAAGTTGTTGCTTGCAAACAAATTCATATATTTCAATAGTAAGCTTTTATTTTGAGTGACAAACATTTGAAAGGCATCAAATCACCTCCAATTAAAACAAAGCACATTGAAACAAAATCTTTTCCAATTCAGCCACCAAACTGAACAACAACAACACAGTCATGTAATTATGTACCTGATATGACCTCCCTGGGAACTGACTTTAAAACTGGTGTGAGATGCCTGCTGTGTGTATATTTACTAGAAAGAGGTACTCAACAACAAACCTCTCGTGTAGCTGTAGCAAAAATCTCTTTGTGTCCCTTTCTTTCAAGGTGAAAAAAAAGGAGAAAAAAGGTTAAATTGATCACCTCTAGAAAGCCACTTCAGGCTATCTCACTGGAGTGTACTCTGCATTTTTAGCTAGAATACCTTCTACCCTAGAGAGGGTAGTGAAGGGTTACGGAGAGGAGAAAACGAAAGTCTGTACGGAGCCATGGGGGAGGGAGTGCCACCAGATTAAATCCTGAGATTTTGTCCCTCACCACCAACTTCAGTGAATCCTGTTTGGACGGACTTTCTGAAAAAGCACATAGAAATGCCCATAAAATGAGAAAAATCCCACAGTCGGGGGCACAAATAAGGTCTGAGCTCAGTCCTTTAAACAAAACTCACTGACGTCTCTCACTTTCTGTTTCCCTTTTCTGCGTTGCTTTGAGTGAGCAAGTGTTTCAGTGTTGTATATATTTGAAAACACCAAAGTAACTGCAAGTATTAGAAGAGATTGTCATCCGCTTACCTTGCACCTCAGCTTTTATGGGCTCTGGATGCTCTTCTTTGTTTCTGTTAAATATTGTCTCCATCGCTCTCCTGTGTCCTCTACCCAGCTGCTCCTGCAGGCGTAGCGGTCCCCTCCTCTCTGGGCTAAGAACAGCTCTTTCCTGTTACATAGAAGGATGAGGTTAAAGTGCAACTTGAGCTAGTGGCTGCTGGCTTATAGATCGACAACTTATAACAGTTGATCTTTAATCCCTAACACATACACAGTAGTTCTCGCACGTCCCTTTAACTCTTTCACTAATTTGATGTTAGAGTAAGAAAAGTATAGCTCACCTCTTTGCTCTGTGTGAAGCTAGTTCAGGCAGCCAGGCACACCAAAGGCAAAATGAAACTGAAATATCACCTTCAGCATTGCAGGGAAAGTCGGAGCTGTTGGTAGGGGTGCCTGCCCCACTTGGCAGGAGCAGAGAGAAAAACAGGAGAAAGCTCTACCCACCATTCTGAATTGTCTTCTTGGGAGTTATAGACAGATGGAGTGTCATCAGTCAAATTTAACCTGGGCTATTCTATTAACTCACAATATATCACCACTGAACAATGATGAGCTTTTTCTCTTCAGGTACAAGCAGTTCCAGAGTGAACTGAGCAGCACACCTTTGAATTAAACACCTTTTTACAAACAGGCACTATTCTACATTCTCCCACGTGTGATCTGATTCCACCTGGTTATCAGCAACTCGAAGCCTCTGCGAAAGTATGGCAGGAATAATTAAGAAGAAGGGGGATTTTTAACTTCATGCATTTCTTTCAAGATAAGGTACTTAACTGAGTTCAATGTTGTTAATTTTAAAATCCTCTAGGAAAAGAATTATTTCAATATAAAGCATGTGATTGCAGAGGAAATCACAGGCTCCATTGAACATGAAGGATAAAAAGATTCTTTGCACAATTATATGTTATGCAATTTTATATGAGGTTACCCTAAAATCCAATTTTTTTTTTCTGCTAAATCACTGCTGTTCCCAAAATGTTTTAACATCCATTCCTAAGTCTAATTGATCATTTATAAATATCCACACTCATTTTATTGAAAACACAATTTCTGCTACAGGTGACTGCTCAGACTCCTGTTACACAGGTATTGCTCTTCTCACCCTTACCCTGTGTCTGCCGGCTTCTCTTTACCTTGAGAAATCACCAGGACAGCATGCCTTGGTCTCCAATTGGAAAGCACAGATGGAAGGAAACAAGTGATACAAAGATCAGAACTGCTAACTGTGCAATTTCCCTCTTTTTACACTGAAACGGATTAATATCCAAGAATTTATTTACAGTTATAACGTGTAACTGTCGGAGGAAGTAGATGTGGATTAGGCGACTTCCCTAATTTCATTGTTTCACAGCGTTTCTTCTCCCTTTGCAGAGATGTGTTTGATGGGAGAACATAGAGGAGGTTATGGAAGTCCGTGTTCTAGAGAGCATAGAAACCTTTTACACTTCTCCTTATTCTTCTCATCTATTTTGAATGAGGAAGAAGTTCAGTTCAACTTCCCTAAGAGCTGAAGTTCTTCGTCAGCACAAAACTGCATATCCTTATGATGAATCTGAGACTGTTTGCTATTAATATTTCCATGTCTGCTTTTTGGTTTTGGCTCAAAACTCCTATACAGAACAACAGAGAGAGGTTTGAAAGGAAGCTGCTGCCTTCAGAGGACCTACAGAACTCCAAGCCCTCCTGGAGTTTGGAGAGACTGTCTATCTCTGATCTTGGGCTTACCAGGCACATTATAACTCACACATACAGTATTTTCCGGGCCATCATAACTTCGGGCAGACTGTGCTGTCTGTATGAAGAACAGATGGTTTTCTGTAGCGTGAGATTTTCGGCATGTTATTGAAGCCACTTAATGGAATAGTCTGCATTGAAGGAAAGAAGTGAGAAGAGACCAGTGCTTACTTTCTGGCTGTACAAATAGTTAAACATTTTGTACAGCTCAAATTGCTAGTTAATTAAGCTTCTTTTATAACAATAAAGTAATTGCCACGTGTCTACCTTTGTACTTTTGGCTTACTTACACAAGAAGCAAATCAGTGCCTTTTGAATCAGGGAGAGACTGATCCTATTCCTTATCTCAATATTGAAATGGAAATACTTATTCAATTTACTTTAATCACAACCTTTCCATTATAAAATTCAGATTATAGTTAAAGCCCATTAACAAAGATCAAATTGCCTGACTACATCTTTAGGCTGTGCTAAGAATGCCCAACTAACAACTGTTATCTATTATTACCAAATAAAGGTCCCAGTAGTAAAGCTGATAGGAACTTAGGGCTGCTTTTGCTGAAATCATACTGACTGCTATCTCACCGTACCAGGGGATGTAAGCTCCAATATATATCTCTGTTAAATATTCTCTTACTGACATCATCTCATTTCTAAAGACATACGGCCAGCACCACTGAGGAATAATCCTCTTGTACTGTCCAAGTCCAATTGTGATTAATATAGTTTGTGTCAATTCAAACAAGAGTTTCCATATATTGTTCAGACTGGGCTTTGTTTGGATCAAACTAATGATTTTTTGTGGTTTTGGTGAGGTTTTTTGTGAGACGTCAATACGTTTTGTAATAAATAAAACATTTTTTCTTGTACAATAGTGTGTACAAATATTACCAGAAACACTGATTTAATCATTCAGATAAGAACATTCTGTAATTGAGCATTAAAACTCTTCAAGTGCTGAGGCACAGAACTGCTGCCCCAACCACACTCGTACCTAACCAGACTGAGCTCACCCACTTACTGTAACGCCCAAATATTCAAATGCCCAAACATTTAAATGTGAGACATTCAAATAAGTAAAATACCGCAATACCCACATAAACTTCCTCATCATGAGACTTCCATGACCCCACCTGCACTTCGTAACATCCCAAGACTATCTACATGTTTTGTGATTTAACGATACAGTTAAGCAACCTACACTCAGATGCCACCTGACTAACACCAGAAAACAGTTCTTTTTTGCTTTTTAAATGTGTTCAGCATGTAAAAAGCTCTTTACATGTTCAGCAACATGTTCTCAAGTGGGCCAAGTGCCAGCGTGGGGGACAGCATTCTCCTCCTTGCCTGAAGATGTAAAGATAGTGTTACAGGCACCTAAAGTGACAAATGTAAACGTTGCTGCACACTGCCCTACCTTTTAGCCTATTGCACGTCTCTGGGACAACATCAAATCAAAAGCAAGGAAGAACTGTGTTCTGATTTCAGTCAGGTGGCATCTGAGTGCAGGCTGCTTAACACAAAAGCACTGTCCCAAACAGCCTCTGTGACCTCTTCTCATTATGGGGACTGAGGGGCTGGTCTCTGGCAAGGTTCTTTGAAATCTACTGATGAGAAATGAAAATGTGTAACACAGCTTTTTTTCCATGTTCTTGCTCAGTAAGCTTAGAAATACTTCGTGTCAAGACGGAGCAAAACAAACAGAAGATGGATGTAGGACTGCTTTAGAAATCTCTTGTGCTCACAGAAATCTGAAGCAATTGCAGAGATATCAGTGAAGTTGTGATGGCTCTAATTTATATCTAAGCAATTTTTTGCCTGCTAGGTATATGTACTAGGAACAGTTCAGCTTATTTGTATCTACCAGCGTTAATGTTTTACCCAGATAGGGTACCTTTAATCACTACTTCTTGCATTAACATACACATCTAAATTGTGCCACTTATGATGGTAAGAACACATGAGATGTCAGCAGATGTTTCAGATAGCTCTGCTACTCTATATGTGAATTCAAACCTAACCTTCGCTATCAATAGCCCTCGCCTGATTAATGTTCTTACATGACACATGTTTACTCTTCTTCCCAATAGTCAAGATTCTGCTGTGGGCAGCAATAAAACATAGGAGCTATCTGCCAGAGGGGGAGGTATACATGCACCAACTGTATGGCAAGATAGGAAAGTCAAGCTACTAGCCCTAAGGTAGCAGTACATGCTTCTGTAAGGACACTTCTCCTCAGAAGATCTCCAGGGACTTATCCAGACAACAACTATGCCAGAAGGTAACCATACACATCCTATAAACAGAAATTATGTCCAAGTCAGCAGCTCCTGAGTGTAGTCCTGCTTATCTGCACTCTGACCCTATCATTCCAGGTATGCATATCTAAATTAATTATTGTACTCTATAAAGATAAGAATTATTTTCTGTTTTTCTTAACAAGATAAGATCACAATTGCAGCTTGGCAGGGCTCACTGGGAAGTTCACTGTTGCCACATGGAAAATTAGACATTAGAACCACAACAAAAACAAATGCCTTTGATTCAACAAACAAGTGGGTCTTGCTATCAGGACACGCAGCCCAGAGAGCAGCAAGGAAGGAGGCCTGATTGTGACCCACTTTCTTAAAGCAGTTGATAGATGGCCTTTACTAAAGATATCGAAGATCTATGTGTATGTAAGTACTTTTCTCCATACCTTTCCAGGCAGTCTGCTCCATACTCATTACTTCCTCCTTGGGTAATAATGAAGCAAACCTTTACAAGAAGCAGTTTGGCACACAGAGGAAGTGCATGTGACACACAGTCTAAGCTCAAGTTAGTGATACCTGAAAATCATCCTTTTTTCTACCTAAATGGCAGGGTAGTGTAAAATGGTTTTCCATTTATATGATGTTCACAGAACAGAGATACATTTCTATTCCAGATAAAACCTATACATTACACCCAGTGATATTCAGGAATGTAAAGATGGGATATCCTATAGAGAGTAAATTTACTTGTTCATCCTTAAGGCAAATGAACGATGGTCGAAACGAAGAAGGATGTGATTTATTCTTTCTTATTGGCAGCTCTTCACTTCCTTAACTCTTCAAATCTAATTTTTTCTGGCCTGTTGGGGAGGACTGTCAGGCTGTCCTGCTGGGTTGCCAAGGTCTTTTGAAGCACAGGATGATGTGAGGCTGCACTGCGGTACAAATCAGGACCACCACAAAGTCAGTGTGGACACCATGGCTCTCCTTGTCTGTGCACCAATAGCTCAGTGATACTCTGGAACTGATTTTCCTCAGAAAATCCCAGGACTCCCTGTAACATTTCTGAGGAGACTTACTCCAACATATGCAACAGAGCTCACAAACAAAGGAGTTATTCATAGCTTTATCACAGCTTGGAGTGAGGGTGTGAAAATATTGAGAAAGCTTTGTCATTAATTTCTAGCCAAAGCTTGCAAAACACAACTGTTTTGTAAGCCTTATTTTTGCTGGACAGTGTTTTAGTTGGAGCTGCTGGAAGGTAATGTGCTATAAAGGTACACAGCCCTTTAGGTGGACAGCTACAACTGAACAGAGATGAACAAATCTCAGCAATATGGGAAACTTCCATGGGAACTTCTGGCATTAAGAAAACTATATTTTAAAATGTACTTCTGTGGAAGACGAATGCAAACAGCACATTTCCTACAAAACGAAAAATTCCAGAAGCAATGTTTATTTGAAATTAAGTCATTTTTCAGTTAGGAGTGAAAAAGGCTTTCAGGAATTTTTTTCCTGAGGACCCTAGTTGCTAATTTTGATGCTTTTAAAACAGATTTTTTCTTCTTTGTAAAAGCTTTTCTCTTCCTTTTGGTAAGCAAAATAAATGGCCAGACTGATTTAATGACACTAAAATGCATGAAATCAAGAAACTGCAAAAGAGAGAAAACTATCTTTCTTCCATTCCCCATCTGCTGCAGGCAGCTGAGGAGTCATTTACAGCAACTCTAGGTTAGGAAAAAAAAATCATCCTGCTGTAGAAATTGCTAACAGTATGTTCACTTAAAGAGCTTGGCTTTATTCGTAGATATTTCCAAGCATTATTGGTCCTTTCTGAGTCCTGTTTCAAAATCCATCAAAGTCAGAGACAAGATTTCCATTAACTTCAATTACTTTGGAGCAGATCCACAGGGGACAGCCTGTGGCACCTCTGGCATTTTTAGCAGTATGTTCATGTATTCAAGTTTTCAGTTGCAGAGTGAGAATTGGATGATGCTACAGAATTAATCCATCACACATGTGAGTCAGTGGCACTTACTGGCAATGCAGTCTGTATCACTGAGTCAGACACATTTAAGTACAGTCTCCTTCTTCATCCTTATGCTTCTCACCTATGAGGCCAAAACAGAAGGGCTCTCTGTCAGCTTCTCCAAAGCCAGGCAAGTCAGCAGGGCCCAAGGAGAAGCAAGGACTCTAGAAGGCAGTGTCATGAAAACGTGCAGTGGCATATTTCTTTTCTCTCCCAGGAAAAGGGATGGATGTGTGGACAATGACTGGGCCAGACACATCAGACAATCAGAGTACGGAGCGGCCATCCTCAGAGGTGGCAATCCCAGACTGAATATTCCCTTCTCATCTGCCACACAGCCCTCTTTATTAATCAGAGATTAATGTGGGATCTGGAGCAAAGGTTCCGTAGCTGAGGCAAGTCTCAGTTTTCAATCGCAGTGGGAGAGGGGGGATCTAGCTCAGTGACTATCCTTCCATCGCATGACATTTTCTTTCCCTTTCCTCTCCTCTCCAATTGTCCCATCCACTAAACGCTTTCCCATAAACTTTCTCTTGAGAACCCTGACCATAATCCTGCTTTATCCAGCTGGGAAAGGTGACTGGAGTAGAAGTCAAGAAAGGTCTTGAGGCTGAAGATTATTCTTAAACATTTCTTGGGTACAGTGCGCATACATTACTCTGCAAGAAAGCTGTAAGAGACAGAGCTGGACTGGCACACTGCGATCGGTGCATTGCCTTCAGGGTGACAGTATTTGTGCTGTGTTTCTGCTAATCCAGTGGCCTTATAAACCCAATAGGTATCTTTTGTAAAGAAGTTAAGAAGCACTGAGGGATTTCAGCTCCTAAATGTTGCTGAGCTGGCTTCAAAAAGTCCATCAGCAGTCGGTGCAATGTCCACAACATGCTCCCAACTAGGTTTGATGATAAAGGCAGTATTTACATTTTTCCAGATCACTGTATCAACTTCCAGCCTACTCTTCTACTTACTAGTAGGTATGAGATAGCTCTGTATAGTTAAGCAGCTTAGCTTTTAAGGGACGATGGGAGCATTTCACATGGGTGTGGAACTCTAAACAAGCACAACAATTAGGTCTACTTGGAACAGCTGAGATTAACCCTGGTATATGTAAACAGGTGGGCAGGATGAATATGATACGATAATTATAGGCATCACATTAGTCTCCAAAAGAAGCACCTCAAATAATCACAATAAAAGAATAATAATTATTAAAAACAAAGCAATTCAAAACAATTAAATGTATCTAGAGGAACACAGTGTGTTTTCCCATCTAATGACTTTTTGTGTTTCTCATTTTCCTTATTTTTACTATCGTATCTCTTTGTTGTCATTGTAAAGACCTCCAGCTTTAATGCTCGTACAGTGATGCCTTTGATGGAGGAGCTTTATCTCACTTTTGCATGTGTCCAGTAACAGCATACATCAACTTTATCTTCTCTGCTCAAGAGGAAAGCAATACTATAATGCCTTCTCTTCAAACTGACTTCACATGGAATGACATGTTTATACAATGGGCCTCCCAATGGCCATTGCAGTGATTTAGTATCAACATTTGCTGTGTGTGTCCTCAGACACAATCACCATTATATATTAGAAGTCATTTGTTCCATGTACTATTGCTGCTGTTGTTGCAAGCAGAATAGAGGAAGGAGGAATACTGATGACGTGACAACTCAAGCTTTTGAAGAAGGCAGCAAAAAGAGTGGTGATGTGATAAGCAGTACCAGTGCCGCACCGGGCACTAAGCTGAGAATGTGGCTTGGGATCACAGTTCTAATTTCTCTTGCTGTATATTTGGCTATGGAGGAGGCAACTGATGAGGAAGGAATCCCTTGTTCAAAGCATCAGCTAGCTTTCAACCATTCATGCTACGAGTTTGTTAGACTCCAGCGTACATTCACAAGTGCCCAGAGGTGGTGTGAGAGAGGAGGGGGGCACCTTGTCTTCATTGAAAATGAGGAGACTCAAGAATTCTTGCAGAAACACATTGCTGAGGATCAGGAATGGTGGATAGGACTGATTTCAGACTCCTTGCTGAATGAAACTACTGACGGTAGGTGATTTTAAAACCTTGTCTTCTTCAGAACTATTAGCCTGTGATGCTTACTTACCATGACAACAAATGCAATCTATCCCACTATAGAAATGTTATGAAAAGCCACTGTCTTTTGTTGCTGTAGCTTTAGATTTATATTAAGATATTTTAATTGGCCGCTTCACTTCTCAGTTGTATGTTGTCACAATTTGCATTTGATCTTGCTCTTGTGTAAACACACATTAGATCAGCTTGCTGACCCGGTGAAAAATATGTGCTGGGTTGGTTCTCCAGTGGACAAGCAAGCTAGGCATCATGCTGGGAAATGCTGCAAGATCTGATGCAAGGGAAATGCTGGAGTCTTGAGGCTGAGAGTCTCGGGGGAAGTAGCAGTGTCTTTTAGTGGTTACATCAGATTTCATGTAAAACTAAATTGAAGATCTCTATTCAGACAAAACTGCCTTTCCTTCAGTAGGAGCAAGAATGCAGATTTGTTCTGCAATCTCTGACTCTTTAGTTGTTTTCCTGTGGGAAATAAACACTCAGGAAATGTATATTTTGTTGACAGGGTCAATGATTTGGCTGGACACTTCAAATGTAAGCTACAGTAACTGGTACAAGGATCAGCCATCTCCTTTCTCATCCACATGTGGATACATCCTGAAGAATGCCAAGTATCAGTGGGGTGTGACTGAAAACTGCAGCCAGGAATTTGACTTCATTTGTGAGTTTGGTAAGATGGAACTAAGAAGTGAGCTTACCGTATTCACCATTGTGCATAAATTGTCTTGCTTCTTTCAAAGTGGCTGAGCAATAACCTGAAGTTTATTAAAAATGAACAAGCAAAAAATCATACAAGCCCAATAGGTGCTCTTTTCCTACTTTGTTGGTGATCCGAACTGAAGGAAAGAAGAATCCTAAAATCACTGGGTTGCAGAATGGTTACAAATATGAACTCTCACAACATCTACCTGTATGATTGCCCTTAAATTCTTAATCATAAATATGGGCCAAAGCAAGACCATCAAAATAATTTCCATTCGTCACGGAAGCAAAAATACAGCCAGGCTTCCAGTGATACTTGTTCTAGCAGTCTGGAGTAAGCAAATGTGAGAGCAAGTTTTTCTTGTTTCTTCTCAGATCCTTCCATCAGCTGAAGTTCAAGGGCTCTCCCGGGCCAAGGATACAGACAGGAGCCTGTTCTTCCTTGTGCTCAGACAGAAAAAGTACGGTCATTGCATCCCTTAAACTGCTTGGAACAAACAGTCCTGGAAAGGAATGGTGGCAATATTATCCCGTTTGACACATAGATAAGAGGGGAATTTGTGTTCCTTGCATTTTGCACATAAACCAAGCATTTTAAACTGTAACTAGATCTAAGGTCACAAGCACTTGATGGCAAGTCTGGCTGTAGACTCATTAATACACTCTGCATATCCAATATGCAAGTACAGATTACCACAAGCCATAGCAGGGCTATTGCAATGGTCTGACATAATGAGTCATTCCATAATCAGTAAAATTAATAGTGTTTTGTTTCCTGTCCTGATCTTCTATTCCATACCCCCTCTCCATCCCTCTCCCCAGTCCCCCTGCTCACTTCCATATCCTCAGAACTTTCTGTCTCTCCAAACACTTCTCCCTCTGTCCCCATGGCTCTGCAGCAGCTTCACAGCAACAGCTGTACCTGCTGGCCCTCATCATAAATTGGGGTATAATCTCTACTCATAATAGAGACACTGATGTAGTTCTTTCTTTTTCACATAGCTATTGATTTTCATGAATTTTTAGGGTGTTTTGAGGTTTATATCTATACATCACACTTGGCTGAAGATGACTAACATTAAAAACGGTTGGGGG
Source organism: Gallus gallus (assembly GCF_016699485.2). NCBI lineage: Eukaryota > Metazoa > Chordata > Aves > Galliformes > Phasianidae > Gallus > Gallus gallus. The sequence continues at coordinate 15,093,722 of NC_052542.1, read as the reverse complement.
AGTGGAAATTGGCAGACAGTACAATTCCTTCAGCTGATTTTCCTTGCAAAAACAGATCACAATTATTTTTTCCATTACAACCACAGTAGACAACTGTCTGTTTTCAAGGAAGCTACCATCTGTTACCATAGGATCTGACTTAAAGCCCATTAAATTCAATGAGAGTTTGCATTATTGAGCAACAATGCCCTGCCCTACATCCATCTTTTCATTACCCGGGAAACTCAGAACAGATTGAGGCAATTATAGCCTTGTTTTCAGTATCTACAGCCCATGTCCATTAATGCACATACATGTTTCAATAATAATGTAGACTCCTCTTTTACTAGCTTTGCATGCAAGGAATTTGAACCACAAGCCTAAAGAAACAGGGACAACATTCCAGTCATTAATTCCTCTGGGTGTTGAATGTTTAGAAGTTTGTGCAGCCTCACTGCCTCAGTTGGCTTCTCTAAAATGGACACGGTGATATTTAAGTCCCTCACACCCAGGTACTGTGAGGCTTGATTCACATCAAGCATGAAACTTCATATGAAATGAATTGGTAGCTCCAAGTGATATCATTATTTGAACTGAATCTCTCTGATTCCTCATAACTACACACACTTGACCTGAGATATGTTTCTAAAAGCATCTAACCAGAGACAGCATTCTGCCTTCATCCTTTCTTTGACTTTATTCTAGAGTGATTTGTGCTTCTCAGCTCAAGCAAAGGTTTTCTTAGTTCAATTTAATGCTCTTATTATTTTATCCTACCAATTGGTGCTCTGTGAATTAGGAGTCGGTTGCAGTAAAAATATACATATTGAACCAGTACAAAGGAACACACATCTGCTTCTAAGCATTTTCATATATAAATTTACTAAGACAGCAAATACTATGAGAACCCTCTATGCCAAGTAAAGTACAAATATATGGAAGAGATAATAGCCTGTATTATAATTTAACAGCAAATTATTTTCCAAGCTTATTTAGAGAGCTCTAATCTGTAAACTGATCATGTTGCTATAGCTACAGCCAGGCTTAGATTTAGCTTTAAATAACAGTAGCATACAATTACTGCAGTGTGCAAATACTGGCTCTGTTAATCAAGGTGCTTAAGGGGAATGATCAAAACAGCAATTGGAGGACAGTCTTTAAACCTGAGACAGATGAAACAAAAACATTCTTTTGCAACACTCTCATGTAAGAGCTTTTCATCCTCCTCTTCAGGTACTACATATCCTGATTGCTAAAGGATCCCAAGAAATCTGAAAGGTAATTAACTGCCTCAGACTAACCCAAGAATGAGGTGTTTGCTCTTAGAAATATGACCTTACTCATTTGAGCAGTCCTGCTGAATGGAGTCCATTGAATATCACAAAGGAATAAAGGTGTCTTTGTAACAGAAATGGGATCAGGTCCTGTACCTCATATGCAAACACTTCTCTGATGCAATTACCTGAATATCATGCAAATCACACACTGCCACAAGGCTTTCTGAAGTAAGATGTGATCAGAAACCTGTCAGTACTGCAGGTCAAACAAATGCTATATGTTTTTCACAAATGTCTATTTATTTTTTTCAATGGAAATATTTTGTTTTATTAAATATGTTATCGATTTTTTTGTTTAAGGTGGTAAAAAGCATGAATCTATTATTTTGGATTTTAAAAATGGAATAGCGTTCGATGCTTTCTTCTTTTTTTTTCCATTTTCAGTATTGCTTAATTTAAGGAGAGAAGGAGAAAAAGAGAAACAAAAGGGAAAAAAAAAAGAATATGCAGGAGAACTCGACAAGTTTTTTTTCAGAAATTCAAAAAGTTAAATCAGATTATTTTTTCCCTATTAGAAAATGGCCAGAGCATTGCTTGTGATAATTACAATGCCACCGTACAGTGTGGATCAGGAGAAGTTATTCAAATTGGAGAGTCATTCTATGGACGGAAGACCCGTCACTACTGCGTATTGGAGACTCCTCCCCAAAATGACACAGAGGAAGACTGCAGCTGGATTAGCATCAAAGATGAAGTGGCAGGTAGTGTCTTATGGCATGGGAGTTTGCTGTGGGATTTTGTCTAGAAGTCAGGAACAAGATACTAATCTCTACCCTTGTTGCTTCTGTGATTGTCTCTCACCTGAGTTATGGCAGCTACAGACAAAAACACTAATCCACATAAATTTCCTTCCAGGGCAATGTCATGGTCTTCAGGCCTGCCAGGTGGCAGCAGATGGCACTTTCTTTGGAGATCCATGCCCAGCGTCTGGAAGCTATTTGTTCATTCAGTACTACTGCAAGGAGGGTAAGTGCGAGAGGGCTGTCAGTATCAACAGCCTGTTCTTCACTTGGCTGTAGCACTATGCGTGTAATATTTTTCTCAAAAGTCCCTGCTCCATCCTCAAGGAAGAACCTGGAAGAGTGGTGATCACTCAAAATATTGAAGACTTAACAATGTAATTTCTCTGTTCTTACTGACAGCTCTAGAGGGTTTTTGATAGGATAAAAAGCCAGGAAATCCACACACATAAAATACACAAATAAAATCCTGTTCCAACATGAATCTTGACCAACTGATATGGAGAAGAATCAGCTCCACTAATGCATTCAAATTGACAGCAGTGTCAACTCTGATTTGAAGAAGGCCTGTTCTCACCAATGCATGAAAATCAATTGACTTAAGCAAGAAATGTAGACAAAATGGCATTGAATTCTGTCGTGTTTTACAGGCCTGCAGCTGGTTGTAACAGACACATGTTTTATCTTTGAAAACATCACAATCACTTTGAACTGGCTGCTCTCCCCATACTCTGGCAACCTTTCCTGCATCATTAGCACTGGAGATGGCCACACTGTGGATCCTTACTATCCTCTAACGTAAGATATATCCTTCATACATCATGAGACAAATTCCCTGTATAGAAAAGAAAAATTAAGGGCATTGTTTTAGTGTGAAGAGCCTTGTTCGCCTCCTGACTGCAGGAGAGCTGAGTCAGGTCAGAAATTTGACAGCTGTGACCACTTCTGTCACATAAGGCCAGAGACTTGCCAGGACAGTTTTCCACAGGTGGCCATTCTCTTTCTGTTCTAGACTGCTCAGCAATGTCACACACAGATACACATCTCCTGGGGAGTTTGCTGTTTTTGTGGAATGCAGCACCAGCGAATGGCATGTGACAGCGCAGAAGCAGGTGATGGTTCAGGACAAGATGGATGAACTAAGCATCACTGGGTGCTACAGCCACCATGAATCTGGGAACAGCTCTCAGTGCCGAACGCTGTATGGAGAGTTATTATGGATTCAAGCTGAACTCAATGGAGGTAAGGGTAATTAGTCTGTGTGGTTTAAATAGCAAATACTATCCTACCCATGGAACATTAGTAGGATTTTCATTACAGAAAACAACTCTTCTTTTTTCCCTCTAATTGTTGCCTTTCTGCAACTGAACACTCCCAGGTCCATTGGAGGGGTTCTTTCCCAGAGGGATTACACCACTTTGAACATAAACATAAATCCTTTTTCCCTCTCCACAAATCTGACAAAGCATGACTGCAGCTTTAGTCACATGAATCTACATGGAGCCAGTAGTAATGGTTCTGCATTTGAAGTTAGGAATCCACAGAAATGCCTCTCTAGCTGAGGGTAAGAGGATTTCACACTAAGCAGGTCATATTTGCTACTGTATATTTTGTTCTCGCTCCAGGCTCCTGGAATCTGCACGTTTAAAAAGTTAAATTCAATAGCATACATTTGAGTTCTCTTGACTGCCTTAACGCTCACAGAAGAAAACGTGACAGACTTCCATGGGGAGCCTAGATGGGCACGAAAACACTTGGAAGTGACTTTATTCAAAATAACTGCATTGCTGCAGTATTTTTTATGACTCTAGAAATACTTAAATGCTGTATGAAATAGCTAGAATGGGATTGCCTATGATGCAAGCTGTTCTTTTTTTGAATTTCTGAACTATCTTTTACAGGTAGTGGAGTGACCTACATTGTATTAGCAAATAACATGACGCTCATTGAGTCCAGTGCAAAGGAAGGAATTGCCCCTCACAACCTGACACTTGACAGTGCCGCTCAAGAGCTGCTAGGCCCTGGGATGCATCAGCTGGAAATCCGAGTGTCCAGCAACACAACTGCATCAGAGATCTCGGAGAGCATTGCTGTTCACTTAATTGAGCCAGTGTCTGGTCTTTGGGCTGTATTAGCTTCTCACACTCTGCAGCTGGGGGAGAATTTGGAGATAAATGTCTCCATGTCTCACGGTGCCCCAGCTAAGATGAGGTTTGAAGTGGTTGGACTGAACGAAACTCACTCTCACCAGGAAGACTGTCCTCAAGGGGAACCTCAAACATACATCATTCCCATGCACTCTGAAGGTACAGCATGCTGACTTCTGTGTTTCTAAGATGCTCACAACTGTCTGCGGGAGTTCATTTATACAGCCACATCACCTTGGAGTACAGCAACTTATAGCTGAATTTGGTAACTTTAACTGCTTAAATTTAACTTAATGAACCCCATTTCACACTATTGTGATAGAAGTCCTGAGGAGTTCTCAGCACAGATGACAAGGAAAAGGGGAGCTCCATCTTCATCTGCACATCAGTCTCTAGCACATTGTTTGTGTTGGACTTAGGAATCAGCTTTTTAGCATTTTTTCTTTCCACTATTAAGCAATCAAAGCCTTTAAAGTATGGGACTATCGAGATTGTCTTTAAGAGATAATTCAGTGGCAGAAGACAAAAAAATTGTCTCCTTTAATGAATTATTCAAATCGCATGCAAAAGCTGGCACACCAGAAGCTAATTATGATTTCGTTTTATGTTTTGTGATTTTCAACATTAGAAGCTTTCTTGGGCCTCCCTAAAACCATTTGAACATCCCATCCCCTCAGGTAGAAAATCTCAAACAAGACAGCTGTTCTCCTAAGTGGAAAACTCAGCAAACAAACAAAATTAACCAAGAGAAAATAATAGAATTTTCTTTATGAATTTTATATCATGAACGTGATGGTCTGGTCCATTGACATACTAGTTTGGACATTTGTCTTTTCTAGGTACTTTCCTAGTGAAAGTGATGGCCATGAATGCTTTCTCAAATGTGAGTCTGGATATTGGGTTCATTAATGTGCTGGCAAACAGTTCTCATAAAGAAGGTAATTGCATTAATCTGACAGTGCTGGTTTTGACCACATCTTTTTGCAATCAGAGCACTTCATGGAGTGTTTATGGTTTGCATCTAGTAATTTCTTCCTTTCCAGCAACAGTGCTGAAATTTTTGAGGAGGCTTCTTCCTGATGACAGCAGATTCCCAGGCTTTGAAGTGCTCATTAATTAGCATCACTCTCTATGTATTATACATTGCACATTTGCTGTTTGTCCTCAAGTTTAATTAGTGAAGTATATGTCCTGGGATATAGTTCTGAAGTTAGGAAATATCTGCATCACAGCAAATCACATACATTGCTGTCAGTAAACGCTTCTAGATGGCAAGTGCTTGCATTTACAAAAGCAGAATATACCACGAATAAAGGGACTTTAGAATCAATCCCACTGAAACCTTTCCGGTGCTTTCCCTCATATTTCTCTGTATATCACTTAAATTTCATAACCTCACGTATATTTGATTACACCATTATGACTGAAGAATAACAATGATCTTACTTACAGTATGTGACTTTCTAGTTAGAGTTTCACCTACTGAAACTAAATTACTTACCATAGTTATTATTTTTTGTATTGAATAGATCCTGCTAAGGAAAAAGACACCTCTAAAACGAATACCCAAATGACCAAAGTAAGTATTATTTAAAGATCTTTCTTTCAAATTGAAATGCATTACATAAGAGTTTGGGAATATTTAGCCACACGTTGCTCCTCTGTGCCATCTGTTGCAGTGATCTGGTGTCTAAATGTTCAGACCTTTTTCATTTATTTATGAAATAACATGTGTATTTATACATGCCACTGTCCTAACTGGTATATTTACTTATTTTTTAGGGTCACCAAAGAAAAAACAAAATACATATTAAACCGAGTCGCCACGTAGATCCTTTCACAACTATTACTCTTGGCTGGCCAGATAACAATGATAATTCCAGTTTTCTCTGGTCCTGTGGTATGTGAATTTCCTGGAGTTTTTCCACCTATTTGTACTTCATTAGTGACAAACTCACTGTCAGGCTAGAACAAGTTGTGATACTCTGACTGACGGTTTAGTCTCTGCCTGGCTTTAAAAGTTTGCCACTCACTGTGTATGAAGAATGCCCCTCTGCCTTATTCTGGTTTTAACACCCAACTAAACATGGTATATAATACTGCATGGTACACAGTTCTGTTTTTTTCCCAAAGATAGATCTGAGCTGTCAATTTGTCAAGATCTACCCATCCTAAGCCTTTACTCTCATAGCCAAGAGCTAATTCCAAGTGACTTACACAGTTAGGTATTCGGAAGGTATGTGTCCCAATAGAACAGCAATAGTTAGCATCAAACATGATGCAGAAATATTTATAGCTGAAAACTGGATTTAGAACACCTGTGTGTTCCTTGATCTCATATATTATTTCAAAGAAATCAGTCTGAACTCTGGTTACCCCCTCTATAAACTGGGTTAAGGAAAACTGTGGCTCTATAAAGCTCTTTGAAACCTGTACCAGGCAAGACCTTTATAAGTGACATAGGATGTTATAACTATTCAAGCTATAAAAGAAATGTTCATGCAGGAGCTTGCTGGCCTGAATGGGATGAATGTGTGCAGCACCAGATAATCCTTACCAGCCAACAAGAGGTGCAAATCCCACCTTCCTGCCTTCCTCCTCCAAAGTCAGCAGTGACTGTGAGGGTCACAGTGCGAAGCCATGGGAATGAAGAGAGGCAGGACGAACAATGTCTCTATGTGACTGCAAAACAAGATCTACAGCTAGAAATCAGGTTTGTTCTCAAAGCACTAGCGTTCATTACTTAATATCACTACACAAACCTAGCGCAGGACCACATGTATCATTATTAATTACAATTATGATAATTTATTGATTGATGTAAATTTATTTATTACCATCAAAGGAATTAAAGACAATGGGCCTAGCTGTGTTTTTGCAGTCTGCATTTCTGAACATAATCCCTTTATAAACTGAATAATATTCTTCCCAAAACCACTTAGGCATTTTAACCCCCGCTACCTTTTATCAGCTTTGGAGATTTCCATATGCAAACTTAAATGAAATAATGGGAATAAAAGTAAAAAATAGGTCTGAAATTCCTACTGAACACCCAGAGACACAATAACACTTTCAAAAATCTGGTCTTTGGGAATCTGGGGCCTCATTGAAGATCAGTGGCATTTCAATGATTTGTTAATATAATCCATTCAGGATGTTAAATAGAGGTAGGATTTACTTGAGAGCTTGAATGAGTATTTGAACATAAAGAGCGTGTGGATTCTGCACTTCAGTCAGTGTTGAAAATAAAGATGAAGGTTTCTAAAACTCTTCCTGGAAAATGAAATATTTCACTATTTGTGAGTCACAGCTCACTTGTATGTATATCATGGGGATTCTGCAGATGTTCATTAAACAAGGTTAAAACAACTGACATTGAGGACTGTGGCTTCTCATCCAGTTACTACTGGTAGCTACTGTCTTACTTCCCTACAGGTGTGAGGCCAACTGCAAGCCAGTGAATGCTAGTGAGGAAGTTGTTTTGAGTGTCTCTGGACAGAAGGACTCCCAGGACATGTACTATAACTGGTACTTAGATAACACATTCCAAAACAAGGTAAGAGCAATGCATTTGTCAGAAATACTACCAATAAGCACCTACTATGAGGAAAAGGCACACAGTCTCAGTGTGGTGTTTTGTCACAGGGGAGCTTTGGAAATAGCAGGGAAGACCAAGGCATGGGGGTGTTGTGTTTGGGAGTGGTTGTAATAGAGAGCATCAAATTGCCACCCCACTTCTGCAGCCCAGCTGCAACAGAATCACAGCAAAGAGCCTCTGCTGTCATGTTTTCTTTTCTGTCTGGTTTTCTAGTCTGCACCCCTCCCTCCAGCCTGCAGCCTGACTGGTTTCCGTCAGAACTCTTTGAATTTGCTTCAAAGCAACACATCCACGTTGATAATGAACAGCTCCTTCTTGCAGATGCATGGAGAAGCTTTTCAGATTAAAGTAACAGGTAGGGGCAAGCACGGTTTGTTAGACTGCTTTGAGATAGTCTCTGCCACCATGACATCATAGAGATGTTACGTACATACAACCTTGCTGACAAGCAATTCTACAGGTTTAGAGCTGTTACTTTACATATGGGTTCCTTAAAATAATTAAGTTTGTTCTGGGCTGTTGCACAGCAGGACAAATTCAGTTCTCTTGCTCCAAGCTGTTAATAATTTTGTTAAGGCTCATCTGAAAATATCATTATGTTGAATACTTGATCAAACAAATGCAATTTTGGTTTACGATGAAAAAACTATCATGCTTGTAATAGTTTTTCTCTTGTTATGGCTGATTCAGATTTCACTTCTGATTAGGCCCACCATTAGGTTTGTGGTGCCTGAACAAACCACATCATTGCCACAGTAGGTAAGATGTCTGCAGATCAGTGCTGCCACAGCATGATTACTGCTGATGTTCTGCTCCCTCCACTCCCAGCACTGACTCAGCGTGGTTATGGGGAACAAACCTACCTTGTCAGCACTGTGCCTCCGCCCCAGGTCCCCAGCTGTGCCGTGTCTCCCAAGCAGGGATCTGTGCTCACCACTTTCACAGTCTCCTGCAGCACTCCATGCTCAGTGGATTCGTGCCAATCGAGTCATAGCACACAGCTCAACTACTGCTTCTATCTGAACTCAAGTAAGTCCTGAGGTGAACTGTTTGACTAAGTGCTTCTTTACATTTCTGGCAAGCACCGTTACTGCTGCTAGTAAGAGCAAAGGCACAGCCTGCTTCTGCTCTTCGTCTACATATAAGCCAGTCAGGTCTGCACAATGCAAACCCAGAAAGCCCAGTTCTTAAATAGCAGAAGGTGTCTGTTTGATGTCTGCTAGGTAACAACATCTTTCCTATTCCAGATTCTCTCCTGCACTGTGGCCCAGACCCTGAACTCTTCCCAGTTTATCTTCCACTTGGAGAAGAGGAAGATAATTTCATTTTGCACGTGACAATTACTGTTAGCAACAGTTTTGGTGATACAGTTCATACCAATGCTTCGGTGAAGGTACACAGAAGAAATACTTTTTTTCAAGGTGTTCCAAGTTGATGCTAACCCATAAATCTCTTTTGGAACTTCTTCCTGTTTTGTACTTACTCTATGTCTGTGACCATACAATAATTGCAATTTCCCTGTCTAATAGAGACTATGCTCAGTGGACTCAAAGTAGTCAAGAGACACTTCCACTGTTCTTTTCCTAGGACAGAATTTTAAGAGATGATCTATTTGGACATTGGGTAGCAAAAGCTGTATTTAGAGAGTCTGGAGTTATTCTCCAGCAGGCCCCAGAAAACTCCTGCTTCTGCCTGCCCAGCAGATTCCTATCAGGCTGCTAGAAGTCCATGCATTTCCCTGTGCTTCACACTCAGTGAAGTTGCTTTTCACAGCAAATTTTTCTTGGCAATCCATGGACTGGGGCTTAGAAAACTCTGGGTTGAATTAGGCTCTGTCTCTTCTGCACAAATTTGTCAGCCACGTGGGTGAGATCAGACATCTTAAAATGACAGAAATTTGTCACAGATGGAGATGGAACTGGGGTGTTTTCCTACATTTGGACATTTCTAAAGTTGTCTCATTGTATTTTGGAAAGCAAACAACATTCTACAGGGTTGTAACAACAGCATGAATCTGTTCCAGCTGTACAAGTCCATGATTCAGCACTTAGTCAAAAGATCCAAGAGGACAGCAGAGCTGTCTGGAGAATTTAACTCAAAATAAAACACAGAAACAAACTGGTAATGTAGTTTTCTGTCCCACTCTAGCTAGGCTGCCAATAACATGATTGCAGAAACTGTTCAAAGACAGCTATAATTGTTAGCAATGTTAAGAGCATATCTGATTTCCTCATCAGGTTATACAAGCAGATACAATTGATGGGAACCTGACCCTACAGACCATTGTATCTGAGAAGGCAAACACCATCCTAAGAGATGGGAACAACAGCATGAGTCTTTTCCAGCTGTTTAAGTCAGTGACTTCAGTCCTTAATCATGAGACCCAAGAGGAAAACTCTAACATATCTTTACAGACAGACACACGGAAAGAGGTGAGCCAGACACTTGTTTTCTTTCTGTACAGTGCGATATAATGGACTCTTCGTATTCTTTGGCAGCTCTTAAGTAACAAAAAGCTCATATGTCACCTCCTCAAATCAATGGAGGTTTCAGGTTTCTGGTATCCATCTCAGTGTTTGGCACGGGTTTCAGCTATTATTCATTACTTGCCCAAGCAAAAAATTTGTTTTATCATCCATCAGTAAAGGAACACGTTCTCAATTCTTACTGCAATCACTTAAACTAATTTGGATGGTCTTTTTAAGCTTACAGTTAATTTGATTTTGAAAAAAAAAATTAAGTGTTAATAAAATTGCCTTTCCTGCAGGACAAATATCCTCTAAAATTTTCCCCCAGAGTACTAGATAGCAAGTAATTTTAATTTATTCCTTTCAGCTACAAGCTTATGTTTCAGTTATAAGCTTATATTTATTACTGTGCTCTGCATGCTCAGGTGAAAAGACCCGGAGAAATGCAACATATCCTTCAGTTGTGATTTGTTATTTGAACATGGCTCTGCTTTCTCAGGAAGCGGCATTTACATGGTAATTCACACGCATTAGCAGAAAATCTGAGAAGTAACTCTGCTCGCTTCTGATGTATGTTAAGTGTAAAAATTATCTCTGTTGGAAGCAAACACAAAGCTCATATGGTTACACAGCTACTAAGGCAAGTGGCACCTTGTCAGCAGACCTAACATCAGTTCACATGATCCTTGAGGAGTTTTATTCTACCACATATTTCACAGCAAGCCTAGCTGTCAATATACAGCACTATTTGCACAGTCTTAATTAGCATCTTATTCTTTCACCTAATTACCCCTTTCCATCCCAAGCTCCGAGGGCTAATGCTGACAACTCTCTCTGCTGTCAATGTAACATCAGTACAAACTGCTCTTAAGATGTCAGAAGTACTGAAAGATATCACTTACAGGACTGAAGAGCTGTCTGTCTCAGCACAGGTAAGGAGCAATTCATCCTCTGCCTCCTTACACTAGCAGTACAGACTCTTTTGAACCCTTCTAACCTTGGAAGAATGTCAGTGCCTTACAGTTATCTGTTCTTTGCTCATTTCTTTTTTTAACTGTACCAGCATGTATGTCTTGACCAGAAGGGAATACATTTTGCTGTTTTGAGTAAGCAAATCTGGAACCACAAACATTGACTCAGCAGCCACTGCAATCCAGGCTATCACTGGCCAGCCAGTTACATTCTCTGATACATCTTTAAGATGGAAACCTTAACTTTCAGTGAGCAAGCAGTGATGCAATAACATGGCAGCACACCCAGAGGAACCAAGCACAAAGGTTCAGATTGGCCTTGTGAAAGTGTTTCTTGAAAGTTGAATGCAATATGACATTAGCAGGTAATTCCATTTGTGTGTAAGGAGTAAAGAGTAAGCACGTGGGAGGGCAGAACAAACTGTCACTGGTGAAATGTCACAAATAAACTGGCAATGAGAAGAGTTGTCCTGATTCCTGGTAAGTCGTACAGCTGTAGCCAGACAATGGCTTGCAAGCATTTCAGCAGTATGTGGTTAACATCAGCAAGACAAGAATATAGCTCAGATTCAACACGCACTGTACAGTGAGGCTGCTATGCATTTGCAAACTGTGGGAATGGACATGTACAAGCTTGCAATGAATTTGCTTGGCTCTCTCACCCTAGGCTATTATGCTGGCCAGAGCTTTCACAATCACAAAGCAATCATTAGTTGTGTTTGGGCACAAAATACAAACTGTAAGACTCATTCTCCTTTGGCATTTAGCACAGCACAAGGCCAAAGGTATTAGTTGCTGGTAATCCAACAGGCTATATGGAAATTAAGATTGAAATGCACATGCATTTGACTATGGTTATCATTTTGGACTCACCACTCTGAAGTATAACCTGATTTACTACATTACTGTACATCTAAACTGTACCCTGGCCCAATGTTTGAAAGATAAGTCTCCTTCAGATATTATTTATGGGTTGAATCTGTGGAAGCAGGCTGCACTTTTCAGGTCTTACACATTAGTACATCATCTAGTAGTATACCATCTGTATTAGTGTTTGAGGTTGAGCACAGCACAAGTAATTACAGTAAAACAGCTTTAGCTGCAAATAGTCCCTTGGGATTACTTATGTTGCAATACTCAGTAAAAGACTCAATGGCACAATGTGTTGCTTGTGTCATTGGTAGTAACAAAACAGAGACTTTTCCCCTTATTTCCCATGCAGGTGGAAGCTAGCAATACACTGAAAGATGTCAGCGCTTCCTTGCTCACTGTAAACACAGAGGACAGCAGAGATGATCAGAAACTAACGGATGCAGCCAGCTACCTATTTAATGCAGTGAGCAATGTCCTTCAAGCCTCCATCCAAAACAGAGCCATGAACACTACAGTGCCTGAGGCAGAACAGGTAATTTTGATTCAGTCCAGTTTGTAGAGGACTGTGGTTTAACATCTACTTGCTTTAGAAGATTTTAAAGAGTTTTACTGCCTCACATTTTTAAATTGGCATCAGGTGGAGCACAGGACAGTGCACTGAGAAGACAGGATCAATGTTAAGGCCTCTAGGGGATGACAAGTAGATGGATTGCAATAAACCTTTTTTCCAGATTTGATTCTATCCCCTCCTTTTGCCCCTCAGTTTAAGGAGGACTCAGGTATTCAGTATTCATGACTTGTTTCATTACTTCAGAGCCGAAATCTGCTCAGGTTTCTGCTTACATTTTTTCAGAAAGCCCACTCTGATTTTCTATTCAGAATTAAGCAATGTGTTTATTTTGTCCTAGGCCTTCCTATTTATATGTGAATTGTCACAGTTCCCTTTGTGTAATTCCTGGACTGAATACACTTCAGCTGTCAGCCCAGCAAAGGAGTAGGGCATGATATAAGTCTAACCTGAGAGAAAAGGTTATGAACTGTTCAGACTCCCCCAGGACAACACAACAGTTACACAAGCAATAGGTAATTAGATCTTGCTTTTCAAACACTAAAATGTGCAGTGAAAGTTAACATACACAAATACATAAATGTCTTGCATGAAATTGATGTCATGTTTGTAATCTTTCAAATTTCAGTGCATAGAAGCTGTAAATATTAGAATTCCATTTACTGTAAGACATTTATGTGCAGTATGTTATGTTTTCATGAGTATTACAGAGCTTGAGTTGCTGATAAGAATAACTTTCTCCAAGATTAACAAGAACATCACTGAGTTTGCAAGCTTTATAAGACACAGTGAAAACAGTATTTCATAATAAAAGGAATTAAGGGCAAATAATGAGCAATTTACTGATTCTGAGCAGCTCTGTTAGACGTTCCCTCCTCTAATCCTCGTCCAGAGTTCGGTGTCCCACCAGCTCCTGAATACAGTTGAAAATCTGCAGAGTGCACTTCTCTTTGGGAAGGAACCAGATGATGAACCCATGGTTCTTACCACTCATTCTGCCACAATGTATATAAACAGGTAACAGTAACAAATGTCTGTCTGTCTGTCTGTCTTCCCCAACCACCCCCCCAAGCTCCTGATAGGCGCCCAAACTTTCCTCAAATATTCATTGCATTATCCTTGAAACCACCCAACCACTCAGATTAATATTGCAGGATAATGACAACGTCAACAGCATGATGAAGTTGCTAATTAATTGTAAGAACAGCTTGGACCCCAATTAGCTTCAGTAATATCATCTTAAAAATTCTCATGCTGCACCTTCTTTGACCAAAGGAGAATTTACTTGCCTTCTGCTTGCCTTTAAAAGGTAAGTTCTTTTTATTTTTCAAGTTGCCAAGCTGCCAATAATGACATGACATACAAAACTGTAACTAGGTTGACAAGAGCAAATATAATCATAAGGAGCCTGATGAGCATTCTCCATCCCCAACAGTCATCCTCATATTGTTCCCTGAGAGCCTGGTTTTCATCCACATTTAACTGTATGTAGAAATCAAGAACATGTTCACACAAAGACCAGGTGCACCTTTTGCTTAAGTACACCTAATTGGGTACAACTTCACATGCAGATCTGCCAATTCCATCCCTTTTCCTGATGACTGCATGGTAGTGTTATATGAAGTACTACATCACAGGCAATGTACTAAGGTAGTTACTGGCAGAGTCAGAAATAATTTTCCAGGTAGGTGATACTCAAAAGTGACAGAACTTTTTCTCTATGTTTGAAGTTCATACTATTGACTGTTCATATGGTTGTTTGTTTGTTTCCTGTGTTTTGTTTGTTTTGTTTTGTTTTGTTTTGTTTGTTTTTCTCTTTTTTTCTGTTTCATTTGTGTCCAACTGGCCTGGATAGATTACAAACAGAAAATATGGATGGTACATCCATTAATATCTCCAGTTCCAGCTCTGCCAGCTTTACTCTCCCAACTGCTTCTTCTCTTGGCATTTCAGGAGTTGATGACGAAACAGTGGATATAAGGGCAAGTAAACAGCTTTTATCTGACTCAGTCTGATCTACAACTTACATTATTTGTCAAGCAATTTTAGAGTCCTTTCTCCTTTTACAAGGAGTATGCAAGCACACAAGTCATCCCTCCAGTCATTTTTGGTCAAAGAAGCTTTCACTTATCTTAATTGCATGAAGTTGGCTGAGCAAGCTTAAATTCTCCATCCCCTCAGCTCCTCACATATGCTCTTGCTTTCTACTTGCATGGTTAGAGATGGTGATGGAATCAATACTACAAACTTATTTGCTGTTTGTTTACATCTGATGCTCTGAGGGCACATAACAGCTCAGAGTCCTTATCAACATTCAAACAAATAGGCAGCAGACCTCTTTCATGCCAGCTAGAAGCAAATGACTCTGAGGCACTCAGATCCTGCAGGAGACAGAAGGTCTGCAAATGCCCTGATTATAGAACAACTGTGATCTGAGTTAGAAGATTTTGGTTTTAACCCTCAGAGCAACGGATTGCATATTATTGTGATGTTTTTATAAGAAATTTTCAAGGGGTTCTCAGATTAATTTCACACTCTCAGGAAACTCCTACAATATCTGTAAAACTTTTTAGTTTTTTTTATTGTGTCTATTCCAGTTCTGCCAAAAAATGACCAGAACCTCCTTATAACAATGGCAATACATCCACCTGAGTATTAGGAGAGGCTTCTGAATCCTCTCATTGAAATAAGGAATCTGACACACAATTCCATGCATTGCTGTCATAGTAAAAACAGATTTTTTGTTTCCAATTCCAAGAGGAGTGACACAGGTTTGATGGAGTTTCTTTCAAAAAGGCTTGTGCAATTGCATTTTGATATCTGATATCTGAAAGACGAAACAGTTCCAATGAATGGAACCTCACATTGTTGTATACATACCATATTTCAGAATCAAAATCACCTTCCAGGTTTCTTTGGCCTACTACAGAAATTAGGCATGTATTTAAAGCTGGACCCAGGCTTATTTTGAGCACTGTTTGAGTCTGAGGTCAACAAATTTATTTGGTCTATTCACCAATTTTTAAGATAATGAAATATTAACAATAACTCAGAGATGATTATTAATGTCTTGCTAACAGATGGTGAGCTTTGCCATGAATCCCTTTTTCTCCAGTGACACCAGTTTTGACATCAGTGGAACAGTGGGAGGTCTAAGTCTTACTGGTCTGGATGGCTTGATCATACCAGTCAGCAATCTCAAAGAAAACATTGAGGTAAACTCACTATTTTCTACCCCTCTTCCCTCTTCTGTTTACAAGCTGTCACATGTATTACTGTCTTCTTTGACTACAAATGGTGGTACTGCATTCATTTCAACGTATAATGGGTGTCTGCATTTGTGATGGAGGTATTTCTGTGATATGAAGAAGAAAATGACAAATATTTCTTAGAAAAGAGATGATATTCATTTAAATGGTTGTGACAATGATACTAGCTGGGGAAAACCATTCCAGATTACAGTGATCTTGAAACACAATGTAAAGTCTGATTCGATACCCAACAACTGCATGCTCATATTACTTCTGTTTGGGATTCCTAGCCCATTTATAAACTGACATCTAGACAGTTCATTTATGTACTTCATGTGGCCTCTATTTCAGTAATAATCTCAACTTTCAGTTAAAAAATGCACTGAAGATCACAGATTTTGTGATGAATCTATACAGGATGGGAAAGGACTTTTCAGAAGTTAGCTGACAGTATCAAGAAAATAATTTCAAGGAAAACATTTTTGACAGTCATACTTATGTTATAGAAAAGATTATCTAGTGTGTGGCTGTACCTATAGATACTTACAGTGCTTATAGATAAGTAAGATGCTCTTCTGTATTTGTATTTGTCTTTCTCTTTAAAACCAGATAATATTACCAAGGCATTCTGCACCCCAGGAAGATAGGATTCAGTTGAACCTGGGCAATTTTAGCATTTTCCAAGTCAACATCACCTCAGAAAACACATCAATAGTGATTCAGCTGGAATGTGAACACGACATTCCACTAATACTCTACTTAGGGTATGGTTATCGCCCAAATGAAACTAACTATGACATGAAAAGTCATCTGTTCTATAAGAAAACTACTGGAGGTAAGACAGCCTGTTAGCGATGAGTTAACTTTTGCATTCTGGGTTTATGTAGCCAAAACACTTAGCTGTATACATGCTCACTACTGGGAAGTTAAGGGCATTCGGTATGGATATCATGGAGTGCTCACTGACAAATTTACAGGGTCATTATGACCACAAATTTGCAGAATGAGCCTGACATCTAATTGGAAAGAGACTTCTCAAAGGAGTTTCAATTTATCGTGCTTCAGGAGCAAAGAGTGGGATGCTTGGAACAATGAGTTGCTAAGGATTATTTGGTACCTGTTTCTTTTATTTTGTTCAGTTTATTTATTATATGCAATAAAGCTCTATTCAAAATACACATTTCCACATATACATTGAAAATAAATATTTTTGTTCGAGGTGAAACAAATACTTGGGTTCTTAGTCCTGAAGAACTCATTTTTGGAGAGGGAACTTACTATTTCATGGTTTCACAAGACATGGGAATGGATTCCACAGTCTATGACGGGCTAGCTATAGCTGTCACTTGCTTTGCATCCCGCTGTGTATTTTGGGATGAGCAGCAGGGGAACTGGAACAGCTATGGATGTCAGGTAAGTAGAGAGAAATAAAGAAATTTTTATATTATATATGCCAAAGGCAGCCCTTGTGATCCCCATTGAATTCATACCACAAAATAACGTAATTCTCAAATGTTTTAGTAAAATCAAGACATGAAATTTAGTCCACTATGACTAAACTTCAAATTGCATTCCCATTACACTTCCTGGGATACACTCCTACATAAAGAGAACCTGAACTGTTCAGACAAGTTTGTATCATATTGTAAATGTCCTTTTCTGGCTGGAAATTGGAATTAATATTCCCAATAGCAATTTGTTCCTGTAAAGCAGCTCTCCATACTAACTCACCATTCTCAGCACTGCTTTTTCATTTGCTTAGTAAGTTATCCAATAGTTTGAAGGAAAATGTTCTATCCATAGTTTCTTCTGGTTTTCAGGTAGGACCAAAAACAAATTCTAGAAGCACACAGTGTCTCTGCAACCATCTGACCTTCTTTGGGAGCTCCTTCTTTGTCATACCCAATGCTGTTGATGTTAGCAGAACTGCACAGCTATTTGGTACATTTGTGGACAACCCTGTGGTGGTGACCACAGTAGGATGTATCTTTCTGATATATGTGCTTGTAGTTATTTGGGCCCGAAGGAAAGACATCCAGGATGATGCCAAAGTAAGTCTTTCATTAATAAAGACTGAAAGTATTTAAGCCAATTCCCTTTCTGACTGTTCTGTTTTAACAGAAGTCTTCAGCTAACCCTACTCCCTTCCATTCGCACTGCTGATAAGATGATACATTCCTGCCCACAGCTCTAAGGTATCTATACTCACAGAGCTGCTAACACACTGTTTGTGTTGTGTCACCCTGCAGGCAAAAATCACAGTGCTGGAAGACAATGACCCCTTTGCTCAGTATCGTTATCTTGTGACAGTTTTCACAGGACATCGCCGTGGGGCAGCCACAACCTCCAAGGTATCAGCTGTACTGTGCAGTAAAAGAGCTTTGCACTCATTTAGAGAACTGGAGCAACAAAGGAGCACCCAAGGCTATTAAACAGCGCAGCTCAAATGCAACCTCTAAGCTAGAAAGTGGGCAGAGTATGCCAGAGGAATAATCTCATATAGGATTCTGAGATGAGCGATCCTTCATTTTGCTATCTTACTCTGCAGGTGACGCTCACTCTCTATGGACTAGAAGGAGAAAGTGAGCCACATCATCTAACTGATCCTGACACACCAGTGTTTGAACGTGGAGGAGTGGATGTTTTCCTACTCTGTACCCTCTTTCCTCTAGGGGAACTGCAGAGTATTCGACTATGGCATGATAATTCAGGGGACAATCCATCCTGGTACGTGTATACAAGGAAATAATAAAGATTCAAAAATATGTTTTATAATGACAACTGTTTTTCTTTCCTAGCCCTTGAAATTATTCTTTCTAGAGTTCTAGAAAGTAAGGGTTAGTTTCGCCTTTATTTTTTTTCCCCAGATGAATAGATCATATCATAATCTAAACTGCAGGACAAGGAATACTTCCCATATCCAGTTTATATCCATACTACAAGTTGATTCTGACTTAGTGCAAGACTTTCATCAAACATACTATAGAAAATATTACATGAAATGAAGGCACAGGGATCAGATGGGAGCTGCAACATGCTCTGGATCAGGTCACCAACCTAAGTACTCAGAAGAACATTATTTAAGGGCACTCTGATGTGTGTACTGTGCCTCACAGTTCAGACACAGCCAAAGAAGTCAGAGGCCAGAATCTGTCCTCCATAGTTCTGTTGAGTCCTGAATTTCATACCACCCAGTTTCACATGACTGTGCCCTGTATGTTTTCCCACCAGGTATGTGAATCGAGTATTGGTACATGACCTTGCGTGGGACCAGAAATGGTACTTCCTCTGTAACTCCTGGCTAGCAGTTGATATTGGAGAATGCGTCCTAGATAAAGTGTTCCCAGTAGCTACAGAGCAAGACATGAAGCAGTTCAGGTAACTTCTGTTTTATGCCTTTTTGCCCCTAATAACAATCAGTCTAGAGAAGTATGCAAAAATCAACTCTCTAGACAAAAAGAAAACAGTGAGGTGTTTCCATTGCTCTGAAAGGGCTCTGAATGAGGAGAAGAAGGAGGATGGTTAACAAAGCCTGACTGTTACCCTAACAGTTATGTCAGACTGGGAATACTAGTGTTAAAGAATACTTTGATGAGACATATGGAAAGCCAAGCATCTTGTCTTCAGTGTAATTTCCCTAAAAGTGTATGTAGAAGCTGTTCATGATTATGTTCACCACTCTGGTGTGGCCAGAAGGAAACGACATAAGAAGCTATGATCGTTCTATGTAAATCAAGCCATGATATTTGACTTTTTTTTTTTTACAGTTAATATGTCTTCTGACAGTGCCTATCACGAACAGGCCAGGACCCTGAAATACGGCTTTATTCTTTCCTCTCCTTGCTAAGCATTCATTTGATTTCCCCCTCTTCCTTCCCAGCAACCTGTTTTTCATGAAGACCTCCAAGGGATTCCAGGATGGGCACATCTGGTACTCAGTTTTCAGCCGCTCCCCACGAAGCTCCTTCACACGAGCTCAGCGCGTGTCATGCTGCTTCTCACTGCTGCTCTGCACCATGCTGACCAGCATCATGTTTTGGGGAGTGCCAAAGGACCCAGCTGAGCAGAAAATGGATTTGGGTAACAATCGTTATCGTTGCTTGGGCAGGAAAATTGAGAGACAGCAAAATCTAGAAGTGGGACAGTTGGACAAATGGGCTTTTTCATAAGAGACTGATGGTTCCTGAGGTTATTTTTATTCCTTTCCCCTGTTTGATCTTGACAGGTAAGATTGAGTTCACATGGCAGGAAGTGATGATTGGCTTTGAAAGCTCCCTCCTCATGTTCCCCATCAACCTGCTCATTGTGCAGATTTTCAGGAACACACGACCCCGGCCAGCCATGCAGGGCACAGAGAAGAAGCCTGGAAAGAATGGCCGAGTGTCCCCAGGCCTACCTCCCCCCCCACAGGTCACCCCAGCCATCTCGCTCACTCCAGAGGCTGTGATAAAGGTAAGCGCTTATGGCTGCTTCCCAGTGGGTCCTGCACTGCCCTCTGCTGCCACGCACTACTAGATGCCTCCAGTTTAACAGCAGAAATCTTCCCTGTCAGAAGACTTTCAAATTGTCTGACATGATGAGCCAAATGTGCTTTGGTGCAAAACACTCGGTTACCCACCTTTACGGTCATGGGATGAACAAAGGGTTACCCACTTTCACAGTATATTCCACATGTAGGGAATCCTCAACTTCAGCAAGATCAGCCCATGTACATTTAAGTCCCTTGCACAGTGATTAAAATCACTGTGTTCTCTGGGATAAAAGCAAACATCAAGCAAGACAGTGAAGAGAAAAGGTATCATAGACCCTGTCTTCCCCAGCTTAGGCCCAGACAGGTAAGCTACATTATTGAATCTTGAAAACTGAATTGCTGAACTCATTGAAATCCAGCTGTCATATCCTGCTGTCATAACCAGCCCTATAGGATGTGCTATACTTACCCATTCCGGGGGTTTTAGCAATAGATGCAGCTCCCAGCCAGCGGCACCTCCTGACCACATCGGCTGAAGTCACTGCAGCCCAAGTCACTGTCATATTGCTGCTATCTTTTCTAGGACATAAGAAGAATTGCTAACTCACTCTTCAAAGCCTTAAAAGCTCCATCACTGACCTCAGTATCAGATCTTGGAAAATCAACTAACATCAACACGCTTTTGGCATTGGTTGAAGACATCATTTGCCAGCAGAATAGAGCTGGACAAGAGTTTTATGATGAAAGCAAAAAGAAGGATGACCCTGTGACTGTCACACTAGGTCCTATGGATATACAAGGTAAATAGCTTAATGTGACATGCCTACTGAAACCTTAGTAGTGGAATTGATGGTGACACTGGATGGGATGACCCGAACTTTTATGTTCTGACTCCAAAGCAATTACAGAATCACAGAATAGTTGAGGTTGGAAGGGATCCTCCAGCAGAGTCAGCTGGAGCAGGTTGCCTAAGACCGCATCCAGTTGAATGTTGAGTATCTCCATGGATGGAAACTCCATAGCTTCTCCGAGCAACCCCTCCATGGTGTCCAATCACTCTTGCAATAGAAACGTTGTTCTTGCATTCAGATGGAATTTCCTGATTTTAATTTGTGCCCATTGCCTTCTCCTTTCACTATGCACCATCTGCCACCCAACTAAGTAAAAACACTGAAATCTCTATTTCTTTTGCTGCAGAATGAAATGTTAGCTAAGAGCCTTATCAGTATCTAATTATTAACTATCTATTATCAAGACCCACAAATAGCAGTTTTTTGTCTATTTTCTTCTTGGCTTTGTGCTGTTCCTTTTACTCCAAACTTAGGCATTGATTCGGTTTCAATTAAATAATGATATATGAGCGAATAATCCCACTGGTTTCATGAAAACCTACTTCTTTCGTCTTTTCCATGAATATTCCAAGATGCAGAGTTCAAAGGTAAATTCTTTACCTGCAGAAAAAACAAGAAGCCCAACTCCTGAAAAGGGAATGTGTGAGCGACTAAAGCACAGTGATTACAACCATTGCTTGTACATGCAACTTCAGCGTGTAGAAATGGAGCTTGAATTACTGGGGCCCCATAAATTTCAGATGCCTCAGAGTTATGCTCAAGCAGTTCGGCAGGTTCAGCACATGAAGAACCTCCTGCAGAACCAGATTTGCTCGTCTGCGTCCATCAGTGAGAGGTAACCTAATTCTCATCTCATTTTTGGTGTAAGTAAATTCAGGTCATGAATTCAAAAGCGGTGAGTTGAAAATAATTACTACTTAATATGTTGTAGATAATCATTATAATAGCTGTAGAAACATGCCTTACTATTATTCTATTGTAGGAGCAACAAAGAAATTTCAATGCAGTGAACTACACACAAAAGCAGTAATGACAGATCCTCACTCTCTGTCATTTTTGCTTCCAAAACTGAATGTTACAGTGCAGTACCACATGGCCATAAAGTGCTGAAGATAATCATTGAGCTCCAAAGTCTCCCTAGTCTCTAATAACACATGGAGAAAATAAAATGAATAAGCAGACAAAAGATATTTCTGGGAAACCTAATAATTAAGTAGAAAGAATTGAAAACAATACCACTAATTATCTCTCTGACCTTTATGGTGATCATGAGACGTATCCAGCAGCTAAAAGGCATTTGTGGTTATGGTTTTTTTTTTGGTCAACATTTCTACAGGAGGTTCAATAATGCATGAACTGAGAAGCAAGTAAGACCATCACATTTCTTTTTACTTTTGCTGGTGTTTGCACACTTTCTCATATCTTTGCTTGCTGTACTTTTTGCCAACCATATATTCTGTGTAGTTACATTAGCTAAAAGAAGAAATTAGCTAAAAGAATTTAAATCATAAAATGTTGCCTATAGTCACAGAACCCGAAGAATGTGATTTTGGTTTCTATTCCAGTGCTCAATGATTTTTTCTCTTCTGCTTGATTCTGAAGGTGGTCCCTTACTCCAAGCTTCTCTGGTGATGGAAAGAAAAGTTCTTCAAAAGGGCTGCCCTGGTGGTTTGTGTTCATTGCTTGGTTCCTTGTTGCAGCCACCAGTGGTGTATCTGGGTTCTTTACCATGCTCTATGGGCTGCATTATGGTAAGGAGAACTCAATCAAATGGCTGATCTCCATGGCCATCTCCTTCTTTGAAAGTCTTTTCATCACACAGCCCTTAAAGGTGAGATCCTCAGAAATGGAACCACTGGCCAATATGAGCTCATTCTGCTATCATTACAGGAAAATAATACCTTTTAAAGAACCACAGGATTTAACATGTAAAATTGAAGTTGTTGCCCTTAAAGCAAAAGTTAACATGTACTACAGAGTTCTGTTGTCATTTGTTGGCGTTAAGTACATTAGTTTCATCCCTCATTTTGTCAGAGTTTAATAGTTGACGAGGTGACCAAAGAAGATATGTTATACAACAAAAGCAGTTGAAATAGGGTTTGGGCACTGTTTTTCAGCTTCAACTGCACAACTTCCACAAAGAAAAAGGACAGTTGTTCTTCTGCAGTAGCTGTATCCAAAGTGGTGCATGTCAAACCCTGATCTTCTGTATATTAAATGGGCACGTAGTGAGTCAACAGCCAATTCTTGCAGGTGCTGGGATTTGCTGCTTTTTTTGCTCTGGTTCTGAAGAAGGTGGAACATGAGGATGAAGAAAACACTGCCATTGATGGGCCTTTACCTGCACCAGGTAACTGTCCATAAAGTGAGAAATTACTAAAAAAAGTAAAATGTTCTTTAAGATTTTTGGATGCTTTATGCACCAATACGTGATTCATAGTGAGGACTTCACTGGTTACCATTGTACACCTGAATGGGCAGAGAAAGACACCTGTACCTAAACCTCACATGCTGCTCAGGACCTCAATCATTCCCCAGTGCTACCTTACCATACTGCTTCTTTAAGTGACACCATCTGCCTTCTACAGGAAAGCATTAAGTAGAAATATTTCCTTACAGTGGCCAAAGTGAAAAGCAGGATACAAATGATCTATTGACTGATTCTACTGCTCTCACCCACAGGCAACTCAAATCCCCTCTTTGGAGCCCGACGGGACAGCAGAAGCAATATTTACCGGCCACCTCCTGCAGCTGATGTCGAGAAAATGAAAATCAGCTGCATGAAGGAGCAGAAGGCATTTGCCCTAATCAGAGAAATCCTGGGTATTACTCATATGCAGTTTATCTTGTTTTATGCAGCAGTATTCATCACTACTTTTACATCAGTGAAAACATTAAACACAAAATTAAGCTACTCATTCTGTTTAGAGCTGCCATTACTGCTAATGTTCAGTCAGCCTCTATGCTTATTTTCTCAATCACTTCTCAGATTCCTACTTGTATTTCAAATGTGATATGCTTAATCTGCAGCACTTTGACGTAAGTTGTGTAAATTCATTAGCACTAGTCAGTCAGATTCTTGTAAAGCATCTCCTTAACCTAATAAGTGATGACAGTAGTAATCATTCACACAATCTATTTTGAACAGCAGCGCTAATTCTGGGATCACATGCACTGACTCTTCTTGTGTTGTTGGTTTTTTTTCAGCCTATCTGGGGTTTTTATGGATGCTATTATTGGTTGCCTATGGGCAGAGAGATCCCAATTCCTACTACTTAAACAAGCACATTGAAAGCAGTTTTACAGAAGGATTCCATGATGTCTACAGTTATGAGGATTTTTTCACATGGGCAAAAACTACCTTAGTCAAAAATCTTTATGGATCATACAAAGGTGCAGAGACTGTTTTGATATCATCTTGATTCACTTCATCTTGCCAGATTCTGAAACATTATCTTTTATACCTATCTCCAACTTGTACATGCATATTTGACTGGAGGAAGATACTATGAGTGTGTAAGACTAATGTGAATTTTCATAACCTGAATACTAGTGGATAACAAAAGCCTCACATCCTGACCACAAGTTCCACCTGGCCTGACATTTTCGTTATCTTTAATACAATCCTCAAGTTTTGCACTGAGTTTTTTAATTTCTCACATTTTACATTACCCATTCCAGGTACACATCTCAGTTTTCAATTTCCATCACTAAGGAAAAAAGCAGAATGGCAGATAGATGGCACTATAAAGCTTTCCATCAGGAGAGCTCTGCACTCTGTCTTAGGTCAGTGTGAAGGATAATTATACAACATCTCTATCTGGCCATACCTATTAACAAATATGAGCCATGTTCAAGCTCACATTTTAGAGTACCTATGAGCATACAATGACATGGTTGATGCTTGGGCATGGCACTAACCAGCTGTTGTCAAGTGTGAACACCGCACATGGCTACTCTGCTCCAGGCAGGTTGCTTTTCTCATAGTTCTGTCATTTCCATTTCCCATTTAGGGTTCATTACAGATGGGAACTCCAAGCTGGTGGGCAGTGCTCGAATTCGCCAAGTGAGAGTGAAAGGAGACAGCTGCCCTATTTCGCCCATACTCCAGCGTGTGATTCAGGAATGCCATGCTCCATACTCCTTACAGACAGAAGACACATCAGACTATGGAGAACACTGGAACACTTCGGTCTTTGATATCTCCTCTGACTTGAGCTCAGCCTGGCATTATCAGAGCCAGTCCAAATTGAGAGGGCAGCCCGTCTGGGGCAAACTGGCCATCTATGGGGGAGGGGGATATGTGATTCACCTGGGAACTGATCCTCAGAATGCCTCCAGGTAAAGCTCGCATCCTGGTAAAATATTAGTGAATGTACTGTAGTGACAACGGTGCCCTTTTCTCTGCTCTATTTAGGATTCATCTTGGATTGCATTCTGAATTTTGCTACTGTGGATTATGCTGAATATTGTAGATATTATTGCGATGACTTCAGTGTCCTTTATATTCTTATAATCTTTCTCCATGTTAGGTAACAACCAGATCAAAAATTATAACCTGCTTTTCCTAATTGCATGCATGGATTCCATATTTACATAGCTGCAGAAATACATAATGCCAAAATAATGGTAAACATCTTACCTCGGGTGTGCTCCTTCTCTATGAAACGATGCACTTCTGTCTTCCATGTGATACTGTATGAGTTATCTCACTGGCTATACATTTTTTGGCAGAATTCTCCAGTACCTTTTCAACAATGTTTGGCTAGACACCTTCACAAGAGCAGTGTTTGTTGAATTTACAGTCTACAACGCCAATGTGAACCTGTTCTGCATTGTAAGCCTGATGTTTGAAACCAACGCTTTAGGTGAGAACCTATGCCCGTATCAAACCACAACATTAGCATCTGTAGTCTAATCCAAACTCAGTCTTGCTGGGATTAATATCACACTGCCACACAGAAAGGCATTAGCATCCCAAAAGCTGCTGGCTGTCCAAAATTACTATGTGAAGAAACTTTCAAAGGACGCTTACAGGGCCACTCTTGCAGTCAGGCTTAAATCTCAGTATGATAACTGGATTCAGACTGACACTGATGTGAGTGTGTGTATGGAGGACTTATCAATGAACTAAATTGTTTGAACGAAAACAGAAGGATGTAGCTATTACAGCACTGAGTTGAACACTGTTCTTTTCCAGGGGCCTTCTTCACAAGTGCAGAGCTGCAGAGTGTCCGGCTCTACCCATACACCAACACTCTTCACATTTTCGTTGTTGCTGCAGAAGTCATTTATTTCCTCTTTATTGTGTACTACATGATGGTACAGGTGAGATACACTGGAAAATCCTGCTGACAGCATTACCTTTTGTCTTTCATTTCATTTGTGGAAGCTTTAGGACAGTACTTGATTTCAGTAGCGCTGCCGCTGACTTGCACCAGTGGAAGACTGAATCAGATTGTGTATCTTCATTAAATAATAGGAAGGCGACATTTTGTTTGGTAGGCATGTCAAAGATGATGAGAAATGATGATGTGCAGAAGTCTGCTTTATTGTGGAGGACAGAGCCCTAATCTTGAGAAGTTTACTGTATGATACAGTGTTGGACTGAAAAAGCAAGGCTCCTGTTTCCACAGGGAAAACTGATGAAGGCTCTGAAATGGAGATACTTCCACAGCAAGTGGAATCTCCTGGAGATGGCCATTATACTGATTAGCTGGAGTGCCCTGTCAGTGTTTGTGAAGAGGACAATCCTTGGGAGCCGGGACATCAGCTACTACCAGGAACGCAAGGAGCAGTAAGTAACAAGCCCAGGAAGTACTAACTGAGCTCCTAGTTGCCTGGCTGCTACAGGACATCCAAGATAGTAAATTATCTGCTTTATTCTTTACCATCAAGAAACATAGGGTACAGGACAGCAATACTTAACACACAATGGAAAATAATAGCATCTGCTAGAAAATGGTCACACAAGAGCAAGCTCATAGAATCAGAGGATAATTTAGGGAAACAAAACACAGCCGTGTGCAGCTGAGCTCTTTGTGTGCGCACAGCAGGGAGCAGAGATGTTCAAGCAAAAACTCAAGTTAGCTCTCCACTGAAAACAAGTTCAGAGTGACCGGCTTTTCCAGAATTATGCATTCCCAGGCTTCTGTGTGATGGTCTAATACATCTTTTCTTTGTTTCTAACAGCTCCGTAAGCTTTAATGAAACAGCAAGAGCTGATGCAGTTCTTGGCTACCTGATTGCTTTCCTCGTGCTTCTCTCCACAGTGAAACTGTGGCATCTATTGAGGCTCAACCCTAAGTTAAACATGATCACCTCCACTCTAAGGAGAGCATGGGGTGATATCTCTGGATTCATCACTGTTATTGCAATCATGTTCCTCGCCTACTCCATTGCTGTGAGTATGACTGTGGTTTCTCTTGTCTTCAGACTGCATTGAGGTACTGCCAGGTTAAATGAATTGTTTCCAAATGGGGAAAGCAATGTGTCTTTGAAAGGTAAAACTGAATAAAGCTGCCTGTCTAAACCTTAGGGTAGAAGACTGGGTTCTAATTCTTCCATATATGTGAAGGCAGCTAAAATATCCACTTGCTTCCTTCTTTGCAAACTGAAATTCTGAAATTCAGTACAAAAATCAAAGATGGAGGCAACAACAACAACAACAACAAAAGATTTTCTGAGTGTAACAGGTGTTAAGTACAGAGCAAAGTACAGGAAAAGTCATTTTTGGGGTAAAGCTCCAACTGGGAAGAGTGCATGAAGTATGATTTTCTGTGTGTCTTCTTTTTAGGTGGGAAATTATTTTTATGCCTATTATAGTAAAACTCATGATGCAAATAAATTGTTATTTTCATTCTAACGAGATTAAAGAATTATTGGTCTTTTTTAAAGCTTTTTTCCAACATAAATAATTCTATGATTCTTAAATCCAGGATAAAATGTCTTACAGCTCATGCACACCTCTGTAGACAAAGCAAACAAACAAACAGACAAAAAAACCAACGAAATCCAATAGAGCAAAAAGACAGAAAAGCTTCATGGCTGATGACAGACTGGAAGAGCTTTCTCTGAATTATCAGTCATCAGCTGATTTGCGGCAAGGACTCTGATTATGATGCAAGATACACCTTCTTTCCTTTGCAGACAAACTTGATATTTGGCTGGAAGCTCTGCTCTTACAAAACTCTCTCTGATTCAGCAGAGACCATGGTCAGTCTTCAGCTGGGAATCTTCAACTATGAGGAGGTACTCCCTCTTGATTTTGAGAAGTTTATCACAGTGTAATTAACACCTCAGTTTTCATATATGCTTTAAACCAGCAAATAGAAGGATTCTTGGTTAGTGCTAGACATGAATTGCAATTTGCAAGTGCCACAGCCTTCTAAAGCAGCCCTCATTACTCCTTCAAGCAATAAAAAAAAAACAGTGAAATATATCTCCCATCCCACCCTGAACATTGGTAGATTCATAATGAACATTTCATTGTAAAAGCTGCTCACATTTTAACTAGATACGTTATTTATCGACAACAGATAAAGTTTTGAGCAGTTTTCCTTAAAACACTGAAGAGAAATATGTGAGCGATGCCCTGGCATTTACTCTGAACACACACCCATCAGCTTCTATAGAAAGACACCTTCCACAAGGGATCTTCATTACATTTAATTTGTTCTTACTGACTTTTTCATTGGGTTCTCTCAAACATCGCAGTATCCTTGGAATGACTCTCGAGTGGATGTTTTCAGACCATGAATCCAGCAGGGTATGGGTAGTTTGAAGATCAGTAACTGGGCATAACATTTAACTCTACATCCATTCAAATAGGTAATCCCAAAAATATACACCTATGTTTTTTAATTCCTACACAGCCCTTACTTGATACGTGCCCTGATGGTCTGACTGGACTTCTGTGTAAAGACACTCCTAAATAAAGGCACACAGAGATTTTATTTCTGCTTTGATAGCTGGGACCGAGCCGCTGCTGTTAGTCCTGTGGCTGAACAAATCTCCAGGTTTGTCAGCTTTCACCTCAAACTTCCATGCCAGTGCATTCGAATGCAAACACTTACAACAACAACAACAAAACACAGAGATCGCCCACATTAAGGTTTCATATGTATGAAATATTTCATCTTCTCTGTTCAGTATTGTATCAAAAAGTACCTAAAGGAGAAAATTTATTTATTTACGTGTTACATATAAATATAGCATAATTTATTACCCCCAAGGATTTTCAAAGGGACAAACTCCTAATTGTGTGATAGCTGCTTGTATGTATACTCCTTTTTAAACATCAGAATGTGATGTCTGTGATGACTTACCTTATTAATCCTACAGATCTTGGACTACAGTCCGATTTTAGGCTCCCTCTTAATTGGATCCTGCATCGTTTTCATGACGTTTGTGGTCCTGAATCTCTTCATTTCAGTGATTCTGGTTGCTTTCAGTGAAGAGCAGAAGCACTACCAGGTGTGTTCATCTCAGCTCTCCTGCTGTTCTTTAACGTCTGTTGTGCAGTGCTTACTCATGGCATTGGTATTCCACCACCTGATGAAACCTATGTAAACTCAGTCCTACTTTTAAGAAGTCAACATTTACTCATAAAGCATGCTTCAGATTTTCCAGAATTACACTGTCCATTCCTGTTCAGACGAGTCTCTGTTCAGACTTTAAGATCTGTAGCCTGGCATTCACACACTAAATCCAGAGCCCCAGCTCCATTGAAATCAATACCAAAATGGCTACAGAATTGATGAGGACTTTACAGCTCCTTTTAACAGTGTCACCCAGCACCTGATCTGCTCAGGTATTGATAGCATTGTGTGCAATCCAGGTTGGGTATTAGGAAACATTTCTTCTCAGAAGGAGCGGTGATGCAGTGGCACATGGGGAGGAGGTGGGGGAGTCACTGTCCATGGAGGTGCTCAAGAACCATGGGGATGTGGCACTGAGGGACGTGGGCAGGTAGGGGTGGGTTGGGGTTGGACTTAATGATCTTAGTGGCCTTTTCTGACCTTAATGATTCTGTGATTCTATGGCCTGCACCACAGTTAGCTAGTGAACTCTGGGCTCCAGTAGCAACATTTTCACGGCCTTTGACAGAGCCAACATCTCTTCTGTAGCATGCACACCCTCAGGCTACCTGAGACTGTTTGGTGAATATATCTGCATGGTGTTCGGCTTTGGCAATGATTCGTGCTCTGCCTAGAGTAAAAATCGATCCATGTGGCACAGAGTACAGATCTCCTCTTGCAACTCCCTCTAGCTCCAGCAGGAGCTGCATCTGCTCCTGGCCTGCCTGCCTTTAACTCATCTCTTGTCCTTATTTCAGCCTTCAGAAGAGGAGGAAATTGTGGACTTAATGCTCATGAAACTTTTCGGTTTCTTTGGGATTAAATGTAAGCAGGAAGAGAAGACAGGCTGTAACAATCAGCCAAAGCAACCCGTCAGCAATTAATGGATAACCACAACAAAAAGCTGCTTTGTTTGTGGGCAGAAGATCCTACTTTTTAACTGCCAGCTGCAACGGCCAGACTTGGCTATCCTGCTTCTGACTAGAATGCTGTGCGTAGCCTTCAACAAACTCTTGCTGATTGATGCTATTGTAGCTAAAAACTCGCACGAAACGTGAAATAAAGCATCCCATGAGCACTGCCTGCGGGCTTGGCACCGATAGTTAATCAACACTGAGGTGTGGCGCATCGCTTGGCTCGCGGCACTCGCTTTCTCCCAAGCGATCACCCCTGGAACATGGCGGTGCAGCCGGCTGTGGTGCTGGCTCGTAGGGCCGTTATCTCCCCTCACGCAGGGCTGACGACAGGGCGCGCGGGAAGCTCCTGCCGGCCCCTCTCCCTGCAGCCAGACGGCTCCGAGCCGCGCCGCGCCGACATGGCGGCCCCGCCCGCCGCGGTGCTCCAATGGCCGCCTCCGCCGTGAGGCGGGAGCTCGGCGCGGCACCGCCCCCGCCCGAGGCCGCCCGGCAAAGATGGCGTGGTTGGCGTTGCGGCGGCTCGGGCCGGTTCTGGCGCCGCGCTGCCCGCGCCTCTCATTACGGCCGCAGGTCCCCGCGGTGCGGAGGCTGGGCACCGGCTCGCTGCTGCTGTCCGGTGAGTGCGGGAGTGCCGGTGGGGGCCCGGCGGCCGTGGGGAGGTGCCGCCTGTCCTCGCGCAGCGCTCCTCGGGGCTCTGTGAGGAGCGGGGGCAGCGCCGCGGGGCCGCGCAGGGGCAAATCGTGCGGGCTGCTGGCGGCTGCCCCGGGCGTGCAGCTGCGCCTTACCGCTGCGCTTTGCGGCACGGCGTGAGGGCTGCGGGGGCTCCTCTGTCCCGAGCACGGCGCGGCGTGGGCGTTTAAATAGCGGGCCTGGAAGGACACCGTGCATGGCGGTGCTTTGTGTTGAGGACTTCGCTGTGTTTTAGCCGTCTCGTGCAGGTAGAAAGGGCAGAGCCGCCCGGGCGGGGTGCCGCAGCTCCGCGGGTAGCGCCGCCGGGCCCGTGCCGGGTGCCGGACAGCCTCCCAAGATGGCTGGAGAGCAGCAGCGCTGTGCCGTGCTTCTGGCAGAGCCTCCGCGCTACGCCGCTGATGCGCTCCTGACTGCCGGCGCACAAAGAGGAGCGCAGCAGAGCTGAGCCCCGGCACCGGGGCCGTGCGCGTCAGGAAAGCCGGGATCGGTGTGACCGGCCGCGTGCAGCCGCTGAGGTGTGAAGGTGCGTGCGTGCCCTGTGCTGCTGTGCTCGTGTCTGTGCGGTTGTGCAGCAGGTGACATCTCGCAGGTGTCTGTCTGCTGCTGCTGCGGATGTCCTTGAGTGAAAGCTGGCCTGCCGTGCTGCTGTGCACGACAGAAATGCAGAGCGAAGAGCAGAGCCGGACAGGTCATGGCTACCACAGACAAGAAGTCCTCTTTTCTCCCACACAGCCCTATCACCTCACTGCGAGTTAAAGAAAGAGCATCAGTTGTTGTTTGCAAATTAAATGAGCCAAGAGCTGAGCTTCTACCAACGTTCTGGTTGTTTAATATACCCGCTGCTTTCTCCAGATGCGACTTGAACAAATAACATAAACGGAGCTTTTGTCTCAGGCAGAGAGGAGTTTTGTATGCCTCTTTGTGGAGGTGTGAGTTTTCCTCCCTTCTTCAGGTATAGATCTGGGGTATTTCATAGAGGCAGGATGAACTGAATGGAGGTCTGAGAGTAGAATGTGCCCGTTACACTGAAACCGAAGCCGTGCTGAAATGAATGAAGCTGAGCACATGGAGCTGCTCTGATGGCAAAGAATGCTCGCAGAAGAGATCTGCTGGGCTCTGACAGCTCACGTTCATGTCTTTTGATTTCTTTCGTGTGCCAGACATGTAGGCTCAAGGTTCAAGTGTTGAGATTACTTATTAACTCTTCCTCCTTTGACCTGGACTTTATTTACCGTGGCTTTTGCCACAGGGTTAGAATAACTGATTGTAACCTTTTTCATTGTGAAAAACATCCTATGAGAAGCACACGTGCGCTTCTGACTGCTGAGAACGTGGCAATTTCTAACAGAGCAGTGAAATTTCTGTTTATCCCCTGTGATTTCCTTCCCTGTCATCTTGCCTTTTAAACAAATCCTGCACAGCGTTATTGTCCAACACAGAAAGATATTGGCTGGCTCCTCTGTGATGTTAATGTTCAGCGGGGGCTTGAGGTCCTGCGTTGTTCTCATGGTTCATTACTCATTTCCAATGAAATCCCTATTACCTGGGGGTTAATGCACTGACCTGAAGTGATTTGGTTTCTTCTGTTCATCAGAACGTGTCCCGAGAGATTTATGTAGATGTTAATAACTCCAGATGAAGTTCTGTGGTCTTTTAATTATTATTTGAGCGATGCTGCGTGGAAAAAATGCCTTATTTGCATTTTACTCAGTCTGTTTTGTATGCTTTACTTCTGTATATTGTGCTGCCACAATAAATATCAATGTAAAACTTGAGCCACCATAAGAGAGAAACCATTTCACCTCTTCAGCCCTCATAAATGGATCTCTACAAAACAGCTTAGAATGTTACTGGCTTTGTGTGAGGATTTTAACAGACCTGAAGTGAGGATTTCTGCTTTCCATTATACATGAGCCAAGGAAATGAGGCTTTGTGGAAGTTGCATTTCTTTAGGGGCTGCAGAGAGCTCAAGAAGAGGATTTGGGACCCAAAAGAAGGGCCCGGCTGCACTACTTGGGAACTCATCTCCCAGGAAGCTCTGTTTGAGTTCTTCCCCAACCTGTGGGACATCCCCTGTGCGGTTGGATGGGTGCAAGAAGGGAACGTGGAGAAGACATTTAAAAGCTGAAGAAAACCCAAAGAACTGCTGAGGAAAATTGCACGTGAGGAGAAGGATGAAGCAGGCTGGAAGCTCTTGGTGTGAGGTGTCAGGAACGGAACCGTCTGCTTCGGTTTCTTCTTTTGAATATAAAAATAACTGCTGCTGGGAAAAGTCAGCGTGAGCAGCCCTGAGTCTTACAGACCTACACTGTGCAGAATTGTAAGGTTGCTGTGGAAAGGATTTAACAGTTACATGCACACATCTTAAAACTATTCAGAATGAGTACTGTGTTGGTCTAATAGTATTAACAGCAAATTCCCTTAAGTAACAGTCACCTGTTTGAATGGCCCTGTTAATTTCACCTATACTAATTGTGCCTGATTTTACACATATCAGTGATGACATTAAATGGGAGAAGTAGACTGCAGAGGAGATGTGAGGAGAAGGAAGGGACTCAGCTGCCTGGAGCAGGCAGGCTGCAGCTTCAGCTGGTGGCTCTGTTTCATGTTTTGAATGAGATGCTGTAATGCTGACACTATATAATGTGTTATTAACGCTGGCCTTCTGCCAGTAACTTCATTATTTCTGGGAAAGAAGCACTAAATATGCTTGGAAAGACCTTAAGTCACCATAGAAAAGCTTATTACTGTGAGTGAAGTAAACATGTGTATGCTTTGGATTTGTATTTTACATTTGAATTGAGAACTATTCCTTTTACCCCCCGTGGTCGATCAGTCTCTGGATGATTGCATTGGAACCAGGAAGGCTGTCGGGCAGAACCCCACAGTGAGCTGCTGCTGTGTCACCAAGTGTGTCCTGAGCAGAACAAAGTGCTTCTGCAAATCGGGTTTGCTGTTCGGAGTATTTTCCAAGGGGGGTGTGGGGAAACAAAACAGCTAACCTCAGGGGAAAGCAAAGCAAACCAGCAGTATTTGTATTTCGGTGTATTGTATTTAAGCGAGCAACTTGCCACTTATTTCTGAAGTATCAAGTTTGTTTCATTGTAGCCCGCAAATTCACAGACAAGCATGAATGGATATCAGTTGAAAATGGCATTGGAACAGTAGGAATCAGCAATTTTGCACAGGTATTGATCAACCCTCTCCTTTCCTACCCAAGTCTGCAATATTTACTTACACATACCTGCTCTTGTCCTTGCTCTTTGGATAGCTGCTGTTTTTTTATTGTTGTAATTGCATATGCTATACACACAGCGTGAGATCTGTGGACTTGGCACTGTCGTGTTATTTGACAAGTGCACTCTGTTTCAGTGTTCTGATAGATCCTTAATCGGTTTAGATCAAGCCTGTGGAGAGCTGAGTGAGATGGAAACTTAACGGTTCAGCTGAAATTAAAAGTGCATTTATTAGCACAGTCCTGCAGGCCTTGGGGGCGTGTGGCTGTGGTAAGAGGCTGCCACGCACTCCTCAGGTGAGATTCCACTTGAACATGAATGTGGTGCAATTCCTCTGGCTAAAAAACTATTCCAAACAGAAGTGTAACACAGCATATGTTTCTCAGTATAAAATAGTGGAGGTAGGTTTGTTTTGCTCTGGTGCAAGCATGTGATTTGGAGTAGTCACAGGCAAATGCAGGACAGAGATTTACGACACATGAAACTCCTAGCATGGGAAGTTAGCAATGAAGTGGAATTAGTGTTCCTTAGGACAAGCAGCATTTCCTGTAATCTGCTTTCTGTAAATACCACCGCTGCTCTGTCAGATCCCTGGGCTTTTGGTAAATACGGCACATTTGTCACTGAAGAGGCACGAGCCTGTTCCAGTTGAGCTGATTCTTCTGGTGGTAAGGCTCCTCATTCAGTCAGTAAGGACAGGCTGTGTGCTTGCAGCTCTCGAGCTGTCACTGGAGAGGAGTCGCTGCATTTGATTTCAAGTGATGTTTCTGTGCCTTGTGCCAGAGGAACGGTTCCCTAAAATTGTTGGGAATCTTGTCCATCACAACAGGTGCTGTGCTGAGCAGATAAGCAGATGCTCTTCTTGTTCTGCCTGAATAAATCCATAGATACATACCTTGCAACTCAGCCTGAGGGTTATTAACATCATAACAGATAACAAATAATGTGGCATTTGGGCCATGATAACCTAACATTTTTGTTCTTCTTTCAAGCTAAGTGTTTAAAAAGTGAAAAATGCACAATCTTTAAATAACATCTACCTTTACACAGGGAGGTGACTTGTTTACATTGGTTCTAGAGTTACTGTGTCAGATAACTCCTACCTACGGTTTCTTTAATGTGAGCTTTGATGCATTTGTTTTTCTTTTAAGGAAGCATTAGGAGACGTTGTTTATTGTAGTCTTCCAGAAATTGGGACAAAATTGAATAAAGATGGTAAGTTCCAGCTCTAGTTCCACTTCTAGCTTCTTTTCAGAGTTGAATTGTATTAAGTAATCTTTATGTTTGTTAACACCATTACGGATGCAAAATAAAAGCAGGTATTTCTGTTCATAGAGATGACAGCTTTCATTTCAAGGTCTCTGAATGCATGCTACCATGCATGATGACAGAAAGTATCTGCTTTTCAAGACGTTTACTTAAAATCAAACATTTTTAGATATGTTTTTTGTAACACTTCTATCCATACGCTGCTTTAAAACACACTTATGCTTGGATTGGACTTAGGAGGGTTGAGGCTGTCTTACTTGTGATTTTGCAGTTACGTATTTCGTGTTGTAAAACACTGAAATTTAACTGATATCAAGCTCTAACTTTTCTATGAATGTATGCTCAGTAATTTCTGTGTATCAGCTGTATCGATACAACTTATCAACTATTGCCTTCTTAATCATTCAGGTAGGTAATTTGCTGTGTTGAAGAGGTGTGAACGTCAAGAGGTAGAAAGGAAAAACCTGTCCCTGTATATACAGAGAGCACTGCCTCACTGGCGTGTGAAAAGATTGGCTTCAGGCATTGCAGAACGAGAGTGTAAATGTACTGAGGTGAAGCAGCAGGAGTTTCTCTTCCCATCCTTCTGCATCAGGCTATTCAGGCCACAGCTGTTACATCACGCTGAATGCTGAATGCTTTACAGAAGTTTCCTGTTCAGGGTTCTAATTAGCCACCTTGTAGCGTTATCTGAAGGAATTTCATTTCCACTTACTTCTCTTTGCTACCACTTGCAGCACTACTCTAATCCCAAGCTCTCCCAGGACGTGCTGTTCTCTGTCTCCTGACTGCTTTTCTGGCTGCTCCACGTTCCCCAGCCTCTTTGTTTGTTTATGGTTTAGAGCTGCTCTTCTCTAATGTTGCTCCAGGCCCTGTTTCCATAACTGCATATGAAATAGAAAGGAGAGCAGAGCAGCTGGGTGGTGCTTCCGAATACTAATGAGTGTTTTCCAGTGAGTGCAAATGTAACAGCTGATAGTGTTTCTGAAGAACAAGTGAGCTCCTCGAGTTCTATTTTGTAACCAAATTTGGCATTAAAAAGGTCTACACTGTAAATAGAAGGCTTATTTAGAAGTCTTGCAGCAATAGTTGAATGGGATTCCTTCTGACTCTGCGGCAGATCATGCTGCAGGGCTTTAGCCTATGGATTAGCCAAACACAAGAAATTTCTGTTCCTCCTGTAATAGCCAGTGCTGTGCCACTTCCCTGCAGGAGCTCAGTGCTGCTGGTCAGTGATACAGAGTGGGTGACTTCCACTCTTTGATAGTTTTCCTCCCTCAGTGCAAAGGCGCTGCCTTACGGTCAGGCCATGGCTAGAATGGCTGACTGAAACTGGAGTGCTTTGTGAATTCCTCTTAAAAGTGTGAAATCTTGTTCTGTATTTCAGATGAGTTTGGGGCTCTGGAAAGCGTGAAAGCTGCTAGTGAACTCTACTCTCCTCTCACAGGAGAAGTGACTGACATTAATGCTGCCCTTGCAGACAACCCAGGGCTCGTCAATAAATCTTGTTACCAAGATGGTAAGATGTTGCCTTTATCTTTCAATAAAGAATACCACCTGGATGCTGGCAGCGTTGCTTGTGATCACAGATAGGTCTGTGATTCCTCATTCTTCCAATTTAATGCTATGGAGGCTTCAAATTGAATATATTGACTATAGTTCAAGCCGAATAAAATTTATAGCATAATAATGCTATTGTAGTCTTGTCTTTGCTGACAACTTCATTGCAGCGTGTTCATTTCAGATGTACTGAGGTTGAGTTTCAATCTCTTTTCTTTGATGATATTTTTTGTTCTTGATTCTGTACCAACCCGTGATCCCGGGTGGTCGGGCTCTTTTCCCAGACAGTCCCTTCCTAAAGCCACTGTCAGAGACGGTGCTGAACTAACCGACCTGACTCAGAAGGCTCCTTCAGCTTATTTGTTTGGTTTTGTTGTTGCTTGTGTTTGCTTTTAAAGTGTTGCAATGCTGTTTTGCTGCAGAGGAAGTGCCCTTAATTCTGACAGAGTGACAGGGCTCTGTATGAGTGGTGGGAGTGCTGTTCTACAGCAGTAACATGGATCAACCCTTGGTGCAGGCCGTTTGAAACTGTTGTTCCTTTTAACTTCCAAACTACAGGTTGGCTTATCAAGATGACTGTGGAAAAGCCTGCTGAGCTTGATGAACTGATGAGTGAAGATGCGTATGAGAAATACATAAAATCCATTGAGGACTGAGCTGGAATGATGAAATAAACCCATATAAAATGTTTCAATGTAGTCTGTCATCCATCACTTGAAGTAAAGAATATCCTGTTTTGGCAAGCTGAAAAGTATCACTTATGTTACATACACATGCCATAAATAATTGCAGTGATAAAATGTTTAACATGTGCATACTTGTAAGGGATTTTCATTCTATACTGCCTGATTTATGTAACTTTGGGATACAAGAAGAAACCAGTGCCTCTCTAACCTCCTAATACTTTGACCTGGTTAGCTATAGTTGCAAGGATGATACCAAAAAAAAAGAGAAACTACATCGACTACCTCTTTGCATGATTCTGTTGGTTTTTTACTTCTTTACATAGTAAAATGAAGACGGAAAGCGTAAAGAATTAATAAATACAAATAATTCTGCCTTTACAAAGGTATGCTCCTTGTTTTCTTATTTACTGTGCTTTCTTACTATGCAAAACTCATGCACTGACCATTCAGCGAGGTTTTTGAGTGCACGGTTAAGGCTGTGTTTTCTTTTGTCTGGACTAAGTAAGCACTGCATGTGTCACAGGTAGTTAAGGAATTCTACCTCACGTGCCTAGCAATTGTGGTTGATTCTCCTTGAAAACCATGTGATCAGTAACACTTCAGTATGTAATATAGTCATGTGTGCCTTTAGGATCGTGTGGGCACGCTGCTGTAATGAGGACATACAGTGAGTGAGACTGGAACTTCCATTTTGCAAACCAGTAAAGTAATTACTAGTATATATACTAATTATATACTATAAACTAATTATTAGTTTAGTATTAGTATTATATACTAATTAGTATAACAAAATAACCACTTTCTCTCTTTCTCTGTGGCTTTTTATGTCCTGATCCTGAGAACTTAACATCATAATTACTGGATACTAAACATTACAGACCCATTGAAAAGATTACTTTTATGGGCAACCATGATTTCCATGTTTCTCCCACGACTAATAATTATGTCTCTTTATATCACAGGGGTTAGTTATGTCATCACATTTCCTTTCTGTTTCACAAATACCAGCCCCTTTCTCTCTCTGATCATCTAACTGTATCACGTAAGTTAAGCTTGGATTTTTTTTCAATCCATGTTTGCTTTTGAAGGTTTTTATCTGAGAAGACTGCCTCAAGATTTGCCTTTTTTGCCCTATGAATCGTGACCCATCGTGCATACAAGTGCAGATTGTCTAACTGTTAGTCTGAACAGAGAGGAAAAACAAGTATATAGTATTAAGGTAGAAGAACAGAAGCACATAAATAATAATAATTAGTGTTTTGAGGTGGTGACATTCCAGTACTGCTGTCTGTGTAGATTGTTAACCATGACTTTTCATCACGCAGTGTTCAACAGGTGTATCAAGGTCCCACTATGCGTTGTCAGTGAGCCATCATCTCATTTTAGTAATAAGGATGATAGATTAAATGGTAAGCTAGGTACAGTGCTAGCCTAAGCACTGGAAACATGTTTGTCTGGAAATATCATTCTAATTTGTCAGGAGCCTGTTGTGAACACAAAATAGGGACAATGTGAACTTCACTGTCATTAAATTAGCTGTAAGACAATTACCTAAGCCTCTCATGATGAGATTAGGAGTGTGGCAGATCTCAGTTTCTAATGCCCCTTAACTGGGGTCTCCAGAGGGTCGATGTCCTGCGGGTCAGGAGTCCCTTTGCTGCTTCTCTGTACAGATAGAGCAGGAATTGGGGTCTTTGTGTAGCAGTGGCTCTCCAGAACTGTACCAAAAAGCTGATCCAGAGAGAGCCTCAGCTCTTCAACTAAAGACACGAGGCTTTTCTGTTGCAATGCAAGAGCCCATGGAAACGTCAGCACCTGCACGGCTAACCTGGGAGAAGAGAAGGAAGACTAAGAATGGTGCCTAATGGAATGGCAGCACGACTCCAGCGGGTGGAACGGAGCGTTCCATGTTACCGGATGGTTACGTGGTGATCTCAATCTTTTTGTTTTAAAAGAATTGTATAATTTACCCACACGGTGGCGCTCGGCATGTTAGAGATGGGGCAACGGAGCCATCCGAGCGGACGGGTACCGCAGTGACTCAGCTGCAGGGACAGCTGGCTGAAGGACAACTTCAGGGTGTGAGAAAACGTGAAGGGTGTTGAAAATTGTCATTGGAAATGTTTACAATCGCTGCTCACAGAACTGTACCGCTCATTTTATCTTACCCATCATCCTGCCACCTCTGTCAGGTTGCTGAGGTGAGGCATTTGGCCCGGGAGCCTGCAATTTTATACCAAGTTCCAATTGTGATGGCACCCAGTAGGAGCCTGTCCGACAAGCCTGCAAACACTGCTGTAGATGGCACAAGCCAGAGATGAACTGTAAGAGCAGCCAGGAGTGTTCTCAGTGTGATTCTGCTCCACTTTCCCCAGGCTGCTTGGGACACAGTCCTAGGGAAGCACTCCTTGGCAGGGGAATGCAGCCTGTGGCATCTGCACTGGATAGCTTCCCTTACGATATTGATATCCCTCCCTTCCTGACAAAGCATAATTCAGTCACTTCAGACCCGATCTATTTTAATGCAGTACAATGGTCCCACATCCCCTGCTATTAGGCTGTTTTATTTGTCGTTTGTTTATAGTGTTCAATTATTCATGTTATTGAGTGTCTTTCCCTCAGAGATGTATTTTAATGGAGGTACAGCACTTTCCCCAAGCCATGAAAATCAATCCATGGGTTAGGAGGATGAGTTAGCACTTGGAACCCACGAGTACTTCTGCTTTTCAGCCATCACCCCCTCCCTTCTTCACCGCAGGGAGCTGGATCAAGAGAAAATGACAGAGAACTCAGTATTCTTGGCCATTCCTGCCTGTTCCAACTGCCCCACTTGTGCCACAGCTACCAAGGCAAAGTCAGCTCAGCTGCAACTGCAACGATTTGTCTGCCTTCCATTAGACTAAGGGGCATTTCTTAAATCAGGCTGCTTGGTAAATATGTTAGCCGATGTAGAAGAGAAGGAGGATGTTTAATGCCTTGGGAGGAATCTGCCTGCTTTCCATGTTGTGGTAGCAAGGATAACATGTCATCCCCGTGTAATGCTGTGTGATCTGAAGTCATTTTTCTGATAGAGAATCTAACAGAGTCTTGAAAAGAGACTTCACAGTTGGCACAGCCAGTTCCTCCTCCTCCTTCCTACCTATAGCTGTGCAAGTGAAGAGCTATAAGGAAGAACAGGCAGTCATTCTGATGTCAGAAAAAGCATATTTAGAGGAGTCCTTAAGTCTCACATAGCTAATAGTTAAACAGCCTCAACTCCGCATCACCACTGGAGGAAAGAGCGTGTGCTCATTATAGCTACAGCTCTACCAGTTAGTGCTCAATATACACCAGGCTTAGAAACCCTCCTGCTAGACCAAGCAGCCATTCAGCACTGGCAAACTGAAACTGTTATTTTTTGTGCCATAAAAAAAATCACTATTCACATATCTCCTACTTCCCTGCTATGAGAGTCCCTCTCTGCTCTCCTGCAGGAGGACAGACTGCTGTTTCTGTACCTGCCGTACCTCGCACAGGGGTTGGCAGCTCAGTTGCACAGAATGGTTCAGCGCTGGTGACCACAGCAACGCTGAGCTGGGAAAGATTAAAGCCACAAGCAGTTAAAACACAGGCACCCCTTTCTGGACCACAGACTGCTACACTGCCTTTATCTGCAACTGTGCTAAAGATACAAGACTATAAAGATAGCTACACGTGCTTATGCCAACTGATAATCTCATCTTATCTTCTTGGGGAGTGGTTGTACTTCAGGAGAGCAGGCGGCCAACCCAGCCCCACACACACAGCGTTCTGAATGGAGGCCTCGGAGATCGCTGTTCGTCTCCAGGTGGGCACTGCATCACCCCCTGCTTTCCCACACCCACCACGGACGGAACAGAACAGAATTCAGACCCTGAGCCAAAGGAACTCACAGTCTGTCCATTAAGATACGAGGTTTGTATTCACCACATGCTCACAGTTTGTTTTGTTAGCCTTTAATGACATCGAGAAGCTACAGGTTGATCAATATACGTGACAGCCAGTGATTAGATGCCTTTTTGGTGGGAAATAATCTGAAATGCTGTAAGGCTACGTTACAAGGCATTGTTAGAAAAGGTCGATTTTGAACTCCTGGTGATATTACGTTATTTTTACAAACATTGGAAACAAACATTACTTTGTGGAGCATCAACACTGCGGAAGAAACTGCAACCGAAAGGAACAGAGCAGTAACATTCAGAACAAATTCTTTTGTCAACAAAGCCCGTGTAGGTCAAGGAAACAACAGGAGCTTGCACGTTGCAGACACTGTCTTGAACACACAGCATTCTCCTGGCCCCCACATACAGGCGTCTGCACCCGGGCACAGCTGGGCTGTCCCAGCCCTCTGCAAACACAGAGTGTGGTGCTGGGTGCTGCCCACTGAGCCCGTTACATGGCGCACACCAATGCCTGGGATAACACAGTTTGGAGATGGGACTCAACAGTAATCCCAACTGTGTTGGGCCTACTACTTTTGAAGGGCTCTAAAGCCACACGTGTTAGCTGTCTGAGTGTAAAAGCACAACACAGCCTGGTTTGTTGTGAAGGTACAGGAATACAGAATTTGACAACACGATGGTAATGCAGTGCTTCCTCCTGGAAGGTGACACAGTGTAGAGGAAAGCACAAAGCACAACACTGCACTGCATGTCTACGAATACCATCGTGCTACTGCTCCTCAGACTGTGCCTATGGGTGAGTGAAGTCAGACTGAACACAAAAGAGCTTCAAGCTCTAACACTATTTAAGACCCAGTTTCCTTAATGACACTTTTAATAGAACATCCTACACACAATACACCAACACATCCATGACGCCAACCAACATTGCCCCTAAAAAAACAGGTGCACCGTAATATTGCATAGAAAGAACTCCTTGGTAGAAATGCACTGGGACTAAGGGGGGTTTTCCTGCCTTGCTAAAGGAAAGCACAGACATTTTAAAAAGCACATTTCATGTTTGACTTTTTTCTTAGCTATACTCTTTGGAATTGCTAGTGCATATGTTATTTCAAGCGTATTTCATTCTGCATGCCATTATTTGATATTAAAAGAGTGAAACTGGAAGGAAAGCTGTTATTTCTGCCTCCCCCCCAGAATGGAATGTAAAATAATTTTTCGTGTTGTTGCATAAAAATAAGACCCAATTTTTCTCAAAAAACCAGAAAGCTCCAACACAACTCAGAACAGCTGAAGGAAGAGGATATTCACAAAAGATAGGAAAATCCTGGGTTAAAAAAACCCTCTGCAAAATAAGTTAAAAGCAGCATTCAAGAATCGAGTAAAGAAAGAGCCCGCAATTACCTCCCACCTCAAGCTGTACATGACTGCACAACCTTAATTCTGGCACTCAACCATGTT
Organism: Gallus gallus; assembly: GCF_016699485.2. Lineage (NCBI taxonomy): Eukaryota > Metazoa > Chordata > Aves > Galliformes > Phasianidae > Gallus > Gallus gallus. Next base: position 15,050,150 of record NC_052542.1, on the reverse strand, counting down.
TTCATTTCAGTAAGCAATCCTGCCACAGTCAGCCCATGGACGCATGGAGTGCATATGGGAGGAGGGTTAGGGGTGGTCTGCCAGAAGGCCATGCAGCACAGCATCACAAGGTAGAAGTCGTCTTCTTCAGCTGCCCTTTACAGTGAGCACCTGAATCCCATTGTACAGAGCGTGCAGAGAGATTAAGTCCACCCAGAAGCTGTAACTATAAGCGTTGTGCAGCATCAGAGAGGTCACAGGAAAAGCTGTAAAGATGATCACGTCTACACAACTACATTTCATACAAAACTAGAACTTCTGCTCTCAGATACAATATACACTTAGAATATCCGTGTAAGTGGTGAATGTACACAATAAATATATTCTGTTATACTAACTACAGTCACAGTTTTTTTACCCAACGCCATAATTTTAGAGGTATACCAGGAAGATGTGGTTCTGACAGTAAATTCTTTCATGGTTATGCAGGAAAATACTATCAAATTCTTCTGGCCGCTGCAGATAACAGCTGAAAGTGCTTCAGGAATTAGAACTATTATTATATTTTCAGAATTCATTTCGTTTTAATAAGAAAGCCATTTCTGGACATTCAGTGGGACAGTTAAGGAACAAATAAGATTTCTTCCTAGGAAATGCTGAAAGGCACGTAAAGATTCCAATGCAGGTATTGAACAATACGTTAAAAAGCAGATTTGGAGTATTTTTATAGATGCTAAAACACAGCATTAGCAGATGTGTGTCTGTTGGTGCTACTGAGAAACAGTTCGTGTATGTGTAAAGAGGACATCTGCTCTCTGCAGTGACCCATCTTCCCCCACATGTGCTGGGATAATAACAGTGTGCACTTACTCTGCTATGCAGTGATACACTGAGGCACACGCATATGCATCAAGAAGTTATCTGCAAATGGTAAAAGGAGGAAGTAATTAATCGACCTTGGGAAACGCACGTGTTGACAGTGAGTACGGTTTCAATTCTTGTTCTTATGCTAATACAGCCAGCCAGCTGAAATTCGGTCTACAGCCACTTAATTGGTTTGATTCTCGTTAGGATTTCCACTAATTGGGTAGATCTCAGACGCACTGCTGCAAGAGGCAGAGAATTGCACAGAAAACATCAAGCAGCTTAACTGTGCAACAGCAGACATTAATGCCTATGGACACACAGCGCAACTCACTGCAGAAGGGATCGCCGTATTGCACATGAAATAAGATGGCACGTTCCATAGAGCTCCGACTTTGCACGAGGAGTGACAGACGTCTCTGTGTCTCTGAAGACACCCAGCCATGAGGAATGCACCCAGAACTGAAGCACATTACCTACGGGTTACGGCCTCGCCTACACTGTTCTACATCACTTGGAGGGGAAGGCGGCTGCAGACACGCAAACGAAAACAGCTGAGCTGCTATTTTTGTTCCAGAAGAAGACTGCCTTGAAGACAATTTACTCTCCTGAAAAACAATTCCAGTCCTTTGCTTTGCCTCGCACTCAGTGCACCCGCAGTCACTGCTTTTCAAAATCTGACTTAAGAATAAACTAATGGGACAGAAGTGAATCGTGTAAGCAAAGCAGTGCAGCTTTGGCATAGGTTGCTGAGGAGTTTCTACTTAAGCACCCCAGACTTGTTCCACAGACCTTGCCAGCAGCATCCTCTGGGCCACCTCCGAGGCCTTCAGAAGCCCCCACGTGCCTCCAGAAGACGTGGTCCTTTACTGGAGTTACACACACGCCACTGATAATCTGTGTTCACGCTCAAGCCCACGAAACCACCCACACAATTTAGACTTGAAGACAGGCTGAGCTGCTGCAGAGCTCGGGAGTCTGCTTTGCAAAACACTCTTCTGCTGCGCTGCATCCCACAAAGGTTTAATATTCAGACATCTATTTGACAAAGGGGTCAAACCTTCATAAATAAAGTTATAGCTCTGGTTAACCTACAGTGCACAGAAATGGCTTTTTCCCCACAAGCAACAGCACTGGGATGCTCCAGAATAAGCTGCTGGTTTAGTATGCGGGCAGAGAAGGCCAAGAAAAAGCATTTAGGAAAGCTACAGCAAAACTGAAGGGAGGTTTGGCTGTATTCCCACCCTATCTCAAAGTGCTTCCAAATGGAGATAAGTCCCCTTCCTTCTCTCCAGCATTAAGGCTCTTACAAAAAGCTAGGTCTAACTAAAAGACACTTGGGCTTTCATTAGCAAATACACCACTCGGGAGGCTTTTATCACAAGCTAAGAGCTAGTTCTGCTATTCTACCTTTATAGACGTGTACTAAATACACAGTGTTACTTTATTACAAGGTCAGGGCCTTAATATTCTAACGTGAGATGCTCAGTAGGTCCTGGCAATTTGTATCTTTTAAGATAAAAAGGGAAAACTTGGTGGGGAACTAAAACCAAGCTACGACAGCATAGAGCAGCTACTGACACTGTGATTTCCTATTAGAGCAGAAAGAGGCCTGGAAGAATTAAAGGAAATGCTCTTTTCCCATCACGTCGCCAGATCTTTTTCTCCAGAATTCATCGGTTCAATTCTTCTGACAGAACCGGGAGACAAAAGGGCTCCCAATTCCCATTCCCAATTCCCATCGAAGTCAGAAGGTTCCAGGAGAACTTGACACCAGCCAAGCTGTCCAAGATACTTACGAGGAACTCAAAAACACGTTCGAATGAACAGAATTCATGTCATTCCTGAAAAACCTAAAGAAGACCCAAAATGTTCGAGATTGCATCTTGCAGCCCTGCATGAGATCACGTCAGAGCAGGTCCAGAGGACGGCCACAGGAATGCTCCAAGGGATGGGACACCTCTCCTATGGGGACAGGCTGCGAGCTGGGGCTGTTCAGCATGGGGAAGAGAAGGCTCCTGGGAGACCTGAGTGGCCCTTTGGCGCCTAAAGGGGCTGTAAGCAGGAAGGGGACAGGCTCTGTAGCAGGGTCTGCTGTGACAGGACGAGGGGAAATGGTTTCATACTAAAAGAGGGGGAATTCAGACTGGGTATAAGGAGGAGGTTTCCTCAGTGAGGGCGGTGAGGTAACGGCACAGGTTGTGCAGAGAGGTGATGAATGCCCCATCCCTGGAGTCACCCGAGGTCAGGCTGGACGGGCTGTGGAGCTGTAGGTGTCCCTGTTCATTGCAGGGGAGCTGCACCAGATGGCCTCAAAGGGTCTTTTCCCACTCAAACGATTCTATGATAGCAACGTGAGTTTTGCCACTCTGAGCAGTGACACTTTGGAGGTCCCTGTCCTGCACACAGCCGTGCTGACTCCCAGAGGACAGCAGCACAACCCGCACCCACTGCCTCAAAAAGCAAGCCAGAAAAGGAAAACCCTTCACTGCTCGTATCAATCTAAAGCACTGCTTTGAAGGCAGAACTCAGCGTACTCTGCCACCCCAATGCTTTTATTGGTACGCTTCTTTTTATACGGCAAGATATGGCTTTTCTTCAACTGCTCGGAGCGTATCCAGCCTTGTGAAATCGGCCTTTTTCCAGAATCGGGGAGAAAACAAACAAACAAACAAACCGGGAGTGTTTTCCAAGCAGTGCCGGCACCGCTGCACCGACAGCGCAGCTGAGGAACCTCAGTCAGACGGGAAAGGCAGAGCAGCCCGCAGGGCTGAGAGCCGCCGGCACGGCTGAGCTGCCACCTCGCTGCGGGGCAGCCGTACCGCGGCGTCACAGACCGCCGCCACGCCGCGGGCCGAAGCGCCGACCTCCGCCCCGAGGCCTGGGCACGGAGCGGCCCGCACGGCCCGCACCCGCCGCCTGCAGTCGGACCGCCGTCCCCGCGCGGCTGAACGGCACGCGAAGCGCACATCGGTTATCCGCGGCCCGGTTCCGAGCATCCTCCCCCGACTTACAGCGCAGCGCCGCGCCGCGGGGCGAGGCCGGGACCGGGGCCGCTCCGTCCCTCAGATGAAGTGGATCCAGGCGCTGCTGTCGGGGTCCTGCGGCGGCCCCGAGGAGGGGGAGCGCGCCCGGCCCCGCAGGCGGTAATTGGCGCCGCCGTTGTTGTCCCAATACTCGGCCCCGGCCACGCGGTAGCGGACGGCGAACTCCAGCGCGGCCTCGGAGCCGGCGGCGGCGGGGCCCAGCGGCAGGTGGAAGGCGAAGCGGTCGGTGAGGCCGTCGGCCGGCCCGGCGGGCTGGTAGGCGGCGGGCACCTCGCTGCAGCTGGCCCAGCGGTCGAGCGTGTAGCGCACCGACACGGCCTTCTCGTAGGCCAGGTTGAGGACGCGCACGGCGCCGCGCAGCCCCGCGGGTTCGGAGCGCACCCACTCCAGCCTCACCTTGTGCTGCCGCACGCGCTCCGCGAAGCCGGGGCCGGCGCCGGGCTGCGGCGGGAACAGCGGCTCCAGCGGCGGCGGCGGCGGCCCGAACGGCACCGGCTCCAACTCGCCCAGCGCCGGCGGCTTCCTGGTCTTGAAGAGGTCGGCGTGGCGCGGCGGGGCGGGCGGCGGCACCTGCGGCAGGTCGGCCTCGCAGAAGTGCCGCACGGAGATGAGCTCCAGGCCGAGCGAGTCGGCGAAGCGCACGGTCTTGCGGCGCGAGGGGCTGTGCTGCGGGGCCGGCCGAAGGCCGCGCTCCCCGGGCGTGGGCAGCGACTTGGCGCGGCGGCGCTGCGTGGGGCTGGGCGGCACGGCGGGCAGAGACGGCTCCCGGCCGCGGGGCGGAGGCGGCGGCTTCTCGGGGGCCGCGTCCCGCGGGGCGGGCGGCGGCGGCGGCGGCGGCGGCGGAGGAGCGTCGCCGTCGGGGCTGCAGCCGCCCCTGCAGCGCTCGGCCAGGCTGCCATAGAGGCAGGCGCTGCAGCTGAAGTTCCGCGGCAGGTAGAGCCGGGGCGGCGGCGCGGGCACGGCGCTGTGCAGCGATGCCGCCTTATCCATGGAGGCGGCGGCGCTCAGCGCTCAGCGCTCCGCGCGGGGCCGTCCTCCTGCGGCCGCGGCCGCTCTGCCCCGCGGGCCATGCGGCGCTGCGGCGGGGCCGGGCTGGGGCGCTCCCCGACTCATCCCGCCCCGCCGCTGCCCTACTTGCAGCCCCGCGCCGCCGCCTTCTGGGTCTTTCCTCGAGGAGCTCAGCCAGGAGGAGGGGGAGGAGGAGGCGGCACAGGCAGGGATTCCCCGATGGAGGCGCGGAGATGCGCCGCGCCCCGCCGAGCGGTGCCAGAAATAGCTGCGAAAGGAAGGAGCGGAGCCGGGCTCGGGCACATTAAAGGGGCCGATAAGAAACAGCTGGCTGGCGGGTCGGTTCTCGCAGTGTACATTTAAAGGAAGAAATCCAGCTAATCCGCGATAATGCGGTTACGGTGCATCCGCTGGGGGAAACGGGCGCGCCCAGCCGTGCCGCAGCGCAGGAGCAGCCCCGCTGCGAGCGGCCCTCCCGGCGCGAGCCGTGCGATGCGCAGCACTGCGTTGGATGACGGCCGGCGTTCCGGGGAGCGGTGGGCGATGAGAAGCGGGGCGCTGCACGGAGCTGAAATACCGCCTGGCCAAGGCGCCTCGCTCCAGTCTTTCCGTAATCCGGTGCTCGTTTTTAATGAGTAAATTGCATTAAAAACAGTGATCCTGCCAGAGGCTGAGCCCGAACCGTGTCGACGTGTAATTCTCGCTTAACTCCTGAGCTTTTCCGCCTCCGTCATTCCGCCCGCGGCTCCGTGTCCGGCGATGAGGCTAACGATGGGACCGGCGGCCCTGATGGAACCGAACGGCTCCGCGTTAAGGCGGGGCAGAGCTCCCTGTTGGCTCACACCGGGACTGTCAGCTTAAATCCCTTTCTTAGGAAGCGTGAAAAGAATTGCCAGGCTATTTCCACTGGGTTCCAAATCTCCTTAATGACACATAAGCAAGGAAAAAAATATGCCTTGCAGTGTTACATTTGACGCTATTATTAAAATTATTGGCTAACGTTAATTCCAGTTTAAAACCACTACACAGAACTTCGTGTATTACTATTTGTAATAGTGAAACTATCAGAACTAATAAGCTGCAGCGGCTGAAACCCATACACGAAAGGTTTTCAGTTTTGTCTTAGTGGTGTAGGGTGGACACGAGGCTGCATTGCACACAGTAGGGATGTTCAACTTCCCCCCCTCTGGTAATTTTAGTTGCTTCACTTCTCATCGTAAGCTTGTGTAATATTCTTGCTTTGTGGCTTTTTCGAGCCTCTTGTTTGCTTCACAAAATTCCTGTAATGTTGCATGGAGAAAAAGGAAAGAAACACCGACTCCTTTCTGGACTGGGCACTGGGAGGTACAGAGCTCGTGTTACAGAGCTGAAAAACGTCCATTCCTCAAAGGTAGTAAAGCAAAGACATTAAAAAAAAGGAAAAATCCCATGATAAGAAAGCAAAAACCCCACGTGTTGAGCTGTGACTGCTCAGGTCAAAGCAACGCGAGCTGCAGAGGGGCAGCCCTATGAACAGAGCCATGTCATCAGATCGTTGCTCAGAAATTGGGGTTGAGTTCAGCTCTTGCCATCATCAGGTGAAGCCTACTTGGTTTTTTTGCCATCTTTTTGCAAAGGAAAGAGTAGAAAGAGAGAATATAAATGCATGGCCACTGTAAATAGTTTCACAGATGATCCTTGTGGAGCAAAGCTGAATGAAGGCTTTTTGAAGGCTTCTAAAAATTGGGAATTAAATGGGACTTCAATCATGAAAACCTCAGTGGAGCAGCTGATCCCACAGGTGCTCAGGTTTTCACCTGCAGTTTCCCCCACACACCTCAGCTCCTCACAAACACCTCAGCCTCGTCTCTGCTGGGCACTGCAACGCAGCAGACGTGCACAGACAGCCTCTCCAACGGCCTGCAGCCTTGTGCTGCGATGTGGAAAGCGTGCTGAGGGTTTGTAACGGGAAGCAGCAGCCACCTTCACTTCTAACAGGAAATGATTTCGGCTTTGCCTGCTGTAAATATTTGTGCACCACGCCTGAACTCTTAGAAGTGAGCAAGTGCTGCAGCGTGAACAAACTGTGCCTTAATATATGCAGCGGTAGGCAGCCATACACCACCCCCTCCGTGCCTTAATTTAGTTCACAGTGTTACAAACACGTACGCTTAAAAGTTGAATGTGTCTGCTGTTTTACAGTGCTAGTTACGCCAAGGATGTTAGCCAAGGCTCTTCTGTAAATGGGAATGTTAACAAGCTGATCACGAAATGATTCCTTCTGCTGTAGCTAGCCCCTTCAGCTATCATCTTTCCACTGCAAAACAGTGTTCTTACCATGAGACAGTTTTGAAAGCTCCAGGAGGAATAAACCAGTTGTCATGTAAATGCTGGAGCTACACAGTGCGGCTCTGTTACAGTGTGAGAAAAGCAAAAGGTTTTACATTACAGTTGGACATAGGAAATGGCAATCAGTCAGGCACTGCTGGAATCCTTTTGCACATCTTTTTCATAGAAAGAAATGTTCTCCCAGTAACGCTGTCCTACTCGCTTTCTGCAGACCTTCCAGCTGATGCAAGCAGCCAAAGGCAGCCTCTGCTCTGCTGCGTGGTACTGCCCAGCCCTGACACTTCCACAGTGCCAGACTGCATTTCAAGTCAGCTCGATGCCTGAGAGCTCCCAGCCCAACTGCATTCAGTCCTCTGTTTTATTATCATTTAATTCAGAGAGAAAAAGGCAGAACTGATCCAAATCACGGAGGGCAGTGCTGCATTTAGCTGTTGTCCCAACTTCAGGTAACCTAGGAGAAAGATGCTGGTGCAGGGGAGCATTAAGCAGAACTATGACGGAACCACTAACAGGGAGAGGAGTGTCTGTGCTGGGGCTTATCCAAAGTGGCCATTGTCATATTTCTGCTTCAACTTTCCAAAACAGGGTTATTTATAGTAATGAGAACTGTGGAGAGAGAAAATGGATGTAAAGGCGAAGTGCATTATGATTACATCAGCTTTTGAGGTGATGCGGTGACTCAGTGCATGCATTCAAAATGGTCAGCTTCTGCTCTCATTCACATCTGTGCAGCTCTTCTGATGCTGATGAGCTCTGTGGGTGTTATGCTACAGCATCACCCAGGACTTTAACAATCACACGTGACTACGTGAATCTGACACTGATAATTGCTTCGACAGTGTGTAAGCCTTGTGTGATGCATTTGTTCTGTATGTGGATACTTACAAATACCTCCCTACACTGCTTTGGCAGGCATAATGAATTTTCCCTGTGAAAACATCTGAAATCTCAGAGAAATGCCAGATCAGATTTAAGGCATATGCCGGTGCTGCATCTAAAAAGTGTTAAGTATTGTATTAAAGAATCAATAAAGATATCGATCCTTTATACCAATTATTATCCTCATCTAACCAGGACGTGTGCTCTTTATCTACGAAGACGTAAGCTGTATGATGCACAAGAGTTTATCCAGGATGTTTGATCTGAGGGGTAAGTGAATGATTTCCAAAGGACTGCATGTTCTGATGAACAGAGAGGTGACAGAGAAGGGTTACTCTGCGGTTGGGGGGTTTGGATTTGAATATACATATTTTACTTTAAATATCGGGATCCAAAGAAACCTACGATAATAACAAGAAAATGGAGTTGTAAGAGTTTACTTCAGTTCGTGACCTTGTGAGTCTGCCTTCTGTGTGCCCTGATGGAGCTCAATGCAATTTTATTAGGTAAGCATTAACCACCTCTCCAGACTCTGTGATTGGCTTTAAGGCTTTGGGAAAGTGTGGGGACTAAAAAAAGCCGCAGTTAAGACTGCAGTGGAAAAGCAATCAATAAATAAATAAAAATAAAAAAGAAGAGACCTAACTTGTTCTTTGGAAGTGAAAAGGACCATTCCGTTTATAGTATTTTTTTTTTCTCATAGAAATAGTTGTGTTCTTTTGAAAAGGATTCACAGAACCACAGAATCGCCGAGGTTGAAAAGACCTCCAAGATGACCCAGTCCAACCATTTACCTGCCACCGATGTTTCCCACTAAGCCATGTCCTTCAGTACCACACTTAAACCCTTCTTGAACTCCTCCAGGGATGGTGACCCCACCACTGACCAATCTTTTGGAGAAGAATTTTTCCTAATATCCAACCTAACTGCTTGTTTCCAGCACAAAGTGGCAGCTTATTTACATCAGCAAACACTATTTCCTCTACATTTTTCTCCTTGCAGTGCTCTGGGCTGCCTTAGATTTATCATTTCTTTATGACCAGGTGCACGGCTGGGATAGAACTGATCCACTTGCCTGCTTTCAGCTGCAAAAACAAGTCAAGCACTTTAAGGCAAACAAAGCTTCCAAGTGTCTGTTCTGCTTAGACACGTTGCCACCTATTGACAGAAGTGCAGGTCAAGAAGCCAAGACCACAAGATATCAGTCGAAACCAGAAAACAAGTTAAGTGTAGATGCCATCATCACTGATACCACTTCAGGAAGGGATGTCGATGCATTCCAGCGAGTCTAATTGCTGTTCTACAACATATGGTGTTAAAACAGTGATATGTAACAAAAAGGTACACTCTGTTCAAACACAGCAAGGTGAAAAGAAGAGCCTGTCAATAAAAGTAGAACTGAGGAGCTGTGAACAATCCCGAAGCCACGAAGCAATAAAACCCCAGGCACTTGGTGTGCTCCATCCACATGACTTTGAATCCTTGACTTCAAAATCTTCACAAATACTTCCACCTGTGAACGATGCCACTCCCAAGGACACTTCAGACTCTTCTTGGAAGAATAAGAAAGGCATTATCTCTCTGAAGGTGCTCAGTGGTACTTCAGTTGAGATTGCTTCCCGCAGCCATGATGCTAAGTGAACAGAGCGGAAGGATAAAAGGGGAGCTGACATCATGAATGATACATGAGGGGAAATGCAGCAATCCATGAACTGTCACAATTTGTCTCAAGTCATACAGGGGTCACACTCCTGCAAGAAGATCCTGAGCAGTCATCCTGGGCCTGTGCTCTTACATCAGACAGAAGTAGAGCAGCCATTTCTAATCTCGTTGCTTCGAAAAGAAGCAGTCATCCATCAGCCTGCATGCAGATTCCACATGCAAAAAGAACACAGTGCACAACACATGATATCCAAGGCTCTTCAGCTTACAATGTCAGCAATAGGTGTGTAGAGGTCAAAGAAGGAAATGCACCAGAAATACCAGTGGTTCCACTGCCTCCTGGGCCATTACCTTCCTTAAAGCTCCACCACACTGCAAGAGCTGCACTACCATCTAGATTGAATGGACATTTCTATATTGCAATTTCACATCTGTTTTTTTCTCCTTATTAACCTGAGGAGGAAAAAAAAAAGAGAATAAAACTTTCTTGCGAGTCACTGGGATATTTGTAGCTTTTTACAATACTATTAGTAGCATTATAAGTTGGTGAATGGCAGTTACTTTCACATAGGTTCAGTTTCTTCCTGATCATAAGATAGATCTAGTAGAGCCTTAAACAGCTTATTCTGGGGATGAAGTGCAGCCTCTTCATTCAGATTCACTTTGAGTGACTGCTGTAGCCTCCTATGGGGATGAGGTATTTGATACTGCTGATCACTGAATCAATGCCTAACTTAAAGAACATTCTACTCTGCGGGGCATTTAATAATACTCTTACCTGTAAGGTGCTAAATCCCAGTGAGCTTCACAAACAAACATCTGCATATGTTCCTCACTAATTTAGCTCCTAGAAGAAAGGAAAATGACCTGGAAAGCAGACAGTGGTGAGACCTGACAGTCACTTACAATTCTCCCTTGTTTTAAGTAGTTTACTAAAGTAAAAAAAAAAAAACAATAATAATAAAGTAAAAATAATTTCTGTTTAGTAGATATGCATTCTGTGTATCCTTGTATCTGAAAATCGCAGCCAATGACTATTTGCAGTCAAGCTCTACCTCAGCTGTTAATTTTCAGGAAACTTAAGCTATTCTTTAGCAGTAACCCTTGTTCTCCCTGCTATTCCATTATAGTGCTACAGTTACTCATTCAGACAGAACAGAGACATCCTCCGACAAACCATTCTCTCACTTTCTTTGTCCCCATCCCTCTCACCTCCCTATGGGCAGCATCTTTTCTTGTGCTGTGCTCCATTTACACTTGTGTCAAGTCCTCCCTTTTTCACTACGTAGAAAATTCAAACGTATGCATCTGCAAAATGAATAACATTAGTAGCATGGCCTGGAAGGAAAAATAACAGTCTCCCATTCAGAGAGCAGAAAATATTACTGCTTCAGTGAGAAAAATGAAAACTAAATGGCATTAACAGTTAGTAAAGCCAAACACGTTCATTACAGTGATTAGAAGCTGCAGCTCTGCAGATGGGTAGTAAATTCTTCAAGACAACAGAGAAAAGGTTAAGCACTGAACTTAAAATATATATTTCTGTGCTTTCCAGTTTCTTGCCAAATAAGAGTGTTTTGCTGAAATCTTTGGAACAGTGAAATACGTCACAGATTAGGAGGATTTCTTACTATAATTTGATTCATAAGCATGTGTGAAAATGCATTTAGCACTGTAAATCACAGCTAGAAAATACAGAGGACATAGAAAAATCTTTAAGCTCTTTCTTTTGTAAAGAAAATGAAAAATCTATGTTGAGATTATGTGTGTACTTGCTTAGGGTACAGGTGTTTTTTTTATTGTTGGAGGAGCCCACTAATAACTAACATAGCTCTACTGTTGTTTCACAGGTAAAAGGTTTGCACAGAGATGTTACCAGGTATGAACCAAGCACCCCCAAAATACTGGTGAGCAAAATGGTTACTGACATGCCTTCTGTACGCATGGCAGCGGTAGCTTGGAGACTTGGCCCAGTCAGCCAAGTTTACAGGAAATCAATTAAAAACTGATTACAATTTAACTTCCAGCAAATCCGCTGCAAGAAACACTGTTTCCAAGGAGGGGAACATTTCTAGCTTACTAAAGCAAACCTTCCTTTGTGCTTCCTTCACGAAAGGCTTGAAAGAAAGGGATAGTGAACAAAATAAACCAAAGGATTTGCCAAGAAAGGAGGGAGGAAGGTAACAGAAGGCACCCAGAAAGGCTGCCAAGTAAAGGCCTAGAACATAAATTCACAGCATGTGATAAGGCCTAATTAAGTTATGTGACCTTGAAGACGTTGGGTTCTTCTGCCACAGGAAACAGCAGCTTCTTGTTTACAATCAGATTCTCTCAGGAATAAAGTTGTTCCCATCCAGGGAAAGGAAACAAACCTAAGTGCTAGATCAGCTGGAAGGGTTTCCTGCATTCAAGGTGCCAAAACAAAAAAACCCACCACAGAACAAGCAAAAAGGAACTGTTGATAAGTGCAAAAATACAATGAGACAACACCTGAAAGTTAAATCAACACTTTATTTTGATGTCCAAACCTCTCAGGGACCGATTCCACAGGACACATCAAATCCTGGAGCCAGAAAGAAAACTTGCCTCTCCCTTCAATTGTTTTGATGGAACGCAGTCAGCTTGCCAAGATACAATTTCTTTAGGCAAAGGAAATTCAGAATCTAAATGCAAACTGGTCAGGGGTGCTTTCACTGCCAACGGAAGGAATAACAGTAAATTCTCATCAACACCAAACAAGAAAGCACTTTAAAAATGGGTGGAGCTTCCCTGATTTCTAAACGGCCATAATATTCCCCTCAAGCTTAAGGATCTGTCCTGCCTTCTAGACCATCTTGCCATCTCTGGCAGCATCACGAGGACAGTCTGTTTGAGGTGTCTGACTGCTGTCTGTAGGGCAGATCCGCTCCGTCTGAATAATAAGCCTGAAATAACACCACTGAACTCATCAGCATCTCATTCCTACAGCAGGAATAGCCTGTTACTTCAACAGGGACAGCCAGTACTTTATCTCTGAAAGAATCAGATGCATAACTTTAAATACCTCCCATCCTTTGCTACCACTGTAACTGAAAGCTGCGTTGTGCAAATAGTGACCTCAGTGTGTAATAGCACTGAAAGCAGCTGCATGGCACAAAACAGAGTGTTTCAGTTGTGACTGTAGCCACTGTAATAGTACAGCTGAGCTCATTCATCTTCTCTGAACTAATACACGAGTTGACGAGATATAGAACTAAGAGCAGAAATCAGCATTTTGTATTTTCCAAATAACAGAAAAGGTCTGGATCATTATTACTAAGCACAAGACCTCTACAGGAGGGGAAGGGGACAACTACCATCCACGTTCCTACTCAATCTAGTCTAGCTTTTTACATTTTAATGGTGTTAAAAAGTTACTTTATACATTAAATAAAATATATTGCAAATTAATACAAGCTATTAAAAAGGACTATAATTTTATAGTAGAATACTCTGAAAGCTGATCATCATAACGCAGTTAATTTCTGCTTAGGACTCTTGAAAATTACAGGTTTAGGTAAGAGTGTATAATACAAAGTAATCCTTCTGGCCCAAGAGCCTCTTGTGGAAGAAAGACGAATCAGAGAGCTGGAACTACCACAGAGGTGCTCCTCACATGTACAAGATGATTAAAGGCAGATGATTAAAGGCAGATTGAATTTTGCACACATTAAGAAGCCTGAGATGGAGCACCACTACTCCTACAGACCTAATGCTGCTGGTCAAAAGAATCCAGCCCCAGCTATCTGCATCCAATCTGGCACAAAAACTCTAAGCAAAGGCTCAGTTAAAGGAAAGAACCTCCTTAATGGTTGTTCCAGATTCATAAAAATACAGCATCTTCTTATTCTGATTACGTTTGCGTTGTATGTTTTCAGTTCCCAGCATTCATTGAGAAGTAGAAACACATAGGAAAACTTAAGTTTTCCTACCTCTGGAGATCAAGGGCTGACATTGTAAGATTGCTGCTGTAAGTTACAAAAACTCTACCAATTCAAAAGATAGCTGGCTTTCCAAAGACAAGATGTTACGGAGCAATGGGTATTACTTACTGACAGGCACTGTATGCCCTACTCGTGCCTCTACAGAAGATCACAGCAGAAAACAGAAGGCAAAGATTGATTGAAATTCACTTTATTCCAAAATATGTATAATTTACAGGACTAAATAAGTGCTTCATTTGTGAACACAAGGTTTCAATACTTGTGTGAATAACTTAGTAGTAGCTCTGTGTAACAGTTCAGTTTCCAACATAAGGAAATATGAATCAGTATTTTGGCACAGTTTTTTTCTGCATGCATTAATATACTTAAACGTTTCACAACTGTTAGGACAACATTCCTTCTTTGGGATTGTCACTCGTAAAACAGGTATCAGAAACAAATACTTGCTTTTCTCTGCTTATTGCAAGTTTATTGGCTTAAATAGCAAGAATCAAACATGAACATCCTTTGAAAACTGGATTTGTCTGCTAGATCAAAGTCCCACCAGTGATGAGAAGAATATTTTAAGGACATTTCTCAGAGTTATTAACTCACACATGCTTTGGGAAAGGCTCAACCATGGGACGTATTACTCATCATTCTAAATAGTTACAAGTTTAACTAGATCATTATCAGGTTTTGAATTCTGTAAGTTGAAAATATATGGCTGCTTCCATATCTAGCTTTATTTTTATCATAGATGCACTTGCAAATATCTGTAAAATAGAGCACTGTCAATCTAGCTCTGCATGCGAGTGCCTGAAGCATGCATGTAAAGCATTACTCATTGTGAAATGGATACGGCATGGCTTACTTCATCACTTCAAGCCATCCATCATATTCCACTGCTAGTTATGTTGAAGATACTCCTGAAAAACCAGTACATGAGAAAGAATCAGAAGTGAAGGACTTCTGTTATTTAACCAGAGATCTGCAGCTCAGACAAGAATTTCCACTGTTTCAGGCTGTCCAATGACATTTGCAGTGAAGTGGAAGAGTCACACACATGAAGACAAACATCAACCTGACTGCATGGCAACGCAGAACTGAACAATGTAGTTCCTTGATGCTGTTCGCTGCATAGCAATGGCACTTTAAACAAGAAAATGCAGTCGTGCTCTAACCAGCAAATCCTTTTAGCACCCATTTTGATTCACATGAACCACAGAAAGAAACAACAAATCAAATCAAAACCCACCACAACAAAAGGAACAGAAGATGCACGTTTGCACCATGCACTGAAGCAGCTTGCTGTTCAACAACCCTATCCTCATAGTGTTCAAGTGAAATTGTTATGGAGGTCTGTTTACAGTAGATCTATTATGAACACAAGTATAGCAGCATCCTCAACCAAACAGAAATGAAAAAGCTCACAACATTAAAAACATTTTGGTGCAAATGTATTTGAAACTGTAAATTGCACATTATAAGATGATGTAAAAAAAAAAAGTCAAAAATAGCCAAAAGAAGCTGGACTTCCTGATAATAAAGGCAAATTAGTTAGGTTCACCTCTGAGTTGTCATTTCAGTAACATTTTGCAAGTCTAGCACCTTATGTTGACTCAGTATGGTTCTATGGATCTTACTTATCCCGCATTTGAAGGGTTATTAAAAAAAAAAAGTCAAAATCAAACAACCAAAAAGCCCTGAGGACCCTAAGATCCCAATCCTGCCAATGCTTACATCTCTTGCCCAGCCACACAGAAAGATGACAGTTTGCACCTGACTTAGCATGTGAGGTTGTGCTGCCAGGATAAAGACTTAAAACAGTGAAAGGCAGTCACTTTCTTTGTTCTGTTGCCTCCTAACTCTCAAGGTATATGGCTAACAGGGAAATTTAACCTTTTGCTTTCAACTGACAAAATGTGCAAGTGAGTCTTGGAATAAAACATGGAGTGTTAGTTACATACATGAAGTTACAGACACTGAATTATTTAGAACTGGACTTTTTTTTTACAGCTTTTAAAGTTAAACAGCTGTGCACATCTTTCTCCTTAAGATTTCACGTACTCTGGAAGTGAGAAGTTTCTAGACACAAACAGCTTTGCATAGCTGAGATTCTGGAGCATTAATACATTGACTTTAAACTAGCAAGATCTCTTAGACCGCCATTAAGAGCCAGAGGGAGGATTCTCTCCTTTCCCAAAGCAGAAACAAGCACTTACAACCATGGTAGTGGAAACAGACACAAACCTAACTCCAATCTGAAGAAAACTAAGACACTGTTATTTTGAAATTGTTTAGAACAAACTGGATAGCATAGCTAACAAATGTGCCTTTCCTGACCAATTCTTAGCAGAACACTGTAGTCTCAGCAAGGTTGAAATTACAGTAAACCAAATGCAGGAGGAAGATATTTTTTTTCCTGAACCATGGAGTATTTGGAAACAGTCTGACCAACTGTAGCAATTCATCAGACCCTGCAGGCATTGTAACTTGGTTGCTGGAGCACTATCTTTCCCAGAGACAAAATACTGGATGTGTTGAAGCAGCGGTTAATAGACATTGGCATATCTCAGACTTTCTCCTTAAATACAAAAGAAAAGCACACGTCTACCACTAATTAGACTAATTAAACTACTAATTCAGTTTTAGAATAGTATTTACACAGACACCCAGATCAAGAGCTAGCAATGGCAGCGTAACTTAATTAAGCAGGAAACAGAGTAAGCACGAGTAATATTAGTATCACTTCCAGATAGAAGTTTGTGCTAAGAGGTTGTGGACAACCTGATGTTACTTTTCATACAGCGGCTCAAATGGCAGTGGAGGACACAGAGGAGAGAATTAGCAAAATAGTAAGTCACTACTGACCAATACTTACAATAGAGTCAGTGCCTTGAAAATCAAATCAGAGACAAACTGCAGAAAAAGGGAGATAAGTATCATTTTAGTACTACCAAGAAATAGCTCTCAGTGAAGTTTATTTTGAAAACAATGGTCAGAATAGTCGATTACCCATTTAAAATAAATTGTTTCATTTTTAAGAATAAGTAGTATTGACCCATGATATTTTGGACCAGGTTTTAGTAGCTTCACCGTGGGATTCAGCAACTATGAACAGTCTGATTGCAGACTTTGCATTTTCACAAAAATATTTAATATATCCAAAATGAAGGACATAAGCCACCAGTGTAGGACTCTGATACTTATCAGATCACTGTGTTGACTTAAGTATGGCAATTTAAAGAGTGGTAAGATGAGATACTAAAATCAAAAGGTATTGCTCATTTTCAAGAAAACAAGCTAGCTGTGTTGGGTGAGTAACTGTGCTCCCACATCCTTGAGCTGAGGATATGAAGCTGTGCACAAAGCATAGCAAGTCTTCAAAAACTACAGCTCAGACACCCGTTACTGGTGGGATGCCTGGCAAACACATAGCCAGTACCTCCAACAAGAGGAGTAAAGTCCAGGAACATGACATAAAGATATATCATCTTTCACTTAATGTAACAGAAACTAAAACCTGCTCAGGACAAAACCAGAGGCCTACATTTCTGCAGGCATTACAACAGGGTAAGAATCAGTTAAGGCCAAATTCCAGCATACATTCACAACCGGCTTTGTTTTTTTCCATGTGAATACATCTGCTACAAGCACAGTATGAAGGGTAAAGTAAGCATACAACAATCCAAGAGGTCACATGTTTCTCTTTGACAGATCAGTCCGAGTTTTTGATTACACTCAGAAAACCTTCCAGAAGCTGCAGGAACCACCTGCTGCAGATCAATGTGCAAAAGCAAAATACATCTTTTCTGAAAGGGTTTTTGTGAGCACATCTCCCAGCTCTGATGTATGCAGCTGAGTTTGCTTCAGTTCTGGAAGCAGAAATCCA
Source organism: Gallus gallus (assembly GCF_016699485.2). Taxonomy (NCBI): domain Eukaryota; kingdom Metazoa; phylum Chordata; class Aves; order Galliformes; family Phasianidae; genus Gallus; species Gallus gallus. The sequence goes on along the minus strand of NC_052542.1, from coordinate 15,032,547 downwards.
AGTGCAGGTAAAGAAATATTTCACAGAATTCAGTTTCTCATCTTTGATGGTTTTTGTTCAGGTAATGGAAATATAAACCACTGTGACACTTCCCAACTTGCATCTTCCTGGAAACCAGGGGAATTTCACAGAAAAACTATTCCAGTTTTTGAGGCACAAACATTGTAACATTTGTGTCTTACAGACAGAAATAATTCAAGCAAATCCCTTCTGAAGACTTTAAATTACTTTAGTCCCATTTATGACACAAGCTAAAAGGACATCGTAACAATTTTCCAAGTGATTATGTATTCTAAGCTCTTTTTCTACCCTTCAGAGGGCATCAGTAGCACCTGGGAAGAGCAACTACTGTTTTCTACATGTTTTGCAAATCATCAGCATTCCATAATTCCAGCCTACATGTATCTATGGCTGTTGGACGGGTGTTTGGAAAACTGCAACTTGAACAGGAGAAAGAGCTGTGAAGGCATAAAGGAAAAGACAATACAGCTTATTATGTTCATGCCGGATTAAAAATACAAGCTACTAAAAAAAGTAAACAGAAGTAGCTTACACTAAGAGAATCCTCCCCCATAATTCAGGGAAGCATCTGAATTGGACAGGCCAGGTTTTGGTCTAGCACAGTGGAACCCTATACATAAGCCAGAAATAGATATATATGGGACACTTTCAAAAGGTTCTTCGGTTTAAATGAAGCAGTTTGTAAAGAAGATTGAGCAAAAAACATAGGCACCACAAACTGTTTTTTTAAGGTTCAAATGTACATTAACATGTTATGCCCCCCCCCTCCCCTTTATGCACATATAACTTATGTTGAAGTTACATTTTCAATGAAGTACCTTCAGCATGAAAAGTCTTTTAGGCCAACCGCACACAATAACTACATTCAACAATGTGAAATGGGTTACTTGGTCGATGCATCTCTCCCACCCCAATAACTTAATTTCAAACCACAGGAAACAGTTCTGTTACACAGTACTCAATGACTGGGCTTGTCAGAGCTCTGAAACAAGGAGCACAGCTCTTCACAGGTCTGTGTTTCTACTGAACTGAACTGGGACTCCATTGTATTCCAGGCTAAGTCAGCCAGAAGAAAGTCATCCATTGCTGTCTGTGTCTCGTTGCTGGTAAGGAATAAATTCCCAAGATTCTCAAAGCAGCTATCCATAGTCTGTGTTTCAGCACTACTGAGCTGGACTTTGCTTTCTATGCTCTGGTTAGGTATGTTTTTAGTGGCAGGATATACCTCTGTCTGGGTTTCTGTATCTGATGAGTCAGTGCTCATGGAGAAGCTAGACTGCTTCAGAATACTTCCTAAAGGCAGATGGCTATTGCTGTCCAGAAAGAAATTCAAGTCTGTCTGCGTCTGCGTATCAAACATCTCCAAACCTAAGAAGTTAGAATTTCCTCTGCAGCTATATGATTGAGTGGCACTATCTGAAAATAAGAAATCAGTTTGAGTTTCGATGTCCAGTGACTCCAAAACTGGCTCAGAGGGTAGGGTACCAAGCTCACTCTCTTCAGTCTGAGTTTGAATATTGGACGCTGAAAAGAACTCTTCAATGTCAAAGTCTATTCCAGTGCTTTGTGATGAACCAGATGGCAGATGCGTGTCAGCATTAGAACTAGTCTCAGACAAAAGGCCACGATTATCCAGTGTCTGGCCAGGCATGTTTCCTGAAAAGATATTTTCCAGATCACTTAGCAAGTCCATTGTCTGGGTTTGATTATCCATCGTATTTTGAGGTGGAAGTATATTAGCCTGGGTATTGAAGCCAATAAGAGATTCAGACTTCACTGTATCTTGATTGAGGCTCTTGCAATTACTCCTCTGCAGCAAGGTCTGATCTATATTTGTAGTCATTAAGTTATTTTCTGGAAGTTCAATCTGAGTAGAAACATTATATGATGAATGAACATTTTCAAAGATGTCACTGCACATGACAGCCTGGTCCATCTGCACTCGTCCATCGATAGAATCCTGCGTCCTACTGGTTTGAGTCTCTCTAGAAATGCCACACGTTGGAAAACAAGCCTGACTAAAATCATCAGTCTGAGCAGCTATGGATGAAGTCAGTTTGGAAGCAGGGAGCAACGTCTGCGTTTGTACACTGATGGGTAATGAAACCTGTGAACTAAATGACAGATCTGTCTGAGAACAAGAAGATACAGAAGAATCAGGAGTCCAGGCTGCAGCTGGTACAAAATTTTGAGAAATATAAGATAAGTCAGTCTGTACATTTATTGAAGAAATTTTATTCTTGTGGCAAACGCTCCCCAGCTCTTGTCCTGGGCTATCTGATGTAACCTTATCCAAGTCAACTTGTACACCAGTACTTACTGCTTCGTTATCACCAGAATTTGTCACTTTTGAAACTGGCATAGTATCTTTAAATACAAGTGTTTCCGCCTCCAGTGCTGGAATCAGAATTCCCACAGATTGAGGCAATAAATGAACAGTGCTTACAACTGAACCTTGATTATCAACAGCCACTACAACAGGCTTGACAGAAGAATCTGTTGCAGACACATACACAGGCAAGTGAGCAAGCTGCATCACTGGAAGTTTAACCAAAGCCACCTTGGGCTTTGGCAAAAGCATCTTCGGTGTACATTTTGGGTGCACTTGCTTTGTGAAGTTAGAATTGCAGGAACCTTCAAAAGATGCCACTAGCTTCACTTCAGATGACTCCAGCTCCTGAGTCCCAGGGTTATTACTGTGTGTATCGATGAATGCTTTATTTGCTTTCTCTGCCAACTGCTGATTATGTACAGAGGTTTCCATTTTCCTTTTCTTACTAGGAGGATCCCTGTGAATATGAGATCAATAATTTATGTTCCCTTCAAGCACAATACATCTGCCTTCCATTTTTTCAGTCACTGCACTGCAAATATAAACTCAAGTCCCAGATGAGGCTGTATAGGACTAATCCTGATTAAAATAAGAAAGATCTCCACGAACTTCTGTTTTGTAACATTTCATGCCTTACTCTCCCATTAAAAAAAAATAAAGAAAAAAAGAGGTTTCTGCTTTTATGAAGATCTATGTTCTAAATGGAGGTTGTGGCTTAGAGGTTTTTCTCCCCTTTAGATGTTATACATTGATCTGAAGACAGTTACTCTGTGATTCTGATGCTAGCTCAGACTGAACACTGACAAGACAGGTTTGTAAAATTGCTGTCAGGTAAAGGTCTCTCACAGAAACCGAGGACACAATTAAGTTTTGTGTGAAGGAGCACTAATTTTGCAGCAGCTGAACCTCCAAAGAAGACAGGTTATGTCTCAGGAAACAGATTGTCCTTTATGAAATACAGGTACACCTTAAAACAACTATCAATCAAAACATGCATTAAAAAGAAAAAGAATCCACTTATAGTAGCAAAGTTGACTAGGTTATACAAGAAAAACTCAATTGCATTGCACACCACCATTACCAGCTGTAAGCGTTTCCAAATCATCTCTACTTCCACAGAACTGTAAAAGCAGTTCCAACAAGAACCACAAACATTTATGCTATGCAGCAAAGTGTCATCAGTAACTTGCTGATGGAACTTTTTGGTTTACATACAGGGAAAACTGTTGTTATTGATTAGACAACTGTCTTTGCCTGCAACAAAACAGAAACTGCTAAGAGCAACAGAACAAAGAAATGGCAAATTGTGTTATAGCTAAAACAATGTCAGCTAATCTCAAACGTCGTCAACAGGAGACAGAAAGCCAGTATGTGGGGGACAGGGGGCTCAGGGAAGCATACAAGTAGCAGTACTTAATTGCTTCAATTTTACCTGTGTTCCGCAGGAATTTCATGTCCAGTTCTGTAAATATGAGACAGTAATGCTGGTCTGCTGGCATAGGGGCACCCACAAGTACACCGGAAAGTCTTGCCACAGTCCTCTATATGCCGTTTCAAATACCATTCTGTACCATAGGAGTTACTACATTTATCACATTTGTGCTTCTTTTCAGCATGCATCTTCATAAAGTGCTACAATACACAATGAAAAGTAAACATTAGCCTTCAGCTAAGCCATTTTTAGGGAAACAATATTTGTATATTTCTCTTTAGTTGTTAAATTGCACTGAAAAGCAGGATTAGAATCATTTGAAATGTCTCAGCAGGAAGGAGACAGTCTCCAGATGGAGTGCAGGCAAGAAGTAGAATGTAACAATTAACGAGTCTTTATTTGCACACACTTCGTGTGTACACAAAGCTCATACTATGTTCAGCTCTCCAAGCTATGAGAATGAACTACTGGAGGCTCCTGATCATGTCAGCTCTGCATCAGCAGCCTCCACCACTTCAAAATGCAGATACAAATTTATGTATCCTGATAATATATGAATTTTCTTATTATCCTTGTCTTATTGGCTAGAGATGAATCTTGCCAAAGACTGTAGTAAGTCTATGTCACAACATGTAGATACTCCTGAGGATCTACTACTGAGCAAACAGTATCAAGTCAAACAGGACAACTGCAGAGCAACCAGCAGAACTTCTGCTTTTCATTTATGGTACCACATAGCATTCATCTCCTATGGTCCGGGCTTCCACAGGTGACCAACAGAAGTATGTTTTTTGATCTTTCACAAAGAAACACATCTTCCATGTTTTCTTAATCAGATATCTTGTAAGCAAATGGATTTTGATGGTAAAACAGAGAAACATTGTTAAACCTTGACCACTGGAAAAAGCATTTTAAAAGCCTCCGCTGCATTTCAAACTTTCATTGTTTGCTGCTGATTTTTTCCCCTCTCTGATCTTTCTCAGTCTTACTAATTTGTGGAGAGCAGCTGTCTATTTTAGCAGAACATACCACCATCTGCCTGATCGAAAGCTTCAAGTCCTCTGATGCAAATTCACCAACCATATGCCCACGTGGAGCTTCTGCACACACAATTCCAAGCCCTGTATACATGTGGAGGACTTGCTCCTATCTGAATGAGAAAGCATGCACTCTCTAAAGACAGTGAGGAACAAAGCAGTATGAGATTAATGCTGTGGGAAAAAGGAATACCTGTTTTACAAGAGAAAATTGGGAAAATGGTCTGTTTGGTCCTCTGGGGCAGCCTTCAATAGGACAGCAGTAGAATTTCTGTGGAGTTTTCAAACCCTTCCTTATTGGTGCATTAAATTTTCCATCCTAAAAAACAATAAATTGAGAAGCTGACAACAATTCTACAGGTTTGTCATTAAAGGCAGCGTTCAGAATACACACCTCAACCTTGGCTCCATTATTTTACACACCTCAATGAGCTAAAAGCACTTTACCAAGCATCTGGGAAGTTCTAATGGAATTTTCCACCTCTATGGATGCTATCTTGCAAATTCATCTGAATTACTGAGTGAAATCATAACAAGCTCCATGGGGTAATGGTAGTGTACTATCTACCTCCTCCAACATATTTGCATGAGGCTGCAAGATACACCCATCTACTGCATTATTTGAGCCAAAAAGCTTTTCCCACAGGAAATCAGGTCATAAAGCAAAATTCACCAAGCCTACAGAACTAACAGCTCGTATGCCAATTCTGAAACTCCAAACATGAAGTTACCTGTGCATTCCAATAATATGATACATATAAAAATACAATAAAAATATATAATGTACCTCAGTAGAATTATCTCACGCACACAGCAGAAGAAAGAAACATTAAGTGGCTCAAAGACAATCGCAAAAATACCTATAAAACGGACACACTGATGGGAACATGCAAAGTATTCAACAACACAGAACCTATTGCTACTGAAAACACAGCCATAGAAACCAGTCAAGACACATCTCTCCAGATATAACCTAACCAAAGGAGCCTCTGTGGAAATACCAAATGACTGTATTACCAAAAACTTAAAAGCAAACTACAAGCAAAAGCTGATGCTCTGGTTACCTGAGAGTCTCCTTACACCATGAGACTGAGCAGGAGGCCGACCCAGAGCCAATTACAGCAGCCTGCAGTGGCCTCTCCAGGTTCATTGCTCAGGTAAGAATTACCAGCACAGACCCTGTTTGAGATCCTCACCTGATTTTCCCCGGTATGATAAGAACGGGAGGAAGCAGGGGAAGTGGTGAGAGGTGGATACCAAGGCAGTGACTCCCCAGTTGCTTTCTTTCAGCAGACCTTCAGCTCTGTCATGTCTGCACAGGTCAGACCATATGCAAGGACCCACAAAGTGCAGTAGGCTCAGGTGAAGTAAACAGCTGTCATTTCTCAGACAAAAATCCCCACTACCAGAATAGTTCTCTCAAGGGGGGGTTTCTTCTAATGCTACAACACTTCAGGCATCTTCCTGAGTATGCAGCAGCCTTTCCCATGAACAAACTATTCGATAACAGGTGTGTTTTATCTCTGCTGAATAACCACTGTGAAATCTGGTTGTTCCAGCCCCATTGCCTTCAATTGCTCTCTTTAACTCCAAATTTTCCCAGAAATAATTTCACTAGATGCAAGTCTTCAAGCCTTCAGGAGGAATACAAGATTTATCCCTTTAATTAAAGCTGCATTTGTACTCTCCAAATGCAGATGAAATCACGAGGCTTAGTAAGCAGCAGTTTGAGTTATTTAGGAATACGTGAGGATTTATTCAAAGTGTGCTACATTTAACATTACAATCCATGACAGGGAAATATGTTCAGGCACTCAGCAGGTATACCACAGCCACATTTTAGAAATGACTTCAGTACTAAGGTGTGGAATAATGCCAAGCGTTATCAGAACATATAAGCGTAAGTAAGAAGATGTAACATCTGGAACACAGATTTTCCAGGTACAGATCACAACAGATCTGCTGTGACAAGTTGAGAGATTCCGCATGCATACAAGTAACCCTAAGCAGACACTATCCTTGTTTTGACTTTCTTCAAAGCCTTCTTGGCTCTACGTGGGTAATCACACACATTTCAGGCATTCTCACAAGTCCTTTCTTTGTAGGTCTGATTTTATTCCCCGCATTCCCACAATGCCTACTGACACCTTTACTGGAGGTTTTTGTTGCACTGACACCTCACAGCACAGCCAGTTGCACTGTAAGGAACACTAAGACGTGGGGCTTGTAGCAGCAGCAAGGAGGAGCAGGCGGCAGCAGTCTGTGCTACAGATTTAGCCAATGTGATGTTTGTGATGTCTGGCTTCCCTGCAGCAGGTTTACTCTGCTGGATTAACTTAAAACACTACCTTACAGCAGACTATAGGCAACCATTCACAACATCCCTGGGAGCAGGAGATGATAGCACTGAAGAAAGAAGTCTACTTTGCCTTCCTATAGGAACTATTGGGGCAGTGTAGTATTTGCATTGGGTCACCTATCCGGAGGGCAAGCTGCACACTGCAGTCCAGCACTGACAGCAGTCTCCTTGCTATCACAGGAATCCACTGAACCCTCTCCTTTACATTAATTCCTCTAGATTCATTTTTAAACTGCACAGAAGTCTTCCTCTTCTCTCCATAAAATAACACAGACAAAAGACAGAAGTACTCAAAAGTTTCCAAGCCTAATATATTAAGTGCCAGTTTCTAAATGAAATGCCACTGTTCTCATGTTTTCATTGGCTCAGTTAAGTCAAGAAGCCAGAAAACAAACAGCTAGAAATTCACATTTCACCATTTCTTCCTTGGTAGGCCGAACAGACCAATTTTTTCTAATTACCCTTCCCAGACACACTTGCCATTTACAGCTGTCATTTTCTACACATCTGTGGTGTTTTAGCTTATTTGAATCAGATTCCTACCCTGCTGCAGAAAGCCAACATCCTTCTGCAATATTCCACAGCAGCACTGCCCTAGAGGTTACATCTGTGAACAAATAACTTTTACAAGTGTTTCCCAGCTCAACTACTTCTGTTACAGACCAAGAGCAATCAGTTTTCTGTTACAGGTTCACAAGAGAATAACGGCACTGCTGCATGTAACCTTGTTCTTACAGGCTCCTCTTGCTTTCTACGTAAATACCTTCTGCAGTGACAATGTCTCATTGTTTTTGTCACCAAAAGATCCTGCTGGTACTACTTTTATTAGTGCAAATTAACCAAGTCAGCCTCCTTTCTCTTCAGAATTACTACATTCCCCAGTACCTCCTTAGTCTCTCATTTGCTAAGCCTTACTTTCACTAATTCACGTTCTGCTGACAAATGCAGTCTGCTAAACTACTTTTCCCAAGTCCAACCCAAGGAGGCTGTGGATGCCCCATTCCTGGAGGCATTCAAGGCCAGGCTGGATGTGGCTCTGGGCAGCCTGGTCTGCTGGTTGGCAACCCTGCACATAGCAGGGGGTTGAAACTGGATGATCACTGTGGTCCTTTTCAACCCAGGCCATTCTATGATTCTGTGATTTTTGTCTTGGGAATCAAAACTGTCTTAAAGAGAAAAATACCTGTATTAGCTCAACTCCATTCCCTCTGGGGATACAGAGTACAAACTTATGTTTACATTTTACTTTAGTACCTTTTTTCTCCCATTCACGATGCATACTGAAGACACACATAACACTGAACATGTTTTACCTAAAAAACAATGTGGAAAATTTGATCTCCCTTAAGCCCTGGTAATATTCACTCCCAATTACGACACTGGAACAAGCCAGGTGTTTCTGAGAAGCTGTATGCAACCATGTTTCAGTACCTCCCCAAGCTAGATTTAGCAGAAAGGTGCACGAAACACATCACAGCTACACAGGGCACTAGGAAGTCAGCCCAGCCCTGCTCAGAGAGAAGCACTTCCTCACTCACCTTAACCGTATAACACACTGCTGCTGCCCTTGTATCACCAGGGGGCTGCTGCAAACACACACAGCAAGTTCAAAACTGTCTGCTGAGCCTGAAGGACCACTTTAAACTACTGTGCCTCTACCCATACATATATATATGCAAGGCGTAATACATAACTAAGACAAAAGTTGTCAGTGCGTACTGCACTTCTATTCAGTTTTTGTACTTTTCACTGTTTCCAAATGGGAATCGCAGTGCTGAAATTCACAGCAAACACCAATGAGCACAATCAACGTGAATATGGAAACAAAACAACGAGAGATTGCAAGTATCCTCGAGGCCATTTCCTCCTCCTCCTCCTCACAAACAATGGGCTGAAACGTGCTGTTGATTCCTTCCTTTGCCATTTCTGTAAACAACAGTTAATTGTTCGCCCTCTGTAGCTGCTTCTTACAAAACGCTGTGCTCAGAGTTCTCCAGGAGCGGCATTCACCCCCACACCCCTGCACGGTGACTTGGAGAAACATAAGAGCAACTCGCTGACAGGCCACCCTCAACCCCAACGCCTGCTCAGCTGCGGCTCCACCCGCCCTCCTCCCCACACACGCTGCATTTTCTCTGTATTGCCGTGGCAATGAGTGCTTCTCTCCAAAATGGCACCCACGGCTTTTTGTTGTTGCTGCTCACCGACGTTACCAAGAACCGAAGCAACCGGAGGACGCAGCAGAGGCCGGGCACAGAGCGCTCGGCCTGCACGCACTGCCAGCTGCTGCCCATGCTGCGGGTGCACCTCCCAAGCAACAGAAAGACAAGCGATGCGCCGAAGGGAGTAACAGAAACCGAGTCCCAAACTTGGTGCTACCACAGCTGCGTTGCACAGCGGCACGTAACGGGTAATATTCCGCACACGGCTGCGGTGCAATCCTCCACAGCCCGCCCGACCTGCGCGCACACGCCTTTGCATTTACACATGAACCTGCGCACGCCTCTTCGGGGGGATTTAACGAAACGCCCCGCGATATCCGCTCCCCCAGCAGCCCCGGGGCCGCCCCACAGCCCGGCAGCTCCCGGCGGCGGGCCGAGGCCGGGCGTCCCGCGGGTCCCAGCGAGGGGCGGCGCGCGGCGGCCATCACCGGGGCCGGGCGGTACCTGGAGCCGGTGGGCCTTGCTGAGGTGCATGTTGAGGGCCGGGCTGTTGGGCAGCACCTTGCCGCAGCCGGGCACGGTGCACAGGATGTTGGTCCTCACTTGAGACAGCTCCGTCACCGAGGGCCGCACCAGCTCGCGGGCGGGCGGCGGGTCCCCCGCGGGTGGCTGCCCCAGGCCCCCGCCGCGCCGCCCCGCCGCCGCCATGTTGCTGTCAGGTGCTCGCGCCCCGCTTCCGGGGGCGGGGAGAGGGGCGGGGCTACGGCCGTTACGTCACGGAGCGTCCCGAGCGCGCGGGGCGCAGCTGAAGTTGCGCGTCAGCGGTGTGAGCTGCTGTGCACGTGTGCGTGGCTGTGCCGCTGCGAGCAGAGCGCCGGGGGCCGCGTGCTGGTGCTCGCCGCACAGCCTCTGATTTCCCTCTAGCGCCTTCTTAGCTACTTATATAGTTATATAGCGATGCTGGAAAGAATAAATCTGTACGCTAAGTCATGCTTTAGAAAATCAGGCCAAACAACCTTCGATAAGAGGTCTTAATTTATACATTTATTTACAGTTTGAAAACAAAATAATTCCCATAGAACCTCTCCGAACAGTTGTACTTTGCCATGAAGCTTTTCCAAAGGACTCCATGCCTGTCAACATACGATACACGAGGCACACACACAATATGCTTCCAGGTAGCAGAAATAAGAAACAAGCATTTGTTTGACTCTTCAGTGCAAATTCATCTCTTTAAATAAGAATAATACGGTTACACAGAAATATCTACATAATTAGCAATTACTGTTTACCAACCCTAGAAAACTCCACTGCAAAGCTGCTGTTTGCACGAGTGGATGTTGCTGTTTTGCCTCTGCAATCTTTGTGTCCCTACGCTCAAAAAGTGATAACGTACAAAGACCGCAGAGATCACACGTTGAATGAAACAGACATTCTAAGACACAGACTGCCTCCAAAGAAGATCACTGCCAGTGCCACTGTATTCCTCTGAGCTGGTATTCCATAGGATACTAATATGAGGAGGTAGAATTTTCAAGCTTTAGAATAGTTATTATTGGCTGTCACAATCGGTGAGTGAGAACTCCGGAGCTCAATAGGCGGTAATGCTGCGTGGGAGTTTCTTACTGATGTCTATCAGAGCCCTCTTCTCCCCTACACCCTGCAATGGTCTTTGAATGTAATCTGCATCTACAAAGACAAAAACGTGTCCGACCCGAAGCACAGTGGTAGTTCCACTTATTTTAATGGGACTATTCACGTGTTCAGAATGGGCACGTGCTGTGTTTCACTGCTGTCCTGCAGCTGAAATAGGGCCACCGACAGTAAACTGAGGCGACAGTAAACTGAACAGACGTGTTACTATCTATACCAGGCTATGGTGTCTAACAGCTAATACAGATAAAAGCAGTCATCACATTTAAACTTGAAATAGTCATGATTTCTGTTTAAAATTCACAACCAGTGACTTTTTTACTTTTCGAGGGCTAACCCGAAGCCAGAAATAAAAAAGGGTTTATCAAAGAATAAGGTTGTTTTTAAAATCTGCTTTAAAGGTGATTACGGATTGAATTAATACCAGTAAGAAACGAGTCGCATATTATGATATAAAAACATTTCTATTTAAAATTAAGGGCTTACAAAGCTTCCTGGGTGTAAAGACTTCTTCTCTCTAATTTTAAAGTAATTTCTAGCTTTCTGTGGAATGCATGTAAGTAGTGGGGACAGTGGTGCATCAGCCAAACCTGTAGAGACAGACAGGTAATTACAGCTTAACTCAGGCAGCATTCACCTTTCACAACTGTCACCTAATTGAAAGCAGAGTTTGAACCCCTACTACTGAAAATAAACAGGTACACATTTAGACATTAAATTTTAGAGGTAACGGTTTCACTCTATTTATTTCTATATGTTTCCCAACTATGCAGGTTCTTTTATGCAATACACAGGCAGAATGTAAAATGATTAAAATGTTTAACTGTGGATTTTTCCTCTCTTTTGACAGAGTTGGAATACTTACCTGCTGGTGCCAAGGATTTCAGTGATTCTAAAAGATGTGGGCTAGAAAACTTGACCAAGCATCGGAATGGCTCTTTTTTCTCCAAAACATCCCATTTAGGATCACTTTTAAACATCGTCTCGAGCTGTTAAGATAAAATTATCAGGCATTATAAGCTACGCATGCATTTTATGTATTTATTATTCACATTAATATTTCGAACCATAGGATCATTTAGGTTGGAAAAGAAAGAGCATTTTCTCTGTGTCATGATACAACCTAGAAGAACTGTACAGCCATATGCCAAATAGCTTGGAGAACAATGAGGACAGTGCCAGCCGGGATGTTTCCATTTGGTTGTAATAGCTGTATTTTCATAATGAGTTTTTGTCCTCGACTTCACATTCTCTTTAAATAGACATCCATTTGAAAATTATTCTGGAAAACTCAGCCTGTATTTTTAAAATTCACAGTATACTCACATTTCCTAACATAAGGAATGAAGAAATTTCAGCTACAATGGCTGACATTCTTTGAATTTAAATACTTTCCAAAATTACAGCCTAGACCCAGAACTGCAGCTCCTCCCTGCCCACTGACAGACACACACATACATATATATGGACATTTATACATACACACATATAGATATTATTTAAAATAATCTCCCAGTGACTAACTTATGTATAAGCTAAAAATGTTCTAGCTGATAAAAGCTGAAAATGGAACTAACTATTGTTTTGAACGCTAGAATATTTTCAAACAAGCACAACTTAACTTGAATTCCTTCTTGAAACTGTTTGAGTATAGGACAAAAGATACAAATATTTGTAGCCAACCTGGTAATAAAAATGTATTTTACAAGTTCCAGCACAATAGGTGTTTACAGGTCTATTGCTGTCTCTGAAATGATCAGTTAGGTCTGAACAGGCAAACTATAAGGTAGGAGAAGAATCAGTTTTTTATTCCTTAAGGAGAAGAATCACTTTTTTATTCCTTAATATTAACATGATTCTAGCTGGAAGAATATTTCATTAATAAAATCAGAGGGTGCCACCATGTGGTAAACAGTTCTCTGGTGAAAGAGGCAGCCAGTTCAACTACATAGTAAATCATGACAATCTCACAGAATTCCCAATACACCTGCTCATTAGAAAAAAAATTGGTGTAACATTAAATTCTTGTGCTATATGTGACATGATCTTCAAATGTACTTCAAGCAACCCTCATTTCTTATGCCTCAAAGCAATGCTGTTTTATGTCTATCTTTGTTACAAAACTAAGTCCACGTGTTGAGCTCATAAGGGCAAAGGACTGAAATAAGATCTACTGTCTGACCAAATCTCAATGCAAACAGGCTTCTTGAAACTAGTCTTATCCCATTTAAAATGTCCTTCCTAAAGTCTGAAAAAATGCCATTTTTTTACTTGCAAGTTTATGTAGCTGTAGCTCTACTAGAATTATAGAAAAAAACAAAACAGAACAAAACTTGTTGCTTTCACTACCTTATATTGTGCAAAGTCGAGTTTGGGTTGGGGACCGTTGCCAAAACTCTCCTGATTCAGTCTATATATTCTTTCTTTCTCGCTTCTGTTTTCATCATTTATCCTTAAATCCACTGCAGGGTACAGAGAAAAAAAACAAAGGAAGAAAAAAGACAACTCTCAGTGAGTACAAAAATGGCATTTGTTGATCAGGTGAATGCTCAAAAAAAAATTTGGAAATAATAATTTTAAAAAGATTCATCACTATCTGTATTTGGTAAGTTAATTGGTTGCATGGCATATATTTTCAGTTCTTACCAAGAAAGAAAACAAGCCAGTATGATAGGAGACACTGATCATTACTTATTTTTAGTTTCATAAATGCATTGAATGTCATGAGGAATTATTTGTATCTCCTAGTGACATCAATATTATCCATGGGTGGATAATATGTCAATATAACCCATGCACTTCCTACTATGAATCTCATTTCATAAGTCAGAAATATACAGATACACATTTTTAAGCACAAGTCTTCCAAGTGAGGACATTCACGCTTCTATTTAATTTAAAAACACACATACCATTTTCTGTGAGCACATTCCTTTCTTGGAGTGGATAGTTGGTTTGGAAGTTCTAAGGGAGGAAAAAATAAAAAGGAAAAAAAATAGTTCTGCTTTTAAAGGCTTTAGCTGAAAACAGTTTTCTAGATTTCTTTTCACTTTGTGTTCTGAAAGTGAGTGGTCACATATTTGATAACTACTAGACTACAAAGCCCAGCTTTATTTTGAGAAAACACCCCCCATCCTATGATACATTACGTAGATGAACAGAGTTCTAATAACTCCCCAATTATTACTCTAAGAAACAGTGCCAAGAAGTCCCAGGAGTGAATTGATCAGCTGCACAGACTAAGTTTAATCATCCAGGAATAATAATAAACCATAGGTGGCATATCGAGTAATTACATCACCACTGTAACGTTACCTTAAGGAAAAGCTATCCAACTCAGTAGTTCAATACTATTGTAACCTGATGATCTCTTGAAAGAGGTGAATTTCCCCCTGCTAGGGGGTGAGGACTAGGCCTGAAATAGAAACAAGACTCATCTTTGGATGTACCTGTGAAGTGGCTCACCTGGCTGTATCTCTTAAACACAATATCTTTAAGGGAGTTTAAACAATGACTTCGAAGCTCCATTTCATGGATGTCGTGGTAATTGGAAGCAACAACCATTGCCTTTAAATAAAAATTGAAATTGTTTTAGCATGAGTGTTCATATTCACTGTGGGTGTAATAGAGAAAGACAGTATTTCTAGACTTTGAGATGTTTTGTTTCACAGGAAGGAACTGCCTTTTAACTAGCAGGGTTTTCATGTTGCAGACAATTATTAAGGCTTGGTTAACATACAGAGCCTTCTGAGGATTTACTGAATAATCATACAGCTTATCAGTGCCAAAAACACAAAGTAAACAGACCGATAAAATCATGAAACTACTACTATGGCTATCTATGAAACAGACAAAAATAAAACACTACAAACACTGATGACCACAATTTTATAGAAAAAGCCAATCAATAGCATTGATGAGCTCATACATTTAGTTAACAGCATTGTTTTAATATTCTTCAACTTCTATGAGACAATTTAGTTGATATTGCCTAAGATTTGCTTGAGGAATTGGAATAATTTGAGATTAGCAAAAATCCTACTGAAATTAATTTATTTTTGATGCGACATTCTAATGGTCACAAAGATTGGGTTTTGCAACCCCCAGCTTTTTAATTTCAAATAAAAAATAAGCAAGAGCTAAGGGGAAAAAAAATCTAAGGTAAATTAGAAAACTGTACTAAGAGACTCGTCTTTACATCTCCTCTTAACAGCTAAGAGAATTAAGAATTCAAAAGACTGTGGTGGAGTCATGGTCCATGCAGTTTAGTTCTCTACCTGACACAGCAGAGGTAAGTTGCTCCTAAGGACAGAGGCAGAGATGAAGACATAAGGAGTCTGGGAGTGGTATACAACATAACTGGTTTTGTACTGGTTTGGTTTTGTATAAGGTGTTCCCCAGGCAATTCTAATCCAGATTGCATTATCCTCATATTCCCGAAAATTGATGGTGACCTGAATAGAAAAAGAAAAGCTTTGCTTTAAACACACATTCACGTGTCCAGAAAAATTAAAACATGCCATAAGCCTGTGTTCATAAGAACAAACACAATACTGCTTGAATGAGAAACAGACCCCATGGTAAGGATTATATTTCAATCAAATTTCCATGGGAAAATGATAACCTCACAAAATGCAGGTTCTGAACTCTAATATGACTTTCATTTTACCCCTTCCAAAGGCCACGGACTTATTTATTATTTATTTCTATTTTTCACATAGCTCTTACCATTGCCAAGTTAAATCTGCTTTGGTTTTGATGCAGATTGTAAGAAAAAAATATGTTGCTAAATGTATGGAAAATCTATTGACACCCAAACTCAGCACATCCAGACATTCTTACATTTATCAAAGCTGATTGAATTTGTCTTCTAAATTTTTTTTTGAAATCTCTGAAGTCAAAGAAGTCTGTTTCTTCCCCTGTTAAACAAGAAAATAAAGAATGTATTGAACTCTATTCACCAGAACCAGTCCAGCGACGGTTTTGGTTTCACTGAAACAATATTAAGAAGAAAAAAGCTGACACTGCATAGCATTTTTAGGAAAGCTGGATATTAAATTTGAGTCTCATTCTTGCTATGCATATATTTATATATAAAAGACTATTAGAAATTATTAGTTTCTAATAATTGCCAGAAGAGTTAATCTAAAGTACTTGAAACACATTAAAGATAAATCCATACTCAGTAAATTGCTGAGAGTCATAGTAGAGAGATTACGGAAAGGAGAGGAACTTTACCTGTTTTGTTCATATGGTAGACACTCCACACTCTTTTGTTCGGATAGATGTGGTTGTCTAGGGAAAACAGGAATTGCTCAATAACAATTGAATACTATCAAAAGATAATTAAAAAATCATTTTACACTACTTTTATAACCAAGTTGTTTAAAGAAGATTACTTCTGACAATGTGATATAACTTATTCAGCAAACCTAAAAGCAAAACAGTTTTTATTAAATGAGATAGTTGCTTAATTAAATTACAAAAGATCTTCATAACAAAGGATATCTCTGAGGTTCAATGTTTAAAGAAACACTTTAGCTAAAACAACTGTCAGTCTAAATTCAAACTGAGAGGTGTAATAGTCATGTTGTAAATTAATATTGGAGCTAAATTTCCGCCTGGAGTATTTGCAGGCAGCTATTCCCTATGCCATTTCTCATTGCAGCAGCATGTTAGGGCTCAGTGTATACTGGAGATTGATCTCTCTCTCTACATTTATAACTGTGCACTGGATGTGACTCAATAAAGTTGACAGCTATTTAGAATTCTAAAGAAACAAACATGCTCATATTGATGAAGAGCTTTTGAAAAGAAAAAAAAAATGGTCAGAACCAATAGGATTAATCTAAAATGTAATCTTTGTACCTGAAGTGCATCTCTGCATCACTAGGAGGATTGCTACGTAATTAAAGGAGTTACCAAGTTACTCAGAAAAAAAAAAACAAACAAAAACCACAAACATGTTATTTTCATTCATTTTTACTTACAGATGATGTCCAGGAGGGCTGCTTGCTTTAAGTCTGCAGAACTCTCCTGGAAGGAAAAACGACAGTGCATCGTGAGGCTCTATCACACATAGAACAGAATCATTGAATATCCCAAGCTGGAAGAGGACCCTCAAGGATCATCGAGTCCAACTCCTGGCTCCACACAGGACCACCCAAAAATGAGACCACATATCCAAGAGCAACGTCCAGATGCTTCTTGAACTTTGACAGCTCGGTGCTATGCCCCCTGGTGAGGCTGCTCCAGTGCCTGACCGCCCACACACCGCTCAGCAAGTGAGAGATCCCAGGACAGGCAGCTGCAATCACAAGGCACTGAAGTCCAACATGCAGGTCACCAACAGGCAGGTCCTGAGGAAAGGATTACCTCGCAGAGCTGAGCGACGCTGTGAGAGATGCCCTCTTTCGTCTGACGGAAGTTGATAGTCTGTAGCTGCGCCTCTGATAGAAAGCCCCACTTCTGCAGCACTGCCATGATTTCATCGCGGGGTATTTTTAGCACAGTTCTTCGAATATATTCGACAATGACTTCATCCATAATGAGGACACCTATAAAGTTGAGATATTAAAGAAGTCAGACCAACACACAGCCCACCTGCTCCCTGAATACGGTGTACAAAAGGGCTGAAAGCAGCCCTAGGGACAGCCAGCAGAACCGCGGCATCATTCCCTAGCGTGGCATTACCGGAGGTTCCACCAGTGACAGAAACTTACAATGTTTCACCGCCCCCCCCCCAGCTCCTGAAGGCTGCCAAGGCCGTGTCTGACCGAGGGGCTGAGGGCAACCACACTGAGCGTTCCTCAAGAAATAAGGCCAACCTAACACCCCGTAGCCCTCGTCCTGCACATGAGAAAGTCATCTCGCCCACATCCCGCGTTCACAGCAGAGAACCCCACTCACCGCCACACCTCAGGCAGCGCCACGACTGCCACCACAACACCGACCCGAAAACGCGCCGCGCCAACCGCCTCCCGCCTTTCGAAGCGACCAATCAGGCGCCGCCCGGTGCCAGAAAGGCCCAATCTCAGGAGCCCTATCTTTCTTTCCCGCCCCTTTCCTCTGAGGAAACTTCCGGCCGGGCATGGCCGGGCACTTCCGCTCTCCCGGCGCTGTGGTTTGGGTTTGCCGTGCTCGGCTCCGCCTGGCTTGGCTCATCCTTTTTGGAACAGAAGTAAGCTGTGGTTAAAAGCTACTCTTGCAAGAAGAGCGTTCTTGTACAGCTGGAGCTGCACTACAACGGTAGCGCTGTAGTTAATCTGCAAAAGAAATGGATCCGTGGCTATCTGCTGAGTCTCTTTCTATAAGCGCTTTTTTGGTGTGTTTTGCGTAGAAGCACGGGGTTTTTGATGAGGAGGAGCTGAGCTGGTTGGGGTCAGGTGTGCTTCTGCAGTGTGGTAGAACTGCCACGGGCAGCTTGTGAGTATCTACCAGTAGAATGAAGCATCGTAATTTCATGTAGGCAGAAAGGAAGCTGGACGTTATTTGATAGGCAAACTTGTATTCCACTCGTTCTGTTCCTTAGGACTGATACCTTCATTGGTTTCGCTAGCTTGGATCAGGTACAGCCTAGCTTCGAACGCTCATCTCTTCCTCTCTGCAGTAAATATCCACCGTTCTGCTGATGTGAGGGGCGTTCATGTGATGGTCAGAAAGCGATGGTGAAAAAGACTGTTAAAATCAGCTTGAATCTTATTTACCAAACATGTTTATCGTTTAGGTTCAGAGGAAGTAAATGCAATTTATGTGCTACAGAGGACTTTTTAGAGTGGCATCGTTCCTTTTGTGTTCCCTTCTTCTTCACAAGACTTAGAAATGTGTATCCATCTATAAACAAGGATTTGCATTTTAGTCTTTTTTTCTAAACCATGTGTGAATTCCCACTTTGTTGTCCGTAGAAACCTGACAAAAAGTGGAATGCCTCTTATATGTGCAACTTCTGAAATGGAAAATATTTGTGTAACTGGGTTTAAAAAAGCTTTGCAATGAATTCGACTGAAATATGGAAGAAAACATTGAGGAAAACTGCTGCCTTGATTTTAAACATTTATTTCACAGTTTTCTCCCCCATGTGGAAATATTAAGTTAATTGGTGAGCCTGAAAAATGAGCCAAACTTAGTTCTCTGTCTGTGTCAGGGAGCTGATTGGTTCATATCCATGGGAGATTCTGGGAAAAGAAGAAAGGAACTTCGTTTGGGAAAGAAGTGGGATTCCTGCCATAAGGAGGTCAGGAGGAGAAGCTAGCAGGTGGAAGAGAAAGCAGCTGTCCTAACAGGCATGTGAATGAAGTGCTTGCGGTGTCCTTGCCCTGCTCTTTTTGGACAGCTTTTTGGTTTCTGACTACTGGCTCAGTATCTGTGATTATCTTGTGAATTCCATAGTACTGATAATTTCCTTTTGCACGTTAATATTTGGTATTTCATATACTGACCAAGTGTGTAAGTAGCTTTTTGGTTTAGAGACAGCTGTTCAAACTTGTATTCAAAAGGTAGTTAAAAACAACAACTCTTTCTTCATGTCTCCAGCCTTCAGAGGCCAATAGACATTTGCACTTCGTTCTTATAGCATTTCAAATAAATCATTTAGCTATATGTGTGCTGTAAGCTTTAACAAGGCAGGAAGAGCTGTGCAAACTGCAGTATCTCCTATAAAATATGTTAAAGGGCTGAACACTATTACACAATTCAGTGAGCTATGTTGGTATGTTTGTGCTAGAAGTTCATCTAAGTACTTCTTTCCAAATATTTGCCTCTATTGTTAATGTTGTCTTAGCATTCCACAGTCCATTTTTGTCTTAAAATAATTACAGTAGTTTCCTAAAACTCTACTTTACTGCTATTATTTCTTCTACCCGGATTTCATGTTTAACTTGGTGTTCTTCATGCAGCAGTTCTGTTCATATTTTTTCGGGGCAATTTATATTGCCTTTTCCCTTTTTTTATATATATTTTTTCATGTGTAGAGTCCATATGAGCTATTACATAATATTCTGTCCATGTTAACTTAATTCTAGCAAGATGGTGACTTGCTATCTTTATTTTAGGTTAGAGCCTTACTAAAAAGAAACTAGGGAAACCAATAGCTCATTCTCTCCTTTTTCATACATACTTTTCTTATCCTTTGAAGCCCTTTCATCTGTCCATCAATTCCCTTTGGCAAAAATATTTTAACCTTCTCTGATCATTTACAGATGACAGACTCATCTGGCACTCCTAAACATAAATACAGTATTTAGCACTGATAACACTATTCAGTCATGAACTTCAAAAGTATCTGAAGGCTCCAGTTAAGCCTCCAGTGACCACTGTATGATGTTTTGCTACTTTGTAGTAGAACACTTTATTTTTTAATGTTTGCTAATTCATTGTAGCCTATGTGAAGTGAATATGGTGTTAGGTAACTGAGCTTGCAAGATTTAATGTTTGTGCTATATGAAAATTAATTCAAGTGATTGTAGAGCTGGTCACTCCATCAAGGGAACGCTAACTCCCATGTGGTTTCCAGCTTCTTTGTGAAGAGTATAGACAACGTGATGTTAGACTTCTAGCTAGTACGGGGGGGTTCTTGAAAGAAATGACTGGGATGTGTTTGCAACATCCCGCAGAATGCACTCTTGTGGGTCTCCAGGAGCTTGTGAATTTGTTTAGAATTCTAAAATTCTGTTTGCTTGTGGGAATGTAGTTCTTGTTAAGCAGAACATGTGATACAAAATACAGGGTAAATTCGTTTAGATAGCTCTTCAGGCCAAATATATTACTTGAGTATTCTAGGAATAGTAGAGTAGACTGTAGCTGCCAGTGCTGCAAGTGAATGTTGTGAGTTTGCAGTTGTAAAATCTGACCACTGCCAATCAGTGTTTAGATGGCTTAGCTGTGGAGTGTTGAAACAAGGATGGCATCTTAGCACAACGTGTACTGATTTTTGCATGGTGTGTTGCAGCTAGAAACCTGCTCTCTTTTGGAGGAAGGGCAATGATAAAACACCAAGTAAACAAGCCAAAAGACATCTTCCTAACTTATTGGCAGAATGGTTAATACAAGGAGAATTTTGTCGAGGTGAGCCCATTTGTCCTAGTATGAACTGGACTTTTCTTCTTCCCTCGCTGGTACAGTGATCTTCCACAACAAAGAAGTCATATTATTCCAGCCATTATTATATGACAGTTTCATCCTTTTCGACAAAAGGTCTTGAAAATGGCTTCTGGGAACGTTTTCTTTTCTAAGTGAGATGTTATATAAAAATGTCTGTATTTCTAGAATGAAATTTGCTCGTGCCCCCACAGAGCTGTACAGAAGAGCACCTGTGGCTCCTGGTTGACGTGCAGTTAAACTTGATTTAGCAGTGCACCCTTGCGGCAATAAAGGCTAACAGCATACTGAGTTGTATTAGAAGTGTAGTTAAGTGGTTACTGTTATTCCCCTCTTCTTGGCACTCTTGAGGACACAGCTGATTTTTAAAGCATCATCAAAGCTTTGGATGGAGATTTTTCAAGAAGCACGTAGATAACTGAAAAGATGCCAGAGTGCTGTAATGTAATATCAGGGTGCTTCCTCTTCCTATCCACCTATATATAGGGAGTAGAAAGAAGAAAAATACATATTCTAGAATAAATATGTATATGCATATAATAGTTATCTTATCCAATCTATATCCAATAGATATATGTTGGTTAGAACTAGATGATCTTAAAGGTCCCTTCCAACCAGAACGATTCTATGATTCTATATATGCTATATATATATATATATATATATAATACATGAGCTAGAATGAAGAAAACTGAAATAAGAGGATGAAAAGATAATCTGCAGTTCAAGAAATGTTAATTCTCCTATTGTCCTTTAAAAAGAAATTCCCAAAAACATCCTCAGAGTCCGTGATCACAAAGAATTTAAACTCATAGTTAATATTTGAGCTCTACAGATAAGGAAGAGACATATAATGGTTATAATTACCTTAAGTGTGTAAAATAAATTAGACATATTATGTTGCATTTTGATTCAAAGTACTATTATTATTATAACACTAGTACTATATGATAATTTCTTAAGTGATCAACTTGAACTTTTATTTATACATTCATATTTTAATGTTGGCAGGTGGAAATTTTCTCAGATTGTTTTACTGCTAAAATCCTCACTACGTAAGATGCATCCAGACCTGTCTCCTCACCTGCACACAGAAGAATGTAACCTCATTATCAGTCTGCTCAAGAAGTGTCACAAGGAGGTAAGGAGTTCTGAGCAGAGAAAAGAGTGGGTGGGCTGGGGAAATGAGTGACAGAAAATTGGTGAGATTATCATATGATCATAGAAAATTCTCCTGTAGGCAGAGCAGCCACGAAACAGAGCTGGGATGTTTTCACTGATAAAGGTGTCTGACAACTGCATGTAAAACTTTGCCAGTGATTTCATTAGGAAATAAAATATACCTTAAAATTTCTTGTGTTAGAGCTTTACAATGGTGGGCCTATATTTAAAATTGAAATAATTTCTGT
Organism: Gallus gallus; assembly: GCF_016699485.2. Taxonomy (NCBI): domain Eukaryota; kingdom Metazoa; phylum Chordata; class Aves; order Galliformes; family Phasianidae; genus Gallus; species Gallus gallus. Next base: position 15,010,047 of record NC_052542.1, on the reverse strand, counting down.
GGGTTTTAGCCTGTGTGTTTGTTGCTCACAGGATGTTCACAGCATTCCTGTATACCAGCTGCCTGCAGGCCAGATGCACTAGTGTATGTGCAGGTATGCTGATGTGCCTTACACTCCATGCTTGGAGAGCTAAGTGTGAATTAACATTTAAATATTCTTAGTATTTTTGTGCAAAGGGATGTAAAATACCTAATTGTCTTCAGGGAACTCAAGGCTCTTCATTGCTGTGGTATAGGATCTTCATCTCACTCATTCAGAAGCTATTTTTTAATTTGTTTTATAGTAAACTTCTGGACATAGATGAGTCAGCCCCTGAAATGTAAGTGATTTGCAGCATTGGTGCATTACTGTTAAATATTCTTCCCATTTTCTCTGTGAATCTAAATAGATATTCTGAACAAATATATTTCTGTATTAGTACACAAGTTTAATTTTCTAGTTTGCTCGGGGACAAAAGTATATTTGAGTGTTTAATAGAATTCAGTGGTTTATACCATCTCGTGCCAACTACAGTTAAACTTTCCTATGAGTGCGTATTTGTGCTCCTCAGAACAGAGTGAAAACTACTTTCACATTTGTTTAAAAGGAGCAATAATCTTTGTTCAAAATTGAAAGTAGATGTACTGAAATTGAAATCACTGAAATCTGAAGAGTTAGTGATCTTAATTATAGTTATTAGTGACTATCTGTTGTCTTGTAAAAATGCCAAAGGGGCCTAAGAACCTTCACATGTCATTTAAATTAATACTGAGGACTAAAAAGCCTTATCTTGAGTTCTGTGTCCTGTATTTGTGTTTTCACAAAATTCAGTTAATTTCTGATCTAGAACCCACTAGTTATATTAAGTCTTGTATCTAGTGGAGAGAGGTTAATTCCTATTTGATGTCATTATTTCAGTTTTTTTAACAACTCTGCTCTGGTGCCAAATGCATGCCTTATTTTTACAGACATCTGCTGAAAGAAATGCATATTGTCTCAGTCGTATCGCTGTAATGGGAAAAACAACTGTTTCTGGAAGACCCATTCCTTTTTCCTCATAATCTGAGCTATAAACAGTTGACAGTTTAGGAGTCTGATTAAACAAGTGTAGATTCATCTCACTGTATATACTTATACAGTATATACATTATATACGTATATGTAAGAGTAGACTTAGTTCGGAATGTGGAACGCTCACCTTGAAATCACATGCTAGTATAAGAATAAAAAGTTAAATCTGTATTAGCTAAAATAGAAATGTTTTAAAAGCAGATTCAGCTTTCAGTAAAGCAACCATTTATCCCATGCAACTGCTTCAGTGTCATCTGATGCCCTTTATAAAACAGAGATATAAACAAGTTAATTATAGCACTGCCATAGTTAAAGATTATGACAGACATTTATTAACACACTCCTAAGTTCAGCTGTGTTCTGCTAGCTGACATCTACCTTACCTACTACTTGAACTCTTAATAGTGTTTGGCATATCTCTGATTCCATCTAGCTGCTCATCAGCCACAGAAATGTGCATCGGTTTCCCTGATGAAAACTGGGTAACACTTACATGTGCACCTACTTTAGAGCTAAGCTGTGTCACAGAGGTGGTGAATACATTCTTGAGGTTTGGAGAAATCTTACTCCATCCCCCCTGTGCTACTTCTAACACTTCAGTCATTTATGTCCAGTGGATGCATCTTCTGGACCCACAACAACTCACATTTTTCACATAGCTGGGATAATGTAGTCCTTTGCCTGTAGATCTTCCCACATCTTTCTAAATTGCAAATGAGTTCAGAACACAAGGTTTTTGTATGTTAGTGAAGCTAGTGCTAAGAGAAACTTACACAACTGATTCCTTGATCAACAAGGTGTATGTTCTCCATGTAGACTTGATGACTTCAGTGCAGGTATCGTATTTCAGTCTGATTTTACAATATGGTGAATACCTTAAACTTTCTGCAAGATTGAGGTCATTCAGATGAGCAGTAGCTCTAGCTTCTAACTCAGTAAAGAAGTTAAAGCATCATTTTTCACAAAAGGAGAAGTGGAAAAACCAGCTGGGATATATTGCAAAGTGCAAGTGTCTTTTAGGAAATGTAGAGCTTTGGAGGAAGAATTTCTTGAATTATTTTTTTCCTCTCCCTGACTCAGCACAATGTTCTGAGGTTTTTTGGCCACTGCAATGATATCGACCGTGAGATGCGGAAGTGCTTAAAGAAAGAGGTAAGAAATAAATTTAACTCGTTAAATAACTAATAAAATAAAGTCCTGTATGATAGAAAATGGTGTTCTTTTACTAAGTAGTACAAATCAGTAAATAGGCTTTGGTATGTAAGCCTGTTCTGAGTTGGGCACTTCAGACCTCATTTTTGGGGGATAAATTTATCAGAAAAATGGCATAAATGAAGCCTGAAATGGTGCTGAGACCAATCTGAGGTAGGAACGTGCATCTCTGCAATCACTTCTACTTTTGGCAAGATTTGGCCCTGGAAGTAATAATTGGAATCACAGAGGATGCCGTTAAAGGCAATATTTTCCTGTGAAGATGTAAATGTGTGTGCTGGTGTTTTACAGTGTTTTTTCTTGTCAGATTGAAAGTCTTGAAATAATAGCAAAACACAATTCAGGATGACTACTTCTTGCACAAAACTTTGTTAAATAATAGTTACTTTTTGAATCTCATAAACAAGATGGAAGGCTCAGATATGTCATTACAAACAGTGCAGTTCGGATGGGTATCTGGCTTTAACAAATAACACGGGCTATGTTTGGATATACTAACAAAATAAACATTTTAACCTGCATTTAATACTGCAAATAAAAACTGTCACTTCACAGGTTGCTTCTAATCACATCAATTTGGGCCCCTCTTTACCCATCTTCCATCCATTACTCTGTGGGAATTAATTTCATCTATTTGTGTCAAATACCATTCCCCTCCAAGCTATAGCACACATTTGGAAAACAAGTTTCTTTCCATATAACCTTATTTTTCTTTCTTTCATTGAAGCATTTACGTTATAATGACTTCTTGAAGGCTATGTTTCTTCACCTTCTTAAAGTCTGGCTACATTTATATGCTATTACTATGAAGTCCCTGTTCAAAAGTCCTATGAAAAGCTGTTCACAGGTATAGAATAGATACAGAATAGGCACAGATGAAATTGCTGTAGGTCCATTGTTGTATTCTGCATAATATCATAGGAAGATTAGTGAAAAAACAAATATTAGCAGTATGGCATGGGAAAAAAATTAAGCGTTCTGTTAATGTTAAGTGATGTTTCGTGCCTTTCTTTCAGTTGTAAAACAGTACAATGAATGAAAAATTGGAAACCCTTTCCAAAATCCATCTGTTTAGTAGTCTATTACACTATGTAGGGAATTGTGTATTTGTGGTTTCCTTAGTCTTTCATACTTATTATTTAAAAAAATTAACAAATATATGCTCTAACTTAACATTAAGAGTTATTTGCTTCTCATGATATATGTACCAAATCTGTATAGATTTTTTCCATTTCTTTTTAGGCATTAAGAAGGTTTCATTTTTTGGCTGTAATGAAAGATTCTTCAATCTTCAGACTTTTGCTAATGCAGGGGCATACTTCAAAGATGGGCTTCACATCTGAGATGCACACGTGAATGCTTTCTTGATTTTGTTCACAATGGAGTCCCATTTCTTCTATTTTTTTAAACTATAAAAAAAATTACCCTAATCCAACTCATATTTGCCTTTGTTCCTTTCATCTTGGTATACTGCTTTATCTGTGCATATAATTAATGACCAGGATCAAAAATAGACCAAGTCTGTGATGACAAATTCATACTTCAGGAGGCAGGCACGCATGTTAATCTGTATCTTTTAAAAGGAAAAGAGCCTGATCAATGCATTAGAACAGCATTAATGCAACTTTTTTTCTAGTTTGTGTGAAGTGAGGCTGTCAAACTTAAGATGGATATGTAATTAACTTCCTTCACAAGATTAATGGCATCTTCTTTATTAGAATGTTCTAATACTGTTTAGCTTAATAACCTCTAACTTAGGAACATGTACTTTAATAAAATAAATGTTAATTTCAAAGTCAAAATTAATGGGTACATAGATACAAAGAACTACATATCTAACGTATTGGTCAAAGATATTGTTTCTGATCCTGAGTAATAAAGGCTCTATGCATTTAAAATTTATCTGTTTGATGGTAATAGTTGAACTAATAATTCCCTCCTCTGTCTTCCAGTATGAAGAAAAAAGGGCCAGGAACCGGGAGGTGCGTCGGAAAATAATTGATGCTCACAAAAACTTTGAGAAGTGAGCTATACCATAGATGGACAATTGCATCTCCATAGGGACACCCACTTGAAAGTTGACACAATGTCTCTTCCAAGTTGCCAACATTCAACCCTGGTTTTGTGAAATGATGGAAAAATAAATGTACCTAAAACATACTAATTTCCAGAAAGGTAAACTGAATGTGGGGAAAAAATAAAATAATTGCTCACAAGTTAATTTTTGGCCTCAAAAAGACACCTGTTGTGACAACTCTTCATTTCTGTCATAGTTTTGTTATGACTATTAAGTAATGATGCATCAGTGAGTGTGGAGTATTATGCATTCAGAGCTGTGACATTCCCAATCTTGTGTTGAGTTGCATTTATTCCTTCACAGTTGGTAGTTTCTTTCATCTTTTTTTTCCTTGCAAAATGCTGAATGATTTATCACAACACTATGAAGAGTGAATGAAAACACTCTAGAAATGAGTTTAAAACCAGTGTGGCTTGAAATTGAAGATGGCCTATCAAGCAATTAGTGGAGTTCTAGTATTTTTGCTGAAGCCAGAATGATGAAAGACCATTTTCTATTGAGAACATGAAGAATTCTTCCTGCCAACTGTAAGCACAGAGTAGACTGCTGTAAGTTAACTTGTTTGTCATACATGATGCAGATTGCTTTACAAACTCAGAATGGAACTTTTTCATGGATTCTAAAGCACTGCCTTGATTTATACTGAGTACAGTCAGAGTGTGAGTGCTGCCAAAAATACAAGCTAAGTTGTTCATCTACATAAGCTACTACAAAGGGGATGTCAAGTCACAATTATTGCTGTTGAAGAAAAACTTAGGTTGCAGAATGTATCTTGCCTTTCAGTTGCTCAAATCAATGATCAGTGTGCTAATCAAGCTGCCTCGTTAGCTACAAGTGTTGTTCATTTGCTATCTAACTGCAGAAAGTTCTGAACAAGTTTCTGAATGCCAAGAATTTGATATGAGGATGCTGTGTTGGTTTATGCAGCAATGGAGCTGCTTTGCTGAATGTCTCTTGGATTCCCCTTATTTTTTTTTAAATGACTTTTCTGTTTTGCTTAGCAAAAAAACTACTTACAGTAAATTTTATTGAGCTAAATATAACAAATCTCTTGAAGCCTTTTGAGGAAGGAATGCCTACTGTCAATGAATTCTACACTTTGTGTATCAATGCTAGTTCTTGTAACAGTCTTAAATTTAGTTCTTCCATCTGTTTTGGAACAAAGCTGTATTTTAAAAGATTAGTTAGAAGTATGTGACTTGTTTTTCAATACCTGGATGGACCCAGTTGTGTTGGTAAAGCTTGACTGCAAAGGTGAGTGTTCCAAGAAAAACTGGAACTATTACTGCTGTATGTTTTGATGTGCTCTCTACTTTTTTAGGATAAACAAATGATGTGTTATGTGAATTAGATGCTCTAGTGGTTGAAAATGGTGCAGTCTTTTTGTTGGTGTCACAAGGATGCTCTTTGAAGAGGACTTCAGAGTGGAGTTCCCAGAATGGGAACTTTGAATCTTTGACCCTTCCTTTTGTGAGGACAAAATCTACTTCCAGAAACATCTTAAATAAGATTTGGTGTTGCCTGGAATCTCTGAATAGAGAATTGTCTTAGAGATTAGGTTGAGAGGCTGATACCTGAGTGTAAAAGCACTGAAGCTTTCTTTTATTCTTTTACCACATTCTGTGATTCCATATCTTTCACCAAATAGCAATAAAATAAGAACCGAAGAGATACATAACATTGTGAGTACACAGTCATATTTCCAAGGATCAGTGCATTTAACAAATGAAAGCCCAAGTGTTCTGCACGGTACATGAGTGTATTTTCTCTTGCTGGGAAATCAAATACTGACATCTTTTCCTTCAGGAGAAGGAAAGCCTGCTGAACAGCAGAATGTACGTACAGCAGGGCTAGCTCTTGCTCTAGTGTTAAACTCTGACTGTGAAGATCATTGTGCTGGTGCTCAATTCTACTAGGAATAGCTTGGAACATTAGTTACCTGTCAGGGGAAATTAACATGAGTTATATTGCAGTGAGCACTCGGTGGCTAGCTTGTTGTAAATTAACTCAGCACACCCTTCATCTGAAGCGAGTGCTCTGGTGCAGCACAGCTTGCTGTGCCTCACAAGTGCAGTACTGGAGCATAAGCAGCACCTATTGCTTATGTGTTTGTAGCTCTATGCTGTTACAGAGATAAGAATTCAGTGCATCCCTGTCTGCCTTCATCCAGTTTAACCACTGTCTTTCTCCCAGCTGATGAACTGGGTGCCCATACAGTTAGGGTAACTGCTCACAAGTAGCAGTGAGTGGACTTCTTTCAAGTTCCTGAATATTGGGGCGTACTTAAAAGAACCCCATAAGAAATGCAGCCTTGATTAAACACTGCCCAGGAATGATTAATACGAATAGCTACATAACTGAAGTATGCAGCTGAAAAGTTAGAATTATGCACGGCGTGAATCACTGTAATGAGTATTTCTGATGTTATTTATATACTTCTCTAAAGCTTTGGACAGGAATAGTGATTTAACAGGCATTTCTTAGTGTTGGCACTGCCCGTGTTTTAAAAGAAGGCATGGCATCTAATATAAAATGATGTATGTGGGGATGTTTATAGAATGCCTAAACTGATGTAAGCGATGTGAAAGATTTCAGAATCTGATGGTTTAAAGTTAATGTTTGTTCTCAAGCAAAGGGGATGCTCTGCTTGCACCAAGTAATGGATTGTAGGCTTAAGCTACACATTTGGTGGTATTAACACTGACTGAAGTGAAATATCATGGAAAATCTTAACTGTTCCATTGGATTTGTTTATTTTATAGAAGCTTTTGCTTGGAACTTGCTAATTCTGATTCTGCCGGCCGTAGCGGGGAACTGGTCCTCGTTCTCGGAGCTGTTTCCCCCTCAGGAGGTACGCAGCTGTTAGGCCCGTGGTGTTGTGACAGAGCCGTGCCGGTACGGCGCTCAGCCGGCTGGGATCTGCTGGGGGCCGGGAAGGCTCCCACACGCCTACAGGAATGCACGCGTGTAGGCATGTTTTATTACAGAACGGAGGTGAGCTGTGGAGCCCTCAGCACGAGGGCGCCCAGAGGTTACAGAGCGCGCATTTGGGCAACGTGAGCTCAGCGCTCTACGAAAGCCCCGATTAAAAACTTCTTGACTTTAGCTGCCAGCAACCCAGGGCCGCACGCGATACAGTCAGCGCTGCCCCAGCACTGGGCTGAAATGGTGACTCCCCATGTTTTCATCACCGCTCTCTTGGAGTTACGCAGCTCTTTCCAAGCCGATGCGCCGAGCAGCAACCGCGGCCATCGCTGCGGTCCCCTTCGGTCGCCGTCCTTCAGAGCCCCGCGGGACGTTCAGTTCGGGGCTGTACGGCTCAGCCTCGCCGGCAGCCCGGCACCGAGGGGCTTTGTCGGGTGCCGCACGGGGAACGCGTTTCCCATCGGCTCACTGCACGCCCATCCCCGCCCCGACCTCCAGCCCGAGCCCGGCCCGCTCCGCTCCAGCGCCGGCCTCGCTCCACAGCGCCGCCCAGCGGTCTCGGCGGGAAGCGGCACGCCACGTGCAGGGGCCGCCATCTTGTGGTGCCCCGCTGTCCCCTGCGGCCACGTGTGGGCGCCGGCGTGGCTCCGCGCCTCAGGTAAATCCTGTGGTCCCCTCACTGGTCTTTCAGGTGTTCCATCCCTTGGAGCATTTTTGTGGCCCTCTGGATGCGCTCCAACAGTTCCATGTCTCTCCTGTACTGAGGACTCCACACATGGACACAGTACTCCAGCTGAGGTCTCACAGCAGCAGGATGGATCACCTCCCTCACCCTGCTGGCCGCCCTTCTTTTGATGCGGCCCAGGATACAGTTGGCTTTTGGGGCTGAGGGCACATAGCTGGCTGACGTCCAGCTTGCCATCCACCAGCACCCTCAGGTCCCTTCCAGCAGGGCTGTGCTCTGTCCTTTTGTCCCACATCTTGTACTGACAGTGGAGGTTGCCATGACTCAGGTGCAAGACCTTGTGCTTGCATTTGCTGAACCTCATTTGTTGCACTTATTCCACAGCTTTCCCAGCTATGTATTTGTGTGATCATCTTGTTGTGTTCTGCTTTGCTTCGTATTTTAACGCTGCTAGCAACGAACATTTAAAGTATTTTGTGTGTAAGTGATGTTAGTTAGTGAGGCAGCTGTGGTTACAAGCAGCCCACGTAATCATATTCAATCAGTGTTAAATATGTTCTACTTAATAGTTGTCTTTGGGATGCTTATGTTCCCAATTTAATTTAAGCTTCGCCCCATTAGGGCTTCCAAAAACCTCAGAGAAAAACAAAAACCAAATCCCCAAATGGGTAATACTGCATGGAATAACAGATTGTTCCTAATTGGTCCACAGTGTCTTCACTGAGGTGAATTTACAAGTGTGTGGTGTGCGAAAGCAGACAATCCAAACCTGTTCACTGTTGTACAGCTCGCAGAGGGCACTCTTGGAGGATGGGTTTTGAGATACAAGTCATTTTTGTGATCAGAGAGTGCTCTTATTTTAACCAGGAACGTAGGAGAAGCTGGTTGATTATTAGATTTGGTGTGAGAAAAAAAGGTTGGAATACTAAAAGGTTTTCTGGAAAGCCTGTTTGCCCCCACTGGGATGCTGCTGTGCTGCTGTTGGTTCTGTTTTGCAGGATGGCCAAGAATAGATAGTGTGAAGGCTGGAGAGAAGTAGCAACAAGGAAACCTGAAACTCCTCTGGAACTTAGTGTGCAAAATGGAAACTCTTAAATCATCTTATAGCTGTAATGAGTTTTTCGGTGCTGGGCTTGTTCAAGAGTTCCTGTTTCTACGCTTGAGGCTGTGTTCATTGTGAGGGGGAAGATCATGCAGTTGAACTAAATCTAGTTGGGAAGTTGCATATCAATGCAGGAAGTCATGCATCAGGTGGAAACCAATTACAGTGTCCAGTACTCACTGAAAATGTTCTAATGTCTTCTCACGCCTTAAAGATACTGCATACAGGAGTTACGTATTACACGTTATGCAGGGGAAGGAGAAAGGATGTGCCTGCAAGTGAAGTGGGAATTGTCACTGTAAGCCGGACAGCAGATGGGGAGCATTGTCCATATGAAATTATTTTAATTGGATCAGGTTGAGTATCTGGGGAAGAACTTCAGAAGTTCTTTAGGAGGACTTATTTGTGGCTTGATGGGGTTGGTATTGTTTCTGGCTGCAGATCAACAGGCCTGTTTTAGCGTGTTGTTATGCTGTTTAGTTGAAGCTTCCGTAAGTCCTTACACAAAAAATGATAGTGATTTAAGTTATGCCTGGCAAGTGTAGGTCACATAAGCCTTCGTTTATGCTTTGTCCTTTCCTTGGTTGTGTTGCCTTCCATTTGTGGCCAAGAGAACGTACAGCAGTTCTTGTTTTATGTGGGCTATTAGGAAAAGAGAAGAGGAAAAAGTAAAGGCAGTGTTACAGGCTTTCTGAAATTATTAGTGCTGGTCCAAAGCTGTGTTTGAAGTTGGATTGTGTGTGTATGTTTGTATATGTATATTTGTATGTATAAAAATAGGTACAACAGTAAAAGAAAGGAAATGGCAAATTTAGCCAGCACTTCATCACTTTTCTTTAAATAACAATAATTTCTTATCATAAATACCCATATTTCAACTTGACTAGCAATGACAAGTAATGCAAGTTATTTTTGTTGTTGCCATAAACACTTCAAAGTAAATATGGCTTACTCTCCAAAGTTAAATCAGCATATTCTCATTTTCATTTCAGCTTTCTCTGAAAGTGGTGATGAATAAATGCTTCGACACAGCCCCTTGGGGTCTGTGGTGCATTACAGAGAGACAGCATTTAGTAGCCACAGACAAAAATAGCCGGGAGAAACCTCAAGTCTATCAAGACACGTAGATTTTAGCTAGTGATGGATCTGAAACAAAGCCATGGACTTACACATCTGTGAACTTAAGTTCAGATTCAGATCTGTTTTTATTTTACAGCTTCCTCTTATCTCTGTAAGAAGAACCAAAACCGTAGTTTGAAGCTTCTCATCCTGAGGATGAGACCTGTGGGCTTGAAACTAAACCCAAATTTAGATGTGTGCTAGTTTTATCTTTTACTTTTTTAAAGAAGCAAAAAACGAAAACAATTTTAGCAGCTGGCCTTTTAGTGTTTTATTGTAGCTAAATTAGGATTCTTAATTTAAATGTAAAATTGGTGGTTAGGAAAGGGAAAATCACAAGATGCTTCCCTGAGACAGTTGGCAGGTGGCACGTTTGCACACTGTTTTCCTGGAAACTTACACTGGGTCCCTTGATCTTGACTTGAAACCTGGTACTGGAATGGGAATACATTATTGCTGTTGAGCAGAGACTGCTTACAACGTAGGACAACAGTTACGTATAAAGTTCACAATGGAATCAGATTAGATACACTAGATTTTCTGTTATAAGCAATGTACGTAGAAGGAATTCGTAATTGCATCTGGTTTTCTGCAGAAATTGTATTCTGTTGCATTCTTTTCGCAGCAATGTGTGAGATTTTTTTCAATTAGACACTTGAAATTGGTTTAACAAACAATGTTCTTCTTATTTTACAAACAGACACGGAAGCCTGGCTAGTGGTTTTGTTTTGCATGCTTGTGGGGAATTAATTCTCCATTCTGAGTCCACTTTTCCTAGGTCAGCAGCTAGCAGTGAGGAACATTAAGTAAAAATAAAACCCCTATTTTTAGTTCAGCTACATAATGTTCTATTTATAATACTGAAATTTCAGCTAGTACCTGGTCCCTTTCAGTTCAATGAACTCAACTTCTCTGTTAGCCCTCCTTGCTCTTTTTTCACGCTTGCCCCACTTGATTCTTTTGCAGCTATTTTTGTAGATCTGAGGATGCTTTTCCAGGAGTGCTCGTAATTCTGCACAGTGATGACAGCTATCAATTCAAGTGATTTGGCTATGAGGAAAGGCAAGTAGCAGCTAGCAGGGGATACTCAAAATTTGGGAGATACTCAAAATTTGGCATAATTCATTTGGCCAAATTTAACACTGTGAAACTCTCTAATAAAGAGGCAAAGAAACAGACAAACAAAACCACAAACCCTGCAGTCGTAATGACGTATGAGTCTCTGCAGCATCCAGATAGGTTTTTCCTTCTTGTTTCAATCCCTCATGGCTAGTGAAAGTAAGATATTTTAACTTCATTTTCCTCCGGGCGATACATGATGGTCATTTTTTCTCCCCCCTTTTATTTTGTATAAATTTTAACACAGCCTACAGTACTAGCAAGAGACCAGTGAGAAGGAAACAATCATAGAATGGCTTAGGTTGGAAGGGTCCTTAAAGATCATGCACTTCCAACCCCCATGCCATGGCCAGGGTTGCCTCCCAATAGATCGCATTGCACAGGGCCCCATCCAATTGTCATCTGCAACTTAATGAGGGTGCATTCAATCCCCTCATCCAGATCATCAATAACAGTATTACACAGATATATAAACCAGCCCCAATATTGACCCCTGGGAAACAGCACCTGTGACCAGTTACCAGCTAGATGTAACTCCATTCACCACCGCTGTCTGGGCCTGGCCATCCAGCCAGTTTTTTACCCAGCAAAGAGAACACCCGTCTAAGCCAGCTTCTCTGGGAGAATGCAGTGGGAGACGGTGTCAAAGGCTTACTAGTGATAGGATGAAGGGAATGGCTTTAGACAAAATGAGAGGAGATTTAGGGTAGGTGTTAGGAATAAAATCTACTATTTAGAAGAGACATTGATACAAATGAGTTGAAAACCTCAGTCTAGCTGAACTCTCTGGGGTTTTGCCAAGTAAAAGATGGCCCTCAGCGTAAGACCTTAGGAAAAATGCATTTGTGCAAAGGCAGTTTTTAGCCTGTCCATGGCCTTGTAGATACGGCAGTCATTGTAACAGCAGGAATAGTTCCAAAATACATTTGTCAGCTTGAAGAGTTAGAAGGAAATATTGACCTGCTACTGGGTATTCTGCTGCCCTCAGAGAAGGCTGCATTTGGAAATGCCACTCTGGTTAAGCCAAAAGTAATGCAGAAAAATTTCCATTTAGAATAAGCCTATAAAGCCAGATAGACCCTGTAATTCACTAGAGACCAAGAAACAAAAATAATAATAGAATAAAAACATTTTTATTTATTTTCTCTGTATGATGTATCTTGCTTAGAAGAAATGAAATTACTTGTAAACCTACTGCTTTTCATCTGGGTTGAGTCATGCTAGAGACTGATGAGGAGTCGGATGGGGGCGGCGGAGGAGGGAATGCAATTCTAGTAATGTGAAGACCTTGTCATTGTGTGGCAAAGTTTGGATTTTAAGAGCCATCATTTGTGCTTCAGAGAAATTTTTGTGCAGTGTGTATGATACATGGTGCCAGATGTACTGTACTGGGTTGAGTTGTGCTGGAAATGGAATAGATTGAGTAAGGTGTTTGCCAGGCGTGGTTGGCTTGTTCTAACAGAGGTAGCAAAGCCTGATAGCTGGAAACGTCTGTGCCTGGGGAAAGCTGGGGGCAAAATAATGTAATGTAACCTCAAAGAATGGACAATAAACCCTGTAACCCATGCTGCTTCACAAAATTTGGTGGTAGGGGTACAGAACACTTCTTATAATTAGATTTCATTTATAAATAGCTCCATATTGCAATGAAATGTCAGGTATCTTCAGAACAACAGCAAAAGGTAACATTTCTGGGTGCTCCATTTCATCTCCAAGTTTGAATGCAGATCCAAAGAATTTATCCTCAGAGAGCTCCGTGTTTTGGGTTCATTTATTTATTTATTCATTCATTAATTCTTTAATATGCATTTTTAATACCAGAAGCAATGATAAATGAAAAGGAAAAAGTACAAATCTTACTGTTTCATTTCTAGACCATCATCAGTGTTTGGGCAAAACATTCCTTTTCAGGGTAGAAATCTGCAGGAGGGATATTAGAGGGTTGTCTATGCTTTGAGGAGACAACACACGGTGAATGAGGTAGCAGAAGGGCTGAAAGAGAAAATGTGGAAAAGTGGGAGGGCAAGAGCAGCCCTGTGGAAAATGTCCACTGTGCATGAAAGGAGAAGGAGCAGATTGCAGCTGAGTGTAGGTCTGCATAGGACCCATCAGGTGTAGAGAGCGCGTTTAGTGAGGGTTGGGCTGTTTGTAATGTCAGAGATGCTGATGGAGCTTCGCAAGAGACAAGAAGATGTTAAAAGGCCATCAGTGCTGCCTGTGATGGCTGTGTCAGCAGGAAAACACATTTCTGTAGACCTCAGGTGGAGACTGTGATGAACTTACAGCAGCTTTCAGAGCAAAGGAATTTCCATTTTTAACTTTCTTTACCTTTAAAAAGTTCTGATCCTTTCATGTCTTGTAACAAACATCCTCCAAGTTATTCATTAAATGAGTAATATTCTTGCACTTTATACAGTCATAAATAACATGTGGTATATGCGACCATTCCTGGCAGAGCTCCAAACTCCGTTTCTGCAAATAAGCATTTGTTTGCCTTCTACTTAATAATAAGAATCCAGGGATGAAGATACTGCTATAGCATTTTCTCAAATACTTTGCGTCTTTGCTCCAACTCGTTGCCTTTCCCCAGTTTTCTTTGTAATGACAAACACCATCCTCCTTCCTGATCTCCCATTCTCCCTTCACATTTCACTCTGAGCACAATCCTTTCCAAAGCACTGAGTGGATCTGAGGCGAGTACAAATATGTTACGTTATGCCATTGTTCTGTTTTTCCTGATGATGTTTTTCCCCTTTGTTTAATCCAAACCTGTTTGACGCTGTTTTCTTAGCTTAGTGCTACACAGTGCATAAATTTAGCATAGCCTCTCAATTATTTCTGCATGTTTAATTTCAGTCTCTCTATTTTACTTTCTTCATAAACTTTGGAAAGAGTTCCAGACTGGTGAATATTTTACACCTCATACGCTACTTGCTTCTAGAACTTAAACACTAATATAGTATAGATATATCTGTATTTGTGAATAAACATCTTCATTTAGAGAAACATTTAAGACAGGAGAAAATTAATATCCTTCATTCACGTTAGAGATACTCTGTGGAGCCAGTGATGGCTTTGGGGATTTTATTGGAATGAAGAACAGTTATTGTTTTAGGGCATAAAGTGGGAATACACGAGTTGCTTTTGCACGTGTGCACTTGTGCCCACTGTCTGCTGTGGACGAAAGGTTGTGGCTGACAATGGAACCTGTGTGTCACAACAGTTTGCATCCCTCTGTCTTTGTTTTTTGAAGGTACTTAGAGCACTGAACGTGGTTAAAAACCTTTGTCTATCAGCAGAATGTTTACAAAAATAGATGGTAATTGTTCATAGAGGTGTGTCTGCGTTCTCCTGTTTCTTGGATGCTAATGGAATAGGTTGGTTTTGTTCTTTGTGTAAAGGGGCTGGTGCACATCTGTTGCACTGTATTAACCGGTGTACCAAATGAAACTCTAGGTGAAGTTCAAAAATATTAATAAGATACAGGAGAAATAGAAATTCTATTTGATATTTGAATATGTATGAGGAAGAGAAGACTGTATTAAAAGTCAGCTGCAAATAAGAGTCTTCATGGGAAATTAGGAGCACAGTTCAAAGAGTAGATTTAAGAAAGTCAGCAGCTAGAAAAAAATGAGTGGTGAGTGAACACTGTGCTCATAATGAACAGAAATACAATCCTGCTGCAGCCAGTAATAACATAAAACATTATGTGACCATCTTCCTCTGAGATGGAGATACTGCAGCAGAGGTGGTACAGAACTGAAGGCTGGGGTACAAACTGGGAGGAATTCATATTCTTCATATTCATTCTTCATATTTTGTCTTAAAATTAGAAATCTCAAAAAATATTTCCCATTCCAGACAGAAAAAATCTTTCATTTCTAAACTTTCTAATTTTCTAAATGAGTCAGTAAACATACGATTGTCTTGAAAATACAAAAAAACCCTGACTTTTTTTAGTGTGGGCTGTGGAGGTGTTTTGGAATCAGCACTTCTGCCTTGCACAGGTAGAAATCTCACCTGCTGAACCAGAAAATGGTTCAGAAAAGGAGGAGACTCTAAAAGATAGGACTGCAATAATATGAGCCAGAGCACACGTGGAGCTGGAGGTGGTGCTTTGCGAAGGGCACCAGGAACAACAGGTATGCAAAACCAGCTAGGTGTGGTGCATAGAAATCTGCAAGCGGAGGTTTCATATACCTTGCTGTTCCTGCTTTTGAGCTTCAGGGACTGCTCTAAAGTAAGAGAACTCTTTTGGTAGCTACCAGCCCTTCTGGGTGTTCTTGAAGGTCCCAGAGAGCTGGGTTGGCTGTGTGCAGGGAGGGAACATTTCTAGTGGTGCGTAAACACACTGACAGAGGAGAATTGAGATGAGTGCTATAAAGACCTCATAACTCACAGTAATGCTGATTTGAGGAGCAGCTTGGATCTTGAACCAGTGAAATTAGCGCAGCTGATTTGAGCTAGCAGTTTATTGATGTAGAACAGCTCATTAACTCAGTAATTGTTTAAGTATGGAAACTTTAAGGCACTCCACATTTCCATCAGTGAAGTTCCTTCAGTATCCTGATGTCTGCTGCTATCTCTCTTGAAAAAATCTGGAGGAAATGTAATGGTTAGGAGCTGCCGTTGTGCTTGAAGTGCATTGTAAGCCACAAATTGAGCATTCCCATGCCTGTCCTGCCTGACTTAGGAGCAGCCTTGAAACACGAAGGCACCGATGGGTTTGTTGGTAATGCAGCACCCAGTAGTTTTCAGAACTTGTCAACTCGTGCTTTGATCTCACAAGGTAACGAAGTGCTGCTCCAGGAGGACATGCAGTGGGTTAAGCAGGCTTTTTGGCTCAACAGTTCTGCTCAATCTGGGATGTTTGTGCAGACCCTTTGCCACTAATTCATGTTTTGCGTTTCTGACAGTACGATTTAGCTATTCTCATGCTAGCTGTTCCCAGGTTCCCTTTTTGCTTTTCCCTTTAGTCAGGTAAATAGAGAAAAGCAATAAAATTAATAGGTGTGTATGCCTCCTTTAATTCAGCTGTGGAAAAATCCAGTTGCTCCATCAATTTGAGTGACAGCTTTGGACAAGAAATTATCGTGTTTATTTTCCTCCCACTAATCTTGCTCATTGTTAAAGGAGAGGTGAGTAGATGCTGTTTCTCTGCTGCTCATGTTCACAATGGCACAGAAGATTAGCTCTAAGTAGGTGCATTTTTGAAATGATTTTTTTTTCAGGCCCTGTTAGGGATTGGAATCTGTTGGCTGTTATGGTTTTGGTTGCTAGTTAACATAATTTTGTTTTTTAATTCTTGAGACCTATGTCACAGATGCCTGTGGTTCATCAACAGGTGCTCTGCGTGTTTTGCATGGGGAAGACTAATACAGAAATAGTATTTACATACAGACTCCTATTTGTCATGTTTTTTGGTTTGAAGTGAGAACTGACCACTGATTCCAAAAATTGCTGTCCTGTTCCAAAAACAGTTAAGCTAAATTGAACAATTTAGTCCACAAAGACATAAAATACTTAAAGTAGATGAAGATCCTCTTCACCTCCTGCTCCTGTCAAATTCTCTGTTAATGGTGGCACGTTAGGAAGAGATTTGCATGCTACTCATTACTTCTTTACTGCTAACATAAAGCTGTTACTCTTGATTAGGATTTACATAAAGCGTTTCTAGGGAATTATTCCTGATTTGATATTTAGTACCTTGAATATGTTATTTTCGGGCATTCTCATGAATTTGGTCATTTTCTAAACTCTTATAGTTTTGTCCCTTTCCACTTTTTTTCTGCACCTCCATTACTGTATATAAGCATAAACACAAATATTAGGTAAGATATTAAGTAGCCTTGGATAGGCAATGGGAACCCTCCTCTGCTGCCTGACCATTTGGGAATGATGCACCACAGAATGATGTTGCAACTAAATCTTTCTATACTGGCACGATCTATTTTGATTTGTAGGGAGACTTCAACCACCTCTGAGTTTTTCTTCACTGCTTTTCCTTTGGACACGTTGCTGTAATTGTGAACAAGGAGGAACAGGGGCTCATTTTAGACAGCACAGTTTCCCATGAAGGAGTGTTTCTGCCCTCCCCTCAGACATGTGCTCATCTTACATACTTCTTAACCTTTAAGACAGAACTTTTTTTTTGGGTAATGGTGTGTCTTGTAAATGCAGCCAATTCTTGTAACCTTTCTGCTCTTAATAGGTCCAAAATTTTTAATAAGAGGTCTTTCATGCCTTGGCTGCTTGTCTTAATGCTGTTCTTTCCCAGTGTATCTGTAGTACTGACTGTAGCAGCCATTAGGGCATGTTGATGTGGTCACTGTAACTGCTGTTACGCTGAAGGAGCGATGTGTGCAGTTGTTTGTCTGCAGGATAGTCTGTCCCCTGCCCCACCTGCTGCTTCCAGCTGCATGGCGTACCAAGCTGGCTAAGCTGTTATCCTTGGGTGGTTGTGTATGATGCTTAATTTTTCCCTACTTCTTCCTGAGCTGGCAGCGGTTCCAAAGGCAACAAAACAGCTCATGGACTGTCATCCAGAAAGAATTGCTTTGTTTTCTTTATTAAACTGTGAGTTTTTAAGACAGAGACTAGAATGGGCTTAGTTCTAGTAAGTTAGAATAGCCTGGAGGGCTTTTTGTGCTGTACCAGCAATCTCCTGTGTACCAGTGGTAGGCATCCCTACTGCAGTGTAAATCGCTGGGTAGCTCAGCACACCTTTTATTTAGCTGCATATAAATAAACAGCAGGATACTTGAAAGAAATAACACTCCAGGGAAAACACAATCCTAGTGCAATTAGAGCATTTCTATTTAGATAATTGAACTGAAATTATAAGCTTGGATCTAATCCTCAAAGGATACAAAAAATTGGCAGTTCTAGGATGATCTGCTTCTTTCATTCTTTTTTTTCCCCCTCAGTACATAGCTATCTTTGTTTCTCCCTAAATGCTGATTTCTAATTTTTTTTGTCTTTTTTTTTTTTCTTTCTACTATTGTGAGAATGATACTGAAAATTTCAGAATAGCAAAGGATGCCCTGGAGATGATCTAATCTTTGAGAGAATCTGTGGAGAGGAGTGATAACAAGCATGGTAATATACTGCTGCTTGAAAGAAAAACATGACCTCATGCAGTTACAGAGGGGCTTACCCTAATTGTGAGTGCAGGGTGGTCACTAGGGAACTGGTGAGACAGGCAGTAATCTCTACAACAAGTGTTTACCTCAGTGAGACTGTTCATACCCTCTTTCTGATAAAACCATGCTTGCTGTGAATACTTTTTTACGTTTCTAAGTGTACCCTGGTGCTAAGATAAGGAGCTAGAAAGAAGGTTTTGCTCCTGACTCTGCCGTTGGTTTCAGATACGAGCTTGGGCAGTCTGACTCTATTTGTTTGCATCTTTTCCCGTATCTGTATAGTGACTATTACCAGCTATGGGTGGAGTACGCTGAGTAACTTTGCATACTTAAAGTTGGTTTCTTTCTTTCCTTCTCTGTGAATATACACGTTTGTAATCCTTCCAGTTTGTGTTAAACTGAGACCATCAAAAACTAGAAAATTGAAACTACAAAGGGACTTCCCTGTTAGGCAACTCATGAGAGTGTCTGGGCCAGAAAGAGAATGTTTTCAAATACCTGCGTGTAAAGAAAATCTCCCCATAACCCATTTTACTGCTTTGTTCGGTTGTGTTTTCTTAAACATTTCCTCAATTCCCTGTTTGCAAACCATTTTATGAGACATTTTACACTTGCAGTTTATAGAAATGCTGTCTTGAACATCTGCCAAAAAGTAGATTTGTAAGGATGGAGCTGGAGTAAAGAACTTAGAACATGTTGCAGTTCATAAGATTAAAATCAGAAGTTTTAAAAACAACATTTCAACACAGATTATTTATTGAAAATGGTTGAGTTTATTGACAAAGCAAAATGTGCAGCCAGTAAAGCAGCGTATGAAGTGCTCTTGCTGCTATTGGAAACTACCTCTGTATTTGTGTAAAGAGATTCCAAATCAGAAAAGTCAAATGTTGCTTTGTGTATGGCTTAGAAACACTTACTGGCTAGGATAGTAAAATATGCCTTGAAATTATTGTTATTTTTGGCATGTGCAGTTTCTTTCTGTGTACTCCAGAGCTCCAATTTTTTCACAAAGGCATGAGAAAATGGGTATGTATCCACATGCAGTTTCTGTGCACTGGGCCTCTTCCTCAGCTCTTTAACATTTAAGGGAAAGAAAAAAGAATGGGTGTGAAAGTATGGGGGCAGTTTGGGAAGCTGTTTTTTCCTTGGTATGGGATTGTGTCATTCTGTCTCATAAATCACATCCTCATAACGTCATTTACTTCTTAGTTTTACTTTTGAACAATGAATATTCGTTGAATCTCTTTTTGGTTCTCCATCTCATTCCCATCACCGAAGAACATCTTTCCACAGCCACAGAATGGCAGTGTGACCTTTGCACCTTTTCAGGACCACTGTGGCTGAGATCCTCAGGGGTTTCCTCACCTGCGTTGTACAAGCCTCCAAGTGCTGAGTGCAGGAGGAAGAGATGGAACTGCTTCTTTTCCTTTCTACCTTAGACTGTGGTGACATATATCAGTCTTAGCCTAGCATAAAGTAAAGCTCATGCGGATCAAGTTTTTATTGATCCAGTATTGGTAAAGCACAGCAACAGCCTGCTCAGTATTCTCCCCATTCATGGTCTGTTTGATGTTCCCAAATGGGCACAGAGTAAAAGCCACAACAATTGAGGATTATTCTGAGCTGAGGAAATGCTTGTTGACAAATTTCTGTGATTTTACTTTTGAATCATGCTGTTAGATCAAGGCACAGCAGACTTAATGACTGATGAAGTAATCCACGTTTCTCTTTGTTGCTTGTGGTCTGCTGAATGTTCCTTTATATTACTGCAGGATGCAAGTTTATGAAGTTAATGTGTTATTATCAAAGCCTTTTACTGTGGCCATTTTACACCTCTTTTTTCTCCTTTTTAGCAATCAGCCATCTGCAAGAGCTGTTTATTGTATCCAAATGATTGTGATAGTGCTCAGCTGGAGTACAAACAATAGTAGAGCTGGTTTCATTAGCAAAGGGCATGCCAAATCAATGGCCGTGTCCGATTCCTTCATTCCTAAACTTGTGTCAGTACAGTTCATGTAGAAGGGTTAAAGTGGTTAACTTCTGATTTACGTGAGCTCAAGTGAAAGCAGATATAGGTCCATGGGCTGACACAATTCGTGTTAATGGAAAACTTTATGGTACTGCCAAACTTTTTTGTTGTTACTGTGGCAGTGAATAAAAACAAGAGTAAATAATAAATTTCAGTATGCATAGTAGGTGAGAAATTGAGAGATCTTACAGTAGCAGCCCTAAATTAATACTCAACTGTCAATTATCTTCAGTGTTTTCTACAGAGACTGGCTGAATGTTTCTAATAGACACAGTAATATATGCACGCTAGTAAGAAAATATTGTTAACTTTCTCACTGTTAAAACACTCTTCACTGTTTGTCCCAGAGAGCAGTAGAAGGGGCTCCCATGTACAATTTTCCTTCCTATAGCTTTTCAAAGAGTATTTAAAAAAAAACAAACCTCATGAATCTGAGTTCAGACGGCTAGATTGCTGCATTTCTGCAGGGAGTGCTCCACAGGTGAAGCAGGTGTTCTTGTGGGGTTTGTAACTCATTACCTGGGGAAGTTAATTGGTAGTGCAAACCCCACAGAAGCATCAACTTCATCTGCAGACACAAGATACCCGAGCTGTCCTGAATAGCCTCATTTGCTGGTCTGAAAGAGAAAAAAGAAAGAGACTTGTGCTCTTCCTTGGTATGAATTTACTAGGGTGTGTCATTTGCTGAAGCAAATGATTTGCTGAAGCAAATCATTCTACTTTGTGCATTAATGAATGCTGGCAGGAATCACATACTCTGTCACCTCAGGCTGCACTACCCATCTGCTTCGTGGCTTTTAGCATAGGCACTGCTTGGAGCAGGGACACTGCACATGGTAGTGAGGAGCACTTGCATAGAGTGCTACATGTGAATGTGCTGGGAGGGCGTTTGCCACCAAGACCAGCAGCAGGCTGCTGTATGCCATTATGTTCCTGCAAATGCCTGTTGAAGATGAGGGGTATGGAGGGCAGCAGCTTGCTGGATGGGACACATGCGGAAGATGGGAGGCAGGGAATCAGACTCACCAGAGTTTTTTGTCATCGTGTATAAAAGGCTGCCTAATAACAACACACCTGACTTTCTGTATTCATAGTTTTTTCTGAAATATAGCTTACTTCTTCAAAGCAAACTGGGAGGAGTCAGAAAAGGAAGGCAGAGTCAGCACCAGAAAGTGACACAAGTGTCAGAATGGGTGGCATCTTGAGGAAACCCCTTCCTCAAGTATGCATTTCAGTGATTAACCCGGTGAAGGGTTTTGTAATCTTACAGCAGAGAAGCAGAGGAGGAGATTTTAGGCAGAATATTTATTCTTGGCCAAGCAAGCAACGTTTGGACAAAGTAGGCTGTTATTATTTTGACGGTAAAGTAGTCTCAAAGCCATACTTGGTTTAGTGCTTCTCATTGCAGCATTAAAAATATCTAGCTTCTGCCATGAAGAGCTTACAAGGAAGTGTGTGTGTAAGGGAGGTACCTTCTCTTCTCAGTTCAAGTCTGTGCTGCATACATCAAACCTGATGTGTTCTCCTTTATGTGCTGTTACAAAGTAGATCAGTCTGGCTTTATCTTCTGTGGAAAAAAAAAAGATAATCTTGGACTGTTCTGCACAGAGCAGTTTTAGGAAATGGGTTAAATTCATCCTTGCAAGACTTCCTCGGAATGCATTAAAACTTTCGTTACTTTTTCAAATAAAGAGCAATGCCAGTTGGTGTGATTGTTATCTGCAGTGGGCAGGAGGAAATTGAAGAGCTCTGAAGGTTTTGGTCTGAGCTTGTTGCCCCTGTGTTGCAGAAATGCAGTTGCCATAGGTGAGGTGTAATTAGCTTAGGGTAATATTGTTTTTGAATTAGCATTCCTAACATATACAGCAGCTCTGCTGTTTGGTTTTGTTTCCACAAAGAAGACACTGCATTAATAAATGCTTTTACATACACTAATACACATGCTTTGTTTTTTTTAACCAAGCATGCACTAGAACTCATAGCATTAATTGCAGGACAGATGTAGTTATCATATGCATAAGCAATAAGAGTAATTTTGAACATGACAGTATTATCTGTTGTACTCCAGTGCAGAGAAACTATATATTTTCTCCAGTGACAGAAGCAATAGTAGAAGTTAAAACATCATTTCTGAGGTTCTATAAACCAAACTGACTGATGTGCTGTCTGCTGAAATATACATTGCCTCAAAATTGATGTTGCTGGTTTTTTTTTGTATATCTAAACTTTTAGTGATCTGTCTTCCTCAAAGACAGAGAAGAGGTTGGGGGGGAAGAGATTCTCAGCGTCTGCCTATAATGAAGGATTCTTTTTATTCTGTATTTCAAATATTTCTTTATCAAAACCATGCCATTCTCTGAATTGCTTCTCAAGGAGGAAAAATAGTTTTCAGCTTTGAAGGCAAGAACTAAACAGCTTGCCCTAGAGGGCTTTAAAACTAATAGCAAGGGTGAACATGCTTGTAATTATTCATTCTGGTGTTTTAGGTTTGGAAAATGCAACACAATCTGAATCATCCTTCTAAATTGCTGCATGGTAAGAGATTTTCTTGTCATGATACGGTTAGGACATAACAAATCTAGTGGAGAAGATGACCTGGGATGGTTTAAAACTTTCTTGCAATATAGTTGAAGTTAGTTTATTCTTTTCCAGGCCATTCTGTGTGGAGGACAGAAGGATGCGTCATATTTCTCATTAAGTGAAATAAATTTGCCTTTCTTGTCTCTACCTTTTATATATTCAAGCTATGAAGCCACGGCTTCTTGATTACTCTAATGCAGGATAAACTATGATTGCAGTTTAAGAGGGTGTTCCCCTGCTCTTCCCCTTCCCCAGTTTTTGCCTGTTCAGTACAAAGTCATTTATTTACCTGTTTAGCATCCAGTGATAGTGAAAGGGGTCAGTTAAGTGCTGCTCATCGCGTGCGGGGGAGGAGGAGTGGGTTGGAGGGGTGAGGACAGGGGATGCTTTTCCAACTTTGATTAATCTGGATTTTTCTGACCGTGTTCAGAGGAAGGTCTATGCTAATCTTGTTTATTTTGCCTGAATTGGTTTTCATTCTGTTTAAAGGGAACAGCCGAGAGCTGCTCTGAAAGTCAGTAACCTCTGCAGCTGAACTGGTGATGAACATTTGGGATAAACCTTTTCCACGAGAACGACTCTTTACAATGTGGGTGTTTATCTGTACCTTTAATTCCTTCTCTCTGCAGGGCTGAGCTAAAAATCTAATAAAATAGGTGCCTGCATACAACAGCCTTAGATATCACTTGGTGTTCAAAGCTTTGCATATTAATTTCTTACTTTTACTTATCCTTTTGTATTTGGCAGATGCTGTATTTTAGAATATTGGAATACAGAGCACAGGGAGGTGCTACTATGACATGTCTCAGGAAAATATAGTAGCTCTTGAACGTACTGTCAATTGAAGGATTAGCAAAGTTCTTTTTTCATAGTTGCAAGAAAATATTGGCAAGACACTGCTCTTTATTTTATTTTTTTTTCCCCATGGGTTGAATGACTGATTTCTTCAGGAGTTAATAGCTGCATCTTCCTTCTCTTCCCATTTCTTGATCAAGGGTTTGCAGTAAGATGAAGCAGAGAAGAGCTGGTGGCAGAGGTGTTGTTTTGCGGAACTGCCAGTGAGGTGCCCTTAATTGTTAATTAGGTATCGATTAAGAACGCATGGCATTGTCTTAACAGGGAAGATGAATTCAAATTAATGGTGAGCATCCCTGTCAGCCCTGTGCCGCTGTGGTGCAGAGCAAACCTGTTCCTGTTTTTAGAGATTGGGAACAATGTCCTTGCACAGTAGTAAACAAAGTATGTTCCTTTGTGGTGCATGGGCTGTGTGGGAGTACAGTGTGTAAGTCTTAAACTGTGAATTCCTGATCCTGTTTGAAAGCAGAGCAGTAGCCCAATCTGTTACGAAAATTCTTATTTGGAAAAATGTCAATTCAAGATTTAAGTTTGCAGGAAACATAAACCACGCTTAAGGCAGGTAAACAATGTGCTAAAAAGATTTTTTTTAGAGTGGTGGAGTCACCATTGCTGGGGGTGTTCAGGGAGCAGGATGTGGTTAGTGGGCATGGCAGGGATGGGTTGACGTTTGGGCTGGGTGATTGTAGAGGTCTTCTACAGCCTTCATGATTCTGTTGGTCTTCGCCATCCTCTTTGTTGCTAGTGTTTTCTTCATTATTTTCTTGAGAAAATATTGTAAGATGTCAAGAGCACAGCACTTGGAAATTAAAACTTGGGTAAATGATTGTCTAGTACAGAAGAAACTGATGTTAAAAAATGATAGGAGCAAGTACTTTTTAGTGAAGTAGACTTCTGTGCAGATCGTAGCAGCTGAAGTTGGTTATTTTAGCCTTTTGGAGAGCTGGTCATAGTTTGTGTGAAAAGTTAGAGATGTTCTTGAATTACAATAAATATCAGCTGCATGTTCTGAAATTAGCAACGTTACTTCTTCTGGCTGTTTTGCTTTTCTTAGGGTTCAGTGCCTTGTGCAGTGTAGTGTGTGCTGGAGGACCTTTGGGACCTTTGGAACAAAGACATCCTAGATTCGATGTTGTCTCATGACTAAGGGAGAAAAAATATTTCACTTTGCATATATAATAAGGAAGATTCTCCATGTGTGTAAATTGTTACAGCTCCATTTACTTTAGTAGATCACAGTATGTAACGCACAACTTGGAGGTCTGGTTCAGAATAATGTTTGTACAATATCTTATGCCACTAATATTTATCTCTTTCTTGCAGCCTAGCTAAACAACTAGCAGATATCTATGTAAAAACGAAATAAATTTAAAAGTGTATTAAAAATATACATCCCACCAGAACGATAATATTTGAACAGTTTGTGGGAGAAGGAATAACCACTCTAAGTATTGTATTTGGGCACCTGCATTGTATGGGCTGTGAAAATAAGGAAAGTTTTCACCTGAATCATGTATTGGCTTTAAAACTGCAAAGCCTGGTTTGGGAAATTATGTGATCTCAGCTTCCTGCTGTGTTCACTCACACCTGTAGGGGAGAATATTGAGTGTCAGTACACTTGAATACATCAGCGTAGTTTCTGGCAGATGGCAGAAGCTGGTAAAAACCTAGTATTGTTTCTTATAGATCAGTAAGAAATGATCTGCTGTCATTCTCATCTGCCCCACCTCTCAACTTCTGGAGTAAAAAGTAAAGAATGAATTAAGTAAATATGTCAACAGAGCTGCATTTCTGACCTTGTAAATGCTCTGAACATCTCAGATTCCTCTCTGTGTATCAGTTTGAATATTAGTACCTCCTGGTAGATCCAATGGAGTGCAACTGACTAGAACATGAGGATTGGGATTCATAGTGATACTGCCGAAAGACCATGAGATCAGAATGCAGGAAGTGTTGGGGTGTTTCAGCAAGGAGAGCTTATGTACGTGGGGACTAAGGAGGTGAGAAGAAAAATGATCTGAATTTTATCAGTGGTTATAGGATTTGCTGCAGTAGTTGTTGCACATGAATGCATGCATTCATAGCTGGTTTTTAATGTACATAAGCAGTGAACATACTTTTTTCGTTTTACATTATGCTTCCTCCTCCTCCTCTCAGCAGCAGTGAAAACCGTTCTTGCAGTCGCTGGTAATGGCCATGCATGGAGGCAGCAGTGCAGAAGCCAGGCTTTCAGTAATGAATACACGCTTATCCGGCAGTGTGTGTTTTCCAAAGTACTTAAGTTCAAAAGGAGTAAGTTATTTTTGGAGTTTTCAGTGTTGTTTCATGGTTAATTCCTTTTCTGTAACAACAAGAATTCATCTGTAGTTCTTGCTCCGCATGGAGCTGGATGAGGGGGATTGTAAAATTATCTCCATTAAGAAAAGTTGTGTTGTAGAGGAAGATCCGCTGTGTAACATATTCTGCAGCGTTGTTTGCAGTGCTTGGAAAATGCATGAATCTGAGTATGTGCTGCCTCCATCAAGAAGCTGAAACTTGTGTTGCTTTTTTGCAGTATGGTTTAAATTTGTACGTCAGCTGAGTTTAATCTTGAGCGTAATACCCCTTCTATAAATCTTCTGTGCATATTGTTGGAAGAACATTGTCAAATTGCAAGAGTAAGATTTGTAAATGAACTTCCTGTACATTGAATGGCCAGCAACTTGGCTTTTTTTTCCAGTGACTTATGCACAGTATTCACACTGAGCCGTGTAGACAAGCTGATTAATTCCTTCAGAGGCTTTTTGCTCTGCTGTGTTTGTTTTGTAATCATCATTTCTTTTCAAAATGGTCCAAAAAATGTGTGAGTACTATTCCCATTTTACAGGTAATGAGCTGAAGCAAAGCAAACCTAATGACAGTTTAAAGTAGCTCTGGTTGCCTATAAACAGAGACTCCTAGGATCTGAATTATGTTTTTTCCACCACCACGTGGTACATCATATGATCAGGGAATGGCTCCCATTGCAGCCGGTCAGCATTCAGAAATGTCCTACAAGGATCTCCACTCATAAGCTCTGGAATTATGGAACAAGTCTGATTCTAAAGATTTTCCATCTGTGAGGAAAGCAAGCAGAGGTGGGGGTGAAATCGATTTCCACTATGCAGCATTCAGATGTCTTTACATAGACTTCCCTTTTTTCTTGCTATTCTCTTCTCACTGCCGCCCATCACATTTCAAATGTGCTTGCAGACTTCACCAATGACATGGGAGGAATCAGCCTTTTTCTCCAAACAGATTAAGCCCTTTGTGTAACCTTCCTGAGCAAAAGGGAAAGAGTAATATGGAATTACATCATCCAGGGCCATGTTATGCTACGTACTGTTTTCCCAGATACTTGTTCTGCTGGCACCATACATGGTGCTTCCCAGGTTCTTTACATTCCCTCCCCCTTGTGTAGTCTTATCTTGCCAGATGTGCTCTAATTCTCTTCCCTGCTTATCTGCTATTCTCCTCCATCTAGACAGACTACTGGCATGAATGTTTCAAGTCTGGCAAAGACATTATCAACTGAAAACAGAGCTGCTGTGCTATGCTTTACCTTGTTGGGGCTGCAAAGCCAGGAGGATTTCTGTAGCATAGCTATAGCTTACCGAACTGCTGCTGTGCAATACCCAAGCTTTTTTTTTTGTGAGAGAGGCTTTGTTTGGCTTCATGTGTAATGATTTGTTGACTTAAAGTATAAAGCAAATAATCAGGCCGAGAACCCTTCCTAAATGGGACCAGAGTAACCTTGTGTAACCTCTTACTACTTTCTGTGATAAAACCTCTTTTAAAAAGACCAAAAAAAAAAAAAAAAAAAAAAAAAAAAAGACAAGGTTGGTCTGTGAGCTCATAGCTCAGTCTGGTGGTTGGCCCTGGAACAAGAGCATTTAACCACTTAAACAAAGCTGCTCTTAGCTTAGAGCGTAGAAGACAAGTTTGTTTTGTTTCAAGGTATGAAAAATCCAGTGTTCTCTGCTGAGCAAGTTATGAGTTACACGTGAGAGTCTCATGCATACAGCATGCCAATAGGTTGACTCTGTGTATAAAATAAGACAGTTTAAGCTTTCACTATATTTATATCCCTCTATTTTCTTGAGTGCATAAGAATAGCCAAGCATCCTATCTTTTATTATTTAATAGCACCTATGCAGAGGTTTTACTGTGTCATTTATATCAAAACTTGTGACTGCAGAAACAAAGGCCATGTATATCTGCCCACTGTATAGCACACACCTAAGTACTGTAGCCTTATTTGGTGACACAGGGCAGAATTTTTATTTTATATAAATGTCCTTTGGCAATTACTGCTGACAGCGGTAACAACAGAAAATAATGTTACTGTAGTGGAGGTTAATATTTCAAATGTATCGACTGCATTGTGGCACTAGTGACTTTCTGCAGCTGTCCGCAGAGACCCCAAAGGCATACTTACGGTGCATTAAGCAAGAATTGTTTTGGGCTTATTTTAAAGCTCTCAGGAAAGATAGAGCACAATAGAAGAGAAACTTGTCCATGATCTGTGGTTTCATTTGCAGTATATGCAAAAGACAGTCTGTAGCTTGTGTTTCCCTTTCCTGGAGCAGGCTGCCTTTCACTATGCATTTGCAAAATATGCAAGTACAGCTGAGTGTCTGTAGTCTTAGCGTTTAGTTTGCAGACATTTCTGTTTGTATGTGTAAACTGGGAGCTGCATTCTGTAACTCAGAGATTTGAGTGCTCCATTTTAAAGACATGCAGTTATGGTGGTATGACCGATGTCTCTTAAAGGTAACAGAAAGAAGGGAGGTGACTTGAAATGTTGAGTTGTTGAAATGAGTTATTGGAAGGGTAGAAATGTTGAAGAATGCTAATAGGATAACTTTCCCTCCCCCACGTGAATGATGTATTCTGTAATAAAAGACCACATGTATGTTGGGAAGGATGAGTAATTGAACAAACTGCCACATCTCCTCTCCCACTCATCAACTTGTGGAACCACAGTTGGAGACATTGCAGTGATCTCAGCTGTGGGACAGTAGATGTGAAGCTCAGAGCTAATCTGGGACACTCACAGTTAAAAATGTTTGCTGCTTGTTTCAGAGGCATCGCTGTGAACTCTCACACTAGGATTCCAGTAGACATCATAAAAAGTTACTGTTTGTGAATAGGCAAACACAAGAGGCTCAGTAAATAAAGCTGCATTTGAGTCTTGCAAGTAGTTCTAGAGAGATTCAGCCTTTGATTTATGCAGCTGATATTGTCAGGTGTATTCTTCTCAAGTGTAGCTTCCATCGTAGGTCATACTAAAAAAAACTGCAGTTATTCAGTATAAGAGTTTAAATAGCTCAATCTGCAAGGAAGTTTTGAGGTTTAGAATGACAGTCTGGATGGAGTAGGTAATTTCTAAAAGTAACTCTTCCTGGGTATGATGTATTTTAAAGGGTGTTTGGTAATGAATACTATGGTTAAATTAAGACTTGCATGGTAATCTTATTTTATAAACTCATTTCTATTCTGCAGACTTTTTCTCATCTTAGGAGATGATCTTGTATGACTTCAGATCTTGAATGAGACTGCAAAATCTTTCCTCTCATCTGTCCAAGCTTCTTATCGACATTCAGCTCAAACAGTATTTTCTGAGTGTTTTTAATATTCCTCAGAGTCACAAGCCAAACCACATCACTGATCTCTTTGGACATTCTGTTCTCCTGAGCTTCACCCCCTTTCATTCTTGTGACCTCCTTCCTTGTCCCTGCTTTTGCTGATGTTTCCCAGGAAGGCCTCTCAGCTTTGGATATGTTTCTTCTGAACTGGGAACTGGTTTTGCCTTTCAGCAAAAGAAAATTTGTAATTCCTGATAATAGAGGTTGCACTCATTTAGAATTAATGGCATCACCATTTAGTAAGGAAAAAATACTCCTTTTGTGTGTCTCAAATGAGCACATCGTTCCTACATTTGGGGCAGTGCTTTCAATGTACCTATGTGTTCACATGTTGAAAAACCAACATAAATATACCTATTAAATCTAATGAAATTTCATAAGCAAAAGTTTGATTAATACTAATGTTTTATAATTTCTGCTCTTCTGAGAATCACTTTAAAACAGGATATTGATTCTGTTTACAAAAAAAAAAAAAAAGAAGAAGAACCAGTTATTAATATAATATTGGAATTGTGCCCAAATGGAAATATCCCTTGCAGCTATCTGTCTTATATTGGAGCTAAATGCCAAGGTTCACTCACCATCCAAAAATAGTCCTTTATTGTAAAGAACTTCCAGAACTTCTTCCCATTTTTTTTTTTTTAACTTTCTATATATCCTTGGTAGATTTCCCATAGAGATTACACGATTGATCTGCTGAGGGTCTTGGCCAGTGCAAATTAAAATGTCGAGGTTCTCAGCAGGAGATCCCAAGTGCTAATCCTGACCTCTGGAAAGCTGCCTAAGCTTTGTAGTTGGTCTGAGACCACTTAGAGGTCTGCCTCTAAGAGAGAGATCTGTGGACAGCATTCATGCAGAGTGTATTATTTATTTGCAAATATAATTGTCCAGTGACTAATTTCTTAGTCACTTAATTCTGCATTTACATAAATTTCTATTTCCACACTTTGAGTGGCTAGTCTATGTGGTGTTTTATTTTTCAGAGGAACCTTAGTACTCAGAGAAGGACAATCATACAAGAGTAGAGCGGTATGCACGTGGGGAGCAAACAAATATCTCCTTTCACCTTTTGCATCCGAGCTTTTAAAACATCTGTTTTTATTGTCTCTCTTCTGCCCTGATCAGTTGAGCATGGCTCTGGAACTTAGCACAAGAATTTGGATGGAATGGGAAACTCATGGTGGGGTACGGTGCATAGTTGATACAATTTGGCTTAGATGTTTTCCGTGACAATACCTAAATATCTTTGCAGTTTCCGACTAAAACCAGCTCATATGTCACACACACATTTTGCTGGAGGAGAGGACTGAGCCTGGATTGCAGCCTTCCACCATCACAGATCATTTGAATTCCGTCATTCCTTGGGGTTTTAGAATTACTTCCAGTATTTTCGAAAGAGGTGGTTGGCTAAAGGTGAGGAGCCATCCTTTCTCTGAGATGAAATCTCTTTGGCTTGAGGTCCTTAATTCATTTGTCTTCCTGCTGGTCATAGAACAGTAACTTTATATTTTTAGAATCGAATGTTCATAACTGAGCTGAAAAATCAATCACGTGGTACCACTTAACTGCTCGTTTACTTGTTTAAGTCATTGTGCACTTTGTGAACACTCAATTTTCAGTACCCTTACATGGCTGT
Organism: Gallus gallus; assembly: GCF_016699485.2. Taxonomy (NCBI): domain Eukaryota; kingdom Metazoa; phylum Chordata; class Aves; order Galliformes; family Phasianidae; genus Gallus; species Gallus gallus. The sequence goes on along the minus strand of NC_052542.1, from coordinate 14,978,850 downwards.
GGTTATTTTAACCATTGTTGTTTTCTGACTTTGGAGTACTTTGCAAACTAATCAGTGCTTTACTCTCTCCCTCACGTTTAGGCTGGGTCCTACTTCACCTGTAATACCTTTCGCTACGCAGGCTGGCAAGGGATCCACAGACACAGTGAGTAATTCCACAGTGCAATTTTGAAATAAACATCATATTTCCCCTAATTATCTGTATAAAAAACACGCTCAGTTGTCCTCATTGTGTAATAAATCCCCATTTTTTATGTCATCATTTTTATGCTTTGCACCGTTAGTTTCTAACCGCTTTGTTGGTGAAGTTGTTTAACAGTTCTCTCGTAGTTACAATGATTTGCACTGTTAACCCAAGGTTCTTTCTTTTTATCTGTTGTCTCCTTGTCTCTTAATCCTCAGCCTCAAAACCTATTTTTAAATCTGATACAAACATATTTTGTCTCCTTCTGCTTTGTATTGATCTCAAAGACCTCCCTCTACTGTGATGATTGAAATAAATGAGTCTGCGTGAATGCTAGGTGTACTCTGATAAGCAAAACTGGTGTACCTCCTGTCTCTGGGCTTGATGTTATTTTCACTCAAGTTGGTAGAAAAGAAATAAAAAAAAATCATTGATTTTAGTACAGCAAGGTCAATATTACATTTCCATGTATCTGTATATACAGCTGTGCATTTCTGATAGTCAATTTTCCTTTTTATGCAACAGGACCTACATTTTTGTCTGTGTTACCACAGCGTCTTGCACAACTGAGCCAAGTCTTAGTCTGGGATCAAGCCTGTAGCACTGCATGGTGTTGTTGTGACCGAAGTGCAGGACCTGACACTTGGTGTTGTTGAACATCATCCCTTTGGCCTCAGCCCATTGATCCAACCTGTTCAGGTCTTTCTGTAGGGCCTTCCTACCCTCAGGCAGATCAGCACTTCCCCAAAACTTGATGTCATCTGCAAACTTACTGAGGATGCACTTAATTCCCTCATCCAAATTGTTTATAAAGATTTTAAACAGGATGGGCCCCAATTCCAACCCCTGGAGAGCAGAGGGATATCTGCAGCAGTGGATATATAATGCCATAGGAAATAAAGGGAGACATGATTCTCCTAAAAACATAACATAAAACTATGCAGAAAATGAACTTGTAACTGACTCTCAAATCAAAGCTTTCCTCTGTAAAACCTGAAGAACTGAATCTGTGGGCTAAATGTACATGGGGGATCTTGATCTTACATTGGCCAGCACTGCAGTGCCTGAATCTTAAGGACCCCCAGCAAGGCAAAAAGTAACTGTTCAACATACCAGTGAGAGTTGAGGCTGTGACTGTGAGTGGGGCACTTGCCTGGGAGGGTGGGAATGAGCTTCATGCTGTGCTGTGGCAGTGCTGCTGGGAGTACTGGTACATCTGGAAAGCAACCTGCAGTGTGTGTTGTGCATAGGGAGGGCTGGACAGTATGGTGTCTGGCTGCAGATGGATTTGGGCAAAGCAAGGTGCAGAGCTGAGCAGCAGCAGATGCAATCTAATCTTTATTTCTTGGCTGGTGCTGCTGCTCAGCGGTCTCCTTGATGACTCAGTTACATGGTGAAATCAGCTTTCTGAATCCAAAAGAAAAAGTGGCTTTTATGGCAAGGGAAGGTTCTTTCTGGTAATCTGTTCACAAAGTGGAACATTAACCTGCTGCAAATCACGCTCCTATAATATAAATGTCATCTTCCTTAATGTTCAAAGTGCAGATTTTACACAGTAAAAACTGGGAATTCTTGCCGAATAGAAATATTCTCATTTCAGAGCATTAATTGAGTTATAGAGTGAGCACCTCACGGCAAGCATGAGGGCTTGGCGTTATGTTCTTTGTTGGCTGTAATTCCTTTTATATCTGTTGAAGATGACCTATTTTTCTAATGTTTCGGGTAAGATTTGAATCCCTAAAAAATGCACCATTCTTCTTATCAAATGAAAGAGACCTTCCTTCTATTTTAAGAATATCATTATTTCTATGCATATAGCCTATGGGCTGCTGCTTTCATTAGAAACTGAGAACAGTCGGTGATGTAGTGTGTTTATAGATCATATGCAGGTAATGCACAGGCAAAACAAATCTAAGCCTCCACAAATCCCATCTCTCTGTTTCGGTGTGTGCTTTGAGAACTTATTCTCAAGAAAGAATATTTCTGAACATGCAGAGGTTGGGGATGCGGGGAAGATGACTGTCTGAAAGCCATGTTGTGTCACTGCCAGCGTGTTCCACGTGTGCCTCGGTGGTGTGCTGTTGGTGGTGTGCTGTTATCAGCTGGTGCTCACTAAAGCTGGCAGTTCTGTGTGAACAGAGTTTGCCTGAGCACTGTGTGAGCTATCTGCTGTCATAGTAGTTCTGTGAACGTTACTTAATATTTCATTTAAGAGCAGTACCTTTTCTGGAAGCTGGGCTCACACTCACTGCACCCTGTTGTTAATTAGTCTTAAAGACACAAACAGCTCTTACTGTGGAATATGAAGGTTGTGTGAGCAGCTCTGGCACGTGTTACGGTGTCAGGTATTTATTGCATTTCTACCACAGGTGGCAAACTCCTGTCAGCAGAAAGAGGAGCTGACAGAACATCAGAATTTCTCTCTCCTTCTTATTGCTGGTTGTTATCTTCTGAAGATAATAATATAAGTACATTATCAACATTTTTCACTCTGGTACATGTTATTTAATTTCTGCTATGGTTGCAGTTTTGTGGGACAGCATTTCAACTCCATTCTTATGCTGTTCTTTTTCTTCTCTGACCTTTTTATCTTCATTGATGTAGTTTTCAGTTACAAGTATTAGCCATTTCTTGGGGTTTCTTTTGCTTACTGCACATTTTGCTTACACCAAAGTTCTACCTCCCAAACCATATCTAGCCATGGCAAAGCATTTTGGTGCCTCTGCTGCCCCATCCACTCTGGAACGGAACGCCATACCCTCTGCAGTGTGCTGCTGGGAGCACGTTTCTGCTGTGTCACCCCTTGCCAGTTCAGCATGTGGCCTTCCTGACGAGCTCTTCCTTGTTGGTTTTAGATTGTGACTACACAGAAGAGCTGCTGGCCCCACTGCTCCTGCATATTTATTTGTTCTTGTGTTAAGAATAGGAATATATATATATTCCCATTTATGATGCAATTTCCATCCCTTTACAGTGGAACTTATTGGTGTTCATGGCTGCCCTGTTTGAGTGTCCTGAATATTTCTTTTTTCTATTTTTCTTTTCTCAACTGTAGCCCTTGTTAGGGAGGTGGAAAGCCTGCTTAGAAATCAGAGCCCCTCCTCACAGCCTGCCTGGACACTGGCTGCTGTGCAGTGGACATTGGAATCCTTTCTGTTTTTAAATGGATTTGCATAATGCATGAAAACAAAATGCACTTTATTGCAGAATGTTTTTGCACTTTTTTTTTGGTAATTACATATAATTATAGTGGTATTTAAATACAACCTGACTTAAGTTTTTATTAGTACTTTACTGCTTAATTAACAACTGTTGCTGAAAACGGTCTCTGCACTGAGATTAATTTCCACTTAAAGCATCCATCCTGATGAAATGTATCTCCCCATTTGAAGGAATAAATGACATTCTGCGGAGTGTTTTTTCTTGGTTGCTTCTCAAAAGTGAGCTGCTTATTTAGTGCTGAGTATCTGAAATTATTTTAAAGCAGTCTGTGTTTATGCTTTCTGCATAAAAATTGCAGAGACACATAAATGAAATTCTCACCAATAATTCACATTCTTATCTGGGTGAAGAGCCTGTAAAGAACAAGTTTCCAAGTTGTAAAGTGTTTGAATTCCTCTGCTGCTAAATCAGCAATTGTGGTGCCACTTCTTGAGCCGTTTCATTCTGTCTCTTTCTGTTCTGATTTATTCAATGTGTTGCAAGCAGTAAACTGGTATAACCTATAGGTGTTGTAATTTTCCAAACTGAGGTATGCATGCAAAGAAGTTGTTTGGGGGTAGGCGTGCAAGAATGGGCAAATAATTTTCCATTTGTAATTGGTAGGTTTTTTTTCTTAAGGTTTTTTTTGTTTGTTTGTTTTTTGATGGAGGAGTGCTGGTATGTGAAAGAGTGCTCTGGAGGTTCTGTAGCTGCAGGATTTCTTGGAATTTGTGCTGGGGTGATGCTGGGAGATTACTCAGGGCTTTCTGCACACAGGAAAGATGTGTCATGATTTCCTTCCATAAACTGCGAGCATAATTCTGCAAGCTGACAATCTTTTACATTCCTCTTCCCTTATGAATTTCTGATGGAGGAGTTTACCAGAATCCACTGAAGTTTTGCTTCCAGAACTGAAGTTCTGAGGGACTCAGTTCTGTTTTCACACTTGTATAAGCTAAACATGAGCCATGAAAGAATCATCCATGGCAAATGATATTGGTTTCCCTTCAAACTTATTCTTTAGTTTTCTTTATTTCCAGTCCATAAGGTGATGGTGGAGGGGAATGCAGTGTTTGAAGAGAACCTTCTTGCTGCTGTGCTCCTCTGTGGGAGACTGCTGCCTTTCAGGTGTCCTAGATTTTTGTCACCTGGTTGAACTGGTATTCAATTCCACTGTCTCTTTGGAGCAGATTCAGCTGTCTCCTCTGCAGCCTCTGCTGCAGTTGGTAGTGTCTGGAGGAAGGAGGTGTGGGGCAGAAGTCCTTCCAGCTGGGCTTGGCTGCTGCTGCCATCGCTGGTAGCTTTCTCAAAATGTTGGGCTTAGGCTTTACAAGGGCTGAGGATTGGGAGAAAAATTCTCTCTGGGGAAACTAACTGTGAGTACTTCCATGCTGTCATATGTGAGCTGCCTGTACTAAAAGTTCTGCTCTTAGTTTCGCAGTTCAGGCTTAGTCCGGGCCAGGAGATCCACTAAATCATCTACTAAATGGATGTCACTGGCTGTGAGTTGAATTCCCGTACAAGATGGCTCAGGCCATGGAGTTCAGCAATGCAATGTGTGAAGAAGTCCCTCATTTGTGTAATATGGAGCAGCACGAGGAATGGCACAGCTAGCTGTTCTCAGCCTCTAACTGGAAGCCATCTCCATTCATTAATGGGCTAGCTGGAAGTTCACAGCCAGCCTATAATTACCCTCAGCTAACACTGTGAAGGTAATAACTAGAGGCTTTTTTCTCCCCTTCCATTCCCCTCCTCCCCAGGTGTCCACTGTGGTTATTTACACCTGTGGAAAGTGAGTAAGAAAGTAGGTATAAAATGCTGCCATTCTGGTTTGGCAGTGTTTTACAGCATTGTAAGTGAGTGTTCAGATTTGCAGGTGGAGGACTGGGTCCTCTTTCAAGTCTTTTTCATGTTTTTAATCCTCAATCTTTGTATCCTTTTTTTTATTTTCCTGAATGGTATATCTGGGGTGATGTTGCAAAGTGATGCTTCAGTGGGGAATTTCTTAAGAAGGATTAATTTAAAAATGATTTAGGAGATCTTATGATTTCATCAAACACTTCACAGGAATACTGTGAAGCAAAGCAGCGAGCACAGATTCTCCTTTGGGAATATGACAGATCAGCTGAACCGTGTTTTCATTAGGAAAATGTACTCCTTTTTATGTCTGTGCAAGTATTTGGTACTCTAGGTTATAATGCCCTCATGAAAATCTTCTGAACTCAGCCTTGCAGGGCTGCCAGTGGCAGTTCTATCAGAGGAAGGGCTGTAGGGTTGGACTGATACACGTTCATGAACCTTTTTTCCATCACTTTGCTGATTGCTATTTTCTTAAGCATTTCTCCTAAATTAAAATTGCTTCTGTAAGTTGGAAGAAGAATGAGATGTTTGCCTGCTCTAGTGGGGAAAAAAAATAATCTTTTTCTTTTAATGGGGTGTTTTCATGCTGGTCGTAAAAGTGTTCTCTGGAGTGAAGGTTAAATACATTCTCGACACTTGATTCCCTCCCCTGGCTGCTGACTCATCATTTCATTGGCACACAGCCACCCTGCAGTTGTGCAGTGTGCTTACCACGTGCTTGAATCACGAATGGAGTGCTGTTGCATTTTCTCATACCTAACTGGAATGGCTGGGATAGCTCTAGCCTTTCAAATCAGCCATAGTGCAGCCTATTTCTTTCACCTTTTGTTTAGTCCTTCAGTAGGCTGTACCAGAAATGGTTTTACTGAAGATCCATTACGTAGGGAGAACCTGTGCCTTTGTATTCCATCTGGTCTCAGCCATGGGTGGAAGATGAATCCTTTTAGGTCTGCTGTGTGTTGAGGTATTTCTTTCCAATAGGCATCACATTAGCATCCAGGAAGATATGTCTGTCTTTTTATCCTGGTACATGTAAATACGTGAGAAGTCCTGTTCTTCTGGTGTGATTAAGTGAGGCACAGCATGGTGCTGGAGGTGGTACATGTATTACGATCACCTTGTCCATCGCTGCTTTCAGATGAGCCTGGCCACTGGCATAAGAAACTTGCAGGTTGCTCTACAGTTAATAAATTACATGTCATTCCAGAAGCAGCCCTGTGCCAAGGAGTGATGAAAGGTCATTATAGTAGGAAATCCCGCAGTGGGCCAGACCACCGATATTATTAAGGCTTGCTTTAAGGAATTAAGGCAGGATTAGGGTGCAGCAGTTGAGTGCCGGCCCACACTGCAAGCAGTGGGCACGCCGCTGCCTATCAGCACAGCTCATTTGACCTCTACCCTTGGAACAGCAGGGAATCCCTTGGCAGCTCTGCTGGCAGGAGGTTTGAGTTGTTGCTCATTATGAGCCTAATGGGCAAAAAGTGGACTTGGAGGGAATTGCTTGCCAGAGTCTGAGTCCCTGATAAACAACTTGCTACAGCTGCATACAAAATAAACAAATGAGAGGCTAAGATAATGCAGATCTTGAATAATTAGGCATGGGAAGAGTTTTGTGTGAATGCCTTTATCCATTTAATGAACCTCTTGTACAAAGTGCGTACCCTGGAGCCCTGCAGGCAGCATAGGTAATCACCAACCACAAGGCTGACAGGCCAGCAGCGTGAAATCGCTGATTTTTTGGGGGAGCATTAGAAATTGTAGCACTTATTTACAGACACGTCAGAAACACATTTCTGGATGACTGTGAATAACTTACTTCTAGATGATAGTAATTAACTTAATCCTCACAAGTCAAGATTGCAGCTTAGTGTTTAAATCATTTTCCATTATGCAAACTCCACTGTTAGATGCAGCAGTTCAAAAGTCTGTTTGAGACATGACTCCTAATTGCAAAGAGCATTTTCATTTTTATAGCTGTGCACAGACGTATCTCCATGACCAATGAAATAAGTTCCACAGACATTACGTAGTCGTCTGGAACCCAAATTGATAAATGGGACTGGAGAGCTGAAGAAGGTTAAGACGGAGTACTGTGTCTGTCAGTTCACACCTCAGGTGGTGTGACCTGTCCTTGTAGATGAAGGCTGTGCCCATGACATGAAAATTTTCTCGAGGACAGGTGGAATTGTAATCGCTGGGATTGTTCCTGACTCACGAAGTAGCGCTATTATTTTTGCACCAAATTTTGGTAAGGATGGCAGTCAGTAAATGTTGTCATGTTAAAAACTGTTGTAGATCTTAAGAAAATTAACCCTCTCGCCACCCCCGCCCCAAAATTAGGGCCACTTTCCAATAACACATGGCTGGAGATGATGTGTGTGTTTAGACGTTCCCGTGTAACCAGTTAGAAGCAGAAGCCACGTTCTTATGCTGGGACAGACTTTGCACAAAGCCTTCATTCCTTCTTCTGCATTTCTGGTCTTTGCTTCATGCTCTGTGTTAATTCAGTTATTCCCTACTAAGTGATAAACTTTTTCTTCTTTCTGAAATGAAAATTCTCTTCTTTCTGCCGTGGTACTTTTTGACAGTTTCAGGTGAAAATTACCATGTCAGGCCAGATGGGCTTAGTAATTGGTATCCAGCACAGCTCTGAAGGGTCCCAATTTTATTTTACATCTGTAATGAGCAAATTCTGTAAAACTAAGGGAAGAGTATAAATTGAAGCCAAGTGTTATAGCACGACTTAACTGGTTTGAATTCTGGAGTATGTTGCTCTGGTTTCAAGAAACCTGAAATGCTCTCCAAGCTATGAGAGTGCATTGTTCTAAGGGTAAGTCAGATGTAAGTTGTAAGCAGATGTGTTAGATTTTATTAATTTTTATGATGTTCTGAGGTGTTTTCATGAAAAATAAGGCACCAAGGTAGGTGAATTTCACATCCTTCTCTTCCAACCAAACTGCCTCCTTGTTCAACCTCCAAGTCCCAGCTTACTCTGAATGCCTCCCATGGTAAAATGGCATTCTGGTTTTCATATCACCTTTCACTTGCTGTTTGTTTCAGAGCCTCTCCTTGTTCTTTCCATATGCACTGCTGTACCTGTCTGTTACCAGAGCCCAGAAAGAGAAGTGCTGTGTTTTAGATCATGTAATGTTTTTAGCTGTTTGAATACTTTCTAGATCTTGAAGTAGATTGATATCTGCCCATTCCTTTATGTGCAATTCATAAACTGTTTGCTTAACTTTACAAACCTTTGTATATACTTTCTTATTGGGATCCTCTTTTGTGTAGTTTGTTGGCACATAAATTTACAACCACAAGCATCAACACTTTCCTTGCTAAAACAAAACCTGAGCTCATAATATTTGCTAGCTTAACATTGTGTAGATTGTTTTAATTTTAAAGAATTTACTTCCCTTTAAAAATGATTTGTTTAAAAAGAAAATGTTGGCCATCTACGTTAAAAACAAAGCCCTATCAATAACATGTTTAGACAAGGAAGGTGTCATACTCTGCTTGTTATGTGATTACAGTCCAGCGTAAACTCAAATAAATTCCTGACAAGAGTCATTGTCATAATTAATTGGATTTGTTGATGGTGAAGTGAGACTGAATTGCTCAAGCCTCTGCTCCAAGTGGCTGACCACAGCTATTGCTCCCACTGTCTGCTGTGTTAGAGCTAACCAATGTAATTGCTAGAACATTACTGTTGTCCTTTTAATGAAGTGTATGTCATGGTTTGAAGTCTTGCTGTGTAGGTGGTTTGGGTAACACTGGCTCCCTGTAAAAATACCCTTCCTTGTCTGCCCCAGGAACGTTTCTTAGTTACTCTTCTAGTCCTGGGAGATGGATGTTGGGATCAGTGCTCAGGGCTGTGTACAGGCGAACCATGGGGTTCTGAGCTGGATCCAGGCCTCCGTGGCAGAAAGCACTTCAAAATCAAATCCTCTTCTCTGGGCCAAAACACTCTATGCAGCAGCTGGTTCAGAGCAGAGATGCTTTAGGAGATGTGTACATGTCATATAGTGGAATTGATAATAGTGTAGGTGCCCTAGAAATGTATTTCTAGGACAGTCCTTGGTGGTTTTCTTGGGTTTCATCATGAAATGATAAATTGGATTCGTGGTGATGAATGATTGCAGAGATTGCTTATTGCAGCAGCTTCCACTCCCTGGTTTGTGTCATTAAAAATAGTTTTAAGTTTCATTGCTCTTCTAAGCAGCCTGCTGTATGCCTGCTTTGTTTGAAAAGGCAGAAGTCCATGAATAGCTTTATCATATCTAATACAAGATCATGTATAATGTTGGTCTGTGGCTGCTGCTTACCATATTCATTCCGATTATGTAAAACTGAAAACCACTGCATTAAAATGAAGTTTCAATGTTTTTATTCAAAGCAGCTTCTCACAATGTATAAATACTGCATATTAACACACATGAAAAATACAACTTCTAAGGCACCCAGAAATGTGTCCATACACTAGTTACAGGACCATCAACAAATAAATTGTGTACAATTTGATCTAGACAGTCAATATTTGATATATCAGAAGATACAAGTCCCTCAGTACTGTACCAGTTTCAGAAAATATTTACAACACTGTGATATAGGGGTGCCTGTACCCTTATAATATTATAATATGTACTCATCATTACAAATATTAGAAACTGTTTTAGTCTGTTCCATGGCGTTCTGACAAAATAACTTAAGGGTCTAATTTGGGAAGTTCTACAATTAATTACTTGTGCAAGTTCTGAAAATAAATTTACATTGACATAATTTGTGAATTTTTGGTTCTTTGCTTCATCTCAGAGGTTTGGTAATAAGCCTTACCAATAGACATGCCATCCTAGCTGAACGTCACTCCTTTCCCAATCGGTCAGTGGACACGTCTTTTCCCCTTACACTTGACATAGAGGAGAATGCAGTGTTTGTAGCAGAAAGAGACTATTTGATCTTCGGTACAAATGTCATGCTAGTTCATTGGCTACGGAACTAACGCTTCGTTAGAATAATGCAGTTCTTTGGTCCTTTGTTTTTATGGAAGGCATAATATTTTTATTCTCTATAAATTGAAGTCCTGTCTGTGAGCAAGCAAGCTAGTGAATGACTTTCAGTGTAGTATTTAAAGTAGCAGTAAAGAGATTTAATATGGCTTAAAACATACGGTTAATTGGGCGGACACAGATAACACATCTAGGATACCGAGTACCCAAATGTACTATGATTAAGATTGTCTATAAGTCTCTTATGTAAACTTCTTTAGTGTCTCCTAAAGAGTGGTGGCTTTAGCCAGATTTGACTTTTATAGACCCAGCCACACAAAGCCTGAGATTAAACTACTGTGGTTGGGAGCACAAATGCACAGTTTATATATAACAAAGCCCATGCTGACAAGTCCAAGTATGTTGTTCGAAGGAAACAACCCGTATTATCCTTTTCACAAGAAAAACTTAAGGCCCTGTACTCTGATTTGCTAACTTTCTTACAGCAATTAGTTGGGGAAGTCCTTAGTACTACATAAGCCATTATGTAGCTTTAAAGATTTCTTGTACCTAATGGTAAGGCTTATTCACAAATGCAACACATTTATAAATTACATTTAAAACTTTAAAGGCTGGCAAAATAATTAAAAAAATAACAAAACAAAACAAAACAAACCCCAAACAAAATTGTTTGTTTATCCCTAACATTAAAAGAGCCTTTTTTTCTAATTAAAAACTATTGGCACAAAACCATTATATTATAGATTAAAAGAACAGTTAATAGTAGTGAAAAAGATTGCCTAAAACGCATACCCTAACCTACCACAGAAATATAAAAGTTTATATTCTGAAAATATATACTGTATTAAAGTTTGTAAGCTTATTCATTTAAACAGAAATGTACTGAAATAGTAAACTGAGCAACACTTATCTACAGCAAAAATATACATGCAGGACAACACAAAATAAATTGCTTACCTTTAATATCTACAAATGCAAAACTGTAGATTGTTAAAGATTGTACAAAACAATTTACACAAGAATAAAATAACATACTTAACAACAAATTGCATTTATAATCTTAAATACTGTGAATATTAGTAAAGGTACCCAGACTAATATGTACAGTACATCGAAGTGTCTGGATACCTCGTAAGGACAGAGCAAATCGATTCTGATCTTTAAATACTGGAAAAGAAGCTTTAGACATTATTATTATTCTTTTCTTGAAGGGAAAATAGATTTCATGAAAACTAGACTGTAACTGTATAGATATGAATAATTAAAAATGTTAACTGTGGTTAGCACTTGCTTTAATGGAAAAATAATTATAGAAAATGTATTTCAACTATTCCTTTGTCGTAAAAAAAGGTAAGCTACGGATATTTGAAAAATCAGATGAAATGATGCAGTTTAAAGGTCTAACAGCTTATCATTCTTCTTCGTTTGAAAATCTCATATAGAAAGCACACCTTCACATTGCTGAGCAATTTCTCTATACTTATCTACAAAAACCAAGCACAGTATCGAAATAAACTTCCTAATATCTTATTAACACGTGACTAGGAGTTATGGCTCTCTGGACGGGAGTAAAGGAAATAAAGGAAATTGAGGAATCGTGGTATTTTCATTGCTTATAGAAGTTTTATTATTTTGTTAAAATTCTATAGTCATCCACTGGAGGCCTGATTGTGCAAACACTTGTGTGCGTGAGTGGTTCTCACTTGGGTAACCCCTCATCTGGAGCAGTGCGGGTGAGTCTGTGCACACGCTGCACTGCAGGAATTGTTGGTTTCGAGAGGATTTCTTGAAAGTAGGCATATTAGAAGCCAGGCCTTGTCTTCTTAATGAAGAATTTCCACGAGAACATCTGCCTTTAGGGTGATCATTTCCTTAAAATTCAGTGGTACAGTTAGGCCATAGCAACAGGGCTTCTAATTAGTTGTGGAACAAGAAATGTTATAAAAATGTGTTGAAGGGTTGTTGTAATCACCTGTTAGATAACTTTGCAAAGGCTTTTTCCAAACTCTTTGTGGAAAGGCTGTGAGGGAGGAAACCTCCCAGCCTTGTTTGCAGAGGTTTAAACCATGAGCTCAAGGATGGAGAGCAAGTGCACAAACTGCAAAACAAAAAAATGTGCAAAGCTTCTGCTTCAAGAGGTGGTAATTTGGGCGTGCTAAAATGGCAGCTGGAGTCACAGAGCATGCTTGAGTCATTTCCATATTAATTGCCTTACTAACAAGAAATAAACGAGATCGATCCAGTGTTCAGAAGTCAGTCAGTGTCACTGAAAAGTACTAGGATCACATTCTGAAATAGCAGATTGGACTTCTGTTGGTACGTGTGGACTGCTTTATGGATAGCCATACATTCTGGGGGCCAGGTGGTGGGGTGGCCAGATGTGGAGGGCCGGGAAAAGCAACCCGAAACTTCTCCCTCCGCTTAGCTCAATGCCTAGCACCTTGTATAAACTGTTGGCCCGCACCCAAAGGCCTCCAGAGCAGAAATTATCTCACACCTGAGGAATCAGGCAACTAGACTAAGGCTCGTAAGGGTTTGCTTCCAGACTTCAGACCAAAAAGGGATGTTTAAACCTGAAGAACAGTAAGGTGCCATGGAACGGCACCGCTCACCCTGTCACTCACATCCGGCTAACAGGACTGTCGTAAACTTAAATACAGCTTCTTGTTGGCAAGCCCATCAGTGCTCCTCCAGAAGGCAGGAAGTGAAGAGGGACTTAGGGGAGATCTCACTAGTTCAAAATCCACTTTTTTTTTTTTCCCTCAACCGTGGCAAATGAATTTGTTCCATACGTTTTTGTACAATTTTACACCTACAGGAGCGTGCACATGGCTGTTTCTTTTAGTGCCCACAGCATATTGTGTGTTTTCTATATATTCTTTGTTTTTCTACATATGCTGCTGCTCAAAGTGTGTTTGCATTCCCATGTGATGCCATTAATTCAGCCAAGGGAAGTATGAAAATAAGATCTGTGATCAATAAACAGCTGAATATGAACACAAAATAAATAAGTTAAATAAATTCAACAAAGAAAAAAATCCTAGTAGTTTTGGTAAAACTAACTTTACATATTATACATATAAATTACCAGATTTTTCCATTACACTGTTAGAACTTAGAAAAAAAAATTAAAACATTTCAAAAGTGTGGTGTTTGGGTCTACCAAATATTGCGCCGACCCGGTTCTTAGATTGAGCCCTCTGTGTTAGCCCACATGTGTTGCAAGAGCAGGAATAAGTTAAGGAGGACAGACAAAGAAGATCCTTACAGATGGTGTGCCTTACTGGGCCTCAGTGGTGCTTCTCAGCACATGGAATGTACGTTTTTGTCTGGATGAGCACGTGAAAGATGCAGCCCTCTGTAGAGAATATGTGCACTGAAGAAGCCTGCCTACGTCTCGGTGACACGAAATCAAACCAGCTACAAGCAGCGTGTAGCTCACAAGGAAATCGACACAACCATATGCAGTAGGACACACTGTCACAAACTCCTCAATGATGCATTGCCTCTGCTTTTCAAGCACAGGTAATGTTTGACTCTGTTCACAACTAGAGCGTTTACTGCTTAAGTTAGGCCAAGACATCAGACTTCGTAAATCTTGTCTTGCAAGTAGCTGAACAATGAATCCAGTCCTTTGGAAGAACTCCACAGCTGTTTCAACATCTGACACTCTTTCTCATTCACATCTTCAAGTCCAGATTTCAGGAAGCTGCGCATGAGGCATTTGGACTCTTCCAATACCTAAAGCCAAAATATCACTCAGTATTTATTATGAATCAGATGAAGTTATCATGGATAATGATGTAAACGGCATTTTTTTTACTATGGACACCACTGTACAACCTAAATAACTCACTGGGGCACAAAAATCAGAGCTGATTTACAGCCCCATCTCCAGTCGCTAATAGTCAGTGTCTGTTAGAATTAAGGACTTCTGAGGTTAATGCCAATGTTTTTAGTGGGAATGAGGGATTCTGAAGTACCTTAGTTTATTGAAGGTCTGCCATGAAGTATTACCAGAAAGAGCTGAACGCCTTCCTTTGAAAATGGGACCCCTTGAAATTAAGGTGTTTTCTGTAAAATAATCTTTAAGGTGATAGAGGCCAGAAATCCAAATATGGATGTCCAACTTAAACAACTGGTCTCCATGTGTAATTTCATTATCAGAAGAGAGAAATGGATAGAAATGGGCCTCTACTGCACATACTCTAAAGTTTATTCAATGCTCATAGAAGTGAAATATTTAAGAACGTAAGGGTGTTAAGTGAAAAACCACTCCCTGACTGTGTTCTGGAGGTAAATTTGGTTAGCATAATGTAAGCAGTCATATGAAATAATATTTCTATAATTCAGTGAAATGGCACTAATTGCAAATAGTGGGCCCTGCACATATTTTCTCTGTGAACAAATATCCACAGCGAATTTGGATGAGCTCATCACATTCACTGTTTCTTTGACTTCAGCCTGATTTGCACTGAGGATCTCAGAGAATGCATCTGTTCTTTGACAGCTTCGACTCTCATCCTTGTCCACAGGTTCACTCCAACCTTTCCAGCAGGACTCAGGTGAGGATTTTATTGGCAGCCAGTAGTGGTGAAGGAAGGAAGATTTCACAGCAAGGCCCACCCAGAGGTTTTCTCAACACATAATGCGTGTTACATCAGCTTGATCAAATAAGCTTATGCTGCATTTCCAGGGTTTCATTCTGAATGTCTTCGGTGAGATCTAATCTGTGCTTCATTTAATTAAAAATCTCCCGCGTCTCTACCTTCTCTTTTACAACAGATCGTTTATATGGAACAGAGGGATGTTAAGACAGATTTAGGCACAGGAAGTACTAAAACTGCAGCAGTGTGCACTCCAGTTAGTAGAGCTTTGCTGCAGCCTGTATCACCTTGTCATGATATTCTGTGACCAGACTGAGGTCAAATCCCTCTGTGTCTGAACTTCCTTCACAGTAGGTGTTAGCTGGCACCATGCTGCCCTCCTGGTGCACTGTACAGGACATTTTGCAGAATCAGGAGCTACGCAGGTGCAGAAAAGAAGGCAGTGTCAGCTGAAACATAGTAGGCCAGGACAATGCAAAAGGCAAATTTATTTTCCTACTGGCACAGCAGGGATTTCCTAGTATAGATGCACAGCTTCAGACTGTTCTGCTTCATGAAAGAAACATTTGCTGAAATTCCTTTTCAAAATCTGTGGCAGGGTGGTTCTAGTCATAGACTGAATATGGAGATGGGAAAGTGAAACAACCCTCCCTGCTCAGAAAAATGGGAAACTCCATGAGTGTGATGATCCCTATCCAGATTTTGTATTGCTAGCCCTGTTCAGCATGCATGGCTGTGGAAGCTGAGGAGCTGCTTTCTGACGTGATGAGCCTCGGGAGCACACCTTACCTCTGCAAAGTGCCATTCAGTCACAAAGCAATGTGATTCCTTACCACTGCACTGCAGGACGCCATTTCCTTCACTCGGAGCATCACTTCTTGGCTAAACGTTGTTGGCCAAAATACTTGTGACACCAGTCCTCTGCTGCAGGCTTCTTGTGCTGTCAGCTTTCTCCCACAGAACAACATCTCATTTGCCTGTGAAACCAACAGATTACTTGAGATCTTGAGTCATAATTCTCCCGATCTTTTTTTTTTTTCTTTTTCCATACTTGCCTGCTATTTTCAAAATCAAATTTACAAATGGTCTACTGTATCTTTCCATATTGCAAAATACTTCAAAAGGAGTTTTGGTAGCTATTTAAGGATTGTGCAGGTGGCCAGAGCACAGCATGGGTTTCACTTATGAGAAATGTGCTGGCATGCGTGATGAGTCTGTATTGCTGATTGTACAAGAGCAACTGTCAATAATGCAATGTTACTGTGCCAAGAGTATGGAATACTTTGTGGGGCAAATTCTGCCTTGTTATCCTGCTAAAAATGAAGCAACTTTACTGGAATTACTGTGGATCACCTTTAGAGTAGTATAGAACAGCATCTAGCTGTGTTACTGCACAGTCCTATCACAACACAACACAGACAAGAACTCGGCAACATTCTGCTGAAGCATTTCTTCTCTTTACTACCATGATCTTGAAAATCTTTTCTTTTTCCACCTGTGTAAGTCTTTCCTGAATACAGGAGGTGGAATTTATTGAATTCAGAGAAGTAAGAAATGGGTAGGAATTAGATGAACTTTCCGTGGGTTACATCTCCATTTATGACAGTACAGAGAAAGTTGTTTTCTGGTTTGCATTTTAAAGAGAGAAGAAAGAGCATGAATTGAACAAACGTTCTTCAGCAATATGAAGTGGAAAACCTTACCAGTGCAACACCCAGAATTTGTGGGAATGTGTATGATGAGCAGCCAGCTGGAGTGAGTCGGATTGTTGCATATGGTGTCTGAAACCATGCCTTCTCACTTGCCCAAACGATATCACATAGTGGTAAAATTGAAGCTCCTAACCCAAGAGCAGGGCCGTTGATAGCAACCACAATTGGCTTCTTAAATTGAATAAAAGCTTTTACAAAATCCCTAAAATAAAAAATAAAAGAAAGATCTTGAATGCAGAAGCAACGCTTAGAAAAAATCCCAAACTTAAAAGTATTTAATCTGAAAACAAATCAGAACCACAGGTAAACTCAATAAATACCATGGCCCAGTTTTGTGAGATCAGAATTGAAAGATATTTTCTACTTCACGCACACAAATTTTCTCTCCTATTTAATTATTTAATCTTTCATAGTTCCTAGGATATTAATAAGTTCTGCGTGTGTTGTATATGAACTGAATAACTGGAATGCAGTGACTATGATACTTTTTGCAGAATGGTTTGATTAGGGTTAATTTTACTTGTGGACCAGTAACTCACTTGTTGGTACACATGGTGCTTCTCAGTTTGATCCAGAATGGCTAGTATGGATTCTGATTGGTTTGGCTAACATGATGTATGTACTATAGTGTGAAAGATGGGAGACTCATAGGTATGTTGTTGGGTGTTTTCAAAAAGTTCTCTTAAGATCTCATGTGAAAGGTTTCTGCAAGTGCCATCAGCGGGCTGGGAGGCAGTTCATGGCACACCAGCTAGAAGAACAAGATCCACAAAGGGGAATCAGAGAGAAATATAAATTTTTGAGCAGGAAAAGAGTAAGGCTGGTGATCTGTTGGGTCTTTGTTGCAAACGACATAGGCAAAGATGTACCAAATAGCTACCCTTTGCCCACCAACAAATGAAAATGTGAGGCAAAGGGATCTAATGGGGAAGTAGATGTAATTTGATTCAACTGGGTGAATGAACTGGAACATGTTAAATTCTGTGCAATGAGGAAATATTTTAGGTTAGTCACCTTCCAAGAACTGTGGAAAGACATCTGTTGAATGGAATAGCCTATACACTATTAAGGAAAAAAATGAGTGTAATTGTGGGCATATTATGGACTCTAGCAGTCCAGGTATAGCAGTTTATGAAGGCAAATCAGATGCTCAATTACTTGAGAAAAGAGACATACATAAATGAAGTGCAAAACAAGAGAGGTGATTCTGTTCCAGCCCTGGGTATTTATTAGATCCATAGTGCATTATTGCTGACTGATTTTAGGAAAGAACATTGCATTTTGTCAAATGTGCCTTTCAGTGAGTTGCAGCTCTCTCACTGAGGTCATGAAGACCTAGACCTGCACATCTGAGAACAGGAGGTGTGCCTTCCAGGTTAGAGTCCTGATTTGACAAACAGTAAAAAGCATGCTGAAGATAAGTATTTTGTCAGACTGAAGTGCAAGGACATCGGCTGTATTTTAAATGGAAACAATGAGTCTGAAGTCACTCAGTACTGTGGTGTTCAAAGAATGAGTTCTGTTTTCCAGGCAGTCTAGTAAGGAGTTGTTTTTTGACTATGAGAAAACAGAAAGGCATGGGAATAAAACAGAAGATCAGAAGAAAGACAAATAGAGTGAAATAAGGAACACTGTATTTATGTGTTCAAAATAATTTCATTCAAGAGGATGGTAGAACTAAGGAGAGTTGTGGTTCATTTTTGTTTGCAGAAACAATGCTGTTCCTTTGTCTCATCATTGCTTGTTTATGGGCTTGTTTATGCTCGGGTAATGACTGTAGGTCGCTGCACCTGATTAATTCCAGAATTTTGTGAACCTTCGTAGTAAACTCTGCAAATAGGACTGAGTACACTTGGGAAACAGGGATGTGATGATAGGCAAAAATAAACAGTGTGGATAAGTAATGGCAGCCGATCTGAGGACCACATGGAAGAAGAAGAAAACTCATGGAAAAAAGCAGGAAGCCTGTGGGATAAGTGGGACCTGAAAGTGAATATGGAAGAACAGTTGGTAGTGTGGGGAGGAAATGGTAGATGATGGGTAACAGAAACAAAGCAAAGTGCATTCATGGAGGGAAAGGAATGGAGGAAATGTGAAATCTTCACATAAGTGAGAAAGGAAGGAAGAATTGGAGATAGGAAAAAAGTGCAGAACACTGAGAAGACATTCAGCCAGCATCACAGGGGGAGGCTGAGCAGCAGTATCGCACAACAGGAGGGCATGGAGTGGAAGGCTGAAATATCAGCAGGGGGAACAAATGCCTGAATTTGGTCTACAGAAGCTGCAGTGTCCAATGCCCCACTTATTTGTGCTCCCTGTTTAGCATGCTGCACGTTTCAGTGAGTTCTCTGTCCCCAGAACCTGGCATGTTCCCATGTCTCCAAACCACATATTCACACATGTAGTTGCAGGGCTGGAAGATCCTTCTTTCAATTCAAGGCAGTCTTTGAAAAGAACTGAAAGATGTAATTCTTGTTTGACAGCAGAAGCTAGGTTTGAAGACAGAAATAAGTATCACATACAGAAGGTTTTTGCTAGAGGAGATCTGGGAAGCAGACCATCAGGCACACTCTGGGATACTTTGGTATTGTTGCAGTGCTGCAGTTAGAACTCATAGGGACATCAAAGGCTGTAAAGAAGTTGGGCAAGTAAAGTCATTCTTCCTTTTCTTCTGACTGCACACAGAACTTTATGCGTCAGGTCACACGGTGATGCCTGACTGTTGGTGCAACACGGGAGGCTGCTGCTGGAAATGCCTTCCTGCAAGTCTTGTGTGTGCAGGGCTCTCTGGCCATGCACGCATGCTGCAGTGCAGTCCATCTGTCTGCCTTGCCCCTGCTTCAGGTGTGCAGTGCCAGGCATGTCTGGCTGGTGCAGTACGCAGAGAAGCTGTACTCCTGACATCATGAGCTGAAAGCTCAAAGGCAACGGATGAGGACAGGGCCCAAATAAATCATTCATGTGAGATGAGATCTGGTGGGAATTAAAACTTTAGTTTTAATTTGTGATCAGTACATGAGATCTGTAGTTTAGCAAGTGGAAACACATGGTAATGAAGATTTTAATTTGATTTTGCTAGAAGCGTACTGGTCTAATTTGATGTAGAGTAGTGGAGGCAGAGATGCATTAATGTGTTTGAGGACATCCTAACCACTGAGAAAGCCAAGTATACATTTGTACTCCTCTGATTATGGTATATTTTCCATGAGTTCAGTCCTTTGTTCATAGAAAGCACAGAGAGTGCTGAATGGAAAAAGTAGTGCATTGTTTCCAGAGGTACAATAAAAATCTGTTTCCAGTGGGCCCGAAGCTGACATTCTTGATGAGGAGAAGAGCATTGTACGAGTAGTTCCAGAGCATTTGGTGAGCCCAAGGGTAGAAAAACAACCTTGTAGTTTGGATTATAGTCATTAAGATGTAGAACTGGTAGCATGCGTGTATATTAAATGTGTGCAGATAAATGTGTACATATATAACAATACCTATCTACACAATATTTGCATAAATAATATTAAATTTGTATATTTTCAGGGGGTGTGAGTGTGTCTGTGTTATCAAACAAGAAGAGCAGTTTTCTGCCCTCCCATTGTTTTTTTTTTCTTTTGCTTCTGCATTTTCAGAAATCCCTCACATTTAAAAAAATCCCTTCAAAGAGATTTTCTTGTTAAGATATCACTGAGTGATATTCAGGCATAGCTAGAGTCTTAAAAACTGGTCGTGATTCATTATATTTTAAGGAGTATATTTCAATTCTTTTAAAACTTTTCAAAGTTTGCTACGTTGAGAATTTCACAAGTATTAAACTGAGAATCCAAACTGATCTGCGTTGGGTGTAACCAAGACAGTTGGCAGTTAACACGTCATGTAACAACTGTACTTAGTCTTGTGTTGTACATCCAAAATACAGGTCTGTTGTAAAACAAAAGAATTCCTTCATGGAATTGTAGGAATCTGCTGCTTAAAATCATAAAGCTCTCAGAATGACAGTATTTCTAGGGAGTGAAAAATAAAAGGACCAAACCGTCCACTGGTATAGACTGGTGGAACACCACTGACTTCAGTGGAGTAATGTTGATTTATACAGGAGGATCTGCCAAATATGTATAAAGTATTCCTGGTGGATAATGTAAATGGTTGGTGATGTATTGTGCAAATTGATATGTAGACTGCATGTCATAAACTTCAAATTTCTATTGAGGTAATGTGATGTGTATATAAGGAAAGTCACATTTTAGTTATGAAAATAAAACTACATTTGCATATATATTAAGTAATTTAAGAAAAAGAATGGAGACCCTTCTAATAAGGCTCTGAAATACAGTGGAAGACTTGTTTCAACAGAATATGACTAAGCCATGGATTCCCATTTGTATTGAAATTCATTAAAATGATAAACATTAAAACAAGTAAAATATCTGCCTTTCAGGATCCACTTTACAAAATGAAGCAATAGTTAATTTGGAAAAACAACAACAAAGTTGTATTTAAATTTGGAGGATTAATTTGAGGTATTAAGTACAGAGAAGTGGAATAAAATAAATCCCTATGGATAGTTAGCACTGGAATAAATGTGCTTCCTTTTGCAATAAGGAAAGGTCCAAGGTTTTCACTAAACAAATTTGTAGGACTATAATTAGAATGCAATCAACACTTAAATATACAACATTTTTGGACCTGATAAATATCTTTATAATCACACACTGCATTTCATAATTTAGAGATCATAGGTAAGCTTGGGTCACCTTATAGCTTCTGCAATCCTAGTGCTTTCCTTTCTTCTGTCATTGGATAACCTGCCAATTAAATATGAGTAATCTAGGCCACTACAGAATACACTTCCCACTGCGCTGAGAAGTAAGAGTTTACTGTCATCAGCTGATGCATTGCACAATGCTCTCCGAACTTCCTTCATGATCTGTGGATAAAGAAAAGTAAACAATTCGACATGCATGCCGTTGCAATATCATTTCCCTAGTTTTACAAACCTTATTGATTTTGAGAGATTTAAATTTTGGGCACTATTAATACTTACATCAATTATATATATATATATATTTGCATAATTTTAATAGAAGGATAACACTGAGAGTTTACAAAATATTTTATCTTTGGAAGTGCTTTGTAGATGCTTATTAATTCAAAAAGTTTTTAGGATTTGGCTATTCTCTGCTTGTCCTGTGGGAAATTCTAGCTACCTTACGGTACTTGATTGCAATTTAATAATTTCAAATATCACTTTTTTTGTTTTCGTTGTTTATGTTCAATGAACATCACTGTATCCTCTGTAACATGATTACCACAACAATAGCCTATAAACCTCACCCAGTTGTAAATAAGATCTGTAAACCCCATTTTTTCAGTTCTTCAACTGCTTTGGTTTATATGACATGAATCAGAGCAAGTAGGGCAAGAGGACATTGTATACATTGACATGACAAATATATTATTCATTTTTCTGTGGTCAGTGATATTGTTACAGTCTACAAAAGTTAAAGCAAAAAAGCCACTAGGGAGAGAGACATTTTTACACTGATTTAGAACTGGATTGAGCTATTAATCGCATCATCAATCAAACTGATCAAAGTCTGTACAGAATTGAGCTGCTGTTATTGTACGGAAATAACCCTTCCTCTGAGTACAACTGTTTTCCTAATGATTTTTAAAGGGAAGTATTATTTCATAAAATTCTGGTGGGCAACTCCTTGTCACCGTTCAGCACAGTTTGGAAGCTGTAATTGATTTAAGCAATCTTGAGCTTCCCCTCTGCAGTGAGCTGCTCTTCACACTTGAGTAGGGCCATCATTTCACCTGGGGTGACGCGTCCTGCCCTTACACATACTCATGTGTCAAAGTACTTCCTTTACACAGGGCCCAGCTGAGTCAATCTTTTCTCATGCATGCTGAAAGTTCTGCTCAGGGTTAATTTTGGTAAAAGACAGCAAAACGTGGTTGGGGATCAAATATGGTTTCTACTTAAGGGAAAAATAAGACTGTTCGCTCATAATTACTTCTGTTCACTACTTTCTGTTTCCAAAAAATTCTTAGATCTCTGAAGTGCTATGTTTAAGATATGTCCCTAAACCAAGAAGAGAAGAGGAAGTTCAGGGGAGACCCTCCTGCTCCTCTCTACTACTCCCTGCAAGGAAGTTGTAGCAAGGTGGGAGTTGGCCTCTTCTCTCAAGTAACAACCATAGCATGAGAGGGAATGGCTTGAAGTTGTGCCAGGGGAGGCTCACGTTGGGTGTTAGGAAACATTTCTTCTCAGAAAGAGCAGTGATGCAGTGGCACAGCTGCCCAGGGAGGTGCGGGAGTCACCACCCATGGAAGTGTTCAAGGAGCGTGGAGATGTGGCACTGAGGGATGTGGGCAGTGGGCAGGTGGGAGGGGTTGACGGTTGGACTAGAGGATATTAGTGGTCTTTTTCCAACCTTAGTGATTCCATGATTCTATGATTCTATGATAACTAGGTTGGCTTCTGTAAGGATTCTTGTGGCTTCTGAGAGCAAGTTTGAGTTTCTATGGTCAAGCAACAGAGTACGATGCTACCTGGCTGTTTTCCATCTGTCTGCATAAAACCCCCTACTTGTAACTGGCTGCTGGGTCTGGCACATGGGAGAGCAGGTGGTGGACTTTTACTTGCTTTGGTTTACAGATGCACTTCAGAACGTCTGTATCAACAAGTATGTGACAATGTGTGGAACCGAAGCAATTCAGTGCAGGATTTGGAAGTGCATTTGAAATTCTTGTGCAGGTACAAAAATGCAATCAGCAGTGTTAAAAGCACTGCTTATTCTCAGAAGCACAGAGGATGTCTCAGCCCTCACTTGGTAGAAATAGAAGCGCAACTGCACATTTTGTAATGGGAAACGAAGGAAAAAAAAAAGAGACAAAAAACCTCTTTCCAAAATTGAAAAAGAAACTTGGTAAGGCGTTATATGTTAGATTAAGAAAAAAAAAGAAAAAGATCTTTCTAGTTCCATGTGAATACAAGGTTGTCCTCTTAGTTTATTTTAAATGTCCTCAACATCTGCCCTTTCTTCAGGAAGATGTATAAATAATGTCAGAGAATAACAATCAAACATTTTTATATACAATGAGAAGTTTTGCTTTAAATATGATGCCATGGAATGGTACTCCATTCAGCAAGTTTCTCTTCTGTGCCCCTTCTCCCAGTGACATTTGCTTATGTACCATCTCTTTGATGTTACCACTGCTATCCTTCACGCACATCATTACCATGGCAAACCTGTCTGTTTTTTTACCTTTCCCCTCATTGATTTGGATGGCAAAAGCCATCTAAAAGTTCACCTATCAACATTAGGAGCAGAGGCTATACAGCCAGTAGGAAGAGACAATATTCTGCTATTGCTTTTTTTTTCAGTGTTTTGGAGAATGATATTAAGGGTCCATTATTAGGAATTGATTTCCAGGATAGAGTGGAAAATGGGAAGGCTGTGATAGTATTCTGGGTTGTGCTGCTGGGCAGGATTGGAAATTTATTTCCACTGCTCCACTACTTTCTAGCAAAAGAAAACAGCATGAGAAAACAGAAAAAAAAGCTAACGTAGCAGTGTTTTAGATCTCCAAAAAATTTGGGGGGGGGGGGGGGGGAGGAAATATCTGTAAGCTTGTTAACTTCATTATTAAAAGGTATTCAGAAGCTCACTGAAATATAGCAACTCCCTTGTTCCTTTGCCTGTGCAGACCAAAGTTCATCTGGTTATCTTGTCACTCAGCCTATTTACACCCACCCTGCTGTCCTCTGTGGCTCCAAATGCCTTCAGCATTGCTGTTCAGTAGTGTATGCATGGATATTTCCTTACAGGTGTTTATATGATTATAGCAAAGCCACTAACAATAAAATAAGATAAAAGAGAGAGTTTGGTTTTAGGATTACAGAACTATGTACTAAACTGCATTATTCAATATATAATTTTGGCACAGAATCTGCTGTCTGTGTTTAATTTCCATTTAACGCAGCAAGGAATTCAGTTTACACATATAGAGATCCTATGTGGTTTTGGTTACATTGATCAGATTCCATATGCTTTTTGCCATGGTTCTTAAACCTTCCTTCATTTTGGTATAACTATGGGATTTGTCCCATTTGCTTTTACTTTCAGTAATAGACCGGATCTAAAACGACTATTAGCAGGGCTCCACAGCAGTACTCTCGAGTATTTAGAATTATTAATACAAATATGATTATTAATAATTATATTATTTTATTTATATTAATATTCGGAGTAAACAATAATTATAATTATTTATATTAATTATTTACATGATTCCAATTCTTTACATTACACCAATACGCTAATAATTTTTTAATATCAATCATAAATTATTCTCAAGCTTCTTTTAATTAGCTTTTTTAAATGGCCTTTTAGGCAGTTTTCAGTTGCGGGGGCAGTATTTTTATTTGCATTTATTTTACAAACATTTCTGAAGCAGCATTTCGAAAACAATATGGGCCAAAATCTATCAAGTTCCAAATTTAGACCGGCCCTAATGCTTCACTTACTGTTTTATTGGAGCCCAAGTATACAATAAAATTATCACTTCCTTAAAAGCTGCTTGTTTTTTTAATCCTGTCAAGAAAACAAGTTGGTTAGTTCTCTAATAGGACCTCGTACTGCAAAATAAACATCAAATGCTTAAAGATTTCATTAAACTTCCCAAAGCTTATTTCAATGCCTTTCACAGGACAGAGGAAGTTTTAAAAGGTGTTTGGTGCCCTTTCCTTTCAATATTGCTTACATTCCGGGGAAATCAGGAAGCTGGGAACTTATCGCCTTCATTACACAAAGTATCTTGAACAGAAGTCTCTTGTTCATACAAATAGGAATGCAAGTTTAAAAGGTTACCTTCTCTGAATAGCTCAGGATTTACTGCTGATTTCTTTAAAGGTAAATATTTTGTAAATGTTGTAGTAAAGCAAAATGTTAAAGCCCTTCAGTTGTGGTAGAGCCTCCACCAATGTGCCTTTGTACATATGGACACCTTTTGTTACTTACTGCCTCTTTATGCAAACAGATCTGAGTCTGTCCTGTTTGACAAATGAAGGAGCTATGAACCTGCAGGACTGGCGCTGGGAGTAAGGACTGGCCAGTGAAATAACCTCTCTGTGTATGAGAGCAAAAATGCAGAAAACTGCCCCATTTTATCTTTTTTTTTTTTTTTTTTTTTTAAGTTGTAAGTAAGGAGAAGTGAAGGCAGTGCTCCAAAATGCACCTGGTACAGCTTTCAGTCCTTTAACTCTTAGGGCTAGAAACTTCAAACCTGACTGTTCTACGTGCAGTGGTACTTGCATCGGTCTTGGATACAAACATTAGCTGCTAGGGTATGTTTCGCTTTTCGTTCAGTGGAGTACTGACTCTATATTAATAGTATAAGGTAAAAAAATAGTGTGTGGATCCATTTAACATTAAGTTTGAAACTGAACCTGAATCCTTGCAACGCGCTGTGTTACAGCAGCAGCGCCATCGGTGGAGAATGCACTTCAGAAGCAGCAAAAGGTGGTGCTGGAAGAGCATCGGCACATTTTGTGCTGCAGTCACCTGCACAAAACCACAGGTGTGCTGTGGTTGCCCAAACGTATGATGAAAATGCAGGCAGCCTTTTATAAGCTGCGTTTGATTCTGTAGCATGAATAGGCTTCATGGCCATAAGAGCAAGCGATAAATTCATCGTTTAGGAAAAGATCTCATTTTGAGTCAGCTTTGACATGCAGAACACTGCCATCATCCTAAATATGTTACTTATTTTAATTAAATTGGCATAAAGGCGAGAGGGCAGGGGATGAACAAAACTATTAGATTTCATGGGAAGATTTCAATAAGACACAAAAGGAAGCAGGAGTGTTCAAGAGTGAGAGTGATTTTGTATGAGGTGAGTTTTATAATGACTGTGGGCAGTGCACACCTTTTTCTTCCTGCCATGGATGGCTGAGAACTGCCAGCCGATGATGTTAACCACGCCAAGGAAACCCACTCTCAGTAAATTAACCATTTTGGATTTGGCAAACATAATTTACTGATTAAACTTAAAGTTAGTGTTTCTTTTGGCAAGATGAACCACTTCCTTACATTTGTGGGGGTTCCGTGTTTGTGCCTTTTTATTTTTCAGGGTTCACAAAAGGTGTCACAACTAAAATTGTTGTTAACTTCCTTGAACTACTCTGTCAGTTCGTCTTAACTGTGGCTATGGGCGACAGTCTGTAGGGCAAGGCACTCCACGTATTCCTCCTGTCAGTGTCTTGATTTTTTGCTGAAATTGCCAGTATTGGAGGTGCTGGATTTCGTGGTGTGAGTGCTCACGGGCTGCTCTCTGGATGGAGGCCAAAGGAGCAGTCTCATGTTTGCCAGCAAGCGGCCGTCAGAGGGGAACAATTTCCAGTTGCTCTCAGCCTGGATGGGTTTTAAACAGACAATCTAAATGTGGAGAGCTCATTAGCTTGATTAATTCCCGACCATCCAGCTTCTGGTCAGTAATGTAGCTTTCTGAAATGTGTTTTCTCATTTTCAAATGAACTTCTGTAAAGATTCTAGAAATAGTCAAATGCAGTGACGCAAGAGGGCTATTACATGCCAATCATTTATCCTCATACAGAGGTGGGCCCCTGGCATATTGCGTGCTGTCAAAGAATGAAACAGGTTGGTTTGGCAGACCTGAAGAGCTTGAGTTCATTCACTGGTTAGCGCATCTGAACACTGCTGATGTGGAACTGCACAGCCAGCAGTGTGAAGATACGTCTGTTCAGCCTGAGCAGAGCAAGCCCTTGATTTCATGCCTTTTTTCAGGCCCTTGGGCTCTTCCTTTAAATTACCTGCAGTGTTAATTAGTGGCAATTAATACATGGATGGAATGATGGATTTGATGCAATCATCTAATGTGTTTTAAGGAACTAGTATTAAAAGCAGGTGTTTGGTGTTCTGGGTTAATTACCGAGATAGTCTTTTTAAACATTAAATAGTTTAAAAACTAGGAGTGATAAATGTAGGTACTGGCAGTTAAACTATTTAAGTTCTATGTATTAATGCCCATGTGTTCGTGTGCATCTGGGAAGGTGGAGTCAAATTTAAGGCCCATCATGCCTGCCAGTGGTTTTATCTGAAGCTCACTGTAAGTAAATTCATTTAAAATTTACTCAGTTTCTTGCTGAATAAAATAATTCCTAGAAGTTGCAGTCTATGTTTGCCTCAAATGGTGCTCACACAGATAGCCTTAATGTGAAATTGTTGTACTGGGATGTCTGGTGGGCAGAAAAGGGCAGCCTGGGGAGGAGTCTGCAGAATGCTTGGACAGCCAAACTGGTGATGGGAGGCAGCTCCTAAGGCTTCTCCTTGGATGTATGGCAACTCTTTGCCATCAGGCCATTACTGCCTTCATGGTACAGGATTAAGCATGTTGTCTGCTCCCCAACACTTGCATCCTGGTGCAGGCATTTCTTTAAACTCCTTTTGTTCTGACATAGAAATTGTATACCACATCGCTGCCCAGTGAGCAGAGATGATGAGGAATGGAGGGAATAGCTCCTCAGCCCTTCCTGTGACTGTTGTATGTACTTGAGTAGTACAAGCTACAAGTACAAGTCTGACCCTAAGTGTGTCATGTTGTGAAACTAGGGAATGAATTAGTACCATTTATATATTGAACATCTTTATGCAATTCAGCTGGGAACAGGGCCCTTAATTGGCAAAGATTTCATAAATAAAGATTCATAAAGTGATTTAGAAAACAAGCAATTAGGGATCAAGGTATACTTTTACAATTACTGTTTCAGAATATAGCCTCAAATACCTCCCTGTGCAACAACTGGAGCACTATTTAAATTAATATGAGAGAGACTAGATTTCACTAAGGATGGCGTATATCAGTAACTTCAGCATGGGAACATACAACTCCATGCTGGAAATGTAGACTGTCTTTCCTTTCCTTAGCTCTGTTTTTCAGTTTCAGACATGTCAATTCAAAAATAATTTCCATTGCATCCTTTTTCATAGAAATCCCAAGCATGGAAAAGTTAGATATATCTGAACTCCATATTTTCTTTTCTAAGATAATCGATTAGGACAAAAATACTTTAAATACAGTTCAAGTGCAGTGTTTCCAAGATAACCCACACATTTAAGATGGATTTCTTTGGCTTCTATGGCTATGTGCTTACCTCTGGGGTCAGTGCATTGTTATCTGAAGTCTGACTCGACAGCAAAATATGTGTGAAACCATCTTCTTTCCGCACCACAATGTCCCTGAACCGGCAGTTACTTTCATTTTGACGCACGCTGTATCTTAGTCTCTTATCGAAGACATAATCTTTCTCCCCATCTAGTTTCCTTTTCACAGTGCTGTGTAGATTCAAGCTTCCATTGGCCAGAGAAGAACCTTTCAGATGGAAATAATCAAAACATAATTATGCCTATACCTTCAAAGAAATTGACTCATACTTTTTATTAGCTTAAGCATAACATGGCATTTTACAATAGCCTCTATATGAGAAATTTGGTAAATCAAAAGTATGCCTGTCTCGTCAAATGTGGGCTCAAGCCATTCTTATTATTCCTTAGAGCTTTACACTCAACTTTTTCTTTTTTTGATCAGACAAGCACTAGCTCAAGTGAATTATAGCATGCAGGACTGGTACTCCATATGGCATTCAGTTCTGCTTTGAAGATGAAAGCAGTCATATCATGGTCCCTCTTATCACTTTGGGATGATCACTGAATTTTGTACAAAATTCTAATTCAGCTTCAGAGGAAACTTGACAAGTTTTGTCCATATCCCATCTTTCAAAGTTATATTTTCTTCCTCTCATGGTGACCAAAAAGTCATTCCAAAATGGTAATTCTAACACAAGTTGTCTCTTGATGAGCATCTCAATGTGACAGTGAGGGGAGCTCTCACTGAGCAGAGAGATACCTCACCTGGCATTCTTTTCCCTGCCCATTTGGTTAGCGTTAGAAGTTGCAGTTAGCTATCACTGCTGTGACCTCGAGCTTTTCCTTACTACATTTTACAATCACAGTAAGCTGACTTTCACCTAACAGATATGATGTTAATGTTGGTCTTGGTACACTGAAAGGATTAATGCTGATGCTATTTTGGAAGATATCCAACACTGGGAAAAAAATGGAACCATGAAAAGAAAGATAAAGCTCCTCCTTAAACACAAATGAGAGTAATAGCAGTTTATTCTGTCAAGGCAGTTTATTCTGTCTTACACTTTGTGTGACCTATATACTATTACCTTGCTCATCCTCACAGTTCCATTGTTATAGGCAATATATTGGGACACTAAGAATATCTTTACAAGAAGTTTATGCAAGATTCCTTTTCTAATTACAGATGTTTCACACTATTGCTATTAAAAGGAAAGCAGGGACAGGTTGTCGAGGAACAAAGATTAAAGCCACTCTGTTCACTGAAATAGTTTCCAAACTTGTTTGAACTTGGTGATTGCACAGGTGACTGAACATTTGCAGTGGCCTGTGGAATCACTCACAGTATGTGAAATGCTCATATATACACTGCAGTTATCACATGTGATGCTAAAAATATGTAGAGTGCTTATTAGTATTCAACTGCTATGTCATTTGGCTTCCTCATATAATGAGCGTGCATGTGTGTACGCATTTATCTACATGTAGAAATGCACATTTGTTGAGAAGTCTGCTACTTCACAAAACTCTCTGTAGTTATATTAAGAGATCCCATCCAAAATATTGGTAAATGGTAAAGAAGTTAAAAAATCAGAGGGATGAGTGAACACGAAGTGGACAATGTGTCAGAGTAACTGTACTGAATACCTAGTGTTGAAGGTTAAGCCACACCAATCTCAAATACAGATGCTAAGAGAATGGCAGAAGATTGATTTGCACAGATGATCCAGCTCAACCAAAAGCCTCATAGAAATATTTTCCTTCATATTCTTATGTTGCATTCTTCTTTGCTTGAGTAATGTATTCTGTTTGTAAATTAAATATATGATGTAAGAAATGATACATTTTATCATAGTATTTTAACTGTCTGCATGCCAGCTGACAAAATGTAACTGGGGTAATGCAAGAATCAATTCATTAAATTAAATATGAGAGGAACATACGTGGAGAAGTGTCATTTCCAAGGATGGATGATTAATAGAACATGCAGTGAGTAAATTGTCTCAGTGTATGCAGGGCATCCCTGTAATCTTGCTTAATCTGATAAACTGGACAAAATGATCACCAAAATCCAAAGACAAAAATCAAGTGAAATCAGGCCCACTTAGAAGGTCTGTTGCGTGGATGTGATGGAGCTTCTGAAGGCTTGCTGTAAGGCATCCAACTGCCTCTGTGAGAGGTTTAATAGTTAGCACCTGCTGAATGCACACAAAGGTAAACAGTACCTTTGCATGCCAAGATGAAAAATGACTGTGACAAAGGAAGAAAGAGGCCATCACCAAGTAATCTGTCATGCATGTGAAATAAATTAAGGAAGTCACGAATTAACTAAGGAAGCTTTAGGTACTCTAAATGTGGTTTACCAGCTTAGGAGGGACTACATGATGCTCAGTCTAAGTACAAATAGAAAGCAGAAAATAATCCTTCCTTTAGTGGGAGTTTAATCTAATTATTACTTTGTTTTTAACCACTAGTAGGACTTGGAAAGGTACCTAAAACATGTATTTAAAAGAAGCTTCAATATCTGTTAAGGGAAATTAAGATATTCCCAGACCACTGGTGCCATTTCCAGGAATGGCAACGAAAGATGCTATTTAAGGAGACATCCCAAGCTTGGCCATTTTCTGCAGTGCTCTCCCCTGGTATCATCCTTACATGTCATACAGGAATATGAGAAGATTCATCCTTCGTGTTTCCTTCAGTATTTGCTTATGGACCTTTTCATGGATTTCTCTAATCCCTTTTTGAGCCTGTTGATGCCGTCTGTCTCCTCAGCCTCATGTGGTCGGAGTTTGAGAAGTTTAGTAACCACTGCAGAGAGGAGAATTTTCTTTCATCTGTGCTCTTATCTGATGATCCACCAGTTTCAGTAAGTGGCCCCTAGTTCTACTGTTGGGGGATTTAGGAGATGACAGTTCTGCATTTATTTTACTGGAGGCCCTGATGATTTTGTGAACTTTGATCATATCCCCTCTCAGCCTGCCTCTCCCCACACTGAAAACTCTTTCAGTCCTGTAATCCACTTCACCACTTCAGTTGCCTGTCCCTGTGCCTGGTCTAGCGCTCCACTGCCATCAAAGGAGAGGAAATGTGGTGATGTTACTGTTACTGCTGTTGGTACCAGAAGGTGCTTGAAGACTCCAGATTGAGTCTGGGCCTCTGCTGTACTAAGCACTGCAGAAAACAGATTAGAACTTTAGAATCTAAGAAGATAAGGTAGACAGAGAATATGAAAGGAGATAGCTGGTTCACCTTGTAGGCTCAAGAGTACTAAAACTGGTGCCAGGGAAGGGATGGGAGTAACGATGTTGTGGCAAGAAGGTCTGAACTACTCCTTTTATCAGCAGCATGCATGTATATTAAATGAAAAGGAGCCATGCGTTTCATTTTTTGTAGGTGAAATAAAACATGTTCCTTTGTCCTCACTGGTAGAAGAGCTTGGTATTCGTGTCAGCCCAACGGCCTTTCTCTGTCTCTTTCCTGCCTTTCTTGTGGGTAATGGTTAATACTGTACATACTTAAAAAACAGTGTTCTGGTGATAATTTACTAATAATTTCAGACTTCTCCAGCTAAGGGAGCATCTGTAAGATATCTAAAAGCAATGAGTTCTTATCCAAACTGAGAAAGCAAGCATATTTGTCTGTCTTTTACTGCCAGTACGTCTCCAGAATAAATAAAACTGAACAAGCTAAAAAAACAAGAGGAAGCAATGACTAAGTTCATAGAGAATATTTAAATCAAGGGCACCATGAGACTACAAAGATTTCTGTAATGGAGAAAAACAGTGGTTAGTGAAACATGACAAGCAAAAATTCTTCAGCAGATGGTACAGAAATAGAGTGATGTAGAAAAGGAAAGAGAAAATTAAAAGGGGATGTTTCTTGATGCTGTCAAGAAACCTGACAAAACAATCACTTGCAATTACAATGTAAGGAGTGAAACAGCAATGTGATAACAGAAGACAATAAATGTCATCAGAAAGAATGCTTTTGTTGCTCCTGGGAGCATCAGCGGATGTTCTCCTGCAGAGGTTTTCAGCATTTTCCAATTTGCAGACCCTTAAATAACTGCCAATAAAGATCACACTGCTCTCCTTATGAAGGGAAGCGTAGATGTCAGGAGAGAGGTTTTGATATAAAAGGGCTCTCCCAACTTCAGTGTATGAGAGTGCCCTCCCTCTGTGATGCTGTATATTGAATTCTGTGCATACATCTGTACGTATGCTTTCATCTCTCTGGGGTAAATTGCTTGTTTGTGAGAGTTTTATCTATGGTTAAGCAGGAAAACATTGTCCATACCCATGTAGATGTAGATACATACCAAACATCTTCATCTCTAGAACACTAAAAAATTCTAAATGTATTTTCAGTGCGTTCATCCACTTAGCAGTGAGAGGAGGCTGACATTCATTTCTTCACTTCACATAGGCAAACTCAAAACAGACACAGATGTCCGTTTGGTAGGATGCTGCCCAGGGCTGCCCAAGAGCCGTGGATTCCGGGAGCCAAACCCAGGCCCTCCCAGCTCTGGCTCTGCACTACATATAGCGCCGGCAGCCTTGTGAGTGCTGGTGGGGCATGCCGGGCTTTTGACTTCCAGACTCCATGGCAGACAGCCCAAAACCTCTGGCACAGCTGGCTGCCTCCGAGCTCGAGGTGGGAGCCCCGCCAAGCAGACGGCCACAGAACTGCAGGTCTCGGGGGACAGAGCGTGGGGACCTTGGCTTGGATTTGGAGAAAGTTTTGAAACCCAAGATGTTTGGAAGAAAACTTCAGTTATTCAACACATGGGCATTTTTCTCTCACACTTTCTTCATTTGTAATGCGTAAAATTTCAGGCTAGTTTTAGTGTGACGTCTGCCCTGCTTAAAATGAGGCAGTGATACTCTCTGGGCATGTGTCACACCGGCATCTGCTGTGAGTGTGAATACTGGGGGAGGTCAGTAAATAGCAGTAAGTGGTGAAGAGTAGTGCCAGATTCTGTGATTTTACATTTCAAATGATGCAAAATCCTGTATCAGGAAACGTGACTTCTCAAGTTTATAGGGCAGCATTAAGAAAAAAGGCTGGTGTTCTTCTTCAGAGCCATTTTCACTGGTTGCTGCTTGCTCTGACTTTGGTAGTCTCATCTCTCCTCTTTGTAATTTTCCCCACTATGCATGTGCTGGGGATCACAGAGCAAGGCTGGAGGGATTTCCGACTGTGGTGTTGCTGCTAGGTATGTTTTTTTTAGAGGAGGGCCGGACTGGGAGTCACATCTCCTGCCTCCAGGCAGGTCAGCAATGTAAGAGCTGCATGCATCAGCCATGAGGCCAGCAGCCCCAGCACGGCCAAGCACGGGGCTGCTCTGGCACTGCAGCTTCCTGCTGAAACTGAGTGCTCACTGGGGACGCTACTCCTATGTTCTGTGGGGACAAAGCAGCTCATTTGACCTTTTTTTCTTCAGTTCTTTGTTAAAAAAAAAAAAAAAATCCACATATGAGAATCAATGCCTTGAAAAGATGCATTTTGTAACAGAACTTTCTTGGTGAATAACATAAAATACCTGTGATTAGGTATGCAAGACTTCATAGAGAAGCACCTAACTTTTCAAGCAGGCTCACGTGAGCTCAAACTGAAGTGACAATTTGAAGTGTCGTTGGCATCATCTGGGCTACTTATACACTTACAGCTGACTGTATATGCCAGTGTATCTTTAATGAGGTAGCTGATGACTGCGTGGCAGGACCTCAGCGGGTCTAAGATGTAACTAGTAAGACTGGGCAAGGCAGCTCTGCTTCCCAGAGCAGGAAGCGTTTTTTAGGTTGCTGGTAGAGTGAAAAATGGAAAGCTGGGTGAAATAATTTATGTTGACTTCTGAAAAGTTTTTGGCAGGGCGATTCACAAGAAGCTGTTAAGGAAATGAGCGCTATCATGGGCTATGGAAAGTGGCTAATAAAAATAAATAATTGGAACAAATGGTTACTTTTCATCATGTCAAATGATTAGTAGTGGCTGCCCCAAGGACCTGCAGAAGGATTAATTTATTTAATGTAGGTATTAATGAACTGAGAAGAGAAGTATGAGAGGAAATTTTGAAGAGAATACCAAATAAGTAGAGTAAATACTATGAAAGATTTTGAAGAGCTCCAGTGAGTCATAACAAAAAGGTGAATTGGCAGCAGTAAAGCAGATTAAATGCATAATGAAAGGAATCATACATATAGCTGTGCTCTAAATTAACTGCAACTGGAAGGGAAAAATAACTAAGAGCAAGTGTGTATCGCTCAATGAAAACCTTTATGCAGTGTGTAAGAGCAGAAAAAAATAATACTCAAAAGATTGTTTTGCCACTATATCAGTAAGCAGTAGGAAATCATTTGGAACAGCTCCTGCTGTTTTTAAAAGGTATTCGAAAAAACACACACACCAAAAGCAAAGGTCAAAAAATAAGCCCATGAATGCAACAAAATAAAGAAATACAACCAAACAATCAAAAAGTTGATCTAACAGGATGTCACGTATGGAAGTTTCTGCTACAAAGCATCATCTACGCTGTGAGGCTGAAAAAAAGATAGGACATACCTAGATAATGAGGAGCTATACAGATGCATTAAACTGTGTAATACTTTACAGAGAACATAAATTTATGTTCTCAGATAGTTTGTTATTTGAGAATTAAGCCAGTCAGTAACTATGGGTATTAGAAATAAACTTTTCCTATAGTCAAATCATCTCATTCACTTCAAGGCTGTCTGTATCTTCCACCAAAGAATGTCTTACAGGTTCTGACATTTCTAGTCAGCGCCAAAGGTGAGAATCTGGAAAGTCTGAGTATTCCTCAGTACTGAAGAGCATTAGTCCTGAAGACCTTGAATGTTACTCAGATACACTTACCAGAATATGTTAGCAAGAGTGGTATTAATTATGTCCTAAAACGATTCTGATCTTTGTAGACTGTTGAATCTGTGCACATACAACCAATCAGTGGCTTGGCACTTGATAAGATGGACAAACATAGTTTCAGTGCTAGGCATACCTCAGCCATCATTCCTACTACATGCCTCGTCATCATGTCCTCGTAAGAACTTTACACTGCAGTGCCATGCAATAAAGCCCACACTGCTTTCCTCACTCCATAGAAAAGAGGAGGAGAGAAGCCAACTGAGAAAAATGCCATAAGGAATTGGGAAAGAATGTGAAACTTATGTGCTTCTCACCATATCTCTTGTGTAGCATGACAATCACTATTCCAGGAGTGGACTTTGCAGTTTCTGCAATTAACCCCCCCTCAAAAGACTGTAGTTGTTGAAATCACATACCAATTCCGTTCACAACAGGCGATTCATTACTAACTTCCAACACGCTGGGCAAATTCTGTTCTCCTTCATGATCATTTATATCCATGTTTTGCTGTTGTGAGCCATTCCCAAAATGTCTAGAATCCTTTTCGTGACTGCCATCTCCATTCTGCAGACCATTCTGTGGCTTTTTCAGTGGCATGATCTGTAAACCGCTGGGAGTAGTTCGGTAAGTTACAGTTTTAGCAGCCCTGTCATTAGCAGATGCTGGCTTTGCTGTGTATCCTCGTTTCTGTTTTTGTAGAGAAGGATTAATTCTCTTCCTTTTGTGTGCTGACCCTTTTGCCTTCCCAGATTCAGAAGGTCTATGTGATATTTTCTCCAGAGATGACCCTCGGCTTTCCCGTAAAAATTTTGTAGCACTGCTCTGTTTTCCATGTCTCGATCGCTTTTCTCTACTAACGTGTAGTCCATTGAACTCGTCAATAAATTCCTCACAATGTAGGAGATGATGTTCAGGTTCCCAAGTATCTTCATTGCTCCCGTAACCTTTCCATCTGATGAGATATTCCCATTTGCCCTTCTTGTTCTTCCTTTTGTCTACAATCCTCTCCACCTGAAAGAAGAAAACAAAGAAGTATCATATTAGACAGAAAAATACTTTGGTCGTGAGAAATACGTTCTTCGTTTGCAGCTACAAAGGCCTCCTTGACACTGTAAAGCAGCTTTAGTATTCATGAGATTCAGCCCCCTACAATACAGTGCCTAAAATCTGAAATGACTCTGACACTGAAAGCCTACCCAAGCTGGCCAAAATGCAGCAGCCTATTTTACTGATTAAAACTTGTCTTAATTTCATAGGATGCAGTCCAACACCATATTCCCATTGGGTCCTATATAGAGCATGCTGACTGCTGATCAGAGTCTAATTGGTGTGTGTATAAACCACTTGACATAGCATTTAGGAATTGGAGTTACATGTTTCTGTTTGACGAAGAATTCTCATGAACAGACCTGGCAATACATGAGAGGAACGCAGAAGCCCCAGTGGTATTTTGACAGCAAAGCCATTCTCCCTTCTAAAAACGTTAGGAAAAGATGTAAAATGCCTGATCAAATCTGATCTGGGAACCTGCAATAGCCAATGTGAAAAAAAAACAAAAAACAAAACAAAACAAGGGAGAGTCTGAAAATCTGTGATGAAGCCATGATTTCATTGAAAATGTGTTTGTGAAGTGAGTCTGCTTCTGTTACATTCCTCAGCTACCTCTTATTTGAAAGAGCTAGCCAACGCATCTTCTGCTATACTGTCACTTCCTGATCATTCTCCTGAATCCACACATGGATTATGTACCTATAAATGTCTTCTTCATGTCTTGAAACTATCCTGAACAGAGAACCAATTAAAAAAAAATCTATTTTCATTCCTGCATGAAGGGGCTACACTGGTCTGCCCTCTGAGCACGCATCAGTGCTATCATGTTGTGGAAAAGGGACGGTACAGCTGAAGAAATCTTTGTGCTGTCTCAGCACTGGCAACACCTCAAGTAGAGGGGGAGTGCATATGGAAACCCAAGCACGGTTAGTGATCTGTGTTGACTTGTGAAAGAAACTGGAAGAGATTTGTTTACTTTAGAGAAGAGGGGAAATGTAACAATCTGAAGTGAGTTAAAGATAGATGTGCAGAGAAGATAGCTGTGATCCATTTTCTGTGGGCTGGACAGCAGGTCATGGGTTTAAATTGCATCAGTTGTAACGCAGATTAGTCATTAGGAAAATCTTTGTTATGGTGAGAATGATTAAGCACCAGAATAGATAACTTTGGGAAAGTAGAGAGGGTTCTAGAGCAAACAAGTTCTGTTAGACAAACGTGCCATGAGCAGCCCTTGGTGGAAAATGGGCTGTGATTAGAAAACCTTTTGTAGTCTCTCCCAAGTTTTGTTTTCTGATTAGTTTTTTCCTTCTTGAAAATGTGGCTTATGAGGGATAAGGATGCCACCAGTATAAAAAAAATCATTGTTAAACAAAAGCGCTGTTGTTAACTTAGGAAAAATAAGCACATGGATAGCTACTGTAATATTTTTCATTGCTTGTGAAAGAAAAATCATCTCATATAAAGAACAACAGTGGAATCTGTATGGAGCATTTAACCTTGAAGAAGGGCAATCACAGTGGTGTATGTAATTGTTCACTTCAGCTCCCCTGTTGGAGCAAACCAACAGAATAATTCTGTCTGTTCATGGGCTGGAACTGTACATTCATAGAAATCGTGGTGGGTTCCCCAAAGGAGTCTAAATGTAATTAGCAACTAAACGTTATATTTCTATCCCAATTCAGTTACATGGGAACAGCACTCAAATATCTGTGTCTGAGTCAGAGCGGACAGCTTTACTCCATCTCCAGGGCACTCAACTGCAGCACCCAAACAGTTCATCGCTGGGCTCTGTTTTGTCAAGTATCTGCACAGAGCCTCTCCAGAAGCAAAGCAAGGAATCATCCTTGCTCTGAATTTAGCACAGTCCCCTTCAGGATTGCTCAGTGTGGCAAAACAATTAACTGAAGGCAAGTTTGAGATCATTTGTTTGAAAAGAAGAAGAGTACTCAGAAAAAAATGAACTGGCACTTTTCTGTTCCTGTTCTGGGACTTTCAGTTGTCAAACTGATACACTTATTGTCTTGTTGGCTTTATAGTGAGCAGCTGTCCAAATGATCCCTTTAAAATACTCCTTGTCCTCCTATCTAGCTGGTGAGACCCTACGTCAAACTGTGGAACTCCCTGGTGGCCAGTGGTCGTCTGTGGATTTGTTACTTCAATTACTGCAGCTCAGTATAACAAGGAGCAAAACACACACATGTATATAAATATATCCTGGGGAAAAAATTAAATTGCTGCAAAACTCAGTAGACCACAGCTATTGCCACTGCAGAGAATTCAGCTTAGCACTCCTCCATCAGTGAGAGCTACGAAACGCAGGCACTCCCCTCCACTTTTATTGAGGAGCTTGTACTTGGGAACAAGCTGTGTCAGGTTAATGCTGTGTCAGAGCAACTTGAGTCTCTGCATTCCCCCACTTGTTCACCAAAGGAGGAACCTCAGCAAGGATGCACAAATAACTTGCCATTTTCATATAAAAACAGCTCTTCAAGCTCACCTCTTTTCCCTCATGGACATATGGTTGAGTTTATCCATACTCTTTACTCATTTGCACACTGTTGTGCTAATACAAGGAGGGAAAGTGAAGGGAGGAGGTTCCTTGGAAAGCGTTTTTTATTTTGGAAAGCACTGAACTGTTTTGGTGATGAGGCATTATGAATTTCAATTAAGAGGATGAAAGGAGGAAAAACATTAGTAGTCTTTGTTTCTGGAAACAAAACACTGGCAATGGAGAATGTGATTAACCAGTTCAAAACAACACATCGTGAGGGAAGAAGTATTTATGAAATTGGGTCAAATTTAATAAATGGTTTCAGAAAAATTATCCAGTAAGCAAGTATATTTGGGAAAGACTAAGCATTTCATGACAGCATTTTCAGAACAAAGCTATGAGGGTTCCACTTCAAATTTAAGTGAACAAAACTAAAATGAAAAGGTTAAAGAGTCACTAAGTAAAATATATACAAAATGTTTTGTTTCTGATCAACCTCAAATCTGTAGGGAGTTTGGTTCTCCCCAGCAAAGCCATTCTGATCAATTGTTTTGCTGGGGAGAAAATGAAAAAAAGAAAAAGCAGGCTGATCCAAAATTATTGTCATTGAGTTTTTTGGTCCAGCCACCATAACCGCTGGCTTGACTAATGGTGTACACAAAGTCTGAGTAGACATTTGCCTTGTCCTCACTATCGTCTTACTGATTGTTCCTAGATGCATTTGAGAGTGGCATCAGACATCCTTGACCTCTCAACGTGGTCTCTTCTCTTTCTCAGGGCTTTAAGTTCTCCATCAATTTTTATCACTGTCAGAGTGCCACTGTGTTCTTTCACTGCATACAGTGAAGTGCTTCAGTGTAAGCATAAATATCAGTTTGTTATCCACACCTGGTACAGTCTGTCCCATTTTCCTTATATTCATGCTTCACAGTAATAATAAACATAACTTAAAAAAATATATCAAATGATGTATATTTGTTTTAACAGGTAATATATAAAGTAATAACCTTTCTGCATTGACTTCAGGTTACACAAGTTCATATGAGTTTTCTTAATAAGAAATAATTCTGTGACAGCTAGTGATTAATAGAAATAATTTCATTCCCTTCCTAGAACAAACAATGCACAGTCTTGGGAATATGCAGAAAACACCTACAGCTTCACTGTCTGATTTTCCGTTTTCCCCTGTTCTATCTTTAGTGAGAACTCAATAAAATCTTCCTGAAAGTGACCTTGGTAGTTACACTTTGCCAAATCTCTAAACTCCATATATTTGGGTTGGAGAACCAAGTAGTTGCATCTAATAAAACTGAAATGAGTGCAGACAAAGTGTAACAGAGGGATATCGCAGTTAAGAGAGTGCTAGAACTGACATATACCATTACTTGCCTGGGATCTCTGTCTATACTAATTCTGGAGGCTTGGGGTGCTGATATGTTACTATGTAAGTATGTTTTAAGAGAACAAATAGAAGAAGACCATAGAATCTGTGCATGTGCATTTGCATCATACTCTTTAGCTTCCAAGTAAACTTAGCAGTATGCACAATGGCAGAAATGAAGATAAAGTCATAAATGAACTCCTTTTGTTTAAATAATTTACATTCTAAACTTAATGTGAAATTTAAAATATCTCAATTGATTACAGTGCAAATATGAGGAGCTTCAAGAACTTTATGATCTAGTGATCAAGAGCTTATACATGCTGAGTATAATATACAGTTTCCTCCTTCACAAAAGACTCAGGGTCAAGCTCACCCACTGAACCACACAGTGTTATTGTCAACTTAAAGAAAAATGTAGGCCAAGTTAAAAAGGGTAATTCCTCCTGAAGTATTTCTGTAGATACACGTGTAAAATCAGAGCACAGTATACTCATCTCACAGTTCACGGGAGCTCTACAAAGCATCTGTAAAAAATCTTTATGCTCTCAGAAAATACCTTCCAGGAGAAGGTATTTCAGCAACTTCCAGAAAGGTTTGGAAGACCACATGTCTCCTTTGTCATTTCCAAAACAATTACAAGTCATCCCTTCTTTGTCCATGCATATCTATATAAACAATTTAACTGTAATCTGTGATGCTCAGATGGTCTCTTTTAGCGTACAGTACAGAGCAGCAGACTGGTTTCAAGACATACTAGAAGAACTGCTTTTCATTACTCTCAATTACAGCACTCATACTGTTTTATATGTTGTTTTTTTCTTTGGAGGTCTTTGTCCCATGTTGTGCCTTAGGCTGTTGGAAGGGATATAGATGGGTACTTGAAGAAGACGCCAAGAAAGGCAGCAAGACTTCTGAGAGAGATAAATGCCATCTGATTCAACATGTTTGTTTTCTAAAAATTCACTACTGCCCTAAATACCTCCTTTTTCTTATCTTCTCTTTAAAAAATAATGTATTCATTAGTTCTAAATCTCTTGCTTGCTTGTATATGTGACGTGTTTCTCTTGTAGTTTTATTTATTTTCTCAAAACCTGCTAATCAGAGCATTTGTTCCAGATGTATGAAAAATATGGAAACATATCTTCTGAAAGGGTCAGTTAGAAAAATAACGGTGGAATTAATATTGGGTCTCTCTTCAGATCTGATCCACCACTTTAGAGCAGAGTAGATCCAATCAGTGTACCAGCTACAGATGCTCCCCAAGAGTAAAGCCATATAGTTACCTGGAAGAAATGAAAGCAAAAGGGCTACAGAGTCATAAAATAAATGGGAAGATGTTCCTATTCACAGGTAAAATATCAACTGACATCTCCCAGGAAGTTCAGTGAACACCCTACCCTGCTCAAGTCATGAAGAGACTGCTTTTTATTCTCTTCCTTTTTTCTCTTTTTAAGAATCTCTAGTTTTTTACAATCTTCTCCGAATCAGAAGAGGCACCAAAGCTTGCTGATGACATTCTAAAAGTTCGTATTTTCACTGACAAACGCCCACGAGCCTCAGGTTAAACATGGTCACAAACCACATGTCCTGCAACACAGACACATGCAGACTTGAGATGGACCAAGTACATGGCCTTGTCTTCTCATTTCGTTCCTTGCAGCCTTCTCCTTGTTCAGTATTTACAGTCTTCATACCCAGTCTCTAAAAGCCATCCTCCTCTCCCACTGTCATTTTAAGGATATCATCTAAATCACTGTCTTTATTAGGATATTTAGGTGTACGTGTGCAAACAGTGCCTGTAGTGGAAATGCCAGAATCATTGTGGGTTTTTGAGCAGATAGGAATGGTAATATACATAGGAATCTTCTAATTGTGGAAGGTGATTTTTGTATGGGCCACTACTATCCCTTTGGAATGGACTAGAAAATTAAAAAATGATGTGGGGACCTGGGAGGGACTTCCTGGTCAACATGTGTAGTCCCTGTCGTTGTAGACAATTACATCATATAAACCTTTTTATACTGGATATGTTCACAATGCAGAACATATTTCTGCCCTGGGCTTGTTGTTGATAGGTTGTGTAGCAAACAGCTGGTACTTCTTGCATTTAATCATTTTGTAAAATATACTGAAAGATTCCATTTGAAAAGCAAATCAGTTTTCTAAGGTAGAAAGGTGTCCTAAAAAATAGAGATACTCTTGAGCAGTTGGCAATGGTCATCTTGACAATGCTTTTTATGTATCAGAAGAGCAGTACTTTTTCCTTTGCAGTCCAACTCTGCATCCATGCCATCAAAATAATTGCTTATGCAAAGTTGGGTCTGCTCCTCAGTAAATGGTTTAAATCCCTTTCACTTACAAATGTTAATCAACACATGCAACATATGTGGAAATTCAAAGACCATCGGGTTTGCTGTTTCTTTTAAAGCATAATGATGCACTGCATTTATCAAATCACTGCTTTCTTTTCTATAGTAGGTCAGTTCCTGATTGGTTTTGAGGGTTCATGTTTCTTACGGAAGGGAAAGCAAGAAGCATGGCATAGCAAATATCCTCTGTGTTAAAAGTTAAAGTCAGTTATGATCAAACACCCACTACAAATGTGATAGCGCAGTTGTTTCACAATAAACCTGTTAGAGTCCTGTTTAGAACACTTCGTTTTGATAAAGAATGCTTTTATTTCCATAGTAAAATTCAGCTGGTAAGTTCTACTATAGTGCTAAATTTGTTTTGTATGTTACAGTGCACACTTTAAATGCAGAGATACTGGGTATTTTCTTGGTGTGCAGACCAACAAAGGAAGAAGTAATGTTGTTCCTATCTACTGTTGTTGAGATTTTAAAATCCAGTTAGTGTACTCCGATTGAGATGTGGATGAATTTTACTTTAAGTAGGACCATTCTTGTAAGAAGAACATTGATCTGTGGCAAGCACATAAGACTAAAAGATGAATGAGAAATCTAAGTGCATAAGACAAAATATTTTGCTAGGCTCCACAAAGAGCTGACTGTTCTGGGCACATGTATGGCTCTCAGCTATGGTTATGTCATCAGCTGTTTCTCTGCTGAACTCAATGGGATACACCAATTTTCTAACATCCAATAGTTTGTGTGTAGGGAGGGTTTATCCATCTAAAAGAAGAGGACAGTACAAGCACAGCCTAGTGAGACCTGATTCTGCCTATGCTTCCTTTACAGGATGTCAGCAGGATTATTCCCAGTTTACTCAGATGCAATAAAATCAAAGTAGGAGTCCCTGCAACTTAAACCATGAGATATTTTGGTTTTGTCCAAAAGCAGTTTGTAGGTACAGGACTTGAATGGACTCTAAGCAGTGTTATGTGAACACAGAACTGTTCTCCCAGTAAAACTGGTTGGAATGCATTAAAATACTAGAGTTTTTAAATAGATGTGGAAACGTGTAAGCAGTAGTTAAAAATAAGAAAGAATTATCAATTTATGTAAAAGTTGCACCTGAAATGATTAGAATAAGTTAATGCTCTGTTTTCTGTTACGTTCATTTGCAGTTTGTTCTCCTGTTACCTTGTTTGGTCCCGGCTCATTTTCGTGTTCTAATGTACCATTTGCTCAGTCTTTTACTGAACCATATGGCCTTCATTCAAATTCATCTCAAGGCCAGGTCTTCAGTTCGACATGTTTACATGCATCCCAAAGCTTCGCCAGAAGTGAAGATTCCACGCAAAAAAATACAAAGGTTCGGCTATAGTACCATATAAATAAATATTTGAACTGCTCTGCTGTACTATCACTCAGTGACTCATTACTTTATAAATACTGCTGGTAGGGCTGTCGTAAAATAAACCACATGTTCTTGTGTGG
This sequence comes from Gallus gallus, assembly GCF_016699485.2. Classification (NCBI taxonomy): domain Eukaryota; kingdom Metazoa; phylum Chordata; class Aves; order Galliformes; family Phasianidae; genus Gallus; species Gallus gallus. The sequence goes on along the minus strand of NC_052542.1, from coordinate 14,934,473 downwards.
TAGGTTGAAAAATATTTTCTTATCCCTTTTACAGAAGAGTGGTAGACATGAGCCCAAAGAAGTGGAGCTCAGTTTTGGAGGAGCTGTTGGCTTTGTAGAGATTTCCATAGGTGCTCAGGACATGATTTCCATGTTAGCAGGGGCTTCAGGTTTTCAGGCTTCACCAACTTCATGCAGTGTGATATCTGAGAACTGATCAAATTGCAGAGCTTTGATGCCACGTAGAAGACGAGAGACACGGAGAGGGTACAGAGTATGGGGGGACGGGGGGCTTATGAGGTGACACTGGGCAGTCCAGGTGGTTGTTGTACAACACCCACTCCTTACTGAAGGGATTGCAAGTTGCACTGCAGAACTAAATTCTGCAGTGATCTTGAAAGAGGACAAAATAACAGCTTAGCAGATATTTCCAAGGAACTTGCCCTGTACTGCAGTAATATCTTGGGAAAGATGAAAGCTGTTTGTTGGAAAACATGTTGAATGGACAGTGAAGAGCAGGTAGTTACTCCAAGGTAAGGGATGTGGAATAGCAGGTTCTTTTGGGGTAAGCTGTGTAAAGTGACAGGATATGTTTTCTAGCTACTGTAATACAGGGATATTTTCATTCATATTTTTGAAATGATCAATACGTATTTGACAGAGCAGCAACCCCAAAAGAATTCCCAACCTACAGGCCTGGATATGAGCAAGGATGGTATTCGTGGCTGAGCCGGGAGGGAAGGAGAGGACAATGAAGAATGCTGTCCATGTGCATTAATGGCTGGTCAGGGATGAGGACATGCCAGATAAATCACATCTCCATTTCACGCTTTCTATCCAAACTGGAATAGGAGGCAACCGGCCTGGAGCATCCATATAGCAAATGTAATGACAGCCAAATTTGGGAACAATACCATGTGGGGATGGGCGTTAGAAGGAAAAGGCTAAAAATAGGAGGCTTTGTACAATATCGAAGAAGGTTAAGGGGAGATCATTTGAGTAAAAAGCTGCAGTAATGAGAGAAGCAAAGTCAGAAAACACAAAGGTTTCTTTCAGAATTCAGTAGAGTTTTTCATTTTCTTGCTTATACAAATGAAGCTGATGTGATGGTAGAATACAGAAGTGAGCCAAAAAGAAAGATAGAGCAGAAGGAAGAATAAAGAAGCATGCTTTGGGCAACTATAATGGCATGATAGGAGCACAGAATTTCACAATATCCAGGATACCATCAGAACTTCATAGGGGAATGGCACATACCGTTTCAAAAATTATCTGTGAAAGAGTGTTTGTCAGAAAAGAAGAATAATACATCATTATCCCCCCAGAAACAGTATTCAGATGAGGGTCAGTAGACCAAATTGTAGCCTCAATTATTGCATTGATTTTCAATGCAGATGTAATTTGTGTTCTAGATTTGGGGTTTGTCCACTGTGAAAGCAACTTGCTACGAGTGCCCCTATCTCAGGGACAATAGTTAGGGCAGTAAGTTACAAAAGCTGTTAGCATTCGTCAGACTGATGCATTTAAACACACCATAGTGTGGCTAGTTAGAAACCTGCCTTCAGAAAGTGGGGATGGTGCTCTGCATGGGAGACAGAAAGCAGTAAAAGCCTACCTATTGATTTAATGTAGCAGTGTGATTGCTACATCCATTGCATGGACTCCACGGGGAGGATACTTGCTGTTGGTGTGGGTGAAGGGCGGCAGCACATCTGTGCTTGTGCAGTGCCCGTGCTGGCAGTGGGTCTGACTGGCTGCACCTCGTGGGCTCCATGCCACAGGCCACCTCAAAACCCCTCCGGCAAAGGCAAAGAATGATTAATTTGTGAGATCCTCATTAATCCTGGTGGGTTACAACAAAGCATTGTCTGTACCTCCAGCCACAGGGTTTGAGATAGGATGGAATCCATTACCCCTTCCAGCGAGATCCCAAGTAACCACGCTGGAGTTCCTCTGGCAGTTGTGCAGATCCTGCTCAGAGTGCCTGTGGGATCACTGCGGGGGTTTCTATGGGGGGACAAGCCACATCTATACTGACTTTTGCCCTGTCTTTCTGTTGATAGATCACTCTGATGTGTACTGAGTGTCGGGGTGGACTGGAACTCTGATGGAGCTGAGGAACCATTTAGAAATGTCTGCGCTTGGAGCACTATTGAATATGTAAGTAGTGAATACATTACTGAGGAAATTTTCCATCCATTTGTTAGTCAGATTCCTAACTTGGCGGTTGTCTTAATACCTCAGCTGCTCCTGGGTGCATTTCCAGCAATGGTAAAGGAAAGAGCTTTGTTCCCTGTGCCTCCGTAGAATGGGGCACTATATTTTTATAAATGTGGGGTTTCTTAGATTTATTCCCCACATTTGTCTCACTAGGATTAGGCTAGTGTATGTTCTCTGTGTGGCATTATGCCAGCCACAAACCAAAGCTGTGAAGGCTGCAGCTGTCTGCTTATTATTAATTGAGAGTTAGTGCTGAGACCAACACACACTGGTGCTCCAAAACCCATACTGTTTTGCAGATAGCTTATGAACAGAAGCTTAAATTCACAATTTAGTGCAAGATACCTTTGGGTCACACTTAATACTAGGATTCCACTTGCAAATGGTTTATGAAATTACAAATGGCTAATAAGATGTTAGGAACTCTCGTGATTCTTGCATCTAATTAATCTTCTAATGAATCTGTGATAGTCTTAGGGTGTTCCCACAGTCATCTCTAACACAAACTACATGCAGTCCAATACAGGAATGGGTACCCAGAGAAACTGTGGAATATCCATCCTTGGAGATGCTCAGAACTTGCCTGAACAGGATCCTGAGTGATCTAATTAAGTTGGTGCTGCTCTGAGCAAGGGGCTGAATCAGATGAGCTCCACAAGTCCCTTCCAGCCTAAATTATTCTCTGATTCTGCAATATATAATTTTGCCCAAAATATTTACTCATCGTTTACTAATTTATTAATTCATTTCCACTTGGAAAAGCAGCTGCATTTGGAAAATTGAGTTCTGTTCAATCTGTGGAAGTGGGTGTATGATCTGACTCTATGAGGGTGTTTAGATTTACCAGGCTGCTGGAAGGGAGATTCCTGTAAGCAGCTCTGAACTTCCTCCTTTCCTTGACCTTGTATCATCAGGAATCACTGACTTACAGGTCATACAGCAAGAGCAATTTGCTCTGAGATGGACAGGACAGAGATGGCTTGGAGGATCAAGGCCAGCTGATCACCAGGTTAAATGGGCATTTTTAATACTGAGATACATTGTGAAGCAATTGTCCCCATTTAAAGTAACAGCTGTGTTTCACTGTTTGGATGAGCACTCACTATTTATGGTACGAGCAGAACAAGGCAAGGTGTGGTAAACGGGGCTGTAAACACACAACACACCATGAGAACAGCTGTATTTCTGCTCTTCATGCAGCATGGAGGAAATAAAGACAGTAAGAGAGGTTAGTTACCATAGATTTACCACAAAGATAGGAGGAATCATGCTAATGGAAATGTAATTCTCATACTTAACCCAGAATTTTCTGCAGAGACAGTAAGAGAATTCAGACCAGAATGTTTAGGTGGAGCTTGAAAATCCAGGCTTGTGTTTCAAGTCCTCCTTGCCACCTCAGCCACACTTCCTTATTTTTTATCTGAAAAGAACTCCTCCTCTGTACAGTGATCTCAGCCTGGCTGCTGAAATGGGAGAGGTGCTTTGCAATAACCTCCATGTAAAGAATTCCAAAAAATGAAAAACAAAATGAAGGAAACCTGTTTGGAGTCCTACTAAATAATATCAAAATAGGAAAAAAAAAAATGTTTAACTGACACTGCATTTCTGCATTTGGTGTTTGTGTTCACTGCTGCTTGCATTTGGTAGTTCTGTAGTACATCATGCAATGCAATGTGCTGAATAGACCAGAAAGTTCCTCGCATACTTGGGAGGAGCAAGAGACTCGTAACATGGACACTCTTCTTTTCTCATGCTTGTCAGTTGTAGCCCAACAAAAGAAACACACAAACCTCATCTTTTTGGAGTATGTTTAGGGATATTGACTGAGCTTGATTAACTGTAACTAAGCTTGCCTTCTAGATAAGAAGGAAAAACTATTTTATGTAGCTGTTTGGAATATTTCAAGATGGTATGCACATGGTTAACATGTTTGGTTTGATTCCAAGGAAACAAGAAACTTTTGGTGGTCATGGAAAAAGGATTTAAACAAACTGATAGTTTGTCTTTAAATAATCAGAGAATTTCCCTAGGGAGCAGTGCGTATTTGCACAATTACTACTCTGAAATGTTATTTTCATAGTTACAAAGCATGATACAAATCTGTCCTACTACATGGATACTAATGATCACTGCTATTATTTAATAGCATAGCAGGTGGAGCCTGGAGCTGTGAGCACTTCCCTTTAATACGTGGTGTGCCATAAAGTTGAATTTGTTCTTAAAATTAAATGGTCGGAATGTTGATCAGAAAATCATATACGGAGTGTCTGTCAGATCAGTGCTAATGAGACCAGGTGTGCTCCGAACCCAATGATGTGAGTTGTGCAGTATGGAAATTTGGTGTTATTCTGGAAAAGACCTTGCCCTGGGCTGCTGAATGTCACATGCAGCGCTCGGAATATGCACTGTGCAGTGCAGGACAGATACAAAACATGCAGTGCCATATGCTACATTATCAGGAACCTGAGATATTTTACAACACACACAAGGATACATGCTAGTTAAAGGACAACTGGGGAAAACTGAATGGAATATCCTTCAGTTTCTCTCTAAACTGCTTCTGAAGGTGACAGTGTGGGAGAACGAAGCATATGAGTCACCTGTACATCTCCTACATTTTCCTGGAAATACTTCTTACTCACATAGGAACACTGAAGTGTTTAGTAACTTCCCCCGATGGCTATATAATGTCAAATAATTTTTATTCAAGATAACAATCAAAATGTCTGAAAATCTCTTGACTTTCAACTGTTCGGTGATGTACTTTCTTGTTTGGTTTTTTTTTTTTTGTTAACTCTTCTAAATACTACATGTATTAACAACGGAGGGCCCTGTCCAAGTTAATCAATAAGCCACTTCAGTTTTGCCTGAGGATTGAACACATAATTGCCTATTTTCTTCCATGTAAGAATCTATTTGGCTTCAATTTTTTTTTTTACAGTAGATATTTACAAAGCAAAGAGATTTATCAGGCTTCTACTTCTCTTCTACTCCAGTGTTTGTATTTTAGGACCGAGGTTCCTTCCCCTGTCAAATATCCATCCGCTTACAGGCTTCATAGTCAGCAATGTGAAATCTAACTATGTAGGTAATTGCCGGCATTGCTCAATGAATGGCATCCTGTGGTAGTGTACATATGCTTCATGCACAGTGAGAACATTTATAATCCTAAAGAATTAGATGCTGAATTAGTTAGCGACAGTATAAAGTAGTGAAATTGCTGCCATGTGAGAGTGATTCGTCCTTTATCGTACAGTCACACAAATGAACTTATCCTTGAAGTTGTCATCATGCCTTCCTTAAAACTATAGGTTTTTAGCCACTGTTAGGAATAAAAAGCTAGTAATGTCCTGTTCATTACATGTCACAGTAATAATGGTGAAAGACTCCCCATGTTTAAGCTTGAGGTTTCCAGCTTTTTAAGCTAGCATTTCTAGCATAAGCTTACTGTGTAGTACAGGCTAAACTGAAAGCCATTACAATAAGAATGACTTTCCAGAGTGAATGGCATATAATACCACAACGTTTTTTTCTATGTTACAAATGCTGTCTTTTTTTGATAAACAATTGGGCTGTGGCTATAAAACTTGTGGGGATGTGGTGTCGTGATGACATTTTGAAAAACAGTAGAGCACAGATCTAGAATAAGTTTTATATGCCACAACATAGCAGAAATACCAATGCAACTGCAGTGACATTCCATTTAAGAGGAACTATGTTTCTTTGCAGTGTGATGGTCCAGACTTGATTGTTTGTCTGTCATGGCATTAGTTACAGGCTCACAGATTCATAGATCTGAAGGCCAGAAGGGACAACTATATCCATCCAGCCTGTCTTGGGCTACATGGGAGTGTTTTACATCCAGCAGTTCCGTTCCAGGTCCCCAATTCTGATTTAGTTAAGCCACATCTATTAGAAGATCATCACATCTTAATTTGAAATGATTCACAGAAAATGCACTTCACTGTTGGTAAATCTTCCTAAGTGCTATAAATAAAATGCTAGAACCCTAATGTTAAAAAGTGCTTCTCATTTCTAATTTATGTAGGGTGAATTTCCAGCCACTGGCTCCTTTTATATCTCTGTTAGCTAATTTAATTCTCCAAACCTTAAATCCTGCAAAGTAGTTTGCAGCTAACTGCACAGATGGTCTCCATATTTCTTTAAGTTTTGTAAAATTTTGGTGCTAACATGATGGCTCTGCCTAAAATTTTGTAGCTGCTTCAGAAGCCATATTTTAAACCTTCATCACAGATGCTAGGGTTCACTACCTGTGTGTGAAGTTCCAATTCACGTATTTCATGTAATTCTGAGGGAGAAAACTTTTAGGGTGTGCAGGACTACAATGACTGCATTCAGCAGACCAATACAAATCATTTATTTTCTTTGTTTCATTGCTAGAATAAGAATGTACCTCTTGAAGATGGGACAGTTGTGACTAAAGACAAAGGCAAAGTTAACTAAAAGGAAGATATGTGGTGTTCCAGTCTGTGTCCCCGTTTTATTCCTGCTATACTACTTGCTGTCTTAAATCTGTACCCATGTGCTCAGTCATATGGACAAAGCGAACAGCTTCCCCCTGTGCTCTACTGGATTACTGCATACTGCTAAATAATTGCCCACATCTGTCTACAAACTGCTTTACATCCGCATAAATCTGTACCCTTTCCTTCTGAAACAGGACAGGAGTCCTCTCATCTGTTTGTGGAAAGTCCAAGTGGTGGCTGTTTATCTGAATATGTCGGGTCAGGGCAAAACCCTACAAAGAACTCATGTATGAAAGTTATACATGCTATAAAAATCTGGGAATTTGCCTTCAGTAATGAAATTCTTAGTGTTTGGTTTTTTAAGAACACATGCCACGAATGTAAAAATGCTACTTAAACCAATTGAAACACATTAGGAGTACACTGACAGCAGGCACATAAAGCACTAATCAAATGTAAGGAAAGAGTTTAAATACTTTGGATTTGGTAGTTTTTATTTTATTTTTTTCCCCCAGTTGAGTACATTAATCTTGAGAGTGGACAGGACTGGTATCCTTCGGATACACGTACCTGAAAATAAGAAAGGGGCTGGTTTTGCTGACCTGAGAAATCATTCATTAGGCACAAGTGATTCACCATAAAACTTGTAGGAAATGAAGAAGTAACAGCGTTTTCTTCTCAACCTCAAACTTACTGACTAGTTTGTTGAGACTGCTGGGGAACGTAGAAGAACTGCTGTCACTTTAGAGCAGACAGAACTAAAATTTACATGATTTCCTCAAACAAAATTCATGACTCGTGAATCAATTTCTACTAAAATAACCCAGTTCTGTATTTCAGAGATCAGGGAACTCCGTGGGGTAAATTCAGTCAGTAGTTTGCATTATTGGTACATGAGCTCACTGGTCCAGGGCAGCTGGGTACGCATGAGGTTTTCTTTCACTGACTGAAGTTCTGAAGTCCCTGTCCCTGTCCTCGTAATACTGCACAGCAACACAGCGGGAGGGGAGAGGGTGGGATGGGAAGCGGACAGAGCAGGGCTCAAAGGGCCTTTGAGCTTTTAGAGTAGAACAAGTGCTTTGGGATTAGGAATCCTCTTGAAATTGCTGTACCTACTGCCTAAATACTGTCCTGGCTGGGGAAGGAAACGACCGCCTTATCCATGTGCCACATGGAGATCTACTTCTTTCTTGGACTACACACACACAAAAAATGAACAGCGCAGATTTATCGTACAGACACAGCAACCCCTGTGTGTTCAAGGATGTCTTCTTTTTCCTGAAGGAGCACCGTCACCTCTTACACTATAAGCCTTCTGGAAAGATGTGAATATTTTAATTTCAGGGTCATGCTCTCAGGTATGTTCTGTTTTTAGATACCCGAAAACCTTTCCAAAATGCTTCATTTAAAACAAACAACCAGAAGGGAAACATGGCTTTATCAAACAGTAGTATAGTCTTATTCTTTAATACATATGTAGATTATACGCTCCCCTAACACTAGTACCCAGCATATCAGATTGTTCCCTAATCATCTGTGTCAAAATCTATAAATAACGTCTTGGTAGAAGTCACAAAGTTTTACACCACCAGTAGATTCTGCTGTGTTATTTAAACAGTGCTACACTCATAGCTGTGCACAGCCAAATCTCTCCAGCATTGTAATGAACAAGGTCAACTTGGTCAGCTGAAGTTCTGTTTTTTAAATGACTTTTATAAAAACACTTTGCCTGAGGACTTTTAATTTTCTTGCTCTATCTACCACAGTTATCACCTTTTGGTTTAAAAGCATGCTGGAATAATTTTAGGAAAGTTTTTTGTTTCATTTTGAGTGTTACAAGCTAGACATTCCATGAATACATAATTTACAATTCCTGCCCATTAGTAAAGATGTCCTGTAGCCAGAAAACAGGTATGATAGTACTTTCCTTTTAAAATGATGCCAGTTCATCACTGTGACTCATTTTTAGGTTTCTATGGTGAATGTTTTTTCTGCAGAGGAGGCCTCAGAGTTGCTGGCTGACTGAGTCTTTCCTCCAGTGCATTTTCAGTCTTACTCTGCGAGTTAGGTGTTACCAATCCTTTCTAGAAACAACTTTGAAGTTTAGGCTCTGAAGGTGAGAACCTTGCTCATTTTAAGATAAAAGTCAGATCCAGGTATCCATTTCTCTTGGTGCGAAGGATTGTATGATATGGCTGACTGTGAAGAACAGTTGATAGCCATGACTGTAGAATTACTGATTTCTTTCCATCTTGTTTTCCTAAATGCAAGATAAATGGTAGTGCAGTGAAGTTTTTCCATTGAAGGCCAGTGTATATTCTGCACATGAAAGGAGTCCTTGCCATTTGTGTTTTTACAAGAACAATATTAACATTCATGAACATTTCATCTTTAGCCATGTGATGAGCTTGCTTAACAAAAAGCCCATCCTTATCTTCCGTGGATACTTCTTTCACAGAACCAATCAGTCTGTTTATACATGAGTAGCTACCTTCTGGATGTCTGTGAACATGATGACCTGGGGCAGTGGAAGCCATTTGCAGTACAATGTCATTGAAGCTCTGTTCACTTGATGCTGAAAACAGCTGCTAAAGCAGGCAAACTCTTAGAGGAGGGCTGGGGATGTTGCTGAAATTGGTGCAGCAGAGAGCTGGTGCGGTTTTTGGAGCTCCACAGTGCATAAGGCTCAAAGGTCAAGCTAGGAGCACTGCTTTGAAAGACTGAGGACTCCAAAGAAACTCTCAGTCCTATATAGGATTTATTAAGCTCATTAAAATAACACCCAGTCCTAAATGAGCCACAGCTTTACTTCTTCTCTGTTGTGGCTCTGGAAACTCACAGAGTGTGATTCCCTAGCACAATAGCAGTGAGAAGCCACAGATCAAAAGCAGCTGCCACCATGTCTGAAAAGGGGAACGCTCTCCTAACCGTTTGCAGTTTCTGTCCCAGAAGCACAGCAGCTACTGGTTTACCCTATTTCGAGATGTCCCTGTTTGAGTCAGAGCTTCGTGTAACCTTCTCAGAAATGGAGCTAAAGATTAGTCACTTCAAAAGGAAATAAAAACAACACACAACAAAATGACTGAACAGTAGAACGGTCCTGGTTCATCGTCTGTCTCACTCAGCTGCACTGTTACTGCAAAGTCATATTACATTCTGTATAACCAGAGGGGAACAGAAAGGCAAGTCTTGCAATCAGTCCTTCAGTGAGATCTAAGGCTGAGCAGGCGGTTCCTCAGCTAGCCCTGAGGCTTACCCCTCAAATACCTTCCACATCTTGAATGAGTGATGCATCAAATACTAAATATCCAGTATATCCCCTTGCTGCTTTTAAGTGTATGCATCTAAATACACATCCAAAACACACCTTCGTGACTCTCAGTAATACACGACACACTTGGTGTGTAACTCTGCACTTTGCAAGATCGGCTGCAGCTCACTATTACCAGAGGTAATTGTGCTCCTGGGCTGGCGATCTTTGGGTGGTAACAGGAGGAGCAGCAGCTGGATGTAAAAGATGTAAAGTTCTGTTAGAGCTGTTCTGAGTTGCACTGAAACCTAGAATTAATATGGGAATCTAGAAATTTTACAGAAGGGTTACATTAAACTAGAGATCATGTTGATCACCTAAGGAATTCTGTCTTGTAGCCTAGGCATAAAATGGCATTTAAGAACTTTCTCCTTGGTTTCTATACTGTACTGTGGGCAAAATCTTGAGACAGACTGCAGAAAATCAAAGGGTGCATATGCTAAGATACAAGAGCAATGGAGATTGCATATCCAAAGTAAAAGGGTTGCTTGCACATTGTAATTTATCTGTAAACGGAGCTTCTTTTCCTGAATACCAACCAGACTACAAGAAGAGCAGTTAATGGTGGAGGAGAAAAACTGCATCACTTATGGTAAAAATGGAAGGTCCAGTTCATGTTAAAAGACCTGCCTTTTGTCTTCTAAGTGCAGCAGGTTGTCAGTGGTATTTGATACAAGCAAATGAAGCACAAAAAAATAACAGCAGTGCAGTTACAGAACACTTCAAATCACAGCCCACCGCAGCCTTTCTGTAAGTGGTAGCCATGCACACACTTCAGTGTTTGAGACCACTTCCAAGAGTGAGAAGTTTACTACCACCAGCACGCACTGGAAATGCTGTAAGTCATGTCATGACAGAAAGCCAAAGTGTGTGATGGTTAAACAATGCAGGAAAAAGAACCAGTATCTCTTGTATGACTCATGACCAAGCTAAGGGACACGTTATTCAGTTGGTAGAAGCAACTTCTTGGAAGAAGTCTTCCATCAATTCTGCTAGCAACTCCTTGAAGCTTTCTGAGGCTGTAAGAACAACAGTTCATTATTATAAGCCACAACTGCCAGTCCACAGGTTGAGCCATGAGGTTCTCCAGTGTTTTCTTTCAGGGTAGTGAAAAGATTGATGAAAGAATAATTATGCACAGATTGCAGTGTTTTTTAAAAAAACCATACAAAAAAGGGTGTTGTCCTTGGAGCTTGGAGTCCCTGTTGTCTTGATAAATGTCATGCACCATACTGTTTGCGTAAAATTTAGTCAGCAGGGAGAGATGACAGGGCTACCTTGGCACTCCTGCTTTAATCCCTCATTTAATGCAAATGCATGCCAGCGCACATGTCATCCACCATGGTGGAAGGCAGTGGAGAAGGTGGCAGCAGGAGCAGACAGATCGTTGCTACAGTGCTGGAGAGGGGCATAAAAGCTGGCCAGGGAAATTACCCTTTGTATTTTGATAGGAAACATGAAGGCTTCTGTGGGTGTAAAGTAAAAGGTGCTTGTAGAGGAAATGCTAAGTCACAGCTTGAAGCAGTGATTGAGCACCTGGTGGGAGGCAGGGCCAGCCCAGGGGAGCTCAGGTGTACACAATGCACCTGAGTGACCGGAGGTCTGGAGCCAGGATCCACCCCTTCCCAGCCCTCATTTAAGGGTTGGCAGTGGAGACAAGCATATCTTGCTGGGGAAATCTGCCTACCTGAGGCCTTCTATGGGTAAGCAGATTTTTTTTCTCCTTTGTTCCTGTGTCTGTGGCTGCTGTGTTTGAGCATACTGTCACTTGCTGCAGCCTAGGACTTTGCTACTCATTTGCTTCTCATTGCTGTGCTTTCCATCGTGTTATGGCATTGCAGTGCCATTTACCCTGTATGCAGAAAACTACATTATCAAACTCAGCTTTCTCTGGGGTGCTCCTCAGTCATCTTTTCTGACTGTTACAGTACATCAGCTTTGATATTTCCGTGTAGAAGAAATTCATCAGCCAGTGTTAAAGTTCAATTACACAAGAGTTGCTTTTCAACTTCTCACATTTCGGGAGTGTGAAAAACTTAAGTTTGTGCACCCAAACTCTGTTACAGTCTAATCTGCAATTACTGCAGCCAAATGGTGTTGTCCCTTAGTGATCATGAGCACCATCATGTATTCCTTCAAGGACTTCAGGTTCTTTCCCCTGGAGTACCACTTTAGTACCTAAACATAATTCCTAGTACTTAACTTGCAATCCAGAATGTCTCCATTTTCTTTCTTATATGGATTTTAATGAGTTACATTCCTATTTAATTTAAAGCCATATTGTTATGTCATACTGTTAGTGTATCTAGAAGGTGGCTTCTTCCTCTGCTTATGTAGAGGCAATTTCCACCGTTTCTCATCCAAAGGCAGCTTTCTCTTGGTGTGTCTCCTAAATCTGTGCATTCATTGCTGTACTGGATTTGATCATTTCTTCCTTAGAGTAATCACCAAAAAACTTTGTGATCAACACATTTGCATTTCAAATGTCTCAAAATTCATTATTGTGCATCTTGTTTCCATGTGAACTGTATTTAGTAGAAATTCCTCAGCACCTTTCCTGTGCTAAAACACCTCATAACCTATTACAGAAACGTTTCTAGAAGACAAATTCATCAGGTGTATTAACGTGTTAATGTAACTTTATGTTTTGTAATAGTCCCTTCTCTAAAAAGGAAAATAACTTTAAAAACATTATTAGAACAAATTTCAACTTCTTAAGATTTCAAAGGAAGTCCATTAGCATAAGTCAAGTTACAGAAGAGTATTTTTTAAAAAAACAATATAATGTCACATTCTATTTTGTAATTCCCTTATTATGAAGAACAATAAGACACATAAGCAGTGCTCTCTCCTTTGTAGTTAGCTTGACATCTGTGAACAGCTTAAAGCACCACTACTCGTTGCAGTGAGTGCAAAGTGATGACCAAAAAAAGTTAATTTTTGTATGTCTCAAAGAATATAATAAGTTGAGCTGGTCAGTCAGAAATTGGACTCTTTCTGTTAGTAATCACCAGTGCTGGAAAAACAAACAAATGCGCCACAATAGCAGCTTGGTGTGTCTGTTAGGAGTTAGTGGCTTCTAATGTATATTCACAGAAGCCCTTAAAGATTGATAAATGTGTATTAACAATCTTGTACAGCATTGAGGAAGCCTAGAAAGGCCATCCAAAAAGTTTTGATGCTAAACTGCTTTCTTTATATAAGTGAAAGCTATTTTTGTTCATTAAATTTATTACATTAATGTAACTTTCTAATAATACTGCCTTAAGAAATTGCCTTATCCCATGCATTTACTCAGATGTTTTCTAGTATATCCTTCTCCCTTTTACCTTATCTATTAGACAGAACTATGGCAGTGAGCCAAAGCTTCACTTTTACTATGTGTTTGTTTTGATGTTACTTCATCACCTCCTCCATTCTTCTGGTCTTTTGTTTGCATCTTCCACCTGTTGCATCTTGTTGGAATGCTGAATGGAGAGCTCTCTAAAACAGAGAGGGACTTTTCTGCACTGGAGAGTGACCCACTATTACGATTTGTCCTTTAATTTGCAAGGATACTCATTAGCAACGATTAGCAATTAGATACAGAATACAACTTGTAAGGCATGTATGTTTGTGATCTCTACAGACTGCAGCAACGTCTTAATCAATACTTATGTTTGGTTAACAACTGTGGTATGTACAAAGCTAAGAACTACCATACAAGGTCAGACTAAAAGTCCATCTAGCTCAGGGTTTAGTATATTCTAATAGAAATCAGTATTGGATACCTAGGAAAATAGAATCTGTAGAGTAAGTGCTGCCCTTGCTTTTCTTTTCAATCTGAAAGGCATTAGCAGTTTAAGGATTTCTCTCTACTGAAAGGTAGAAAGGGATCTATCCTCCAAGATGCTGTGTTACCGTTCTTTGAAACCATTTATAGCTTTGACTTCCACAACATCCTAAAACAAGGAATTTGAAGATTTAAATACTGTGAAGATGTAGTTCTTTGTCTCAGTCATTTGCCTGATCGCTTCATTTGTTGCATACTCTTTCTTGCATAGTAAGAAATAGCATTCATTGCTGAATTAACTGATCAGCCTCCATTTGTTTTTCCTGTAGCATTCCTATCTTCCACAATCACTTCTGCTAGCGAGAAAATCAACAAAAGGTTATTCTGAATGAAAGCCATTCCACCCTTTGCAACCTCCTGTTTGCCTTTCTTGAAGTGGATGCAACACTGCAAATGTGAAAGCACAGTGGTGTTCTCCAGTGATATGACAGTGATCAGCTTCTGTTTCATTCTCAATTGCTTTTCTAGTAATATCCCAAATTCTCTTTGAGGTTCACCTCTGCTAAGCAGTACTCTTGTCCCATGGACCAGACTCCCATTAGGAGCTGAACCACCTTTTCTGATTGTTTCACCTGCTCTTGTTTTGTGATGCAAACTAAGGTGTGGAAAATGGAGATGAAGAGATTGATTTCAAAAGCACACACCTGATCCAAATTAAAATACTAACATAGAAACATCCATAAACTTTCCACAATGATTCCAAGCATCTCCTGAATAGTTACAGCTTCTTTAGGGCTCATTGTTGAGCATGTACAGCCAGGATTACTTTTCCTTTCATCATTAGCTTGCATTTATAAACACTGAATTTCAGCTGCTGTCATTGCGCTTTTCACTGTCAACCTTTCCCTTGACAGTGCTAATAATAATTTATAGACTTTCAGTAACAAATATGGTTATTTTCAAATAACTGATGATTCTGCTGTACAACATAGTCCCAGTACTGAGGTTTGGAAACTCTATCATAACAGCCTGTCATTGCTTCCTCTCTGTGAACTTGGCTGGCCAAGAGATGACCAACCATTCTGGACCGTAGATCTATTTCATTATCAGCTGCTCCTATGAGATCCTACCAAGAGATTTTTCTTTTTTGAAAATCCATTCACTGCAGCCTATTCCTATCCATTTGTTCACTGACTCTGAGAGTTCCATGAGATCTGACCTCCGTCTAAAAAAGCTGTGTTAACTCTTCTCCAAATCATGACACATTCGCATGCATCTCCTGATTCCATGTCTTTTTATAGATGCTACTCATTTTCATACAGCAGAGCTCACAGACTGAGTGGTCTGTAGAGTCCCTTGTATGCCTTCTTAATCCATCAGGTTCTGAGCTCCTGTCAGTGAACACATCTTCATAAGATGATTCAGATAGAATCCACAAGTTTGAATTAGTGAAGCGCCTCATGGAAGAGAACATCCTCATTGTCCCTTTTTTGCCCTTCTGAAGGAATGGGCTGTGAATTTTGTGGGTGGTTAATCTGGCAACACCCAAGTGGGTCAACTGATCTTTTTCAAACTGTATTTCTGACGGACATTTCGATACTTGTTTTGATTTAGTGCTTTGTTGTAGTGTACCGATCATGCTGATGCTGTTAACAATACTGGGGGAATCAGATGTCTTTGATAAGCCAAAAGGAATAATTGTTATCCTACACAAGTCCAACATAACAAATATTGAGAAAGTTTTTAGAGACCTAACAGATTTCCAACAGTATTTTACATTATGCCTGGTAATGAGATGGTACTGAAATCTATATTCTCTGTGCAATAGAAGCAAACAGATTTAAGTGTATTTTCCTTCAGCTGTGCAATATTACCAGTCTGAAATTCTGATAATACACAGAGTGTGATGTTATTGAACAGGCCAGAAAGACTGCTTTTCTTTTGTCAAAGCCAGAAAATTTTCATTTGCACAGATGTAAACTGAGCCTACATTGAAAATATTTGGTGTTGTGTTCTCTGATATATTCTATTGTTCTAATAATTTAGACACTAGGAATGATTAAATAGGGTTTTTTATTTTTTTAAACCAATATTGAGATGTGTTTATAAAACATACTACAGAGATTTTCTGAAAAATATAAGGGTAAGGAGGAACAACAAAAAGGGATTGCACTGATGGAAAATATACAGAGCCAAGAAACTGTAATACTGCTAAAAGTCAAATGAATGGACAAAGAAATGCCATTTACAGCATAGTTGGCCATCACAATTACTCCATTGATTTAAAAAAAAAAAAAAGCCAATTTATTTCAATATTAGATCACACTTAAATTTTACTATTATTTAAACTAGTCTCTCTCTAAATGTTGCAACCTTCAGAAACAATAACTAAACAATGAGTTTATTGCCAGATATTAATTTTGAACCAAAGACCAAGGCCAAAGTAAAACATCGTATTTATCATTCAGAATGCAATACAAAAATGTGTTGGTTTAATCTGTTAGGTATAAAGACTGAAACTGGTAAATGAAGGGAAGCACGTTTAGTGCAAGGGCTTTGGTCAGAGGAAAGTCTTTGCTTCCTATGTTCAGGCCTTTGAGCACAATAGATATTTTCAGCAGGCTTTCCAAGCAGGAGCAGGCTTGTGACATGAACCTTGAGTTAAGTGATACTCTAGCCAGATAAAGCACTTTGTAACAAAACTAGAACATGCATAAGTAATTAATTGGTTTTTAGTATTCCAAAATATGCCAAGCAGTCTACATTGTAATGAGGAAGTTGGAGTAGTAGCAACAGTGATGTTACAGGTAAACAAGACTGTCATTATGTGCACTGTAATGTTTCATACGCAGCTGACGCTGGAATTTCTTAGTAAGATAATGAATATTGCTGGAGTTATCCAGTTATGCTATTGAAAGTCACTTGGTATCTTTAATTTAGAGAACTATGACCATGCAGAAGGCAACCCAGACTAACTCTTCTCCATTGGTGTTATTTCTCAGTTTAACCCATCATCCAGATGATTGCCCAGTTTGTGGTTAAAGAATACTGTCTGCAATGCAAATTGCACCAGGTTTGGACAGTCCTGAAAGCCTTCATCAGGCATTAAGGTTTCCATGGATGGCAAATAACACAGCTTACAGGTTACCTTATTTTGGGTACAGTTGTCTAAGAACTGATTTTGATAATAATAAAATGATAACAGTATTGGTGAAGTAAGCATCAGATCCATGGCTTTCAGTTCCACAGCACAGCAGATAATGCTGTTCTACATCCCCCAGATCCCATGTCAAGTCACCATTTTCTGCTTGTGAGGTCAGTCAGTCGTCTTCAGCATGGGATTATTATGTCAATTAAGAGGTTGACTTAAGTTGGAAAATAATGTTTTCTTGCAAGTCACCTCTGCCGTGGAAGATATGTTTGAAATACTTTAAAAAACACTTTCTGGCTTTCCAGTAGAGTTCAATCAACAAGTTCCATAAAAAATAACTCCACTGAAAGAGAAGCAAGATGGAAAACACAAAGCTCAAAAGCCTGCATTTGTAAGCCTCACTTTAGAGGGAAAAAAAAAGGATTATTTTCAAAACTCTACATCTGCAAACCAAACCTCACATCCAAAAGCTCAGTGGTGCTCTCTCTGAATTGCATGTCTCCACATGCAGTAAGGTTTCAGCAGGCCAAATGGTGCCATTATTATCTTCAAGTTCTGACTTTGCTGGTACTTGAGTGCAGTTAAAATGGAGAGATGTTGCAACTCATCTAGAAATAAATTATCTTTCTAGTGGATCACATAACCTAAAATAAATGGCAGCTCATTCTTACACAGCTGCATAAACAGACTGTGATTTAATTGATACCTGTCACTAAGGTGGACAAGCCTCCTATCAAGGGGCATTGTATCATTTTGTTAAGATGCTGTTTTATAAAATGTTACTTTCCCAAACTGAGCACTGCTTCAATGTCGAAACTGCTCAGTTTAAAAAGTGCTTTTATTACTCTGGTCCAGAAATGTATGCATATGGCAGTCCCATACAGAGGCTGAGCTATAATCCTTACATCGCTCACTTACAGTGTTGTAATATAACCTGACACAATGTTGAAGTAAGACTTCAGATTTCAACATTGTTGTCCCTGAATGTTTAACAGTATAGTATCTATAAAACCCCAAATTTTAAGTAAAAGTATCAAAGTCGGCTTCATTAGCATCTCTGTGATACTGATTAGCTGATTTCTATTCATCAATAAAATAGAATTTTATTGCACTAAATGAGATGCTGTGTTAGGAAAGAAAGTTAGGTATGCTGTTTGTATTGATCCTTCTTTCCTGTAAAGCTGTCTCGTACACTTTTAATGCCGGAGCCTTTCTGAGAGAACTGTTTGGATTAAGATAATGTGGGAACTAAATTCAAGATGGAGAATACAAAATATTACTTCAAATCATTGACAATAGCTGTAATGCAAGTCAACAAATTTGGGATTTTTGTTTGCGTTGTTTGTTGCCCAAATTAATAGGATTTCCCATCTACACATCCAACAAAGTATTTGAATCGTAAAGCAAAATAAGGCTGTCTTACTGGAGGCCACTGTGGAAAAAACACCCTTTTGTCAGTCCTTTATTTTTAGCTTATTATTTCTAAGCTCTTAAATATTTAACAGGTCACCTCTTATGAGGAAAGAAAAAAGAAAAGGAATATTCCATGATTCTTACCCCCTCAGAAAAGCTACAAGTCGTAAGCACGTGGAAGTCAAGCAAAGCAAGACTAGTATTCTATAAAGCCTGGAAGTACATCCACTTTCCTTACTGTTAGCAGGAAATAAGTATATATTTCCTTAAAAACTTTGAAAGGAATATCTACCTCTTAACATGGAATGTAACCTTTTGATGTGAAGTGTCCTGGTTCTGCTACACAAATCTAGAACTGACTACCAGTGAAGAGAATTCCCAATGGGTGTTCTTGAGCTTCTAGAATAAACTGGCAACTATATTATGGCTCTAAAAGAAATATGAGGAGGAATTCCTGGTGATTAGATGCTACTTTTAACTAGAAAATAGCACCCAGTTAACCAAACACTGAGGTTATTTTGGCTGTGGTCTTACATTGCTTTATATATAAAGATATTCATTGAATTTACCTTGAGTTTTAAAAGGTTAAGAAGTCTTTTGAAAGAACAGAGCAGTAAAAAAAGAAAAAAAAAAAAAGATGAACCAATGGGATGAATATGCAGGAAGGAGCAGGGAGGCCTGTGTGGACTCATTTTGTAAATAAAACTGCCATCTGTAAACTTGCTGCCTTCAGAGATACAAACTCGTTGACTGTCTTGATGTTTCTTCTGACCTCAGTCATGGGGAGCTTCATGGAGATGCAAAATGTAGCTGGATTGACAACCTAAGTCCTACATGCTTTTCCCCCCATGTGCTGGGCATATAGCTGAAGATTTTACACCATGGCCAGCTGCAGATGGTCATGTTCCAAACACCTCAAACAAGAAATGAATAGCCAGACTTCCACTTACCTGTTATGATGGATACAATTCTACCATATTCCACAATGATAAGGAAAAGCACTTCATAACAAAGAAGGGAAGTGATTCAGGGGGCACTGAACCACAAGACTGAACTATTCACATATGTCTGTACGAATGCCTGTGAAGTGGCTGGGCAGTAAAGTGATGGCAGCTTGGCTTCTAAGCCTGCCTTCTCAGAACACCTCCATGCCGGGTTACTACTTGAGCAGTGTCACTTGCTTGCCAAGCAGTAGTGCTCAATGCACAGCCCACATCCAACCACCAAATGCCGTCGTCTTATAATAACACAAAAAAAAAATCACAAAAAGGAGCAGAATTTTTAAGTAATGAGTAGGAGCTGAACCAGCACAGCTACTATTAACCCAAGAGGCACTGGCTTTATTTTTCAGAACTAATCCAAACATCTAAGGAAAACATAGACGTGAGCAGGCAGAGGTCCTCTGAGCATCTCAGAAGTTAGAAATAAAAATTGTATCGCTGAGGTTTTTGGGTCAAAGTTGTTCTTCACAGAACTCCCACCGACTCCACCAAGTCACAACAGTGATGGAGCTGATATGCAATAGCCTTAAAATTACAAAGTAGTGTGACAGATACTGCAGAACGGTGGGGAAGAGGTCAATGACACTATTCAAATCATCGCGTGTTTCTGATCATTTAACGCCTCTTAGGAGAGTGTAAGTGCTTTTTGCTTCAAAGGTCCGCGTCCCGCTCAGTAAAATACAGTCCTGATAGAACGGTGTCATCCCATAACTACAACCTTCATCAGGGAGTTTGAAAGACCATGACAAAGTAAAAAATGTCCATGTGGAACCTGCCAGATCCTCCCGCTCTCGCACTAAAGAACCTACACCAGATCACCAAACAGAGTGAGTCCAACTGCCTCTACCACGGCGGTGGTTCCACACCCAAGCACACGCAGATGGCGGAGCGGTCCCATATCACCGCCGTGCAGACCCAACTGGAAGGCACTCACTTCTGCCTCAGCCCAAAGCTGCGAGCTCCAGACAAGCACCGCACAAACGGCCGCTTCACCAGGAAACGTTTCACCAGGAAAAAAGCCTGGTGAGGTGCTTCACGCCAAGAGCTGCTGTCGGACATCCAGGATTTTTGTTTGTCTTTGGTGGCAGAGTTCCACCCCGGTTCCATTGACTGGAGCTGTGTGCGCGAAACACTTGGGTCCAGTCGTTCTCATTTTTAATTTGTTTTCCCTTCTCCTTCCCTGGCACGGCGCGAACGTCCACAGTCGTTCTCAGTTCGGGCACCAGAACCGGGTGCCTGATGTCGGATTTTGGCTGCGGCCGCCCGCCGGCTCCTCTCCCTCTCCCCGCGCCCCGCAGCCGGGGCGGCGGAGCCCTCAGCCTCGCCGTGCTGCGGGGGGCCGGGGCCGGCTCGACGCCTCTCTCCCTCCCGCCCCACCTCGCAGCCCGGCCGGAGCGGGGCCGCCGCCGCCGCCAAACTTCGGAGCCCGCCGCGGGGCCGCTCCGCTCCGCTCCGCACGGCCCGGCCCGCCGCCGCCCCCGCCGCCCCCGCAGCACCCCGGGCGCGAGGTGAAGCAACCTGGCGCCGGCTCCTGCACTTTGCACAGCGGGCGCAGAGCCGCCTCCATCCCTGCGCCCGCCGGCAGCGCTACGGCGCATTTTTTCGCACTAATCTGCACATTCAGCACGTCCAGAGCGCCCGTGACTTTACCTGGACTTTCTCCACTCTCCGGGCTCATCACACCGCGATCACCTCCCCATCCTACCGCTAACTCTCGCTCTCCTTCACTCCTTCCTCCTTCTCCCTCGCAAGGCCTGCTAAGATCGAGCCCGATGGAAAGTCGAGAGAGAGAAAGAGAAAGAGAGGCAGAGGGAAGGGAGGGAGCAGCTCCATCCCTCCCTGCCCCCCCCGGCGCACACGCCAGCCCTTTCCCCCCACCCCAGCCCTTCCCTCGGCGATTTCCTCCGCTCTTCGGAACTACGAGGGCTCCGGGAGCGGCTCCCGGCGCTGCCCTCCGCGGCGCCCCGACCGGCGCCCCCCCGCCCCGCGGCCCCCGCTACCTCGTAAAGGTCCCCCGAAGCCATGCTGGGTTGCGGGACTGGGCTCCTCTCCGCGCCGTCTCCCTCTCTCTCTCCACCTCTCCCGCTCGCTCTCTCTGTTGAGTAAACTGTGTTTTGCAGAATGACAGGCTTCGGGGCTGGCTGTGCGCAGAATCAGAGGCGAGGAGAGGCAGAGAGGCAGGCGGCGGGGCTGGCGTAACCAGCAGCAGCTCGGGCGCACAGCGCCGAGAGCCGCGTCTCCCCCGCGGCGGCGGCGGGGCCGGCGCCCCCCCCGCTCCTCCTCCTCCTCGCCCGCCGCCACCCTCCTCGCCCGCGGGCACCGGGACGGCTCGCCCCTGCGCCCTCCGGCAGGGAAAGTCCCGGGGCCGTACGGAGGGCGGCCTCCTCTTTTTCTTTCTCTCTCTCTCTTCCAGTCTCCCACCCCCCCTCCCCGCACAGCCCCCCCCCTCCGTCTCCCTCCTCGCACTTCAAACTCTTTCCTCGGCCGAAATAAATAAATAAATAACATATAAATAAAAGGGGCGGGGGACGAGGAGAGGCCGCGCGGGAGGGTTGGGCCCGCGGAGGGCCGCGCGCCGCCCGCCCAAGGTCACGGCGCGCGTTGCGCGGGGCCGGCTGCTCTCCGCCGGCCTCGGGCGGCCCTGGCGGGCACCTTCCCGCCCCCTCGGCGCCGCATGGCCGCCCCACCCACCCCGTGGCCATCGCCGAGGAAATGGAGGTGGTGGGGCTGCTCCCGAGAGTCCCTCGAGTGGTTCAGCCTGAGGAGGATGGAGGGCTTGTGGCCCTTCTCATCCCCACCGGCAGCCACCCTTCACAGTGTGAGGAGAAGCCTCTCCTGCTCCCTTGCAGCCATTTTGCAAATTAGCCAGTCCTCTCCAGGAAATGGAAGCCACTGACCTCCCACAACTTGGTCTTCGTGTTGAGGTGCTGGGCGACCACCTCCCGTTGTGACGTAGTGTGACACCGCCATTTTAGAACCTTCTGGGCCCGCTCCTCAGAGGCGCCATCGCAATGCAGAGCCTCAGCAGTGCTGCCCACATAGCTCCATCATGGCCCTTGGCATCCTTCTGGCCCACACGAGGCCTCCATGAGCAAGTGGTCCTGCATGGCGGTGGTCTGCCATGCCCTCAGGATGGGGGAAGACCAGAAGCTCCCAGCCTCCCGCCAGCAGCACAGCTGTTCCAGACATTACCCTCCATTGCCATCCAGCGTTTCTTTCTTCAGACTTTCCAAGTTAAAGAGGAATTTCCTCACCAACTTGGCCATAAATTAGGCCAAACGCACTAGTCACGGGTAGAAGCTCCACTTTCCACCAAACACAGTGGAGTCTCGAGGAGATGGAAGCTGGCATGCAGGATGCTGGGCTGCTGCGCTCCATGAAGAAAAGGGCTCCATTTCTGTGGAGGTTTATCAAGAAGCTTTGTGGCTGTATGCTGTGAAGGAGTTCTTCCTCCAGGTAAAGTGTCAGTGTCCTGTCAATGTTAGCTTTCTTGTCATGAGAGAGTTCAGTTAGGCTTTGCTCAGACCAGCTCTTCATGTCTTGCCTTCATGGCGATCCTCCTCCTGTAGTTAGTGGCTCTCAGACTCCATGTTTTCACCTTACAGCCAACACATAGCTAGTAGTCATTGCTTTGGGGGTGATGCTCAGTGCTGTGCTCTCTGCCTTTGCTGTAGCTGTGCCTTTTGTTCATCTTCATTTTATTGTCATTTTTCATCTTTTGGGTTCAGCCTTTTGTGTAGCACAGCACTCCACGTTACTGCGAGACTTGGCACAGTCCACACTATCATCTGAGTAGTGGATTGGAGCTGGTTATTGAGTATAATGCAGTAAGCCCTGGTATGCTTAATAAGTATTGCTGCTATGGAGTACTGAATTATTTGTGAAATTTCATTTAGAACTCCAAATTCCAGCAAGTTGCAAGTGGGGTAAAGCCAAAGACTCTTCCAACTGAGAGGGTCCTTATTTGAAGTATTGACATTGGATATTTTGAATGTTGTCACTTTTTATCATGAAAGTAGGAAATAACACATGCACATACAGGTCTTGATTGACCCAATCTCCTCTACTGTGAATATTACCTCTGATGATTATGAACTTGCCAGCTAACCAGTTTAGTATTGACTTACAGTTCAATAAAAACTATCTTATAGTAGTTTGGAGCTTAAAGACATTTATGGTTCCTGTGGTCTGCTAGATGGTGTGATAATATTGAATTCCTAAGAACAGGCAGCTCTGCTTATGGAAAACAAAGACATTTTTTTTCTTAACTGAAGTAACTGGAGGGTTTTTCTCTGATTGCCAATTTGCCAGCAATATTTGGACTTTTGAGATTTTATGTTTAGAGAGTAAAATGTTGAATGGATTAAGGAATACTGTAAACTACGTGTGCCTTTAGCAGTTCTAGCAATTAATGCAACAAAATTTTCTTAATTCCCAAGAAATGCATTACTTAATAATCACACTGCGTGGTTTCTCCTTGATAAATCCATTACTTTGTCTTATAGTAAACTGAGCATTATTGTTTACAGTATCAAATCACTTCTTTACAGTCCTTGTTGAACAGGATATTTCTTTGACAAGTAGGCATTTTAATATATTTCTCTTCAAAACCTGTTTTATTCCACCTACTATTTTGCTGCTTTCTTCAGCAGTGAAAAAAAAATGGCAGTCAAACCCAGTGAGTCATTTTTCAGGTGTGCTCTTCAATATCCCTTTTCTGATATTGTTGCCAATCCTTGTAGTACCAGCTTACTGAAAAAATGTCTTGAATAGGTTAAAAAATGTCCCATCCCAAGGATGTGTGTCTTCTCTTTCAAGGCAAGTCTAATAATCAGACATTTCTTTCTGGGCTTTGGTGTTACTCTGCTCTCAGACAACTAAAATGAGAAAACCAACCTTGCCCACGTTGGAAGGAATATCCATGAGCTGATCTGTATTTTCAAAGGTGTATTTACATTGTATGTGTTTAGATTACACGAACACTGTCAATATTGTTGCCTTAAGATTTACAACCCAAACAAATATTAGTTCGGAAGTTTTGAAAAGATGGCATGCTTTAGTAAATACTTTGAAGAGGGGAAACATCTTTTTCCTGATTACTCATTCCTTGTTTTAGAGTACACAGTCTCTTGGGATGCAGTGGTGTGTGAGTCAATAGTGAGGAGCAGAAAGAGGGCTTTTGCAATTGTCGACCACAGGAAAAGTTGATTGTGGTTTCAGAGTATTTCCCAGTCGTTCCGTGGAAGACAAGATTTTAAGTTTTAAAAAATCCATCTGACTTTCGTTTGTCCGGCAGGTCTGTAATGTGACTTGTCGGGTTATGCCGCATCTCCGAGTCCTCAGGAAAAAATAGAAACAGTTCAGTTTATTACCTATTCTTTGAAAAATGTTTATGTTGAGAGATTTTCTGTAAATAAAAATTCACCCTTTGTAATTGTTTTAAATATCCGTATCCTTACTCTAAGCTGAAATTGCTGCAAAATCCAGATTTTTTTTGGTACAAATTACGAAATCTAAATTGAATCTTTTTGCTAAATACGTGATTATTCATTACTCTTATTGTCTCACCGCCTTCTTCTATTTCCCATCCCAAGAGAGTAATGCAGGCAAAGGAGACATTCCAAGTGCGATGTGTCACATTCAAACACTTGTTTTGGTTTGGTGGATGCTCTGGTTTCCACTACTTCAATTACGAGAATTATCTCTTGGATTGAATAAAATTAAAAACGAAACTGTTTTATTTCAGAAAGCTAAAATACTGTTGTCATTGCTGTGCCATTGATTTGGTATTGATCGTTTAGTCAGTCTGTCCAGTGCTATGCAAATAGTGTAGGTATTGTACAGTCAATAATACACTTCCCCCAAGGAGTGTACAGTCTAATAGTGCATTTTGGCATTAAGCTCCACGAGAAATTGCTGCAAAGAACCGCGTTGTGTCTTCAAGAGGAAGCTAAATGGTGGGAGAGAATAATTTGGTACATGAAGCAATTGAGGGAATTTCTGTGTTAGGTGGCAGGGAGGTATTAAAATTAAATGAGAGAAAGGTGAAAACAAGGTGTGGATGAGAGGATGGAGGGAAGGATGAGGAAGTAAAGGAGATAGCAAAGAGAAAGCTGCGTGAAACCTTGTCTGTCTGTGGGGGATGGGGAAGGGAGGCAAAAGGGAATATTGTAGCAAGTGGAAGTGAAGCAGGGAGTAAAGTAACACAATGACTCAATGACTGTCTCCAACCAAAGAGGGTGACCAGAGCATGAAAAGTGTCAGTCAACGTAAAAAATTAAAGGAAGTGTTCTGGTGAGTTCATGAAGGAAGACCTGACAGGAAATGATGAGCAGGAAGAGGAGAGTCGCTTGTGACGTCTCTGTTCTGCCTGGGTGAGAGATTTCCTAGAGTTTGGTACCGTGATGGCTGTGTACTCTTTGGTCTGAGAGAGCTAACGTGTCCCAGGGAGGCTGTCAGGAAAACTGTCAGAGAAATGAGGTCAAGTAGGAGTAGTAGGAGGTCAGGTAGGAGTTGCCAAACTGGATGAGGAAGTCCCTACCATA
Organism: Gallus gallus; assembly: GCF_016699485.2. Taxonomy (NCBI): domain Eukaryota; kingdom Metazoa; phylum Chordata; class Aves; order Galliformes; family Phasianidae; genus Gallus; species Gallus gallus. The sequence goes on along the minus strand of NC_052542.1, from coordinate 14,908,595 downwards.
GAGCTAGTACCTAACAATAAGGAAATCGATGAACATGAAAATAGGAAGGCACCAGTTTTTTAATGATTGATTTACGTATTTTGTGACAAGAGGAAGTAAAATTGGGGAAAGCCCAATACATTTTGCACTGTGATTGTTTGATTTTGATGCTAAATTATTGTCTTCCTCCAAAGCCTTCTTTGGAGCTTATAACATACAATTACCTATCATAAAGAGGAAACATTTGAAGCAGAATCTGAAATACTACAGTGTAATGAAACAATAATATTTAGAAAACAAAGTGATGTTTATTTGTTAGTGTACAGCAAATACTCCTGATTAGAACCTTTCTAATGTTGAAAGTGTATTTAATAACAGGTGTTCCAAAAACCATCTTGTATTCCCACAAATGAGACAGATTCTGTTCTGTTTTATCAAGTATGACCAATATAATATTTCCTTATTCTGGGAAGGAAAAAAAAATAATGAAAAAAAAAAAAAAAGAAATTTTGACCAGGAACTTATGGGGAAAAATGGATTCCAGCTAAAATATGCAGAAGAAGACAAAATATTTATTATGGTTAATACTTCATTAAGGAATCTGTATGGTGTAATTGTGTATACTTGTCATTGTCTACCTAGACTTAGAACACAAGGGACTCCCATTGCTTAGCACCTAGTTGCTTGACATTTACTTTCCATGGGAAATAGTTCATCTTAGGTGTACCTTGTTCCCTGATTCTTTGAGCTGATGCATGTGATCTATTGATTTTTAACAGATATTCATGCAGGTGTGAGAATGAACTCATTGCAGTAGGTTTAACAGATTGGCATCATATGAGAGCAAGAGATGGAGAGGAGGTTACCTTAAAAATTAAAGCGTGGAATGGTGTGTCATAGGAGGTGGAAGCAGAGATAGTGTATAGGCACGTCAGGAAAGAAGGCAAGTGCAGAAATCACTCTGCTAGAGGAGACTTCACTGTCAAAACAGTGTTTCCCTACACCAGTACAAGCAGCATTCTGTTAACAGCAGTCATTGAAAAGAGCAAGAGGAAAACCCGACAGTGAGTAAGACTTATCAGATAGAAGTAGTTCAGAATTGGTTTCTGGTGTGAGTCAGCAAAGCTACGTTTTCCGTGAATTATTGTTACAGCCACATGATGGCCACTGCAGAGCATCCTTTACCAGAACACCTACTTCTGGGACATAAGTGATTATGTAGGACCTCATTCAAAAAAAAACAAATGGAAGCGTTCTTTCGATTTCTCTCATTTTTTGCTGTGTTCCACAGCTGTTCGTGTCTCCTGTTCTGGTTCCTCTTGCTGTCCTGTTGTATCATTCACAATCTTATTTCATGGAAACACATCTGGCGACAAGGATTGAAGCTAATCACTGTTTTGTCTTTTCTTATGCTGAAAATTAAGATAGCTTTGTCTCTGCCTGAACACATTGGTTCTTTGCCAGTATCTCCCAATGACACCAAAAATAACATCTTTCCATGTTCTGCTTCCTCTGTTTGCAAATGCAGCTCTCTTCCACCTGACGTATTGTCATAGATAATAGAAAGGTGCCAAAACATTCCTTTTAGAACAGAAAGATCTGCTACCTTTCTGACTGCTGAAAAGCATGGGATCTACACATGGGAAAGTGCAGATCACGTAGAAATAAATTTCATGTGGAAACTCACTTTCAAAATTGACAGCTCAGCAGTTTTATTTTCAACAGATTTAGTAAATCTTCAAATACATTATATAGGAGCTAATTACAAGTATTATTTCCTTAGGGTTTGTGAGAGTAGCTCAGTGAAAAGCAGTATCTCTGCATAGCTATAATAACTCTGAAACCATGCAAGGACAGGTAACTACTTAGGAAACTAAAAGACTTCTTCCTTACTGTGTAAGGGGCAATATGGAGCCTGATTCATTGATGAAAAGGTTTACATAATGTCAGCACTTGTGAGGATGGAGAGCCTGAAGCCAGAACTTTCCTCCAAATCCTTTTTTTCTGCGCTTAAAACCAAAAAGAGAACATAATACACCAAGGTGTTTCAAAAATACATACAATCATTAGGGAATCACAGTGGATACTGGAGCTCAGTGGATCATCAGTCCAACCCTCAGCTCAAGGGAGGTTCAACCAGAGCACATTTACTCAGGACCATCTGCTCCTGTGTTTAGGGAATCTCCAAGGATGGAAGTTCCACTTCTTGTCTGAGCAATCTGTACACCTTCACAGTAAAAAAGCTTTTCCTATGTTTGAAAGAATATTTAAATTAGAGCTCATACAGTTATATTTAATCCATTTATATTATATTTTCAGAATTCTTTGCCAAATAGGAAACACATTAGTATCTTGCACGTGATAGTTTGAAGGCTTGGTTCTCCAGATCGTAGCAAGCTACATAGTCATGGACAAAATTGGTGTCCCAGCTTTCAGGCCCTTCTGCTAGCAATTGGTTGGGTTCTCTGTGGCATTGTTTCTGATTACATTCTTAAAGAAGAAACTTCTTTTTGCATTTAGACAGTTCTTCAGCCCTGGGAGATTGTGTTGGATTTCACTCAATGTAACGCATTGTAGAGGAAGTGCTAAGTCACAGCTTGAAGCAGTGATTGAGCACCTGGTGGGAGGCAGGGCCAGCCCAGGGGAGCTCAGGTGTATGCAATGCACCTGAGTGACCGGAGGGCTGGAGCCAGGATCCACCCCTTCCCAGCCCTCATTTAAGGGTTGGCAGTGGAGGCAAGCATATCTTGCTGGGGCAATCTGCCTACCTGAGGCCTTCTATGGGTAAGCAGATTTTTTTTTCCCCTTTGTTTCCGTGTCTATGGCTGCTGTGTTTGAGCATATTGTCTTTGCTACTCTGTTACCATTGCTGTGCTTTCCATCGTGTTATGTTACATGCATGTAGGTTACATATGAGTATTGTAACACAGCTCAAAATATTGTTACGAGCCGGTGAAGCATTTGCTACTCTTTGCCTGAGAATTTAAAACAAAGAACTTTAAGATCTTGACAAGTTGGGGAAGGCCTATTGTGGTCCAGAGAGAAGTAGCATTAATTTTCTCTGCTGGGCATTCTGAAATTCTTTCTAGTGTTACTAATAGTTCTCTTTTTAAAAATGCATGTGTTTACAAGAAATTTGCATTGGAGCTAAAATATAAAGGAGTAGCTTTCTGTTCTTTTTATTTTCTTAAGATGTTTGATGTTTTGAAATAAAATATTTTATGGTGGCTTACAGTACTATCTGCACTTCTAAAATATGTAAAAATATCATACATGTCAATTATTTGTTATTATAGACAAACTAGTGGAACTCTCCATTTACATCTGAGGGCTGTTGCTGGGTTTCATAATGTCTCTGAGAAGAGAATTATACCCACTGTGAATGAATATACAACAAACCCTACGTTGCAGTACACGCTTAACTATGCTAATCCTTAGGACCCCTTTTTAGGGTGAGGGCTATAAACTGGGCCTTATGGGACCAAGTATTTGCATTGTATTTATTTGCAGGAAAAGTGCACTTCAAAAGCGTACTTATGCATTTTTTGACAAAGAACTTGCAAAGAGGTAATTTCTGGTTCTTAAACATTATTCTAATGTTTGTATACTCATTTTTATTGAAAATCATGAAACGTCTCGACTGCAGAAAAGTCAAGAATTTAACTTTATTGGTTGTAGCACCCGAGTAACTATTAAAAATGTGAGCTCCAGTTACAGTACTGATTTAGAAATAACGAACAGGGCTTACTGACTCAGGTAGACTGAGTAGAGCGTGATTTAAAAGAATGGAATGAAAAATACTAGCTTCCATTTTAAGGACTGATTCATTTACCAGTGTGAATGAGGAGTAATACTTGAAAGTCAGGGAAGGGTAAAACCGACTTTAGAGGTGAGCGTCAGGTCTGTACCTTTGCGCTGAAACCCAAATTTCCTCCACCGTCTGGATGGAACAAAACAAGTTGGAGCATATTAAAAGCCACAGCCTGAAAGTGGGCATTTCAGTGGATTTGAAGTAATGACTGTAGGATAGCAACCTACCCTGAAGTTCTGGCCTGGAGTCTTTAATTGGAGGTAAATCATATCTTGGTAGGAACCCAGCTCCCAGCTCACCTCTCATCACTTAGCCTTACTGTGTGGTGTTATTTCTATAACAATGCATAACTTTTACCTCTTTCTCTATTCTCTTGGCAATGTGTTACTTCTGCTTCGGAGTTTCATGAAAGCAGAAGTTGTAGTTTTGTTTCGTTCTGGTCAGTTTGAGTTGAAATTCTCATTGACTTACATTACCTTGTGTTCCCTCTATGATTAAACAGACCAAAGCAAATAAGATTATCTGAGCTACAGAAGAGCTGAGTTTTGTATTTATTTATTTATTTATTGAGCCCATGTAATGTATTATTTGTAAGTATACGGTATAGGTAGTTTTTCATTCAGGACATAGTCCAGAACCTTGATAGTAATATCATCAGATAACAATCTTGTTTTGCTTTGTTACCTTGGACAGCCTCTCAGTTACACTCTTTTTTTTATTACATAAAACAGTCCATTCTCATTCTGGGTAATAATATGTACAGTTTTCTGTTCTAGTTTTAATGGTGATGCAGTTTCAGAATGTGTCAACTAAGTATCCCTTTGAAAAGGGCTCCCCAATTTGTTATCATTGGTTTTGTTCATTTCTCCTCTCTAATGCAGAAGGCTTTCACATATATTCTCCACTCTTAATCCTCTGAGGTGAGTTTTAGTTCTGGTCCTTCAGTAAGGTCAGATGTCATAGGTGAGTGCCTGGATTCATTGAGCCAAGTGCAAGTTTTAAGGTGACTTTTTTTAGAGACCGAGACTTAGACAGGATGAGCAGTAGGCACAGGTGAACCTCATGAGGTTCAGCAAATCCAAGTGCAGGGTCTTGCACCTTGATCAGTGCAACCCTTGCTATCAGCACAAACTGGGGGATGTAAGGATGGAACCCAGTCCTGCAGAAAAGATCTTGGTTATACTGATGGAAAGCTGAGCATGAGCCAGCAGTGTGCCCCTGCAGCCCAGAACGCCAACTATATCCTAGGCTGCATCAAATGAAGCCCAGTTAGCAGGGTGAGGGAGGTGATCCTGCTGCTCTGCTCTGTCACCTGGAGTACTGAGACCAAATATGGAGTCCTCAGTACATGAGAGACGTGGAGCTGTTGGAGTGTGTCCAGAGGAGGGCCACAACAGTGCTCCAAGGAATGGAACACCTCCCCTGTAAGAAAAAGCTGAGAGCTGGGGCTGGTCAACCTGGAGAAGAAAAGGCCCCAGGGGACCTGAGAATGGCATTCTGGTACCCAAAGAGAGGCTATAAGAAAGAAGGGACTGACTCTTTAGCAGGGTCTATTGTGACAGGACGAGGTAAAATGGTTCAAAACTAAAAGAGGCAAGAGTTAGGTTGGATTTAAGAAGCTTTTTGTGGTAAGCATGGTGAGGCACTGCCACAGGTTGCCTGGAGAGGTGAGGTGGTGGGAGTCCCATCCCTGGAGACATTCAAGGTCAGGCTGGACCAGGCTCTGGGCGACCTGGTTGAGCTGTAGATGTCCCTGTTCACTGCAGGGGACTTGGACCAGATGGCCTTAAAAGGGTCCCTTCTAACCTGATTCTATGATTCTCATACCCAATATCTCTATGTTATGTAGAGATAACTTTCAACCCTTCCATTTTTTCAGCAGTACGGTGTATCTACGTGGTAAGGTGTGTGATGATAGCAGCTAGACAGTTAAGATGGCCAAGGAGCTGAAAATAGCATACAGAAGAAGCAGATGAGGGACAGAGGTTTGTTTAACCCATGGAAGATGTGCATAAGTTGGGTCTGACTGTAGTTAGTTTTTTTGCTTGATCTCTAACTTCAGTTCTAAGGATTTTTTCCTCCTTGAAACGGCATCTGTTAACATCATGTCAGTACAGAGTTATACGAAATAAGTGTTCAAATTACCTTGTGTGGGTGGAGGTAATCTGCGCAGCCTTGAACTCCAAATAGTAATTAAATAGGGTGGTAGCAGAATGTATCCTGGGTTGGAGCTCTTGCTATCTGCATTGCTGTATGTGTTTTTTGCGGCATTGCACGCCATTACTGGAGAAAGGCAGGAAGCAAATGAGCTTGTGAGACAGGCAGGAACTGCCTGTGGTTGTGATGATACTGTATGCCACTCACATGTGACTTTCAGCTAGTAAGCCATACCTACAGCTGGGCATTATAATTTCTAAGTGGCTAAAATCTGTTTTCTGCACCTTCATGTTTGTTCATGTACCTTTACATTTAGGTTTCAGGCTATTTCAAAGTCTGTCTCATAAACCTTTCTAGAGTGTTAGCAATAAAAGCCTGTCCCAGGGCAATGCAACCCAAAGATGTGATTGCTTGATGGCTGCTTGATGATTCTGGTACGTACTTACCAACGTTTGGAACTTAGGAAGTGGTAGAGCTGGCAAATGTGCTTGGGCAGTCTTTCTGCCTCCGTGGTCTTGCTGCTGTTTGGTTAGCAGCAGCTGTAATTTGGGAATTAGTTTCTTGAAGGCTTTAACACATGGCAGGCCTGCTCCAAAGGGCAGTTTCTGCGTTTCCTGAAAGCAGTGCAGCCACTGCTTGAACTGTGAGCTGTCGTATGGTGTGTGCCCTCCTCCTGTGTGTCTGAGCTGTTGTCACAGGAAGAGATTGATGAAATGGAGGCAGGAGGGTCCTGGCGTTAAGATCTCCCTCTGCTGTTTGCAGCAGCAGAAATTGCTAGTTCTCTGTGTCTCACTGGGTTGCTTGGATTGCTTGGATGCCTGATGGAGGAGAAGAAGAAGGTTTGTGGGAGTGGCAGTGCTGAAACAGTCCAATGTCCAACAGGGTTCAAATGCCAAGAGCCAGAACTGATTCAGCTGTATGTATGGTTGAAGTGCTGCCCTACTTTTGATTGGGTTGCAGCTGTGCAATGTGCCCAGCAGCAGTGGCCAGAACAGGGTTGTTGTGTTTTCATGCACGTGCTGGCTGCCCCACAACACCTCCCTTCCTTTCCACAGGTGTCACCCCTATTGTTACCCTCCCTGCAGATCCTGTGCTGACCCACCCAAACACCTCACCACTGCCAGCGGTGCACTGGGATTGGTCATGGCTGCTGTGATGCACTTGGTGTGAGTGACAGACAGGTTGCACTGGGGACTGTGCTTGACTTATTCATGCGATTGCTTCAATGGCTCTGCTATCACAGGGTGGTGACAGCAGCAGAGCTGCCCTTGCCCCTTCCTGACACAGCAGATCACGCTCAGACATTACTTCCTTACTGACTTTACCCGTGCAATCATTTGAAAGGCTGGAAAAGCACTTTTGGATAAGTTTTGGAGTCTGGAGTTTCGAGTCTAAGTGAACTGTTACCAATGGCAGAGCCATCCACTTTTTCTGGCAGTTTCAAAAGGCTAGTAGTAGTGGATATAAAAACAGCTCCTCTGTCATCTTAAGTGGTGGTCTGCTTAGCCCAAAGGTTATGTGTATCAGCTGTCTGCTCTTGAGAGATCTGTTAACATGTATCTATCCTTATGAGTGTTAAGTGTTGCCTTTCCTGGATAGTTAAATTCCTGTTGAGACATATGTTGCCCCTGCTTTCACGGGACCAATAAGGGAGCAGCATCGCAGTTCATGGGCTGGCTGATTTACAAATCATGTTTCCACCAAACATAGTGAGGAAGATAAATTTCAAACACAATCATGGAATAGATATACTGACCAATCTCCCTTTAGGAAGTCTAGGTTAAAGAATATTCATTTCTCTCAATAGTATTCACGGCTGAAAGTAGATGTGGAGGAAGTTTCAGGTATGAGCAGAGAATGTTTTCCTCAGTAACACTGTTGTGTCAGAAGAGTTAACAAAAAATAACTTTATTTCTTATCAGAGGACAGAGACTACAAACATCAGGAACAGGTACTCAGCAAAACCGAGCAGCAGCAGATAGAACTTTCCTGACTGACCAAACTTTTAAACCAAATAACAGCTGTGCTAGCATCTGTCCCTTTGGCCTTTGATTGGACATATGACATACGATATGGAGGTCTTAAAGGCTTTTGTTATATACTTGGCTCTCTTTTAAGTAGAAGTTACTCTTTTTCTCTATTTATTAAAAGGTAGTCTATATATGTATATATTTTTTTAGATTTGGGGATGGATGACAAGTAGGTGTATGCTGGTATGATGTACCAACCTTACTCTTCACCTAGGTGGAAGAGTAGTATTCACAGTTGAAGTCCCATTCTGGATGAAATGTACTGCTCTTGTCCTGCTGCGGTGTCTTCAGAGTGTATTTTATAAAGTTAGGCTGAACTACAGCAGTGACACATTGCACTTGACAAAGCTGGATATTAAGGATTAATTCTGTAGTTCATGTGTCTTTCTTTGTGTATGTCTGTGATAGATAATGTGAGAAGAGAGCCCTGAATGCACTCTGAATACCGTATCATTCATAAATGCTCTTGATCAGTATTCACCTTTCAGGATGGCAAATGCACAGGTTCCCTTGGTCTCAGTCTGTCTCCAATACTTCCCAGCAATGGGCTTAGATGAGGAATGGTGGAGCTGAGGCTCTTCTCCCTGCTGTAGGGTATCAGCTGTGTTGACTACACGAGACAGGGATATGGTGCCTCTCAGATCCATCATCCTCAAATTCCTTTCCACAGAAAAAATCAGGGAAGACTTATAAGTAAAATTATTGAGTAGAACACAATCAACAACAAAAACAAACCAGCACACATCACATTCACAAAACAGAAACCAATGCATTGAAAAATAGGGGAGAAAAAAGATGTAGAATTAAAATTCCCTCCATTAGATCAATGTCAGTTTGTTCACCTGGAGTTCTGTGTTACTTTTAGCTGTTTGCTGTTTCCCCATTTCTAGGCTCTAACCTCATCATTAAGGAGCTTCATCTAGTTCTCAAGCTCGTGTTCCTTCTGTGCTTCATTTGCATCAAAATCAAATTCACTCACTAAATGTGATTTTTTTTTTCTTTTACGCTGTATTTTTCGCATTTCTTTTCCCAGAAACATGTTTGTTGTATCCAGAATTGACTATGGATGGTACAACTGTACCAATCTTTGTGTGGTACTTTGTCTATATAGACTGTAACTAAACTTGTAAGACCTACTCTGCTTCAGTCCTGGCTGAAAGCCTTTGGAGAGCTTCTGGAAAACTCAAACTGATTTCAGTGGTTTTTGATGGAACATTTAAGAGCTTTAAGTGATGTTTTCTGTTTTTTTTATTCTTAGACCAAATACTTCAGGGATTTAATTTCTTTGGTGCTTTTGAAAATTAACCATCTAAGCTTTGTGCTGTTGTCCCCCTGTTCCGGATGGTGGGGAGCTCTGAAGCCAGGTACATCTGCAGGAGTTTTGCTTTGTCCTTTTCTTAACTGAAGTTGTATGTGAATGATTGATGGTTGGTGTTTAGGAAAAGTGATGTGGGCAGCTCCAGGTTGCATTTCAAACCAATCATGGCTCTCCAGTACTCGTCAGGAGTTCCTAACACATCCATGTGCCCCTGCTTCTGTGATGCTGTGGGCCTGGCCACTCTTGTACTTATGGGCAGTTAATGTTTGCTGTGCCCCTGAAGCTTATTAGGGGAGTGGAGAACCTATTTTAGTAAAAGAAACTGGGAAAAAAAACTTGGCTTCTTCAGCATAGGAGGAGAAAAACAGAGATCATAAGGATACATGAGGGAATAAATGCAAGAAGTGGAGAAGAGTTTCTTAACCTAAAGGGCAGTATTTGCTTATGGGGAAAAAAAATATGGTTCTGAACTGACTGTGAATGGATTCTAGCTGGAAATTAGAAGAAGGTTCCTTAGGTATATGAGATTCTCTAACAACCTATAAATGAGGTGGGTAGGGGGCTCAGAAAAAAGAGCAGCTGCTTTTAAGGTGGATCTCAATACTTGTATGAAAAGGATTATATAAGAGGGTGCCTACAGACTGCATCTGATGACTCAGGAGAACCCTCTCAGCCCTATGTTCATAATTTTCCTAAGCAATTGAAGCAAAAAAGAAAAATGTCAGTTTTAAAAAAAACTTGTAGCTCAGCCTTAGTACAACTTAATGGGATAAAGAAAAGGCACTTTTTAGCTGAGGGGCATTCTGCCTTCTGTATTTCTAAGGCCTGTGGCAATCCGTGGTAGCACGTCAAAATAGTCATAAGAATCTTTTAAAATATAAGAGTTTAGACATTGTAAATCTGAGACCTGCTAATAGCAATAATGTTTAGTGTCTTCTTCATACATTCTGAATCAGAAAAGCTAACTTACGGGAGGTGGGAAAGCAAGCTCTATTTCATCATGTATTGAGGAGAGGATTGGTGTAATCCATTTAAGGGAAAATGAATGGTGTTAATGTGAATTATTTGTGACCCGAGACTGGTCTGTAGCAATTACATGTGCAGTATGCAAGCATTATGGTGAGGCTTAACTGCACAATAAGTTGTAAGAGATGTTCCTCTTCATTAATTTGTTGGTAAAAAGCTTCATGCATTTTACAGAAGAACAAGGTTACGTGTTCTAGGTCCAGACCATTGGTTCAGTAACTATGTTCTCTATGCCCATTACACCAACCTCCTTTGTAGACACCTACAACTTTGCAATGACTCTAGCTCTATAGTAAGACTGGAAAAACTAGGAGTAGATATGTTAAACCAGGTTGTTTGCAAGCTTTCCTTTCAGTATTTGGGATTTTCTTATGTACCAGGCTTACTAGAAACTCTTGCTTTGGCCTAGATTAATCCCTACAAGCAGAATACAAATTGCTTTATACTTGTGGATTAAGAGTCAGTTAATGAGAGCAGTTGGTATTACCGCTACAGTGTGGCTGAATTTCTTATGAGCCCAAGGCCTCTCTGAGATTGCAGTCCTCACCTGCAGTCGTAGGAGCAAAGCCTATCTGAGAAATGACTAATCAGTGCATTTTCTTCCTGACCTAATCTCATTTCTCTTGAGTCAGCAAAAGCCACTGTGGGACTTCAGCAGCTATTTCTGTGTCCCTGAAGGGAGGTGGGGATTGCAGGAAGCTTGCAGCATTGCTCTGCTGCTACTAGCAAATTTGTCAGTGTCAATGGTTTCCAGACTTATGCTGCACATTAAATCTAGTAGTTGCAAGTAGGACATTTTTCATCAAACTTTTCTTTTTGCTAGAAAGAAGATGGCTTTTCAATTAATTTGTGTTTTAGGGGTGGGGCAATAAGAACTTTATTTGGAACATTTATTTATTTTCTTAAAATATGAAAACATACAAACGTTCTCAAAACTGATAATCAAAAGCATGTTTTATACAGACCACATCTTCTGTTCTTAATATTGTTTTTCTTTTTTACTAAAACTTTCCATGAAAGAAAAAGAATGGCTTCCCAGCTGCCTCTTCTCTCTACTGTTTGGGTTTCCACAGGTGGAGATTGTCTGGCAGAGTTTTAAATCTCTTACAGCTGTGATAAGTAAGGTAAAAAGCACTTGTAATATTTGCTGAGCATCTATCCTTGCTCAGTGTTAGTCAACACTTAAAGTCACATTTAATCAAACAATAGAATTTTAATGTTTCTGTTGTGTAGTTCAGTACTGGCATTTTCTGCAATGAAAAGGCTGGCTTTCCAGTGCGTTACATTTCTATGTAAAGAATATCCTAGTTTTCATCAAAAATGTGCTGAAAGAACTCTGGCTTGTCTTTAAACATCATCGCTAAATACCTGAATTCTCCAAAAAATGCAGGAGGATGCTGCTAATGGCTGACTGACCCTTATATTAACAGTGCTTTGAAGACGATTTAGTAGCTTACCTCTTTAATGAAATTAATAAACTTAGGAGTTCCATTAATAAGTATTCAGATTTATGGTTCTGCTTTAAAACATAATTATGTTACTCATAATGTTGTTTCTACTCAACTGTATTCTGTCTCTTCATTTAAAAGCTGGCTTGTGATATAGTTGTATTGCCATTCTTTCTTTCTTTCTTTCATCCCTAAAGTCACATCTTGAAATCGGTGGGGCCACATCATCATAGCAGAAAAGTATTTGGCACTGCATTGTCTGAGAATCTTGTCTCTCCACACATTGTTCCTAGCGTAACTGGAAAACATATGTCCCATTATTCTGTGCTGGAAATATCAAGTAAGATGTAGAACCTCAGCTGCAGTGGTTGGGGTACAGCCTGATGGCAAATGAGGTCTCTTGGAGAAGTACCGGACCTGTACCCTTCAGGTACTGAAGGACAGTACCTGAGAAGTACTGACAGCTGTGTTGTTTGGTCCAGCTTTCCAAATGGTGGTAAAACTCTGAGACCAAGCACGTGGTAGCTGTTGGTTGTTTCCTGATGTAAAACATTACACCTTTCTTTATAAAGCAGTGATATTTCTTTTACCGTTTCTTCTACAGTGGAACATGTGCAGAATACATTTCCTTCTTTTTCTGCTAGCAGCAAAGTCTCTCATTGAGCTTTCAGGCAAGCAAGAAGGTGGTTATGTGTTTAAATGTTGTTATTTTTGTGTGAGTAGTACTGGGATAGAAAATATTAATTCATCTGCAACTACTTAACCAAAACTCTATCAAGTCTCTTTCACACAACCAAGCTGAAACAGTCATGAGTCAGCAGTGCATCTTGTATGACTCAGCAGTTTATCTGTTTATGAGTGTTCTATCTAATTGCACCAGTTATGCTAGACAAGACAGTACTGTGTTTCTCAGTGCAGCCAAAATATCAACCAGAAGTCGTTTCCTCCTCTGCATTCACAGCATACCGAGGTGGGTCTGTTACGAGGATGCTTCCTGCTCTGATATCACCACGGTGAATCTTCTATTACAACCTGCCACGTTGTATCTCCAGTGATGCTTCCTGCAGCACTGATTTCTGCCAAACAGCTCAACCTGGTTCTCACACAAATATCAGTCTTGTATTTGTGAGCATAGCTGTCCATTTGTCTGCGTGAGACAGGCTACTCATGCACCCAAATGGATTTCATGCTTGTCAGTTTAATCACTTGTGTGTGTGGGTCCAGCACTCCTAGCTTGAAGTGATTTGGCTATGAGATGTTTGTATACTGTACTATGTTTGTGTGTGGTATGCACAATCTGGATGTGGTATAGTCGCTGTAAGTTGAAAAATCATTTCATTAGTGGTACATTTATTTTTGTTACTGGTTCCAGCAAAGATGTAATTTGTTTTAGATCTATCCTAGTGTTTTCTATTTAGGGTCACTGCTCATTCCACAAACTAAACCAATGATTGTGATCCGTGGTGTGTCTCGTTCCCTTTTCGCTTGCTGTGATTATAATACTTGGCATCTAACATCACAAACACTTACTCTGCAAACTATGACACTGTCACAAGAAAGGCCAACTGCATTAAATTGTTACAGAACAGAGTTCTTCTTTAAGTGCGCAGCTTTTCATTTTAAAGCTCCATATCAAAGATCAATATGTGGTTAATGTGTGGTGAGGAAAGAGCAGATTAAGGACTACTTTAAAAAGGAATTGTACTTTTTTCAATGGTTGGAGCTTTGCATTTTCACTCGGGGTATTAGTTACGCAATGGCCATATTCCCATGACTGTATCGTAAATGAGTTGTGAAATCCAATAGTGTATCTTGGCCAGGTAAATAAATAGGGACAAAATATTATAATGGCTTTCACATTTCATATCCTATGTGTTTTATCTCAGATGAATAGGCTCAATGAATGTTACGGTATGTGCATTCTGCTAAAAATATTACATTTGATTCCTAATGGGACATAAATTGCCTTTTGCAAACCTTCGAGGAAATGTCAGTCTATTCTATGGAAAATGTATTTCAGTACTAAATTTACTTTATACCATTTTGCCCTACTGAGCTTTACCCTGTCTTACATTTTTAAACTGAAATGGATGTTTGGGGTTGATATGACTCTTAGTTACAAAGGTCTTCTTTTCACTGAAGTGAAGTAGCACAAGCCTTGTTTCTCTGCATCCTGCTGCATCTTAAGGTGTTCAGTACTACGTTAACATAGGAAGAATAGCAAAAACTATTATAAGCTACTTGAATTTTGTTATTTTGGCGTATAAAGTAAAAGTAATTTACAAAAGAGTAGGTCTAAATCATGTTACAGAGTTCTGTGCTGTATCTAATGGATCCTTCAATGTTTAGTGCAGTGTGAGCTTAAGTGATGCAACTGATAATATAAACTAGTATTATGGTGCTAAATTAGTGGATATGTACAGAGAGCATCAGATATAGTCTTGTGACATTCGATCACTTGAATGTGAACTCAAAATTCTGTGTCAGTATAGTAAATGAGAGTAATCTTTAGCTAAAGTAGCTTTTCATCAGTTCTCTGACTCTAGTGACACTTTGATGCATTAATGTTTAAATCAACTTGGGATGTTACAGAAAAGCTGAAAGTCTAACTTTATAAAGTAATATTCCATAACCAATACCTTCGAAATAAGTCAGTTTCATCTAAGGGTGGAATTTGGTAGGACGTGTCTCATGAAGAGAGAAGGGCTATTAATTCTAACTATGACACATGTTGATACAGCGAAATGCAGAGTTGCATCTAGATGATGGCGTTAGTTCCACATTGATTTTGGTATTTAGGATGATGCAGTCCCAGATGATTCCATTTATGTATAATGGAAAGATCTTGTTTGTTGCTGAGACAAGGCTAATGTATCATATCTCTTAGCTGCTCCATGCAGTCTAGTGCAAGAATAACTAGTTAATATTTGCAAGATGACAGTGAATCTTAGAATTTAAGCTAATTAAGAATCATAATTTTGTTATTATATATGAGTAACTGAGGATTATATTTGCATTACAGCTATGGTCTTTGAGTTCTCTCTGATCATAATGAATATTTGGGCTAATGAAGGATGGCTGTGAGTGCAGCTTGGTGAAGCTGGAGCTGAAGCCTTCGACTGGGATCTATCCTGAATGCTAGGGAACTCCAAGGAGGCTTTCTTTAACTTGTACTTGAAAGTAGAAAGTTATTGTATATTCAGGGTTTGTTGATGCTAAGGAAGAGCGTAAAGCACGTTGGCTTAGTATTTGTGAAGGAAAGCACTGGGAGTGTCAGAATGGCCATGGCTGTTGCTTAAACCTGATGTTCCTGTTGGGAACCTGACCGCTTCCAGCAGTGTCTTGGAAAGGCTTTCCATCTAATGAGATGGGATTGAGCCCAACTCTTCAGCTGAAGTATTTGAGAATATTTTTCAAGCACTAAATTTCTGTAAATGACATGAACGTTGTGCAGAAAAAAGGCATGGAAACGCGCTTGGTCAGATAAATGCGGACACCTTCCAATAAAGATTATTTTATAAGTAAACAAAACTCTTAATGTGTTAATTATCCCAATAAGTCAGTTCAGGTATTAAGAAGACTCTCAGAAAAGTCTTTTGAGTAATAAGATGGAAATGCTCAAAAAGATACAGAGGCAAACTGGTACATGCCTGGATCCTGTCTCCCTTTCCCCAGGAGAGCCCACAGAAGGTTTGCAAAGCAGCTCCCATTGCCACTGTTGTATGGGCAGAGCATACCTGGCTGCCTACTGCCAGCTGTGCTCCCTCCCAGCACATGAGGGTGATTTGAAGCTTGTCAGAAGTTCACCAGTTTAATATGAGAGCTATTCCAGTAATCTGTAATAATAGTAATTAAAAATTTAGGTGTTACAAACTTTTGTGTGTCTTACACGCAAATTCTAGGAATAATTGATGTACACAAACCTGTCCTGGACTGGCTCCTTTCAGGCCTGTGAAGTATTTCCCATTCCCTCAGTGAGGTTACGACTTGGTAAGAGAGGAGTGATAAAAATCAGAATTAAAACATAAATTGTAGGGAGACTTGTGCCCTCTCCAGAGATAATGTAGTAATTGTTGCTCTGTAGAAGACAGAATAAAATGGAAAAATGCCTAACTACTGCTACTATCAGTATCTGAAAGCTGATCCTCAGAGACTGATGCTTTTCTAAGAAGTGGAAGTAATTTTTTTCTGATTTTAAAATTACTTTAAAGAACTTCTTTTCAGCTGTGAAGAATCGAGGGGCTCTGTTGCACACCTCAGTCTCTGTGCCTCTGCACATGTGTGTCCAGATGCCCAGCACAGCGTCCAAGGAGCTGCCTCTTGGAGAGGCGGCAGCCATCTGTGTGGAGTGGAGACCTCTCCTCCCAGCAGCAGTCAGTCCTCCAGGCGTGCTTTCACATTCTTAACAAGTCCTGCAAATCAGGAAGTCGGTGACGCAACATCTTTTGTACGGAATGCCCTGACTAGAAGATTTTATGAGGTGCATAATGTCCCGTGTGCTGTGCCTCCTAACTACCAGAGTGACTTTTGCAGCTCAAATAAGTGCTGAAACACTGACACATCAGCACGAAATGTCTCTCGTGGGCTGAGACCAATGGGTTTTCAAAATCTGCCCCACCTTTGCGTAGCTGAGATGCATAATGAGCAGGGAGGGCAGGGAACATCAAGTTTTAAAAAGCAAGTTTTCCCTGTTGAGTTTGGCTAATTTAATCATGTTTTCTACTTCTAATAGACAAAATGCGAGCTGTTGTGTTGAATTTTCTGACACAAAAGACAAGCGATATGTTGGTCTTTCCAGCCATTAATACACAACTTGATGTGAGTTATCACTGCTTCAGCACTGCAAAGATTTGTCTCATCACAGAAGAAAGATTTAGGAACTGTAATTTCTAAATTGTTGCTTTTTTCCAGGAGCTCTATGCCTCTGGGCTTGCTTTTCTTTTTTCAGTATAGACAGTTCTGAGAGTTTTGAAGTTTTTCCTCACATTAAATTTGAAAGGGTTCTATCCATGATTGGTGGAAAGCATATCACTGTCACTGTTTTTTTCTTTTAGCTAACAGTGTCAAACTGTGTGCATTGCATTTGAGGTAGTTGTAGATGGAGACATTTCCAAAGTGTCATATTCCATTACAGTGTGAAATTCTATGAAAGTCAAAGCATGTTGAAAAATTGCATTGTCTTCCCCTGTATTTAGTTTGGAGACAGACAGACCTCACAAAAATGTCAAAATTCAGTGAACTCCATATTGAACATAATGAGCTTTTGGCTGTGGTACTGCCACACTATTGCTGGCAGATGGAAATGTTGTTTAAAACCTTCATCGAAACTTATCTGGCTTGAATTTATTTAAGAATGGGTAATACACATGGACAGTTTGTTGTTAAGTCAATGCTGTCACTTGGCTTAAATAGACATGCACAGTGCTTAGCTCTTTAATGTACTTCAGATGATCAATCATAAACCTTTTCAGGCTTCAGTTAGCTGGGCTGAACCGAAGTTCATTTAGTTTTCTTGTGGAAGATAAGCTCTGTCTTTCCCATTCATCTTACTAATGATTTTCTGTGCTTGATCCTGTATCTATTCATTTTTCTTGAATGGGAGTTGCTGAGGTTGTTGCTAATGCTGGGGCAGGAGGTGTTCATATCACCAACATCCGCCTCTGACATCACCTGCCAACATAATAAAATAGGAGACATTACTTTCAGAGCAGCCCTCTTATATTTCTACTAAAAGATACTTTTTTTTTTCCTGAGCTGCTTCATTTGCTGAGATCTGTGTCACCCTTAAGAAATAGGGAAAATGTACGTGCCTGTAGTGCTTTGAGTTGGCCTCAAAAAAAACAGAATAAAAACTAATTAAGTTAATGGCTGAGGGCTAAAGTCTGCTTCAGTTGAGTGTGTTTCCATGGATGTTACAAAGGCTGAATATTGCCATATTTAATGGCCACCTAGAAGTCAGATTTGTCAAGAGTGAGGACTGTATGTATTTCTGTTCATTGCACATATGTCAGATGCACCTCAGAGTTCTGAGTGGGCTCTGGGCTGGACAGACGGGTTGGCTTCCACGCTGCCATTGCGTTGCAGTCACTTCTGGTCATGGGTGTTCTTGTATGAGAAATGCGGTATCTGACCTCCCCAAGCTGATATATTTTTTTATACCTTTGCAAACAGTGCAAGCCCTGTAATGTTCAACTGTAAGTTTTTGTTTTAAAGCTTTGCGGTTTGAAATTGTAAATGCTGCCAGAGTACCTGGTTGTCCCCCATGACCTGCATAGTTATGCTTCAGCTTTTCTCTCTTGGAATTACAAAGTGCTCCAACTGCAGCACCGATCCAGCATGGCAATAATACTTCACACCCCCTGGGAATTTTGTAGGGAATTCATTAACAAAAAAAAAAAAAAACAAAACAAAACAAAAAAAAACCAAAATGAGTCAGCATTTTATCAAAGGAGAGCCAATGCTTTGTGGAAAAAGTTGGGTTTTTTTTTTTTAGTAGAAAACAAAGTACTCCATTTAAATCTATGTGCAGCCATCCACTTCATGGGAAGGTAGAGGAATGGAACATTTTGTTTCTGTTTCAGGTACTTTAATTTCAGTGTGATTTGGGCAGGTTCATTCTCATAGGATCCCTTTGTGACTCTATGGGCATGGAATTTTCCTGTGGCGTACCAGGTCAGACTGCTGTCCTTCATTCCTGATTGTGCTGTGTTTTCTGTTAACTTGCCCTATCAATGGAAGTTGACTGGAGCCATCCAGCATTTTCTCCCTAGTCATCTTGCTTGTTTGCTGCTGAGGGTCTCTGTAATGGCTTTTTGCTATTTGCCTGTTCCAGCAATTATTTCCTGGTTTCCAGCCAAACAATGATTCACAGCATTGAAGGGTTGCATTCCACTTCTGTTTTCAGTTTTCATCTTCTGATGTTTTCCTGGAATTTTGCTTCCAAAGTCATGCTACCTTCTTTCTTCCTTCAGAATGTTCTGCTCCACCCATTTACCATCATTTGTCTCCTTCTCTAGCTCTTCCTTCCATGCTCTTAGAACAGAGAGATTCGCTGGAAGAGTTTAGAGGCTGCAGCAGCTCTGTTTAACCCTTCTGTGTTCTTCAGGACTTTTCACATGTGTGTGACCAGAGCTTCAAGTGCTACCATCCTGTGCTCCTAAGTCTGAGTCTTGATTGTTAAATGCAATTTTTACCATTCCATGAGCTCATTCTCTCACACTTCCCTGATGACTCAAAAGGGCTGTTCCGGGCTCCCCTCCTCAACCTGTGAGAAATGCAATGTAGGTAAGCTGATTGGAAGTGCTGCCATTAAGTTGCAGTCAGTGATGGAACAGCTGAGCTTGACTCATTCGCAGTCTGTAAAATATTGAAAGAGATAAGTGGGCAAACAGCTTGAGAACTTTAGCCTACAGTTTATATCCAGCACTGGGTAGAAAAGACATTTAAATGAAGTTGAAACAATAGTTTGTATTGCTGTATTAATAAGAAAAAAGTAGGTATTATACATGACTACTGCAATGCTATGTTTTACGAAACAGAATATTTCTGTATTTTGTATTTTTTTTTTACCATGGAAAATTTAAATTTCGCATACAAGTCCATGTGGAAAAATCAGATTGCAAAGCATAGGCATATTGTATATGATGGAAGCCACTGTTATTCTATACTCTAGTAGCCTTCAGCAGACAGTCTTATTTATAGCTGGAGAATGGGGGTATCGCCTGCCCTGAGTGTCTTAGTTCAGTAAAATATTGGTCTCCCCACCTGCCATTTGAGATTCTTTGGATCAGTCCCTTCTGATGCTCCTATGCCAGGGAAGAGAAACCCCCAACATCACTTCAGGGAATGATGGAGCTGATTAAATGACTATAGATAACTTTATCAGAGAGGCTGAATAAAATGTTCTACGTTCTCATCAAATACAAAACCATTTGCATGAAAGGGGTAAAGACAGACTTCATCTATGTTTCCTCATCTGGTACATTTTTTGCCAAAGGTCCACAGCCTGACACAAGTGAGGTGAATCCCACGCAGCAGGCACGCCTACCTCAGTCTCAGAGAAGATATTTGCCATGAAGTTGCTTGAAATGCAAAGCAATGGTAATAGAATAATGTTGTAATGGAAGATCAAACTCATTCTTTCTGGTACATTAGGCTAATTTTTGTAATGCCCTCCCATGTGCATATAAGATCCTTGATGCATGGAGCAATGCTGGCATAAGTTATTAGCTCTGTGGTCCAATTTATTTGTTCATCCTGGATAGTTATAAAATGCATTTGTTTCAGACTGAAGCTTCTCCTTTCTAATTAGATAGCAGTAAACCATTTTCTGTTTGCTTGTACATATAGAGAAGAGTATTTAGGTGAAGAAACTAAATTACTTTGACTTTTAAAAGAGTCTTTTCAAGAAGAAGGGCTTGGGATGTCTTGCCAATACTTAGCTGTCTGCATCAGCATGGAGTTGTTGACATTGCTTGTTTTTGATAGCAGACCAGTTAGTAAAAGATCTGGAGCATAAGCTTTGTGATAGATATTTCCAGAACTGTGGTGATCAGTATTTACTGTTAAGTCTGGCAATGTGTTATAAATTAATGATGACTCAATTTTTCCCTTTAAATTCATTCATCAGGATGTCCAAATTAGATTATACTGACTCCAAGCTTTTGCTTTAACAGACTGTGTGAAGCCCTGTGGAAAAACGCTATGAAATTTGATAGGAACAAGAATAGTGGGATTCTACAAGAATTTATTAAAGTCCCACGGAAACTTTTAGAATTGCCTTAGAAATGAACAGTAAGTGACAGCTCAGATAGGCTTTTGAAATAGCTCATAGCATTATATAGCAGTGACAGAACTTTCTAGAAAATATGTAGAATTCTTGGGGAGGGAGGGGGAAGATGCTCAAAGCATTGAAGGACTATCATGTCTTTGATTTCCAAGAGAATGTTTTCACGCAAGAACACGGAAGTCTACCTACCATGAAGATGTCAGATCTGCAGTGGGAAGGCCCAGGTAGAGCCCTGTGTCCAGTAGTCTCCCTTGCTTACTTTTGCATTCCAAGCATTGCCATTGTGTTTAAAATGGGTGCCACACCTCATGACCGTCTTTAAACATTGAACTGACTTGTGGCTTCAGCTGAGCCCTCAGAAAAGTTGTTTGATTCTTATCACTTCTGGTTTCACGTATTTATTTGCCTGTGTGCAGGAAGATTGCATTATCCAGCCTATCCTTTACGTATGATGGGCACAACTAGTCTAGAAATTCTTAAAGGGACATAATGTCTTTAACAGGAGAGGAAGAAGGAGCTGCAGTGTGAGAAGCTTCCATACCCTGGGTGGAAAGATGTTTGTGCCTACCTCTGCAGGCAGTTTATAGTGTGGACTGCAGCTGTAAGATGATGTTTAGTCACGATGACAGAGCCTTCCACCCCTCACCTGCAATCTAGGGCAATAAAGAATAACTTCTCTCTGGCTTAGCGTATAAGCGTACACTGTGGTATGATAAGCACTGGAGGGAAGAATAAGAAAACAAACCAAAAACCCTCTATTGTGTGGTGGATCTGAGATGAATCACAGGGCTGGGTGTGTAAGCCCATGACCTTACACCCAAGCAGTTCCTGGTGAACTGAGCAGCTCTGTAAAGCTGTTTTTTTTAAAGGAATTGCAGTTGGATCATCCAAAACACTTTAGAAACGTGAACGGCCATTTTTAACTTCTGAAATGTTGTTTGCATTGCTTGATGTCAGCAATTGCTGATCTGTTTTTGTTTTTGAGGTGTTTTTTTGGCATTACAGGAGTCATAAATGCTGGCTGTTTTTTTAGCTTCTGGGTTTTGTGTATGGCTGTTGCTCATATGGTTTACTCGCAAGAGGATTATGCTGCATTCTAGAACAGGAATTTCATTTCCCATTTTATTCATATCTGTACTTCGAAGGTGTTTGAACAACTATTCTTGAACTCCCTTTTTACAGCCCTCATGACCTTTTCCTGTCCTTCGGTATGACTTTTGGACTTTTCCACTCTTTCTCTGAATGATGTGAATTCTGAGGAGGTGTCAGTGTGTTTTAATTTGCTTCTGTTATTTTATATTGGAGTACTTCGACAGAGCTGTGATGTTTTTTTGGTTTTCAAATAACAGCAGTTCTATTGTTAATATTCAAAGAAGATGGTTTGACCTATAAGTTTGACTTTTGTGATCATTCCTGGAAAATCCTGGGCCATCTGCTAGATATTTTAAAGAAAAATAAATGTCCATAAAACTACAGGAGGCATCATTGATATCTGCAAATCCAGTCCGTGCCTTTTCCACCTTAAAGAACAAATGATTCAATATTCTCTTTTCCTAAAAGGGAAACTGTACCAGTACTTAAGATTTAACTTCAGGCAAGTTCAGCAAAATTTTATGAGGTTCCTTCTGAAAACAGAGCATCGCTACATCGCCAACTGGAGTGTAATTGAGTTACTGTAAGAAAGGTCAGCCTTTGGTGCCGTTGGTATTAAAGGGGAACTCTTTGTGGAGTCTGGCAGCAATGAAAGCTGCTCTCGCCTATTTTGTCTAATGCTTTGGAGGATGTTACACCATAAACATAGTCTGTGCAGTAACTGCCTTCCTTGGGATACTCCCAGTGTGTGAAGCATGTTTCTTGCAAATAGGGGCTTTCACATACTGAGAGGAAATAGGCAAATCATTTAAATACATAATGCGAGCTATGCTAATGTTTCTGTTAGTACTCCAGTAGAAAAATGTTGGAGTAGTGGTCAAATATTTTGCTATTAAAGAGCTGGTTAACACCAAGGAATGCATTTCTGCTAGATGTGACATCTGTTTATAACTGCTTAAAATTGAGATGCCTGCTCAAAACCAAGGATGGAGAACAGCATTTGCCAAACTCTTGGTTTTGGTTTAATTTTCCCATCTATATATCAGTGATAGAATACACACTGAATTCAGTGTTAGCAGAATGCATCCAGACATAGAACTGCTTAAAAAAAAAAAAAAAACACATTAACTCCATCAAGATATGCAGCCAGTCCAGATTTGGTATTAGACTAATTTTGTGGCATTTGTTTGGCTTAATAAAAATCAAGTATAATTTATATAATCAATTATGTAAATATTAAAAAAAAAAAGGAAAATCTGTGCTGTTGATAAAACCTAACATGCTAATGTATGGACAACACTTGGTAAGAGCCAACTCAAATAGTTGAGTTCACTCACATGGAGAAAAATATTATGGGCATTTCTGACAACTTGGTAGAAATTAATGATTAATTATGCACGACCTGCCTTTTAATTTGACTGCTGCAGTCCTGCTGCTTGGAACTAGAACTGCAGCCTTGGTGGAGGAGGTAAAGTATGCTCTTTTGTACTCATTCTCCAGGAAAGCCCAAGGCCTTCATATAAATGCCATCAACATCTATGAAACTTGTAAAAACGAGTCTCCTTGTTTGTGCTATCTGGCACAATTCTTGGAATGAATTCTGACAGTCTGGGCTGTATGTTCCATTATGCAAAGGCCACGGGGTTTGGCCACGGACTGCTTGCAGAGAAATCCTTTACTGTAGGATGACTCCCTACTGGGGCTTCAAAGCTGGACCTCAGCCCGGGATCTCCGTCTTCTAGAACAAAGCAGAGTTCTAATGGAGGAGAGGCTCTTATTCTGTCTAGCAGATTTCATACTGTGTGTGTAGGTCTCCGGTATGGTTACAAATCTGTACAAAGGGGAAAGAAGGGTTCAGAGCAGTGTGTTCTCCTATGACCTTACTTCTCTGCTCAGAAGTGGGTATTAAGTATCTTATCCAGAACTTTAATGCCAAGGTTAAAATAATTTCTTCTTGAACTAGTTTGCTATGATAAAGTAGAATTGTTCAGGAGACAGATTGCTCTGAGAGCAAAAGATTATTGAGAGCACTTCACTCTGTCAAACTGAGCAATATGCATTGCTAAATTGAGCTTTTCTCAGTGCTGGGTGGTCATTCTTCTATTTGCATGGTAAAGTGAGGGGATTGGAACCAAAATCCCTGCTTGGATACGATCGTTCTAACAATCCCCAACATCTGAGCTCTTAATTATGATTTATTGAGAATTTGGCATGAAGCCCAGATCTCTGAAGGAGCTAGAATTCAGTGTTCCCAGTGGACTCGTGTCAATTCATGTGTTGAACGGTGTAGCAGTTCGAGATCCCAGGGTGTCAGCCTGCAGCATTATGTGACAGTGGTGCTTCATCACACCATGACCACGTTTGCTGTGTACGGTGGCACAGCAGGGCAGGCTGGCACCGGCAGCCTATTGCTAGGAGCACATGTTCAGAAGCATGCTGCCCTACCTGGGTGCATGGCCATGGCTGCCTCCTGCCATGATGTGGCTGATGACAGGGAAAGGATCTGGCCATCTGTGGGATCCTGGAGCAGGACATTGACCTGAAAGTGTTCGTAGCAGTAAATGTGTGACAAGAAAGCATGAAAAAACTGAGAAGGTGGATTTTTATCTTTGTGCATGAAAATTTATTTGCAAAGAACTACTGAAATAGGAGGGCCTCTTACTTTCTATGAATTGCACTATCAATGGAAATGTTTGTGTACGTATTTCAGTTTTAGCAGCTTTTTAGATAAATGATAGACTGCCAAATTGTATTGCATTACTGGGCAATAGTGTGAATGTCGTCAGCTTCTCAGTAAGCTGAAGCAATGTTGTATTATTTGGAGGATTTTTTGGGTTGTAGTTGCAACAGCAAGCTAGGATGGCTTTCAAAGTACACCTCAGTGAGATCTCACAGCTCATAGAACTAAGTCACTTTCTCCATTTGTTATTAAATACTCAGTTATTTTATATATAAGGTATGCAAAAATTCCTTCCTTTGCTGGTATAATAGGTATAATACTGTTTACCTAATTTCTCTGGAATTCATTCTGTGGACAAACTCCATTAATGTGAATCTTCCAATCTCTAAGCTCTGCATTTCTCTGGTTAAACAGGCTTTAAAATTGCTGACTGTTCTGTTAATGTGTATTAGTGTGACATAATTTTACTTCCCTGAAAATGTCGATATGGACAAAGCTTATAAACATTTTTTAATTTCTTCCTCCTTTTAAGGTTATGTATTAATTTGTTTGGAACACTGCCTGTTCAAAGACCGGACCCTTTAGGTTTATAAAGGCATGGAATAACATCAGTATGATCACATATTAAGTACCTAGAAGCAGAGAAAAAATGGGATTAAATGTTAGAGGTATTTTCTTTTCCTAGTGCAGGGCCAGTTCTGCCCTTTATGTGAAATGCAGGTGATCTCCATGCAGCTGCAGAGGAATTTGACCTTCAAACAATATTTTCTCAGCAATGACTAGGCACCTGCTTTTGTTTTTTTAATACAGCCATATAAAATTATCACCTTAATTAAAAAGAGAATTGTCAGAATGTGGCCTTCTGCTGAAGTTTCAGGATGCTTGTATTGTTTAGTTTACTGACTGAAGGTATTTTTGTTTCGTAGTGCAATATACACCATGTCCTTTCCATTCCTTCTGACAGTGAATTCTTCAGCAGAGTCAGAATTAGGGATCTCACTCATCAGTAAACCTGGACTGTATGAATTCTTTACACTTGCTTCCTCCACATACTTCTTTCTTAGGGAAGAATTAGCTTCAAATTCCATCTAATCTGTAACTGACAGCCATACAGAAAGCAACTCTTCAAGTGAACATAGAAGTCCCAGGAGTGAAATGTCAGAAGTCAGGAGCAGACTTGGGAAAGATTAGTGGTGATGCCTGTGAAATGGATGCCCAAAGTGCTCTATTGCTGTTGATATTAGTAGCCTTTTTGTAATAAATAAAACTAATTGGACTTTTCTCTCCATTTGCATTGCGAGATTAAAGCGTGGCAAATGGGCTGAATTTAAAAGATGAGCTAGATGGAGAAGATCAAATTTTTGAAGTTCAGCAGTTGAAGAATAGAAGGTGAACCAGTATAGCAGTGACACTGCTGCCAGTGCCATTGTGGGCACTGACTGCTGAGGAAGAGTTAATTTCATATTTTGGTTTCTGCAGAAGAAACTGAAGGAGCTTCACGCGTTCTCGATTGCACGTTTCTATATTCCACTCTCTGTTACAAAGTGCTGCCCTCCCTCCACATAGTGTTGTTGTTTCACAACCATATTGCAGACGAATTTCCTGTAAACTGACACACAGTGCAGGTCTTTGGTGTAACTTAGCAGCCTTTAAGTCTGAACTTCTGTCTCCATGAAGATTTGACACTGTGCATGGAAGCGTAGCATTTTTCTTTGTTTGGCAATGAGATGATCAAAAAGATTGTGTTGAAGAACTAGCACCTCAGAATTAATTTCTTCATATGTCACCTATGGGCAAATTCTGCATCTGTGGCTTTGAATAGGCTAAGATAAAAACCATGCAGAATGATGATTACATTTCCATACCCCTTTTCCTTCTTTCTCTCTCTGCTTCTTTTTTGGTTTTTTTTTTTTTTTTTTTTGAGCAGAGGTGAATCAGGACTGGCTCCATGTGCCAGCAGACATCAGGGCACCTCCTGCTCTGACTGGAGCAGCTCTGGCCCCACCAGGTGCATGTCCTGCTGCGGGACAGTCCCCTCTCGGCTGTGCTGACTCAGCTGCGCTGCTGGGGGGAGCGGCAGAGCCAGCAGTGTGACCCAGCCTGCTATAATTAGATCCTGATGGAAACGCCAGAGTTAAGCCGTAACTACTCAACTTTCATAAAACTGCTTTTGTCATTGCTTGACGAGCTCCGCTCTACTGAGCAAGCAGGTATCAGAGCTAATCCTAAAAATGCATCGCTACTTTTACAGCAGCCTTTCTAAGCAACCTGAAAGTGGTGTCGTGTGCGCTGAGTCGGAGCTGCCGGTATTCCATTAGGCTCAGGTCACTGTGCATTTGCCTCCAAAATATTTAGTCAGATATCCCCAGTACCCACTTAATGCAATTAGACTGCCATGAGACTGTCGTCTTTCCTATTTTAAATGAAAGCATAATATGTTTTGGCTTTGGCATGACAAAAAGAAGAAAGGAAATGTTTTATTTTTAAGGGCTGAAGTGACAGGGTCTGACTTGAATGGAAAAATCACTGTTTAGTTGTCACTTAAACTTGATCCCTTAAACTTTAAATATACTCCTGTTACTTTTTCTGATGCTGTAGTCATTTTCAAATTATTTTTGTGGGAGGTGAAAACCATCAAGTAAAAGCATGTACTCGTTACAGAAATAACTTAAATCCAATAGTATTCTGAAAACCAATCCAACAAGGAGCTATCCTGCACTTGGAAGCAGTTTGATCATTAAAGCAGACAATTTAAAAAGTTAAGAGGAAAAAAAAAAGGCAATTTGGAAAGGAAGTAATTTGTATAACTAGCAAATATTTAAATAGAACAGGACTATTTCCTGCAGCGTAGGATTCTTTGCAGAGTGTTTCAAACAGTTGAACTCACAACAGGAAGTAATTTACTGTTGAAAATAAGATCACATGAAACTCCCTGCCTATAGTGATAAAAGGGAAGTGCTTCTCGTGGTAGGACTGCTAGTTGCTGTAAAGACATCAGAGTGGTTTAATGACACTGCGTGTTCTAAATTAGTGTGGAATGTTAGAAACAGGAGGAGAGGAAACATGACAATCACATGCAATGAGCACTGAATGAGCCCAGGGCCCACTGGACGTCAGATCACATGATACAGCTGTTTGGAAACAGCAAAATCTTTGTTAGAGATACCTAAAAGGGTGAATCCAATTTAAAAAGATTAGGTCTCTGGGCTGTCACACATACAGAAATAATTGATGGGAGTGAATAAAACTCCTTTAAAGTTCCTGTGCAGACCAAGGTGCAAGTATGGACATGTAAGTAGCAAATTAAACACATTGAAAACCAATTTGCATTTTTCATCTAAAGTGACCATGGGAAGGCTGATGTCTGACAGCGTCTGACTATGCACGTGGAGACAGTAACCCATGACACTTTTCATTTTGACGTATCACCCGTCTGAGAGGAAGCGGGCAATGTTTCTCAGAGGATGAGAAAAAAAAAATCAATTCTTAGCATTAATCGATGCAGAAGGATTAAACATTTTCTGGAGTCAGACAAAGTCACTCCTGTCAGCTGTAACAGCTACTCCCGATGTCCGGTTTACTGATGACTTTGATAAGACAGGGTAATTTATAGAGACATCTTTAAGTTTGATTTCATGTCTGATCCATGGTTTTTTTTTTTTCTCCCATCTTGTCACTCTTGAAACATCTCTGACTCTCTGAAGACTAAAACTGCTGCCTGACCCATAGTCCTTAGGTTCTTAAAGTGCTCAGGACAGGACCACCACTTTTCCATGCAACCTCTTTTTTAAGGTGTAATACCAACATGAATGGGAGTTGTTCGGTTGTCTTGGGTAGCCGTTGCATCTGGTTTTAGAAATCACTTCTTAGAAAATAATGTAAGAATCATTCTTAGAAAATATTTACACTTCCTGGTTGTTTTCTGGTACTGTCGGGCAGCATTCATTGTATTCAGATGGTAGGTCGGCCATTCAGGAGCAGGAGTAAGAATATGATCCTTTTGCTTTAATCTGCCCTTAATTCACAGCTGTGATAGTGTAGAACACTCCTGATGTGTGTCTGTGCTAATGTACCCTTTAAAATTTGTAACAAAAGGATTTTAGTTCTGTGCCTCATAGTTATTATTATCATCTGAACGTTAATTAAATCCTTGCTATATAAACATGTCATTTTAATGCTCTCAGTAATAAAATCGTATTTTATTTTAAGGAAGTAGCTGGAGAGATGTTATGGTAATAGTTGAGATCAAATGTGTTTGCATTCATTTTAGGGGGGAGAAATGATCTTATTTCTAGGTATAATGCAGTGATGTTGTTTATCACTTTTTTGAATTATGTCAAAGAATGCCCATACAGAAGTAAAAATGTACACTTATAGATCAGCAACCAGTGCTTTCTGAGTGCCAGTGTTGTTGCTTAGTGTCCTATGTTCCGTTTGGCCAGCAGTCACACACTGCTTCCTTCTCTCCATGAGATCTGTTGGACTTCGGTGATGAAGTCGGTTGGGATTACTTAGCCCTTGCTTGGTCCCTCCCTCCATTTGTTGTGGTTGGAGGGGCATCCATCTGCTTACTTGGGGTGGTATGGTGCAGACATCCCCTATAGTCAGTGCAATGCAGGGTGGCACTGCTACTAAGGTGTTAACAGTTTTGCACTGTTTAAGTTCTTTTTGTTGCTTTGTCCCAGAATCATAAAGCAACAGGCCTGGCTTCTGCTACTGTGTTCAGCTCAAAATATGCATGACGTAATTATTTAATTCCCCAGATTCCTGTTCAGCTGGGACTCTCATTAAGGTGAAGGTTAGTAGTAGAGTGAAACTGTCTGAAGTTTTATTTCCCACAACACCTGTTAGTTTTGCAGTTTCTGCTCAAAGTCGCACCTTTTCAGATAACCTCCTTTAATCACAACACGCCGTGTTGACAAAAATTACTTACTTAGTAAGCATATCACACCTCAACATCTATGCATATGCATGGAAAAACAAAAGAAAAATTATGGTATAAATGTTACTTTGGACCCCAAACAATTGTGTACATGCTGATGATTTACATGTGTTACACAACTATTTATTCAGCCTTTAAAAGGGGAAAAATCAGTTACCAAAGCAACTGCTATATTGTGTGTTACTAATGCTATTTTAAGATAAAGAACATCGGTAAGGCACACATATCCCTATCTCTTAGGAACACTTTGCAAAGGGGAAAAAACACCAGAGCTATCATCACTGAATTTGGGGGAAAGAAAAAAATCAGACCTGTTTGCTAAGTAATCCCTTGCAATTGGCTTTTATCACTGTTTTACAGCACTGCAAAATATTTGTACAAGATTTTAGGGTAATATTCAGGAGAAAAACAAAGGAAATAATAGTAAGGAACAGCAAGGACTAATTGAATTACTTTTGCATTCTAGGTAAGTCAGGTAGATCGGGCAGCACTTGCAACCCAGAGCATGCAGCTGGAAGGCTCTACAAATACGAGCAACTGATAGTTTTCTTTCTTTCTTGCTCAGCCAGTAGAATAGTCTTCTGTCATTCTTTGAGAGTTGAGAACATAATGTGCTCTGTATTCTTTGCCACAGAGCAAATGCTCGGGACAGAAGATGTTTGCATATCACTGTTATGAACCAAACAACCATGATTTTGTATCATAGTGGAAAATAATAGTGTATGATGTAAGCTTCAATAAATCATTTTTGTCTTAAGTGCACTTATAACCAAGTTACAGGCATTTAAAATGCCTGCTTCTATTCCTTCTGGCATTCCAGAGGTTAGAGAAGAATACTGTCAGTTTACACAGGGTTGAATTTTATTAATTTCAGCCTTTTCCATTAACAGCCCGCTCATGAATAGATTGACATTCCCTTGATTCTAGATGCACTTCAGAATTGTTTACAAGATAATAGTTGCCAAAAAAAATCCTGGTCCATGTCTCAATATAGCCAATGCATTGTGAGGGCTAACATCGATTGAAGTCCTTCGAAAGGG
This sequence comes from Gallus gallus, assembly GCF_016699485.2. NCBI lineage: Eukaryota > Metazoa > Chordata > Aves > Galliformes > Phasianidae > Gallus > Gallus gallus. The sequence goes on along the minus strand of NC_052542.1, from coordinate 14,878,284 downwards.
ATAAGTCAAGTGATGCTGTCCTGAACTCTATGGTATGTTTCAAATACTTTTTGTGAATCTGCAGGGTAATGAATGTGAATATAGCTTTCTGTAAGTATTAGACAAACATTTTGTTTTCAGAAACTCTGGAGAACTTTGAAGAATGCCTGCAATCTCACTGAAAAGCATTAGAACTTCAACTAGCCAGGATAAAGCAGCTGTCAAACTGCAACTTGTGGATGCTCCCACCCTGGAAGTGTTCAGAGTCAGGCTGGATGGGGCAGTGAGCAACCTGGTCTAGAGGGAAGCGTCCCTGCCAATACCAGGGGTGTGGAACTAGGTGAATTTAAAGGTGCTGTCCAACCCCAATCATTCTGTGATCCTATGAACTACTGGGGCTACTCTAATGGTCTAGATAAAAATTAAGATGTTCTGTAACAAATGTTTTGCTTATAGCAAAAAAAGTATGTACAATTTACCTAAAGCCAGTCCTGGGTTCTGTTTGTAGAAAGTGTTGATTGCTCCACTCTGAAAGACCAGCCCTTTCAGACTTCAGATTATTCGCTTGGATGAAGTTACCTATGTGATTTTTGTAGCTGAAGAGCAGGGAAGCAAAGCTCTGGGTCAGATTTTCAGAGTTGCATAAGCAAGACAGCTCCCAGTGAAAGAGGTGTGGCTGGGTTTCCCTACGACTCCTTTTGATCTAGTCTGTTTGCTTATAAAATGATGTGATATTAATTTGTTCATTAACATCTTCAGTCTTACATATTCCTGTCTGAATAATGCTTCAAGTTTTCTGATGTCATATTTGATGAATATCAGCAACATTTTAGCCCATTGCTGATCCAGCATTAGTCATTGCATTGCAGCATCAGTCTTGGTCACGTGGTTCAGGGTGATCATCTAGAAGTAATATTCTAGGAGAAGCATGAGCCATAGGTCAATGCATGCATTCTCTTTGTGGCTGAACCATGCTCAATAGTGCAGGAGAACTTTTGTCTCTGAAATGAGGACTGAAGTGCACAGCAGGGAGGTCATCCATGTCCATGCAGCACTCTCCATTTTCTCTCTAAAGTGTAGAAATCCTATTGGTTTCTGATAGAAAGTAAATGTAGACCATTTAAAGATACATCACTGCATTTAATATGCCTGTGTTCTGGTGGAAATGAATGATGTGTATCAGGAATCCAAATGTGTCACTTTCAACAGAGAGGTGAAGATGTGAAAAAAGTGGTTTAAAAAAAAAAAAGGATGCAGCTGTTTATCTTTATTCAACTCTGGGTACTACGGGCCTTTCCTTGCTCCCTCTACTGGTTATCATAGAATCATAGAATTACTCAGTTTGGAAAGGACCTCAAACATCAAGTCCAACTGCAGCCTAACCATAGTACCCTAACTACTAACAATCCTCTGCTAAATCATATCTGATTTAGATATGAATCATATTTGGATGTGAGCACCACATCCAAACGGCTCTTAAACACATCCAGGGATGGTGACTCAACCACCTCCCTGGGGAGCCTATTCCAGTGCTTAACCACCCTTTCTGTAAAGAAGTGTTTCCTAACGCCCAACCTAAACTTGCCTTGGTGCAACTTGAGGCCATTTCCCCTCATCTCGTCACCTGTCACCAGTGAGACACTGACGCTCTCACTGTAAACACCTTTCAGGTACTGGAAGAGAGCAATGAGATCTCCCCTCAGCCTCTTCTTCCCCACACTAAACAGCTGCAGCTCCCTCAGCTTCTCCTCATAGGGCTGATTTTCCAAGCCCTTCACTAGCCTCGTTGCCCTTCTCTGGACCTGCTCCGGTACCTCCATGTCCTTCTTGTACTGAGGTGCCCAAAACTGAACACAATACTCAAGGTGAGGCCTCACTCAAGTACGGGGGCAGGATGACTTCCCTAGTCCTGCTCACCACAACGTTCCTGATACAAGCCAGGATGCCATTGGCCTTCTTGGCCACCTGGGCACACTGCTGGCTCATATTCAGCCGACTGTCCAACAGTACACCAAGGTCCCTTTCCATTAGGCAGTTTATTATGAACCTGGCTTAGCATTTTTTTCCACTGCGGCATTATTTTTGCTGATTTAAATAGCTATGGCAGCTTAGTATCTCTCTTGACCTTCCAACCTTCACATTTTTCTATGCTTAAACACAATTGTTTTTATGACTAATTTCTCTCCTTCTGTGTAAGATTTATGTGCAATTCATATTTATGAATGGAACCATTCTTATAAAAAAGCAACTGGTTATCCCAGTGCATAACAAAGGAGCTAAAAAGAAAAAATTGTGGAGATCCTGAGATGTTAAGCAGTAATTACCAACATAGACTGACTTTTTAGTAACACTGAAATAAAATAATGAAAGAAAATAATAACAGGGAAGTAGCAGAAGTTCCAGCTTTGAAATATTTGTATTATTCTTTATGCAATGTCTCCTTTTTAGTCACCTTTGACATGAAATTCTGCACCTGCTTTTTAGTATTTAAGCAATATTAGGACTTTGGCTTGATATAGAATTTCTTTCTCTAGGACAGTAAAGTACAAACTGATTAAATCTGACAGTTCTCCAGTAGAGCAGGTAATAACTATAATCATGGATATATCCCAAAACATCCCTGATTTACAGCAGGGGACAGAGATCTCTTAAAATTAAACAAAATAATAAGTCAAAGCAAAATACAGCCCTTGTTCAGATGCTCTTTTTAATTTTAAATTCCATCATCTGGATCTAGTTTTCTACTGCATGTGCATTTGAGCACAATTATTAGCATCTACCTTGTAATTATAATCATAGAGTCATTAAGGTTGGAAAAGATCTTTAAGATCATTTAGCCCAACCCATCTCCTCTGTGTCCACTGACCTCAGTTTGACATCTCCACGCTTCTTGCAGACTTCCAGGGACTGAATCCACCACCTCCCTGTGACCCCTGTGCCACTGCATTACCACTCTTTCCAAGAAGAAAAGTTTCCTAATATCCAGCCTGAACCTCCCTTGGCACAACTTAAGGCCATTAGCAGACACAAAGTCACGATATCCATACATGATTTGGGTATTTGTAGAAATGTCCTATTGTGAAGAGCAGTGACATTGGCTGATTTTGCCTTAAGCCATTGCGATGCAAGGAGCACTGTGGTAGGGTATGGATAAGCAGACTAGGATAACGTTGCTGAGAACAGCAGCTGCTTCTGTGTTCCCTACTCTTGAGTTGGACAACAGTGTATTTCAGTTAATCCAGAGCTTTCCTTTCTGAGAGCTACTGCTTCCCTCCCAAAGGACATAGCCCTGCCTCTTCGGGCCTGGAGCCCAGCTGAACTCCTTTGTGTAGGAAGCAAGCTCCTGGACTAATTTTTTTTGTACACATTTTTTAACATTCCTTAGTGAATTATCCTGAGTCCTGTGGCAATTTCTATGCTGTTTTGGGGGTTTTGAAAATGCTGCCCTGTACCTGTGGGGCTCATTGCATTCTCAGGATTAATGGGTAAACATGTTGGTGATAGGCACAAAATTACACCAATTCTGTCTTGTCTTCTCCTTGCTGCTGTTATATAGACATGTTGTGGGATCCCAAATGTGTTCATTCTCCCAGCTTCCTGCTGAGATGATACCATTTCTTCAGCTAAAAGCTCAGTGGCTTTGTGTGTGTACATGCTCCAGTCAAATATATGATTGCTAATAATCTGCCTAGCATGACTGGGAAAGCATTTCAGGTGTGCTAACACAGATCTCCACTTAAGCTAGTAACACAGTTGGTTTGAGGTGAGCTGGGCTGAAGATTGCATTCTTTTCTCAAATTTACACTGCCCTTCTAAGACTCTTTTGATTATTTTAATTGAATAAATGAATATCAAGTTTTTTATCAAGTGAAAACTGTAAGATTTTAGCACAGTAAAATAATTCTAGTCAACACAATCAAATTGCTTAAGTTTAAGGAAATTGCTTGGCAGCTTGCTTTTTTTTCTTTCTTCCCAACAAAAAATACATTTTCAGTGATAGGGGCAAGAGAAGGAAAACAGCAGTTCTGCCATGCTCTAACCAACGTCTCTTGCAATACTTGGTACTCTGAGCTGTAAGTTCTCATAGTATCACAAAGCACGTCAGCTGCTATATACGGTCATGGAGCAGTCATAAATTGTGAGATCTTGCCCTTTCCTTGCAGCTCTTGTTTAGAGAGCTGGGGTGGGGTCAGCTGTGGGCTGCAGGTGGAACTCAACTCCAGTGGTTCTGAAAAAATACTTATTAATGTTAAGACCTGTGCAGGTTTTGCTTTATGAGAACTTGCTTTCCACTCTTGCAACAGAGAGGGCAGCGCCATCAGACCTTAATAATCACTGCCCATAGCATTTGGCTGTAATCTTCCCTTATGTGACTCTTCAGAGGAATAGATCTCCTAGTAGACAAGCTGACTTTATGTAGAAAAGTCTCTTGTTTGGAAAATGTACCCCAAATTCTCTGCTGCTTGGATATGAGTGGTTTTAACACCTTCTTTGGAATTTTATAGTCATCTTGATCTATCATGCCACAAATCAGTATTTAAATATTAAAACAAAGCCGAAGTTAAATTGGCGAATTTAGAGAGTTGACACTGCTGTACAAATAATCACTTCAAAAGATGTTTGCCACCCTGGCTGCCTTTTCCTGTTCCTTTCTGGCCTGTTTACTGCCTCTGCCTGTTGATTTCTGGCATTTGCTGCAGTTATTTTTGCTGGAAGATCTGTGTTCCCAGAGACAGCGGTAATAGGATCCTGGCTGCATCCTGACAACAATTTACATATAGGCCATTCACATCAATCTGTGCAGATAAAATATCACAAACCTGCACACAACTTCTTTTCTTCAAGGTGAATCTAGATGGATTTAACATGAAGACTGTTCACATTTTGAAGAGTGTTTCTAGTGCACCTGTCCCTTTGCCTATGCTGACAGACTTTCAAACCCTTATCATTACCTTTTCTGTTAAAAATAATGCAAGGAGCCCTGCCTGTCAGTTGGTGGAAGATTTGTATCTAATTCCTTGGCTTTTTTGGAATTTCTTACTATATTAAGAGCATTTCTGATGAAAACAAGATGGCTGATAGAGATCAAGGATAAGAACAGGCTACCTCTTAGTAAGGTGATTTTGTGTATATTGATGCGTGTGATTTTGCCTTGCAATACATTTTCATTCAGAAGGGGAATCTTTTAAATGTTAAAATACAGATCGCCCAGTCGCTAGGCTTTTCCTGCTCTCCGTAGTTTTTGTGTTTGATAGAGCTGTCTTTTCACCAAGGCTTCTCGTGTGACAGATGACATCCATGTATTGCTTCGCTGTTTAATGTGAAGCAAAGGGGATAGCTTATCTAATGTGACAGGTACAGTCGTCTGTTGTCAAAGCTGTGACAGTGCTGACCAGGTTTATCTGGATGAGCGGTCCTCTCAGTGTTGCAGTATGGGAGGTGTTGGCCTCATGGATAAGCTGGAATGGTACAGTGCGATATATGGCCACCGAGGTGGAAAAGATGAGGCCCGCTAGGTGCTAATGTGATATATAAAAACATCAGGCACTGATGGGTGAAATTTGGATAGAGATTTGGGGGCTGAAGGTAAAGTTGTGGAGGATGGATGAAATACATATCTCTTGGAAAATCTGGTAGACACTATTTGCAGTAAAATAGGATGTAAGTACATCATTATGCAGTTAGGCAGATGTCGATACAGACTGCTGATATGTGTGAATCATTGCAGGATTCTCTCAGTTATAGAGGCAAGTGACTAAACAGCCAGAGATATTTTCCTATATATAATTGCAAGTAAATGAACCAAGCATATTCGTAGTTTGAAAGTTGGTTTATTATGTGGCTATAGTGAGTGCAGCGCTGTCCAGCTTGAAAAAAGAGTGGTGTTTCGGTAGCCTTGATAATAACGTGAGATTTTGCAGTTACAGCTAGGATTTTCAAGAGCCCACAAGTGCCATGTTTGTGGGCATTCACTGGGAAATGAGTTGCCTTACGGAAGGCAGGGTCTGCTACGAAGGATCCATCAACAGTTTCAGAACTATGAAAATATCCATATATCGAACCTGAATGTGTAATTTGTAACAATGCGAGTGCAAAAAAATGGAATGGAGCTTTTAATATATCATAGAACCCTAGAATATCCCAAGTTGGTCCATTGAGTCCAGCTCCTGGCTCCACACAGGACCACCAAAACATCAGACCATACATCTGAGAGTATTGTCCAGATGCTTCTTGAACTCCAGCAGCTTGGTGCCGTGACTGCTGCCCTGAGAAGCCTGTTCCAGAGCCTGTGCACCCTCTTGATGAAGAACTTTTTCGTGATATCCGACCTATATATGGTAAATGAGTTTTTTAATCACAGAAAAGGCAACTGGTGATTGATTAAAAAGGCAAGAATTATTTGCTTCTATTAAGAGATGGAGAAACAGAAAATCATCAGTGGTCTGTGTTTCATCAATAAAGACTGGCAGAAAAATGGAGCTGAAAATGTTGATCGGTTGCTGCACAGCAGAATACACTCAAGAGCATGTGAATATGACAACCTGGCAGGCTGCAAAGCTTTTACATTTTCATAAACCCTTGGCTTCCAAAGTCATCCAGGTAATCAAAACCCAAAGCTTTTATCTACATGAAAGTTAACTAGGTTCTGCAGAAAAACTTAGAGTGTTCAACCTATCAGATACTGGTCATGAGGCTTAAGTGGGGCTGATGATTCTGCCTTATACTTTTTCCAGTGGATGGGTTTCACAGAACTGCAGTAATGGTCTGATTGGAAGAGTTTCTTTCCAAAGAGCATCACTGTAAAGCAATGTAGAGACTTTCATGGTTTGCAAAATGAAAAATGTGTGCAAGGTATTCAGAGAAATGGTATTTCTGACTATCTTTACTGGCCCGACAAGAATTAGCCTACATCCCACGCCAGCCTGCTTTTCTTGGGAAGTGATGCCCTAAGAAGCAGCCCCGGTGTTTCTGTCTGTGTACTTCCCTCCCAGTCCAAATCACTGAGCCTTGTCAGAAGTAGCTGCTGCTGCATGGAAGGCAAGGTCCTGTGGAAGTGGCAGCTTGCAGTCAGCGCCAGCTTACTGCTCTGCTAGTTACCAGCTTTCCAGTGCAAGCACTGTGGCTGTTAAATACAACCTCCCCACACCTGGGTGACTGGAACAATGTGAATGCTCTGCAATTATTCGCAGGAGCATCTGTGGGGTCTGAGGAAAGAGGTGTGATGTCTATTATTTTCGGCACTGCTTTTTGATATTTCTTTCATTTGCAGACCCTCTGGGCCATTTTCTGATGACAAAACCCATCCCTGAGGGCACAGTTGATATTAATGAGATGTAAATGACAGATGAGGTGACAGATGATAGTGTCATCAACCCAAGAAATAAAGAACAGTATCATGAACAAGCACAGAACGTTCGCAGGACAGAAATGAACTGTAAATAGCATTGTTGGACAGGTTATATTTTTTAAAGGTAATGCATTGGAAAAAAAAGATAATCAGAGCATGAAATATTAGCATGAAATAGCTCTGATTACTGTAGCTCTTAGCAAACATTTTTTCAGGGTATTCATTGTAGGTGATTGAGGAAGATGATTCATTTATTTGTGTAAGAGTGACAGTGAAAGAACACATGGGTGGCAATGGTAAGCAGGTATTATACATTTTCTGTTCATGAAAGAAAGGGTTGATGTTTTCATGGGTCTCAGAAAAGAAAGAAAGATGAGATCTAGCAAAGGTCATGAAAGCTTTAATCTGGAAACATATGACATCTGTCCTGATATCTTAAATGCTCTTGAAGCCTGGCAGAATGTGAGGTTTTCACTGTGTTTTTTTTCTTGACATGTTGATGCACTGATTCATACCTGTCCAGCCACTGACAATACATGTATATTTTAATCACAAGAACATGTAAAAGTTACTGTCTAACTTAACAGCCCCTGTAGGAGCCCAGACTTAAAGAATGGGCTGCGTTTAAGACGATTGGCGTTCAGGTAATTAATTCCCCCTCCCATTCTATCCTTAATTTTCCACATATTTTATCACAGTGATTTTTGGGCTTTTTTTTTTTTTTTTTTTTGGTGGTAGATAGCCCTTTTAACCATGGTCTGCACCCGTGTTCTCTTAATTAATTTCTTAATTAGTTATGACTGTCTTCAGTGCCTCATTGATGCTTTTGTAATAGCTCTCTGTTTTTAGATGCCCAGTGTTCTTTATTAAATCTTCATCAGCTGAAACTTCTGCATGCTCTAAGCTAATGTGAATTGTTTGGGGATTATTACAAAAGTATATATTAACCAGATGTTGTTTAGTGTGAGAAACAATAATTTTCTGTAGTGAAAATAACTTATGGCACTCAAAACTGGAAAAAAATGTTATACTTGCTATCATGTAAGCCTATGACTTAGTGGGATTTATTAAGTGAAGTTTGGACACTGTTTGTAGCTCAACAGAATGCAAAAAATCCTCATTACTGGATTTAGCCAAGGAGCTGCAGTTCTTTTATTTCTCCAGGAGCACTATCAGCTGGATCCCACTCCTGTTCAGTCAGCTGACTTGAGTCAGCTGGCTCAACTTCTCTTGGTGTAAGTAGGAGGAGGTGGAGTGGGTTGGAGCTGCATAAGTTGCTCAGTGTGGTTGACATTGGAGGATAGAATTTCAATTCTGTTTTTTCTTCTGAAAAAGAATTTAAAAATACTGTGCTATTAAAGTTTTAATTTTGTTATTTTAGTGCCAGAAAAACATGTGAGCCGTGCCTAATTTATTCTTGGTCTGATGTTCATCAGGTTTCATTCTTTGTATTTAGCATTTGAAGTTATAGTTGTATGACTTGCACTCATGGATCACACCAAATGTCTATCTGATTGGAAGACCATAAGCTTAAAAAGACTTGTTTCTGGTGCAGATACTTAAATTAAAAATTCATAATCTGCTTTCCTCAGATATTGTGCAACATTCCTTTAAAATTCAGTGTTCCAGCACACAATCTTTGTTAGTGATACAATATTCATGGAAAGTAATCATAGAGGATTGCAATGCAGTCAGAGCACATTTGTTTGAGAGTTCAATGGCATTTGTTCTGGAGTCCTTGCAGAGTGCTTGTTCCTCTCTCAATGGTGCAATAGGATGATATCCATTCTTCTGCTGTTCTTTGGCATGTTGGCTGCTCTTGGACTGCCTGTTAACATGTGTTACTCAGTGTCCCAAAAATAAGTCCTTTAAAATTTGCTAGCTAAAATAGTTCAGCTTTTCTTATAACAGGAGTATGTAACAGAACCTGTTTGATGTTTCACTGGGTAATCTAGTTTCTGTTTCAGTCTGTGCATCTGTCACTCAGTGTCAACAACAAAATTACATGATTTAGTTGTCACCGGTGGTTTTAATGTCAGTGGGGTTTGGGTTTAGTAATTATTTCAGATAGAACTATTTATCTAACTTTCATTCTCTGGGAGTCTCCTGTCAAAAGTGGAGGGAGCAGAGCAAAGCACTCTACATTTTCAAAACATCCCTTGATCTTACAATCTGACAAAATTAGTTTGGAGTTTTGTTGCAAGCCTACAGAAAGAAATTGGCAACTCATCCTCACTTCCCTCAGGGGGAAATCTTCAGTGATTTATGTAAGAGTCTGTGTAGCTGAATGCGTGGGGAGATTATTTTTGACATTCCTGACTTGGAGAAATTATGCATTTTGAATGGCTGCATACACTAATTCTCAGGTTGATTTTCTCAATGGAAAAAATAACAACAGCTAATACATGTTTTCACATTTAATTATTTTAATTGTATTTTGATTTAGTTTTCTAATCAGAAGTATCATTTTCTTGCTACTTGAATTGATTTGAGGAGTTTCAATCATATGCATTTAAATAACAAGTAAGGCTGAAATAAATTCATAAAGTTGAAAGATTCATTCTGTTTTCCTTCTTCTCTTCTGTTCCGTAGGAATTCACCCACCTCACGTATTGGAGTCGGAATGAGATTCTGTTGGGAGAACCTGGCAGGACATTCAGGTACAGACACTATAACTATCTGGAAATCAGTGTGATTGCCCAAAACTTGCTAAAACAAGGCTGAACTCAGAGGTCTTTTTGTCTCTACATATGCTTTCCTTTCTAAAACTATGAACTGACTTGTTTGTTTGAAGCCAATGCTTATGTGTATTCTCTCTCTTTTTTTTTTAATTAGTTGTTTGTCTTTCTGAACTAAGAAGCATGGGACTCTCACCTTGATCACTCCAAGTGATTGAATGTTTCAAACATGCAGTATTTTCATTGATAACAGTGCTTGTGGTACACACACAGGCACCTGCAAACTCTTACTGCTCTGCCTATTCTCTTTTGAATTTGTCTTGGAGCACTTTTTCCTGGCTTGCTAGCTAAATCAGCCTTGTCCCTGGTTCTTCAGAGACTGCTGTGCCCTCGTCAGGTTGATTTCCTGATCCCATTCAGTTAATGGAATTTCCAATAATTTCATTTAATTTTGGGTCCCAGTACCATGCTCCTTTCCTCCTGATGCTGTCATTTAATTTCCTTCTCACCCTGTCATCAGCAAGGCCTCACAGCTGAGGTACGGCCAACTCCATTTCCTGTCCTTAGTGTGCTTTCAAGATAGCTCTTGGGTTTTGTTTGACACCCGCCTCCTACTCCCACTCCTTCACTGTGGTTCCCTCATCATGGAAACGTCTGCTTGGATTGAATATGCAAATGTGCTCCAGGAGTTCTGCTATCATGGAGGAAAACAGTTGTCTCAGGGCTGTGAATAAAACAGGCTCTGAGTTGAATGAAGTGGCTTAGGAAAAAGAAGTATTGCGGTGCACTGCAGAACGGCACAATTTGGATGAGGTATGAATGACTCATTTAGAGCCATTCCTTGTTTTTTCTGTGAACCAAATGTTTTTCTGAGCTGAGAGAATAAATGTGACATAAACCTGGAAAAGAGACTCCAGATCATTGTGGCGTTCTATGGTGGTTTCGTTAGTGTGGCAGACTGCTTGTAGCATGGTTTCTTGACAGTTAGGAATAGGTTTTGGTTTGCCTACACACTTGAAACTGAACCAAGAGACTTTCCTGTTTTCTTAACATATGATCAGCAAACATAACTCTTGTTACAGTACATACATAATTCTCATAATATTGTCAGTTGTGCCCTGACATAATGTGTAAAGACACAGGGGATCATTTATTCAGTAGATGTAAGCTGGTGAGGATGAGAGGTATACTGACAGCCAGGCACCTGCATACCAGATCTCTGTTCACCACCCTTGAAACAGAAGCTAAGCTTATATGAGTGTTCTGGATGGGTAGATCTTAAGTAGGATGGAATACCAAAGGAGATGTCATTCTGCGGCATCAAGCAGAGGAAATATGTGCGGACACAAGAGAGACTTGCAAGCAGATGCTTCAGATGGAGTTGCATAATACCTACTGTTGAAAAATAATCGTGTTTAATGTAAGTTCGTTGCTTTTTGTCTTCAGTTGGGTTAGTTTAAGCTTTCCAGTGTCAACTTGCTCTGACCAGTAATACATCATACATAGCTCTGATAGTAATACATCAGCATTACTGGACCTGTCAGAGAAATGCAGGATATAAGCAGCATTTTCTAGATGGACTGTAACAGTTTATTCAGATAATAAGACCTTTATTATAAGAGCTGTTCCTAGAAACTCCAGCCAAAATTGTGCTAGACACTACATAAATGACCAAGCTGAAGTAAAACACACTGTTTCACACAGCCTGCCAGCAACAGAACCGAGAGAGGAAAGCAGGCATTTTGTTCATGCCTACCTCTGACCATGCTATCTTTGCATGTAAACAATGGCTGCAGAAACAAATGCCTGAGAAATATATGGTTTTCATCCTCACAAAATTAGATATGTTCATCTCAAAAATACTTATTTTGCACTAGAGACTAATTAGCATTAGAAAAGAAAAAGGGAAGCTTCATTTTGTTGGTAGGTGATCTGAGGGGATTATGTCCCTGTGAGCACCCTGGTTAGCAGCAAGGGCTGCTGCAGTGCTGTGTTGGGTTGTGTGTGGAGCTTGCTGGAAGGCTTGTTCAAGATTTGTTGGCTTTATGTGCCATGTTAATTCACTTACTGAGATTTGTTTGTTTACATAGCATCTAAAAAAACGAGCGTATCACATCACAGTGATTGTTTACTGATTTTATTTCATTTTTTTTTAAAGTTTGAGATCCTGGTATTCCCTTGCTTAAAAAGATCAAGAAAGCATAATGTACACTTCTAACATTGTTTTCTCTAGAGAAGAGACTAATGAAAATGAGTGGCGTCTGATGATAATAGTAATACTGGTGTGTTCAGGATGAGCTAAAAGGAGGAAAGGCAAATGACAGCAGTGAGTCAGCCTTTCAGAGCAATTAACCAGTACAGACCTTTACTCTGGGTGATACTATCACAACGCACTTGACTAGAAAATACTCTACCAGTGGCCTTTTCTGAAGATGTCACACAGATAAAAATGCGAAATGTAGTAGCCATATGTATTGAGAATGATCAAGAGAAGATTTAGGGAAAAGTGAAGAGCTGAAAATCTAATCCTAGATATGAGGAAAATGTTGGACCCATAAATAAATTATAGCCATGGAACATTTAGAACAGCAGAATTAATTATAGCCTTAATAGAAGGCTGAGAGTGAGAGCCTGCTGTGAAGGCATCACAGGACTGATTAAGGACAGACTTGGAAACAGAACACTTATAAATATATATATTTTTGAATGACATAGGAAAATGCTGGTGCAGAAACCTAGCATGGAGTTACACAGCCACGTGTACAAAGGAAAGGTGTGTGCCAGAGGCCAAGTAGACGTATGACTTTCAACTGATCCTGGCATTTTACTTTGTGTGTTAAGATCAGTTAATCACAGTGGTGATATATTCTCTTAGTTTTACTGTGTCTTGTATTCAGAATTGTTCTTCAGGTTGGCAGTTATGAAAGCAGTATGGATTTTGTTATATATGAACAATCTGCATTTGAAATATACCACCAAATAGTTGAGGGATAAATTAAAAAGAACTGATCTTCAACCTGTTTGAAGAAGGCAGTCCTAATGTTCTGAGTTAATTATTTTTTATGAACAGGAGAACTATTAGGCAGCAAGAGATTGCACGAGGTTTGGTGTGCAGTAGGTAACTGGCAATGTTTCTTCAAAGTGTGAATTCAATTACGGGCTGTTGTAAGAAGTGTAATGTTACAAATCTCATTGATAGGCAATTTGTCCAGGATATAGTATTAGTATTCACAGATCTGCTGAGTCTGCCTTCCATCCTGCAAGTACAATGTGTTCTTGTGTAATTTTACTCAGGTGATCAGTTTAAATTATAAGATTAGGAATAAGTAGACATCTGCGGATGTTATTGTTGTGTCACACTCCCAAACCTCACATCGAGGATGAGATGGTGGTAATGATGGTTAGGGTGATTATGATTCAGTTCTGCTTGTTTGTGATTAGGTTAAATGATCACAGACTGGCTGGAGTCCAGAGAAGTAGCTGAGGCACGGATAGATGTGGGACAGATTCATCAACGAATTTAAAAGTAAATTCAGGGTTTAGTTAAGCTTACTGAAGATGGCATTGAGGCTGATGGAACTCAGTTGCCCTCTCTAAACCTTCACAAACATCCTGTGTTCGGCTGAAACCATTGTTGTGGTGCTATGACAAAACTGAGGTGCAGGAAATGCTGTAGATTTTGCCTGTGAAGATAATTGGAACTCTGCCATAGTGCTTTTTCTTTTCTTTGGGAGTTTAGAATCTCCACGTCAGGGATACTGGAATACTTAAGCTTGAGAACAGGTCCCTTTTCTCACAGTAAAAGCTGAAAATTAATAGAAAATCTGTCAGTTTCTAATTATGGCAGAACACATATTTTGAGATAGAGTTGCATACACTGTGCTGCTCCACAGGTTTCCCATCTTCTTGGCTAACATCTGTAAATAACTTTCAGCTTGTCCCTATTGATTCCCCAGCTGCTCTGTCTCCCTTGTTGCTAATGTCAGAGACAGATGAGTCTGGAGAGGAGAACAAGAAGGCTGGAACAGAAGTGTTGAAACACCCACAGAGCCGGCGGGACATTCCAGTTGGTCCCCAGAATTCTTCTGGCGTCCAGAGTCTGGAAGTTCATTGAGACTGTATGGGCTTTCTGGAAATCCACCCAGAACATTTACATGTGAACAGAAAAGAGTTTGCTTTGTGCTTAATCATGGGTTGTCTTCCTCTTCCTTCTTTTATTGTTTCCTCGCTGGGTTTTGTCTTCCACTGACTGAATTGAATAGCAGAACTCGAATTGGCTTAAGTGGGACAAGATCAGTGCCCATGTCAGGAGGATTTATTATGAGGGGGTGAAGATAATCTGGCATTTGGTGTCTTCTGTAATGATAGCATGATATTTTCAGGATTGTATTTACCTGTGGGTTTTGTCTGAGGTTATGAAACTACTCTCTGGTAATGCTTTCCCCAGTAGATATGAAATCACATACAGGCTCTGTATTTTGTAGTCTGGTGATATTGGAGTGTCAATAAACATTAGAACCTATTCCATTCTAAGCACTGGACTGTGCAATAGCTGGTCATTAATTAAACATGAGTGTGAGGTTTGTCCTCATGAAGGTGGTAATTGCCTTGGAAAGACTGTGCTAAGGCTTGGTCTTCAGTACCACGTGTGCCTTCTAGGTAGGAATGCAAATAATTGTTGAGAAAGAGAGCAGACACAAAGGGCTTTACCTCATTGACAGGGTAAGTATTTTTAGCTGTAGGAAGAGCTGAAAAAAGGACGGACATTGCTTGCTTAGAAAGGACAGCAAAACAAAGTGAGGGTCTGTGAATCAGAGATGAAAATACATACTGGAGGGGGAGAGTCAAGTGCTACAGAAAGGCAAGGGTAAGAAGCAATGCCAGAGTCCCCTTAGGCCAAGCAAAACTTAGATATACCTATCAATGCTGGTAGTTCCAAAAGCGTTCGGTTCAGTGATGGTTGTTGCACAGCTGATGTATATATGCAGAGCAAATCTGACACATCCCAGCTGGGTCAGGCATACTGCACATTTGTACGCAGGCTGTACATCATATGTGCAATCAACTTGATGCAGTGGGCTATGCATATGTGATTCAGTGATCCTGTGAGCTGGCCATTTTTTCAGGATATCCAGGAATCCAGCATTTAGACAAATGAATTCAGTCACTGTGTGAAGCAGCAGAGAGAAAGATTTCCTGCTATAAACAACAGACTAGTATCCACCCTGGGAGAGCTGGCAGGTCTGCTGAACATACCTGGATCCAGTGCGTTTGGGACCCAAACACAGCTGTGTATGAGCTCAGGCAGGAAGATACAACTCCCAAAGTTTTCAGCCTACGTAGAATAACAAAGCTAGGTTCACAAAGCCTTGTCCTATTAGGCTGCGAGGGAAAAGGGGGAAAAAAAACAGCAACAAGACAACAAACATTTGGATGACGGTCAGATTGAATAATGCTGCGTTTATTCTTAGAGATACTTTTTACTTATTCATATTCAGTTCCCTACCTTCTCTTTCAGTTTTGCCTATTCATCACTTCCAGCCCACCTGCTCCAGCTTTGCTCTCTCTTATTCCTTTCTGGTTTCCCCTTCCTCTGTGTATAGGCAGACTCCAGTTTCTCCTTTATAGTTTAGTCCCACGAGGCAGTATTTCTACAAGCTGCAGGCCTTACTTAACAGGATCTGTGTTGTTTGTGTGGTTTTTTTTTTTCTTGTACTGCTATACTAGAAAGGTAAGTCCCAGTGCAATTAGGGGTATACATGTCAACAACTGACTCTTGTGAAAACTGCAGAGCTGAAAGTTTACTGCATCTGTTTTGGTGGTTTTTTTTTTGGGGGGGGGGGGGGGGGGGGTTTGTTTGTTTTTTGAAGTGGTTTAGTATCTTGTGGAAGTTCCTGTCTGTCAAAAGTCAGGCTGCTCTTCTTGTCTTTGATTTTCAGAGACACCTGGAACTGTTTAGAGTCTCAGTTCTGCAGTTAACGTTCCTGAGTTGAATGAATAACATGCAGTTTAATCAAGGGTGAAGCTGCATGGATATTAACCTTAAGTTAGAGCACACAACAGTTTTCATGGCCTTCATCCAGAATTCGTTAGAGTCAGTGGAAGTTTCTTCCTTGGCTTCAGTGGGATTTTCATCGAATCTGTTGAGAATACTGTACAAAACCCCACCCCAGGGAGCAAGCTTTGTAACACGTGGTACATGAGGTAAAGTTACCGTCAGGAAAAAAACTGTTCTGAAGCCAAAGGCCAGTAGAAATCAGAGGTCATGAAAGGCTCAAAGGTTATTCAAATACTATGCAACTGTTCTGTATGTCTAACAAATGTTTGTAGCAGTACATTCTATCCAGTAAAAACGACCTGGCTAGCTGGGATGGGTGCATCTCATGGAGGATTAGTGGGATTACAGTGTTTCCTCAAGAATGTCTGAATGTGGTGAGTTCTCTAGGTGTGAACTCCCATATACCTACCACAGAAAGTGTTTCAGCTGATGTAGCACTGCCAGTGACATTGAGAAGGCATCCTTACTTTCCAGCTTCAGTGTTCGTGTTCATTAATGGAGACAAATCCAAAAATCTGTCTGGTTCATTAGCATTAGCAAAGTATTTGCAAGGTGCTAAATGTCTTGAGATGTTTGTGGAAGCAGAAGTAAATACTGAAAGCAAAATAACAAAAATGAAATGTTTCCTTGCTCATTCAAGATTAATGGAGTCATGGCTAATTACTGCCATGAGAAGATACAAATAAATAAAATAGATGAGGCAAGTATTATCTGAGCATTTGCCTGGCTATCTGGCTTCCTCAGGATTACTAATTATTGACTTTTCCAAACTTGTTGCACGTTGACTTAAAATTTGCAGTACTATGGAATAAGTTGCAAGGAATTGTCTGCAATTTCTTGAATAACTTGAAGTTTCATTCCATCACATACATATGTATATTTAATGAGAATAATTACTCTCAGGTCTGACATGCAAGAAATCTGAACTAAAAATTGAGAAGTTGGGATTAGATCAGTTAGTTTAGGAGCACTGCCTGCAGTGTATTCCCATATCTTTTCCTAAGAAAAAGAGTTTAATGCAGCAATGCAATCTGTTCTCTAATCTCTTCTACAAATCGTCAAAGAGCACAGACAATGAATAAGACATTTAGCTTGAAAGAAGAAGAGCTAATCATGTCTTTTAAAAAGGAGAACTAGCCAGTGCTAGCATAATTCTCCTGCTGAAGATTTTGCATAAGGCTTCCTTTTATATGAAGCTGGAGGACTTAACATGGTACTGTCTTCAGAGTCCTTGTAGATGCATAACATGATGCAATGTTTTTGTTAGACACAACAAGTATGACTAGCTGTGTCTGAATATGCCTCATATCGTCTTCCCTTTTGCTTTGTAATGTTTAAATAACCTTTGCTTTAGCTGAGAATATTAAAGATGCAGGCTGCTGCCTTTTCAATATATCAAGAAGTTTAAATTACAGCACTCATTGTAAAATGCTGACTGCAGGACCTCAGTGTGCAAGGCATGCTAAAAAAAAATCCTCTTTAAGTGGTAAAAGTGTGTGCGTGTATTTGTGTGTGCTTAAGTATATAAAGGAGATCATTGCTATTTTGCAGTTGAGAAAACTGGAGAACAGACAAAGCTAAACTGATTTCCCACAGTCAGACAGTGAGTCAGTGACAGAACTGATAAAAGAAACCACCAGCCCTGTCGAGATAGACCGAGCAAAAGCCGTGGCTTGGGACTTTCACAGACATAACACCAAACATAACACAGATGCGCATTACTTAAATGCGTGAGGCTGGTCAGATAACTTCAGCTGGGACTCTTTAAAGCAGCAGAAATTCATGCTAGCCAAATGTGATCACTGCTTCTAGCCATCAGCCTGTGTGGCTGTTTAGATTTGGTACCTGCAGGCCATCGAGCCTCCTGTCTGCACATGGCCGGTCTTGTGCTTCTCTTGGGTGTGCGTGGGGATGGGATAACTGGGGATGGAGGCAGGAGGGAGCATTAGGGATAAGGCTGTTGCTCTCTGAGGGAGGTTAGTGCTGCGTGTACCGTACTTAAAAGACTGAGCCACGAAGAGTTTCTTTAGCTCTTTGAATTATGCAAACTGTAGTGTTTATTGATCATTGCTCATATCTACGTTGTAATAGTAAACTCTCAAACTCGAGTGCACTAATACATTGGGTACAGTTTTGTAGATAGGTAAGTTGAGATTTTGCAGTGATGAAAAGTAATCCACCCGACCTATCTATCTATCTATCTTTCCAGAGGCTTTGCTATATTCATTTCACAAAGTCTTTAAGAAGTCAGTAGTACAGTACTAGGCTGGTGAATTAAAATTGGAGTTCTGAAGAATGAGCTCGGTAACAATTATTAGTATCACTGAATTAATTCTTATTAATATTTCATTAAAAGAAATTCTTTGCCTCTCTTATAGCTCCAGGTACCTTCTGACATGAGGTGCTAAGTGGAAACTGCAGATCTTAATCTACAGATGAAAGTGTTTCTTGTAGCACAAAATTAAACTGATCAGAAAAAAATGGTTGGTGGTAACTGCAGAGTTCTGACAATGGACTGTTTAATAACAGTCTAAAAAAATTGAACAAGTACTTCTTATTCCATGAAAATACAACTTTCTTTGCCACTGGACAGTGCCAGAGTACAACTAATGTCTGTCCTGGTGTTCATGCTGCTCCTTTCTCCCAGGGGAGAAGGAAAATCTCTCACCTTTTTCTGAAGCCGTGTGTTTTCTTCTGGTCAGCCAACGTAGATAATGAGCAGCAATCGCATTGTCCACATTGCAGAATATGTTGCAACAGGAAACATTTTAGTGCATCCTCTCCTTTGGCACTGCAGAGCAGCCTGGTGAAAACCAGTGTGGGCTGTTAGCTCTCTGGATTTTGTTGTTTGTTGTTTTGTTGTTTTTGATGCTATGCACAGCTAATTGCTAAAAACAAGTATTTTCTTTCACTTCAAAAGCAAACATACTGAAAACTAACACATATCATATAGTGCAGGTTATGCTGTCACTCTCTCGGATGCCTCCTCATGCCTTTCACCCTTCTTCTTTTGCTTTATTTGCCGGACAGCGTCTCACCCACCTTAAGCACCAGGGCTGCAGCCTTTCCTGCCACTGGTGCTTATTCTCATTTCTCTGAGCACACACCTTCATTTTGAATCTCTTCTGTTCTCCAGTAGAGCCAATAGTTCACACATACCACATCCCTGTCCCTGACTCTCATTTCTTCGCCCATTTCTATTGCTCTTTAATGTTTTATTCTTGCCATATGTATGACAACATGGCATATGGATGCCCTTGTCCTACATATATTAATCCGCCTGTTCTATCAGGTGCTGCTCTGTTATACATTCATACATTGCTGTGTTATAATATAAAATCCCTTTTTAAAGAAATTCTCTCCTTTCTGTCTGTTGTTATTCTGATGAAATTCCCGCCTTACTTGATGGAGAATTTTCATGTTTTATGAACTTTCTACAATTTCTCTGACATTTCATGGGGAAAAATCCAATACATCTTAGTAAAAAGAGACGTTCTTTGTGAAAACAATGTGCTTAATTCAGTAACAGTATTTGATGGCACCTTGTATAGAAAGGTTTCTGGTCAATTTGGTAAATAGATATTGATGAATTGACACCATCCCTTTCCCCACCAAATGTGAATTAGGATTGGCTGCTTGATTCCTTCATAGCACAGGTCATCTAACTCCCATGCTTTGTATCCACTGGCTTTTGTTATCATTGTGGCTAAACTGTATGCTTTAGAAAAACAGTGCTAATTGGCTTTAAATTATCCAGTGTTGGGAAATTCACCGCAAGATGGTTAACTTTCTCCCATGGTTAATTCATCTCACTATTAATAGCATGTGCTTTATTCCTGATCTGAATTGTAGCTTCTGTGCCTTCAATCACCCCAGTGCTTTGGGTCCTTCAGTTCAGGTGTCTGCTGCACGCCTCGCCGTGCCTCTGAGATGGCACTTTTCCTTCTGACTCCGGGCTGGTCAAGGTAAAAGAGTTGCATTCCCAACCCGCTTCACAGTGCTTCAAACACAGGTCAGCTCACAATGATGCAGAATGGAAAAAGATTGAGCAACCTCTTGTTGCTGGATTGGGGCCAAAATCACACTGAAAGCAGTCCTTGCAGAGAGCGACCAATGGGCAGTGCAGGCAGCCCACAAGTCTTTCTGTTCTCACTCTGAGATCTCTTGTAGCTGCTCCAGTCTGTAGATGCATGTATGCGTGTTGGATATATGTCTCGTGTTTTTATATGTGTGTATTATATACATGCAAGTATAGATATATGTTGGACTTATTTGCTTTGAAAAGTAGCCATTTCTGGTAAAGGCAAATTAAAAATAACCATTTGATTTACTGGAACAGATTATACTTAAACTTTCGAGGACTTATGACTCAAAGGAAGCACTTATCCTGAGTGCTATGGGATCACCATGGGGAAAGATAGGAAGGGTTTAATGTTTGTGAGCTCTGGAGAGTGGAGAAATGCCTGGTTGGGAAACCTGTGGATGCTCCTCTCATTTGCCTTTGATATTATGCACATATAGGAATTGCACTTAAAAAGTGGAGAAACAAACCTACAACAAACGCTGTCAAAAGTAAACAGAGCAACATACCTTATTACTGAGTGTCTTTTTTTACATTTATTTTTATCCTTGATTACATGACGTGATTGGGAGGATGTGTGTAAAACTGTTCTGTAAACATACTGCTGGAAACACAGCCTCTCTAAATATAGGACAATGGACTCCTGAAAACCACTTTTCCATTTAAAAATAGGTCTAGAAATAGAGCTCTAAATTAATAAAAAGCCTTATGAAAAGTCTCTTAGTTGGGAAACAGAAAAAGGATTAAATAAAGGCAAACAGTGAAAATGGCAGTTTTAAAATGAATATCTGTGCTGAAATGGTGGAGAATTGTATGCAGTTTCTCCTACTGAAAATCTCTCTGAAGTCTCCACTTCGTACCTAAGATAATTGAAGGAAAATTAAATTGACCCTTAGGACTATTTGTAGGAAAGTCTTCTAATAAGGTTTATATTTAGCAGATGTGCATTTACGGTGGTCACAGCCTGCCTAATAGCGCTGTAATAGATACACTGTGTATTTAATCAATATCAATGAATAATAACTTCTCTTTATTAACTGTTACGGCAGCATGTTTAATTTTAGCCCATGTTGTAGGGACATCTGTATTATGTTTGAAAAAGACCAGGGTATTTCTTGGAAATTACCCAACGTAACTGTTTTCCTCAAGGCTCTTTTAAGGATTTAGCAACTGCTTATTATACACCAAATTTTCACTTCCAGTGTGATGCATATTTTCATTTGTTGATAGGTATTAAAAGATTCTCAACTAATATAAGTAAAAGTCAATGGGAACATAAATTTTAGTAAATATCTCTATGCATTATAAATTCCAGCTGCTCTTAGGCATTTGCAATATTTTATCAGTTAGACGGTGATATTGAATTTATTTTCCACTGAAAATTTAGAGAAATTCAGCGTTTTATTACTGTGAAATATCTTAGATAATCAAATTACTATGTGTTGGTTCCTTTTGCTGACTCTGGTTGCTTCCTTTTTCTTGAAGGCAAGCTGGAATCAACACTGGGTTATTCTGGCACAGGCTGCCCAAAGAAGTTGTGGATGCCCCATCCCTGGAGACACTGAAGGCCTGATAGGGTGGGGCATGAGCTGAGTGGGTGGCAACCCTGCCCACAGCAGGGGTTTGGAACTGGATGGTCTTTAAGGTCCCTTCCAGCCCAGGCCATGCTATGATTCTATGATTAGAAGTTCTCCCTGTGCTTGTCAGGTGGCCTCTTTTGGGTTCTGGCCTCATGGATATGGGATGCTGCTGTGAATGAAAGACATTGACCTTCCGTAGAGATGCTGGAGAGGCTGATGTGAAGTAAATTATCCTGGTAGCCTCAGAAGTCCGTTGCTGTGCCGCTGTGTGGCTGAGCATGAAGACGGGCAGGAGGCAGGACAGGCTTTTTCTGGAATTCAAAACCTTCTTGCCTGGCATCAGAACTGGCTGTGAAACATTTCAAGGTGGATGACTCGGTTTAGTCCAACGAACCAGTTTTAGAGCAGCCCCAAACAAAACTTACTGAAAAGTGCAGATAAACTGAGTAAAATTTTAAATAGGAAAGAACAGAACAAGACTCTCTACTTACACATGAGCACTCTCTAAAATACTGGCATATTTTTAGTATAAATGCTTTCTTTTTAGCCTGTCAGATTTTTATTTGTAGCATTCTGGTTATGAATTCCAAAGAGTCCCTATTTACACTGACAGTACTATCTCCAACAAGTATTTTCTTGCATAAGTGCTCATCTATGGGCATGAGGCACCCGCAAATTGGCCAGGAACAGCTTCTTTACCCATTGGTGTTGGTTGTCAGTGTCATGGTTGAATGGGAAACAACATTTTGTACTTGCTGATTTGCAGAGCCAGCTTTCTCTAGTAGCGAGGTGTCCCTGTAAGATCCCTGTCCTGAGAGTGCTCACCCTACAGATGGAATCTGTTGGCAGGCCCTGAGGTGCTGGGGAACGGGAGGCTGCTGGAAATCTGCTGCTGGTGGTGTCAGCCCCATCAATCTGTCTGAGTCTTGGCTGACTCTCCGCTATCTACAAGAATCAAGATAGCCAGATTTATATTCACGGCTGTAAATTACTGCAGTCCTTCTGATCTATCCCTTTGTCTCCAATTTAGCTATAATAATTTATATGCATTCTTCTTACAAGACATTATGCTTCATTTAGTGGAGAATAAAAGAGGCCTTTACCTGGCCCACCTCTTGAGCTGCCATTGTGTACCCTTCCTTGCTGTCTCTGTTAGAAGCTGCTGCACCAATGGAAGGATGAAATGTGAATGTCACATGAGTGGGCTGTATCAGACCATCTTCTGGTTGTGTGTTTTTAGTATTCAAACATCATCAGCAACAGAGAGAAGGCATCTCCCATAAAAGAGCCGTTGCAGTGGAAGCAGAAATGCTGACGTGTTAGCTGAGGTTCCAAGGGTGTTTGAACTCACATCTATGTTACATTTGAACTTGGTTTTGCTTTTTGCTTCAAAGGCAAATGAAAGATGACATTTCTGATTATGATATTGCTAGAAGTACTCATCATTTTCGGTGTTCGGTTCATTCTGAATATGACATAAAGCTCATAGCCTCAGTAACTAATAATATTTTTTCGTATTAGATTATTAGAGAACCAGATAAGTCTGGTGTCGTTTTATTTAGAACCCTTAGGAAATATTCTGCTAAAACACTTTCCATTGAAGACCGGAGATAGTGTCAAAGTCAATGTGCTATTAACCCATTTGTGCTTAGCCCCATAGTGTATAGTGTACAGAAATGTAGTCTGAGATGAAGTTGATTGAAGAGCTCTGGATTTAATTCCTTGTCTCTTGCAGATTTCCCATGTGACCTTGAGCAAATCACTTACTCTTTTGATTCTGTCTGGGGAGTGGAGGGAGCAGGATCTTCCTGCCTCACAGGCAGCCTGTAAGCGTGTCATACTCAGATACTATGGTGGTGGGGGCTGTGGAGATGTGCAAAGCAGACAGGGGTGTTACTGCTCCTTCTCAGAAGCAGCTTCAGCAGAGAGTAGCATACTCAGACTTTCCACAGAGCTGTGGTAACACGTTTTCTGCCCTCCCCCTATTTGCATTAAAATATAATTTTTACCACATTTTTTAAAATCAACAATAGGTGGACTAAATTGCTACCTTGCACTGCTACCTCCCAGGTGTGCAGACAAAATGTCCTAGTGGAAGTGGGATTTTGCAGTATAAGCCACTTGATTTTTCAGACCATTCTGAAAGTAAGACCACAATGAAGTTGAAATGTACTTTTTAAATGGATTTTAGATTGTCGTCATTGCAGGGTAAAGAAGAGAAAATAAGAAAGCATTAAAGGTCTTGCTAATATAATCTTGAACTGTTGTTAATACAGATGACTTTAAAAATCAGTGTGAATTTCCCCGTTTATTCAGTGACTTATGAAGAACATGAACTTACATTTAGTTGATGTTGTCCTTCCACTGGTTTGATTCCTGTACCATCTCAGTGTGTATGGTGGGATTTCCTTGGATGTGCGTTTCATGGAACTGAAGCTTAGAGATTTACTGGCTGTTTCAAAACCTTCTCAAAGTCCATGGAAGGACACTTTCAATTTGGATCTAGCCCAAGGGGCTTGTCCGCTGCTGTATGAGGAGTGAACAGGGAATTGACCTCATCTCACCCAACAGCGTAATCCTTCAACAAGAACATCCATTTGAAGGCAATTTTGGCTATCACATTTATTAGTTTGGGTTTCTGATGTTCTTGAAAGCAGGTTTTTGAGCATCTGAAAGAGCTAGTATGGTTTAAGTGAAATTTGGATGAATGGTACTTAATGTGACTTTTGATAGTCTGCTTGTATGTGTTGCATTAGTATATATAGCTGGCCTTAGTTTTGCTGTTTATAGTATGAATAGAAAATAACAATGCCTATTTTCCATGGTTTGGATTAACCAGCTGTATTTTGTGAAAGAAGGTCTTTTGGGAATTCTAATGAGTACAGGTTATACCAACTGATACAGCTGTAAAATTGCACAAGGTCTCAAAATAAGACTCCTAGCAATTAGAAACTAAAAAGTACCATAAGAATCATAGTTTCATAGTTGCTTTGTCCTTCTGAAAATTCCTGAGGCCTAAAATATGTCTCTTATATCATGTAAGTGATACCTTTCTCACTTGGCCGTAGATCATTGCGTTTACTTGGTTAACATGTTCGTACTTGTTCCCTGTCAAGACTTTTTATTAATCGTTATACACGAGATATGATCAAAATGGTTATGTTAAACTTTGATATCAAAACAACCATGAGTCATGGAAACACGCCTATATTGCAGGTAGCAGATGTATGTAACAGCAACATCAAAAATATTTTAGATACAAAATTAATTTAAAATTTTTGTTGCTTGCTCTTATAGAAAAGATCGTATTATCCATATATATTCTGCTAAGCAATATAGAACAGTAACCTGTAGATAGCTGAGGAAGTCTTGAGAAGGTAATGATTTATTGGTTTGAGGGAAATAATACTGGTATTTCCAATGAGGTTGCCAGTGCTTTAGTCTTGCTTTACTGCTATGACACGTAGAGAAAAGATGTGGGAAAAGATTTTTCTTCCCTTGTTTTCAATTTTATTTAGTTTTCAAAAGGAACTGGATAGTAGGTTGTTCAATCCATGGCTGGTTTTTGTTGTTGTTGTTTGTTTGTTTGTTTGTTTGTTTTTTGTTTTTCTTTACTTTACAGACTATCCCTTTATAAAATGTCCCGTACAGTAACTTTTGTGCTTTCTGTTTAGTCCCCTGGCTGAGACATTCCCAGGTAGAGAGATGTCCCATTTGCTCTTTGACTGCAGGGAAAAACTACATTGCCTTCATCTGCCACGTGGCTTTCGTTGGCCTTGCAGGTGTGTAGAAGTTATGTGTGCACAGCTTGGAGCTCCTGTAATGGTAGCTGCTGTGAGCTGGCTGGGAGTAACGGGTACCTAGAACTTGTACAGAACGGACTCAGGAATGTGAAATGATGTGTGATGAACAGTCTGAGCATCTGTGAAATGCTTACTGCCATTTCTTTATTTTATTGCTGCTAAAATCCGCTCCCATTGTGTACCTGTGCATGTTGTGCTATGTATCTGAAAGAGAGACCAACATCTCCCTTTCCTGCTGGTATGTAACCTTTCTTCCAGAAGGTCTCCACTGCCTCCTCCCTCCATACTTAGTCTGGCGCTGCATTCAGCAGTCAGGCTATATCACAAGGAATAAACATTCTCTCTCTGCTGTGCTTTTTTTCTCTGATGTTATTAGTAAGTGCTTGGGAGCATATTGATATCTGTATCTCTATATATACGTAGATAGATAGATAGATAAATTCTGCTTTAGCATCACAACAAAAAAGAGGGATGCTGGTGAGTGGTAGACCTCATGGAACCAAAGCACGCTGTCTGCATGCCCGGTGGTGCACACTGTCAAGAGTCGCAGGTTTCATTTTGCTGTAGTAATGCACACTTACATTATTTTGTGTGAGATCACAAAGGAAGATTGTAATATTTTATTACACTGTCAATCAGCCGCTAGCCTGGCTCTTGTCTGAGCACAGCGCCCTCTCCCCCCTTCCTCTACAAACAAAGCAAACAGAAAACCACACCATTTTTGAAGGTGTTTATCATGAAGTGTGGGGGCGCGGTGATGCCTTCAGATGGAATAGAGAACACCTGCCAAATCAGTTCCATTGTGAAGTAAAAAGAGCAGGTGGATTTCATGAATATATATGTGTATTTATTGGGTGGGGGGGTTATGAAGATAAGGATGAGAGTAAATCGGTGCAGAATAGGCAGCAATTGAATGAATTTCTTTAGAGCAGAAGTTTTTTATTGGAGAAACACAGTGATTAGTTTATGCACCTCATAGCTGCAGAGAGACTGTTCTGCTAATGAAAGATACTGCAGATATTGGCTGCAAAAGAATACAGACAAATTACAGATGCTGACAAAAGGGTGCGTTTCTCATTACTAACTTTCCTTTGCCGAATACTCCCTTGAGTTACCTTGTTTTGTTTACGAGGGATTCTGGGGGCGGGGGAGGGTGGTGCATGGCATGCATGGGCAATTACTTCACATGCTCGTTTCAATCATAATCCATTCAGAATGATAAAAATGAAATCAAATGTAATTTATAATCTAGAACACTGCAGCTAGAGCTTTTTAAATATTACAGCTGCGATGTGATTTGACATAATCCGTTACAATCATTCAGGCTCTTTTAAAACCAAAACACATTTATCCATAAGTGACAATTACATCTTCATTTTTTCTTCTGAATATTTGACATGTTATTATGGTTTTGGGACTGATCTTACATAAGTAAAGATTGCTGGGTTCACATAGCACAGTCAATTTTCAGCCCCACACTTCTGTGCCTGTTCCACAGACTGCCATTTGCATAATACTGCTGATGGGAATGAACCAACGTGCCACTGTTAGCTGGTTAAAAAGCAAAAACTTCAAACGAGGCTTAACCAGTTGTAATGGCTGTCTTGTTAATCCTATCCTTGTGCGTTCTGGAATGACACTGAACAGTAATTCCACTATGCAAGTGTTATGATATGAGTGGCATTTAGTTCTGCGTTTGGAAATCCCAAACCAACATGAGATGATTGTATATCCTTCCTCCCAGCACACACAGGGAGAGGAGTTCCCCCAAACACAACACGGTGTTTCGTTTCATAGTTATTGATTTGTTTTATTTCTGATAAGCCAATAGTGGCGGAGTCCCAGCAGTGCGATGCTGAAGTACATCTGTAGCACATTTTGCAGCAAGCTGCTGCCAGTCCAGTTTCTGTTTTGTCCACAGAAGCTGATCTACTCGGTGTGGTTAATTGCCGTTATCTTTTCTTTATTTGTCATAATCAGAAATGTCTAGCTGTTTTTGTCGTGCTAAACTCTACAGCATTATTCACTTTGGCAGAGAATGCCTGGGTGTGTTGAGTCCAAAGTTGACAGCCATTGGAAAAAGAGTCTGATTTCAGCGTTGGATCGTGCACGAGTGTCTGCCTTGTGCTTTACAGCACCAGCTGCCAGGCCTGCTTCCTCCTGGTTGCAGTTTTCTGTCTCATTCTTAAAGCAGTCTCGTTTCAGGTCTGTGTGCTTTCTAGAGTTGTGAGGAAATTGGGAATTCCCTCTTTGAGGTTGTAAAATTAATTTAGTTCTCAACTGAGACAAATTCTCTCTCCCTCCCTCCTCCCCCTTGACTGAATTCTTCAGGAAGAAAAATGTTTTGCATTTCCTTTGGAGAGGGAGGCAGGAAAGACTTGAACTTCTTCATGGAGAAAGCGATCGCTTCCAGGGGTGTAGCGGAGGATCAGAGCTCCCCAGCTGGGCTGGCAAGTGCCAATATTGATGCAGTGAGGCAAGTCCAGTAGAGAAGGAAAGCAGGAACTACAGAGGTGGGGAAATACTGTGCTGTAGGCACTTGATTCTAGGTTAAGGAGGGGCCTGAAGGGCACATTCTTGGATTTGCCAGCCTGAAGAGATTAAAAATCTCAAGTCAGATGTTCCAAAGCAATCATCTGTTTTTTTTTTTTTTCTGGAAAAATACTGAGTTCTTTTTCTTAGATGTTTCAGATTTCTGCTGCTCTTTCTAGTGTAACACAGATACTAGTAATATTTTTGGATACTTCGAGGGGTGGTCCTGGGGTGCTGCAGCTTGTCTCATCTCTCACATCTGCTGGTCTGAATGGCCTGAGATGGGCCCTGAGTAACTATTGCTGTTCTGAGCCAGGAAGAAGGAGAGGGAAAGAGATCCTGAAAAGCTTACGGAGTTGTGTTACTGTATTCTAAACACAGTAACATTTAAAATGTAGTTGTTTCAAAATAAAACATTCAGATAAAACAATAATAGAATCAGTCTACATTTGCAAGCTGCTTGCGTTTTGATGGAGCTTTGTGTTCTGATTAGATTTCTCTATTCAACTCTATACTACGTTAATTTGATACTGCTAGTGCTAATTTTCTTTCTCTTGATCTTATTGCTGCTTCTTGCTTTGTATTTGTTGGTACATGCAGGGCTTTTTTTGCACAGAAAAAGACAGTAAGAATGGCTGAATAAGAAAGGAGACAAATAAACTTCACCTGGTAATGTAACCCATCTTTTCAGACTTCCCCCATGATGTGCTTAACTTTCTGATTTGGTCATATATCTGTATCCTGAATAATGCATCAAGTGGTTTGCCTGAACCTAAAGAAAGAACACGAACTAAGTCATGATATAATGAAGTTGTTAGTTTGATTTACCTAAGCATTTTGGGTGAACTATCTGTAGAGCTTCATTCTTTTTTTAATGTGCAGACAAGTAATTTGACTACTTTTTTATGGAAAACATTATTTCTAGTGCCAATAGACTAACTTAATGCATTTGATACGTATACATATAGATGTCACTTTGAGGATTGTGCGCTGCATGCTGAATGTGGTGGGTTAGTCGCTGAAACATATCCATTGTGAGACACTGTGAAAGGGATGTTGGGAAGACTAAATCTGTGCAAACTTTTGCTTTTTTCTGTTGGGAGCTGCAGAGGTACTGCTGTCTTTACTTTCTTGCTAGAGTAGCATACCACGTTTTCTCTTTTTTTTTTTCCTGTGCTTCAAAATCAATATTCTCTCTGCAGTTTGAGTTTTCTTATTTGCTGTATCTTATCTGCTGTTTTTGTTGGGCTGGACAACAAAGTCACTCCTGAAAAATATTTACATTGCAGAATTTTTTAACAATGTAATTCCAAGATTGCGACTTGCTTTAAGAAAAGCTAAAGCATAGACTTGCTCTATGTCTGTTCATCGTATCACAGTGACATACACCCAGAAAAGGAACTTTAAAAGCATTTTATTTGTGTTTTGTGTTGTTATCACTCATTGTAGAGAAACCTTAAGATACCTTACGTGAGACCTCCTACCATAGGTGCTATATAATCACTCTAAAAAAGACAGTGCACAGGAGAAAGGGGAATATTATTTTCACTGTTTTATGAATGGAAAGACAGACACAAAGAGACTCTGGATTGTTCTGGGTAATGCATACATTTCAGAGATTCACTGCTAAGTTTAGAAGTAAGCTCAGATCTGAATCCTAGTGCAGTGTCTCAAACCAAATGTTGTCTTTGTTCATTTGTAACAAAAATAACTATGTTGATATCAAGTTAATTAATTTCATTGGTTTTCTAAAACATTTACACAGAGGTGATTCACAAAGGGAATGCATATTAAGGCAGAAAGGAAAGAAGCAGAAAGCATCAGGGAATTATATTCGGTGTTTTAAAATATAGAGGTCTCATGTTTAGGAGATACTTCCCATTCATCACATGTACAGAGCTCTTCCCTTTGTATATGCAGAATTTGTTTAGTGAACAATGAAAGTAAAGAACTTTATATCTTGAGGAGCAAAATTCCATTGCTTTTCTATCAGTTCTTGGGCTGTATCATCTGGGACTCAAGGCTGGTATGTGTGAAGTGTAGTGCATTGGAAGGAGTGCGGACAAGGTCTGGATTGGCAGTAAGCTTCTCAGTGATTTATAGCATGTCTCCCAGTTTTGGAGAGGTGCTGAGTGCTTACGTCTTCAGCTAGAGACAATAATGATGCAAGTACTCAGTGCACCTCAATGTAGTTCAGTCGTTTAATCACTTCTTGCCAATTTTTAGAGCTCAGCTTCCCAGGACTGCCTTCCTAGCAAGTCTAAACATATTCACAGTTCCACGCCTTTGAAGATCATTAACACTACTGACTAGACGTGTGGGATTAGAGGTGGGTATTTAATGAGAAGGCTGTTGTTTCTCTGTGCCTTTTGGGGGCTGGGATGAAATATGACTTAGAAGGTTGGATTTTGGAAGATGATGTATGTAAAACCGGTCTCTCTGCATATGTTGGGGGATTGTTTAAAGAACAAATGACTTCTGTCTTTGTACTTGAGTATACGACGGGTTAAGCAATGTGCCACCTTGCTTTTATATGTTTTAGCTGGATGACAGCTCACTAAATGCATGTGAACAAAAACCTTAGCACCTCACTATTTGGTTTTGTTTTAGAACCAGTTTAAGTAAATTTACATGTGAGCTGTTTCTATCTAACAGTTTTCTCTCTGGTTTGGGATCAAGCCAGTGGAATTTGTGTTAAGATTTATTAAAATTGGATGGACTAATTGATGAATGCTAATTTTGAAATGATCTGGAGTTGGTGCTTCAGATGCAGCTGAATCACGATTAGGACAATTTCTTTAAGGACTGGGATCTTATGTACCTTACATTCATGTAAAAGCACAAAGAGTAAGAACACACGTGGGAGAAGAGGTTCTGTGAGATGGCTCTATCATAAGACTTTCTCTGACATGTTCCATTCAGGAGAGAAGGCTGAAAACTTTCTGTCCTTCTTGCTCAATTCTGCATTACCTGTATTTCAAAAATAGAGATGTTTTTTGAAGAGAGAGTTGTTAGTGCGAAATTCTCTTGAGCATTCTCTAGATCGATTTTCTTGAAACTTATTTTCAGAATATATCTCCTGTCTTACTTGTCATTGGAGGAGTCCATATAGGTGAAATACTAGCCGTGCTGCTTCAATACGGGGAGACATCGCTGGCAGCAGTCAGACAAATTCAAAGACATTTTTCTTTTTTTCATAAATGGAATAAATTTTATGGCCTATCCTTCACTGTTCTACAACTCCTATTCTGGAAGTTCCAGACTGACTGTGTTTGGGTCTCCTTTGAGCTTCTACACAGCAAATAAGATGTGGAGCAACCTATGATAAAATTTTAATGAGTAGTCATACTATCCACAGGCATAGATCACACAACCCACGTTAGTGGTTAGAACTACACACATCTAAAACAGATGCCTTTTTCATCATTGTCTCCATGTTACTCTTCTCTGGGGATATAAAATAGCATTTAAGGATCCTCCCAAGGGTGCATTCATGGAGCAGATAAGACAATTTCTTCAGCTAGATTGCAGCTGTAATTCTTTTCAATTGTAATTGCCGACTGGAGAGGTGCCTGCAGGCCAGAGCGATGCTGTTCTTTACATTAGTTTCTTTGAAAAGGAAAGGAAATATAAACCTGCTGATTGTCTCTAAGATTTTTTTTTCCTGGGTGTTGTCATGTGAACTCAAAAAGACCAAAGCACCTCAGTAAAATGGAAAATAATAACAAAACCCCCATGATTTCCTCCTTTGGCAGTCACTTTAGACTTACATATATGTGTTGGGAAAGCTGTCCCACATTTGGAAGCTGATATTGCAGTTTACTGCTCCTCATCACGATGTTTTCTAGGTGAGAAGACTGTAGGCTCTCCCTTAACTGCTCATTTATTTCTGTGTTGTTTTGTTTGTGGCAAAGAATGAAATGTTCTCTCTCCAAACATTCTGACATTTGGCAGGGATTGAGGAAGGAAGCGCTGTGCCAAAGCAAATCCCTGTGCAAAAGCAGCAGAGGACTTACTATTTTTACTTTTCTGTCCTGAGAAAATCTATGAGATGATGGAG
Organism: Gallus gallus; assembly: GCF_016699485.2. Lineage (NCBI taxonomy): Eukaryota > Metazoa > Chordata > Aves > Galliformes > Phasianidae > Gallus > Gallus gallus. The sequence goes on along the minus strand of NC_052542.1, from coordinate 14,846,165 downwards.
TCATGCTGCAACTGCAGTTCCAAAAGGTGGCCATTTGCGTAATGACAAATGGAATTAAATAAATTAACCTTGTGTAATTTAGCAGGCCTTGACTTAGCTAAACTGTATTTTGCCAGGCCTCCATCCTTGTAAGTTGACTTGATGCAGGTGCAAAGATCTATGCCAGTCCTATGGCAGAAGTGAGTGCAGTGAGACTTTTGTAAAAATCTTGCCAAGTGTAATGCTTATTAATTTTGCACTTGCTAAGGGATTGCTGTGTAGCTTATTGCTGTGTCATGCTGCTATCAGGCAATCTATACTGGAAGATAAGCAGTTGCAAACCATAGGACCTGGGCTGAAGTGCACTTTGCATCGCCGAGCATCAGAAAGGGAAGAGCAGGATGGGCATGTAGCCACACGTGGTTGGTGAGGAGCATGTCCTGCGGTGAGGGATTGAAAGCACCGTAGTATTATTTGTGGTAAATCCATATCTAGTCTTTGAACTGCACTTGGGCAGTTACCTATATGACTGAAGTGAATTTTAACTTAGAGATAGGATTCAATGGATGAATTTATGTTTACTTTATAAGGATCTGACCAAAACTGTCCACTCTGGTCTTGGAGTGTGGAAAGGGTGTAAGGCTCCTTCAGAAGCCTGGAGAGAAGACCAGAATTAGGCTACTTAATAAATGGCTCATTTTCAAGAATACTGAGCATTTGTCATTCCCATTGCAGTCAGTGAGTACTTCGGGCAATCTGCCCAATTTAAATGTGGTTTTAGAAATAGTTACACAGCTTTCCATTTTGAATAATCTCCATCCTTATTCTTGTAACAACTTTTATATTAACTGTGAAAAAAAAAAAAAAAAGCAACCAACCCAAACCTTGTGAGTTCACTTAGAAACTGCTGATTTGACAAAATCTGTTTTCTCCATAAAGCTGCATAATGTGAATGTGGTTAAAACCAGCGGCCTAGTCCTGGGAGGAGAGGCGGTAGATTACACATGGCATATCCATTTCACTCAAAGCCTGACACAGCCAGCCTTGGGCTCGTTAATCCATGAATATATTTTCCCTGAAAAATGAGTCTATGTAAATTTTAGAAATCAAAAGGACAATTCAGCTCTGAAAACAGCCCGAGCAGTTTGAGAAATTCACATAAGTAGTTTGAAAAATGAGGTGAATTGTCGTTCCTCAGAGAAGTGTTTTTTCTATACTGATAAATTGCAATGGAGGTTTTTTTTTTTTTTCATGAAAATTATGAATCATCTTGTTTCATGTACAAAGAAAAGTTAACCAACAAAGTTGGTGTAGTGAAGTGAGTGTACATTTAATTTCCACAGTGATTCTTGATTTTTCCAGAATGAGGCTTTTTATGCCTGGTGATATGGAATTGGTTTGGATGCCTGTTGACTCTAAGAGATGCTTGCTCATAAGATCATAAGATCCAAAAATGGTGAGCTGGTTTACTGAGTTGAGTCTGAGCTCTGGAAGATCTGTGAGTTAAAAAAGACTGTGAGAGGAAAGCCTTGAGAATTAGGAAATGTACAATGACTGAAACACACTGCTTTTTCCTTGACTTCTCTCTCAAGTAATTCTACATAATTCAGAATTGGATTGTCTTTAGCTGTCAATGTTTTTAGCCAATCTCCCCAAAACAAATGTTGTTAACATACACAGTTAACTAGCATTTAGTTGGCTCAACATTTATATGAGTGATACTTTAAAAGCTGCAGAAAATGCACTAGACACACACTGGGAGGAGTAGATCCAGTCTTACAACACAGGGACTGGGACATGGGTTACCAGAATTCTCTTTAAGTATGACATAAAACTGAAATCTTGATTTCAGTTATATTCATCTGCCTGTAAGAAAAGTCAAAGTTCAGATGACTTATTCTTTCCCTAGTTTGCGCTCTCCATCTTTGCAATATTGATAAGCAGGAAAGTAAAAATAGTAAAGAATAAAAATATGAAACCACATAAAAAGAATACAATTAACATGAAATTTGTAAACTTAAAAATGATCAAGAAAAACATAGCCTTAGTGATCAGTCCGTATTCTTTCATTGTGGGAATGGAATGGATAAATTCCAGGCTGCTCTTTGGAGGATGTTAAGATTTTTATGTCAGTTGGATGTGAGGGGAAAGCAAAAAAGTCTCTACCCGTTTATTCCAGCAGACAATGAAAAATGATTCTCTTTCAAATAGATAACAACCTTACCTTCATCCCAGCAATACCTAAAATGGTCTGGAATGGCTTTTCATTATCTAGCTTACACATCTGAAAAATGAAAGGCAAGAAGAATAGAAACAGGAAACCAGTTTCTTTTGATGGATGCAGTTTCACCTCTAACGGCACTCTTGAAATTCGCATTCTCAGACACGTTTGCCCAATAATTTTCAGAGCAAAGTCCTTAGGGGGATTTCCCAAATGACTGCTGTATGCATTAAGAGGAACAAATGCTTTTTCTCTTTCTTTTCTTTCCAGAGGTATATATTTGTGTGCAGAATGCCTGGCCCAGATCTTTAGATGCTAGATAGGCAAATACATACCATAGCTGAATTTTGCCCTGCAGTGATGTGCATCTCTGTGCAAACTGCCAGCACAGCACCTCACATTGCGCAAGGCCAATTTTAGGTCCTTAATGGGATTCTTCCGTAGTACATAAGAATTCATGTAGATCATTGCACTGGTGCAGGTTTTCCTATTTACAAATAGGAAAGATTCCAGTTCCATTCCTGAAGCAATTTGAAGGCATGCTTGAGAAATGCTACATTACAATACTGTTGGTTTCTGTAGTTCATAAATACTTGTCATCTTATCTTCACTTTCATTTATTGCTGCCTTGAATTGAACGTCTGGCTGTGGCTTGGCATTCCCACTCTCAGGTTTTAATGACAGGCAGACTGTGAGAATGGAGATAGGAGGTCCTTGGGAGAAGCTTCTTTCTCCAACACAGGCTCCAACTAGTGGATTATTTCTCATAAAATGTCTAGGTAGTCTGTGGCTTCTCTGACACTGGTCAAAGTGCAGCACATTTGATCTGTGGGGAAAAAGGAGATGTTCAGGGGAGTTTTTCAGCTTTGGGTACGTCCTACCCTCTGTTGGATCAAAGAGGAGGATGGGAGAATAATAAACAAAAAGCTTTCTAATAAATTATGTAAACCTTTTGGGCTTTAATAATAGCAAATATGGTTGGTTCTGGTTTGTTTTTCACTGTACTTATCTCCTATTCGATACAGAACTGGAAAGTGCAAAGGGCAGAGACCTTGCTGGACTGTGCCTGCAAATCATTTAGCTCAAGTGGACCTTGATCCTGTTTAGGTAGTGGGAGTTCCTCTGAGCACTAAGAACTACTGTAATTTTTATTGACTTAAGATGCAAGCTTTTAATGTTTTCTCTGCTTCTCCATTCAAACTTAATTATTTAAATGCCTAACTTGTTTATAGCTTACAAAACCATTGTTTTAGGAACATTTTACTGAATAATAGGGCAAAATGGAGAAGAGGTTCATTTAGAAATGGAAAGATTTGGATTGCATCCAGCTTCTGAGCTTTGCTTGCTTGCTTAGAGAGAGGATCAGCAATAATATGCTTCGGGGTAAAATACTGTGACTTAACTGCATCTGTTGTGTGACTGATGGTATTATAAGGTTTGACATACGTTGGCTCATTGTCTTTTATTTCTTCTAAAGCCTCATGTGTTCTTTAAAATAATATTAACCAATGATAATAACTGGAAGTGCATGGACCAACACTGTGAAAACTCAACTAACATACGTGCTTATTTTTAAGGAAAGGTATGGAAAACTTAGAATTCCTTTACCAGGCTGCTTTGTGTGCCTGTCCTTCCTTCTTTACTGCCTGTGTTTGATGTGAATGATACTATGAGAGAAAAGCATAAACTGCATACACTGAATACTGGGCTTAATATTATAGTGGGTGTTATAATAGCTAGCAGACTACTCGAGGGAGTTTGGGCTAGATGTACTGAAGAAGCAGAATAATGAGAAAAAGCCTAAGATAGAAATGGTGATGTTTGAACGAAATCATCTGGACTGAAAATTACATATTTGATCCTCAGAGGTGAAAGGATTCAAATACAAATATTATATGTCTCCGATCCCTTGAATACACATGCCTCCCAAGTGTTCCAGATCATGAGAGTCTTGAAGCTTTCACTGACAGCTGGAACCTGGTAACACCAGGAGCAGTCCTGCTGTTCTTTATGAATACTGCATAGATAGACAGAAAATCTCATCAATTCTACCAGTACATTGCAGTGTGTTTTATTTTGCTGTCTTTCTGTGCTAGCGGAGAACCATTAGGACAAATGAGAAGAAAAAGCTCTGGGGAGACCTGATAGAAGCCTTTCAGTATCTAAAAGGGCTGTAAGAAAGAAGGGGACAGACTGTTCAGCAGGATCTGTTGTGATAGGACAAGGGGAAATGGTTTCAGACCAAAAGAGAGGAGATTTAGATTGGAAATAAGGAAGAAGTTTTTTTTACAAAAAGACACAGGTTGCCCAGAGAGGTGATGGTAGCCCCATCCTTGGGGACATTCAAGGGCAGGCTGATAGAACTGTAGGTGGCCCTGATCATTGCAGGGGAGTTGGACCAGATGGCCTTTAGGGGTCTTTTCCAACTCAAGTGATTCTATGATGCTGTGACATATTTCATTTATCTCAGACATGCTATTTACAAGCTTGTCTAGCATTTCCTATGACTCTGACCATTCACTACAAATAAGTAATACTGGAGTTCTGCCACTGATTTCAATTTGAGGAGAATTGGGCTCCAACAGGGGGTACAATCCATGGGATGGTAGTTAATATAGCAATTCTTGTAGAAACATTTGGCTTCTATTAGTCTCCGTGGGTGCACCAGTCTCTAACGGTAGAAGCCTTGGGAGACCTGGTTTTGAAGAGTATCTGGAAAGTGACCGTAAAAAAGATATATTCCTCAATTTCACCACTTGCAAAACTTCCATTCTTAGGCTTCAAAAGCACAGTTAATGCCAACATGACAGATATTAGGAGACAAAACCACAGGCACACTGATCTGCAGGAGAGTGAATGCAGAAGGCCCATGAAGAATACTGACCTTGTTTGCAAGTAATGGAAAAGGTTGGTGCCAAAAGCAGCTGGAGTTAGAGTTACAGCTGGAAAAAAGCAGGCAAGGAATATGCTGACTCTTGTTTTACACTGCTTAGGTTAAGAAGCTGGGGGTGTTTTATGATCATTTCCCAACGCAACTCCAAGAATAAATGCTGCTGCCATGGATGATGATTTAAATTACACATCATTAACAGTAAATTAAGACTTCTGCCCAGGCTCTGTACCTGAAAAGCATGAGGATCAAAGAGTGAAGGCTCTACATTTAAGAAGTAAATGAACACTACTGTGTTTCCACAGAATCAAAACCTGTCTGCTACTGAAAGTCACTTTCAGAATACAGTTTTGGGTTTGTTGTAACAGCAGACATTTCTTTCAGGTGGTTGTCCAAAAGTCAACCGACTCACATCTGATCTCAGTAGTTTTAACTGAAATGGCTTTGCTAAGTGTGGGCATGATGAAATATTCTTTTTTTCTTTCTTTTTAACTTTTTGTTGGTGTTGTTGTTGTTAATCTGTATTATCACTTCGCACAGAACTGCTTTCTAATAGTGAGAGAATGTCATGTATTCCTCACCGTGTTATTGCCGGCATACAGTGAGTAAAAATTTTCCTCTTGGCAGGATTTATGTTGCCTAATTTTAAATATCAGTGGTAGAGATGTCAACATAAGAGCTCATTATCCAAACTCCCCCTGCAATCAGTGGAGAAAAATGGGTACTTTTGAGGCAGAACTGATCAATGGTTCACCAAAGAAGGTGAGGGAAGATACCTTCTTTCGTTTGCAAAGATTTGGGGAATCAATATGCTGTATGTGAGTTTCCATTCTTTGTGATACATGCCACAGGTCTTTAATTCTCTTGTTAAGTAGTTGCAAGTTCAATGTTAACGTTAAAACTCCTCCCCCACATTAATAACAATGGCATTTTTCTAGTATAAGCAATAGAATATGCTGTTACTTTCATTGCATTTAAAACATTTTCAAAGTAATGTATATGTAACTCTTATAGGGTGAGTTAGTGGTACTACTTGTAAATATAACTTAGAGCTGTTAAGCCATTTTAGAGGCTCTGAGTAAATATATGTCACTATCAAAAAGAAGCAGCATGGTTAAGCAGTAGAGTAAAATAAGGTTTTTATAAATAAAAAAGCATCTGGCTCAAAATGGAAGGTGGAAAAAGAGCATAACCATGGCCAGTTAAATATAAAACCAGACCGTATGTAAATATAAAACCATGAGGCAGACTTAAGAAGATTTTGAGGAACAACTTCCTGAAGGCTTAAAACCATTGAAGAAAAATGCCCTTTTCTCCAAAGAAATTCTTCCAAAGAAACTGCTTAGCCAATGGATGTGTAAAATACACATGCAAAAAAATAACAGGGCAGAGAAGCTCTGTGACTTATTTGCATCGGCGTTTGCACTGGAGGAATGCTTGATTTGTTTCTTCATGGTGCCAAGGCTGAAGACGTATCTTGAGTTCAGGGGTTGGTTGGAGAGATGTTAGAATAAACAGAAATTGAAAACAGATACAACAGAGCTGGAATAATTTTTCTCATTTTTCATCAGAAAGACAACTACTGTTGTCCTCTAGACATCTGGGTTGGGAATTTGTGCTGTTTAATATGTTCACAACTGAACTAAAGGAATGGCCAGGATTAGTGCGTTGATCAGATTTTCTGGTGATTTTTGAAGATCATAGTCAAAGTTTAAGCTGAAAAGAGTGATTTTAGAGTCACTTGTGAATAGTTGTCTGAAAATGTCCCCTCAACATTTTGATCCAGCAGAGAATGCTAACAGTGCATTCGGAATTATTAGGATGCCAATGGATAATAATAAAAAAAAATTGCTGTGAGACAGTGTGGTCAGTGGTTCATATACATTTTGAGTACAATGTGCACTTTTATGTCTGCTCCTAAAATAGTGACGTGGAATTTGAAAGGGCAGGGAAGGTATCAGGAATGGACAAATATGAAGGGCCATAGAAGAGAGACTGACAGCCTAGAGGTGCTCAGAGGGAAAAGAAGGTGTCCAGAAGTCATGGAGCAGAAGTTTTGAATGGCATGATGGAGGTGGAAATGTTCCTCATTTCTCTAAATGCAGCACCTATGAGGCATCAGACAACATGGCTGCACAGCAGATTTAGAGCAAACAAAAGGAAGTACTCATTTTCACAGCACACAATTAAGTCATGGGATCCACGCTACAGGATGTTTCATATGCCAAAAGTAAATATAGGTTTAAAAATGATTAGACAATTCATGAAAGAAAGGTCCATTGAGGGCTCCTAAACAGGAAGATGCTGATGTAACCTCCAGCTCAGGAAGTCCCCAGACTGCAGATTGCCAGGAGCTCTGAAAGTGTCTGAGGGAGTGCTCCTACAGTCTTTCTTTTGCATCTGTTACTGGTCACTGCCCTCTGGGGAGCAGGGAGCGAGCAGCGGTTATTTTTTGCTGTGGTTGTTGCATGCAGCTGCTGACATACCATATTTTGGATTCAATGTGTTCGGATATTAAAACTGAAAGAAGAACTGAATTTAATTTTCTTTGCTCCTGCAGTTTGTCTGTTTCATGCATTTCACTCAGTTTTGGTAGTGAAAATGGACCACTTGATTCATTTTCAGTTACAGTGCGGTAAGTTTTCTGGTTCTCCAGTGCTACCAAAACTACACTGAGTGTGGATGTCTGATGTTCCTGGACAATGCTGAAAATAAGAAAAAAGAAGCTGTCAAAAAGATTTGGAACAGAAGAAAATAGTGGGAGTATTTCTGTTCACACTGAGCTCTGAATTGGTCTTCTACCAATGGCTATATTTGAAACGTCAAGATTTAATTTTGGTTCATTGCTCGTATTCTAACTCAGTGCCAATTTTAGCCTATTGAGAATGTCCATGGGAATGGCAAACATTAGATGAGATACTTAGAAAGCTTTTTAAGGCTCATATTTCTTACCGAGGAACAAATACACGTTCTAAAGATGAATTTTCTAGGAATTCAGCACCTTTAGAGGAGTTTGGTGCCTTTCTACCTTTCTGAAAGGGATTTTGAACTCTTCAACTACGTTTTCTCGTAAGAGGTATGATGGGTGTTTCTCCAATGTTGGGAATTGTTCACTGAAGGCAGAGTTAGAACAGGAAACAGCAATTACAAAAATTCTATTTTAGGGAAAATCAATCTAAATATGAGTTACGCAGAATAAAACAAGTTCTCTTTGATGGCAATCACCAAATGTAATCTTTCTATCAGATTGAAATGTAATGGGAAATCAATGACTGAATCTTTTCCTGTTCATTCTTTTTTGCTGCCACGCTAATGGAATCCCTGACTGCACTCAGCCTATCTGCTGATGGTTGCATCGGTAGAGAAGCCATGCAGCCAAGGAAATCTAGTCCTGGGAGAGGAATACCAGGTAGAATGCACTGACATTTAGATAATTCATAGTAAGTTGCAGAGATCTTAGAACTTACTCTAATTAGTAACCATGAGCAAAGATTTTTTAGTATCAGTTTAGTGTAACACTAAATCACTCCTAATTAACATTCCTAATTAATACAGAAATTTGATGATTTCTTGTTAAAAGACTTTACCATTTCTTGTGGTTATAACTGTAGGTTCATGTCTTGACATTGTTTGATTGTTCCGTGAGATATTCAAGCTGGCATGCAGAACGCTAGATAACAAGTATTATACTCTACATGGTAATGTATTGCTTTTAACATTTGTAAGCCATATAGCATGCTGCTAAGGAATGATGGGATTAGTTGAAAAGATCCCTCTAGCTCAGGTTGGCTTGGCAAACTGTTCTTTCCAGTAGATGTTTCTATAATTAGAGAGTTGGAAAAAAGAAAGGATGTTATGTAGTATCATTTCAGTTCAAATTTATATGATGCTGATACTTCATTTTGGGACTTTTTATACTTGGAAGAAGTGGAACTGGAAACATTCATTTCAAGGGTATCTATTTCACATTTGACAAAAATGACTGTGAAGCTCAGGAGAGGTGCTGTGTTTGGTTAGATTTCTATTTTTACCTTTTCAAGTTATTTCATTTTTTAATTTTATTTTTCTTACCTCTTTCCTGTGTTCAAATTAATGATGAATTAATGTTCATTTTGATAAATTAGATTTTTATTTGTAGCTTAAGTTGCACTTCGTATTTGCTAAAACTACATTTAAAAGCTAGCTAGGTTTCCCTTTCCCATTGCATGTCTACTAGACATTTGTTTCAGAGCTTCACTGATTATTAGAAATATTGTATATCTGGACCCAGTAGGTGCATCTTCTCAGCCTTTGTTCTGCTTGGCCAAAGAAATCACACTCGTTAAAAATACTTTTAAAAATATGTAAGACAGATCATTTGACTTCATGACCATATGAGTACTTTTCCTTTATACCAATTTGAAATCATTTTTTTTTTCTTTAAAACAGATAATGGAATAGTACGTTGTGTAGATAAAGTCTATTCCATACTGTGTAGCTGGAGATTGGTGTGCTCACCTGACTTCTGTGCAGTGTTTTTCTTCAGTTAGGTTTGCAGAAGGGGATTGAAGTTCCTTCTTTGCATTATTTTCAAAGCTGTAGCCGTTTGAGCGCCCAGATAGTTCTGAGTTAACATGTTTCAGCCTTGTAGCAATTATGTAGTGACAATTAGCATTTCAGATATTTCTGTATATTCCATTGACAGTCTCTGAAGTTTCTATGGAAAATGATGATTCTGAACCCATCAAAATGAGCTTATAATTGCTTCCCGTGATTTTTTTTTTTTAAGAAAAAACATTAAAAGCATTAAAAACATGATGATGCATTATTCAACCGTACTTTTTCATTTTCTAAATGCATATTGATGGACTATGTTCTTGTCATTGCACAAAAAATGCTTTATCTCCCAAGACTGCCCAGAGGCTCCTCTTGGTCTGCAGAGCCAAACAGCAGCCCAACAATCTGCATATCAGTAGTAACGCGATCCTGAGTCCCTTCTGCCATTTCTAGGTCATGCTCAACTCTCGGTCGCACTGCCTCATATTGCTGTGAATCAGCCCTTTTTAGCGTAGGTGATCTGGCAGCAAGCACAAGGTTGTGGCATTTTGCTGCAGCCATGAAAACTAAGAATAATTCTGTGGAAACCAGAGAATAGATGTCGGTGTCAGGCTAGTCTGCAACAGCCTCATTCAGGTCTGGGTCCTCAGCCAAGTTTCATGTTGTTTCATTGCTTTTCACTTGTAGTGGATGAGCACTGCTGTGGCCAGTTCTGGTGGTTTTTTAAAGTACAGGCAGAAATTCTGCGACAGGATCAGAGAGACGGGGTGGGAACAGGGCTGCAGTGTCTCTCTGGGGGAGACTACCAGAAGGCAGCAGCTTTAATCTCGGTGGAAGACTTAGCAGTCCCCAGCAATTTCAGCCATCTTTCCAGGAAGCAGTGTGCTGCTTCCCAGCAGCTTTGGGGAGACAGGCTGTGGGCATCTAGGTCTGAAACACAGCTGCCAGATGGGCTGAACTCTGTTGGGCCACAGGAATAACATCTGTATTTGGATGTAGAGCGTTCCATTTTATCTGTGGTTAAATTTCCCCCCAGTTCTCTAGCTGGCCTGCACAGCCTGCACGTGGGGCAGCCACTGGGGCACCCACAGGTGGACAGGACTGTTGTATGGGAACCAGTGGGGGATGGAGGCTTCCTCCCTGGGGACAGAAGAAATAGATTCTCAGGTCCTTGTAGTCCAAAGTTGTGGTCTATTACAGAAAATGACATTTTTTTTTTTCCCCTTTGAGTTATTATTATGCTTTTGCCCAGTTATCAAATTAGAAGCAAATGGTGGGAGAATTTGCTGTGCATGCAAATGAGAAAGACTGAAACTACTTCTCTTCAGCATGGTGCTTTGTACAGTGTTTCCTTAAGCCCAAACGTCTAATCTTTCTGTAATGAACTGGAGTATGGCTTTTCACACGAGTAGTTTCACTGACTTCAGTGAGTTTTCATGCATTAATGGGCAAGTGAGATTTTACCTTTGAGAGCACCAAAACCTTTTGGAAAAGTCCTATAATATTTAAGTAGAAAAGAATCCAACGAATTTATACATTAATGATTCGAATGATTCAAGCCTATGGAAATGAAGGGTTAGTTTTCAGAGCTTTTTTTAAACATCTGGTAATGTTTTGCATTAATGCTATGTTTACATGGAGGTAATAAACGGAGTAACAGTAATATGAGTTGTAGGGAAGTAAGCAATGTATTGCTGATGGACTCAAACATAGGGGAAGAGACAGTAGAAATCACCCTTATTAGCAGTCTGCTAAGTAGTTGCTGTCAAATGGTTTGTAACACTTTATTAATGTTTTAGTGGACATCTTAGTAATTATTCCTTTTATAGATGACTTAAAAATGGACACCCTGTAATCACGACATGGGCAAACGTCCCATACCTCTGTGTCGGATGGAGGCAGGCTACCTGCTTTGTGTTTCTGTACCTTATCCAGATAATACCAAACTCACTGATACGCTGCCAATTCATAAATGTGAATCCCAGGTCAGACCTTTTAAGAGCTGAATCATATTTCTTAGGAAAACGGGCACTTCAGGATTCAGCCCTCCATGGTGACGTGTGTGCTGGATTTCAAAATGGGCAAACGCAAAACAGGAACAACAGATTGTATTTGAGAGGATCATGCTTATATAAGCTTGTCTGTCAGGGAAATTTACTTATAGTAATTTATTATTCTGCTTGTGCAATATATAGCAGAGGACTACACAAGCCTGTTTGCGAAAGGCGAACAGTTGTTGTTGGAAGAGTGGGGCCTTTTTTTCCCTTTGTGTTACAAGGAAGAGCAGATGTTAGGCAACACTTCACATGATTGAGCTTTTTAAAGGCTAGCAATGTGTACTGAAAAGTGTGGAGGTGTGCTTTCTGATAGAAACTGATAAAAATAGAATAATGACATCAGGAATTTTAAAGAAAAGTGAAAATTGCATCATTTGAATCAGCTGCCGTAAGACAGAATAAATGTGCTGAACATTGATGTCTGGTTCCTGAAAGGATGTATGTGTGATGGTGTACATGGCTGTCAGGGTATGGGAAAAGGAGAACTTGAACTAAAACAATCGAGTAGGGAAACATTACATGAATCGTTAGGAAGAAAGGGTGAAGCTAACTGTTTTCCTGAAGTGAGCAATTCAGACTACAATAATGAGAACATTTTTTTGAAGAGTCAAAATTCAAATAACTTACCTTTGATGTTCACTCCTTGAGTAATAATTATGCACCATTTCTACAAAATGCTCTTCTCGTAGTCAGTCCATGAATGTAAGAAACTGTATTACTGTGTTTTTTTTTTCACTCTTTGTAATGTTTCTAATCATCATTAATGGCCTTCATTATTATTCAGTTATTCAGTTTTAGAAAAGCCTGCCAGTTATGGCAAATTGTGTAGGGATATATGAGATTCTGTGGCTGCTTCTTTGCCAGATGCTAGAATGATAAGCGAATATTTGTTCTCCCAGTATGAGAAAAGTGAATTGGTACCAATTCGGGACACTTTATGACTAGCTAGTATTATCCCAGGCTGTACCTGCAAACAAGAACATTTGAATCACAGAGTAAGAAAATACTGACTCAAAATGATATAAAACATTATTCCTGGGTTTATCATTTTTTCCAACTGTTTGGTGTAGTGCCCAAGCAATCTGTGATAAGCTTTGTCATACAGACTAAATCAGTGGGCTTATTTTTAAAATCTCCTACCGCTTTCTAACCAGCACAGTTGTTGGAATTCCTTTATGGCATTAGTTTTCATTTCCCCCATTCACAAACTCAAACCTTGTCAGAATGCTGGCGACCTGATTTAAATGGTTATCAGCGTTGCAGTAACACAGAGTCATTTTCTGTTGCCTTTTTTGCTCACTGGTTAAGGATACGCTGTCCTTATTTGCTTAATAAATGGGCAGTTAAGGATCTTCATTTTTTATGCTTGCTGCACATTGATGTTTTATTATTATTTTATTCTTTCTATTTATAGATTTTATATTAACATTTGATGAATTTTCCACATAAACGGCAATGCTTGATGTAATTCATATCACTCTTAATATGTACAATTTGCATATATTATCCCAAGCAATGACCTAGTAAATGAATTAAATAAGCCTTGGTAATAAGAATGACATATCTGAGCCCATTTAGGCAACAAAAGACAGTGACTTACCAAAGCAGGACAGAATTGAGAAAACACAGACACCATCTCGGAATACACTATATATTGTAATTCATCCCAGCCTTTGTTGCAAAGACACAAACACCTTCAAAGAATGAACCAGTGTCTGGAATACAGTAGCTCAGGCTCGTATTTTCAGGTCTAATGTGGAGCACAAATAAACGTATTCTTGAGAAACAAATCCTCCACCCAGTCATGTGTGGTTTTTTATTAATTTTGAGTGTAAAAACATGAAATTAATTATATCAGGTGTATAAAAGCAACAATGAAAAATGGTAATTGCTTGCACTGTGCAAGCTGCTATCTATTCCTCCTTGAGGAGCACTACAAAACAGCAGCTTAAGGGAAAGAGAGTGGCAAATGTTCAAAATGATGGATCAGGAGAACAGACTCTAGGTGTGTTCCTGTGTGTCTGCTTTACCTGGTAACAGCTCTGTTGCCATCTACTACACCAGGTAACTGTTCTCCAGCTAAGATGTATCTCCTGTAAGCCATAATCAAATCCATTTGGATTGTGTAAATTCCATAGGATTTGCTGAGACAAAGTTATTATAAGAATTTGTACTTTTCATCCAAGAAACTTATGACCAAGATATTCTAAAGGAAGTGTTTATTCTTTTAGTGGTCATTCAGTGTTGATGTTAATTTAAAGTATCGTTAAATCCCTTTGTCATGGTCATGCATTTACTCTTTTTTTGTTCCGTTTGTCTTTGTATTCATATTTAGGTTATTGGACTTGATTCTTTTTTTCTCACAGATTCTTACAGTAGCTTTATAGGAGCTCTTTGTAATTTACATTAATTTCATGCTATTGGAACTATTCTCAGCAATCTCATTGTGAGTTTTTCCTGTCCTTACAAATGTGCTTTGCTTTCCCTTTGGCAACTATGAAAATACTAGGCTTTGTGTACACAAATTAATTACTTCAAGCTAAACTTCTTTGTCTTGATGGGAAAGAGGGTTGCTTCTGTACAATGAAGTCATTATACCTGCAGTAAATTGAGAAAATGTTTTTGCACTTTTATCCCAGTGTAATTTTGTTTGGCAAAATAGCTTCAGTGTGATGTTATGTGGTCTATTTTTTTTTATTAGACCACTGAACCTTCCAACGCCGCTCTGCACCTTCACAATTAGGGTGGTGACTGGAAAGACACGTTTATTCATTGCGAATTATATTTGACGGATGGGCCAATCTATTTCTCTTGGTGCTCTTGATAAAACTTAAACCAAAATACAATCACGACAGAATGAGTAATAACACCCTCCAAATTTCAGGGGATCATCATGCGCACCCTTTGAGGGCTGGCATGTTTTTTTTTCTACTGCTGCTGTATTGCACATAAAGAGCCAACTCTCATTTGAATGTAGTCCTCCTCAACCATCTTGATGAAGAGGCAGCCTACTCTGGAAAGGAACGATCCCAATCTATTTTATAGCAAAGGCAGAAGTTTTTCTGCAGCTGAAAACCCCATATGGAGAACACTCTACTGCCAAATTTCTATCTATTAAGTTGAACAGGATCCAGCGTATGTGGCTCCCTTGATTACAGTGCTGACCGAAATGTGCAAAGAGAAATGTGCTCTTTTAGACAGCTCCTAAGACAATTCGGGCTTGAAGGCTTATAAAATTCAAATTCCACCTGGATACGTATAATCATCAAGGGACAAAACCCAGAGCTCTGCCATTTTATGTTCCTGGTAAGATGCATTGCCTACCAGAGAATAAATTAGCTGCCTTGTTCTGCACTAGCCAATTTCTCTAGCTCATTTTAAAGGGTAATTTAAGTCTATCTCTCTTTTTGTCCTTCACTATGTGTCTCTGATGATAAAACCAGCTTTCTAAATCCCAGCTTCTGGTAAGGTACATTCATGGTTTGATCTGAGGCTATGGCTGTATTAGACACTAGAAACCAGCTCATGCAGGTTCTGGTATCACAGAGTGGTCACTGGTAGCACAAAATGTCCATGTAATGAGCAATTCAGTGCAGACCACAAAACCCACACAAGAAACAGAGTGGGTACTTGGGAGCAGCTGACCTTGAACTAAACAGCAACTGCATCTGTGCTCAGGGAGGGAGTTTGTAGCTGGGACACAGCCTCCAGGCTCTTCTATGGCTGTGGTGCAGAAGCATGCTAGGCTGGGTCACTGAGCTGAACAGCTGCATTTGTTGCAAAAGCCCTTCTTACAAGGTAACTGAGCTGCTGGTGAAAGCAACTCAAAAGCAGTGCATTAACTCAATAGAAGAAACGTTAACAAGTAATACCATCTTAATACGATAAGAGAGCCCATATGGCTGGTTTATTTGTATCTGTTTTGGGAAAGGTCCTGTCTGTGGAGTCTGTATGTGTCAACTACACCAGAGTAAAGGGTAACCCAAGGCAAATTCAAGCAATTCAGTAGCTACAGCAGAGCTTGTGGCACACTGGATCTCTGCGCCGCCTTGATGTCTTTGTAGAAGTTTTTTGGTGTCTGTCATTTGGTTTGAGGGTTGGTCTCATTCAGCTCACAAGCCCTGTCTGGGCAGTAGCTTATTGAGGGGTTTAGATATTGGGTTGGGATGTGGAAGCCATCAAGCCAGGTAGATGTTGGCTTCAAATCAGCATGCAGTTATTAGAAGAAAATATGAAAAACAGTTCCAGTGTCCTGGCCAGCGTAGAGATGAGGTGGCAGCATACACACTTATTGCTACTCCATTTATAGTGTCAGGTTTATGGAAAGTCTTTCAGAGTCAGTGGGATGTAGGCATTTAACCTGCTTAAGTACTTTTGTAAATCCCTTTGGACATCCACCTAAACTGTGAGGCAACAGAGAGCTTTACTTTTTCAAAGGCAAAGTAAGGACGTTAAGTAATTAATCCTCACAATGTTTCTGTGAACTGTTGTCATCTGTGTAGAAAGGGAGACTGAAATGAAGAAACTCAGGTTACATGAAGATGTACAGAAACATGGGATCTCTTGATAATCAACCCTATGGTTATTTCCTTCCTTTCAGTCTGCCTGACTGTTAGGTGTAGATGATTAAAGTTGGATCAATAGACTTCCTGCACAAATAAAATCTCAACTCTGACTCACCTGCCATCCTATTAAGAAAGTATAATAGAAAATGAGGACATATCCCATGTGTTTTCTCAGGTTTCAATTGTTTTCAGAGGCCAAGGCAGCATGGAAAAATGGTTAGTAATGCACTGGCACTGCACAAAAACTTTCACAAACCACGGGTTTTGAGAGATTGCTTTTTGATGTATTTTTTTTCTAAGTTATTTGCCTGACTCCATTGACCAAATCTCTACAATAGGAATGTAAGTTAGAAGATGTAGGTACAAAGAGAAGAGCAGCAGTTACGTGCTAGGATTTTTTAAGTGGAGAAGTGATTAGACCGATGCCAGCTGGAACTATGTTTTAAATCTCTCAATTTTTCAGATATGCACTGTACCCCCAGTGCTGTTCTGTGGGAAGGGCTGCAGATAATAACTTTGGCTTTCTCTGGGTACTTTGGGAAGAGTTTTCTGACCAATAGGAGTCCCACACACTGAAAGAGAATGGCAAACCTTGTAAGTGAAGATCAGTGAATAACTGCAGAGATGAAGGACTGCATCTTCCACTGTGGGTTGTCTGCAGATGCCATTAGTTGAGATGCTCAATAGTGTGGAGCATTGCTTGCCATCCCTGAAGTGCCATGTCAGCAGTCTGTGCATGGTGGCTCTTGTCTGTGGTGTCAGGCAAAACCCCATCGAATGTGACTAGTAAATCCCATGTGTGTCAAAGGCAGATTTCAGTCCCTGTAGGCACCTACATGGATCAAGATACTGGGAGTAATATGCTGAAAATTTTTGGTTACCTCATGAAATGAAAAAAAAAAAAAAGTAAAGCATCGTGAAATGTCAGCTGTAGTTGCTATTGTAAATTGTAACAAGAAAGCTGCACATTTTGTATGACATGCCAGGTCCAGAATCATCTCTAGTCTCTGTGCAGTCCAATTCATGGATAATCTTGGGTCTTAACCTAGATATATAGTGCATTGCCAGTTTTATATTCACAAAGATTAAGCCAAAGACTATTCAGCAGGGGAGAAATTCAGTTTTTCTTCCATCCTTGGGGTGTATTTTCTAGACACCTAACAAACTGAAATGCCCCCGAGAAAAGACTACTCCTTAGATAAGGGACAGCACTTTAGAATGTGCAGTCATGAGCTGCACTTTAACAAATCAATCAGAGCTACATAAATATTTGTTGAGCAGAAATCTGAGGAGCAAAGCTAGACAGAAATTAGGGAACATATTTAATGATTTTCTTCTCTTTTCCTTAACATTTGATTCTTTAAGAATAATTTTAATTTACCGTAGTGCTACTTACCAATTCTTGATCCCTTTGTTTAAGGGGATCCTGAGACTTTTCAGTATGAATTAGTTTTAATAATTTGCTTGCAAAGCTCTAATTTTCTGGGCGCTATACATCTGTCTAGGAGAGAGTCACTGTCTTGAAGGATGACATTGCAGACAGTACTGCTGCTGCGGCCCAGTAGCAGCACAACCAGAATGTAATCCAAATCCCTCAATGTAAGCTCTAGATTGTGTTGTGTTTCTAGTCAGAAACCTCAGACTTATTTTTTCTTATTAATTATTCTTGGTGTAATATGTACGTGATATTACTTTGGATTCAGACCTGGCTTGTAAGATTCATGAAGTTTGCTTTCCATCTTTGCCTGGAGAAGACCAGCAGTTGTCTCTTGCAACTCAGTCAACATTGAAAGTCATTTCCCCAAGGATCTTTGTGTTCATTTCAGGTTTGGGAAGCTGGGATTGCAGATCAATTCCTCTACCAATTTTTGCCCATTTTCTTTGCTTCCTCTTCTTGGAGTTGCAGTTGGCCAGGAGAACTGTAGGAAGTTGTCTTTTCCTCAGACATCTGACATAACATTGTCATGAAGACACTAGTATTACTGCATTGCATTTCATCACTTAGGCAGTGTCTGTTCAGCGTTCATCCTGTGCTGTGTTGTCAGCTGTAGGCACATGACCTAATTGGACTTTACACGCTAGCAAAATATGATCAGGAAATAGCTTTGTGGTTCTCTTGATATGGAGGTTCTTTTTTTTATCTTCTGAAGTGTTCAGTGTTGTTTAATGGTACATCCTAAGAATAATTGTTTTAAAAAGTTGAGGTGCAATGATGGTGTATTAGATTCAATTCTTAATTGAATGATATGCAAATTATGACATGGGTGAAATCCTGGGTACACTGAGGTCAGTGACAGAACTTCCACTGACTTTATTTGGGCCAGGATAAGCTGTTCTAGCTCAAGCCACCAAAATCATTGTCAGCTAGTAAGAACTGATTTCATACTATTTGGCTAATATTATTAATTTAAAAACAAATAAGCTGTATCATAGCACGTAACATGCAAACACCTGTGATTGAAAACTATCCCTTACTCCTGGTTGTGAAGTCAAATGATCCTAATAGTAAAATATGCTGTCGTATTTATAAGCAGCGTAGAAGAACTTTGCAAAAGTTGTGCCTGGTGTCTGAGAGCTTAACATTCACAAACATTAAGTGAACACAAAGATATATTTTTATGCTTGCCATTCTAGACCCGAGGAACTTATCTGAAAGGTTATGAGACAAGGGACTGAAAATGAATCTATTCTGCAATTGCTGCAGGGAATTGCTGAGCACAGTAATTAATTGCTGGTGTATTCATTTGCGGCAGGAGGAGCAGCAGAAGGAAAATATCTCATTGAATTTAGGATTGTATTTATTCGTGTATGCACTGTGGTGTTACAGCACAATTATTATTTGACACATTGGAAGCAGACTTGTGGTCTGTTAGTTGCTTAAACTATGCGCTAATATTGGGTGACCTGCTACAGAAATGTACAAAAACTTTGAGAGATGCATTCAGGATTATAATCGATGTCTCACAGATCTCAGCATGGCATTCTCAAAGCCCAGCAAGAGAAGTACAGAGCTCAGCTTGGCACTATGTACGGCTAGTGCATGGCCCCCTAAAATGCTGATTTTTCCACAGGGGCAGCAATCTTGAGGTCAGAAGTCGGCAATCTTGAAGGCATAGGTCTGTTTTTTTCAATGTGTCTGGAAGGAGACGCGGGTGCACGCCAGCCTACACCGCTTTCCAGTCTCCAGTGCAGTGTTGGCACCGGTCCACAGGCAGCCGCTCATCCAGCATTCCTGGCTGGAGGAGCGTTTCAGCAGCTATAGAATATGTCAGCCAAGAGGAAGCAAGAAGGAAAAGGAAAGCGGAGTTATGAAGTTAAAACCAAGAAAATAAAAATTCCAGGCAGCTCTGGTGAGGAGATGGCTGCTGGTGGGGGTAAGAGTTTATTCAGGGAATCTGCTTCATGGTTTCTAATAAAAACCCAGTAATCCTATTCTGAGATCTTTTTCCCCCTGAATCGCACATAATGATTTCCTTGTGAATGCTGACATGACAGCAACAGTTGATTTATACTTTGGGTGGGTTTTAAGAGTGAATATGGACTGAAGAGCAGTGCCAGGAGCCCCATGGGTCCAGTTGGGCAGTGTGTAGCGTTGGGTTATTTCACACAAGCAAGGAATGGCAGAATCAGGCCTGAAGGGTTTGTTCCTGAAGATTTTAAAAATCAACCAAGAGCTACCTCTAGGCCTTTCAACCAGACTAAATGAATAAGAAGTTAACCTCTTTTTCCTCGCTGATGAAAGGAACAAATACAAGTGACGACAGGATTATATTACTTTATTAATATGACAGATTCTAATTTGTGAGAATAAATGAACCTCATTCAGTGCTTTATTACTTTCAGAAATTCTAAAATCAATGCAAGATATGCCATAAGCATCACTCTTGGCAAGCACTCATTGAAGTAAACATATAACTCAAAGGTAGCACGAACTGAATTCTGAACAATTTAGCAAGTAATAAACAAGGCAGTCTGTGATAAGGACATTAAAAAGAAGAGACTCTAACAGAGTTACGAGCAGATGGTATCCATAAATAATGTTGAAATAATAATAATATTTTAAATTTATATATGATGCCTTTCAGTCTGGAAAATCCCACAATGCTTTACAAAACTGAATTTAAAACACAAACGTAAACTGGAATGCAGCATTTCTGGTGTGAAATATGACAGTTGTTCGGGAGACCAAGCAATGCCAAGTCGCTCGGGACAGCAAGAGAATTTGAGCTTGTTGCTGCTGCAGTAAGAGCTTGGGCTGAGTTTTATTTCTTTCATCTCCTCTAATCTATTTAATCTATCATCACTGATGGTATCTGGATACTCTGCCATAATACACTGCTATTATCCAGAAAGACCTGTCTCCATACTGTTAATGATATCCGATGCAAGGCTGATTTTATTTATTGAGAACTAGAAACGATCGTCAATTTGGCTTTATCCTGTGTAAAAAATGGCACTCAGCACAAATACCACCCGAGGCCAAGTTAAAAGAGAAGTTCTGTTCATCCTTCTGTGGGCAATGTTAACTCCTATGTCAATCTAAATTCTGTATCCTACGTCTTTTGCTGCTGAACATAATTGCTCCTTCCAAGCACTTTGTAGCTCAGCCTAACTTGAGGCTGCCTTCTGATCTCAGATAAACCCAGGCAATCCTTCTGGCTTTACTGGGATTACGCCAACATAAGTGAAACTAAAATTTACCTCCCGGTGCATGAGAGTTGATAGGTGCAGGAGGCACTGCGTGACGTTTGAAAGCTGCAATGGAAAAGTGCTGGAGGATGATAGGGGAAAATCATATGCTGTGTACACAGAGCAATGGAAACTATTTAAAGTAGCTCCAGCCTCATATATTCTGTGCAGTCCCTTCACAAGGAGGAAGATGTTACGTGATAGCATGGATATTTGAACAAACAGACTCTGTATTACAGAAATAATAGAAATTGACAAATGGCACAATCTAATCATGAGAATGTTGAAATCAAAATAAGTAGGCTTGTTGGTTAAAATTAATTCATTTTTCATACTTTCCCATTTAGTTCTATAGGAGTCAGCCGGTATTTTCCCATTCCAGGCTTCTTATGTCAGATGAGGTCCATAGCAAGCTTCTGGTAACTGCCCTGAAAGTCCCAACATCTTGTCAAAAGACATCAGGGTGCTAAAATAACTTAGCATATGTTGTAAAAACATAAAAATAAGTTGGTGTTAGGACTTTATCTGAAATTAAATTTTAGCCCTTCCAGAAAGCTGTTCCAGCTTGTACTCATTTAACATTTGTAGCTTTACAAATGAGACTGGATGTAACTATTTCTCATTCATAGGACTCGCATACTGGCATCCCAGTGAGCCTGTGAAGGGTTTCTGTGATGGTGAGGACTCAGGTGTGAGCAGATGTACCATGGGTGTATGGATTAGGTTGGGTGTTGCTGCAGCCTTAGCAGGATTTGTTACGATACACATGGCAAAATCTTGTCTTGTACAAATTAGTTTAACTCCTACTGGTTTCATTGGCTCCAGGTTCACTTCCACAGCTTTTCAATCAAACCATGTGTTTCTTGGGTGGGAAGGAAGGATACAGAAATTACACCATCACACACGTAGCAAACGTTAACACAGGTATAGCTTCACGGTCCTGAAGTGTCCTGAGCATCACAATAAATAGAGTTTTGTTGTTTGGTATGTATAAGTTATTCATTGACAAGTCCAGCCTAAATCCATCATGTATCTACTTTGCAGGAAGTACAAATCTTTGATTTAACCGTGGCAATTTGTGCAGGAATCCTTGGGCTGTCAGCTTCGGTGACGGACCGTAACTCATACTCGATTCTTATTCATCCCAGCAGGGTGCTCGTGTCAGGGCATGCACAGCTACACGCATGGACTCATTAACGGCGTCTGAGACTCCTGCAAGATGTTAAAAGGTTTCTTAATTTTAGACCTGCTTTTGTGAGATAGTGGGCAGCCTGACATTCATTTATTTTCATTTACATCTTGGGAATTTACAACACAATGGGTTTGTTTCCTGATTTTATTTTTGCAGTGGAATATCTGCAGACTTCAGTTGCTTGTTTAAATGAGAAATTATTTTTAAAACCTTCAAGACTGTTTGGGTCAGAGTTGATGCTATTGTCAGGGCTTCTGCTTCACCATTCCATAGCCCTGGAGCTAGCAGTTGGAAGCTGTTAGGGACGAGAACTCTTCATGTGAGCTGTGCAGTGAAGCTGGTGAGCTCAGTGTCTTGTGTAGCCATAGCCAAGGAGCCTGACTGTACAGTTGTCTTCTTATTGGCGGTCTGCATGGAGAGGCTGAGTTTGTATGGATGATGGAGATGCATCGTGGGGAACTAGCACTGGGTGACCAACGTCCAGATCCATCCCTCTTGGGTAATGTGGTCCAGAAAGCACCTGCTGTCCTGTGGCACTCGGTTCAGGTTCAGAGGCAGACAGCTGTTTTTGTGTGGAGCTCTATCTCACCTTAAGCATAGCAGTACCATACCACAGAGATGCACTGTTGGGCCCTATATGCTGGACTCCACTGGATATGCAGGCTCCCTTGGGGATACTGACTGCTTTGACATGTTTTGTTTTTTGTTTGAGCTGAGACGCATAGAAGAGAAAATACCTTGCTACTGTCTGTGCACTTTATTTCTGGTAATACAGAATATCACCTTTCAGGCCTGCCAGTGTGGTATGATCCTTAAATGCCAAATTCATAAGAAAACATAGCCCTGAAATATAACCAATTTAATCTAATTTATAAGAAACAGGTCATTCAGTAGCTGGTTCTCTGAGTATTGTGTTCATTGTACTTTTTGCACAGCCTTATCTTCACCATACAGACTTCCAGTTTGTAGGAAAAAGGTTTGCAGGCCTTGTCTACATGTGTATAAGTATTTCTGGTTCTTTTAAAATCTCAGTTCCAGTTGAAATTAGGACGAGATCTGAGCACTAAACATAAACTGGTACTAACAACCACCTTGCAGCAATTCCCTCTGGATGATTTCTCTGTCTTCTGGGGGATGATATTTATCCTCACAATCTGTGGTGAGACCACAGTGAGCTGCTGGCAGACCACAGTAACGATGCACATTGTTCTGCTTGCTGCTGATTAAGAGCATTGTACGTATCTCTCCTTTTTTTATTATTTTATTTTTTCTTTTTCCCTCCCTCCCTCCCTCCTTTCCTTCCTTCCATCCTTCCGTCCTTCCTTCTTTCCTTTTTTCCCCTATTTCTCACTTGCAGAACAACTGAAAAAGAACAAGGTTAAGATATTTCCTGAATGTTGCATTGTGTTTTGCCCTCATGGTACACAAAGGAGAGGGGTGAGGGGATGAAAGGAGCACTTGGTCTGATTTGGCTCTTCTGTCACCCAATTGCTCACAAAACATGGGGTCAGCAGAGGCTGGGACTTCAAAACACTGATGCTGGGGAGGCAGAGCTGCAGACCTGTCCTGCACTGGCCTGCAGAATAGCTGCTGCTCCATGTGATTTCTGTTTTTGTCTACAAAAATGCTTTTTACAGTAGGAAAAGCATTCTTTAAATGTTCCATATTTATTATTTTGCTGGAGTGAATTGGCAATGCTGAACTTAGATCAATAAAATGAAAAAAAAAAAAAAAAAGAGAAAAAATAGCGAAGATAAAAGGAACCCGAAGAGCCATGCATTCCAGAATAAACACAGCACTCCTTGACGTGGTACAGGCACTGCTTGTGCCTGGCTTCTCAATAGGAGTTCTTGCACATCCAGTAACTTTGTTTGTATTTTGTAAATTAGCAGATGGTTCTTTGATACAAAGGCGAAAGTGTTCCCACATCAGATGGAGTTTCTCCCTGTCTTCTCCCCTCTCTGGTATTAAATAAATTAATGAGGGGAGATACAACCACAATTTCTAAAAGCAAAGGGGAGAAGTAGCAAGGGAAAAAAAAACTCTGCAAGTTAACTGTAAGGTTCAATTTACACTGCCTACAATAAAACAAAAAAACATAATTCATCAGGAAAGGTTCTCATTTCCATTGTTTCAGAGCTGTGCTCCAGGAGCCTTAGGGTGCAGCCAGGTTATATTTGTGACCCCTTTCTCTGTTTAGATTATTACAGGCCTTCCAGTGAAGGCTGGCTAAATCTCACTCAGGTAAGTATGTCACCACTGATGTGGGGGAATAATTCTGTACGTGTCATGTGAGCATTGTGAGGTGCAGCCTGTGATACATATAATGCATTGCACCTATTTACCAAAGCAGTGGGGCTTGATCTTGGCTGGAGCCTGTAGGCAGTAATTTGAGTAATGTAAAAGCAATTAAATAAGGCTCTGACAGATTAGATTTAGCTAAAGCATATTTCACATTGCTCTAAACATTGCTAAAATTTCTTGGAAATCTTACTGCTGCAATAGTCAACTCTCCCCTCATTTACTTGAACTTTGTCTACACATATACTGTCATGATTAACAATGTGTGTATCTGTATATATCTATATACATTGGTATAAGAGAAAGCGATTTTTGGGGCAGGCTTTCTCCGATTTGTTTGTACAAGGCATGGCATAGTTAAGTCCTAGTCCATTATTGAACCAAGTACAGAAGGACTGTAGGTAAATAAATTGGTACTCTGTCTGAAGATAAAGTTCTGTTTACTCACTATCCAGCACCTTCTCCTATCACTCTGTACCAGTCTTGCATGAAAATCTTCCTTCGCTGTTGCTATGTCTTCCATGTCCCAGTCTGGTCCCGTTGACTGTACTGATAGTGGAAGATTTCTCATTGGCCCTAATAACAGTAATAGATCCAAGAGCAATAGGACCTTTTTTTTTTTTTTAGAACAAAAGATTTCTTCTTCACCTTTGCCTTAAATGTAGCATGTGTCCAAAAGGTGGAATAAATTATGCCTACTTCACCCTTGAACGCTGCATAGAAGTTCAAGGGAAAACGTGCCCAAGTACTTACGTAGAATCAAAGGGTATGATGAAAGCAAGATGGATTTCATACTCACTAGCAGCAAGTAATACTGTGAGCAGAGGAAAAAGAAATTAAGAGGAAAAAAAATTGCATTATATATAGGAAAAATACATACCATGGAAAAATACACGTCCAACACTAATCGTGGGCACAAGCCCAATCCTTCTCATTTTGCAATCATTGAGAGTGGCTCCGTTGATTTTCAGGGGACTTGAATGGCATCCAGCTCCAAATTTGGCTTTCTTAACTCATGATTACTCCTCTTGGAATTAATAGTATTTCTTGAATTAGGAAAGTAAGACGTTTTTGATGCTAAAACTCTTGCCCTCAGCACTTCATTAAACATATGATTAGAGGGCAAGCCCTTTCAGGGTAACACCCCTTTTGGACAAGCATACATTTGCAGTGGTGTTTTGTTGTGTTTTCTAAGCATGAGAATATTAAGCCATATTTAGGGAGACTGTTAAATTTTAAGGAGTCACCAGCCTACCCTCTAAATGTTCTCAGTATCATTCAGAGTGTACATGATAGATAACTCATTCACTGGATTAATTTGCTCCTTTTGATCTCTTGGTGGCTCATCCACCTATGGGCACTCTTCCTTTGCTTTGCCACGTTTGTCACTGGTGTGTAATTGGGTAGTTGTTTGTAATGGAACTTAGATTTAATAATTGAGAATACACCTGTGCACATCACAGATCTGTGCCTGCTGAGTGGTGCTGCTGGTTGAGGCAGGTTGAATACGAGGGTGTGTGGTTTTGTTACAGCTGTTTTGTTTGATGAAGGTGTAGGACATTTATAAGGAATAGCATGGCTTCTGAGCTAAAGCACAGTTTCTGACTGTTCTTTTGGCATGCAACTGTGAAACTCATTTTCTATGACAAAAAAACTTGAACTGGGTAAGAACTTTGCATTTTTCATGAATATTCATTTAATATTTATAATTATTTTGGTCTTGCTTATATACTCCCCTTATTTTCTAATATTCAAAACATCTTTTTGGTAATTAATTTGAATTTTAGCACTAAGGAGTGGTTTCTTCTGTAATGTCTACTACAAGCATGGCACGTTGCTCTGAATTGCATAATAAAATAGTAGTCTAGAACGGCAACATATTCAGCAAATGGCTCCACTTGTGTTTGACAGGGTGAACGCTTGTGTGCTTTTCAAAGCAACTAGTTTAGCACTCTTCATTTGCAAAGAGGGAAGGGAGAGGAGAGAGAAGCGCGACTCGGAGAACAGCTTGTCACACGGTGACCTACTTTTCCAACCAATCTGAGTGCAGCCGGAGCTGCTGTTGTGTTGACACTACATATCCAAGCTAAAGCAAACCCAGCAGAATCTGTGGCCTTAGAGATTGGCTTTGGAGAAGACAAAAAGCCTGCCGGGGCTGATAGGAGTTTTAGATGTGCCTGCACTGCAGGGCTGGGGTACAGCGAGCTGATTTCAGAGCTGAGTCTCTTCCCTGGGAGATGTAAAGGAGATTATGCTCCCATAACGGGGCCTCTTTGTGTCTAATCTCCCAGGTACATTTGTGTCTAAAGCAGATGTTGTTAGTCCAGGGAGGGTCTCCTTATCTACATGGGGGACACAGTCAAAGAGCTGAATTTGTGGCTCTTATCGCCGTTTTCTCTCTCCTGACAGGAAAATCAGGATAATGAGGGGTGTGCCTGTGAGAAATGCAGGGATGCCCATTTGTCATGCTTGTCTTTGACTCCATTTTAGCCACTAGGGATTATTTGCAGATGATGCAAATTAGAACAGCCACAGAGCTCCCCTAATCTCCTACAGAGGGGAGAACTTTTGCACAGAGCCTGCAGACCAGGAAACCTTTTAGTATCTACGTATCCACACAGGGTTAAACACGTTCTCTGTGCCATTTCAAAGTTATTGGATCCAGAGGTTTAGTTCACTGGTAAGATGCCTTGAGACCTGATTATTTATTTGAGACCCAAATAAAATAGAAATAGAGTGCACCTCAGCTTAGTAGGACCAGTGAAATAATGAAAATGAGTTAAATCAGAACCTTAAAAATCCCCACCAAGGCCAACTAAACAAAGTCTAGTAGAATCTAATCACTGGTAGGTGGAATGTTACTGGGGCTTTCTTGGACCCTGCTGCTGGAATCCTTGGGGAAATTTTAGCACAGTGCAATGGCATGTGAACATAAAGTGCATGCCTCCCTCGTGGCACCCACGTCCCACTCAGGGCTGCCTTTTTATGAGCTGGCTTTATTTGCTTTCAAAGTGGATTAAAACAGGCATCCATGGGGTGGACTAAGGAAGTCCTTGGATAAGGCCAGCATAGGACACTGCGTGCAGTTATTACACTGAGCTTCTTCCCACGAAGATTTGGGTATTTTAAAATTCAATTCTGTGGGTTCTGCTTCTTCCTAGAAACATGTGAGTGGGTGAAAATTTGACATCTGCCCTTCTGCTGAGCCTGTGCTTCTGGGATAGAGGTTCTCCCCTCCACCCCATCGATATTTCTCTATTGTCACTTCCTATTGTTGAATGTTTCTTGGCTACCTGAATTGGCCATCCTATAAGCCATAGGAGCAGGAAGCTGTATGGGCTGCTTTCACTGGTGTGCTGCTTGGTTTTGAGAGGCCGGAATTCAAGGCTTTGGGTTTGTATGAGTCTCCTGCCTTGGGGGCAAAGCAGAACCTCACTGTCTCATACCCATGTGAGCCAAATCTTCCTACACTGCTGAACCATGAAAGCCAATGGAGAGCTCATGGGTGGTAAGAACTACTATTACTGTAGCATTTAAAAACTCAAACACTTTTTATCAAACCGTTCAACTTGTTTGCATTTTGTTTGATTCCTTACTATCTGGAAACAGACTTGGAAACCTGAGGCATTAATTTCACAATTACGCTTAAACGGTATTGTGTGTTTAATTCCAATGTTGCTATGATGTGGATGTTCATCAATGAATTAAGGATAAAATTTATAATTTCTTCAGAAAAGTCTGTAAGTATATAGCCTTTGTTCAGCAGTATGTGGTTTATAATCTTGTAACAGCAATAGTCTACCCTGTGTTTTATGGATGTGTACTAGAGAGCTGTGATGCTTTAATGACTTCTCAGTAAGCCAAGCTTACAGCCGTGTTCTTTCCCACCATTAGAGGTGTGACCTGATTGTGGTGGTTTTCCTTCTGCTGAAAGCACAATCAATGCCCTGTATTTTCAATACCATGAAGATAAAAAAGTGCATTACATTTTTCAGCAGGAGTATCACTTCCAGCAGGAAAAGAACAAATAGACCTTTCTAGCTGTTTACATGAATTGACTTTCAAGTGTATCCTCTGGTTCCCTTGAGAGGTAATTTTAAAAACTTGCATCAGTGGAAAACAAAACTGAGTGAGTGAAGTGCCTTTTTAGTGTCCTGAGTGAAACACAGGCTGCCATCCTGCTGGTCATGTTAGCTGCTGCATAATGAATGTGTGCCTGGCCAGCACCGGGCTGCTAACTTTATAGAAAGCTGAGCTGAGCTGCCCAGCACTGCCCTGCTCTGCTTGCACTCCTCCCCTCAGCTCTTGTGTGGGGGATAGCTGTGCAGGGGGATGCTGCTCCTGCTCAGAGCCCAGCAACAGGAGGGTCCCTGTCATGGTCTGCTTTTGGGATGCTGCCTCTGTGCTGAGAGCACTGTGAAAGCTGGGCCAAATGCAGCCGTGTGCGGGCACAGCAAACACCACGCTAGGGCCATGCACACTGCACCAAAAGTTATTAATTCCTTTAGCCACTCCAGCAAATCTTTTTCCACCGCAAGCATGCACTGAGCGTTGCTCCTGCCTAAAGGAGACCTGTGGGAGAGAGTCAGTGTCAGAAAGGTTAAGTAACTCAGTCCATAATTGCAGGGACTTGTCCATAATTTCCAATTCTCTGTGCAGAAAAGGAGGGCTTTTCTTTCCGTTGGACTGTGGTTAAAGACAGAAAGAACATGCCTGTCCTGTGCAAATCTTCAAAGTTTAATAGTTTCCTCATTTGACATAGATTTTAAAGCCAAGGTGATTAATGAGTCATAAATATAATGCTACAGTGATCCTTAAAATAAACAACATTCCTTGATTTGAAAATCCCAGGAGAAGAGTTTTAATTTCTCTAACCAATCTGGGAATGTAAAAGACTTTCCTGCAGTGCCTTATTGATATAATTTGACCTTGCTCAGCAGTGGAGCTCCCTGATGGAGGTGTGGGGGAAGGAGGGGGTGTGTGGGCACACATGCAAAGTGCTCTTACTATGCCTGTATTCAAATTCTAATTCCATGTTCTTGTAAGAACGATCTCACTGGGAACCAAAAATAGCACAGACGGAAAAATATTCTCACAAGATGATTGTCACACAAATAAGAATAGTTTCTCTTTAACCCATTCTCTTATCAGCTAAGCTCCCAGCAGACTTCTGATCCTCTGCCTCTGCCTTGCTTTGGCCATTGGCCGAGGATCTATGCATGACAGGCAACAATTTAATAGTGGCAAAATATCTTCGTGGTTGACAGTGTGCCATCAAGCTGGGTTAGATGAACTGTGCTTAGCTGGTTCTAACAACACTGAAGTATTGCTTCAGTGATGGTAATTCACAGTCTTAATGTGGAAGGGTGCTTCTGAGTTTTGGTGTCTGTTTTTCTGGGTCCTTTCTAGCACAACATCTCCTAATGCTCTCTTGGTTTCAGTGGGATTGTACAAAATGCATGTCTGATGCTGGTAGAGGCTATGAGGAATCTGGTAAACAATATTGTTCAACACACAAAGCAACCAAACAGGTTTATTTCTAGGCACCATGGCAGAGTACTGGTATAAGAAAGCTGAATGAGAAGTATGAAGCTATGGATATTTCCATAGGAAAGCCATGATTTGCTTGTTTGAAATGAGAGCAAGTGGATGGTGTGATTTTGTGACATCCTTGTGTCAAGAGGAGGCTGATCTAAGCAGGCAGAGGGTCCATTGGAGTGCTGGAGAGCTGGGAGGTGGCCGTGGATTTCCAAGAAATGGAGGGGCAGAGCAGGGCTGATCCCACGAATCCTCTCTTTTATCCAGATTGTGTCAGGGGAAATGCACACTGTGGTTCACAGTGGTCTGCAAATGAGCTCCTCTGTGAAAGGTTACCATTGTACAAGTGCATGCTAATTCCTGGACTCCTATGATAGACAGTTACATATAAATAAAAGCCATCATCCTGTTCTTTTATTTGAATTTGTTTATAGACTATGGAGAAAAGCTGATGGTTGCATTTTTACTGCACAACAGATGTTCATAGTTCTCAGGCACATCATCTGCCCAATTGCCCATGGCTTTGTCTATTGCAATTATTTTTTCCCATATGTACACATTGGGTCAGATTCCAGCTCAGAGACAAAGAGAGTTTTATTTTTTGCTCTCTGAGGTCTGTTGGGCTTTTGGCAAGGGTTGTCGCATCCTGAAGAAGAGTCCTGAAACCATGCTGGTAGCACGGAAGAGAGTGGCTGATGGGCTCCATTCCTTCACCACAGAGCTTTCCACTTTGAGCAGGATTCTCAGCTCACCCATGGAGCTCTGCCCCAGAAAGGCTGATGCACCATGTATATTCCTACAAGGCTGCTCATGGCTGTGGGCAGTTGGAGAAATCTGCCCCATGATATGGCCTTGGTTGCTAAAGAAGGGAGAGTTTGTGGGCAGTCTGAACACAGGAAAGATGGAGTGCTGAATGCTGCCCAGACAAGCAAAAAATATCTTATTGCCATAAGTAGCTGAAGAATGATTATCCTCCCTTCTTTTCAGTAATAATTACCTGAGATGGTCTGGCTTTTCTGAGGCACAAGAGTTGCCAGAAATTCCAAGCTGAGGGAGCTGGGATGTGCACGTTCCGAAGCAGAGAGGATGCTGCTGGTGACCTGCCTTCCCTGCATGGACACAGGTCCCACATTTTCAGCTTGCACACTGAGCTCATGTGTTGCTCAGCTTCCCTTTGTGTCCTTGTCTCTGCTATTGTGGTGTAGGCAAGGAATCTTGGACCAGCTACCCTTGTCATGCCTGAGCACTGAGTCACAGCAGTGCCATCCTGCAGGGAAGCCAGTGTCCTGTGAGCACAGCATTGCACTGCTGGGCATCACACAGAGCAGGGTGAGCACAACTGGCTCTGAGCAGCCAGGTTTGACATGGAACAGGCTATCAGCCAGCACAGTACAGCCAGCTGGGGATAATCAGCCATTCTGTGAGGTAAGGATAATGAGGTAGGCACAGAGATATCCTGCAGCTATCCTTCTGCAGTTCTTACCTATTCTTAGAAAACTTTCCCTAATATATAGTCTCTATATTGCTTGCTCTGAATGAAATCAGTTCTCACGTTATCCATCACATATTCTTATTTATTATGTTGGAAACTCCTGTCATATTCCCCTGAGTCTCCTCCTTTCCAGACCAAACAAATGGAGAAGAAATTCAGCCTTTTCTCATAGAAGGATGTTTTCCTCTCAAATTTGTCTACATTTTATGTAGAATATGATGTTCCAAATTGCACCCTAACAGAAGTTTCACTGATGCTTAATGAAAGGGAATGATTACTTCCTGTGTTTGACATGCATCACTCTTATTAATACATAATTGAATGAGCTTTACATCTTTTGTTGCAGTGTGTCAGTATTGAGTCATGTTCTGCCTGTGGTCCTCCATAACATGCAGCACTCCTCTTCCAGTACTGTTATTTAACCAGTTATTTCTTATTATATCTTTGTTCATCTGTTTTCTCCTTCCTTTGCCCAGTACTTCACAGTTGCCTTTATTTGAGATTTTTTTGCTTGATCTAAGGATGTTTCTTCAATTCCTCAAGACTGTTCTGAATTCTGAAAGGACCTTTAAAGGCATTTGCAGTCTTCCTCGACGTGTGCACCTCTGTACTGTCCTTTCTACAAGCTGAGTCATTGACCAGAATACTTAACCAACCTACTTTCAGGACAGATCCTCAGGGATCTTGCTTGGTAGGTCCAGAGATGCTCAGTACCTGTGGGAGGAGAAACTGGTGTTTGAGCATAGGCTTTGGTCTTAGTTTGGAACCAGCAAGGTGTTAACAGCTGTTCACGTATTCACTTTAAGTGAAGCCTCAGCTTCACAGAGCAGTGTGAACAAAATAATACATGTGTGCATCCTTCTGTGTGAGCTGTCCCGTGACTTAGCACTGCCCGGTGTATGAGTGCCACGTGCTGCCTTTGCACCGTGATTCCTCACAGCATCTCAGTGGGGTTATAAATATCCTTTCTCCTTCAGTTTGAGAAGTAAGGAGAGGATGCAGATGGGTAAGAACTGTTCCAGTGCAGCTCGCGCTCTCACTCAGCTCATAATGAGATCAGAATGCAGGCAGGAATGTGTGGAGGAGTGGAGCTGGCAAGGATTCACCAGCCTGAATTATTCTAAGCCTATTCCATCCCCAGTCAAACCCTTTTTCTTTTTTCTTTCTCCGTGAAGGTGCTTTATGGAGATGTTTCTCTCTGAACGTAAGATTCAAGCTCTTTCTGCTACCTGAGCAAATTCTAGTTGACAGGATATTGCTCTTGCAATGAGTTTTGGGTGCGCTGGGCTTCCTAGCACAGCTTCCTTTGCTGTGGTTATTTCAGAGCAGTTGGCATTTCTCTGCTATGTAGTTGGTTTGCTGGATGCCGGAACGCATCAAATTGGATCTTTAAAAGGATCCCAGATCATTCTCGATGCTAATCTAAATCTTAAAAACAAACAGAAAAACAGAGAAAGGGGTGGGCAGAGCAGTAGCACATGAGTTATCCAAACTTGTTTACATCCTGATTTGCAAAAGATACAGGTTGACCCCTTTGTAACCTTGAAATCTACACAGTGAGAGGAAACACTATGTAAATTCGAGCAGCCAAAACAAAACAGGCAGGCAGAAGCTCAGTGTGCAGAACAAGCTGGGAAGGCAGGCTTTGCAAACGCTTTGCTATCAAGAAGAAATATGCACAAATTCCTCTCCTTTTTTTTTCCTGGGATGCAATATCTGTGAAAAACAACATCAGTAACAGAAGATGGCATCCCTCAATTTATACCAGCACACCCCTTTCACAGAGCAGAGGGGCAGCATGTGTTTCCCTGCTATCCCTACTGCTAAACCTCTGGTGAAACCATACCACAAGCTGGATCCATTGGCCCACAGTGATTTGGCTGTGATTGAAATGGGTTTTAGAAGATGATGGTGGTCTGGGGGCCTGGCCACAGAAGCAAAGTAATGCACGCTGCTTATGAATCACTTCATGGTGGTGAGCAGATGGTGGTGCTGGGCAAGGCCTGGTTACATCCTGGGCTGGGTGAAGGAAGAGAGCAGTGTACCAAAGGCTGTGGTCAGACCAGGAGCGTTGCAGTGGTGTTGAGGTCAGGCTGTTTGCCATTTACTTCTCTGTACTGGAACTGAAGATGGTGATGCTGGACTGGCAAAGGGATGTACTGACTGTGCTAGGAGACTTATTCCTCACATCATTTGGAATTGCCTTCCGGAGAGGGAAGGTGGTTCCCGTGCTGACGCCTCTTTGCCACACAACTGTTAATCTCTGAATTCTCATCCCAGAAGGAGGGAGCACAGCAGCTGAGAGCAGTGCTTTCAGCCTGGTGAAGTACAATTATCTGGCCCACTGTTGGCACTCGTAAAGCCCAGAAGAGGCATAGCCAGAAGCATGTTCAAAGCCATGGAAGGTTAGGAGGTAGTCATGAGATATCATGGGGGAAAAAATCTGAGGCCATTTTAAGCTCCAGAATTGCCAGTATTCTTTCCGAAATCTCTATTAAACAAGTTCTCAGCCATGTTACTGTGCTGAAGTGACTGGAGGGAGCCTCACCTAGCACAGGCACTGTGCAATGCCAGCAACAGCGGCTTTCACCTGACAGCACGATGATGAATTTCTGCTCTTGAAGCAGTGGAGCAGCGTTGAACTGAGCTGTTGTGCTCAAACGTTTTATTCCTTGGATCATCCAAGGCTCCACAGGGGACGCACTCCTCAAGCCTTTCTCAAGATGATGTGAATGGTCCTTTGGGGGTCAAGTGCTGTTCAGAAAGAAGAGCAGTGCCAGAATTTATTTGTGTTGTTGCAAAATAAGAAGTGTATTGTTCATCCCGGTGTTCATGAACGTTTCATGGTGCCTGCTTGCCTGCTGTCTCCCACTGGCTACACATACATGCAAGACACACTCTTACTTTCCCTTGTTAGAATATAAGCCATCACTTACGGGGTGTAAAATAAGATATAGGTGCATATGCATATATACTGCTCTGTGTGCAGTGTTGCCCCATAGCAGTGTGAGTGCAGAAAAAGCGAATTGGAGAGCAAAGCTCTCTCTGGTGGAGACCACGGAATCCAATTAAGTCTCAAACTCTGAGTTTCACTGTCTTGCAATTTGATGTGGAGATCTTCATTCCGACTTGCACAGAAATTTATGAAATAAATGGGGAAATGTAGCTTATTTCATTAGCTTGGTGATTAAAAAAATTAGTTTCAGCCATTGAGCAGTTTAGCAGACCTCCATTCATTTTTATAAGGAAATATTTGCCTGGCTTCTTTCTGTGAATTTATATGAAAAAATAAACAAATCTTCTCCCATCTGTGTCTTTTTAATAAGGACACATCTAATGTGAATAATCAGAAATTAAGTCCTAACAGAAGGCTAACACACTAAGTGTAACACACTCCTTACCTTGTAATTGGCGTGTAGATTGGGAAGTTAAAACAGTGGAATAACAACGCCCCAAAGTATTTTGGATCTAGGATTTATATGCAGATTTTCAAGGCAACCAGACAGAATCGGGTATGTCATTCAGAGCTCCCTTCACCACTTGGGGGTTTGGGTTTGGGTTTGGGTTTGGAGATCCATGCGGTGCTGTTTGAAACCAGGAGAGAAAAACACCCGTCGTATTCTCATATTCCTGAGACAGCACTGAGATAATTTTTGCAGTGATAACAGTGTCAGTGCGAGGCTAAAATGGAAAGACCTTTCTTTTGGAAGGTGTGTAATGAAAAGTGTGAAGTTTTCCCATGCAGAATGACTGATGAAACAATATTTCCCCAACGCTTTTCAGACGCAGTGTGATAAAGTGGTCTTTCAGGTTACTGATTTCAGGTTCCTATTAATCTTTTTCATCATAACTTAATAAGTAAGGCTTTTGTTGCTGCTTTTGCTTTAGTCCACCGAACTGGTAATCTGGTCACAGTTTTTGAGCCCAAAGCATTGTTCTGTGGGTACAGCTTTGGGCTAAAATGTTTTCAGCTGCTCACAATTCCCTCTGTGCACGTTGGTGTAGTGCTGTGGTTGTGCTCATGCCCACAGGTGTGTGCCCATGGGGCTGGGGCACCTCCGTGTCCCCGTGCCGGAGGAACCGTGTGTGCATCAATATGTGCAGAGACAGCATCAGCAGGCAATCCCATGAAGAATTTAATTAGGTTAAGGGTAAATATCAAAGAGAGGCTATGAGCCTCAAGCACGTAAATGTAAACAGAGCTTGCCATGGGGCATGTGTGTCCTTATGCTGCTGCTGAGGACAGTGCAGAGGCATCCACTGACTTCTGCCTCAAGCAGCAAGCCGTGGGCCAGCCCTGCTGTAATTGTTTCTGCACTCATGGAACAATGAGGTTTCACTTTTACTTTGGCCTTCGTCTCGCATTTCTGTTGACCATTAGTCATACCCTTAAATGGATCTACAAATGAAAATCAGACTGAAACTGTGCCACCACACTGCGCTGCACGCTCCGATAGAAGGCTCTGCCAGCCAGCCCTCGCTTCTTGCTAAATAGTCTGACTCATGTTTTCTGGTTAGGGAAAGGGAGTGGCATCCTGCACGGCCACGAACCCAGCGCAGCGCCATGTGATACAGCCAGCGAGCAGCATGGGAAGGAAAATACAGCCTTTGTTTGCTGAGCTGTATGCTCGGAGTGTAAGTGGTGGTACGTGGGTCAAAAACAGGGATTGTAAAGTCATCCTGCGAGTGAAATCTGTGTGTTAAGAAGAAGTCCTAAAAAGTCTTTCTTTAAATCGGTGGAGGGCTATTAAAAAAGCCCTCCAGTCTGACGATGGAAAAACTGCAGACACATGGAAATCTTCTTATATTTTCCAGATTATTTTCACCCCAAGTGTTTAAAATAGCTCTTTTTTTTTTGGTTTGTTTGTTTGTTCTGGGAAGGACTTATGGTTAATAATAATTTCCAGTCTCATAAGCAAGATCAATAGACTAGGTAAGATATTTAAGTTCAGTATAAGTAACAATCTTAGCCAAAAAAATAACCCATACAACTATATCAATGCATTTAAAAAGTAATACGGGAACATTTGTGAAAATCTCATTTCCCAAATTACATCAATGACAACAGTTGTTTTTTTTCTTTTCGTATGTTCTTTTCTTTCTTTGTTAGGTTTTTGATCAAGTCTCTTCCTATGAGAAACATATTCCAGAAATATGCGGATCATACTGAGTGTATTAATATATAAAATAGCTATAATGTAGAAGTGGAACCAACCTCTTGCAGTCAGCCTAGGATTATTGGGGGTAAAAAGACTGAACATTTCTGAGAGCAGCATTAGCATCCACACTGCTTACAGCAATCTCCACATACTTAGCAAGGAAAAGCAACTCAAGGACAAAACAGAAAGCCAAGCCTCCAAGGTTACAAACTGGCCTTTATTCTGTCCAGTGGCATTACTTTCAGCTTCAGCCAAGCTGTAAGATGCTAAAAATCTCCATTTCCCTTCTCTCATGGGAGATCCTCAAGGAAATTCAGTGAGTTGCTGCAATGACTGAGCTGTGCAGATCCCAGCACGGGCTGCTGGCAGTGCAGGAGCAGGCACTGGGAGCGTTGTCCTGAGGATGTCTGCGTGGCCTCACCACTGAGCATCCCACCTTCATTTACCCAGGATCTGTTCTTGTGTTTCACTCTTGAAGCACTGTATGAACTCAGCCTTCCCCTGTTGTGAGTGCAGATATATTTTGCCCTGTTCTCCAGTGATGGAAACCTCTTCTGAGTAATGAGGAATCGGTCCTTTTACTGGTTTTCATTTACAGCAGAGAACATTAAATGTTGTGCAGGACAAAAATGTTCTCTTTACTTCGTAACTTTAAAAATTTAGTCTTGTAATGAGTATGTGGAAGAAGGCAAAAATCGAGTCAGAAGGTAGAGGAATTTCAGAATTATGGTAACTATGCAAGCTCTATTCATTTCTGTGTGTGTATTGTCATCTTGGACTACATGGTCACATTTTGTCTCTGACAGCCTGCCTGCCACAATGCACAGACTGGATGCACAAGGGAGGCAAATTAAGATTGCATATGCAACCATAAATGTGACATTTGGAATGTCTCAAATAAAACAGAAATGGCATTATTTTAATGTGGCTTTTTGTATGCATACAAATAAGCTTGTGGCTTATGTTCACCTCTCGCAGGTGCTGAGGCTTCGATATTTGTTGTACTTTGTGGCTCTGTACTTGTCACTTCTAGGAACTGGTGCTGTGCACAGTGGTGGAATGAAGATGTAGTTCTCTGGTTTTAGCGCCTAGGTAAGGTGTGTTTTGCTGCATCTTGAATTTACATCTCAATTTATTACTCATGTTAAAGATGCGTTAATTCATCACAAGTCAGTAAAGGCTTGACGTATTGATAATGTTTTAAAGAAACTTTTTTCCCCCAACTTTCTCTTCCCCATTCTCATTTGTATTAGCTTGTCTACTCTACATTGCCTTTAGACAGCATTGCTGTGGGTCCGGCTGTTAATAAGATTGGAGAAGTTGCTAAATGGAT
Source organism: Gallus gallus (assembly GCF_016699485.2). Lineage (NCBI taxonomy): Eukaryota > Metazoa > Chordata > Aves > Galliformes > Phasianidae > Gallus > Gallus gallus. Next base: position 14,808,213 of record NC_052542.1, on the reverse strand, counting down.
ACTGCATTTCTTTTTTATAGAATAAAAATATATTTTTTAATGAGCCTTAACTGGCCCAGTGACAAACGTATACCTTGTAAAGCTCATATTGTATGAGCTTGTGTTGTATGGGCATCTTGAAAGATGACTGGAATGACAAACACAGTGGCACCCAGCTCTTCTACTTGCCTGTGCTTGCCTAAGTTACTGACTACCCCAAACTTGTATGCAGAAACCATGCTTAGGCTCACTTATTTTGAAATGTTGGCTTGGAATGATAAAACAATTAACCACTATTAGCCTATTTGTTCAAAACAGAATGCAAAATTGAATTAGTCCATTAGTCTCTTTGAAAGAACACATTTATTAATTATGTCTTTGGAAATTTTTACAAAAAGACATAGCAATAAAAACCTTACCCTGCACAGAACATGCCTGGGTAGCTTTAAGAGTAGGAAAAGTGTGGTAGTGGAGTAGTTACAGAGGTACTGGGAATGGAAAATTACTTTTTTGGCTCTGCTACATATGCTTAAGTGATTGCTACTGACTTAATGGGAAGAGAAGTTGATAGGGAATGTAGTGGCTGCTGGAAAACTTGAGCAATGGTCTGGTTTACTCTAACCCTCAGGGGAGGTCTGCAAGATCCTGGTGAACTTCTAAGATATCTGTCTGGTGGTGGTATGGTGAGCAGAGGGATGGAGGATATATGGAAATTCTACCTTTTACAGCGTTGCTGGAGCAGCTATAGTCAGACTTTGCAAGTCTTCTTGCTTACTTTCACCTGCACTGCTAACAAACCTTTTGCCCATGAATCTGCATGTAGCCTGTTACAACTTTCTTCAAAACCTACTTCCCTTTTCACATCACTTCAGTCAATGCAGCACCTCACTGTAAGAAATGTTTTGTGCTTAGCCAATTCTTTTATTATTTTGATTGCATTAAAAATTTTCACCTTGAATATCCACGAAGATACTGCAGATATTTTGTGTCCTCTGTTACCACGACTGTTGCTTAATTCTTTAATGAAGATACAAATGGCTTAATCCATTATGGGGAGCAGGAAAATAACATTGTCTGACCATATGGTGTCTTTTTCATTCAGGAAGTTTAAAATAGAGTGAAACTGTCTCTCACAGATAGGACAAAAAGCAAGAGCATTTTTACCACAAAGCGATGACTTTTTCTTGAAGAAGGTGCTCTTTATCCCAGAAAAAACATAAGCATGACATGATGTGGCAGTTACCATAGCAACTAATTATTTTTTATTGAACAACAAGAGTAAACACAATAGCTTCACAAAACCCAGCATATCTTGGCAAGCGAGTTAAAATATTCCAGGGCATCATCAACATGTACAGTCATCATTTTCAGTTTCCCTTTTTTTTCTTTTTTTTCCTTTCAGAGTTTTATATATTTTTTTATTATGAACAAATGCATTTGAGTACGGGTCAGAAAAGGTATGCTACTTTCTCATCTGCCTTCTTCCTTCAACAAAATTTCCTTGATGCTTTTCCACTAGTGTTGCATTGTGGTCTTAGGCTTCTTACACGAGGAAATGTCTGCCTTGGTCATGAGTTGATGAGCCCAAACTTTCAGTAGGAGCCCAAGTAAGGAGTGAAAGGTTCACTGTTTACATGGCAAGGAGAAAGGAACAGATGAGGGCCTCAAAAATGATTTTCTCCTGAAATTTGTGGAATTAATTTATTCCACAGTAATAGTAAAAAGAAGAATCTTATTCTGTAATTAAAAGGCTAAAAGACGGATTGTTTTGATCCAGATACTATTCATTTAGTAGACTTTTCTTAAAGTAATTCAGTAATTCAGTATTGGTAGTGTCTGATTGAGGCCTAAGTGAAGGTAGCAGCACATTTTTTTTTACTTAGAGTCCATTTTAACAAATTGAAATTAACTTTAATGAGCATCACGCTGAATAGATAAGTCATAGGTGATGTATTGATGTTATCAAATTGATGGAACTCCTGCAGTGTTTGCACAATGTCGTCCAGATAGGCAGACAGGCAAGAGGAAAGTGTATGACAGCCTTTACTTGTTCCTTTACCATCCAGACATGTATGGCTTTGGATAAATTACTTTTAGAAATATTGCTGCTTGTAATAGCAAATATCACATTGTTAGTGAAGATTCCCACCTTCTGATAGTTTGCATGTATATAATTCCATTTCTGCAATTCACTGTGCTAAACTTATACTCTCACTTCTGTTATTGCAGACCATCATGAAGGCCAGTATAATATTAGCCTCCATAGCAGTATTGCTGCTATAGTTTCAATTATGCATGCAGGCTCATCTGAGGACAAATTAGATATACTGCCAAAGCCAAAACATTTCAGGAATTTTTCCATCTCCACTTGATATATAGGAATGAATGAAGAAAATCTCCATCTCGGTTTCACTGTTTAGGATGACCTTATAACTGAATATTACTGCTTTAATTCTAGCCTCAATTAGGGAAAAAAATCAACCCTCAACCGCATATTCAACCTCAAAGTCAATATTTTGGTTTGGTTCAGAGCCGGTTGTGTTAAACCAGTTAAGGTCAGATTTAGTCTGGAGAGGCTGAAAAATTACAGGATCAAATGACACATGATGTACTGTGAAACTGAATTGCGTTAGAGGTTGCATAAACAGACTAATAGTACTTCACATTGCTCCAACGTCTGCAGTAATAAGAAATCTGAGTAAATACGATTGAAAATTGCCATGAATAGTAATAGTTCAGTTGTGTGATTTAGAAGTGAATGAAACTTGCCAGCTCACGTGTCGGAGGAGGAGGTGCCATGTTGGTGGGGTCTTATTTTTGAGTCCTGGCTGCCTGGGGACTAGGAGGAACGGCCCCTGAAAGGAACAGGACAAAGTATTTACATATAATTTATATATTAATTATATATTAATTTATATGTTGTCTTGCTCCTACTGCTGGCTGTCCTCTCCATGGAACACAAGGAAATAAATACCTGTTCACTGCTTCTGAAGGTATAGTGGTTCTGGTCGTCCAGTTGGGAGTGCTGAGTTAAGTGCCCCAGACCAACTGTGAATGGGATAAAGTCATTCTGACAACCTGAAGATGCTCCTGAGAAGCTCTGTCTAACTATGCTAATAAATGATGGGATAATCTACAGCCAGCTTTGGTTAAGAGCAGCACAGTCTGCCGCTAACTTTGTGCTGAAAGCCCCCGTTTGCTGATGTGGATGCAGAGCCAGTGGCTTCTGGCGAAGGGGAGAGGTGAGATGGGTCATGGAGAGTCAGAAATTCTGGTCTGTATCTCTTTAGGATGAGTTACTGCAGCCTCCCTCTAGTTTTGTGAGGCACCCAGTTCTTCAGTTCTTAGTGAGTGAGTGTGCGTAGTGCTCAAGGGCTTATGATGTTGGGGAAAATCCTCCAATCATCACTGGGTGAGCAAGCAAGGCTGAGAAGGAGCTGGAAAACTAAAATATTGACACACAATCCCAGCCAAAGCGCTCTTAAAATGAACATAGTTGAATTTTCATTCATAAATACTTGTATTTATGAATTATATCGCGAGGAAATTCTCAATGTTAAGATGGCAAAAGTACTCAATGCCACGGATTTGATTCACTATAGCACATCATGGCGTGTTAAAACTGTTCACAGTTCTTCTAAAAAAGCCATAAATGAGGTTGTGGCCTGTGCAGAAATACTGCATCTTTCACGAAGCACAGAGCATTCGGCAAACTGACACAGAAGCCAAGAGATGTATGATTTTGTGATGACAAACTATACAGATAAACAAGCCTTTGTGGAATCTACGGTGAAAAGGAATCATTTATTAGAAAGATGCATGCTTTCTCAAGCTTTTTTATTCTCTTTCTGGCACTCTGTATGAAGCACTCCAGTTGCTGCTGACAGAGCAGTGCTTGGAGGATTCTCCATGAGCTGAAATGACAGCACAGTGGCTGGGCTGGGAGTGTCTGCGTAACTACAGATATACACACTGTCTGAAAATGTGTTTCCAAAAGTGGATTATGAGGTTATCATAGCTCAAAAAGAAATCTATTTTTATCACTCAACTAAAACAAAGAAGGAGTAGATACTGGTGAGCTCCAATGGTGTAACACATGTTCATCAGAATGCACGGTTATGTCACCGAAAAATGATCCCTATTCATATGTGTAGAGCAACAGAAGTCAACTCCTGAATGAGTACAGGTTGAGGGGCAGACTGTCATTGACTTCTTCACTTGCATAACGTGATTATATTGCATCTCAAAGTGTGATGCTGACAGCATTTTTTTTGTTGTTGCTCTTGGAGGACAAGGACAATGGGCTGCAAATTAGAATTTCAGGGCAATTCAGTTACGTTATGTTTAAACATCAGTTTGAAATGGACTGTAATATGACATAATATTTTAGCGAAGCAGATTTGACTGCCCAGTCACTTTTATACCATGCAGGCAGCAACGGGGCCTTAGAAGAATAGCATATTACATTATATCTATCCCAACTCAATGTTGTTTTACAGCATTGTAAGTTTAAAGTTGCTTTGTCGTAAATGAGAACCAGGAACTGAGATTTTTTTTCTGATAATTTCCTTTGGAATTTTCACCCGTGCTGAAGTGCTACGAGTACAGTATACAGTGCTCTGTAATCACAGAGATGATTTTCAAACAGGTCAGTATCTGGTTTGATATTTACTAGAAATACTTGGCTTTACTACAGAGGCTTTTGCTGAAAGATTTCATCTTGTAGCAAAGTGATATTATTTTCATGTAATTTACTATTTATATAAGAAAAAATTATGGTGAAAACAGTGTCTGCCATTGCCTACAGTGCCATTATTTTTTTCATTGAACGTCTATGATATAGTTGTTTGCTGGTTTTTTTTTTTTTTTCCTCTGATGATAAATATTAAGCCTTATAGAAAGAGTTACGAAGGTCTGTTCCTAAAATGGTAAATGGTGTGCTGGGAATTACAGCACTTTTCTGTAAGGCCAAAAAAGCATTGATTTTATATTGCTCTTGTAACAAGAATGATATCTTTGCATGTTGCAATACAAAGCAAGGCAACTAAACCAGAATCATGTAAGATGTAAGTAAAATAATACAATACTTGTCAATGATAATGTATTTCCTTTCCTCAGTCCAAATTGGAAATCTTAATTTACCACAGGAGTGACTTTCTATAGCCTCCAAAGGATTTTAAGTGGGAAGTAGCAATAAAGGACATAGCTAGCTGCGACAAAAGACATAAAAGTCAACTTTTGCAAATAAAAGTTTACATTTACTTGAAAATTCTGCTGAGTGTCATGGCTTAGTCTTGCTCTCTTTGAAACACACCGTGTGTATAGGGATATATATAATGTCATGTAATGAAAAATACCCAACTAACGTTAAACCAGTTGCTTGTATACCACCAGCAATCTAACTATGGAGACACTTAGCATCAAGTACTTAATTAGCTGACCTTGAGCTTCATGCTGCTCCAGGCAGAATACTATGGGTGCACTATGGGTGCACTACCTACCTTGTTTAAAGATAGTTCAGAAAACTGCATTGTTGCAGGAGGGATGATTTGGAGGCTGTATCTTCTGTCAACTGTGTATACTCTGAAGCAAGCCCTTCTGAAGAGAAGTAGAAGAAACTGTTGATTGTCTGTAGAAGAGGCATTTGCTGGCAGGGAAGGAGCTCTTCATGATCTCAGACCAAAGCCTTCAGTTTGCTTTAGAGATTCGTAAAGTAGCCTTCTGGGCCCATATGTGATGCGAAGCTATGCTTCCAGTTGTCTCTGATAAGGGCATTGAGTGTCCTCCAAAAACAAGTTTGAACTGGCAGACAAATCTTGTATTGTTAGCACTTGCCTTGTTTTTCAAGAACAAATAATTAGGCACTTAGATACTGGGGTGACGACTATTCAAATCTGAATAAAGCAGTACAATGAATTGCCTTAGCAGCATGTTTTGGACAGGCAGTTTTTCCTCCTACCCTCTGCCTCCTACTCTAAGTTGTGGGAGATCCTGTATACATTACAGCAAAAGTATGGTATGCACTGATTGTGCTGTGGGAATTTTCTCATAGGCAGCCAAAAATTTTTTATTTCACAAGTATACTTCTGTAGCAACACGAGGACTGTAGTGAAAGGAAGAATTTTCCCTTTTATCTGAACTTCATCTGGAGTCAAAGCAATGAAAGATGCTGAACAGCCTTATTTGAGCCTTGTAGAGCACTTAGCCGTGTGCTTAGGAGGCAAATTTGTTTATGTTCCCACTGCATAAGTGAGGACATGTAATACTGAATGCTCTGAGCAGTGGCATGAGCTCAGGCCCTCCTCAGAGTGATGTGGTCAGTCTGTGGGTCACTGTCACACCGTTAGGATTGCATTGCGTTTCACTATATTCACATGGAAAGGCATCCCCTTTCCATCAGGCTTCCTAAGTATGAGCCCTAGCAGGCTACACCTCATTGATTTCTTAAACTATAATTGGTTAATTTCTTGGAGTGCAAACAGTGCAAGGACAAATGAGAGCTGATTTTGGCCTTCAAACTGTAGTTTACAGGTAATGCAGTGTTAAATTGAAATGTCATTTATCAGAGAAGTCCGCAGAAACAACCTTAGAAATCACAATATTTGAAAGAGCAGCAGTCAGCCAGGGATAGGTAAGTGCTCCATTGTGCATATCAGGTGCAAGACTGACACGAGTCACCCTTCTTATTTGTGCACTCTACACTGAATAGAGACCCAATTGCAGTAATTGCGTTTAAGTGTGACACAAACAGCTCTAGCCTTGTCCTCATGCAGCAACAGTAGTAAGAGTTTGCTCCTCCTGCCCTTAGCTTGGAAAGAGCTAATCTAGCAGGTTAAGAGGCGCATTCCCTCCTACAGGTGCTCTTTATGTACCATTCTCTGCAAAACGCAGCAAGCAGCAGTAGGTCCATAAATCACATCTGAGTCTTCAGCATCTCCTCAGTCTCCCCCAAGCTGGGCAAGAGCACAGCAAGAGTCTATGGACTTGGTTGTGAAAAGCACAGGGCCATATGTAGAGGACTTGCTGATTTAATGCTTATCCTGTAACTAAAAGTTACTAATTAGACAATATTCCACAGTTGTTGCATATTTTATTAAGTAAGGTATGTGTACAAAGCCTCATATGCACATATAAGAATGTGTGATTTACTTCATTAGGGGCATTTATTGTCATCTTGAAGTATTGAAATTTTCCTACAAAACACTGAAAAGGTTATGAAAAGGAAAGTTTAACCCTAATGTTGTTGAAAAGTTTCTTAGCATCTACTATTTTAAGCACTACCGAGGGTCAAGAGAAGAGCTCAGGATCAGTTGTAAGCTTAGAATTTCTTTGGCAGGATGGAGTTGACTGAATACTTCAGCTAAGCAAGGAAGATAGAGGGGTCAATGTGAAAAATTGGAAATGACATATCTGGGCAGCCTTAATGAGACACTTGCAGGCATGGGTCAGTTCTCTCGACTATGCATCAAGCTCAGCATCACATGAATCCAAACCCCAGTGTGTATTGGTTGTGAGTGTGGAGCTTCAGATTGACTACAGCTTAGCAATTTTTGGAACATTAAAGAGTAAGGCAGCTGTTCATGTTTTTTTGTGTAAACCTTGGATGGATAAAGCAAATGAGAAAGTTCATCATACTAAGGTTTTCATTGATCTACAATATGAATACATACGTGTGTACACGTGTGTGCACACGCAAGGTTAAATGATTTCTCTAGAATATTTGCAGGAGTTTTTTTCAGTAAAGTAATTTTGTTAGATAGTTCAGTCCTTTTATTAACGTATTTTTCTATATGATACTGTACAACGATAACATGCAAAAAAAAAAATCTGACAGCAGAAAAAATGTAAAGATCTGTACAAGGTAAGAGAAGATATAATGCTTTGGTTACTTTACTTGCACTCTTTTTTACATTTTGAATAAAGTAGGCAAGAGATAGCAAGAACAGAAATGTAAACTTCCTTTTTGTCATCAGTGAATTTCATAGAACATTTTAATGATGTGAAAACATCTTATAATTAATAAGCAATTATCAGCTTGTTAAAAAAGTTGCACAATACTGTAGACTTTGTCTAACAGCTTGTTTCGTAGACAAATATGTTGTAAATCATTAGCTATACATTCCATAGATATTCCTTTGGAGATGCCTCCAAATCAGTACTCAGAACGGTGAAATTCACCTTGTTATTGACCAAGGTAAAAAACAAACTCTTCAGTGGTTGAAAGGTGCATCTGCTATTTGAAAGGTATAGTTTAGTGCTCCATAAATTCAAACAGTGTCACTCAAGAAACACTTGGAATCAATATTTGAATAAGCAATTGTGACATCTGCCAACGCTGCATTGAGTAATTGAAGGTCATTAGTTTTAGGGTGTTCCACAGGCTATGTGGTGTCAATGTGCATCGATATGTTTTCTTTAATCGATAATGTGGCCAATAGTCGATCTTCTTGGCTAATAAGCACATCTATTAGTTTAAATCAGTTTACTTACTATTAGTTTCACTATATACAGTATCTCCTCTTATGGAGAGTAGGTCCATATCCAAAGGTTAATGTTGAAGACATCGGAGAGGGAGACAGATTCAGCGCATGTTTGTTACTTCTTTTGCCAAGGCTAAATTTTGCATGGCACGAGCAGATCTTCCCTGACAGACTATAAGCAATAAAACAATTACTAGAAAGAGTAGCTCTTGTGGAATTCAAGAGGAAAATAACAGCAGATGAAAAAAGCAGCAGGAAAACCCACGTGGTGAAAAATGCCTTGTGTTGTCGATACTAAGATGTTTCCTTCATGCTTTTGTAGAGCCGTTTAATTTGGGAACAGTGTTCCCAAAGACTCCCAGATCCACTCTGTGGTCCCTCTAGGTGCAGTCCCAGAACATTTCTGTCCAAGGGCAGGACAGTTGAGCTCTACTGTGAGCTTCAGCAGGGCTGCTGGAGCTGTGGGCCTGGGGAACCTTCCCAGCTCAGCAGTTCTTCATGGGGCTCTTGGTGGTTTGCTCCTTCCAGCAGCCAGATGTGGGAATACCTCCAGTTGTTCTTGGCCGGTTGATGTGTCCCTTGGCTGAAGCTAAAAGTCTCTGTTTTGCTTCTGATTCCTCCTCTGCATGGCTTGCACTGCCTTTGCTGGCTGTCTTTGATCCCTTTTGCAAATCCTGCTTGTAGTACATGCTTCCTGGCTTCCTGACCCTTCACTTGGCTTCTCATCTGGCTTTCTACTTACCCTTTGGCTTGGTAGCGTTTGGTTTCTTGGCCAGAGTTGTAAACATGCTTTCCTGTTTAAACCCTTGGCTGCGCCAAACCTTTTTTTTGTCTTCTCTGGTTCTGGACAGAGATAGGTCTTGTACCAGCACTGGCTTCCAAACCAGCTCTATCCTATCTCTGACCTGCTGGGCCTGGCCACCCAGTGCTACTCAATAGCCTCCAGTGTTTGGTCAGACTGTGGGTTTGTGAGCAGGAATGGGGAGTATTGCCTCTGGAGACCACTGCAAGTTGGTTGTGGAGGTTGGGCTCATAGAACAGTACGTCTGCACAGATGTGCTTGTTAGTGCTGCTGCCATTACTGGTTACAAATGCATAAGTCTCTTGTTAATAGGGTCAGGTGCAGTTTAAAGTCTGTCAGTTTCAGTTTTGTGAAAATATTTCCATGCATCTTTTTAATTGAGGGATGTTCTTTCCTACTTTTTTGCTCTCTGATATCATATCCTATAACTTCTCCACTGCTGCATGCATATGTCCACATTTTCAGTATTTCATAAGACACCTCAGACAGGCAAAGCAGACAAAAAATAATGGAATCAGTCTGTCTCAAACCACATTGTCCTCACATCCTCCACTGAGCTTTGAGTGGACGATTTATCACTTCTCAGAGTGAATGTCTCCTACTGTAATCATAAAGCCTTGTCACTATTTCATGTGACACGCAAGCGATGCTCAGCAGCTGGGCCGGTGTAGCCCCAGACCTGTGTTTACATCCGTCTGCCTGAGCACAAAGCCTAGAAGTGAAGCAGTTGGCTCTGGGCAAGGCCTGTCCCATCAGGCTGCAATGGCTGCCACTGGGCAACAAAGGCTGAAGCCCACTGGCTGCATCCCTGGTGCTAACAAACTGTCCCATTGCTTTTGATTCTGAGGGGAGATGAGTTTCTTACAGCTCTCAGGAGTCTGGATGTGGCAATGGGTTTTAGTGCTCAAAGCCTCAATCTGTGGCATCGACCAAAATGGCAGCTGTCACTCGGGACTGCAGATGGGGCTGTGTTCCATACGCCATGGAGCAGGAGGGCAGAAGCAATCAGAATTGGTGACCTGCCATGTGTAATGTCAGATATATGAAAATAACCAGTGACTGTGTCTGAAATGAATCATCTGAGGGTTGAAGGTTTGATGTGCCGTATTTGAAAAGTCTGAGCTAGAGGAAAAATGTTTTCCCTGCAGACAAAAATTAAGCCATTTTGCTGTGGCTTCATGTTGTTGTTTTAGTTTTTACCTTGAACAAGAGTCTGTTTGGACTCAGATTATAATTTGTGAATAAGCTTCCAGTGTTCCTCCAGTGAGTATAACATAGTACGTATGGATTCTTACTATGAAGAAGGCCAACATGTAACCCAAATCCTTGCACTTAGCCTTTATGTCTCATTTTCAGATGTTCATTTCCTAACCTGCAATTTTTTAAAAGAAATAACTTTACAATCTAACCCAATAATTCTGGCCATAAATATATCTAAATAAATCCAGAGTATGCTGAATACAGTGTATCTGGGGAATGGCACTGGGACATGGTTGAAATTTAGTAATACGAAGCAATACATTAGAGTTAAAACATCCTGCAAGTAAATAAAAATACTGTTCCTTGAAAATTAAATATATTACATATAAATAAAATGCCAGTGGTAAATTACATTTAGTAGATTTACCAATAAAATCAGGAACAATATGGCCAACTTCAGAGATGGGTCAAAGATGCAGTTTACAGTTCTGGTGGGTTAACTGTGGTGATTTTAAAGAACCGTCACTTCTGCCATCCAACACATCCCTCTTCAGGTAACCATGAATGAGCAGTGATGGTTTAAAGAACTCCCTGGGCAATAAGCTGTGGCATCTCAAGCATCTTACATCCCATTATTGGCTGACATTAACCTCTGGCTGAAGGGTGAGGTAGAGACCTAGAAACGTTAATAGTTTAGACCACTGCTCCTGATTTACTAGGGCTTGACTCTTAAAGCTCTTTCATCTTCTTCTGACCTCAGCAATGTGCCTAGGCTCAGGTAGGATGAGGTCTTTATTGTATGAATGCTTAGTCATTTGCAGATCAGACTCAGGCTGGATAGATGTGATAGATATGTCAACAGACATGAAATATGGGGGTGAAATGTACAGTAGACCTCAGAAACCAGTAGTACAAATGGAACCTTTTCAACTCACTGCAGTGATTTTTAAATCTAATACTGTGAATATGTATTTTTATTGGCTATAAAATGCTCCTGAAAGAAAGTGGAGTTTTGTGCAAAGATTGCTGTTTGTGTTTGAAAGTCAGGATATAATTACCCAGACTTACTCGTACTGTAAAACATGACTAGTGCTTTACCAAGTCAAGAGCTTATCAACCTATGAAAATATTTATCAGCATAAAATAGGTGGAAAAATATGTTACTAAGAAAACATAAAAGTTCCTTCCAAGGATTGGTGAATCTATGAATTGCTGTGCTCATGGTAATGCTTCTGTGAACTAACAGATAAGCTTAGGAGACTCAGAGTTCAGAATAAGTAAAAAATCAATGGTATGAATGTGAAAACCATTTTTATCTGTTGCTGGAATTAGATCAAATTCTTGTATTTTTGGCTTTGGAGCACTATGAGCTTCTACACTTTTATCATGAGTGCTGCAATGCTAATGTTTGTAGCAGTTCAATCTCTTCAATAAAATTCTTAGATTTTGTGTCAGAAAGAGATTTATAACAGGATAAAAAAAGCTTTGAATAGAACCACTGTTTATACAAAAAATAATCAAGAAACACACCACAAAAGCAGACCACATGTCTTTTGAGTAGTCCACGAATTGCTATCAGAATCTTATCATTAGTGAAACAAGCCCAAGACGCAATCCCTCATTCCTAGCGGTTACGTCCAGTTGAGGGGATCATACCAAATCTTATAGCTGAAGAAGCCGAGTGTGGCAGTGAGTTGGGAATTGAAATGTAGGCTACGGTTTGTAGTCAAGGTGAAGGAAAGTGGAGATGCTAATGTACACAGCAACCAAGTCAGGTGAGAGTGTGATCAAGGTCCAGCTGAAGACAAGGAAGCTGATGTGCCTGTGAAATACCAGCCAACGTGAACGGCAAGAGCAGAATGAGAAATGAAGCCAAAGAGAGACACACCAGACATTTCTAATTTCTGTGATACTTCTGTGTTTCTTGCAGTGCTGTATTTACCTGACTAGTTATGTTGTCCTCCAAGTAATTATATACACAGATTTTCTTGGGAGACCACACTGAGCATTGCACCATAGCTTATTTCTTTATGTCTTTAATAGCCAGAACCACTCCTCCTGCAGAATCCCTTTTTTTGTATTTGCCCTAGACAGCTTTTGAAACAGTCAGACATTTCTTGTGCCTAAACATTTTTGTCACTACTTGTTTTCTGTATGGCACAACGTGTCTGGAAGATTGATGTTCATCTTCTGATTGTCCGTTATCAGTTTTAAATCAATGGCACATGCACAGCAACTTCTGCCTGCCTATGGAAATGGATTGTCAAGAAGGCCGATAAAGCACTGCACTGTCTTACAGGGCTAAAGCTATTCTACTGTTTAAGTGAAATTATATGATTAGCTTAAGAAACGAATAGTCCATAAATAATTGAAGTCTAAACGCAATCCTTCAATTCGATAAGATTCAACATCACAAAGGACTGTATATGCTTCAGTTTTGTTGCTGAAGGCTTGGAAATATACTGTGTAGATATCAAAAAGCTGTCAAGCAAGATTTCTAATAGGCTGAGAAAAGAGTTGCAGTCTAAGTGTGAGTGATAGTGTTTGCATAGTAAGACAGTGATTATAGCACTGCTGGACTGTAAGGATGTGACTAATGTTAGACTGAGCTAGTAATGCTTATGGAGCTTGAAAAAATGCACAACACAAATTAGTTTTTCCTTCCTGAAAATGACACTTGAAATCTACCCAGACAAACGGAATTAGTTCCCTCATGAAGCCTTGCAGGGAGTAAAGGCATGCCAAAGTCAGGCATTACTACGACTCGGCTTGGCTTTCAGTGCGTGCTGAAGCTGTGTGGAAGAAGCTGCTGAAGGCCCTGACTGTAAGGTCTTCCAGGGCACCCATTTGACATTCCTGATCCGTTTGCTGTCTCCCATCAACCCTTGTTTACTTCTGCTGTGCTTTTAATGTGGTAGCTGTATGCTGCAAAACCATTGTGCCCAGGTGAAAAAAGTCTGGGCTATTTACAAAAGTTACTCCTTATGGAGATGAGTGAAGCTTGAGGCACTTATTCACTTGGCAAATTGGGAAGAGCATTTCTCATGGGCTCTCCGCACTGTTGTGTTATCTGCAAGCTGGGACAGAGGCTGGGCAGTGTGAGCTTTGGGAAACTGGTTGCACAGATACCTCTCCAGGGAGAGGGAAATTTTGAGAGGAATATGTGTGCTTTGTAATCTCAGCAGAACCTAGAGAGTAGTTTTCAGGTGGGAATGAGGCACTGAAGGTACCTTCTCAATGAGCCTGTCCCTGGTAGGATTTTTTCCTGTCTGTTATTTATAGGCTGTGATTGCTAAGGGTAGTGAGAAGCAAATTTCTTTTTAAAAATGGCGAGTCTTCAAATGATAATGATGCTTCTGGTGACTTAAGCTTGCACTGATTTCTTCATCAATAACTTTGAGGTCATCAGGTGAAAAGTAAACTAAAAGTACAAACAGGGGTCATTTGTTGCCAACCAACATTATAAGTAAAGAATACCTCTTCAGGACATAACGGTATCTGATCATTTGCTGTACAGTGTCGCAGAAAAGTGGCTAGTCACTTTCTGTTTCTTTCTCCACCTATCCTGATTCTCAGGTGCTGTTTAGGTAATTGGGGTTATTGAGCTCCCACGATACAAATACTTATGGCATTACCTAGATGCACAGGAAGATGAGTACTTTCTGCAGCTGATACGCTAGGAAGGAGAAAGCATGGAATTGTAAATCCTCCTTCCAGTGGGAAGTAGAGGGTCCTCCAGGCTGCACGTGTTGCTGCAGCAGGTGGGTGAGAGGGACACAGCTGTTCCTCGTTGCAGCCCATAAAGTAGTTCACCAGGGCACAGAGCAGCCTCTGCAGACTGTAGGGGTTAGACTCTGTGCCTTCTCAAGAGTTCAGAAGTTACTTGGACTGGAGATTTGAGGTATGTGAGTTATTACAGTAAAGGGATTTCCCAGGGAAGTGAAGGTTGGTTTGCTGTCTGGTTGAGCTGTCCTATGGGTTTCTTTTCTTGTGCATGTGGGTTTTGTTTTTTTGTGACTGATGTAGCTGTGTTTTGGGGGAGAAAATCTAGGCATACTGCCTGAGGATTCCAAGATTACTGGGAGTGAATATAGTAAGTGTTGTAGTCTCACTAATTTCAGATATATTTTTCTAATAAGTGCTTGAATTAAAGCAGTACCCCAGGATCTAATCAAGTAGGGGCTCCCAGTGCACTTTTGCTGAATGGTGTGAAAAACTGTGAGACAAAAAGTAAGCTGTATCTCAAAGATGTTTATAATCTAGAAGCTGTGAGCAAGACCAGGGAAAGTACTATATGCAAAGAGTTCTTGGTATTGAATTGAGAACTACGTGTGGGCTTCTATAAAAGAAACCACCCAGGTGATGATATTAGAGGGGAGCTTTGAAGTGCCTGATGGATTAAGGCCAGAGATGCTGATTTTCTGGCTTTAGGTGGCTAGAATGTGACTATGACCTTGATAATCAGGAAAGAGAAGAGGGAGAGCTTTTCCCTCCTGAATCTTGGTTTTGATATTGAATTGCATTATAAGTAAAGAATACCTCTTTGGGACGTAACAATATCTGAGAGTAGTAGTGTTACAGGTGAGCTGAGTACTCTTTGTGTCCTTTGTATGTTGCTGATCTCCGATTCTTCATTTTATCATGGAAACGTGCAATCAGAGCAGAAACTCCCCAACCATCTCTACCTCAACTTATTTCACAGTGAGTTGTGAGTGCTCTGTAGGAGTCCACTTTTAGACAGCCCTATTTCAAACATCTTCAATAACTGTGCTTCTGGAAAATATAATTCCTGCATCTTCCTCTCATACGTATGGTTCTTTCATCTTTGATAATCTAATTTATCTTGTATGATTTGAAGCTTATTGTTTGTGTGGTTTTATTTTTATTCCACCATTTCTTTGTTTTCTTGGTAAATGCATGCAATTGTAAACCACTCTTGGGTATCTCCGAGTAGTTTTCCATGTTCTCCCAATCCAGCTACCTGTCTTTGAGTAATAAATGCTCCTTAGCCATTCTGAAAACGAAATGCCCTCAAGACCCCAGTTTTTCCCCTTCCTCCTTGATATCTGTGTTTTTCTTGTGTAGCTTGAGAATCTCTTTGAAGGCATGTTTTGGTATTGATTATAACTTTCTCTTTCAATTTCTTCAATGCAATTAAAATACTAGATGGTAATAGTAAGTAAAAAGGAAAATCAATATTGAGATGAACTACTTTTAGCTCATTAGTAAATTAGGTGTTTTGTATTATGAGCAAAGAATGAAAATATTTATTCAGGGCAAAGGTACTTCAATTAAAGGAAGCTTCAGTTTTTGTTTTTGAAGATCTCAGAAAAAATGTATACTGTTTTCACTTTTATTTGCACCCGTACCAAATCTATGTAAGCAAATATCTTCTGCAGTTAGAGCAATTAATTCCTACTGCCCCTTACTCGCAACCAAATAAGGCAGCACATAATGGAGTCTCTCCTCTGTGCTATGCTTTTTCTGCTGAAAATAACATCTACTTGCAAACAGAAGTATCTTTGTAAGGATTATTTCTGAAGAAAAAATGAAACACTGGTGCTTATTCAAACACATTAAAGGGAATGCAACTGATACAATAAGACTTCTTTTTTTGTTTTAAATTTTGTTTAAAAGTTTTGCACTATAGCCCCACTTATCATTCTGCTTGTACGCTGTGCATGTAGAAATAGAGTGATGATTTTACCCTCTGGACTCCAGGGAGATAAGATTGCCATAGTGATACCAAAACCTTGGTGTGGCATGGAAAGCCCAAAGTAGAGTATTAAGGCTGTTAAATATCCCATATGTGCTGCCTGGAGCCTCATACAAGAGTCAGGACGTGGCTTTACAGCTGCAATAGAAGGAGGGGAGTAGCTGTGGTGGTGCCTTCCCTTGGGAGAAGCAGTCTCCCTCTCACCTCCAGCATGCCCTTGGCTGCAGGGAGGGCCTGAAGTCTATTCCTCTGCCTCCTCTGAGTAAGAGAGGCATCTATGGAGGACTCAAAGGGAACAGTGAAAACCAGACTAGCAAAAATAAGAGTTTTTTCTTCCCTCTATGTTCTCTAAACCTTTATTAAACAAATCCTATGCTGAAGCTGTATCAGGAAAATGCAAGTTAGGTAATGCTTTGGAAGGCATTTGTGAAGAACTCTATTTCAGAGCTCTCTGTGGGCATCACAGCGTGATCAGATGTGATAACATACCGTCAGTGTCCAGGGAGGGATTTTTGCCAAGAAGTCTGGTGGAGAATACCCCTCCAAATGGCACAGTGTTTTGTTATTAGTAATTACAAATCTGCACACCAAATCAGCAATGTCCCTGTTTTGAGCTCCTTGCATCAAAGGGTTTTTTTTTTTTTGCAAAAATCAAGTACCTGATATAGACAAAAAAGCCTAATATTGCAATAAGTATTGGATGAATGCAATTTAAAAGAAACCATTAGTTTTTCAGGAACAGATAGCAGCAACGGGAAAAGTTGTTGCCCTCCTTCTTAGATGCTAAAGTGAAATGTTTTAGATACTGTGCCTAACTGGGAGGATCTATGCTTGAATTAATAGAAAATAAATAATACATAGAGGAAATGGCAAGTATCTCAGAAGGCTTCTAATCATTTGTAAATGCTTTACAACTTGTGTGATGCAAGGACTGTCAGTAGGAACTTCAACTGCTACCCTTGAAAGCATGCGTTCCTACTGCTTCTGCAACAAAGCCAAAACCCACCCATGCTGCTCAGAGATAATGAAGCTGGATGTCAGTTACCCTCTGCCCAATCTGATCTGTGCAGGACCTCAGCAGGCAAGTGCCTGCTAAGGATGATCTGCTCATACTGGTGCAGGACTTCTTTACCAAGCAAGCAATCAGTATAAATATGTGCTGCTACCACCTAAGAGGTCACTTTGAGCCCAAGCTATGGCCAAATTTTAGAAAGGCCAAATTTGAATAATGTGCATGATGGGTTCATCCAATAAATTAGCGGATGCTGGTATAAAGGAAGGATGCTCCAGGCCTTTCTTCCATTGGTATCAAGATCCTTTTGTATCAACTGTTTGACAGGAAGGTATCATTCAAAGTTATTAGAAAACATTCTAAATGCATATTTTCATACATTCCTGTTTGCTAGCAAGAGCTAAGCAGATACTGTAAACATATCTGTGAGTCCTGATTCAAGTTTGCAAGTTAATTTTCTGAGCTGTATTTCTATCTCTTTTGTATTCCCTTTCTATAAATACTACTGCAGTGTACAATCAAGATACCCATGGAATGCCCTTGCATTTGCTAGGGGAAGTAAACATCTGTGCTCCAAAATTGATGGGGAAGGAAGGCACCTGTGTGCTTAAATGTGTGAACAGGTTCCTATCTCCCTCCAAATTTGGCCAAGTGAATTTTAAGGCTGTGCTTTCAAGCAACACATCAAAATTTTTTGTATTAAGTTTCCTCTTGGTGAATGGTCTTTGCATTTGGAAACTGGCTCCAAAGCTGAGCTGGGAGTGTTACAGAGCTCTCCAGTGGTGCATGGTCTAACAGCTTGTTAACCAATTGTAACATTCCTATAGTTAATTTGGGGCAGGGGGGTAAAAAAGTTTCAGGAATTGCTAAGTAACACTTAGGTTTATCAGTCTTTGGTTATTTCCAGTTACAGAAATAAATGAATTATTTAGAGTGAGATAAATGCTGATTTATTTTTGGAATTATAATGTGTCACAATTCAAGACCAGATTAGGGTCAATTTACACTAAGACTGCTTTGAAACTATTATATAACTGAGCCTGAGTAGGTCACTACGTCCTGCTCTGCATACAAAAAGCTTCCAGACTCAGTGTCTATAAATAAAGATCAAGCTAAACCAGACAAGCTGCTTGAGTCTAATATTGGGAAGCTCGTTTTGTGCTCCCTTCTGCAGATAATTACACCGGAGTCCAAGTGAGAGAGGAGCGCGCTATCATCTGGTATATGCCACACATACCGAGTGAGAAAGATTCTTTGTGCATTAATGTCAGCATTAATAAATAACCCTTCATAACTCTTAAACTCTGGGACTAAAATATGAGCCAGAGGAGTGGGTGGTGGTTGGCTTTTATTTGCCCATGCGCTTACCTATCATATTTTGTGTTGCAGTGTGAGGAGACAAAATGGGATGGCATGGTTTATTTGCGAGATGCTGTTGCCCTAGTTACCAGCCTCATATCAGGGTTAAGGTTGACAGTGTGGGCTCGCTCCTTAATCTCAGCTCAGGTTGCTCACAAGGGAAAAGGCTTTAATGTTAACTGAGCCTGTCTTTGGTTTGGGGAGTTAGGCCTTTAACAATGCACCGGGGAATATTTCTTCTTTGTGACTGTCATAGCTTGTCTGGGGAACGGGAGAGGGAATCGTGTGGTGGGGGAGGGTGAACCCTGCTACAGTGAGGCTTATTAAATTATGGAGGAGGGGACTGCTGGTGGGAGCAGCGCTGTGGGCTCCAGCAGCCATTGGAGGAACCTTTTGTGTTCTGGGCTGGTTGAGGGCAGGGTTTGGTTACAATCCCCTTCCACACTGCTCGGATAGGGTTGCCTCATGGTGAGCACCGTATGGCCACAAAGGTTTTGCTTCTACTGGGTAACAGAAGAAGGCACAGGGACAGCCTGCTGTAGGACAGCAAGCACGCACAAATCTACCCTCCCTTCTCTGACAGCCCCATGTGCTGAGGGGAAGATGGAATGATGGAGCTGGTCCCACTTGCAGCTCAGCAGTCAGGGATGGGTCAGAAGTTATGAGTCCTGGGTAGGCACCTGTTCTGCTGGAAGGAACTCTAGAAGCACTCTTCTTTTTTCAAGAAAAGAAACAAAAAATAGTTCTTGTGTGCCACACACAATGTCTGGTAACCTAAGACATGGAAACATCTTGTTGAAGCAAAGTTTTAGGGGTAAACACTGTTATCAAGGAAAGGCACTGAGTGTGAGAAATCATTATTCCCTGCTGGGTCGGTCTCCACCTGTGTTTCCCTTGTTACAGGGGGGCTGTTGTATTCTCATAAGCAAAGGTGTTAGTGCTCACAGAGCAATAACCCCATTCTGCAGCTAAACATATGGGAGATGTAGGCCTTTAGGTGGAGTGTGCATAACTGAGAGGCTCTGCTGTCAGCTCAGCTTACAAAAGTGCCTTTTTAATTTGTTTTTGAGACATTAATTTCCCTCCCCACTGTTACTTGTTTTCAGCCATCCATAATAAAGGGGACAGTCCAGGATATTTGTGTGCTATCGTGACAGGTATTTCGTACTTCTCAGTGTTCTGTAAAGATAATGCCATGAACAAATCACCTGAAGATAAGGCACTCTGGGCTTGATAACAGTTATCCAGAGGCATATAAATCATCAGTACGGTTGCTTTCCATATCATCTTCTCCATATGCTAGGTTTAGCTGTGGGGTTGGCCTGTTAGCATGGAACAGGTTGCAGACCACAGGCTGCACGTGTGAGAAGGCAAACTCGCTGGCCATGTTCTTTGTGTTCCGTGTTTGCTTTCCTTCAGCTCTCTTCCTTGACATATTTGTTGGGTTTACAAATAAAATGAGGTTTCTTCTGACTGCCAGTCAGGCGAACTTAACTCAGAATCTGATAATTTACTTGTGTTTTGCTTTATATGTCAGTAGCCACTACGATCAATAATGGGGCAGGAACTGGAGGTTTAGCTGGCTGCTTTGCAAATGATGCTCGAGGCAGAAGGGGAGCAGTGTGGCTGTTGCACAGCTGGATTCTTTCCAGCTGCCCAGGTCTCACTTTAACAGCCTGTTTTGTAGATTAAGGAGATGATTTGCAAGGGGTATAAATCACCGTACCTCTATTGACTTCACTAGAGGATCTTTCTCTTTCTTCCTCATATGTTCATATGGGAGTTTGCCCCTTTTCCTTCTGTTTCTGCTGTTTCTTTGCAAGAGCCAAGAGTGCAGTCCCTTCTGTGCTGGAACTGGGAGCTGAAACAGGGTGAGCACGCAAAAACTGGATAATTCCATTTGTGCATACAAGTTACAGTAGCTACATGTTAGATTTGTTCTGCAGTTAATGAGGTGTGCACATTTGTAGCAGCTGGGCACGTAACAACATGTGCATTTCTGAAGGTGTGCTCTGCAAATCAGTCCTCAGCCTCTCCCTGGCAAGGAGAGAGGAGCAGTGGAGCCCAGGCTGGCAGAGCTGGAGGAGTGGAGTGGCTGCAGCAGATATAGAGATGAGATTTGGTGCTCGGGAGCAGGAGGGATGCATTGGGCCCAGTCTGATGTGCTTTGCATACTCCTAAATGCACTTTCCAGGCTTTTCCTATCAAGATGATTTATAATTCTTGCAGATGGTGTCTGGGCTAATCCCCAATGAGAACTCTCTTAAGCTCCTGACAAATTTGAATCTGCAGCCGTGTATCCTATTGGGAGTGTGGAGGCATCTCTAACATGCTACAGAAATACAAATGACAGCGGCTGTTGATGGCT
This sequence comes from Gallus gallus, assembly GCF_016699485.2. Lineage (NCBI taxonomy): Eukaryota > Metazoa > Chordata > Aves > Galliformes > Phasianidae > Gallus > Gallus gallus. The sequence goes on along the minus strand of NC_052542.1, from coordinate 14,787,297 downwards.
GGAAGAGCTGCCTCAATGTATGTGCAGAACTCTCTTTTAATAATATCAAAGAAGGAAGTACTTCCTTTTAATTATTTAAGAAGGAAACATAATTATTGACTACTATTATCTTAACACTAAGCACAGTTTTCTTACCAAAGTGGTGTTGAGAGAGGATGCTACAGAGCCAAGAGCTGTTGAGATGCAGTGCCTTAAATGAGGCAGATAGTAACAGAAGTAGCACCTCTCCAAGAGCACATTAAAAGTTGGCCATTGAATAACTTCAATTATAGAATATCTGTGTATTTTGACTGAATACAAATTCTTAGAAAATAGCTGGATAACATGCTGTTTACTGCAGAATTTCTGTGGCTTTCCTCCAAATGTGGATGGTCACACCTCAGCAATGGCAAATATTCTCCCTGGGTGCTTTTAAAGAGCAAGAATAAGAATCAAGCAGATGAATCTCTGCCTACTTCAAATATGAATGATTGTTGGAGCAATATTAAGGCACTGACTGACTTATACCACAGGTCAAAGAAGAATAGAGATCTGCAGTTAATGCCTGCTTAACTACTTGGTGAAAGCCTGCATTAGGCCAGGAAGCTCAGCAGGGGCTGTGGTGTTTCAGAGCAGCCAGCAGAAATCACAGTGTTGTATGTTTTAGCATGGCTACATTGCTGTGGATGCACAACAACATCTGGCAAAGGGTACAGAAGCAGTTCTGTGGTTGACAGCCTTTTAGTGTTCCATACCTAATAAAACACTGAGAAAATATCCGTACAGAGCAATATTTCTCATGGTGGGACTCCTCAGTTTCATCTGCAAAACGGTGGTTTGGACCTTCCATTATAAAAGTTGTGAATTCCTAACACGATGTACAGGGGATGTTTCTTTCAACCATAACACCACTAGAGATATTGTGACTTATTTCAGAGCTTTATCATGATAACTCGGCCTCCTTCTCTTGTTGTGGACTCTATTTCTTCCACTACTGCTTTTTTACAATCCTTTTGCATTTCTCCTGTGAGCATCTCTCTTTCTTCCATCTTCTTTCTGATCAGGATGAATTGCTAACAGGCTACATGTGCTGCTTGTCCAGTCCTGCGCTCGCCCATGGCTTAAGGTATACTTCTGAAACCTTCTTGCAGGGAGTTAGATTAACAAGCACCTTCCTTTCTAATCTGCTCCAAAAACAACAGGCTTTGTGCTGAGCTAGAGAGGAGCACTTTGTTTGCCTTCAAATACAGACAACTGATTCCAACTTTAATTGTAGTAATTCTGAGAAAGATATCTAAAAATCTGATTTCTCAATGATCATCCAGGAGGAAAAGTTCTCACTCGGAACCGTTCTGACCTTCCTTGTGCAGTAGTAAGCACAGAGTAATTCCAGTGGCTTCAGTGGTGGAAGATGGATTTATAGTGGAGCATCTGCTACCAGATTTTGGCTCATCAAATACTTAAAACTCCAGCGATATTGTCTGCATAAACAAAGAGTCTTTGAAAAACCCACATCTGGAATGCACCTGCTTTTGCCAAGCGGGCTAAATCTCTTTCCTAGGGATTTAATCCTGGCGTTTCAGCTGACGGTTTGTCTCTATTTCAGTCACTTAGTTTTCTGCCTCATGCACGAGAAGACAAGATTCAGTCATTTTGGTTCACATCCTTTCTCGTTTCTGAAAATGAGATCCCAAACCAAATCCCCCGCATGCAGAGGATCACGATGCTGTTTCTGTGCTGCCCCCGACACCTGTGTCTGCTGTGGGGTACTTCCCCAGGCAGGGGATTCTTTGCCCTTTGGCATGCCTGTGTTGCAGGCAGGGCACGGCTCAGGGACGTGTGTAGCTCATGGCTGGTGAGCTCACTTGCTGCTCAGTGCTGAAGGTAATAACGCTTACTATTTCATGTCTGTTTACATGAGAATGTCTGCGTGATTTTGTAAGCATGTTTATTGCACGTACAGCAAAATGGCTAGATGTATGTTTTTGACCAGATTTCAAGCTTTGAATGCCCAACATACAAATCTCAAATATTTGCAACTAGCAGCTCCCAAATAACTACAGAGCAAGAACTATTTGGCAAATAATTTTAAATAATGAATGCAGCGAAGATGATCATGATCTACTTGCAGACACTCACAGACAAGCATAACTGCTATGAATTATTCAGCCAATTCTATTCAGAATTATAACTTTTTTTTTAGAACTATAATTAGTGATCTGTAAGAGGAAGTGAGACACACTAACAAAGGTCTATTCTGCACTGGTTCTTCTGAAAATGAAAATGAGAAGCAGACAGTTTGGAAGCCACAGGCCTTGTTTTAGAATTGTCATCTGCTCTGTTTACTGACAGTGACTTTTGCTGCTTGTTTACTGCAATTTACTTAGTTACAGCATAAGTTACACACGATTATCTTCTCAATATGATGCTAGGCTGGCATCTGCCAAGTTTAGAAGTCATAATAGATGCTATTAGTCATTGTGATGATCCAAAGGCAGAATGATTGGTGTGACAACAAAACTGCATTGGTTTTTTTTTTTATTATTAAATGAAAAGAGTTTCTAAACAGAATTTTGGATGGGCTCTGTCTGCTCAGATGTGAGAGCATTTCAGTGTCTTAAAGGGTAGCAGGGGCAGAAACCAGGGAGAATTGTGTAGTTGGTGGTCATGGAAACAGTTATCAGGATAATATCAATTAACTAATGAAAATACATTGTTTGTGTCCTTGTTTGCTCACTGCACCAGAGAGGTGAGTTTGAAGTATCCACTGTTTGCATGAGAAGCTTCATTTCTCTTGGGTTTACGAAGCAGCAGTTTCAGGTCACACCAAGCTGAAATTGCCTTGCAAGTCTTCAGCTATAATGCTAGTAAATGTTCTTCTGAGTTTCTCTGCACTTTTTAAAAGTGTCTTGAAATACAAATTCCTGGGCATTTGAGATGCTTTATCCTAGCTGAAGGAAAAGCACATAGTTAAAAGCCCTTTTCAAGGCTTTTTAGCCGCAGAAGCCTGAAGCAGCTCCTCATGAACTGAATGACAAAACTTCTTGGAGTTTAATGAGAAGACAGCCAGCTGCTGGTCCCACCTCGCCTCTGGTGGCTTGGTTGGCTGGGGGAGGCCGTGCAAGGATGTCACAGCAGGTACATCTGCAGCACTATGTCTTTCCAGTCTTTGCAACCACCCCTATCGTGCCTGGTTTGCACTACACGCGTTGCTTACACAAGCTCTGTCATCCCATGGATGAGTATGCTTCCAAGGGCTCCTTTGCTTGGCTGCAATTCAGAAGGCTGTGCAGTGCTTAGGAAGACAATATTTTATTTGTTCTCAGTGCTTAAAGAGTAAAATATTACTCCATTGGAAGTAGGAGTGAACCATGTGCTCAGAAGCATTTAACTATATTTTCCCAATGAAAATCAGTAGCGTAGTGCTGAGGATGTTGTCCTGTTGGCTTTGCACAGCCTTGGTACCAGTGCTCTGGTTTGGGTTTACCCAGCTGGGTGGTTGGCGGTTATGTGTGTGAGGCTGCCCAAATTGCAGCACGTGAGGGCTGCAGGGACTGTCCTGCTCCACCATCAAAGCGTTGTTAAATCTGTTGTGTAGCCTGGAACTGAGAACAATGGTTTGAAAGAGGAATTTTAACTGCATTTATCCATTGTGCGGTCTTTGTGCATTTGTTCATTGGCTGTATAAAGCACCAGCCAAAAATCATTTTACAGCAATTATTTCCAGTGACAGGCCAATGTAAATCCTTGCAAGCAGAGGATGGCTGTGTGGAAAACAATTATATATGAGTATCCAGCTGAGATCTTTTGAGCCACCAGAAAAGGGCAGCGTGTAAGCAGCTCTGTAACAGGAGTGATAGCACATGCATGTTAACACTGTAGAAAAGTTGTAAGGCATCCCACTGAGCTAAACCGAAGATGCAGAATTAAACCCAGGAATATTTTATCCCATAAAATGGGAAGTTAGAAATTTGGTCAGGCTTTCAAAATCTTTTTCAGAAGAAAAACACCAAAATTGTTTGAAACTTGTAGGCATTAAAGTTGCACAGTCCCTTTTGGAAACTGAAATTCTGGCTCATAGTATGAATATCTTCAGGACAGGACTGCACTGCATTATAATGTATTATTCAGCAACGTTTGCAATGTGTTTCTCGGCTTAGTTAAGATTTCTAATGCTGCTAAATAAAGATACGTTAAAAGATAATCTATGCTATAGACCATGGAAGCAAGAGAAGCAAGCGTGTGAAGAGGCAGCGGTGTCTTGGTGCAAGGGTTAGGTCTGGAGGTCTGGGATCTGCAGTCCCAAGGAGATACAAACACAAGCGATGTATGGTGTCTCTAATTGATTGCATCTACAACAGGTATTGCTCGTATTCAGTCATCCTGCACAGAACAATAACCTGCATTGTTACCCCTTTTGCGGTAACTTAGTGGGAAGCTGCCTGTGCTGGGGTGTAGTTTAGCACTGAGTTTACACTGTGAGTATACTGGTTTTATGCTATAGTCATGGGAACTCTGCGTCTTCAAGCACTATGTGTAATGAATAATATATTATGAGACTATTCACAAAGATTTCTTGTGTGCTATAATATTAAGAATTTCCCACATGTGGGATTCATATTCATCCTTCTGTGCATTGACGAACAGCATAAGTAGATGTCTGTTGTGCTGCAAACACACTCTGATGTAGTACTTGTTAAAATTATTTCCAGATATGCGGACTACAGGCCATAAAATACCTCCTAATCTCGTAACATTATTAATGAAATAAAGTAGTGTTAGGCATTACCCACGAGGAGAACTTAAGCTCCACATTCAAATGACAGATTCCCTAATTGCATTCCCCAAAAGCCTGTACCCAGAGGCTGGCAGCAGTATGCTGAGGCTGGCCATGTTGTGCATCGTGCTCCCTTTGGAGGATGTGCTGCCGTGAACTGCAGGCAGGCCCTGAAATCTCATGGCACTCTGAGACATTAGCAGCTGTGGTCTCCATTTCTTGGGCACACTTTCAAATCCTGGCACACCAAAGTATTAATTTCTGATCAGGATAATGCAGTGCACAGCCCTCAAGTTTAATATGCAGAAGTAATTGTTTCTACAGCAGATGACTGAATCCCAGCTAATTGATTAAGTGGGTGTGTGAGTGGGCAGGTTGCTCTGCTGCGTGCTTCAGTCTTGAGTGAGTGATGGGGTTTCTTGGTTAACTTCGGATCCAGACTGAGCTCGGTTGGCACAGTGAGAGGCTTTTTTGCAAGCATCATGTTGGTGTTCACCTGGTACAATTTTAGACCCAGATTTTATGTCTTTTGCCTCTCTGTGCTTCAGGTAACAGCAGAGAAAAGGAAAGGCTTTCTTATGACTTTAGGATAATTCTGAGCTGCCCTGGACTTCCTATGAAAATCTTTTGGAAGTTGATTGTTGGATGGGATTCAGCTCATGAATGAAGAACAGATTATGTTGATGTCTGCTAATCTAATTTTTTTGTAGTTCTGTAAATCACTGTGACTTTTATAATGCCCCCTAAGTCTGATGGAAATTTGCTCCCGTGGATGCTTTACCCTGACCGCGTTTGCCAAAACTGGTGTTGCTCTCCATGCTGGAGCACAGGAGTACACTATGTCCAGTGTGTGTGGGTGCACGTGTATTTGCATTATCCCCTGCTCTAAATGTGTCCTACTGATAAAGTCTCCCATTAAGTTACATTTGGCTCTGCTTCATACAGCCATTATTCAAACACTTCATGAAGTTGGCCTGCTGAAAAGGTGTGCAGAAACCTGATACTCCTTTATCTTACAGCAGCCTCACGGAGGCAGGGCTTCGTGGAGAGACTCAGCAAAAGGCTGTGCAAGAAGTCCTCCAAAAGAATAGCTTTTCTTGTTTGATCAAATACCGTTTATTTAGGCCACAAATAATCAAGATGTATATGCAATGCTATTTCTACAGCTTGATCTTTGAGGTCCCTTCCAGCCCAAGCTGTTCTGTAATACAATTCTATGAACTCCTGTGATGCTGATGCATGTGTTCACGGGTCTTCCGCTTAGATATGGAGTGCTGCCAGTCACACCTCATTTGAATCACGGTAGATGGAGATTTCCTATTGTTGATGGGTTAGTGGGGAATGTTTTTCCCTTGATTTTTCTGGCATTCTTTGAAGATTAACAATGCAATTACACCAAGAAGTGGATTTTCAAATGGGTCTATCTGAAGAACAGGAATGGATTGCATTTATGAGACATGCTTGCATTTATCTTTGTGCATTGCAAGCGCGCTCCCCATGTCAGTAGGTGTGTGTAGATGTTATCGCTGACTTCTGAAAAGCAAAGTCTGTTTGGCACTGGTAGATAAATACCTTTGCAAATACTGTGGGGCTGATTCAAAGCTGAGGCTGTGAATGTGCAGTTACTATCCCTTGTTTAAATATCTCTTTAGTAGGAAAGCGATGTCAAGCATTTTCTCATAATGTTGAGGAGCCTTGCTATGGGGAAATCAGCTGTAATTCAGATGAGACCAATTGCTTCACTGCAGAAATTAATCAGGAGTGCAGGAATGATGGGAAATGGAGGCTACGACAAGGCTTTCTGCTTAAAGTTGTGTGCAACTCTCTATAAGGGAACAGAGGAAGACATAGCCGTTAATGTTTTCATTATAGGATTTGGGTTATTGCATTGTTTGGTTTGGGAGCAAAAAAAAGAAAGGTAACTTTAAAGACCTATGGGATGCAGAGTAGCTGATCGTTAGTGAATGTGAAGCAAGCAAATTTAGAGAGCAGCAGCATTTTTGTGCTTATTTTATAAACTCAAGGACACAATGCACAGACATGGTTGTTCTGTTGTCTGCCATCTAATGGCCAGACAAGAAAGCAAAGTAACCTGGTTTCAGCCTGTGGTCTGTGAATCACAGAGGATTCTGGGGCTAAATACAAAGAAAAATAAACAGAAATGCAAGCTCTTGCACAAAAGTTTGTCTGTTACACTGAGGGATGTCATTAAAAATGGCCATGATAGAAAACTGCTAAAAAAAAAAAAAGAGAAGAATTCCGTATTTGCCTGGCAATATATTGTTTTTAAATATTGCTCGTCTTAAAGCAAATATCAATCTCTTGTATGACTGAAAATCCATAATTTGAGACATTTGCAGTTTTCCTTTCTTATGAGCAGGTGGGCTATCCTGTTCATTTTCTCCACTTCTCCCCCACTGATGCGCGCCATCCCATTCTTTTATTATAATGTGCGGTGTATCAGATCTCACAGTGATGGGGGATGTGAGCACACCCCTATGCCTTTTCCTCTCAGGCAGACCACAATGGCACCTGCAATAACTGACACCGGTTCCGCAGCACAGAGATAGTGCTGGAGGTAAATCTCTGCCAGAATAACAAAGAATAGATGGTGAGATGTTCTGGTTTAATATCCGCTCCATCTTTCTTATCTATATTAGAAACGCCTGTCAATAAGGATGACTGAGTAGAGCTGAAATTATGAAGCACCTTCCAGATTCCTTTATCTCCTGGAGCAACATTAATACTTCTATCTAGTAAAAGATACTGGGTGAAGGAAAGACCATTGTTTGCCTGTGCTGGTGCATTTGTTTAGGAAACATGCCTTTTAATTCCATAATGTTATTTGAAATGCCTTCCTCTGCTCTGAGAAAATATCCACTTTTGTTATTCTTTGTGAAACAGAAGCTGAAGATAGCAGGCTTGCTCACAAAAGCCCTGATTTGAATATGCTAATGTTAATTTAAGCATTCAGTTGCCAAATTTTCTTGTGAGGATTTTTTTTTTGTGGTGTGCACATTTAATATTTGTGTATCCATTATTCCCTGTGCTTCTCTGATTCACAGACACTGAGTAAATATTGTCTTTGAGTACGATCTGCAGCAGAAGTCAAAAATGACACTGCAAAACGAAGCTCCTGTTCCCAGGTACACATCTCCTTTTTCCTCTGATTTTTCTCTAGAAATTCAGGGGAAATTACTTCTGCACTCAAAGGACTTAGGAACTTTTATTGGTTGATACTTCCAATCTAAATATTACAGATTATGCCAATTTCTAATATGGCATCTGGCTGAACTAATGGTGTGTGTGAATAAATTCCTCTCTATGTAGCTCTGCTGTTTTGAATGCAAATGGTGCAAACAGACATCACCTCCTCCAACAGGAAATGGTGATCAATGGAATGAGTAATAAAACTGTGACAATAGGAAATTTTCTGTACCTTATCTTTTAGAACATCATCAGGGTGGGAAAGTGCATGAAAGTCTTAAGTCTCTGTAAGATGCTGAGAATGAGATCTCGTGTCTGCAAAATGTGTTTTCTGCTGTTCTAATGGTACGCAGAAGGTGAAATGCATTACTTGAAGTGAGGCACCGTGGGTGTGAAATACATGAGAACCCAGTAAAACAGCCTATTTGGCAAAAAACAAACCTATCAGCTGCCTACCAAGTGGTGCCTTCATGGAGGTTGCAGCGTATGAAATGCTGTATGTAATTGGTGTGGCAACAGTGGAAAATATTTTCAATAGGCTGGTAGCTTTGCAGCTGTTCTTTCTAAAAACAGTAGCCTATTTCATGCCCTACCTTTACTGTGAGCCTCCAGTGAAGCAGTGCAGTGTTGTATTGGTACATTGGGTTGCCCAAGGAGGCTGTGGATGCTCCATTCCTGGAGGCATTCAAGGCCAGGCTGGATGTGGCTCTGGGCAGCCTGGTCTGCTGGTTGGTGACCCTGCTTGTAGTGAGGGGGTTGAAACTGGATGGTCACTGTGGTCCTTTTCAACTCAGGCCATTCCATGATTCTATGCTCAGCACTGACACCTCTATGAGAAAACATGGGCAATTAATTACCTCTGGTAGCCAAGGGAGAGCTACACAGGTCTCACTAATGCCTTGCAGGAATGTAAAGAAGAGGAGATTGTCTGTGGTTCCTCTACTTCTTTAGAGGGAAGGAACAGAACTGGCTGCCACCTTCCTTGCCACTGCATTTCCTTCTAAAAATCCTGTTTTAAGGATGCACTTAACAGTATTAACAAAATACAAGTACTGAGTTCCTTTAAGTCCACATAAGTGCCAAGTTAGTTAGCAGTTCATTATTTTACAGACGCATTATTGCTTGCATGGTTTGTGAAACACTCATTGTGTCCCACAGTTATAGTAAATGAATGTCCACGTTAGATCACTGAGTTGCATACATCTCAACCTAAGCTGAAAAATACCCAGTTTGATATTTACACGCTGTGTAAAGTGGACAAAATGATAAATCATAGAAAGCTGGACTACCAAATGCATTGACTGTGCATCAAATGAAATATTTAACGGTATTTAATTGGCAGGTAAGCCAGTTTTAGGAGAATGAACAAACTGCCTTAAATGAATCAGCAGGCAGAAGCTGTTGTCCTGTGAGGGACCATACATCTGGCAAGGTTATATGCTCAAGGAACTCCACAGTACTTTATTTTGGAAGTGGGAGGCTGACTCTACGGGGCCTTCTTAGTTTAGTTTATTTTGAGGATCCCAAGTGCATGATACGGACATCATTTTTTCCTTGGCTGACTGCCTAACTAGCATGTTACAATTGAACCCAAAAGCTGCTTTTCAGTGAGCAGGAGCCATTCTTGACATCCTCTGCGCTCACTGAACAAAATGATCACCTGTATATATTTCTTTCCTCAGCCTCCTCCGGTTAATTGTTAACTAGTGTAATCTCTGCTGGTTCACATTAACGACAGCCTAAATGACGTCCTGTGACACTCCTGTGGTGCTCAGCTTAGAAATTATTTCCCTGTATGACTCCACTCCTTCTGAATGGCCCATCTTAGTTAGATCAATGTGCTGGTAAGAGTTTTCCACTGGGACTTGACTATTGTTACTTCCATTTCCTAACAGCAGACATAAATGAGAAGTTTACACATGTTCAGTTTGCTTTTGCTAGCAGAAAATAAGAACAAATCACCAGGAAATGAAATGGAGTATTTCAATTTATGCTCTCTAGTTGCCGAAATTGTATACTACTACAATGCTTTCAGGGAAACCTGATCAGAGACTGCCCTGGTAAGACTATCTGGCAGAAGCACGGCTGAGCCCACGTGTTTGCACAGCATTTGTTACTATGCACATCATTACAAACAGACCAAACTTTGCCCTCTTATCTGCATCTATGCCTCTCATAGGAGCAGTGAAAGAAAGTAATTGGTGAGCAATATTTGACCCTCGGAGAACGACGTGCATCTGCTTAAGGCCATTTTTTCATATAAAAACACTTTTCAGCAGGGTGATTTAGCAAGTGTTTAATTTGAACGATTTGGCTTAAGTGTCTTTTTGAGTGCTTTATCAAGCTAGAGCAATCATCAGCTGCTTAATAAATATTGGATTAAAGTCTGTAAAGGGAACTAACACATGTATCAGAAGGACAAAAATGAAAGAGCCTTGTCAGATACTAAGCTTTTCTCTTTGTAATGCACTGCTGTGTTGTGTAGGCTGCAGTATGTATTTTGCTGATGCTGGGAATTGCAACACCAATATTATTTTTGACAATAAAAAGTGTAACGGGGACTGTAATTCTGGCAGTTTGTTGGAGTTATACAGCAAAGCCTCCATAGAATTCAGTGCTGTTAGAGAAAACTGCACAAACAAAACTATTAGCCCCAAATACCCATTACTAGCAGTCACAATTCAGCACTACTTTTGAGTATGTGCTGAAATGAAAAACCTGGGCTTTGAACTGTCAAGCATTTAACATGCTGGGATATTAGAATAAGGATTTAATAATATATGGTGATAATTAAGATGCAGAGAAGTAGAAAGTGTAGTACTAAAACATGGCCATGTATCAGTATATTGTTTCATAACAACTTAAAATGGTTATTTTCCAGTGCACGTTTCAAGAACACCCTAGCAGTAATAAAGTTCTTGTACTGTGCTGTATGCTATCACCAGTAGCTGTCCCTTTGGTTTATATATCCCTATAATTTTGAATAGACCTGCCCAGCTGGATTGCTGTGCTTAATTGCTATCAAACTGTGTCTCTGTGCCTTTGGGTTGACTTCCTCTCAATGTGCAGTTGCACAGTATCTTCCTGTGGGCTCCACTGCCCATTTCCTGGGCGCTGAATCTCTCACAACCTTTGAGATCTCAAAGCTCTTAGGTTTTTCAGTGGAAGAATTCTCCTTTGTGTAAGCTTTAAATGATACAAAGCAGAGCCCTCAGAGCAACTTGCTGACTCCATGTCCACCGAGACATTTGGTGATTTATTGGTTTCATAACCTCAGCCACAATTCATACGATATAACACAAAGATCCCTGAGCAGTATTCAACAGATTCATTTTTCCTTTCATCCTCATAGCCATCCCACATATTTTTCTTTTTTCCTTTATCTGGAATAATAATAAAGAAAACATTCTTATGATAAACTGAAGACAAACAGTCTTGACATGTAACAGTTGTTGATAAAATATGTGTATAATGTACATGGGCCTGATTTGGGAAACTGATTTGGGAGCTTTAACCCCACCCTTTGTCTCATGTTACTGGGGAGTACAGCCTATATGTTGGATCTAAACGCTTAAGCAGTTATCAGATGTTTTGGTTTAATTATGATGCTGTTTACCAGCAAACTAGTAGTAGTTTTATATCTGAGTGCCAACTCAACTTTGTCTGCTTCAACTTCTCGGTAGTGGAAATACTCAATGAAGCTATTGTTTCAGTCCGTAGGAAGTGGGAAAACAGCCAAAAGACAGTTGCTTTTCACTTTTCTTCCCCTAGAAAACTCAAAAAGCATGAGTTGAAGACCGGGCAATAATGGCATGAGCTATGTTGCTCACATTTGTTTTCTTTAATACATGTAAATGGTTACTCTCTCACAGTCACACACTGACTTCCATGCAGTACGATTTCTCCTGCATGCAAGTTAAATTTAAGTAGCATGTGTTAATTTCAATAATAACTTGGACATCCATTAAATCACAGTTTAAGCATTTCGCTTTATTACTGTCCATCAGAATATGAAGGCAAACAATACTTTGATACTTGCATTCTGAATTGCTCAAACACAAACTGATACAGCTACGACAGAATATTAAACTGGCAGCGCTTTCAGTCACAGCGGTTATACATTGTGTAAAATTAGTGCTGTGTTTGATGCTAAATATCAGTAAGGAGGGTTAGCTTAACAAGAAGAGCTGCGTCGCTGTCTGAAAATAACGCCCTGCTGGGTCTATTCGGATGGGTTCTGGATAACGATCAGCAGATACTCCTTATCTGCAAAAACATTTAATGGTGCTTTGTTAAAATGTTTTTCCTTTTTCCCTGATAAACAGTCCTTAATTGATTTACCTTCTTTTTTTATAAATATAAGAAAAAAAGCAATAATATTCCTGTAATAACATTTTCAAAATTAAACCACTTAAAAAAAAAAAAACAGATTTCAAATTAAAATTGTAACTATAGCGTTTAAAATTATTTCAGTAAGCAGAATATTTGCTTTCAAGAAGCCGTAAATATATTTAAACAAGAAGCAAACAGTCAGAAGATAAGCACCTGGAAGCCAGCACTTGTTATAATAAACTTGTGGCATCTGCAGCCTCTTCTGCAGGTGCAGAGAACTTCTTTCAGTTCACTATCTGCTTTATTCAGAATTGAGAACCCCATTTAGGGATGAAAATAGCAGAAAAGCTTTGAATAGACCTTTATTATGAATAAACCCTAAGCATGCCAGGCTTTGCCAACTAATTCTAAAAGCCTGGGGAAGTTTTTGAGAAAATTCTGTTGGATAGCTATTTGGTGTCTATTCTAAATGAACTATTTCTTTAAGTGAATTTAGTAGGGTCATATCTGCTTTGAGAAATTAAGAAGTTAAGTCTACCTCTGGGCTTGTTTTGTTGTCTCCAAGCTTGAATACTATAAACCTTGTACATTAAAAACACTTGTTTCCATGCAGAATAGATAGCTTTCTTTTAATATATGTGTGTTTAAAATACATTTCCTACAGTAGCTTTACTGCTGAACAGTGAAAAGAAACTTACAAGGATATACTGTTCTGTCACCTTAAATAGAAACGTTACCTGGAGCTACCATGATTTCATGTTTCTTTGATCTGATCCTGAGGAAGGTTAGATCATTCTGAGGATCAATATCTCTCACTGTGCTCCTCGCTTTCATGGTGAGCTGATGAAGAAGACCTGTGTAGTGCACCGTTGTCGAGTTATCAAGAGTTGTTCTTATTGGAATTCCTGAAAAGATATAATTTGCTCGTTCAGTCCTTTAGTTAAGTTTCTTATTTATATACAGCAGAGCTTAAAGGCAACAACAAAAGATTTCATGTTTGTTTTAAATTTTTTTCTGCGTTGTAGCAGCAAGGAGTTGCTGATTGCAGGTATCTGTGTCTTATGTAACTTATATTAGTCAGTGGCAGTTAAGCACTGAGTTGCCTTATGGAATCATTGAAAGAGTGTAATTGCTGTTCAGTGCTCTTAAATTCAAATTTCCTTCAGAAGTACTTAACCAGCATCGGTGCTTCATCAGTTTAAACGCTGTCACTGAGTTTGTTATTTTGGCTGCAAGAATGGAACCCCACTTTAGCTGTAGCATTTGGCATCAGCAGTGCTAGGAAGTGCTCCTTCCCAGCCAAATACCAAGAGCAGCCAAAGGGCAGAAGTGGTGTGTGTGCATTAGACAAGCAAAGCCACTCTTGGAACAGTCCTTTACAATTACATGCAAAACATTGACAGTGTATTGATCCCAACTATTAAAATATGATTACATAAGATTAATTTTTCATGATTTAATGAATCATTGTTTATCAATGATTTGTTAATCATGCTTTTTATATTAATAGGCCACCAACTATGCTGAACGCATAGGGTTCATAGTAATCTTGCAAGTATAAATTAAATGTTTGGCTTCAATAAGCTTGTTTCACTAATAAAAAGTTTGTTTGACCTACTAACAAAGACAACAGATTAGAAGTTGGCAAGGCAATGTTCTCTTTACATACTTTTGTATCGCATCTCCCAGGTGGACAGGATAGGAATGCAAAGGTAGAGTAAAATGACTCAAGTTGAAGAGTTTGATTCACGGAATAAGATTTAACATGCAGAGGTAGGGAATGGCAGGTAAAGACTTAGAGGGAAATGAACAAAAGTAATAACAGAACCTCCTCAGATATGAGACTGTTCCATAATTTTCCTAGCGAAGCATTATTTGAATCACTTGACATCAGTGCTGTCATGAGAAATAATCCTGCGTTGGTGGGATGCCTAGTGAAGCATAACAGGATGACCCAGCATGTACTTTGTGTGTAATGTTTATTATGCAGAGATTGAAAGAGGTTTTGCAAAAACAAAAGAGGTGCTCCCAAGCACTGCATTAGCATGAGAATATCTATATAATCACAGCATTAAATAGTAAGTCACTTACAAGCAGCAGTGAGTGTGTCAGGGTTATATGACCTCTTATCTAAATGACCACTTCAACAAATACAGCACTTTTAATGAAAATGGTAAATGTTAAATGATTCTCTGAGGTCTAATAATTACCTGAAAATGAGCTGACACTAGTGAGTCCTGAAAGCTAAACTGTGCTTACTTTAGGACAAATGCTCTTTGCCTTTGCCCCTCAAATTAGAGAAAAGCAAATAAATCCTTCATTAGAAATGCTGCAGTGTGATCCTTCACAAATGAAAATCTCCAACTGTTGCTATCCTTTACAAAATGAACCATGTATGCTTAGCATGGTGTTTCAATGTAAAACCTCGAGTGTTAAAATAAATGACAGGCAACGTTTGCACCAGGAATCTTTTGTTTGCTGTTCCACCTGAATACTGCTACACCAAAGTATTACCCATACTATTAAGAAACCTTTGTAAAAGATAAGAATATCTGCACTACTTAGGTGGAGCAGCGCTGCTGAGGAGTAGGCATGCTACAAAATTACGTAGCTACCTATCTGCTTTGAGCTTCTGTTTGTGCAATCTAATTTCTTGGTGCGTTGAGTATATCCTTGTGGAGTTCAGCATCCGTTGTGTTTGCAGTTGGTGTAGGCAGATTTCTAAATGCAAACCTGAAGCCAAAATTCCTGCACTAGTACTAGTCTGTCCAGTGGAATTCAGTCTGGCCACATGTTTTGCAGGTTTGTGAGGGTGGGGAAGTTTGAACAGGACACAGTGGGGAGACTTTACGTCTTGTCTTGAACTGTATAATGTCCAAAAAACCCCACCAAAGCTGGGCTCTGGAGTGTTCTTCCTCCTTTGTAAATCAAAGTTGAGACAGAAGGTGTGTGTAAAAACCTTTGAAATCGCATGGGGTTGTCAGGAGAACTCTTTACAGCTGTATCTGAGCATCCCTCAGTAGCACAACTGCACCAGTAGTAAGTACATGTGAGTATAGTACTGCAGTAGTACACCTCAGAGGGAAAGCACACTTGACCGAGTGTGCCAGGAACTCAACTGTGCCAAAATACTGAACATAAATCTGTTGTTTTTCTATTAGATTATATTGGTGGTTTTGTTGTCATAAGTGTATCAATCTGTAAACTCAGCAAGGATCATCTGTGTTACCAAGAGTTGGTTTTGTTCATTCTTAGTTTGTAGCTACGTGGATCAAGTCACTTTCTATTTACTCAATCAGAATACAGAAACAGTTGAGCCAATACCAGTTCTGAAACCAGCCTGTGTTTCAGGTTAGGAAACACTTCTATCCAGAAATGAGCACAAAGAAGGCTTTCGGTTACTGTTTGTTGGGCTATGGGGCATGTACAAGAGCAAGTATTGCTTAGCATGTCCAGGCATGCAAAACAATTGTCCAGAGTTTCTGAAAACAAAGTAACATTCAAGCTTCACTCTTGCTGTTCTTTTTTCTTGCTACGCTGCTGCCAGTGCAGTGTATTTTTGAGGGCGTTGTAGAAGTGAACCAAATTTCAGGCAAGGTAATTGAGTTGTCCTATCTGTGGAGGAATGATTCAAACGAAGATTAACCTGAAGCCTAGCTTCTGAAAACTGGGTTCTGTGATGAGTTTTGCTCTGGCTTGTGGTTCTCTGTGTCCCAACCAAAGACTGCAGGACAAGAATCTTGCTTTGCTCTTGTGACATCACCCTGTAACACAGCTTAAAGAACTTCTGAGAGTTCAGTAGAGCCAAGGAGTGGCTTCTAACAGTGGAAACAACCCAACTTAGTTTGGCAGACACATCACTCCTTGTTTGCTCTTTCCTGACTTCTCAGAAGAACCAAAGCAGCAGTGGATTCTCGTGAATACAAGGAATTTGGGGCTGAAAAACACCTGCCAAAACAACAGCTTAGTGCCATGTGTTCTGCCTTCTTGAACAGAACCTGCATCACGAGGGCAGTGGGACATGGCTCCAGGCTGTGCTGTTACGCCTTGCAACCAGCCATGTACTCTTGAGAACATCTTCATAACGCACTGCAAGCAGACTGCAGCAGGGTTTGTTACTGGGAGGAAACCGAGGGTGCTTTACCTTCTGCATTGACAACCATAGTCGCCACGACCCCTTTGTGGGCTTGAATCCTTTTTAGGGTTTCCTCCACTTCAGCCTACGGGGAGAGAGAACATCACAACACCACAGCTCTCGCACGGCCGCCCCACCCCGGGGTCCGCCCGCAGCCCTCACCCTCCCCAGCGCCGTTCCCGTCCCGGGGCAGCGGGAGGGAGCGGCGCCATTACCATAGCGGGCCGTTGCCGGGGAGCGGCGGAAGTGACGGCGGGAGCGGGTCGGGGCGGCGGTACGGCCGAAGGCGGGAAGCGCGGGGACGGGGCGGGCAGCCTGGCCATCGTCGGAGTAACGTTTTACTGCTCGAGTGTGGAGCATGCAAAGTGCAGAAGTGTAAAACTGAATTATACAACTGACGCATAGGGTAACACGTTGGAAGGGACAGAGGTGATGCTGCCCTCAGTGACCAGACCGGCAGTTCAGGAGCCCAGAAGTTTCTCAAGGCTGCTGCTTTCCTTCATGGCGGCACGATGCCTCGATCTTTCTAGAACCAATGCAAGTTGCAGCTTGGCTTTGCAAAATAACAAAACAACAACAACAAAAAACAAAACAAACAAACAAAAAACCCATCAAACTGAAGCTGAAGTGGCAGCTAGCGTGGTGCAGGAGTGCTCCTACAAGCATGATACATGCTCAGCATGGAAGGCTGAAACACGAGGCCCCTTGCAGGTGCTCATTGGTCTTGGCTCAGATTTAGGCTTGTAACAGTAACTGAAGATATTTTCTTGGTGGCTTGAAATATAACCAAGAACACAGATTCCAAGCAACAGATAAATAGATGTATATGTTTTGTACACAGTAGTGAATGCGATATTAGGACTGGGGTGTTCCTGCTTGAGAAACAGAAATGCTTTGTAACCTTGGGAGTGCTTCCCTGGGTGAGTTTAAAGATTTGTTAATAAAAGTGGCAAGTGAATAGCTTACATTTCAGGTGCTTGGACTAAGAGCGTGGTGTTTGAACTCTTAACAGTTAATTTTGAGGGGAAAAGTCAAGAGAAAGGTAGAAAATACTTAGAGCTATTTCTGTGTTCTTTTCTTTAGGCTGTGACAGAAGATTCAATTCTGCACTTGGGAAAGAGGAAGAGGACTCTGCTGGTAAGTCCATGGGAATTTAATTCCTTCCTTGTTTCTTGAACCTGGAGACCCAGGAAGAGGGAGGGAGGAGAGAAGTGCTGTGTCATTGGATGCTCTGAGGGACTTGTGCTACACAAGTGCTGTAAACAGTCTTGCTTTGCTGCTGGTCATTATGAAACAGCATAAATTAATTCAGTTTGGGAAAAGCATTGCTTTTTCTGACTGATAATCTTGATATCAAGTAACTCTAAAGCTCTGCAAGCTGTTTTTGTAGCTTCTCTGCTTACTTTCTCATCCATACTGGAGGATCTCTAGAAGTTTTCAGTTTTGTTGGACTATGAAGTGAAACGAATCAATGCATGATGAGTAATAATACAGGAAAAAGCTGAAAAAACTATCTGCTTGTTTTTACTTCTGAGTAAATAGTCTTGATGGAAATTCGGTGGAATCAATTCCTGTGCCATAGTAGCTGAAAGCTTGGAGTCCACTCTTAGATTTTTAGCTCACAGCCCTTACGAATGTATCCAATAAATTCATGATTTGGTATAATGTGATTACTTTGCAGTTCTGAAAGAAAGAGAAATGCAAAATGTGTTCATGTGAACTGGAAGTCTGAATTTTTAACACAGATGTGTCACTAGAAATGAAATGGTTGCTGGTCAGTCATGCATCAACCATTGAATGGGAGGTACAGATGGGGTTTATTGCTCACAAAATCAGTGGGGTAATGCAATCTCTTCTGTGCTAAAGGTAAAACCAACCTTCCCCAGGAGCTGTTGGGTTGGAATGATGCTCATTGCTACTTCAGTGCGCCATGGGCAGCCTCTGAATCCTTTTGTTAGCTGAAGAAATTCGTAAAGATTTCTGACCCACACACATATGGTGAAGGATCTGCAATAGTTGAAATCCATTAAATAAATGATGAATTGCAAGGTATTAATTGCTAACAAGGGTAGGTTGATTTGGGTTGTCGTTCCTGTGGGCAAATGAGAAGTCATTTCCTGCAGTGGAGCTTCCTGTGTGCTGTCTTTTAGTACTGTCTAATACTACAGATGTGCTTTTCCTCCATAAAACTGTGCAAAGAAGTATCAAGGTCTTAAAAATCCTTAGGAGAAATTTGAGCGAACTGTTGTTGTGCTGGGTAATGATATCCCCTTGTTTATTTATTGTATGGGCTCTTTGTGAACAGAACATCCATGGGAACCTGCTTTGGTGTTTCAGTTGGTGTTAAGATTGAAATTAGGATTGAATCAATTTATAACAGTACAGTAATTGGGTAGGGAAATAGAGTGCTTTAATAAAGCAGCTCCTTAACCATAAAAGGAGGGTTCTGTAAGAATTATGGGTGCATACAGGTGGAGTCATTCAGTGCTTTGTTTAAAAAAATCTTTCACAATCTCACTGTCTGTTAATAAAGTTTTGTTTTAATCCATTGTTAGCTCAATGAATCCAAATATTATGAACTGAGAAAGTATGTTTAAATTGTATGCCATGTAGGCATACACGAAACAATTTGTAAGTCAATGTTAAAATGGAAATTGACTGAAAATCTTTGTGTAAAGATTCCTTTCACAACTTTTGAGGTCAGTTTCCCATGCTTTTTCCCTGCTGTGTGAGGAATTTGCAGCTCACATCCTCTAGATGGTGCTGCAGCTACAGCATATCCCAGTGAAGTCGATGGTACGTTTGGAAGGAGCCCTTTTGCTTGCTCAAAGGCCATCTCGCTTAAGTCACGTACTGCACAAGAGGATTACTGACTTCAGCTGGGATACTGTTTCCAGGTTTATGCATGATATGATCAGCATAGGTTGATTACTTATCCTCAGATAGGTAAGAACAGAGCAGGGATTTTAGAGACATTGGAGACTTGCAGGGACTGTTCTGTGCTCAAATTATCCCCTCCTCACCCCAAATGCCCATAACACACCTCCGTAGTGCATCCATCCCCGGAGTGCTGCTGGGGCAGAGGTGTCCAACTGCAGCCTGCAGTGCTGAGTCAGTGACAGCAATAAGGGGCTCTTAAGGCATCCAGCAGATGTTGCTGCTTTTGTATGCTAATGGAAACTTTACGAACCATTCTCTTCCTTCTGAGAGCTGATGTAAGTACGTGAAAAACACTTCCTTATATCAAGAGCAAATTGATAATAGCCTTGGTTCACTTGTGGAGGCACTTCATTTGATAATTGCTGAAAGCTTACACAGAGCTTCATCAAAATTAATATTTGATATTCTGCCAGCTTTCCATGTATTGAGGCAGCTGAGCAAAATCTGAGTTGTGAGCACTTTGCTACCTGGGTTTTAGCCCTCCATTTGGAGGTTTTGGGGCTGGGGTGTGAATCTGCTCTATTATGTTTCCTTTGTCACCTCTGTTCTCAAGGTAGCCACTCCCAGTCCCTGCTGCTGGGGTTATTTCAGTGTGTGGTTTATTTGCAAGTGGCCTGTCAGCTCATCAGTGGTGCTCCCAAACGTGCAAGCGTTGAGTGGATAGATGTCTTTTTTTTGTGGTCTTCCGTGGATATGTAATAACGACGAATTGTACATCACAAAGGAAGATGCTGTGCAATGTGCACTAGTGTTCCACAGTCCTGCTCTGGTAGGAAAATACTCCCTGAAGCAATAAGAATTTAGAGAATGGCTCTGATGATGGCTGAATCATACTGAGGTTAATAGTGTTGCTGACAATGAGGGCTGTGTTGTTAACTTGTATGGAGACAAGAAGTAGGAAAACACGGGCATAATCCTGGAGGGAACCAACCATCCACTCTGTTGCAACACAACCTTATAGAGATGTAGACCATCTATAAAACTAGTAGAGAATTGAGGTAAAATTTATTAACCCATATTGACGCTTTTTGGGGGATAAGAAAAGAGCCATATTTCCCACTACTGAGTGTTCTGGGTGTATTTTATGGAAGTTCCAATGAAAATACAGTCCTGGAATGCGAGCTGTAGTTGTGTGCTATATTCTCATGTTTGTTATTTCTTCATCTCAGTTTGATCCAAAAGTAGGAGTTCCAAGAGAACATAGAAACTGGGTGTTTTAAACCTAGGACATCTGAAAATACCTCAGTAAGCATACGGACATAATTAGATTTAATGAGATTTCTCCATTGCGAATGATAACAGCTCTCTTACTAGAGATAGACTGCCTGGGGCAATTTTGCTATTTCCTGAAGGCTTTTTTAGTATATAAAGAGAATTTGTAAAGTTAATTCCTGAGAGTTACTGGAACTGTTGCTCACAGAACTGAGCATGAAGAACGAGACGCGTTAGGATTAGTGCAGCTAGAGCTGTGTTCTTTTTGTTATGGGAGTTAATTTTTAGGGGTCTTAAGATGGCGTATCTATGTCCAAAAGCAAAAAATAAATTCAGTAGTAAAACAGAAAGCGTTTAGAAGTGATCTGTGGTCACTGTAAGGCTTCTTGGGCGGAGTATGAATTTACACCAGGCTGAGTTGTTTTATAGCCCAGTACTGCAGCCTCACCACTCACATTCTCCCTGCGTATGTCACTCTAAAGGGTCACAAAGTTATATACTGTGATCACCTTCTTTAGTTCCACGTGAGATTACCAGTAAAATGCATTATGCAGTCTACAGCTAGAAGGCTTCCTAAAATTGCAGCAGAAAGGTGGTGCTAAATGTGCGATGGAGCAGCGTCAGCGCAGCATCCTGTGACGAACTTCTCCAGTGCTCTTGGAACTGGCAAGCTGTCAAGTAAATTTAAATATATGGCTTCAACATCATTAGAGTGAAACCAGAAGCCACAGTGAAATACCGTGTGCTGTCTTTCATGTGGTGGAAATGCTTCTATGTGGCTGTGCATGTAAATTAAAAAATAGCCCTGGCACGTGGTTTCTAAGTAACCAACATATAAACATGGGTACATGCTCTCCAAACACCACTTGTGTTACACCATCAATCATGAGCATGGGATTCCGTGTTCTCTTTCAAGTAGATGCTTTGGAGCATCATCCATAGCAGTGATCCGTGGTGTGAGGGCAATACTTCTGCCAGCTGCTGAATGCTGAGGTCCCCGGCCCATCTAATCCAGGGCCTTTCCCCTGCTTTGAGTGTCATGTTAATGTTTTCTCAGAAGAGAGCACCCTGCTTCTTGAATATAAGTTTTCACGACAGCTTACTGAGAAGGGCACTTTGCTTTGTTTCTCTTGGGAAGATCTCATCTCCTATGCAAACTGGCCTTTAGGAGCTGCCACTTACCAGGCTGTGTGAACGGATCACAGTCAGGGATAGCGTGTTCCAGAAGCCTGCTGAGCCCAGGGGAAGCTGTGAAACAGGGATCTGCAGCACCAGAAGGTGGTGGTGCCCATCCTGTTATCCCAACATCCTACTGTCTGTCTGGATTTATGCAGTATCCAGCTTCAGCTCTTCTCCTCTACATTTGGAGAAGTTTTCTGATCATCTAAGCAGTTTTTCTAAACCTCTGTTGCTCTGCACGTTTGGGTCTTTTTCTTGGTCTCTCCTTTTATAGCTGTTTGACTTTGATCCATTAAATATTTAATTTTTTAAACAAGGTTCTCATCTCATCCACCGAGAATGTGCATGAATAAAAAATTCAGAAGTCTTGCCAGCTTCCTTATGTACATCAGCTATTGTGAGAAAATCAGTTCAGCGGCACTTCAGTCCTTAAGTGTTATCACAGTCTGTAAGTGGCTCTGCAGAGTGATGGTATTTACAGGCTCCCAGGCTGTGATTCTTTGATTAAAGAAGTGATCTCTGCTGTGGTAAGACTGTTTGGCAGCATTTGTTGTAGTGTCTTCTTCCTCTGCTCCAACAACTGAATGTGAGCCTTTTTGGCTTGCGTAGCCCAAAGGTTTATACTGAGCAAACCTCTCAGACTCTCATGTCGATATAATAAATAGCTTAATTTCTCCACTTAAAATCCTCTTAAAGAAATGCCAGCAATGGTCGTCATGCGTATGTTGAAAAGATACTTGAGAGTAACCTTCATTCGTATCAAATTTACAATCAAACCTTATTTCTGACTCCAGACTGAGCTCACCAGGCACAACTGAAGTTTTGGTTTCAGCAAGCCCGCTAGGCAGGTAGAATACAGCTTGGGCAGGTAGAGTGCAGTAGACTTCAGTCACCAGTAGCTTTGTTTGTTTGCTTGTTTTGTTGTTTTTTAACATGCATTTTAAGTTGCATCAGATAGATATAATTTTCTTCAGGAAGTTGACTTCAATCTCTTTATTCTATGTTCTGTTCTTCTTCGTTTTAATTTGAGGGCCTTATTTTGCCATTCTTACCATGGCTCAATTGTGCTGACATCTTCAGGTGCAATTTTGAGTGTGTGGGAGATGAGATTTTGCTTCAAGAGCTGCAGGGAAAACTATTAGAATATGTTTTTAGATGTGGATCCTGGGATGGATTTAACTGATCGTCCAATGCCAGCTGAAATTTTTATAGTTCAGATTGTTTAAAGTGTGTGATGCTGCGTATTGAGTGCAACTCTTCTTATGAGGCTTTTCCTCTACCTGCTTATAGTGATGTAACAGCCCTGCCCATGGCTGCAGATTGCTGGGAACTGCCAGTGCTGGGTCCCCTGAGTGGGCTGCTGAGTGGTGGCACTGATGCAGTAGGTATTATATTTAAATAGTGCTTACTGATCAACCAAGACTGACGTAACGTGGAGCCATGAGAAGGTGAGCCTTCATTCCATGTCTAAGGGAAATAAGCAAGCAGGTGTGGTTGTGGTTTGTGCCCCAGTGCTGGGTGTGTGCCAAGTCAGTCGCTTCCTTGTTAGGCTCTCTTCACATGCATGCGCTCTTCCCTCCTGATCCAGTACTTTTTCTTCTTAAATAATTTCTAAGGGGAGTTTCTGTACCTTGCTCCCATCATCTTGGATTACATTTTAGTGCTGATGAATTTTCGGTGACACAACTGCTGCCATGCCTCTGTGCCTTCAGTGCCCTTCGACTCCTTGACTGCTGACAGGAGGTGCTGAGAGAAATCAATACTCTGAAGAATGTTCTGAACATTTCTCACTGAAAATTTTACACTTTCTGGGAAATAACCAAGTCATGCAGGGGTACTTGCAATTGGGTGAAGTACTTTAATGTGGCCTTAGGAATGGAACCTTTTAGGATGCTTGCTGCTTTGAGAGTGGCACTTGATTAATGTTTATCTTTGGTCAAAAATACCTTTTAGTTTGATCAGCCAGTTGTACCACAGTGATATAGCTCTACTTCTGGCCTGGTTTTATGCTCAGTAAGAACGCTGTGTTTCAAATATGTTAAAAACCCTCACCTCTTTCAGAAAACCTACTCAAGAACTAAAATTGTGATCTATTTGTAAATATCTAGTTAGCCAACTACTTTTTGAAGGTACACTTTGAAGCAGCCTGGGCTTTTCTGTGCAACCTTTTAAAATCCAGCTGGGAATGAATGGTCTTTAACAAGAGCCAACCAAAGCTACGGATTGTAGCCAGTTTACTACAGCTCCTCCACACTTCCACCATTTGGAACTTCAATGTCTTTTGGGAGAAGCTGTAATAGCTGACTTGGCAGACCAAGTACCACTGCTGCCATTTGGCATTTTCCTGCTCAAATTCTATGGAATGATGATTGTTTGGGGCTATCTGGTATACATCTAACTCAGCACAAATTTCCTGTTTTCCTCAATTTGTTTTTTGCTAAACTGAGCAAAGAAGGAGATACCTGATGGAGGAGATAAAGTCATATGGTATCCTGGGAGGCTTAGATGTTCTTCCAATGGCTCAGCCCATTACAATCACTCTCAGCCTTGTATAGTAAGAATGATAGAGTGAATAATGCAAGTTCCACTTCCAGGAAAACAGTGAACTGAAATTAGTGTATATAATGCCTGAAGAGAAGTGAATGTGGTGTAGCAAAGATGATGTGAAGACTGGCAGTATTCACTGATGCGTGCAGAAGTTCTTTGGTTAGCTCCTGAACCTGACTCGTGCCTCCATCTTGAAAGCTGGATGGAGCATCTGCACTTCGGAGTGGATCAGAGCTGTGAGTCTGCTGACCAGTATCTCATGCCTGACAGTACTCTGTGTATCGGCATTCTATAGACAAGTGAGAAACACTTTGCTATATGCATCTTAAAAAGAAAGTGTCTTTTTTCAGTGCTAAGAGTTTACGTCATGTTGGGGATCTTTAGTTCCGTAGACTCACGGCAAATCAGAAGGGATTGGCCTGTTAAAGATGTGTTGTGTGATCTTGAGCAAACTACTTTGCTTCCCCACGTCTCTGCTTCCCTCCCACTCTGTTCCAGAGCACAGCCTTCTGCTGTGCGCTCGCTCCATGCCTTGCACAGTGCAGCCCTCGGCTCTGCTGGGGCCTCTAAATACCACCACTGCATAAAATGAAAATAATCCTTCTCACAAACAGGAATGCAGGCTGGGAATTCTGAAAGGGCAGAAGAATGAGTCAGTTTTCATGGACTTGTTTGAAAGTCAAAGCTTTGTGCTCAGAGGCTCAAGGCAGTTTGCCGAGCCCCAGTCCTGTTGCTGTTGGCTTCAGTGATGTAGGACAGCAGAACAGACTCCAGAAATCTTCTGTTATATCTGTCTCTCCTTTTAGATGTCGCAAGGGAGATTTTGAGCGCAGCAGATTGAACCTTAGATAAGATTACGTACTGTAATTACCAGTGGGATTTATTTGTCCAATTCTTTAAGCACTGAGTGGAAAAATGCACATGCATCCCTTAAGTAAGGAAAAGGCATGTGTCTGCAATTTTCCACTCTTAACTAAGTAAAGAGTAAGACGACATGTAAGTATGGAAGGGCAAAAAGGTAAATAAGCAAAAATTATGGAAACAAACATTCGGATTGTTCACATATCTAATAGGACTATTTCAGGTAGTTACTGAATGGCTGTAAGGTTTGGGTTTTTAGAGGTTTATTTTTAAGCTGTAAATGTAAACTAAATTAAACCGATAGTTCTAATTAAATTTGTGTTGGCTGTGGTATTACGCTACTTTAAAAGTCACCAGAGACACTCAAGTTGCATTTAAAATCTAGTATTGTAATTAGTGATATCTACATTTATTATGGTGAAAACTGCACTTTAATGCACCCGGTGCTAAACAAAGCTACACAATCTAGACAGCTCTAATAACCATGGTGGTTTCAACTGCACTTTATTTTCTTGGCCGTCCTCTTAGATGAACTTACATAGAAAAACTAAGCTTTAGAAAGCTGATCAGGAGAAGGGGTAGAAATCAAGGGACAAAATGAAATACTTTCCCTCGAAGAACTGTTTTGAGATGGAATCGTTTGATCTAGTCTGCCACCTCCTTGTCTGAAGTGGTGCTCCAGTTTCCATGCTGAGCGGGGTGTCTTGAAGACCTTCCTTACTTTATTTCACGTGGCGTCCCATGGCTGTAGCTAAAATGGGGAGCTCTCAGATGCAGCGCCGTCATTCCATCTGTTGGACTCGCTTCTTCCAGTGAAAGCTGAATGCGGGGCTGCTACTGAGGGAATGCTTTCATGTAACCCAAGTGCTAATGCCAGTGCAAAGCGGGGAAAAACTTAGAACTAGTATTCTCACTGTTGCAAATTCCTCTTGTATGCTTCTTTTTTTTCCTGAGTGAGCTTTCTGAGGATCTCTCTGTATTCACGAGGCTGCGTATATAAACATAATGCTGGCTGCACCCCATGGTTTCAGCCTATGTTGTACCTTGCTTTCTCTACATGGGCTTTAGTTGGGTTTTTCAGGACATCTGTTCCCTTGGGAATGAATGGAATTTGTCATGCTTTCCATATCATCAACTTCAGGTAATTAGCTTCCTATTAAGTGAATGGGGGAGATCATGACAGAGAGTGGCAAATTAAAATTATTTTACAGTGTTTAGCTAGGATGATTTTTCTGTAGGAATATTGAACCAGCTGTGGTCTACTAGTTGAGATATAATTCCTGTATTAATTCTATGGGCTCCTTGACTGTTTCAGAGCAGGGGCAAAGTCTCAAATCGTAAGGTAAGAAGCATTTAAGCTTTCTTTGTAGTAAGCTGCTGGAGTGGTTCTTGGCATAACTTGACTCCTTGCTAAGCTGCATCAGCATCCTTGGGTTGTTCCAGGATCTGCCAAACTCCTTGGTTTCACATTGTCCTCTTCTTCCAGGTGCAAAACAAGCTTTACTGCGGTCCTAGCAGTTCTCTCCCTGGAGGTTTTTCCCTGTAGCTGTAATCCTCAATTTAAGATTTGCTTACATGGCTTTGACTGTGCTATGCAATGTAAGGGGGCTGAGATCAGGGAAGAAGATCCAACTGAAGGGTTTGAAGTAATTTTTGTGGAACCGTATTGATTTCATCTCTATTAAATTCATTGAGTTTTCCCATGAGGGCCTTTTAATTTAACTGTTTCTAAAAAATGCTGCACAAATTACCTGGCAAGAATGCAGTGGAGTTGTAAGTCCTTCGGGCAGTCCCTTAAAGGCAGAGCAGTGAAGCTGGGTGAACTATTCACAGCCAGGAGTTCCCATTCAATGGATTTACCGCTTTGTCTGTTCACAGATTACTGACAAACGGCCCCTGACTTCTTATGAATTTGGTCATTATCCCGAATTATTCGATGCCTGGTTTATGCAACGCAGTTTCAGCTTCAGGGCTGCTGGCAAACTGATCCACAAGTATTGTTTGAATTCCACTGTTTGTAATTCTTACCGAAAAGCCCCATAAAACTCAATAGAGGCCTGGTGTTTTATTTCTGGGCACGTCTATAAAACTTAGCAGAAAATTATATCCTTGCCATAAAATTCTATAGCTTGGTTTAAAGTAGTTATAATTTTCTACTGATTTCTGTGTGGTTTTAGTATTGTTTATATATAACAAATGTTTCATCGTTCTTTCTCAAGTTTTTGTAGTTTCTGAAAACAGAGAGTTGATGATTGGGATTTAAATCTTTGGAAATTGACCTCTTTAATCCTTGACTTTGTTTGGTTAGACATCAATTATGTTGATGCCTTTATAAGACCATCTTTCATTATTGGGTGTAAATGCATATCAGGCCCTGTTTGATTTTTGTCTGCTATTAATCCTATAATGAAAACCAAGGCAGATAAAAAGAGGCCGCCTTTTATATAAGGTCATTAGATTTCTCAGTTGTTTTGAGTGGAGTTAAATGTCTTGGGCTGTGATAGCCCAACAGCCAGCAGGAACTTGGGGTGTTTCTCATATCCTACCTCAAATACTTGTCCTGACCTGCTGAAGGAAGGCAGGGTGGAAGCTTACCTGCGAACTCTGCTGCTCTGAATAGAGATGTTGCAAGCTGCTCAGGTACAGAAGGGATTAAAACATCACTGGATGATAGCTTTACAATGCATTCATGTTTTTGTGATACATAATAAAAATATTCAGTGCTTGAACAAGTGGATATAGCTACAGTCCTTCATCAATAGGCCACTAACTTAGCAGAACTTGTGTTTTTGTGGTGTGCTGGCTTGTAAAGCTACTTACAGTGTCCAGTGATTTATCTGCAAGTTGTACCGCTTATAAATTAATTTTCATCTCTCCTAAAATACAGACTTTTTTTTCCCTTTCATTAAAGATATTTCTGGGTAGTTCTAAGAATCTTAATTCCTTTCGTTGTCCAACTGCTTCCTCTGGGCTGTGCTTTGTACATTCCTGGGGTTATCAGGTTAAGGTGTAATGGATGAAAGGTGGTGAGAGGCTGTGGAAGAGGAAGCTGTTGTTAGGGAACATCAGTTATCACTAGGTTTTTCTGAATCCATCAGGAGAAGATGTAAAAATCTTGATGCCTATCAGGAAAGTGTTACTGGTTGTGATGAATTGCATGCTCTTTAAATACAATCTTCAGCAACACTGGAATTCTGCTGGAGTTAATGGTATCATCTTGTTCAGCAGGAAGGAATAGACATCGTGTGGCAGCCAGAGATGCACGCTGTAATAGAACTTAACAGTAGTGTATTTCTTGGCTGAGATTTGGAAGCTGGGATGTGTTGCTGTGAGTGCTCCAGAATACCTTCAGTGTTAGCCTTTGAAAGGTCTCCCAAAAGACCTGGGGTTATTACAGAAATCCTCACGTTTGAGAGAAACAAGGCTTGTAAGGAAAGCTACTATCTTCTAGTAGGCTGCCTCATAGAATTGGAAGAAACAGGCTCAGATTACCCACAGAAGTCTCTCATAGTAAAATTATTCAGAAAAACTTTTTAAAAACTGTGTACTTACTGAGATTCTCTGCGTCTGATCCAGTAAAGGTTCTAACTGTGTGCTCTGTTACTGTTGTTCCTGCCTATCCATCCTTGTTATGTTTGGGCTGTCTTCCTCAGGTGGTCTATTTGGATAACATAGATGGAACTAAGTAAATGTTTAATCATAACTGTGATGTTGGTCCTCCTAAAGTCCTGGTTTGAAGAGATCAGCCCATGAAGCTTTTGTACACATCAGTGTTAGGTCTGCAGCTGTCCTCCTGGGCACGGATATCTGACATTTCTCTTATTGTTATTAAGGTCATGCCCTTATTCCACCACACCTCGCACAAAGCTGGGATCCCTCCTGCCTTGCCTCCTTGCTTCACCAAGTTTGCAACGCTTGCAACGTATTCATGAGATTGTCAATGATGTTCTGTGCGCTTGTTTTACTGCTGTCCTATCCTGGCACAAGAGGTGAGCTGAGCTGGTTTAAGGGAGGAGTGGCAGCTTATATGGAGTTCCTTTTAACTTACAGGAAAATGAGTTTAAATGGATCAATTTCTTATTACTCAGTGCAGTTAAAAAGAACATTAGAGAAATTTCATCAGCATTAGTTTACTACATTATTAATAAAGTTATCATTAAAATCTCAACAGTTGCTCTGCGAAGCTATTTGAACTATCACAGTTATCTTTTATACTTAGCATGGGAATAGCTGCAGCATCTCGAACCGCGCTGTGGTTCCCACGTGTTTGAAAGCTGGTGTAAATCTGCCTTGTCCTTCTCTGGTCTGTAACATCCTGAGTGTTTAACAGCTGTGGTGTGTATACATGTACTGTTTTTAGGTAATCTTGTAAATCATAGTAAATGGTATTAAGAAGTAAGTCTGGTAACAAAAAGGTGCTTCATTTTTCTGCCATGCTGTCATGAGAACTTCCTTGAGTCACATTTTGTTATAAAGTGTTTTCTTCAGAGTCACCAGTTGTGGAAAAAAGTGGGCACGATTCATTGACGTGATAGTACAGAAAATGAAGTTGTACTGTGTAGTTCATGCTTCTCAGGCTTAGTCTATTTTTCCTTGGGAAGACTACTTAGACATTTGGATAAAACCATAAAGAGTCTTAATCTCAAATATTTATCTCTTGGGATCAGAAGATGCTACTGCGTAGCTAAGGTATGGAATGATAAGGTTGTTGTGTTCATTCATGGAGAAACCATATTTGTCCTGTGAGTTTACAAGAGCTTTCCTTTCTCTTTAGGTCTAAGTGAGGATGACTTTTGCTTTTTCAGATTGAAATGTTCAGCAGCACTGAGTTGTTTAGCAGTTTGTAGTTGTATAAGGTATATGTAGACTTGTGGTTGTCCATGAGCCTTGTTTAAATATCTGGAAAGAAACTTGTAAGAGAAACTTATATATTGCTGTCAGGGAGACCTTTATCATTGTTTTCCACAGCGTATTTTGAGCTGCATCTCTAGCACATAAAGTTTTAAGTATTCTAACCTAAAATACCATGGCTTGCTGAAATGTTTCAGAAATTATCATTGAACTATTGTTTAAACAATCTGACATTATTCAGTGTACGTTTCTTTCACTGCTCAGGAGTTAAATTGGCCATGTCAATGCACTCATCAAAGGATGTGTCCTCAGCTAAGAATTCACATACAGGAGCGCTTGAGAACATTAGCTAGTGTATTTATTGTGCTTTAGATGTGTGAAATGCTGACTGTTCAGTATTGTTTTTAAGGGATTCTCCTAAATGAAGAACATCACAGGGAGAAAAAATGCAAGAACTTTGTTTTGCTATTAGTTTTTCAGGTTAATGGGGAAGTCTATTTGCAGTGTCCTTGCGTGCCCTATAGCATTTTCACATGATCTTTTGATCATTTTTTGGTCAAATTAGTTATTGTTGTTTTTGCATTGAAGAGGTATTTTGAGCCCACAGAGCATGCATATCTTATGATAATGATAAGCTCTTAGTGAAACTAGCAGGTGACATCTAGAAGCATTGTAAAATGTATTAAAATGGCTGACGACACCTCCCTCCTTCCTTGTGCCACCCCTATATGTGAGAGTAAGGATCTCATGCTTGCAAAGCATTGTGTCAGGCCTTGCAGAAGTATTTTTGTAAGTGGCGACTGGTACTGCATGGTAGGAATGCCAGCAGGCATTGCCCTCCTGCCCGCACCGTCTGTAGTAAATAGCGTGCCCAGGAATATGGGAACATTCACCCTGCTCTTCCTCCTTCTCTCTCCAAAACCTTGAGCAAATAAAGAAAAACAAAAAACAAAAAAACAACATGCAAAACTCAACCAACCCAAACCTTACATGTCTCATTCTCCTCTCTTCAACACTCGTTGCTGAATCTATTCTGTGGCATTCCTCCCTGCTGTGTGCTGGTATAAACAGGAACTTCAGGCCTTGGGTGCGTTCATTTGCTTCTTTGATCTGATTTATTCTGCTTACATCTATTGCTGACTTGGGCTTCTCGTTCTGTGCCAAGACAGTTTATGAAATATAACTGAATTGTTATTGTTCTCTCTTTTCAAAATAGCATCTGAGAGACAATTCATCTTTATCAGTCCATCACTGACCTCTCCTGTCTCTAAATGAAATCAAATCCCCATTCTCCCTTCCATCACCCCTTCTCTCCTGACCTGTAGAGGCCAGCTGAGCTCCCCTCACTATCATCTCCTTCCTAAAAACTTGAATTATTTTTGCAGCCCTCTGATGTAACTTTTTAGTTTTACAAATGTTTTCTGCAAACTAAATGTGAATAGAATGATGCATAGTATTGTGAATTTGAACTTTGTTTCTAACAAAATTCCTAAACAGCCTAAACTGATTTGTTCTGCACTTCTATAGAATCGTAGAATCACCAAGGTTGGAAAAGACCTGAGATTATCCAGTCCAACCATCCACCTATCACCAACGTTTCCCACTAAACCATGTCTCTCGGTACAACACCTAAAGGATAGGATAGGAACATTGGCTTTCTAGGTAGAAGATGGCCAAGGAGATGGACTGGTCTGCTAACAGCGGTGAGGCACTGGGGCTCCTCTGCTCCTAGAATCATCCATGTGTATTCAAAAACAACAACACAAAACTGATCACAAGAAAAACCCCACATGTGCTTCAGCACTGCCCTTTGTGCCCCAGATATGGGTATATTAGGAGAGATGCATTCAGGAGTCCAAGTCAACTGTATTCTGTGGCATTTTTGACTTAAAAGCTAAGTTGTGAGCATAGTGATTTCTTGGGCTATTGTCATGGTTAGGTTCTGTCTTTTATTTTCCTTTTGGAACGTGTTTTATGTTCTTGAAATGTTCAGACTGAGCAGTACCTCTGAGGACTTTGTAAAGAAAGAAATGTGAAGGACTCTTTGGCATTGATTACCAAAGGATCCCCACGTTCAGTATCTTGGTAATAATTTATTAGCAGAGCTTTGTTCCTGTTTTGACACAGGGAGATTTAGGCAGCCTGATCTTCAGCAAGTTCTCAACAGATATCTGAGAATCCAGCTTTTATAACCAGCAGTTCTGCTTGTGAACGCTCACGCTGCTTTTCCTAACGGACTGAAAGATACGTCCAGGAAAGGATCTGGCAACCAGCACATGACTCATCTTATAGAAATATCACATCTCTGTCTAAGCTGACACCACTTCACTCAGAACACACTTGTGGTGAGGCTTCCTGAAGATAGAAGTGTTAAGCTTCTGCAAGTGGCTGTTCGCAGTGCGGATTTTTGAGCTATTTGGAAATATCTTTAGAATTAACTTATCTTCCCAAGAATTTCATCCCTTAGTTGTTGTCCTTTCAGAAATCTGGGTTGTGGAAATACTTGTGAAATTTGTCTTAGCAAAGTCCATGTAAGCTCACTGACTTAATGACAGGAAGGTGGATAGGAAATAGTGAGGAGATGGCTGTTGTTTGTTAGCATCCTGGTGCTGCTGGAGGTCATTGCCTCAGACGTGAGGCTACATAGCTGAGGGAAACCACCAAGCTTAAAACTTAAGTTACTCTCATTGATCGTTATCTTTCTTTGATCTTTGTCTAATCAGTGCTAACAAGGTCAGCTCAGACCTCAGGGGTGTGGGTTAGGTTTTAAAAAAACTTTTCTAGTTCAAAAAAACCTTTTCTTACCCAAGTATACTGTTGATATGGATTTTTTTTTAAATTAAAATCTTGCATTTCTTCAGCAATTGAAACTTGGTCACATTACAAAGTAGCACTGAGGTATGAGAAACCTCATCCTTTTAAATTAACCTCTTCATTTAAAAACTGAGAGCTGCCATGAAGGACAGATTGTTGCATCTTTCCTCTACATTGTGTAGAGAAGGACTGGATCTCAGTCCATCCTGGGGCTGAAGAAAGTGTGTTCATTCATCAAGGCAATTCAGAACAATCTCACTGGCTATGTGAGCTCATGCCAGGCCAACAAACTGCTTAGTGTCAGTCAGGATGAAGGATGCTTCATTTTTCCACCATTCAGCCTTCCAGGAAACATCCTGACCTTCTCAGAAAGGCTGGGAAGAAATGTTCCCTCGGATACTGGCAGGCTCTGAGGCAGGCTTGAAATGAAGTCTCTGTGCAGCATGGGGAATGCGCATAGACTCATGTGTTCGGAGAGCTGACCAGATGGAGGCCTTGCTTAGATTTCTGTTCTTTTAAGGAAGGTATTTTGTCATGTGTGACTTTTCAAGAAAGAAAAACACAGTTGATTTCTTTTCGAAATTTCCTTTTCCCTTCTTCTTCTTCTTCTTTTTTTTTTTTTTTTTTTTTTTTTTTTTTTGAAATTGCCTGTGCTCTCATATTTGGAGAAAAAGGTACAGTCCAAAAAAAAAAAAAAAAAAAGATCAAACTGAACCCAAACCCTCTGTTTCAGAGTATGATTAAAGAGCTGCATTTCCCCAAGCAGCCGTGTCACAAGATGCCAAGTGCAGGAGGCGTTAATCATCTGTGCCTTATCTCTGTGAGAAGCCATCTTCAAAGCAGAGAGGAGGAGAGCTCTACCCTCTGGAGATAAATGGCATATCGTAAATAGTGCGAGGCACTCAGATACTGTGATTATGAGCTCTATAGAAATACCTATAAATAATATCAGGAGATGCCCAGATACTAGAGCTTACTTATGAAAATAAATAAACCACATAAAAATCTGACAAGATTCAAGCTTCTCTCCTTTATAAGGACTCTTCAGTTTCCTTTTCTCCTTGCAGTATGGGAGCAGGACCTGTGGTGCAGGAACTCAGTCCCTGTTCTTAACTTGCAGCCCCTTGACAGACTGAAGTAAGTTGCAATGTAAGATAACATGAAAGCATCGGCTGAGGGTTGAAAACTCTTACAGGCACACTTAACTGTGTTTCCTTTCCAAACATTGAATTTAAAAAAGAAAAAAGTTCTGCAAGCAGCTTCTAGAGTCTGAAGTTTGGGATTTGTACGTGTGGAACATGGAGGCACGGATTGTGATGCAACAGAAGCAAGAGGCACACTGCTGCCTTCAGAGGGAGCATTAGCTGAAGCCTCACAACGCTGGTCGCAGCATGAGCTTTGGGGACTTCCCACTTGGCTGCTGGAGGGCTCTATCATTCATTCAGCATGGTCAGTAGCTAAAGAAAAATATAAGATGTGTTGATTGGAATTACTCCTTTTTGCGTTGGAATGTTTTTTTTTCTAGGCAATTTTAAGCTGCTCTAATTGTGCTGCTTAGTTTTATTTTCTCATCAAGTGTTTGCTATTAATGCTACTCCTCTCTTGACATCTCTTACATGATAAGCAGGTTCAGAAACTCTGAATTACCCACTGTGTGTTGACAAGATTGTGGAATTGTTGGCAATGTTAATGAGCCTCACCAGCAGTGACATTCCTTGCAGTGTGGATAATTGTGAAAGCAAAAAGCACTGCAGCAAACTGAAGAGGATCACTTCTAAATGTGAAGTAATCTTTGGGCAGAGCTGATTGGTTTCGCCTAGTGAGGGTGGTACGTTCAGAGAGGAGCACACACAGCTCCCTGTCCCACGAATTCCATCCTGTGCACAAAACCAAAAGCTTTGCAGTAAGTTGCCGTGGACTTTTTTCAGGTCTTAGCAAGTGCTTTTATTTGTCTCTTGTGCTGATCTGCTGTTTCATTTAAAGAAAATTAATATTTAATCAGCATTTTAAAAAGGGGAGGAAAGCTCACTTTCTTTTATATGGTCAATTTTCTTTTATGTCATTGCTCATAAATGAGGAACTAACAAAGTTGCCTATGTACAAATTGGTTTTACTAATGGTCTCGATTTGGTACAGTGCTGTACAGAAGGGAGCAGGATTCCCCTCAGGTACTGCTTTGGAGCATGCTGAGAACACCTGTATTCTCTATAGTACATATAGCTAGAATAAAACTGCTGAGCTTTGAAGCTGGAAGAGTGAAACCAGAGGTGATGAGTCCCCTAGAAAGGTTCTGAGGAGAAAAAGGGTTATTATTAACTTTTTCTTTTGATTGGAAATAAATGAGGCATCAACCCTAAGGTGTGCGTTGGGGTTTTGTGATGCTGTGGCTCACACTGCAGGGCTGTGCATAACCCTGCTTGTTTTGCCAACTCTTCTTTTGGAGAGAAAATCTCAAAGTATGACTGTGAGGAGCAAAGTTTGCTGAATTCCTGTTGATGGGCATTCAACCTTAGATCCAGAAGCTACAGATGAAAAAGTGAAAAATCTGAACCATAACCATCGTCAGCAGTTTTGGAATCCTATTTAGTCGTATGTGCTGAGCACACAGCAAAAGCAATTTCACTGCTTGGTACAGAGGAAAAGCATTAAGAAGGTCAGAGAACCAGGAAACTCCAGAGAAGTTTCCAGTTATTTTTCTCTAAAGATTCCTTTCATCAAGTAAGGTCAGTGGATGCAGCTGTGTTTGAAAGGTGGGCACTGCAGCTCTGATGATGTCAAGATGTGATTTAATTGCGGGAGA
This sequence comes from Gallus gallus, assembly GCF_016699485.2. Classification (NCBI taxonomy): domain Eukaryota; kingdom Metazoa; phylum Chordata; class Aves; order Galliformes; family Phasianidae; genus Gallus; species Gallus gallus. Next base: position 14,751,663 of record NC_052542.1, on the reverse strand, counting down.
GTTCAGGTTCACAGCAGATGTTCTTGGATTTTGCAAGGAGGTTTTTCTTCTGGAAACTGTTGTAGGAAACTGTGGGCAGATACTTTTATGTAATTCTGCGACTTAAAAGAAGAAAGTGCAGCTCCTGTGCTTTAGTAGCATCTTTTTGTATTAATAGGAATTTGGTCTTTATAACCAGGATGTTAGCAGTTAATTCACTACATATAACATAATATTTTTCCAGTCTTGCTGTTCTGTCTTTCCAGAGCTGCTTTATTTGCTCTGACTGGCAGTTGTCATGATATGTACTGCTGAACACAGCTCTTCGACTCAAACGATAACAACTCTGTGATCCTGCATCTCACTTCAAATACTTCTTATAGGAGATGGCTTGTGGCAGTGCTCACAGACAACTATGAATCTTCTGTCACCCTATAGTTGGATGAGTGCCTTTTGCTTTCCCTCTTTCAGCCTTGGTGCCTTCACCGTGTATGTGGAAATTTACCTGCTCACATCTTCTCAGAAGTAATAAAAATTCATGGGAATTTGGGCCAAGTCCTTGAGTTAAAAAATATTTTGGTATGCAGTTATTCTGGTAAAGTTCACTCAAAGCTCATTCACTGTTTCAAGCATTCAGTATGTGTTTTTTGTGGAAGAGAAATAACGTGTGAGGAGACACCGAGTCACTGAAGTGTTGAATGTTCTTTTCTTATAAAGTATGTCATAAATCAAGGATACTTTCAAAACTATAGTTTGATTGAATATGGATAGATTGATCGATCATACTTCTTTTAATTATATGTATAAATGTCAAGTGACTTCATTAGCTAGTAGTCTAGTATTTGGGCATTTATTGTGCCCAAATACCTACTTGGAGTAGTTTCTGGTTTCAGAGCAATCATTTCACGTTTAATGGGGGCTGTCAGGCCTTTGCCCACGCACTGCCATGGAGCCTCGCTATCTGGGCAGTGATTGTCAGCTGAGCCCGGGGTTCTGTGTAACACAGCCCTGAATGCTGTTGGGAAACAAGGGATCCCAGTGGGCTAGCTCTTCAGAGCTGCAGCTGTGTAGAAAGCCTGGTAATTACCAACACAGTGTGATACCTTTGCTATCGTTTGCAAGTACAGTTCCTGCAGGTGATGTTTGCATGCAGTACTGATGTGTGTGTATGTGTGTACCGAACAGGAGAGCTTCATGCTTCAAGTTTATGCAGTTGTGGTCTCATCCTAGGAAGCTTAAACACAGTCATTTGTGTGCTAGGATGTGCTTTTCTGTGGTCACATCTCTTGATTTGTGTTGTTATGAAATGAGCCTATCAGTTCCTGACTTTCCTTAATGACACAGAAAGGAACTTCCTATGTGACGTTCCTTTCTCTTTTTTTTCTGCATTGATGAGAAATGTTGATATTTGGACATTGCTGTTTTTCTGCTGTGATCATCAGTTAAGAACAATCCTTAAGTGAGACAGTTGCTGTTTTTTTGCCAGAGAGCTGAAAGCCCACGTTACTGGGGATCATTTCCATATCAGAATCTAAGAGGAAGTGAATGTGTAAGAAAAAGAGAAGTGGAAGTTATTAATCTGTGATTTAAGATGTGTCACCAGCTGGGTCAGACTGTTGAATCATCACTTGATAGATCCAAACCAAAGTGTGATGCTGTGAAAGTGTTTGAAAGACCAAAAAAAAAAAACCCACCAAAACTTGAAAGCTTTTCAGAGATTTCCACTCATTGAATAGTCAGTCGTCAGCTCTGTTTCCAGAATGGCTCATGGAATACATCTGAGAACGTGGTCTCTCTTCTAATTAAATTCTCATCTTTGCCCAAGTGGTTGAAAGGGCAACTGCCTTAAACCTTTGAACTTTATTTGTAATACAAAGCTTCAATTAGATAAAAGGCAATAATTAGCAAATTTTTTATCTTTGGGCATAATTAAATCTTTAAGGAAGGACATCTTAATCAATGACTTGTAATGACAAGTTCATAAATTAATTAATTCTTCCAATGAATGTCTGGCAGAAATCAATGAGTGTTAAAAGAGATTTGGGAGGAGGGGACATGGCTGTAGAAACACTGTAGCTCAATTACATTTGGTTTAAAGATTCTCATCTATTAAGTATTAGCTTGTTCAAAAGATGATCTATTATTTAAAGGGAGATCATTAAAATATTAACCTCTAATATTGTAGAGCCTTTTTGTTGAACTTCCATCTTTACATGTGCATGTATTTCCCCACAGTTTACGATGCTCATTGTGTAGGTTCTCTTCCAAAATGGGGTTAGTTTGATGCTGAGTCCTGGTGTTGAGTCTTATTATTCTGAAACCAGAAGGTGTGTAAGCAGACTTGCTGTGTGCAGCCTCACTCACCTCTCCGGTGAAAACTGGCACAGTTAAGCTCAACGTGTTTCAGTATTCTTGCTTGAGAGCTCCCGTGTTCCTTGTTCATTTAACAATTCGTGCTGCAGGAAAGTATGTAATCATTAACATGAAGGTTCTCTTTTAGTATAAGAACGGTAAAGAGAAACAAAATGAAGTTGCAGTAGGGTTACCAAGAAGGACTTGGGGCTGCTGGTGGCTGAAAGCTGACTGTGAGCCAGCAGTGTGCCCTGGCAGCCCAGAAAGCTGCCTCTGTCCTGCAGGCCCTTTCCACAACAGGCAGCAAGAAGCTGGATGCAGGTGAGGGGAGAGAAAGTGCTCCCATCTCCCTTCTAGCTTGGGGAATGGCAAACTGTTGTTAGTTTTACACTGCCCGACAGGATTAATGAAATAATTATGATTCCCTATAGCGTATTAATAAGCTGCATTACAAACTGATTTCCTTTTTGAGCAGTGAAGATATGCAGCTTCTAGAAGGATCGGTTCTTTTTGTTGTGTGGGGCACTGAACATCAGATAAAGTGGAAATGTTAGCGATTTCCGACTTGAAACTCGTTAAAGTGCACAACAGATGGAAAGTTCTGTTCGGGTTATGAGTGTCCAGATCTGTCAGCGATTAGAAGAAGGGCAGCATATGCTGGTAGCTGGTCCTGATAACTATCTTCAGAGCAGCGAGACAGGCTTCCCGTCGCAGAGCCCAGCAGCCTGTGCTGACAGGGACTATCTGCTGCTCCTCACACCTTGTACAGATCAGTTGCTATCCATTATAGCTCAGAGCATCTTTGGACAGATCTGTTCACAACCTGGATGTTCGCTGTTCTTCAGAAGGGTGATAGGAATCTAAACCTCTTGCCTCTTCAGATATATTCTCCCTTCAGAGCTGTCATCCAGGTTGTCAAAACTTATCCTTAACAAGTTTCAGCTTTAAAGGTCCTCTTATCAACACCACAACACTCCTGTCCTTCCCATTACAGCTTGTCAATGAGATCCTTTGAGTATTTAGTTTGAAGCAGCCCAGGAATCTTTTGCTAAATTCCTTCAAAAGAATTTAAATAGTCCTAATGACCATGTTACCTTACAGGCTTTTAAATGCTTCACCAGCTGCTTGAGTCAATGCGTTAGAAATTGTAAGCCTTTCCACAGCAATCTCAGAATTTGTTGGGGAGTTAAATATGAACAGATTTTTCCCCTCTCTCAGACAGTAGGCTCCTGCACCTGCCCAATTCCCTGCAGGGTTTGTTGGAAGCAAACGCTGCTTTCTTCTCAGATGCTCTGGGTTTTGTTCTCTGCCTGTGCTTTGCATGAGGGTGGTTTGAAGAGGACTTGGAGTGATGTCTGGAGCTCTGACAAACACCATTTCTTTGTGCTTTGTCTCTTGGTTGGCAAAGCAACTCCCAACTGCATCGGTAAATAGTGGCTGAGCAGTGGGTTTGGCACAACGTGGTGCAATGGATTCACTGGGGTGCCCTTTGCAAGGCTATATGCTACATTACCGCTCGTAATTTTCAGCATCTGGTACTTCAGATCATTCAAGAAGAGGGAGAAAAAGCAGTGAAAAAGTATAAGAAGCAAGGTGGTAGTACATATCTGTTGAATATTAGAAACCATGTGGTTAGGCCACATTAATACGATGGGCAAACCTTAGGTATTTGTCTCTGAAAGGCAAAGACGGACTGCCTCCCACACATATTTCAAAATGAATCTCAAGTGTACTTTTTATCACTTACAATGATTTCCATCAGAGAATAATAAAGAGATTTGATGCCTACGGTACTTACTGTCCTGTGATGTCTATTGTAATAGCTATTTTAAGTGTAGGAAATACCCTAATAAGAAGCAGCTTGCTAGTGTGCTGATCTGGTTGATTCTTATCAGAGCATTCTCTGTAAAATAATAATTGGAAGATATGACAATAGAGATGTTTGATTAAACTTTGGTATCTGATAAACTTGGTCAGAGTTGGGCAGATCACTTCAAAAAGAGTGTTTGGGTTGTTGTTTTAAGTAAAAATACATACCCCAAACTCCATTTCTAACGTTTGCTTTTGATGCTACCTTTTATTTTACAACCTTTGCTAAATATTTTAGGTAATAAATTGAAATAATATGTAGTGAATCAAGCCTGTACTTTTTATGGCATATTATTTAAGTGGCTATAAACCTCACTTTTTTTTAAGTAGGTGTTTAAGTTATTTATAAACAGATAAGCTTACTAGTCACTTCCTTTTCCCACACCTCCTGCCTTCCCTTCTCTAACCTCTTCCCACAGTGCCCCCTGTCAAAGGCTGAAAACTGCTTTGCTTGTGTTGTGCCATGGCACAGCCGTCCCCCCCCCCCCCCCCCCCCCCCAGCCAGGTTTCTTGTTTCTGGCAATACAGTTGTACCGGCAGGCTTTATCAGGGAAGAAACTGTAAAGTCCATGGCTCATTCCTTCCCCCTCGGCATGTGCTATTCTGTCCTTAACACGGAGTTCTTGATGTTTCTTTCCACTGCGCTCCTCTCCTGCCTTTTTTTAATCCTGAGTTCCTGTATGCACGGCCTTGTTGGATTCATCTGCTCCCATGTCACTTCATTTGGGGTCAGTCCAACATACGTTGCTACCTTTCTTGCTTATTTATATACCTTACTGAAGCATTGATTTTATAATATTTTTACAAGCTCCCATTCAGCAGAATTCTCAAAGAGACTCCAGTTGCATCCCAAGTAAAGCCTGTTCCTTTCAGTCTTCTGGGACTTGTGAGCGTGTGATGAACTCCAGCAGGTGTTGTACTTTGCTTTTAAAATGCCTGCATTTTCGTTGAGATTCCTCTGTGACAGCAATATTATCTCCTATTTCTTTCTCAATTTTATCTGGATATTTATATTTGTATATATTGATTCTCTTTTCATCACATGCTTTCTACAGTGCTCAGTCTTCTCATCTGTTCTGTTCTAATTCCGTTTTTCGGAGGCAAATGCCATTCTCCTTAAGCAAGTCTGCAATTCTTAAATCTTCTCACTTTAGCTTTCCAGTCCCAGAGCTCCCCTGGCAGCAGTCCTTATTAGAACAGTCCCTAGAATTTGACATGACTGGCAATATGCTTGGCTTTTTCTTTCCAGCAGGGCAGTTACTAAGTCACTCTGCTATAAAAACTCTTACCTGAACATTTCCAAACCATACAGCAACATATGGAGCAGGTATACAATATGCTGTGCTTGGTGTGGCTGTTTACATTTCACATGTCGAAGGTAGTGTTTCACAATGAAATTTCACTGATTCCTTGTAAGGTTTCTCCTGGCTTCCCATGTGCTGGTATTATGCTGAAGGTTTGATTTGTTACTAGAGAGTTAGATCCTGCTTGCAGTTGCCATCCCAGTCAGTTTTGAAGCTGATATGATTTGAAATAACCCTCCTCTTAAAAAGAGGTTTCCTCTTTAAAAAGCAAAACAGAACACTTATCTGACCATTGACTTCCTTTTGTTCTTGAAGTCTCCTTTGACTGTCTTTTATTCTCAGTCCATAATAACTTCAAGACACTTGTTTCTTAGCTTTGCTTTTATTTTGTTTTTCTTTGTTTTAATCTCAAACCAAGGATCTCCAACCGTGCAGTCGGAGCTCAGGGGCAGCTAAGCACTGAGTGTAAGTGTAAGCGATACAGTCACAGCACCAGCGGCATCATCTCCGATGAACGTCAGGGAGTTACTTTTCTGCCAAGTCTTAACTGAGGACTCAGTTTTCATTTGTGAGCACAAGGCTCTGGGGCTTCTTAGGGACATTCTGTGCTTTCATTTTCATTTGGGAAATCAGCACTGCTTGGAAAGGGTGGCGTATTTAACATCTCTCCCCCCGTTATGCTGGTGCCAGTGCATGGGAGTCAGTTTAAATATATTCTCCTCCTAATTACTGATGGACTGGTGCTAAATGTTTATTTTGGCTTAAAGGGACACTGCTGAGATGGTAATCACAAGATGATTTTGTTTCAAATTTTCCATTCAGTGCATAGTTTTCTGGCTGACTTACTTGGCTCTGTGTTTCAACAGCTATATGTGTACATACAGGATTATCCAGTGGTCTATATAGAAGTAACAACATTGCCTTTACTCATTTGTAATGTGCATTCACAAATGAGAGTGTAACTTAAGCAGTTCCTTGCAGCTGTTACCAAAAGTGCTCTGAGCTAGAAAAAAGATTGAAAAGCTGTGAAAAATAATGTATGTACTTCTGGTTGTTTATTAGTTTGCTTGCTTGCTTTTTTATTAAGGCTACTTTCTGGCTTTAAGTACTCTCTCTGCTTTTGTCTCTTTGTGCAGTGATGCTGAGCACCAACATCTAGAAGGCATGAATACAGTGGGTTGAGTTCTTTATTAAGGGATTATAAAACAACAGTACGTTCTTCTAGTAGAGCAGAGCTAGTGATCAGCGGGATGTGCTGTGTTCTGCTGTTCTGCCATGGCCCTCTGCTTTACTACTCCACCTCCTGGCCTCGCCACATAGTAGGATCTTAGGCCTGGTACATCACTCTTAAAGGCAGAGGAGAAGCTGCCCTGTTAATATTCTCTGGTATTGGGAAGTTGTGATTCTTGTGGTGAGCTTGTCTTTATCTCAGAGCCTTTACAACTGGGACATGCAGGTTAGGTGGCAGTGGTGCCCTTCTGAGACTGGTAGAGCGGCTGTTCAATGAATGACTGATTTCAAGAACTCTTTTTGTCCTTTTTTTTTTTCTTTGATTATATTCAACTGTTAGTTGTGTCCTTGGTCATCTGGCAGTCTTTCTGGTTCGTTTCTGGTAGAAAAGAAAAATGAACATGTGGGGGGAGAACGTGATTTGACAAGCGGAAAAAGTCTGTCTTGTCTTTTCTTTCACAAAGAACATATCCATTCTCACTCCTGAGACAGCTAGCAATGCTGAGATGCCTTCCCAATTATCCTCTTCTGTGCAAGTGATGCTATGGCTACCGCATGGCAGATCTATAATTGTGAGGTGATGATTGTGCGATGCCAACTGGAAAGCAAGAAGGAGGTTAGGCAGTGCTGAATTTGAGGGGTGTGGTACAGAGATGCAATTTTCATATTACCTTGTAGCTGAGGAAGCAAGACAGTGTCATTTTGGAGAGCTGACTTCACGAAAAAATGCTGCCACTCGCTTTCCAAGTAACAAAGATAACAAAATGAGGATTGGGAAAGGCTACTGGGTTACGCTAAAAGACGAACCAGCAACAACTTAGATGTAAGTGGTGATGCTGTGATGGGAGGACGGGAAGCCCACATCGTTAGTACTTGGGTCAGCTGAGCCATCCTGCATTGGAAGTAGATTTTGTGGGTAAATTTTCATGAAACTTGATGGCTCTAAGCTATCATATTATTAAAATCAGAATTAATAAACAATAGGAGTTGCTGGAATACCCGTATTTTCAGGACCTATAAACCTGAGCATCTGCATCTCTGACTTTGTGGCCTCAAGCCAGACATAGATGCAATTACTGAAGCGGGTCCAGCAGATTGTTTCTCAGGTATGAAATATGGGTGCAAAGTTTGGATAGGGGATCATTAGTGTAAAATTTACACTTGACACTGCTGTATATCCAAGTCTAGATTTTGGAATGTGGCTCAAATATACCGTAACTCTATCAATAATATATGAACACTTAGGATGTGATCTGGTGATACAGCTGTGGTATTGTAAGCTAAAATCCTGATAATGGGACTTCTGCCATTGGCTTCAGTGGAGCCAGAAAGTATTTCCTCACCATTCCACATGATAATTAGGGTTGGCTACGAAGTCAGTGCTCTGTCTCTGTTAAACCTGGGGGCCTACAATAAAGCCAGTTGTGTGTTTGTGGCTCTTACTACTCCAGAGTGTATGTATCCCAGGTGCCAGTGCAGAGAGGGCGCAGCCCAAAGGATCAGGCAGTAGGCAGCTTTTCCTTAACCCTTGTCTGGATTTGCAGACAGGAGTGAGGGGAGAAGGGAAGGGGGCAGGAGCTTGGGGAAGGCTGAGCTGCAGGTGGGTTGCAGCCAGGTTGACCTGTCTGGGAGCGTGTCCAGACCTTTTGGGGTCAGGCAGGCTGCTGGAAAGAGTGTGTTTTGGGTTTATAATTGGTCCCAGGAGAGTGGCAATGCCTTTGATGTTGTCCTTTACTATCAGCACTGTGTGCTGATAGTGGCTGAATGACTTGCCTGAGTGCACGTAAGAAGCTGGTGGTGCTGCAAGAACAGCTTGAACTTGGATGGGCTGTGATTTGGGTAGCATCGCGAGCTCTGCACCTCACTTCCCTGCACTTTCGTTCAGGATGTGTCTTTAGCAGTGACTCCTGCAGTTAAATGAAGCAGGATTTACACTAAGCTGAGCTACTTTTTGTATTTGTTGTCACTTTTTGAGAGCATTAAGAACGTGGCTTTTTTCTTTATTTTTTTTTCCCCTCAGCAAAGTAGCTAGAGATGTAAAAATCAACGATGGAAACAGTTAATAGGCTTCAGGGCAATCAGAGGGCTTTGGCTCCTACTGCAAAATATTAACAGCTGTAATTTGACCTCTTAGCCAATTAATTTTGGCCAGTGTAAAATTCCATACACTAAATCTGTTTACGATACTTCACTATTCTAGGCATCTGACACTGTGCCAAGACCTTAATATGTCTCTGTGAGCAGAGGTCAAGTCATGGCCTTAAAATGAAGACTTGAAATACAAGCTGTGTGTGGGTGGGTAGCCTGGTGTCCCTAAGGGGGTTATGAGTTCCTTTTCTATTGCTGTATGATCCGAAACTCTGGTCACTGCTCTCCGTATTACCTTCTTGTATTTCTTAATAAAAATAAATCCATTTTGCAGTTCAGAAATGACCTCTCTTTTTCTCAGTTTATCCGGACTGTTATATTTTTCACACATGGCTTTCATTGTGTAATGCCTGCAGTTATCTGTTGTCTGCGTCGTACATCTGTTCAAAAACTCATCTTTGTTGGGTTTCCTCCATGAGGAAATATCCATCTTGTACTTTGGGGTGAGTGAAGCAGTCGCATCCTAGTCATTCTGCTGGTGCTTCCCAGTCATTTAACACTTCATTTTTCTGCCTTTGGCACTTGGGTTTGAACTTCACTCCAGTTTGCAGAGGGAGTAGTATTGATTGCTGCATGGAAATACATTAACTATGCTCAGGTCTGAATGAATTCTGATAATTTCTGCATCCATACCAACCCGATTAAAGCCTGATGGGATTCCTTCAGTTGATGCAGAGCTGTGTGTGCTGCGTGGGGCTGTGCAGCAGGTGAGCAGCACCCCGATGTGTGTGCCACGTGTGGCACTGCATTGCCAGTGCCTGATGGTCGTGTGGCTGGGCAGGAAAGCTCTGAACTGCACCCGGTTCTGTTACAGCTGTCTGACTCCTGGACGGTGAGCTGGACTGCTGCTTTATTTTATATCATAATGAAAGAAGCAGCTTTGAGATACTCTGTGCTTCTTGTGTACATGTTGGCACGTTCTGAACAGCTTTTTTTTTGTGTGGATTGAAACACTCTGTACAGTGAGTTAAAGATGTGCCAAGTAGTCTGAAAATAGCGAAAGAATGAAGTATCTGTTGTTCCACAGGCATAGATGTGTTAGTAATCATGTGCCTGAGCCCTTGAGAAACTTCTGCAGAAGGAAACAAAGCCTAATGAAATGATATATGAATCAATGTCCAAAATGTTTAAATCTCCAGATAAGAACATCAAAACGTTTTCTTTTTACTGTTCTCTGGATCGTCTTCTCTTGCATATGTAGCGTGCTGAAAAGGAAGGGCAGCCCAGTTGGAGCCGCCCGCTGCAGAATACAGATTAGGGTTAACTCGGGCACAGGGGCAGCAGTTGATCACCTTCTGCCCATGGTGAGCGTGCCCAGCCCATGGTAGGGCAGGAGGTGCAGCCTGAGCCCTGTGGTGCCTGCTGCAAGCACTGCTGTCACCACCACTCCTGCCCATCTGGGGCCGGCACGCTTCTGTCTGTTGGCAGTTGTAGAAGGCTATTTGGAAGGCTGTTTAAAAAGAGGCCTTTGAAAGCTTATAACTGAAGAATGCCAGTAATAGAGCATCCCAACTAGTGCTAGGAAGTCGAAGAACTTTTGAGGCCAAATCTTTGATTTGCTTAAAGCTGATTTATATTGAATTGAGCGGCTTGCCAGAAGTCCAGTCCTTGGCTGAAATAGCTTTTTTGGGGAGGGGAGGAGTGAAGAGCAACGAGACCAAAATTTAAAAAGCACCAGAACAAATTGCTGTAGTCATTTCCATTTTGAATTTACTTAGCCATTAAAACAAATGAGATTGTCATTGTCTGTGATATACAGCTCCCAGCTGATGTAAAGGGTATGAAAATAGTTAATGGCTTAAAGGAAAAAAAAAAGTTTATATTACCTTAGGAGATTGTCTTTGGAAAGCTGTTCCCTGGGTACTGACAGGTGGTGCTCAATTTTGTAAACCTTGTGCACTTGAAAGAATAAGATTATGACAAGGAAATGAATTACAAAAGCCCGTGCAGCAAAGGTTTCTTCAGTCAGTCCAATTCCCAGCTGGAGCTTTTGGATGGTGGTACCCTCTGTCTGAGGGACTGTGGTGACTGAAGTCATCCCGGTGCAGTGACAGAAGAATGGGGCTGCATAGTGTGAATGGGTGACAGAACTAAAGCTGGATGGCCTGCAGCATAAACCCCATGGGAAGTTACACCTGCAGGAAGCCTGACTGCTCCAGATGTTGCTTTCTAACACGTCATGCTAGAGAGCACCGCTCAGTGCTCTGTTTGGGATGCCTGGGCAGGAGGAGCCCTGCTTTATAGTGATGCTAAGGGACAAGAGAGTGCCAAAGGTTTGTCCTGTCAGGGAGGTTGCTCCCACCTTTTATAACGTGCTCCACTGTGGGATGGGTGCTACACACAAGTAAAAACTCTTGAATGAAGCTATGTGAGCCGTGGGGCTGTACCCCTACTTCAGAATAGGATTTAATCAGATTTTTTTATATGATGAGGACAGAGGGAAGAAAGAGAGAAACAGCACTGAGGATGCACGCTGTTCTGACTCAAATATTTGAAGTTCCTTCAGTCCTAGGGAAGAAAAATGGATTTTCATAACTTGTTGGGCCAACAATTACTGTTGTTCTTTTCTCTCCGTGTAGAAGTGTTCTCGAACAGACCACCAGATGGTAGTGTTTCCTTTGTAATTAGAGCTGGAGCTTCAGCGGCACAGCTACTCGTTTGGCATAGGTCACTCAAGGACTGCTCAGCGCATAGCAGGAGCAGAGATCTGGGAGGATGGAGTCCTGTTAGTGAAGTGAGCTACAAAGGAGTGGGAAACGTGCGGTAACCTTCAGCCAAGTGAGGCGGTGAGGCGCTGGTGCAGCCCAGCTTGCGTCCCTTGTGTTAGGGATAAGCTGCCTGCCCGGGGTGGTAGAAGTATTGCAGGTGCTTAAAGCAATAAGCCATGAGACGAGCTGAAAATACCGGATCTTGTGCAAGAGCAGAAGTTACTGTTCAACTACAGCGCTTTTCACAGGGGTCAGACACGCTTTTGTTGTTTAAATGGGATGCACGGTGTCTCTTCCTGCAGGAGTCTGTTGGCAAGTGGGTAGAGCACTGAGGGGTGGATTCAGCAGGTCGAGGTTGTGTGGTGGTGTTTGGTCTCAGGATAATCACTCCGCACTGTGTGCCGTGGGTTCTTTCTCAGGTGAGGACAAGGTTACTGATGCCTGTTATCAAGCTCTTAGAGTTAATTAAAATATCAAGGAGCGCAGGATTATATTTCAGCTGCACGCACCTCTCATCAGTGACCGTCTCAAATAATACGAGGGCTGCTCCAAAAATAATGCCTCGTGTTTTATTCAATTGGCCCACAACATCAGAGGACGATGCTGGGGCTATGGCAGATGAGGCTGAACCTTCCCACCAATATTCCATTCCATTTTGTTGCTGTGTGACAGATGGCAGCAGAGGGGCAGGTAGACAAAATGGCGTCTGACATGGAAGCGTGTATGAAGCAAAGGTGTGTCATTGAATTTCTCTGTGCAGAAAAAAACTGCACGCATTGGCGTTCATCAACACTTGCTGAATGTTTATGGAGACCAAACAGCCAGTGAAAGAGGGACTGCAGGGGCAGCTTTTTTTCTTAGAAACGCCCTTGCTAGAGTAGCTGTGAAACACTGGGTCACCTCCAATGGTTCAGATTGTTATGAGCATGGCATGCAGGCTCTTGTACAGCACTGGCAGAAATGTAGAGCTAATGGTGGTGACTGTGTTGAAAAACAGCATCTGAGAATTTGCCCTAGGAAATAGCATTGTTGTGTTCTTTGTAGCTCTTGTACTTTCCATGGAATTAAATAGGAGGCATTATTTTTGAAGCAACTGAAAGATCAGTTTGCCTAAATGGCTTGAAAGGCCTCATGTTATTCGCCATCAGGATTAGAAAAGCTGTGAAATGTCACGCTGTGCTGCTGAGTGGTTACAGGGGTGTGCAGGGAAGTGGTTTTGCAGGCAGTCCGGCCTGGAGCTGCACACCTGGGCTGCTGGGTACAGCTCTGGGCAGAGGCTGATGCTGAAATGCTGCATAACCCTACTGGAAATACTAGATAGGCTTTTAAATGAAGTAGCCCAGGTCTGTGTGCTTACTGCCTTTGTTTTTGCCTTGTTGGAATATTCTTGCAAACATTAGTTTTAGGAAGTTCACATATGCAAGGAAGAAAAAAATCTGACTATTAGTGATATTTCTAATTTACAGTCCCTGGAGAGTTACAGTGGAATATGTCTGTGTGTATGGTGTGTGTGTGTGTGCAGTGTGATCACTCAGTCAGAAGAAGTGGCTGTTATCCCAACCTGTCTCAACATCTGGGTTTGAAAATTCCAAATGGATATTTTAAAATAAGCTGCTCAACCAGCGAGCTTCAAATGAAAAAGTCTTTGCAAAACTACACTGTGGGTGCAATCAGAAGGACTTTGTTTTTTTCCCCATATAACAACCTGGGTTTCAGATTATTTATCCAAAATTGGAAGGAAAAATAAAATATAAGCACCCCTAATTTAAATAGATGTTTCTGTTAATGTCAGTTCTGTGAGAATAATAATAAAAATATAATAAAAATAATAAATGTGGGGAGAAGTAGTAGTAAAAGCCTTCCACTCGAGTTGTTAGTGTCTCAGTTGGGCAATTTCACTATGTGTACAAAGTCATGTTCCCCGTTTAGACTGAGTCTGGACCTTGGGGCTGAATGCTGCAGACCTTTGTGAAAACAAACCAACAACAAGTGTCCGGCAAGGAGAGATGAAGAATTGAGCAGAAAACCTCACGGTGAAAGCGTGCATTATAGCTGAGCTCTCTGTGGCTCCTCTATTATGTTTCAGATATGCTGTGTGATTGCAGCACTTTGCACATCATTTTTAACCACTGAAAAATGAGTTGATTTGCTGGGTGGGTATAAAAAACTATGCCAAACAGAGAACTGATCCTACTACCGAATGAGAAAAATTGGTTTTGAGTGTATCTGCTTTTAATAACATTTTACTAGGAATGTATTTTGGTTGTTTGGAAGGAGTCAGTTTTCAAGCTGCAAGAGGCTCCTGTAGAATTTTGCTGAGATAACCAAACGCCATTTTTTTTAATTGAAACATGCCTCCTCTTCAGTTAATCATTTTGATTTTCTAATGGTGTATGCACGTCATTCCTCACAGTTATAAGCCTTTGTCAGTATCTATCTCATAGAGTTTAATCAATCACTTGTTGGTTGCGTGTAATAGAGTAAGTTTCAACTGAGCATTAAAACAGTGCAACAGTGCTACAGTGCTACTTTGGATGTTTTCTGGTTTTACTCACTCTAAGTCAAATATTAGCTAGGGAAATTGGAGACATCGTGTCAGTGCCACATTTTAAACATTATTTGTATAGTTTGAATTTTGTTTAATTGACGTGTATCATTTTCAGTTGGGCAACCAAGCCACGTGAGTCCTTGGGTGAAGAAAAGATAAAGGCTGGATTTTAATATTTTATTAATTCTACTTAAATCATCAGGGACACAGTGAGCACTATTTTGGGGGATAATGTTATAACCCAGTGGTAAGCAATTGCCTAAGTTTACTGAGAAAGGACAGAAAATGGAGCTTTAGTTGTCAGTATCAACAGAGCAAATTTTGGTCTCACTTTCACACGGTCTCATTTCAAATAAGCAAATCATAGCCGTTATCCCTCTCAGGTTAAACAAATTACACAAATCCTTTGCAGGAGTGAGCTGCAGGGAGGGACCCCAGGAGGAGCTGTGCTCAGGTCAGACAGCAGAATTAATTTATGCCCTTCTCTGTCACAACAAAGTAAACAGCGTTTGAATTTGGTTCTGTCATAAGCTCTTGGGATGGATCAGACGTAGAGCAAGATGGGAGCTGGCTCCAGTCTCTCTCACTGCCTCCCGTCTTGCTGCTGTCAGAATGATTCTCCTTTTTCTTATTCTTTCCCCTCAATACTGGATGTCCATCACAGGCCTAAATCTCAGAAATTCTGATTTTGATCAGTGAAACCACCTTTATTTTCAAATAAGTTCCAGTCGCTGTACTCATTTGATTGGCGCTTTTCCCAAGCAGCCTAATGCTCGGTTTGGAGTAATGGGAACACAAACCATTAATAAAAGATTAAAGAAAAGGCAAAACACTAGGATTTAAAATTCCAAACATATCTCTGTAGACTGTCTTTATAAAAGGCAGTTTCTTCGGCAAGCGTTGAAATGCAATTCTTCCTACACATTAAATAATAAAATCAGACATGTGAACTTTCAGATTGCTGTGCTGAGCAAAATGGATGTAGTTCTTTTAAGTCCATAAAAGTAAGGAAAATCAGATTTTAAGAAGGAAGATCACACTTGAGAGAACTGGAAAACTACAGCATGTTACCAAAACCTCATTAAAATGTCATAGACTTTTTTCTGCATTTCCTTTCCCAGTCTTCTTGATTGCCAAGATATTTGTGTGTAAATATTCTTTTTGAACTGGATTCCCCCTCCTCCTACAACGCTGTTTGTGACAACGCCGCGGTTCCCTCAGCGACTGTAATGTGTGATGTCATAAGCAGCAGAATGACCTCGGTGAGTCTGAAGGATGGAGATGGACAGAGTGGCCAAGGAAGAAAAAATGGGAAAATATGTGGGGGAAAAAGGAATCAATTTTAATAGGATGTGAACAAAACACTGGTACGTGCGATTGCTTTTGTTCACCAGTCTGCACGTCATGGTTGCATAAAGCTTTGCTTTTCTGGCATGAAAGTCATGGTTTTGGAGCATATGTTGTGTGATATGTAGCTAGCAGAGACCCTTCCTCTATCAAGATAAGCAATGTGAGGTAAGTTTAGAATTAAAATTGTAACTCTATTCTGGCTTCCAGGATAGGGAGCATTAAATCAGACACTCTAACTGCTAAGTGCTTCTCTAATGCTTGACACATGGAAATGTTATGGCATCTTCGCAACACTCCAGTGTGAAAAGTAAGCAAGCGTTGGAATCCTTGGTTAAAAATTGGTGAATGTGTGATAATCTAAATGGTTAGTGAGCTCTCATGAAGTGACTCATCAAATCTTCGGCAGCAATGAGACAAAGATCTAGAAATTCCTCTGCAGTCCCATACTTCTTTTTACTGTATCAGATTTGCCTTTCATTGAAACCACAGTTTTCAAACTTGACCCGTTCAGTTTAATGGTACAGTCTCACTCCTAGCAATATTATACTGTTTTACAGACAGGTAAGCCTAGAGTTAGCACGACATATTCATCTCCTTTAAAGATCCTTTATGCGTTGAACTCATACAGATGCTTATGCAACAGATGTGTGATCTGAATGGAGCTGAAATGGCCTCATCCTTCTATATGTGGATGTCTGCAAATTGAGCATCATGTATGCAAAGCATCCTTTTCTGTAGGGCCTTGAGTCTCCCCCCCTTCTATTGCATGCCAGGTTTGCACTAACTCCTGATTTATATCACTTTAAGTGAGAGGAGAATCAGGGCCTTTGACTTGTAAGTCTCACTGAAAACACATTTTTATGGCCAGGGTTATAATGGAAATGCTGACAAACTCAGACACTTAACTATAACTGCACAGAGTGTGACGCGATAATAAAGATATGCTTTACTGCCAAACTGTCTTGTGTAGACATTAGTGGAACGATGTTTTTCAAATACTCTGTTGTAAATATGCATAGTTTGGCAAGGAAAAGGTGTTTGCCAGGTCAAAGTCACTGCTCCGCAAAAGAAGGCAATAACAAAACAATGTAAATAGTGAAGCACCCAGCACCTATAATGTAAGTCTTCGGCTCTGAAGTTTGAACTGCTGAATTATTACTTCTGATGTTTGTGTATCAATCTTAGTATATCAGCACGCCATTAATTCAGTATCAACAGTATTGATTTTCTACGCATGTAGCTCCTATTGAGATCATTGGCAGGTCTGTTTGTGAAAGGACTATAGGCACTCATGTCACTGAAATATATGGAGTTCATATTTGTGGGGAGTTGTTTTACACGCGGAACTTCAACACAAAGACTCTTCACTGTCCAAAAACCTATCTCCAGCTTCATAATGATAAAAAGCTGCCATTTGTTTCAATGTGGAGCAGAGAATTGAGCTTTCATCGTCCAGCAAAGGGTTTGAATTTAGGGCAACAAGGCTGGTTTTACCCCTACACATCTTTTGTAACTAGGACGTCCTCTGTTAGAGTTGAATAAGTTACTATTTGTGAGGTTTTATTTCCCTTTTTCATAGAACTAAAATAATGGTTTCTCTAGCTGAAGATTTAAAAAAAAAATACATTATTTTGTTAAAGCTACAACCCTACACCCCAGCCCTGAGACTCACTAAATGGAATTGAGTGTAATGATGAGCAGAGTTTATTTCTCATTTTTTTTTTCCCCCAAGTGTCCTTCACAATCTTCTCTAATTTCTCACTTTCTGTTCCTCCCAAGAGCAAAGCAGAGGCTTATTTGCTGTAGTGACATTTCTGAAAATCTGCATGGCAGCATCACTGTTGCCTATGGAATAGTCATCATGTTCAATTTTGTTGATCCTGTATTTGTTTGCTAGAAAGCAAATCCATCTATTTATCTTCAAAGTCTCTTTTCCCAGGTTTCTGTTGCTTAAAGAGCTAGAGCAGAGTCCTTGTCTGCAAAAGCTTACAATATTAGTGTTTAGCTCTGCTGTTCTAATGATCAGGGTGATGTTTTGAAAGTATTCTGTCTTGTCAGCCCTGTTGTTTTTGCAGTCTGTGTTGATTTGGATGTCAGCTATGTTTCCAATAAACTTCTGAACCCAGAATACTTTCTAGCGGGGAAGAAAAAGGAAGGTTTTCTTTTTCACCATGCTATGAAAATTAAAGACCAAGGACTTTCAAAAATAGGAGCCTGCAGTTAGGATCTTTAGCCTATGTTTAGGTTTTGAAAGCAGTGCCCTCATCTTCAAACGGGCTGTGCATCCAGGAGCTGCTGTTTGGAGACGGTGATTCTACCTGGCAGAGTTCAGTGCTCTGTGACCATGTGCTTGGACACTCCACTTGAGCAATATCAAATTTAGTTATTTGTAGCCACTTGGTGTTGCGTGGGGTTTTAATTTAGTTGCGTGATACAGCAACAGTTCTGTAACCAACACCATGAACCCAATGTGGAGATGGCAGCATACAGCTGATCGCCATTGCTGGTTTGGTGCTTGCTGGCGTAGGGCCTGGGCATCCTCAGTCACTGGGAAGGATCACAAGGGTTGTAGCTAACTCCAGCCTGTTGTGTTCTTTACAGTTCTCTTTGATTGCTCACTTTTTATACATATATATACTCTTACCAGCGCCGATCTGGCTGGCTCAGGAAGATAACCCTCCCTACTGATTATTGTAAGGGAGGCTGAGGAAGCTGGAAGCAGAAGAACAAATTCCTGGGCTTAAGTTGCCCTGAATTATTGTACTTCGCTCTGCTGAGCTTCATTTCTGAAAACAGTTTTGGCATAGAAAAATAGAAGTTAAATTTCTCTGGCTGTGTTTTCAAGCAGAAGCAAAGCAAGTAATCTTTACAAATAGTAGTTGGAACAAATTTCACTTTCAAGCCAATAGAACAAGAGTAAAAGGAAAGAAGCTTATGATGGTTCTGAGTGAAGATTACATTCTTTTTTATCTGTAAAATTAAGGTATTGGCTAATTAAACTTTTAAGATAGAGTCATGCACTGCTGTGGGGCTGGGCCTGAGGGGTACCAGAGGCCGCAGAAGGCAAACGTGCAGAGCATCCCCAGTATCTATGACCTATCGGTGCAGTGCTGTCTTAGAATAGAAGCGTAAAATAAGTGGTGCACAGCACAGTGAGCATCCTCTGGCTGTTTCCATGCTCTTTGTCTTTCTTTCAGAGGCTGCAAACCAAACATTGCTATTTTTAGTGGGGAGGTCACACGTGTCCTCAGTGCTCTCTGGCAAGCCCACACACTGCTTGGTTTGCCAACAGTTAAGCTGGATTTCGTAGAACTTAGTGGGAAGCAAAAGGAGTCACCTAGAAAGTCAGTAGCTGAGTTGGTAAAGCAACTGTGGGGTGACTGCTACATCTCTTGCCATAACCAATAGGCAACGCTCCTACTGCTAATGGGAGCAAGATGTTGAGAAACAAAGAGGAAATTTTATCATATTCTCAAAAGTTTCTTAAGAGTATATCAATTTAATACTTTTTTCCCATTAAAAAATCCCCCCAAAACCCAATGGAATATGCATCCTCCATTTTGAGCATTAATCTTGAGGTCAGGATATGCCTTTTGGGTATTTTCCTCTTAATGAAGTAACTTGCTGCAGAGATGCCATATTATCCTAGCAAACTACATGCTCTCTGGCCAAAGTACTTAAAGTTTTAGCTCCTTCTTGAATATGTTGGTTGGAAACATGCCGTTTTTAGAAGCTAGATATCTTTTATTGGATTTGATGGGAAATATAAATTGGGTTTGGAAAAGGGCTAACCGTTCAAGCCCTCGATTCTCCCTATTAAGATTTTCCTTGCAACTTGGCCTCTTTTAAACTCCCATCTCGTGCATACTCTTTTCTAATCTGATACCTCAGCGTACATATCTAAACATGATCAGTGACAGTTTTAGCTGCGGGGTGAGACTTTCTGTGACAAGGGCAGTGAGCTCTGATTTGAGACCATTCATTGCAAGTGACTTCAGCTGTCTCTTCAAGTGACATCCAGCTACTTGAGGAATGAGAGATGACGAAAGTTCTTTGGACAGAAAACTTTCACTGACAAGAAGGTGACAGGTCCTTGCACAGCTGGTCTCTGATATGCCTTGGAAGAGGCCTACATAGTTACTAATTTAAGTTTAGCGGTGGCTGCAAGCATGGAGCAGACAAGTTCTTGTAGATTTGTAACTCATCTGCAGGAATGACAGGAGTTGGAGCTACACTTACGGTGCTTGCGTTGTTGTATAACATTTCCAATAGCCCATGTTTATTTAAAGAGCTAAGTAAACTGAACTGCAAGCTATTCTCATTCTCATTAATGCTTCTTAATATGTAGCTGAACATGGTGTAGTGTGTTAATTTGTTCATTTATTTAGAGTGGATGCTGACCTTTTTTTAATGGTCTGTCAAGTTATGGTAATGGTATCCTCAGTCTTCAGGCTGTCTATTCCTTCTTTTTTTTTTTTTTTCCATCCCTGTCCTAATTTTCCCCAGTGTCTCCTATCAGTTTTTCAGCTCTAGTGGTGCTATCAAGAATGAGAACTCTAATGCGTGGGATGTGGGTGGCTGTTTTCTTAAAGAGATATCTTGCCTTGCTCACAATGAATGCGTGCAGCTCCTAAATCACCATACTACATGCCCACCATTGCTCCCATTGGCAAAAGCACTGCGGGCAGGTGGAATATCCATGTAAGCTAGGAGAAGGAGGGTGGTGTGGCTGAACATGCACAAGTGAACACCTTCCACAATCCTAGAGATGCATGCCTGCTGTTACATGAGAGCTGTGGCTTTGGTGTTTGCCATCATCCAGGTAGCAACCTGGGAGTGCTGGTTCCAGCTCTGCTACCAATCACTTTTTGGCCACTGTCAAATTGTTATAGCATGTCCTGGATGTTATTGCTGGTGACTTATGTGCAGAAAACTTGAAATGTTGGCAGTATCCACAGTGATGAATCCTCAGCTGGGAAGGAATTGGTTACCCTTCAAATATCAGGTTGCTCTTGGTATAAAACATGATAGAAGCCTGAAAAAAATGGCGGCTATTGATGCCCAGGTGTAACCCAAAGAAATAAGGCAACTTACTGCTGGCATTTGAATATTGATGCTGTTCTACTAGATCTGATTTCAGAGGCCTTTCCTCTCCTACCATCTCTCATGGCTGCGATTCCCTCTTCCTACTCTACCATTGCTGTTAGGCTTTTTGTGTCTTTGGGCCCTAACTCTCCATCAGTGATTTCATGTTGTCCTTGAACTATCTTGTTTTGTGGCTCCGATTTAGAGCATGGCCATGGAGACAGCCCAATTGTTAGAGCTGCTCACTTCCAGTCTGTGTTGTGCGGGGCGGTGATTCTGCCAAGGCGTCAGGCTGCACTCTGCCAGAGGAGTGATGCTGAAATGCATTCGAATGAGCTATTGGGGCAGGGCAGGCAAAGTAAGACTAGTTGTTACAAAGGAAATGATCTAGACCACAGCAGCACAAACACTGGGTGGCCTTGAGCTCTTCCAAGGGAAGTGTGACCAGTTACGCCGCTTGAAAATTTGTCCTCTTCTGTGCATTGGAGCAGATGCCACTCTATCAATACAGCTTCAGCACTCCTATAATGTCCTTACTTCTTGTAGCTGAAATATTGCCTGGTTTAAAATTACGATTACAGAGCTGTAATCTGTTTCCCAGCAGTTGTGTTCCAGCCTACAGCTGGTGTAAGTCAGCAGAGCTCAATGACCTGCACAGGAGTTGTACCATTTGCAGCTGCTGAGGCTCAGCCCTCAGCAAATAACAGCAGTGTGTTATTGCACCAATCTGACCTCATTTGTTTTGTTTTTCTCATCTCCTTGGCACTTCATTGAGCAAATAGTCACTGAAACAACGGAGTAGGAGAGGAGATAATTAAATATTACATAAAGATAACAAGGTGTGAGTAAAATTATTTCTATGGTTTTACATGTATGTATTTTGCAGTATTTCTTTGCTAGCTGGAAAATATGCACTCTGTGTAATGCCAAATAACAAATTTGCTGGAGATACTCAAAAGGACCAAGCGCACTTCTTGCAGATACTTGTTGACATATCTATTATTCATGCTGAGCAGGCTGACAGGAGGAACGCTGCCCTAACTTCTGCACGGCAAGCGAGGAGAGTGGAAAGTGCTGCTGCTTGTATGGCAGTCCTGCTTGTTTCGAGGAGCCCTGTCTGTGTGGCAGTCGGAGCTGTGATATGACTGAGGAGAAGCGTGGTAGGCCTTGGCAGTACGACAAAACTTGCTTTGATTTCAGCAGGACTGTAATTTGGCACTGTGTATAACTAAGGTCCCTTTACAGAAACCCGATGCAGACAGTGTTGGTGGTTGTTTTGGAAGTTGCTATCTGTAAAGGAGTGATGCTCGGCTTTCTGACAGCAGCCCTTCGATTTTTAATGACTCATCTGCATGAGCTGATAAAACATTTAATGTTGTGAGGCTCTTTCCAGAATGGTCGGCTAAACAGTGCTGTGTGAGAGATGTGTACGTGGCCCAGTGCCCTCTGCCCTGCCATGCTTCATGTTCCTCATAAAAACAGGTGTGTTCTGCACCCACAGCATTCCTGAGCCTCCCCAGGGGGTAAAGGCAGATAGAAAGCAAAAGGGAAATACCCTTATAAAATGCTCCTTCCATTTATTGCACTCTTTCTCAGCATGGGCTCGTTGAGGCCTTAGGCAGGTTGCAGTTGTCAGAGATCCGATTCCTGTAGGCTGCAAGGACAGATCTGAGGGTTGGGATCACGAAGGGAGCAACGTGGTCACTTTGGGCCCTCTGATAACCTCAGACCATACATCTGCAGGGGCCACTCCAAGCCATCAGAGCTCTGGCTTAAGCATAGATCTGTCTGTGTAAGGAAATGAATTTTGTTCAAGAGAGAATTTGAAACAGGATGCAGAAATGGCTTTGGAACAGGGCAAGTGAAATTGTTACTTAAATCATCTCCATATCCTCTGATACGCAGATGAAGAAGCTGGGCAAAGTACTGAATAAATTGTCCAGATATGTTTGCAGTGTCACTTTCACCTGAGCCCAAGGAATATGAGGCCAAATTTCAGCTGACTGTATTGCATTCCTCTCTAGAGCCAGAAATACGATTTTAGCTGTTATAAATTGATTAATGAAGGTAATGTTACTTAGACCAGACCCTCAGGCTTGTAATGCTTAAATTTTAGCATAAATGGCCAAAAGAAGCAATTTGTTAGCAGATGCAGCTTGAAAAACCATTTTTCTTGTTCAGAAGCAGAAAAGATAATGACCTTTCATTGTTTCAGGTCTCTCACTGTCTCTGTTGCCTCCCCAAATGACAGTGCCCAATTTACATTTTTTCCCCCCTCTGAACCTGTGTGGCATCACATTAACATGGCACATGAAGATCCTGAGGTGAAAATAAATCCAGAGCGATAAATATCAAACTTTGAGATGCTTTTCCATGTAACTGAACATTTATCTGAACTTCACACACAGCATCCAGTTAGATAATTTGCCCACGAGGCAAGTTTGTTTCGTTTTTCACAATGTTCTGCTACTTGGGATTATTTATTCACTGCAGCAGAGCTATGGACTAGCCTGATTAGTTAAGCAAGCACTGTGAGGAGAGACACTGCAGTATTACCTTTCGTGGCAAACTTTGGAGTGCGAAGCAGTGAACTGTCACCCAGTGCATCTTGTTCCAGGATGGGCTATAAACTGGTGCGGATGCAGCTGTGGAGGTAAGAGGAGAGTCCTCTCCTGTGGAAGTGTCTTTTCCTGCTGATCCCTTCTGTTTGGTCTCTGATAACCTTACACCAATATTCCAAGAATATTCGGTTTTTCTTTTACTGAAGAAAGAGAAAAGAATCAAGTAGAAATCAAATGTATCCGTAAATAACTTCTTGGGTGTATTTTTAATTAGCCAAATAGAGAGATGAGGTATTTCTTCCATGAATGAGCAGAGAAAACCTTATTTCAGCCTCCTGAACTCAAATTTAATAATTACTACTTAGACAGTCCTTTGCAGTTACAAATCATTCTTGGATTAATGTGTTTGACAGGAAAAGCGGAGCTAATGGACAGCATTAACCGTAGAACGTCTCGGAAGGCACTGTCACGGGAGGTCTGCTCCTTTACACCTTTGTGTGTGTGATATTAAACTGCCCACTGAAAATTTAGCAAACCTAAGCTGCAGCCAAAGAAAACATCTGCTCTGGACATGCCTTACTTTATTTTCTAGCAGGAGGGCTCCATACATCAGTGTCTTGCCTTGTCTAATTTCATTAATGTGATCTTGTGTCCATCCTGTGGCAGTTTAACAGACATTATTTGTGGCCTCCATCAAATAAAGCATTGACCATAAATCCAGCTTCACGTAAATGAAGATATAAATGTCAATCTGCATTACTGTATAATATTTATTATTTTAATTAAATGAAACTGATTGTGACATTTATTAGGTCACAAGTTCCTTTTTAATGGCAATGGATAGCAAGAAAAAGAAGTGCTTATTTTGGAATGGAAGAAATCTGCTTGTTTTGTGTAGTTCTTCTCTTAATATTATTGTTTCAGGTTAGCAGACTGTGCGATCTGTGTGTGGAAAATGATGTCTGTGGTTCTTTTTGGGACATGAAGTAGTTAGGGATGCCAAGCATGACATGCACTGCAGAAATACCGAGGAACAGATGTATTAGGAAGGTGAACACTCTTTTGTTGGTCGCTTCATAATACAAATATTTACATTTAACTGAACCAACTTTTTTTTCTGCTTTAAATTGGCCAAGTCCTATTTAAAGTCAGATATTCTACGTTTGTGTTGGTAATATTTAAACCTTTTTCAACATGAGGACTATATGGGCTGTAGCTTAAATGACACCACTTCTGAAATGTTGTGAAAAGCACAGAAAATCTATAGTTTTAAAGTACTGCAGCCCAATCCTGTGTAACTGAGCTCCAAAGATAGGGATCCATTACAAATTAGAGACTCTTATTTATTCTCCTTTGGTCGTTTTGTTCATTGTGCTTCTAACATATACAAAAGCATAATGTATAGTATTTTCCCTGCATGTAGGAAAGGACTTTGAATAAAATTCTGTGGTCGTAATGCTGGCAAAATTCCTTAATCTAGGAA
This sequence comes from Gallus gallus, assembly GCF_016699485.2. Lineage (NCBI taxonomy): Eukaryota > Metazoa > Chordata > Aves > Galliformes > Phasianidae > Gallus > Gallus gallus. The sequence goes on along the minus strand of NC_052542.1, from coordinate 14,727,046 downwards.
ATCTCAGAGGTACAGCAATGAAGGCTTGATATCTGCTGCGTTTCTTTCATTGCAGAGAGTCAGGTTTTATCAAAACTGAATTGCAGTAGCCCATTTAAAGGAAAAACGTCTTTTGTACCTCAGAGAGGTCATCAGCTTCTTCAGCAACCAAATAGGCTGTATTCAGAAAAGAATGGGGATGATGGGGATGTTAAATTTTATTTAGGAAACAGAACAACTGAGTTTTAGCTTTATCATTTTCTATCGAAGTATTGATCCTGCTACTGATGAATTCAATGGCAAAACTCCAACTAACTTATTTGGAACTGTGGAAACTTCAAAAATTGAGATAAAAATTTGCTTATATATATATGTATATATATATAATATGTATATAAACTCTGTTTGCATCTGCGTTCTTCACAGTAGTTCCTCAAAAGTGAATGGGCTGACTGAAAGGGAATTAGATTCAGTTCTTTAAACATCTGCAAGGCTGTTTTCAGGGCACTTTAACAGCGTGTTCTGCAGATCCCCAGAATCTTGCAAAATGAGCTGGAAAGTTTTTTAAGCAGGAAAACACAAAATTGTCTAAATTTCGGATCACTTTTAACTGAAAATGTTTGCTGTGTGTTTGTAACAGAGCTGGACATGAGGTCCCTGTCTGTATCAAACACTCTGCTCGGCTCTAACTTATTTCCATTAAAGAGGAGAAAATGAGATTGCTGAGTTTATCCTTCTGGTCAGCATTAACCAGGGATTATTCATAGCAGCCTTTAAGTACCAGATGTTATCTATTCCAGCTGAGGGTCCGGTGTTCCATCGTGTGACACCAAACAGAAAGATGTAGCAAAAGCAAAGCTGAGAATGTGGTACAAAACTGAGACTGAAACGAGTAAAAATGACAGCCTTTCCATTTTTCAGGAGCTGCTCTCCTGTGTTTTACTTATTTCCCTGCAAAGAAATTACTGAGGAAACACTTTTTCCTCTTCCAAAATCTGAAAACAAATGAAGTGAAGCCAAGAATACTGCTGAAGTTGAGCTGTACGTTGAAATCAGGAGTTTTATTCCAGTATGATTTTTGCAGCAAGTACTTGCAGCATTTCTTTATGATTTAGTTTGTAAGCCTATACTTACATAACTACGTAACACTTCCGTATTCCTTCTGAATTTACTGAGATGAATTTTTATCTTAATTTCCTTCTTGCTTATAAAACAATCTGTGCTTGTATAGACTTACAGTATTTCATTTCAGCCTTCCAGTAGCTAAAATGGATAGATCTCGGACTTGTAACAATTCCTCCACGTTGCACTGAGGAGGTGGAAACATTCTGCTCTCTTTTCACTGTTGTAAAGGAAACGAGCATTAGCAGTGTCAAGATAACCACAGACTGTGTGCTCTGCTTACCGCTCCTTTCAAGCTCAGGTTTACATCCCCTGTAGCTCAGAAGCCTGTGAGAGATTTGTACATACAAGCACCGTGAGAGGAATCACTTCATCTCCAAACGCTGGTCCTGACAATGCACATTCATGTTCAGCATCTGCTGCAGTGCCTCAAACAAAGTCTTGCTGGCTGCCAGATGAAGGTCACTGCTCATGTGCTGGAACATCAGGTGCTTCGAAACAGAGCTGTTAGAACCTGTTTGAATCCTGTGATGCAGTCAAACTGAGTTCACTTCCAGAGTCATATTTTTGATATTCAATCATATTTGCTACACAAAATCTTTCTTTCGTTATCATGTGCAACAACAAATTCTTAAATGGACTAACAAGCTATTTTTGATTACATTTTTGTTCTTTTTTTTTTATATATCGAGGCTGCTATGATTTCCTAGGACTGTTATAGTCACCTTCAGGTTCAAATCCATTTTGCTGTCAGGTTAGGTTGTGTAACTCTGCTGTGAAGATGATCTTGAAGGATTCTGTCAATAGTAAGCCTTCCAGTCCAGAGATTGAGAGGAGTCTGTCCTGTAAGTCTTAGCAGCCTTCAGTCATTCTAGCTTCTTGATTCCTTGTTCTAAGATCATTTTCATTTCCTTCTCTGTTTCTTCTTCCCCTGGGAAATTAGTCTGAATTCTGACATGTGTTCCCCATCTTCTTTGTTGAATCTGTGAGGCAAAGAATTGATATTGTTCTTTGTAGTGGCTATGCCTTCTGTCAGTAAACCACACTTTCTGCAGCTTTAAGGTATTGCCTTTTCTACTATTGGAACTTGCTCACATACATTTCTTCTTTTGCTCTCTTCAGTCTTCTCTGGATGTTCCAGTTCCCTGCTGTGGCCTGATCCATCTCCTTCCAAAAGCTGATTGAGCCTCTGATTGCACTTCATCTTTCCTCCTTTGCAAAGAGCAAAGGAATTTGATCTTCTAGGCTCATGTTCTGAAGTGTCACTGATTTGTTCTGTGACTTTGGGCAAGTCACTTAATCTCACCGTGGTGCAGTTTATCCACTATGAAGTAAGTCTAATAATCCTTGCCTGCTTTGCTGAGCCCTGAATCTTGTTTGCCTTCTTTACATGTGTAGTCCTAAGGGTATTATAAAGCTTCAATTATTAATGTTTGGAAAGTGCTTTGAGATCTTTGGATGGAAATCCCTGTATAATCATATTTAGCACTTAGCAATTCACAGCACAGTATAGACGCTACGTAATCCTCAGAGTACTCCTGTGAGACAGAATTACCTGTCAATACAATTATTATCTTCACTTTACTGGATAGTGAGGCAGAAGGATTAGGACCTAATCCTGCTTCTCTTCACATAAATGGGAGTTCTCTTGACTTCAGTGGGAGCTGGAAGGAGTCTTCTCTGATGCATCAAGTTTTAAGCTCAGTCTGGATTCCAACTCATGCTTAACCTGATGGACCTTCCTTCCTCTCCACAGTTCGGTATTTCCTAGTCATGTTATCTTGACTTTTTTACCTGATTCATTTTTGATCTTCCTCTTCTCTTCTGGTTACCTTTTATGTTCTTTTCTCTTTTATATTTTCTGTACCTTTTGAAGTCCCAGCGGATTTACTTTCAGATGCTGCCTGCAGTTCTGGGAAATATATCACCCATGGAATTTTCCTCATCACCTTTTCAATTCTTTCACTGATTTATTCAGTTCAGTTCTTCCTTCCAACATCTTCATTTTTTCTGCTGGGTATGTTACTGCAAAACTCTGTCTTTGGAATGCTTCTTCAGTATAGTTTACCTTATCAAATTCCTACTCAGGAGAATTGTATTGTTGTGAATATTGTACAAAGTTCCATACCCTGGTTATAATAATCTCAAAGCTGTGATTATGCTCTGATGCCCTTTATTTCTCCCAGTTATTTTAGTCTGATCCAATATTAGACAAAGTAGACCAGCCGCACACTGTGGACACTCAGGATCCACTGTTCCCCTTAAAATGCCAACCAAAGCAGTGCTATAAAAAGACTGCAAGAGCAAGTCTTTAACATCTGAATAAAAATTAAGAAGGGTCTTCTGTGAAGGGGAATTTGGATGACAAACCACTAAGTTCATTCTTAGTAGAAATAACTTTGCTATTAGAACTTGTTAATCAAAAGAAGATCCAGTCTTTCTGAGTTGATGTCAAAAGAAAAATCAGTCTTTTTGAGTTGATTCTATGAGCTGTTGCATAGTGAAAAGATGTAAAAGAAGAAATTCCTCCTTAACGTCAGATGCTGACTACATGCTTACAGGATAGCCAAAATGAACAGAATCTGTCTTAAAATAATGAGGCCAAGTCATTTCCCTTTTGTCACGTCAGTGATGCTTCTCTACACATTGGCCTGCTTTGTTCATGGGACCATTCTGGATTCCGCAGTTGATCAATGTAACTAAAGTTGTTACAGTCCAACCTACGCCATTTCTGAAGACACACGTGGTTCTGGGAACAGGCAGCATTGCTCTGAATGCAGGGCATTCAAATGGTGGCTGCTTCCCTTTCTGTGGGTGGGGAATGCCAGAAGAGCTGCCCTGTCCCCACTTTATGGAGCTGGGATAGGCTTTTGGACAGAAGCCAGGTTATATTCATTGCAATGGGCTCTAAGTGGGCAGTGTAATACATCTGGGAAAAGCCACGTTAAGTTAATTAAAAGCTAGCATTAATAGCACCATATTTCTAGCAATTTCTTTGCTTGAAACAGCTATTATTGAGCATTAAGGTAAAATCAGCTCTATAAAAGTAAACAGAGTTTAGTAATGCGACTGACCTATAAAGTGACAATCTGACATTAATTTTTAGGGATCATATATTCACATATGCTGTCATTGTAGAGCGAGTAACATGACTGGAGGTAGGCCTGTGCATTTTGAGAGTGCACTTACAGTTTAACATGCTGTTACAAATGTAAGGAGGCTCCCTCTCTCTCCCTCTAATTTTTTTTCACCAGCTTGACAGTTTTTCAAACATATTCACTGTCAGCCCTAACAACCTGTCAACAACTGCCATTATGTGAAAATTGCAAAGACTTGCTTGAGCACTGTGAAAACTGACAGACATGCCACAAGGATAAGTTCCTCAGAAACAGAGGGCTAAAACTTTTGAAAGGTGCTCCAGCCCTTCCAAGGCAAAATGAACAGTCAGATATCAGGGAAAAAAAACCATACACTTGTCACATCTGATATCTATTTCTTTTCGCCTCAAATTGAGGTGTATGTGAAAGAATAAAACAGATTAGGACAAACTGTGCAACTTACTAGAGTTTGTGCAATTTTCCTCACTGTCAAGTGTATATGCAGGAAAGGCCAAATTTATTCTGGGTGTAAATTCGCTGTCTGTATGAATCCAGGGAGCACAGATAAAATTCACCCTTGTAGAAAATCCTCTATAAACAAAGTATTCACTTTTTGTGTGCATGTGGTTTACTCTAATTGAGATTCTTTTTAAATGTTTGCTAGAATATCACACTTGGAACTGATTCTGCAATGAGCTGAGCACCTCATGGGGCTGATTGTCTTATTCCATGCACAAAGGTAAAGCAGCCGTGATTCCACTGACACCCATGAAACCACGAGCTTCAGAGCCTGGTGTGAATGGCAGGGCATCCATCTTTCCCATTGGGATAGAGCAGTCCTATCGGGATTCTGGGGGAAGAGTGAATGAGGATGATCCTTAATCCTTTGCTAATAACAACTTGTAGCCAGTGACATCGTTGGGAATTCAGCTCTCTGACAATCTTAAGGAATGGTGGTTTCTGAACACTTTAGTGAAGGCTGCTAATAGCACTGGGAGATGCTCAAGAGAACAGAGCAGCCAGGAAAATCCTCTGGCAATGAATCTTCTTGGCTCTCAGTTATTGTTTCATGGTAGGTGTTGTTCTGAATGGAAGATGCTGAGTCCCGGTGCGCACCCTCCTCCGGTAGCTGTAACTGATGGACTCTCAAGTCATATCGCTGTTAGATCTTCTCGTTTGAAGCCCCATGTGACTTTAGTAGAAGGGCTGTGAACTGAACTTAATTAGAAAATTCATGTACAGTTAGCTTTGAAATGTGCCCCATGGTGCCGGGCTGCTGGAATAGTTTTAAATCCTAAACATTCTCCGTTTTTGTCATTTACCATCAGTCCCGTGGGAATATATTTGTACCTTGATTTATGCATTGATTCTAATGGGATTTCTGAACATAAACCCATGTGCGCTGAGAAGAGATTTGAATGTGCCTGTTTCTGTCGTTTCAATATAAAAAAATAAATGCAGTGACATTGAAGTTTCTTTTGTTGAAAGCCTATGAAATGGGGCATGTGTGACTCTGAAGGAAATCGGTCAATAGTCTTCTGTACTGGATATGAAATTGCAGCTAATTAGAGTCTGATGGAAAAGTGGAGATGCTTTTTTTTGTTTGCTCTACTATATAAGACTACAGTAAAATAACATAGTAAGGAAGCATTTAGATGTTGTGTAGGAGCTATGGGTTTCGAGCTGGGGCTAAAGCAATGGCTCAGTGAGCCTCAGAAGATGCTCTGCACCTTGCTGCATTGCTGTTAGAGGTAGTGAAGTTGTTCTGGTGGTTCAAACACTGCTTCTCGGTTCTGTCACAGCTGTCATCTCAGACTGAGGGCAATTAATTCAACCCTTTTGTCTGCATTTCCCAGCTGTGGGACAGCATCGAGATGTTCCTTTGCTGCTTGGGAGCCGGGAGGGTAAAGTTGAAACTGAAGGTGCTGAGATCATCCAGTGATGAAGCAGTATTGCCTAGGTAGTTAGATAGGATGGTTGCTTGATTTGGATGCCTATTAGAAGCTGGGTGGGGGTTAGGGAATAGAAAGGGGAAAAAAAGCTGAGCGTGAGCTCACGCTGGTGTAGGTTGTGTGTTCCAGCCAGCAGTGCTCCCTTAGAAGTGTTCTCATCTTCTTTAAATATTCTGTGACATGAAGTTAGGAAAGCCCTTCTAGAGTATGTTTACTAATTATCCTAAAGCAACTCATTTTGCCCGTTCTCAAATTGAGTAAGAAGAGAATCTCGTGGAGTTTTTTAAAGAGCTTTTCACAAAGAGGTGCTTAATTTCCTACTAACGTGAATCTCAGAGGTGCACCGTACACTGTATTCTGGTCCAGTAAACCAAAGTTCCATGTGGGGAAAGAATGCTCAGAATAATACAACTCTGAAAGACCCACAGATAGACTTTATACTTGAGTTTACTTCCATTTTAATGTCTCATATTACAACTTTGTTCCCCATTTTCTATTTCATTTGTACTTGCAAAAAGCAGAACAATATTTATAGCATACCCTTTTAGGTAGGTTTTCTTTGCAATAAGAAACATTTCAATTATTTCACAACATGTACTGTAAGTGACATTTAAGGTAACGTTTTTTTTCCTTCCGTAACTCATATTTGGTTCCTTCACAGGCACTCTATCACTAGTTTTTGCTTTTTTTCATCTTTTTTTCTTTCTTCTTTTTTTTTTCTGAACTACACAAAGAGGAGCTGCCTTTGGTTTCGTGTTTATCTGGTGGTCCAATCTTGGGTCACAGGTGAGTTTAAATCAGAGCTTCAGCGATATTTATCTGATTGAGTCTGAGTTGTGGTGGCTTGTTGCAAGACCGTGATGATATCTGACAAATCATTTGAGAACGGTCGTCTCATCCCCTGGTTGCAAGGGGTTACCTTTTGCGCTCCCTCAATTTCATTGTTTTCTTAAGATGGAGATTGTTCAGGCAATCTGGTTAGCTGAAATAGTATCTGTTTTTTATTAGGCTGAAGACTGCCTGTGTATTTTGAGTGTCTTTCAGTACTTGTGGGAATATGTATGGTGATAAATCACAGAAAGAAAACACCGGAGCACTTCAATAAAACAGCCTGCTCTACAGTGTCTGGGACAGAGAACATGAGCGCTTCACTGCTTTCATGGAACATAAGTCACTCAGAAGACAAAGCACTTGTAATTTCTGGTTATAATATCTAACATCCTTGGGCAGGATTCTCTTCCAGGGCTGAAGTCAAAGAACCTTCACAGTGGTCTCCCTTCTCTAGAACATACTCAGGTAGAAGTTCAGATGTTTCCCTGCATCAGGAACATTCTTGGTTTTGCTGCTCGGCATCACTGCAAGTCATTGTAGATGCGTACAAAAGTTTCCCCAATCACTGTGTAATCAAAGTACTTTCCTCCTAACCTGCACTTCTTTCTGGCCAATTTCCGTGACTGTATTCGTGCCAACTTGCTTGATCCACAAAAAAATTCTATACACATTCACGAAAGGGTGCCAGGACCAGAAAAGGACTAGTGTGCATTTCCTACAAGGGTTTTCATTTGCTGAGGACAGGTTTCAGTTGTCCATCTGCACACATCTATGAAGAAATATTGATTCCAAGGATTCCAGAGACATTTGATGGCTTCAGGAAGGAAGGCTCATGTTTTTTTCATCCACCACCATTCCAGTTCATCTTTTTCAAACCCCTCTGTGGCTCTGGAGCTCAGGCACCAAGCATTACTTGTCTGCCTCAGTCAGTCACTTTTGACATCAAGTGTACTTGATCTGGGGCTGGTAGTTTACTTCAAACATTGTTCATATGAATGGGTCTGGCAGCTGGGAGACTGCAAAAAAAGTGCATGAACAGTGATTCTTGTTTTCTATCTTCAAAACAGATCTATTGTATGGTTTCTGCTGGCTTTTTTGAAGAGTCTTGACTTTGAAGCTGAAGAGAAATCATTATCTAAGTTGCATTCATTTAAAGTTGAGGCCAGTGGTCTCATAAGCGATCACTCACATTAGCCTTATGAACCTTCTCCATGGGTGGGTGAGAAGAATATTGCCTTGTTGTGAAGCAATTTAAACAAAGGGAAAAAAATCTATGCCCTGTAAGTACACACAGTATATTACATGTATTTATACACTACACATGCCAGTTCCTACCATTTGCTTATTAGATCACAGCTTTCTTTTCTCTCTTGACCTCCTTTAGCTATCATTCTCTCAATATTATTTTAACTATTGAAAATACTATCTTTTTCCCACTGTCAGGTATTTGGTCATCTTTTATTTTATATCACAGCCTGAACTCAGAAATCAAACTGTCTTATTTTCCCTTTTCTGTAGGAATGACAGCTCATGTTTATTTGCTTCTTAAATTTATGTGGCAGGTCTTTATCTAACACTCAGATCTCACCTAAAGCTTTTTCCTCAGGGTCTAAAAATGCCTTTCATAGAAGGTAAATCTTTTGCCTCTATTTAATACAGGGATGGCTGAGATGCTAAGACAAGTGCTTTGCCTAGAGAGAGAAAGCAGATCAGTGGACACTCAGGCACAGAATGGGCAAGTGTGATGCTATTCAGGCACTTATCGGGAGTTTTACAGGGGGATGTTTCAGTGCTGAAGTCGTGCTGTGAGACTTGTCCCAGGATCGTGCTCGCTGCCAATGCCATTCAGGAATTGTCTGGAATTTATCAATAACTTTTCCATACTATAGGGATCCATGAGGACTCCCAAAATTTCTGGTCTGTGTGTCCCTGCTGACCTGCTTCAGATCATTCCCACTGACTGCAGTCTTTGATAGCATGCAGGATGTGGAACTGGCAGTGCAGCAGATGTCTGTACAGCCAAGACGGCTCAGGGGCAGGGCATGATGCAAACCCTACTGCCAGTCACGCTTCCAGCCTGACCAGAAACATGGTGTGAGCTGGTTGTAGCAGCTCAAAAATACTTCCTGCTGGGATTTAAATGGAGCGATCCCACACCAGAGGGCAAAGTAGTGCTTGATAATGAGCAGAATGTTGAGTCAGAGGGTGCAGCTGGAGCGGTACTGGGAGGGGATGAGGAGGAAAGGATGCGGTGATGCTAACTATGCAGCATCACACAGGTGGCACAGGGGGATTTATAGGAACCTCTGTGAAATGGAGAAGTATGATAAATGGGTAAGACAGTGACAATTGGTGAAGTTACACCTTTGTGTCACAGTCCAGTAATTTCCTCTTGCTATATCTGGATCATTTCCCAGTAGCAGCAAGGGGGATTGAATAGTGACCAACCCACTTTTTTGGATTACTAACATAAGAATTGGGCTAGATAAATCATCCTAGGTAAAGGTCAGAAATTACTGCTCTGTTCTCCATTTGTTTCACAAAAGGAGGTCCCTGAGTTTGTTAGAAACAGCCAATAATTTTCTCCATGCGTAAGAAGACCTAATAACGTTGTGAAAATACAAAAACTCATAAGAACCAATCTAGAAAATCCATTGAGTGCCAGAGGCATGCTGGTGACACTGCTATTCCAGCAGCAGACAGAGGACTGCATGTGGAATAACGTGAATGCATCTGCTGCAGGATGCGATACTGCTCTATCAAACTCTGTTAAGGACAAGTCATTTTTACTTAAAAATGATGGAGGTACTGATTCAGGTAAGATAATGAAAAGTATCCCTGTTCCGTTTAGTTGATTGGCTATCATAGCTCTCATATAGGAGGAAAACGCTACATGGGGTTTTGGTTTATTTATTTTTGTGGATTACTTGGCTGCGTGTAAGTTGAGTTCTTTCTTTAAACAAACAAGTAAAAACATCATAAAGCCAAAGACTCTCCCCCACTGAGCTTTATGTTCTGTCTCAGCCAGATACGAACCACTCAGATCAAAAGCAAAAGGCCTTGGAGATATTCAGATAGTGAAGGCTTTCTGGAGGAAAAGCAGGAGGTTTTGAAGAGGGAGGAGGATGGCTTTTTGGTCCAGAAAAGGTTTTGCAGGGTATTGGTGCAACATCTCAGATGAGTTAAGACAAAGGGGACAACTTGCTATATGGGGACAACTCATCATCGCATGGAGCAGTCCCCATCGTTTCAGCATCTCCCACAGATGCGTCTCCAAAGAAGTGCTCTGGTTTTCATGCTGTTATACTAACAGGTTTTGACTCACTATATGAAATCCATTAAATTATGCATGAGATAAGCATTTTGCCCAGTTTTAACTGTCCACACTAATGGAAGCAGTAGTGGTGGATGAACGGTATCTTGTAACTAATGCGATTGTTAACTGGTGAGCCCTTGGCTGTCAGTGTGGGAATGCAGGAAACCTAAACACAGCCGTGCCATGAGAGAGGGTGGCTTCGTTTACACAGAAGAGGGAATTGTAGTGTGCAGTAAAATAACGACAGGCCTCTCTCAGGGAGGTAAACGAATAGTATGAACAGCCACATCCTGGTTTGTTTCATCAATGGATGTAGGAATATCAGCGTGTAATGTAGGTAGATGGAAGCTTTGTCTGGCACAGACTGTGAGGTAGTGCCAAGAAATGAAATCTCCAAATCTCCTGCTCTGAGATCAAGATCTCAGAGGTCTGACCCAGCCCAGGAGACTTCAATACTCAAAGACATTTATTTATGTGCCATAGAAAATAGGACCTTTCTCAGGCTTTGAGGGATTGCTGGCTCAGCCCATATGGCGAATAGCAGCTTTCATTTATGAACAACAACAACAAAGTATTCCAGTGCTCAGAAGCATATTGGGCAGCAAGGCTACAGGAAGAAGCCCGATATGCTGTTAAATGGCTGTCTGGATCCCTGTTTGCAGGAGAACGATGGTAATTAAGAACAGTTTTGTGTTTTCCTCTAGGTGCGTTCCATTTCAGGGTTTCCACAGACAGCTTGAAACCCAGTGTGCTCTCAATGGCCTCCACTGCTTCTCTGCACAGTTGTGTCTGTGTGTCAGAGCCATGTTTAGCTTGGCTTTTTTCCTTGCACACGTGAGCTGCAAGGTCCCTGCGTGAGACCAGTTGTGTTTCTTGTGCATGGCTATGCAACAAACTGAAAAAGCACATCTCAGAGCTCTTAGTCTTGCAAAAGCTCAAATGCCCTCTTTTCTTTCTGTTACCGCAAGGATTTCATGCAGAGGGAAGAAAATCCAAGGAGCAAGTGGTGGCTTACTTGGCTTTCTCACCTCTCCGAAGCATGTCTGGGTGAATAGAAAGAGGCAGAGAGAGGGATTGCTGTAGGGCTGTCTGCTGTGTCCTGGAGGCCACTCTCACCCGCAGTTTGGATGACTGTAGGTGTTGAGGAGTTGAAACTTTCCCCTAGTTCTGGGGCTGTTCTGAAGGCAAGCACTGATTCCACACCAGTCTGGAGACCATAGCAAATCGCTCCCGTTCTTTCAGTGTTGACTTCTGTGCTTTTGATTATTTTAATAAACAGAATCCCTAAAAGTAGCAACTTCATGCATAATGAAGTGTTCGTGGCTTGTGATGAGTCAGATGTGCAAGGCAGTTTTACAATGAACTTACCAAGGAGGCTGGCTGTGTGGGCTTCTGGGCAGATCTCCTACATGACTCAGAAGGTACAGATATTGCGATTACATACAGGTATAACTGTTATGTGTCTGTGAGTTTTCATGTCCCCTGGTTTTTGGAGGTCTCAGGGAATGCTTTTAAAATGTGTACCTTTGATAGTGTAGCTCTCGTTGTCCTTCAGTGGAACTTTTTGTCCCGACTCCTCAAATTACCTTGAAATTACAACACAATTGTTAACTGAGAACAAGGTGTTTTTTAAAAAAGCACAACCTAAGTATAAACAAGACTGGAATTTAAACTGAAGCCAGCCTTAAATATATAAAAATATGTGTATCAGCCTTTAGCATCATCAGTCAGAACCTCTAAAAGACAATTCCTAAAATAATGTTCCAATTTTAGTGGTAAAAATGGCAGAGCAAAGTAAAATATTTCCTATCTTCCCAATATCTTTGGACTGCAAAAAGCAAGACACCAAAGGGAGATTGCAAAGGTCATGGAAACAGTTAAACCACAGCTTAAGACAGCGGTCATGCTCTCCTTATTCTATTTTTCTAACCTTGCATTTGCACTTATTTTTTCAGCTGCTTTGCTTTAGGATCCCTGAGATAAATAATAAGAGGTGTAGTAACATTCCTGCTGTTAGAACAGTATCAGCAAATAACCTGTGTGAGCCCAGTCCTCTCCTTGCAGAGAATCCTATGCTTGGAGGACGGCAAGTCTGTGCAGCTCCGTCACTCATCACAGCAGTTCTTCCTTGCGTGCACCTAGAAACAAGGTTTCTGTTATCAATCACTGAAGTAGTTCATAGAATTACTTAAGGAAAAAAAAATAATGTGTTTCCATCCGAGAACTAAGTTAATTGTTTCCCAGGCAGGTGCAAAACCTCACAGGGAAGAGTTAAAGATGGAATATATGTCTGAGATGAGATCCTGTTTGGGGCTGAAAACAAGACATTTTTTCACCTCCTTTGGGAGCTGTGCAATTTAAGTAAGGAAAGCAGGTGCAAAGCGCTCTGAAGACCAGCAGCTGAATAAGTCAAAAAGAATTTTAAATACAAGGATGCTATGCTTCTCACAGCAATGACAGAAATCAGTTTTGGAGGTTGCACTGGGCTTTCTGTAAAACATCAGTGAACAGACCTGGGTTTAAACAGATTTTTGAACTCCTTGTTTTATTGACAGACTGTCATAGCTTGAAAGGGGGAAATAGATAACTGTTGTTAACAGCAGCAAACCTAAATAAATTGCTGCCATGCTGTGGGTCAGTGCTACCTTCTTGGTGCTTGCAGTATATGCTTGAAAGGGTGGAGAAGGGTGATGAAATCCTGTATGACTGCAAAGCTGCGGGAGCAGGCAGCATCCCAAAAGACAGATTTGTGGAGTTCACTGTAGCCGTGTATAGGAAAGAGAGCTGCTGTTTTACAGCTCTAGGAGGGTGTAGGAGATGTTCTGTCTACACCTAGGAGAAGAAAGTCCCTGCTACAAGGAACTTACATTTAAGTCAAGACCTTCTATGACAAGTGGGATGTCCAACCAGGTTCCTGCAGTTTTGCTGGCTTCCTGCCTGCCCCATGGAAGAAATGAGCTTTTAGAAGGAACGTAAGTCTTGGACAGCCTACATGCTTGTTCAGGGATGGCTTTCTATGCAGAATAGTACCTGTTCAGTGTGGAAATTATGGGAAGATATGCCTGGTGTTGTTTGGTATGTAGGAACTGTGTGAGAAGCGAGAATCCAAGAAGTTTCTCAAGGGTTGCAGTGAGCACTTCCCAAGTATTGAGGTGCACAGTTGCCTGTCTACTATACTAATATGCCCTGAGAACAGGAAGAACAATTCTGCAGTCAGTGCTCTGTAGCTCCACTAATCAAGGGATGCCAAACATTAAAAATGGGAAGTCCTCTTAGCTCATCCCCTCCTATGAAGGGCTATGTCCTTTGTAATGTATGACAGTAATTAGCTAGATTGCAAGGGGAGCAAGTATGGAACAGAAGAGACTTAAAATAGTGATGGAGAGCCCAGAGATGAGAGGATGAGACTGCAGCAGAGGAGTATCAGGATTGAGAGCAGTACTTGAGTACTTTCCAATTCCAAAACATTGCGTAGATACTAACCAATTAATCTGCATAAATGAGCCATGAAAATGATCAGTGGCTTTGTTGAAGTCCAAACACAGGGAAATCATGTTTCAGACTTAATGTTCTTATGGCTTAAACAAGAAGGAAAAACAGTTTCGAAGAGCCACTGATTCTGTGTGAGCGTCCATGGCCACCACTGCATTGCCCAGACATGTCTTGCTGGAAGATCCCATCACAGATATAAAGGAAGGAAGGACAGACTACTGTGATGCATAACACAAGCTATACAATTTCAGTGGCGATTCCTTTCTAAGGACTGTTCTGTGTGGTTGAACCAAAGTACACCTTTTCAAAAGAAGGCTTTGATTTTAAGCATTATAATGCATAAATAGTTTGCTACATCACTTTAGAACCTGTTCCAGTAATTGGTTAGCTTTCTTCCTACTCTCCCCCGTAAAGATATTATAAACGAGAGACATTTAAAGACAGAAATAATTGTTCCATTCTACATGGATATGGACTTGGGTATTCTTGCACTTCTGCTGATTGTCTTACAAGGCCAGAAACATAAATAGAACTTTATTGAACTTTTTCCAAATCTCCTCTATGCAATGCAGAGACTTTCTGCGTTCTCCTTGCAGTTTTGAAATTATTTTTCAGATGTTGTGCTCTGGCTCATGCAGCAAATAACAGGTGTGTGTGTTTTCAATTCTGGGATTTGCTCTTGGAGAAAAATAATTAACACTGGCAGGAGTTTGATTGCATTAATTCACAAAAAAAAGAAACACCCAAACGATAAATCCATAGTGGGAGAACTGCCCATATGTTACAGATTGGCTTAACATAGATGAGGCATTAAATAAACTAAGTCTGAAAAATAAAAACCTTATCAGCTTTATTAGTGTTGAACTCTGTGGCTTCCACTGGGGCTGACACACTTAATTAAAGATGCTCTGGTCTAATTAGGTTGCACATCAAAAATACAAATACAAGTTGGGTTTTTTAAAGACCTATCTAAGCTCTAATTCCCAGTGATGTGAATATTTATTTTATTCAGTTTCCACCTAGAACAAGTGTTGCTGGCTTAGCTAACACAAAAATGCAGGGATTGTAGTATTTAGATTTCTTGCACTGAATGAGGCTGGCTCAGATCTGTAATGTCTGTATATCTGAAGATGACAGGTGTGGGTGAGGGAGAAAGACTTTATTTTGAATTTTAAATCATTATCTGATTCTATTTGACTGGCTTAATTCTATTGGTGACTATCTCATGAAGAAATCCATTGCCTTCATTTGTTTTGCTACCTATGGGATTTATTCCCCTGTGGGTCCTGTCCAACCTCTATTGAGGTCAATGGGAAGACTGCCATTGATTTAATGGAAGATGGTTCAGAATCAATGGGAATGCTGCGTGTCAAAATGGAGAGGTGTTCCTTCTTTCTAGGGTCTCCTTGGCTTTAAGAACTGAATTCTCCTACAGTCAGGCAGGACAAATCCCCAACAAACTGTCGTGTGTTCCCATGATTTTCTCTCCTTGGGTGGGGGGTGTGGGAGACTTTGATTCAGCCTTTGATTCAGATCAAATTGATATCAGGGCATCATAACTTTGTCAGTGTTTTACTGACATTTTTGGCAGCTTTTTTTTCCTTTAGCCTGTAATTTTGCTTAAAATGAATCGCGATCACGTCTGATGTCAATGACTTTATGCGCTCTTCTGTCTAGGATAACAGTGCTAAGCTCCATCTCCTATCTACCAGCATTAATTTGCACTCCTGATGATGTCATTTGGGCAAATCTAAATCACTATGAACAAAATTGTTCTGTTTCTTCTGCCTATCTAACCAGATAATTATAACTCAGACAGGTATGTGGAGGCTGGGAACAGGTGTAAAAGGGCTTAGAAGCCCTTTCCTTAATGGAAAATGCAAGCGCATGCATAGCGTCTGAGAATCCATCCCTGATTTACGGTGCTGTTTTGGTAGCTGCAAAGCAGAATGTTGACCTCCTGCTAAGACAGATGAGGGCTGAGGTCACTGCCATGGGATCGGTGACTTCAGTCTATGAGAAGTGGACTGACGTGCTGCAGAACGGACACCTAAGAAGAACTCGTTGGCCACAGCTCTATGTCTGGCCTCATTTATAGCTGTGAACACACTGATGCTTCCCAGATATTGACTGTTACATCCTGTTGTGGAGTTATTTTGCTTTGTACATTCAGTGTTAACTTTCATTTTCCTTAGTGATCAGAGAGCTCACAGACTGCCTTGTACAGTTTGCAGTTTCAGGGTTAGTTACTGAATTAGGGTTTTGGAATCATTTAAAGCTATTTCTTGGAGAAAGGAGACAGGCAATTCTGATTTATTAAGAGTGACTTAGTGTTAAATGGAGTGCAACTCACATGGCAGGCTGCCTTGAGCTATTTTGGCTTTGTTTCCTGCTTTGCTCATTGTGTCTGTGTACTTCTGTGTGTACATACATACAAATGCAAATCTCACGCCAGAGCTGAGGAAAGCGGCACAGATCCTTGCTCAGTCAGTGATCTACCTAGAGATATCCAAGTACTGTAAGTGAATGTGATGTCCCAGAGGCTGAATTTTTCTTTTTAATAATTTCTGCTGAGCAAATCTCCAGGAAAGACACAGCAACACAAGCTGGCCTGATGTGCTGCGTCCCATCATCGAGAGCAATTCCATGATGCACGTTGTCCATTATCTGCTTGAGTAAGAACATACGTACAATTACAGTAGATACTTGCAGACAGCAGCAAGCAGAGGAGATGTGCGGGCAAGTCCTGTTGACCCTACTCAGTAATGTTTGGTTCTGGCAAGGGCTGCTGTGGAGCTGCTTTCTTTATGGACCAGGCTACTAATTTTATTCTCAGCAGTGTTTAGCATTGAATGTTGCACATCTATAATCCGCAGTATCATTTGCTGCCTTTCTCAATGTACTGCTTTCTTCAGACTCTTGAGGGAGAAAAGGTTTGATGCATAAATTGTAAGCCGTGACAGAAAGCATGGCCTTGTATGCTTTACTATTAGTATCAGCCATCTCAGAGTGGAGTGGCAGCTTTATCAGTGAATATCCAGCAATTTTTTCAGATGAAGTTAGACATTTAGGAATAGATGCACCTCTTTCTACTTTCTGAACACACATTTTGTTATGACACCTTACGGAGCTCATTTTAAACCCTGCTTCAGGGCAAAAATATTTATGGCACACTTTAAATAAAACATATTATGTGTTTTGTACAAACATATGTATCATTGTCCCCCTAGCTGGAGCTGATATAATTTCTGACACCAAGTGCTATGCCTCATGCAAAATTCATGACATGTCATTGCATAAGAATGAATGTTCCTTTAAAATGCAGGCCTTTCAGCCATGATAACCACTTAGTGTTCAGTTCCAGGAACCCAAACCTTCCTTGCTGTGACGGTTTGAGTAAGCGGCTCTGTCAGTGAGTGGCAGCCTCAGTGCAGGTGCTGGGCTGAGCGTGGTTGTGTCCTGCAGATGATCTTCATGTCTGAGTCGATGGTATTTTTGGTTTATATTCAACATAAATCATCCCTTGGATGAGCAGCAGGGTTGGTCAGTCAATGGCCTGTCTGTCTCATGGATACATAAGGCATCTCCTCGTTAAAAGCTTTCCAAAGTGAAGCTTTCCAATTTGTAATCCTTAGTTACAAAAAAGGAGAGGGTAAAAAAGTTAGTTATGTCACCTACATGTGGGAACACAGGCAGAAGAAAGGATGGCCTGCAGCTTCTTGGTGTGAACCATGGAGTGAGCCATCATCCCCAGCTTTCCTCACAGGAATGACTGCTTGGTCTCATGTCCAGCTTTCCTCTCAAAAACAACTGCTTGGCTTACCCCTAAAGAAGCCAAGAGCTGACTGGGCTGCTCTAGCAGCTGAGGCAGCCCAGGTGCTCCAGCCCAGGTGGCTGCATTCTGCCTGCCACTGTGGTGCACATAGGCAGCTTTGTTAGGGATGTGGGTGAAACACAGCACAGAGTACTGTTAGTTGCAAAGGCTGAAGAGTGCTGTCTCTGTTTTAGCACTGATCTCATCCTTGTGTGCAGAAAATCACGTGCTCTGACACACCTGGCTCTATCTCCCTGCTATTAAACCGATTAATACAACAAATGATGTTTTATAATAAATATGTGTCACTTTTATGATTTTAACTAGTCTTTTGATTTGTTTCCTATTTTATGTTGTTTAGACAGACTGATTTAGACAGTTAAAAATCCACTTAAGCATGATACATTGTGCCTGCCTGACAGACAATAACATTGATATATATGACTCGATGAATCTCTAATTAGATTTTGGCAGCACTGTCACAGTCAGGGAAACTTTCCCCAAGTACTCCATTGAAATGATATTTTATGCAACCTCATGTAACAAAGGCCATTTTTAATTAAGCAGGTCTCCTCAAAAGA
This sequence comes from Gallus gallus, assembly GCF_016699485.2. Taxonomy (NCBI): domain Eukaryota; kingdom Metazoa; phylum Chordata; class Aves; order Galliformes; family Phasianidae; genus Gallus; species Gallus gallus. The sequence continues at coordinate 14,708,861 of NC_052542.1, read as the reverse complement.
ACATTAAACTTAATGTACTTTTTTCAGTGGCCTTTGCCCTTGCAGTGTCTTCCTTCTCAAATACACTCTTTGGTAGAATAACTTAGATTGTATAATAAAACAAATGCATAGAGCAGATAAAAATAGGTAAAAGTGATAACTGAAGCTTGCCCTGGATTTTATATGTAAAATTAGCTGTAAGCATGGATGAAATAATCATTAGATAAATTACTATTGTAATTTATACAGACAAAAAAACACATAGTTTAGAACCAGAGAATGGATTATGTGATTGCATAATAATATCAATATTCTGTAAATCTCATCTTTTATGAACACTTCAAAGCAACTGTAGAAGAGCTTATTAGGCAAATGGAAACTTATTTCCAGTAACATCTACAGAAAATACTTCAGGTTAGTTTCAGATCTGGAGAGAGGCCTTGCAGAGGTCTCTGGATAGTAGCGCAAAATGAACTGGAAGCAGAAAGTACATCCAGCTCTGCTGCGGTTAATGGGGATGTACTTCATTGTACTTTCTCCAAATCTGCAGTGAGCTGAGTGTTAAAATCTGCATCGCCTGACTTACGCTTGTCATGGCAGTTGCACATGAAAGACACAAAAGGGGCAGTTGGATTTCCTCTTCCAGGTCTGGACTGTTGCTTATGTTTCAACAAGACTGCAGAGAGCAGATGTGAGCACAAGATCCAGAGTGCTGGCCTGGGAGTATCTAACAGGCCTGCTGGCATGCAAGTGGAATAAAAGCTTTCCCAGTAGATGCTTACAGCTTAGAGAAGAACAAACAATAAATGTGCTGCTCCTCTAAATCAGTGAAGATCTATTTATTCGTAAGTAAATAATAAGGAATCTCTAATGATGCTACTTGGAGTTGTGCGCGTAGATTCTCTGCATCAGAAGAAAGTGGGAGAATGATGGTTTGGGATGGGCCACAATGGTCATAGTATGACGAACGTTTTCCAGTCCTACTGGTTTGAGTGGGAGCAGAGGTTTTTGTTTTATCCTATAGCAATGAATCCTCTAGCAAAACAAAGGCTGTTAGACAGTTGTTGATATCTGTAGCAATGTTGTCATTAATTGGAATAATTAATTTGATCTAGTCTTCTCAGACCTTCTAAATCATAGAATCATAGAATGGCTTATGTTGGAAGGGAACTTAGAGCCCATCTGGCTCCAACCCTGTGTATTGGTTCTCACCCACCTGATCATGGCCCAGGGCCCCATCCAGCCTGGGATGGAGCACCCATAGCTTCTCTGGGCAGCAGTGCCAGGGCCTAAACACACCGCTAAGGAGTGTTGATGTAAGCGTGGTGATTTCGAGTGTGAAGGTAGAGCATGTTCCAATGTTCTCTGAGAACATTTCAATGTGCGCCCCTTAAAGCAAGAGGTAAATTAGGGCATGTTTTCATAGGAAGCTAACACACTTGAAAATGTAAGTGGGAATTTACTGTCACCATTCCATCTATATTAAATCCAAATGTGGATGGCAACTGCAACATTTGAGAAGTGTTACTCCCCTCCCATGCCAGCGAGAAGTTTTGTACCAGACCATCCTTTGCATGTACTTCTGATGAAATAGAGTGCAAAAACCTGGAAAACATACGCATCTCCTTGCAAAAACAGGTTCTCTGGACCAACTAATGGTGTGTGGTCAAGTGAACTCAAATGCCAAACCCTCCAAAACTGTAAGAAAAGGTAAATTCTTTTTTTTTTTTCATTTGCTATGTTTTCTTTTTTTTAAAAAAGTGATTATAGTTATCAGAACTGTTCATATCTTAGAGTACAGCTTTGGCTTTGTACTGGTTTTCAGTGAGATTTTCTTAGCAACTTTGACTGGAGAAGTTAACTCTACCTACTTGTGCCCTACAGTGTCATTTGTGAGGAAACTTGGTTAAGGTCAGTTGATAGTAACCAAACATGCGTGATCTTTAAGGGAACATACTCGTCAGCTTCTGGCTTCTTAATGCTGTCATGGTAAGCCTTGTCAGAAAAAATTACAGCCTTTGGTACGGTTTCAGATGGCCACTGCTGAGATATCTCACTAATGTTCCAGTCACCTCTCTTTGTCTCCTCCCTGAGCTCTAAATTTATTTGCTTAGGCATTTAAGTCCTGTTTTAGGGCAGGAGCTTATTTTTCCTCAATAACCTCAATTTGTTTTAAACAGTAGATCTGATATCTTCTCTGCTGATGGAAAAGATTGGAATCTGTTAGCACTGGTACTATTTATACTGTGCTAATGGGTTTAAACCCTCTCACTGAGCAGTGCTGATGGTTTAAAATAATGACTAGGCAATAAATTTTTACCAGGACAGGTGTACAAATAGTACTAAAAAGAGAGTGCTGCTCAGGGTCAGACTATGAAAAGAATGGTGTCCTAGATTATAGTGCAAGATGAAACTGTTTCATATGCTATTAAGATCTGACAACACATGGTTTTGGCTTTAGCCACCAAGATTTATCTGCTATCGTTAACAAGACCCACGTGAATCTAATACTCAGACCTGTCTGAGTCATAGTCATCTCAACTTCTGTTTTCAAAACTATTCATCTTAGGGGGGATGGAGCTGCTCTAGCAACCACTGACTTTTTTGGGAACCACAGCTGCACCCAGAAAGACTGTTGGCCTTGCACTGGTTGTCACATTGTCTGCCATTTCCAAAACCTCCATGAGAGTCCTGGAATTGCTATCACAGCTTTACCAGGTGTGAATAATAGGAAGATAATGAATTAATCCTCACCTCAGTTTAAGACAGCATATCTAACTTGTGTTAACTGACCACGGCCCTGCTGTTTCACAAGGTATTGAGTTCTTTGATAGCAAGGTCCATTTCCAGTAACAGAAACATTTTTCAAGGATATTTTACACTACAAAATTGTAATCCAAAACAAATATTTTCTTTCCTATTGTTTGTTTTCAGCTCCGCATTTCAATTTTCATGGTACAAAATGTCAGTTTTTGTCTTTCCCCTTTAAAAAATGTCCATGCTTAGCCAGCCCTGCTGTTCACACTACAGCATTTACTTTCCAAGAAAGCACATTGAAGTGTTTTTCAATAAATGAATAAAGTAGCTAAAGCAGAAGGTGCAGAGTAAGTTGGTTTGTATCAAAAGTCAAAAGTTAAAAACGTGATCTAAAATATGGTCAAAAAGAAGGGTAGATCCTTTTCACCTTAGTGGTTCATCACCTTTTAAAATCTCTATGCAAACATCAGTTAAATTTCTGTACCTGGGCAATACTCTGCCAGTATTTACAAGTTCATGCCACATGAGTGTGGAAGAATCCAGCAGTATTTGTTTGTTCAGCAGATACACATTTTGAGCTGTAGTCAAACAGCAGCTATTACAGCCTTGCCAACAATAACTTTCAAGGAGATAGAATCAAAGCATTGCGTGCTTTTGCTGAAGGTAAGAGCATCACTGTAAAGGTTGTATGTTTGAGTGGTACTCTTAATGCCTGCATTGCACATGGTTTTTTTCCCCCTGGGATACCAGGCCCAGGCTTGTGAGGTAATATATACAGTACTTCAGAATGTAGTAAAGCACTCATTAACTGCTGAACGTGGAACTTGTCTACCCACGTCCTAGTGTGGATTTATACTGTCTGATTTGCAGAAGCAATCTAAGATTCTCAAGCCAACAGTTATCGCAGTGTCAGAGATTGTTTGCCAATGAGAAATGTGACAATTGGGCAAAATCTGTTGTTTTCTTCTTTGAAGGCTGCAGTACATTAATGTCCTTCCAGATATCGCCTTTTATTTGGTCTGTTATCACTGTGTACAATAGTGAGAATTACGTGACCTGGGTCTGGTTTGGTTATAATATTTTCCTTCTTCTGGTTACGCTGTAGAAATAAGTGACTGTTCAGTCCAAGGTCTTGGACTTTAAATGAACAGCTCACTATGCCTGCACTCATCACTTTCGACCTAAATGACAACCCACAAGCCTAAGAAAGGGAGGTAACACAAGGGGCTTTGTCAGTAAATAGGGACAGACTTTAAATTGTAGCTTTGTTAAGAGTACCTGGCTGCTATAGAACACCTTCTACGCAATCATTCAAAACTCTGCCATGTGAAACTTCTTTGCATTCTTCTGTTCCAAAGAACTGTTTCTATTTCTTCCTGCAAATACGTATAGAGAGGAGAACATGGAAGATGCCAGGTATCTCCATCACCTCCACTGTCTAAATCTTCTGGATTACCAAATCCCAATTTCATCTCTAGCCCCTGGCAAACAGTTGACCCTGGGAGCACAGGCAGCAATGGTGGGTGACCAGGTTCCCTGCTGGAGGATATCCCTGTAGTTGGTGCATAGAACAGGTACCAGTGGGTTGGTGTTTGGCCAGAAACCTATGTGAAGGCCTCAGTTCCTCAGCTTTGTTATGGTGTTCAGTGAGGGTCTGATTAGAAATGTTAATGATGAGTGAAATGGGGCCAATTCTAGGCAGTGTGAGGTGAAAAGACATAGAGAGGAAAATAGGAGATGCTTGACTTGATCCTACTGACCTCAATTCTCCTTTCCTGGTTTTTGTTGTCGTTTTTTAATTTCTGAAGAAATTTATCTGCAGGGTAAATTGGAAGAAAGAGAAAGATGAGTCATGATACAGCTGCTGTTCTCCATAGAACACTTGGGGTAGGTGTCAGGGTGAAAAGGAGGAGTGGAAGAGAAGGGCCTGTCCTTACGGTTGGCAAGTGTTGCCACGGCGGTGGGCAGTGGGTGTTTTCTACGTGTGGACGTGAGGGCAGCAGGGATCCTAGAGCTTGTTTTTCTTCTCTGTTCAGCACAGCACGTTGGCCTAGATTTTATTGCTGTGACCTGAACTCATCTTTGTACCAGAAGGGAAATACTTGCAGTGCTTTACAGATCTCGGAGACAGTCTCATTTTCTCAGCACAGAGCTAATATATCAAGCTAATTTACTGCCGTGGTGTGTTGCAAAGCCTATATAATATTGAGTAAACATTGTTGGCTTATACATTAACTGTAACTAAAACCCTGTGCAAACTTTATTCTGGCTTCAGGATTTTCCTTGAAGGAGTGACTGGGAAGAGAAGGGTAGAGGTTTCTTATTTCTTCCCCCCCATGTCCCTCCCTCCTCTTTTCCCAGTGAGGAAACTTCACTCTTAAACTTGGCGGATCTGTTAATTTTAGGTCAAGTGGCAGGCATGGTTAGGAGCTTTCTGTGTGGGTCCTTTTCATCATCAGGATCCCTTAGCAGTATTTAATGTGATTTCTTTTTCTCATTTGGTGTGTAGATAGATGTAACTGAAAAAAATAAGAACCTAGATGTATGTCTGCTTTGGAAACTTAGCGGAGCTGCTGTGCCTTTGTATGGTGAAGGGTTATAAAGTTTTGGACAATGTTCTTAAAAAGGAAACTGAATATTTAGTTATTTAAATTGATGTAGAGGATTGATCTGAGGATTGTAATGGGCTTTACCAGCAGGAATTAATTAGAAAAGATGATATTTATGTAAGGAATATCCTTTAAAAGGATAGCAGGATACTACCAAGACATTAGTTTATTCAGTGAAGTGAAGTACCTTTATTTGCCATTATATTTGTTAAAACCACTGGAATGCAATTAAAAAGAAGTTATGAGCGTTTGCTTAACTTCAGTGACCTTGTTGTATTGATGAGTGCACTAAAGTTGTGGACTGTAAATAACCAGCTCAGTATCAGACAAACAAATGTGCAGTGTAAGAATTAGCAATCCTCTTACTCTCTGGGCCCACTCTAGATGAGAGTGCTCTCTAAAAGCAAGCTGTGAAAATGATACTCTTAGCCATCACAGTAACAGTGCTCAACTACCCGACTCAGCAAGCAGGGAGAGAACCGAAGGGATCTTCTGAAGGTATTTAATTTGGTAACATAAAAGCCTGAACAAAGCACATGTCCTAGTTCTTCGAGAGTTGTTCAGCTACGTGGTGACTTCTGGAGTAATAAGGCGCTGTTGGGAGAAAGATGTTGGAATGAATTCCACCGTTGGAATGAATATATGCAGGAAGCTCATAAATCCAGTCAGAAGAGATTGTAGAAACACCATTGCTTTGGAAATTTAAGAGTAGACTGGTTGCCCTTGTAGAAAGTGTGCTCGAGGGAACCTGTCCTAGAAAGGTGTTGGGAAAAGCATTTTTCTATGTATGCAATTCCTGTGATTTTTTTTGTCTGCTGTATGTGTTTCTATTATTTATGGTAACCATATGTTCTAGTTTTACTGGGACTTTCCCAGTTCCTCATGTGATACTGTCCCAGTGTGCTGGGAGCAAGAAAAAACATTAATCACAAAACTGTAGGAGTGTTATTTGTATTCAGGGCATATTGCTCTGCTGAGTAGAATTCATTTTGACTTTACTGTGAATGCACTTTTCAGTGGAGGAGTGTTAATCTTACTGAATAGTGGTAGGAGCGAAGAGCAAAACGTCATCAGAGCTGTTGTTTTGCTCAAAGTGAATATTAATGTCACCTATTCTGTGTTTCATGATAAATGCAGTTTGTAAACTGCTGGAAAAAATTTTCCCCCATGAGAAAGAGCCAAATGTCACCACCAGGATAGATTCTGACAATGGGGACATCAGCGTTTGTTCACGAAGAGCAATCCCATGTGTCTTCTGCAGGAGTCTGGCAACTCCAATGCGAGTCACTAAAGAGCATCCCATTCTTTTGTTCATAAAATCTAACAGCTTTTAATCACTCTGGATTTCTACTGCATGGAGCCAGAGTTTAGGAAAGGAATGCTTACAAACTTTCCTTAACAGCTGCTGCTGTTGAGGCCTGATTTGGAAGTGACAAGATATGTACAGTCTATGATGCTTTCTTTTTCCCACTGTTTAACTTGCACTGCTTACGGTGGGGGAGCGAGGAAAGCAACCTCTTGGTTGTTTTCCATTTCTTCTTCAAAGAAAGCCAACTGAGTAGTATTTTTGTTTTCTATCAAGTGTAGTCAAGAGAAGATTCTTTCAGAGTATGGGTAAGCAGACTGTGTGGCTTATTTCTGCTTGTTTTGAGAAATGAGTTTGATTTGGACCTGCATTTTGAACTCTCATTGTCTCTGGGAAAGTCAGGAAAGTACTATTACCCCCTAAGGTCAGTAACTTAAAGAGCAGTTTTATTTTGTGATTGAGTCTCAAAGTAAAAAGTGAACAGGGGAGCAAGGCTCCTTTCTGATCCTTCCTAAGCCAGGAACAAACGTGCTCTTATAAACCTTATCTAAACCATGGTGAGGGCAGTGGAAAATCTTCCATTGACTTTGAGGTTTGGATCAGATCCTTGCTAGATATTCTATTTTCATATCTAAACAAAATCCCACAAGAAAAATACCTTTTGGTTTCAGATTCCATTATGAACTCCAAATTCATACCAGTCTTTGTAGAGCTTGCATTAGAAATTCTTATTATAGTGTCAGAGGAATATCGGTAATGTTTGAATCATAAAGACAGCACTAGAACTAAATATTATGCTTACCAGGAAGGGAAGGAAGAGAAGGTAGTTTATTACGTGCAGTTATGAATCCACTACATCTTTCTTATTAGGATGGATGAATTTTTGAGATATGCTTTTCCTGCTGCTCAGGAGTCTGGAGTATCCAATGGTTTTGTAATGTTTTTAATAGGTTCACCATTGACACGAGTATTAGTTATCATGTTCTTGCAGTAGATAATATTCATGTTGAATGGCTCACCCAAAGGTCCCAAAGTCCTCAACAGACTGTAAATAGCCTTTGCTTTCCCAGGTCATGCAATGATGGAACTGGAGTGTTCTGCTTCCCTGTCCATGATCTTACCCGTTCAGCCACCATTCTTCTCATCAGTTTATGATCAGCTAGCAACCTTTTTCAATGCCAATTGGATTTTTCAGATAAAGCCTCTAATTTTGATTGTGCAATAGAAATCAGCTTTCAATGGTATTTCAATTAACCTTGCTATTAAAGAAATTGCTTTTTGCCAATACTCACTGGCTGGTTGACGTTCAGAAAACACATGATTTCTTTTAATACAATCTGTATTGAAAGAACAACCTGCATTTGTTGTCTTCAGACTAGCTTCTTGTAGTTTGGGTTGTTTTCAGTGTAGCTGACATATAGCATACTAAGCCCAGTTCAGAAAGTATTTTGAGTTAAAAGCTTTCAAATATTCTCTGTTTCATTCCTTTTGAGCATATAAAATGTATTGCACGTGTTGGTTTTGTAGATAACTCGTCTCACAACCTAGCCCACCCTGGAAAACGAAGCATGTATCTAAAGGGGCAGACATGGACTAGAATGACTTAAACCGATGGCTCCAATGATTTATTGCTGGTGGAGTTCCCTACAGGCAGATGTGGTAGCCTTCCTGTTCTGGTCTGGAATTCCGTGCAGCATGTGGTGCCAGGCTTGGCAGCAGTTTGTGTGCCGTCTGTGCTTAGCACTAAAAGGAAACAAACTCTTCTGGAGTCTTACCAAAGGCTTTAAAGTTGAGGTAGTGTTCCCCCCACAAGCCCAAGGTAAAATGTCTCTTTGGTAAAATTTGTTGAAATATGTGTGTTTAGGATTTGTATAAAGAATAGGAGAGACAAGAACTTGGGACAAAATTCAGCAGTGTGGAGGTGTTCAGTTGATGCTCAGCTAAGCAGCAAGGTTCAGAAGGCCCTCATACAGAGAGTACCTCCTGGATTTCATTGCAGCCCTGATGTGGCTGGTGTCACACTGTCCTTTGGGGAGGTCTGGTCTGTCTGAGGCTGGGACACCTGGACAGCTGAATTGCACTGCTGTGTGGGTGCATTGCAAAAGAATGAGGAAAGTATAGGAAACTCCACATGTCCTCCTTGCTATAGATTACAAATGACCTCTGGAATGTCAGTGGCCGTGGTGCAAATCAGGGAAAAGGCCTCTGTGCATCAATAGATGAATGAAATGTTTTTGGACAGAATCTGAGATTTTTCTTTCATCAGCAAAAAGTCTTTGGTGCTGGATTTCCTACCACTGCACATTCTAGTCATGTCTTACAGTGAGGGATGCTTGGAGCACACTGAATTTGGCGTTACAGACCTGAGATAATTACTTTACTGTGCCCACCTTTATATTTAGAACAGGGTGAGCCAGTGTTGTTATTGAAATAGATATTTTGTTTAGCAAAACAGTGAATAATCAGGGCTGAACTACCCAGCATGCACATTTGCTGTTGTTTTGATGGCTTTTCCTATATCATTTAAAGAACCTATATTTGCTTTTGAACAAAAGTATGAACCCAGGGCCCCGATGTTAGACATTAACACATGTAAGCCTGCGTTTGTAGCAACTTGCAAGAAGGTTCAGTCTGTGTGTGACACTACAAAGACTGCATGTTTAGGAGTGGAAAAATACATATGGAAATCATGCACATTTTGCCTATGAACTTGTTCATGCATGAATCTGATAATCTGGCTCCAGACATTGTTCAGGGGATTTCTAGCTGGCATCCGGCTAAGTGGAGTTTATCAGTGGTGTTCAAAGCAGTCCAGCCTACTTTAATGTTCCATAGTTTGTTCTGAGACAAAAAGTCAAATCCTCTGTCCCCAGTTTGCTTTTTCATTCCTGCAGTCCCAGAGGTTAAAAGGATCCCAATTGGACAGACAGGTGGGCTTTCCTGCTTTTACTTCGTTCATTGAAAGCTGAGCCAAGCAGCCCAGCCAGTGCTTGAGAACTTCAGTTACCTGAGAAGTAAAGCCCAATCTGAACTTACAGCAGATGACACGGTAGAGTACTAAATAAAAAAAAAATAGAAATAATAATAAAAAAAGAGACAGCCAAGTTGTCAGCAGCATACCAGTATTTTAGATAATCCCCCCGGGCCTTTTTCTTAACAACAGCCAGTTGTGTTTATCTGAAGATTAGCATAGAGACTTTTGATTTTACAGTGCACTTTTAAAAAGCAGTTATGAACTTTTAGATCTATCTCTATATATCACTTAATATTCCATGTGAGGCAAAATGATTTAGGGTTTATTGGCAACGTATTTAATATTTGGGATGGGGTCTGTAGGAGAGCGAAAGCAAAAATGGTCCTGTAGGCTGCTTAAATGAGGATTAAAGCCAAATGTTTGGGTCCCAGGAAATTGGCCAAGCCTGGATACTCACTGTGTCAACTTGCACGTACAGTACATAGTTTAATTTTTTATCACGAGTCTTTTCTGAAAAAGAAGCTGTTTGCCATTTCAGCTCTGCTCTCAAGACAAGAAAGCTGCTGAATCAGTGAAAAATAAAAATCCTCCTTTGACTTACTGTGGCAGTAGGTTTTTGCCCAAAGAGGAGGAGAGATCTGCTGTGCTACGGAGAGGGAGATGGGGAATTGTGAGAATACGGCTTTCACAATGCTGCCCAGTCCTGTTCCAAGCAGGAGGAAAGGATTTGCCAGCAATTGCAAGCAGAGGTTTTGGCTCCTGCCTATTTGTAAGAGATTCCTCTCATTTTAATAAAAGTTTGAATAGAAATATTGGAAAGGAATGGTCAAAAAGGATAATCATTTCTGCGTCTGACTTTGACACCCTTAGCTACCTTTTTTAAATGGGAAAATCGCATTAAATCAGTAGGAATCCTGAAATAATAGCGGCTTTATCTCAACTTCTTTCCTGGATCAGATCTTGGATCAACTGGAAAGAGGTGTACACTAAAATGAAGCAGGAGTGTTCACGCTGAGACTGGGCCTGGTTTAATTAAATTGATTTTCAGATCAGTTTAAACAGAGCTCATGCACTTATTTCTGTTATGTAAATGAAGCCTGCAGGAGTACTCTTGGAACGAGGGACAGTGTATGATACGAGTAAGTCTATCCGAGTCAGGACCATTATTATTATTTATGGCAATCTACTTCTCAATGAATTATTTTTTTTCAAATTAGAGGGTAGCAGCCATAATAGGCCACTGGTGTTGGCTCCATTGATAATTATACCATTTTTCTCCTTTTCATAATTGTCCTAGTGTGAACTGTGCTATTTTAGCAGAAAGTGTTAATTATTTTATCAACAATTGGCAGACCCTGCTTCAATTTACTGGTTTCCCTTGAACCAAAACAAAGATTACAGGCCCCGTTCCATAGCTCAGCTGCTAAATCTTTGCTAAGAAACTTGGGAACCCCTTTCTCATGAAACACTGTGTAAAGCTTTAAGCACTCTTTGAAGCTGAGTTGTATTAAATGATAGACAAAAAAAGCCCTCTGAAGAATTGGTGCTTAATTACAACTTAATTAGCATAATTATGCATGCTAATAGCATCTCAAATGAATAGCAGTTGTCAGGAGGTTGGGACCATCTGTAAGAGTGTCGGATTAATACATCATTTTTTATTTCTAACAACGCTGTAACTCTTTCCCTGAAAGTGATTTTCATTAATCAAGTTCATTTTTATTATATAGAAAATTTGGCATTTTTCATTATGGGCCATTATCCGTTTCCCCATGCAGTCCTAATACAATACTAATGAGACCCCATGTGGCTACTCCACACTGACAATGGTAGTACAGGTGTATTATTATAATTGTTACAAACAGCACATTGTACCGCAGGACTAGTAGAGTTCTAGTCTCAAGATATCAGGGTTTCCACTTGGTACCTTCCCTGGGGTCCAGTACAATTTCCAGAGCTTTATGAAAAACATACATGTTTGTGGTTATGAGGAAGCAGATTTAAAGAGATAGAGGCGTGTTTGTTTTAGAGCCAGAAGACTTCCAGGTTCTGTAAGCTGCTCTTCAGGTATTTGTTTTCCTAGCTCTGCTAAGCTTCAAGCTTAAGAGGAATTGCTTGCTCCGAAGAGCTACTGGGGGGAACGGGGATGGTGCAGCGGATTGCTTAAAAGCATCCATATTGACTGAAGATTATTTTTTCTTTGTGGAGATGGTCAAAACCCAGGCGTGTTATTCACTGTAACATTTAGTAACAGACGAGCAGTGGGGAAATCTTCCTGGATATCTGCATTCCCCTAGAAGAAACGTATGCAGCCCAGCAGCCACGTTCTCGTGGTGCGCAGCCTGCAGTGCACACCCGGAGTCGGAAAGCTCAGACTTACGGCGCACAGCTGACCCGAACGCCCGTGTTTGAGCTTTAACTAATTGGTTAATGTTTGCTTTGCAGAGTCAAAAAGCTCTGTGCAAGCACTGAGGATTATTTCTATTTGGTGCCATGTTGGTATGTTCATGGCTAATGTTTGTGTTTGATTTTTTTTCGAACACGCTGTGTTATTTCTTCAGACAAGATTTTCCCAAGGGATTTTTTTTTCTCATACTTTCCCTAAATAGCCCTTTGAAAGCAAGAGGCCTTCCAGTAAATTCTGCTTTCCTTTGGTGGCCTGACTTTAGGATGAATGGAGCGGGTTTGGAAATGCATTTTTAAGGAGAGGGAGTGTAAGGGAGAGGAGGGGAGGACAATCAACAAAGCTGCCGTGCCCGTATTTATCAGGCTGCCAGTGGGAGCCGCGTGGCTCAGACTGCACTTCTAATCAACCCTAAACAAAAGAACAGTGAAAATAGCTCAACTGACACAGTCCTCACCATAACTCAGGGCTCAGTGGCAGGCACCAGTAAATCTTGCTCTCTTGTTGTTGTTCATGAATATATTTGTGCATATAAACCCCTCTTCAACGTCTTCTGGGGTTAGGCATCTCTATGGAGCAGCCCCCATCAACTTTTCCCCCTCTGCTCAATCAATCTGGGCCGAGACAAACGCCCTGTGGCTCAGGAACAGGTGGAGGTTGGGAAAATAGGGCCTGGCCAGGATCGAATGAAGATTGCATGTAAATTGCCAGCATTAATGTTTAAAACAAAAGCTCAGCAGAGAGCGCTTGCCCTGCTGTACGGCCCCTCAAAGCATCACATGGACCCCGGGTGAAACATCCACAGCACCCTGAGATTAAATCTCTCTCTCCACATCTGATGTGCTTGGCTGCCATTTTGCACTGAAAATCCAACGTGCCACCTTGGTAACTGCTGGGTTGTTGCTTGGAAAATGGAGACAGGTTAATCCTTGTGTGCACTGAACACCCAGGAAGACACTGATGATGTCTGCAGGTCGGCTGTAACCAAGTTTAAAGCTGAGTGTGCTCAGAACAGGAGGTGGGTACACGCAGAGCTCTGACAGTGAGCTGCATCCCCAGCTCAGCACTGGGCATCTTTAGTACAGGGATTTGAGAGAGGCTTAATTGTATTGCCTGGGATAATGTTTTCGGATGTCATTAAGCATCTTGTGGAGAACTAAGAATAGAACTTCAAAGCAATGTCACCTGTAACGTATGCATGCAGGTTTTGGGGGAGAAGCAGTAGCCAGTGCTGCAGTCTTTGGGCTGTGTGAGTTGCCTTAAATTCCAGTGTCCCCATACAGAGCAAAAGGTGAAGCTGTTCAAAAAGCAAGCACTCAAGCCCCCTCCAAAATACAGGAACAAAAAGAAAATAACAAAGATCAACAAAGACATTTCCTCTTTTGCTTTGTTCTTCCTCAGTTTTGGGTTTAATTGTGAATGGGTGCAGGAGGGAAGAATGTATGTTAGGATTTCGAGTATAACAGCTCCAGTTGGAGCGCTCTGTGCTCAGATCCTTTGACGTTCTTTCTCTGCAGGCTTTGAATGTTGTACACCCGTTGTTCCTTTGTAGGGAAACTGCCCAGAGTATCTTAGAACTTGGCATCTCAGGGACATTGCTGCCCACCTTATATATCAATTGCAGTGCCTTTTTATCCTTTTTTATTGATTTTTTTTCTAACCTCTCATTTTCCTCCAATAAAGTACTGACACGTGGGAGCTGATGATTAGTTTACATGAAGAGAATCATAGGGTGGAGGCTGTAAGTGGAAGCAAAATATGTGCTGCAGATGGCTGTCTGTTGACATTGCTATGGCCAGATTATGTTTTACAGAGATAAAAGAGTAATCATAAACTGGATGTCCTGCCAGAAGAGTCCATGGACTTGAGTAATAGACTTGGACAATGGGGTTAGTCTCCAACTTCATATTAAGTATGTATTTTCAAGAAATTGGTGGATTCTCAGATTCAGTATTTAGTTCTTCATCAAAAAGAGTTCCAGGCCATGAGGTTGGGCTCGAATCCAAACTTTTGCCAGCTTTAGCAGATTTGGAAACTGTTGTTTTCACTTTGAGCTGGAGCTGTGATGACTGTGATGGTTCTTAAAGAAAGTGAGAAGCGAAGCCCAGTGATGCCTCCGGAAGCACTCCTGTGCACCCCTGCTCATGGGTACAAATGGGATATATATGGGGTACCTATGGGGTATGCAAGGGTGTCTAGGCACCGACATCCTGAGCTACAGTTACCTGAAAGGAGGTTGTAGCAAGGAGGGGGTCAGCTCCTTTCCCAGGTAAGTAGCGATGGGATCTAAGAGGTAATAGCTTTAAGTTGCACCAGGGGAGGTTCGGGTTAGATATTAGGAACACTTTCTTTTCAGAAGGAGTGGTGATGCACTGTGCCAGTGCTGCTCAGGGAGGTGGTGGAGTCACTGACCCTGGAGGTGTTAAAAAAACGTGGAGATGTGGCACTGAGTGACATGGCTAGTGAGCGTGGTGGGGTGGGTTGATGGTTGGACTCTGAGAACTTTGTGGTCTTTTCCATCCTTAATGATTCTATGATTCTATCCCAATAGTAGGATTTTGCCCCAGTATTCCCAGTAGCAACCTCGTGTTTAGGAGCGTGTTGCTAAAGCAGCTGAGTGCATTTGAAAAGGTTCTCCCAGCTGGTGAGAAGCACACTTGTTGTGCTTGCATAAGAGACCTGTTAGTTGTGTGGTTAACAGCATTATTATTAATGCATAAAACTTGCATTGTTTCTTAATTTACTTGAAAGGGCTGTTTAGACCTTTAATTGCCCTATAACGATACACTGATAGTAAGTTAGATTTCAATCAACATACTCATGAATTGCTAGTATTTTAGCAATAAATTGCTAGCTAATAAACTTGTAACTTCCTTTGTAAATGCCAGCTAAAGGCCTAAACATTCCTTGCAGAGTTAATTGCACATTTAGTGCTCATGTAATTTTGAATTAATTACATGCCAAATGGATTTATGTTCTATGTACTTAGTAAACCTTGGTAAGTGCCCTTTTAACAATCAGTTGGTATTTAGGATCCTATTTATGTAAAAGAAATGACTTATGACACTGGGCCATGATGCTGCTGTCAGGTGTTTATGTGCTGGCTGTTGCGCGTGGTGGTTTGTGCATGGGTCAGGACTGGGAGGTATAGAATTAAATGGACGCAGGTGTGCATTCAGTGAAGGTCTTTGGAGATTTCCCATTGATCCCGTGGTAAGGACATGGAGTCCGTGCATGTTTCCAGAGCCTGCTGAGTGAGCAGAACGATTGGTGCTGGTTTTATTTTAAGTTGGGGCTGTGCTGCAAATGTAGAACAGCTGCCAGCAATACGTGGCACTGCAGCAGCACTGAGGATGAGTGGCAAAAAAAAGAGGAGCACCCAACTCTGCAGAAGTGGAAGAGAAGATCCACAGCTGAGCACTGATTTGACATGCTATTGCAGAGTATTGTTTTGTCAGCCTAGTGAGATATCTGCTCTCCTGGCCAGCTAAGTATTTCATATATGAAATTATAAAAAGCTTTAAATCTGTCAATGCAAGCAGTTTAGACCTATGTTATAAGCACAGGAAGGATGGATGTGTAGGTGGATGGCTAAACTAACTCCTTGCAGTAATTGCTCCCAGGAGCTGATCTTTTTTTGGGTCCTTTTGCTTTTAAAACACTGAGCATGAAGAAGTTCACTTGAATCCATGTGTTGTCCCAAAGTTCTGGGGGCTGTCTTTGTTTCCGATGTGCTGTGAGCAGTGTTACGTGTTTGGTCTCATGGTTTTGCACATGTACACCTTCAGAGGGTTTTTTTTTTTTAATCTAAGTAATATCAACCTATGATTCCTGAACGATTTTCGAAGCTTTAATAGGCACAAATGGTAACCTGTAGGCTACAGCCTTCTCAAAATTTATTTATTGACCTTTATTCGTTTTCTCTCTCCTCTGCAGATAACATATCTTTTAGTGCATTTTAATATGTAGTGAGTGCTCAGTAATAATATTTCAAAGAGATATGGCTGTCAAGCCGTAGCGATGCTGGAGTGTTCATGTGACAGGAATCCCCCCTCAGAATAGTGCACAACATAGCATGCTGCTGCCCTCTTTATGCAAAGATAAAGGCTGAGCGACTTGGGAATACAGAGGCAGGTCGGGGTGAAGAGAAGAGGGCAACAACAGAATGAAAAGGCAGTTCCTTAGGGCCTGAAATGGAGTTCTACATAAAACAGAATTGTATAAGTTCTTCCACTGCTGTGAAAATGTCTGATTTCCCTTGTTGTCAAGAGGTCGGGAAGGCAGGTTTACAAGCACCAGATAACTGATGCAGCACTATTACTAAAGATGTTCCTCTTTTTGTCCCGGTGAATGCTGTTCAGATAAATTGTTATACCAGCAGACTCGAGGTATCTAAATAATCAAGGCATCTTGTTCTGTGATGGATGCTAGAATAACTGAAGTATAAATTTACTTACATTATGCTGAAAAAATAGTTGCTGTGCTTTGAAGAGGTGCACATCAGACTGTGAGATGTTGGTGATTGTGATTAAACAGCAGCGTGCCATGGAGCAGCCCTCACTGCAGGCTGGTTGGCCATGCCACTGGTTAGGCATCCCAAGTGAAGCAAAGGTAGGTGCAAACTGCTACAAACCAGTTACCATTTGGAGGGTAGCAGGTGCTGAGTTTTCACTTAAAAAGCACTCTGTTTACATGTAAAATTTGAGCAGATAGGAATGGAAGAAGAGACCACATCCTCATGATCTCTAAACATATGCTTTTTATGAAATGGAGAAATTGGGCTCAGACTACTGCCTGGTACAGTAGACCCCATTATGTCTCCCAGCTCAGACTCACAAACCACGATTGATTTTGCTTGCTCTGTACAACACGAAGAGCAGATGTATCACATATATTAATGAGCAGTTCTGCCCATCAGGGAAGCAATATTGCCAACCCCAAATGCTCAAAGAACAGCAGATTGAATGACAACAGAAATAATAAATGCAGTTCTGTTTCACTCTCACATTTCTAAGCACCTCTCATAATTTTTCCCCCTCCGAATCTCTGTACCCAAGGGAGCTGGAAGATAAGATTCTCTGGAGGTGAGCAGTTGTCTTTAATTAAATACCTTCTCTTCTAAAATGTGTGACAAAGGTGCAAAGCTGACTTAGAATTTTTTTCACCTTTTCTTCCAAATATGTGTGTGTGGTTTTTTTTTTTTCCCAAAGAGAAAAAATTAGCTCATACTTCCAGGTGTGTGTAAAGGGAAAGCTGAACAACTCTGCCTTAGGATTTTAAGGTGAGGAGACCTCTGGCTGGCAGCGATTTTAAAAAGGGTGTCGTGTTAGTTGTGCTCAGGTCATGCACGGAGATTTAAACAATCATAGAATGGTGTGGGTTGGGAGGGACCTAAAAGATCACACAGTTCCAACCCCCTGCTGTGGGCAGGCATACCAACCACTCAGCTACTAGATCAGGTTGCACCAAACCCCCATCAAGCCTGAATTTAGTGGAGCTGTATTTGGCGTCTCCTTCGTAATTAATATAAATGAGTTTGCTGTAAGAAAAGCAGAATACAAACCTCTGATAGTGCTGCTCTGGGCAGGAGCACGTGTTACAGCAGTGTAAGTGTGACCATGCAGTGTCCCTCCCCCTCTGCCTGTGTCCCCAGCAGATCGAGGTGTCCCTCACCTTCCCCATCAAGCAGCACCAGCTGTTGGGCTGGAATCCAGCACTCTGGATATTTGCACTTTTTAAGACCTGATTGCTGCACCCCAGGTATGAATTCAGTATCTGTTCTCCTTGAAATCCTTGAGAAACCCCTCAGATCCATCTAGATAACTCCGTGACACTGCAGTCCCAAAGAGCTTGGATTTATCATCTAATTTTCCTTTGCTAAATGGCCTAGAACACCAATGGACATCCCTTCAGTTAAAATTAACAATGCAAGATGCTGCCCAAGAATTGCAAATGCTACACAGGGACCCAGCTGCAACTTCTTACACTGTTCAAAGGATTGCCGTGTGTAAGTTAGGTTACTCACGTCATTAAGCATTTGCAGGAACATTCACCATCCTTATACATCATCAGCTTTTATAATCTTGTTAGCCCAGACCCCTGGAGCTCTGCTTTGTGTTCAGGTGACAGGCTCAGTAATTTATCTGATGCGGGCACTTCATGACCCACTTGTGTGATGTTCAGCTTTGCTAGGCTTTGTACAAGCAGTTGCATGCAGCAAAATGGCCAAAAGGGGAAAGGAAATGAACTCGTATGCGGGATGCCTTCTGTTTTGCAGCCAGGCTGAGTGGTGTTGAGGACTCCGGGTGACACCGGTGCACTTCGGTCAGGCTTTGCATACACATACAGCAGCTCAGTGCTGGGTCAGAGAGGACCAGAGTGCTCTTCTCTGTACTGTTTTGGAGGATTTTAGAAAATCCCTTTTGAAGAAGAGTTTTTCCCTTTCATAGTTCTGACATGTCTATACTTTAGTGTGTACTTCAGGCCAAACAGAATTGTTATGTATCTTAATTAGAGGATGGAAATAACCAGCAGCTCCATCTTCTGTGGAATTTCCCCATGCAGAACAAAGGCAGATTATAACCTCATGTACTTATTTTCTTGTCATTGCAATCTGCACTGCTATTTGTGAGTGAAAAAACCCCATTTAGAGAAGGCCGGAGCAAAAGTAGGGTTTCAGATCATTTCCCTCTGTGTGTATTTGTAAAGTTTAGTGCTGTGAAATAAGGCTGGAATTCTTCTGTGAAACAATTGCAGCCACTGCTATGAAACTTTGAGTTTTCAGTATTTACAGTTTTCCTTCTTCTTTTATTACCTATGCACTTTTATCATCTCCTTTTCTTTTTGTCTTGGCTTCCTGAAAGCATGTTCGTCACTCTGTTTAGTGTGCATGTGCCTGTTGATTCCCTTCCCAGTGACTTGAGTTTGAGGTCCGTGTCACAGCATTTGACAGCCCATGGGATGTCAAGGTTAAGTGTTACCAGCCAAAGCACAGCTTGGTCTTTTAGCTGTGGATGTGACCTGAAGGGTCTTTCCTGAGGCAACAGTGAGCCATGGAATCAAGCCTGAGCTCCATCTTCTGTATCTGGAAACAGTCAGCAGCAGGTAGAGCCATGAGGCCTGCTCCAATACCCACAGACAAGCAGTGTTCCCCTGTGTGCTGCCCTTCCTAACTGACATCTCTGAATTCTCATCTGACAAAACTTCCAGAGACAAATACCCTCATCCCTATATCCAGAATGTCTTGGCAATTTAAGTCCTTATCTTGAGAAGTCATCAATAATACCCATTTGTTCTTGAGCCTGTCAAATCCATTGACAAACAGAGGTGAAGACATCTTCCTTCTTTCTCTTCAAGCTAACTTTAAGCCAGCTCCTTATTTACTGTTCTCTCAGCTCCACCATCATCATAATGTAACACAGCCTTGTTGGAGTCAGGCCTAGTCAGGGTATGTTTGTTTTTAGAAAAAACTTGTGAGGTGTAGGAATTTGTCCCATTGCTCCAACAGAAAGATGCACTTCTACTCCAAGTGCTCATGACAGCACGTTCTGTTGGACTGTCACATACCTCCCTGTGCCTCAGGTTCCCACCCTGGACAGTGCAGGTTGTAAGTCCTGCCCATCATAGCTCAAACCTCGTGCTTTCCTCTCTGGGAACAGCTGGGGGTTCCTTTGCCAATGGGAGCTGGAGCTCATGGAATAAAGATGCTCCCTTGGTAAGGAGGGGGGTTGTTATTCCCAACGAATGTTGTTATTGGCCAGGACTAACTGGCTGAGCTGCCTTGTAGCATACGTATGTGATTATGCAAGATTCCAGTGCAACAAATGGGTTTAATTATGAGAACAGGATGCATTGTAATTGATTAATGTAATTAATAATGCTTTATTTATGTCTGGCAAGGCCAGAATGGGCGGGGGATAAATGATGAAAGGCAGGTTGAGATTTTAAGCAAAGACCTTGAAATCAAGACAATGTGTCTGATGCCACTGGACTTGATTCACAGGCAGTGCTGCAGGCACAGGAGCGATGATTCTGCCCTATAATGTCTTGAAGCAGACTTTATATATTATAACATAGTGCTACAGAAATTTCTGCTTTTGCTGGTGGCGAATGGTTTTTGTAGTGCGATGTGAGAAAGAAAACTCAATTCGCATTCACCACAGACAGCTTCTTTCTCTGCTTTTGACATTTAACCCTATGCTAAGGGGCCCGGAGCCTGCTCAGTCTGCAGCCCCCACCCTTAGCACTACCATACTGTATCAAAATTCTTGACTTCTAGCAACCAGGGATTAAAGCGAAACAAAAGTTGGAGGGAACGAGTTTCTCACCATCTCTCCCCGTCTATTACATTCAAGCCGCACTTCCTGCATCTGCTATAAATATTTAAAGCAGCAGTAGCCAACGTTTAAAGATTGGGACGGAAGCAGAAACCCAACCGTGGCTGCGCCTCCCCTGCAGCGCGGAGCTCCGCGGCACAGAGGTCGCGTGCATCCCTAATGAGGCCGTCTGCCCACTGCCTGCACGGGGAGCAATGAACATGAAGCTGCTCCCCATGCAGTGAGGGTTTTAATTGCTAACCGTGGCTTAGAGCCCCTCGAACGGGTTTGGGAAAGCTTTCCCATAGCGTGGATCCAGGTGATCGTGGCTATATGGGAGGCTGCGATTAGAAAAAAGGCTGAAAAATGCATCTGCATTTCTGCAGCCTTTATAAAATACATCCTAACAGAGTAATTCTATTTGAAGCTTACTTCTCTCTCTTTTGGGTGCGTATTGCTTCTGGAACAGCTTTAAGGAAAAAAAAAAAGAAAGGGAAAACATTAAGAAGAGCGGAAATCAAAACCTAAAGATTAATCGTAACAAATACAAATGTTTGAAGACAGAATTCCCAATGAATGTTCCCAAACTAATTTACCCACTGTGAAACCAAATGCCCCTCTCCCCCCTCCTGTATCGCTAGCTACTTTCTGAGAAGTTATTTTGGGCACAGGGATTTTGCTGAGGACTTTCAGAAGTCGGTGACATCTCCTGTAATTTCTCGACAGCCCCTTTAGCGGCAGCAGTGCTGTTAATTACGTGTGCGTCGTGGCACTGGTTTAGAATAATCTAACAACCTGTCTTTCATGCACTCCGAAGAAGTACTCCCGCAGAAAAGCATGACAGCCCTGTTAAAGTGCTACCTATTTTTGTCTCCACTTGATACTTTGGGATTCTTTTATTTCAATGTATTATACTGAAAAGTGGAAATCCTGCAGTACTGCTTCATTACTGATGGAAGGTTGGATGGGGAGGAGAGAAGCCTGCGTCTGGGAGCAGTGTGTCTGCGTGGTAAAGGGATTGTTTCCATGCGTGTGAGAGGCAGCAGAGGGAAAACAACATGTTTTAGGAAGTTTTCCTCCCTTTTTTTTTTTTTTTTTTTGTTATTCCATCTAGAAATGAAATCATTTTGAGATCTGACTGTGGTACGTGAGATGTGAAGTGCGGCTGCTTATGCTAGAAGTAGGATAAAAGCCCGTACTAACACTGAGGTCTGTGGCATCCTGAGCCAGACTCTGTAAGAAAAACACTTGGCCTCGTGCTTTTCATCCACACCACATATGTAATAGTTGCTTTCTTACTCCTTATAAGTGGGTCTTGGAAGAACTCACGTCTGGGCAGTGTGAGATGGCAAAGTCTCTTGCAACCATCAGACCAACCAGCATCAGGCCTTGCTCTTGGAAGATGGTATTGACTGGCACAGCAAACAAGCTTGTGACTGTGATTTTAGTCCGGATAAAGAGGAATCTGTAGTAACTCAGTGCAGCCTGAGAGAGGCTCCTTAGGACTTTTGAAGATGACATTTGATTTGCAGCCAGAATAGGAGTTCCACCTAGACAACACACAAGCTTTTTGTGCATAAGCTCTCTTTAGGACAAGACTGTATCATAAATGATTTGAAGCATTTCCTTAGGCATTTAGTAACATCTTTAAGAACCCGATCTGTTCCCCTGAGAGGTCAACGGGAATCTTTCCGCTGACTTCAGGGTGCTGAAGTAAGGCATTTATTTCCTCTTCTTTAAAAGTAAAATCTCCATCACTATTGTTTGTATTATTCTTCCTTTTTTTTTTTTTCTTCTTGTTTCTCTTGAAAATTTCTGCCTCTGAACTCCTCTCTCTGTTATGCTTTTAAATTTCCAAGGTAAAAAAGAATAGGAAAAAAAAAAGTTGCTGATAAGTGGTGCCTGGACAGCGGATGCATCAGCTCTGTGCTTACCTTACTATATTTGGACACTGAAAACGAGAAGTTGCTGCCAATTGCAGCCAGTCCGTGGGGACTGCTGAATTCTGTCAATGAATGTTGTTCAATGCCTTTTTTACTCGCTGCTGTCGCTGTCTTTTTGGCCCTACTAACACTTGGGTCAATAACTGAAGAAGGGCTGTGTAGATGGAGAGATTCCGTTTGCCTCTCGAGTATGTAGCAGAGGCTGTATGTTGTAAATCAAATGCTATTACTTGATGAATCTGGGCCATAATCTAGAGGAGATATAAAGCTTGCATGATTTTCTCAGCTGCTCTACGTGGATTAATTACAGCGTATTTCTAATTGAAATGACTGTAATAACAGGAGTGTACTAACACAGGATTAGAATATGTTCTTTTGTCATGAGCAAAACCCAGCAAAGCAGCAGCAGGGTGGCTTGGGAGTATGAGAGCCTCTTCTCTGACTGTGGTTAGAATCAGAATGGCAGCATTACACACCGATCTCCAAAAAAATTCAGCAATTGTTCCTGTTGCAGGTAATGTTAATGTAAAAAGTTCAGAGGCAATACTGCTTGTTTTCATTGTGGAAGGAATTTATGCTCTCAGCTCACCTGTTGACACGTCGAAGTATTAACCTGGCACAGGGCGTGGGTGTGGGGGGAAGTGATGTGTTAATTTCCGTTCCTTTATGAATCAATCGATAAACAAACTGTAATGTCACTATAAATCTTGGAAAAATTGCCTGCTAGAAAAATGTGAATGTTTTTATGCAGTTCCTGCTTTCAGAAGCTCGAGTAAAGGATAGCCCTGAAATATGCTCAGTCTGCCTGCTAAGGTTAAATCAGCAACATAATCAGTCAGCCTGGCTTTGCCTTCAGCACGCGGAATTAATAGCACTGTAGGATCTCTCCATCTTAGTCCCGTTCCGCGCTGATGGTGCATCAGGGAGGGTGGTGAGGCAGTGGTACCTGGGCTTGGTGGGACCTGCTCTGCTTCTCCTTGTACAGATTTAT
The DNA here is from genome assembly GCF_016699485.2 of Gallus gallus. NCBI lineage: Eukaryota > Metazoa > Chordata > Aves > Galliformes > Phasianidae > Gallus > Gallus gallus. The sequence continues at coordinate 14,685,583 of NC_052542.1, read as the reverse complement.
CGCACTTACAGCCTAAATCTCACTAAGCTACAGAGAGCTTTTAAGACAATTAAACTGCAGTATCCCCTTTCTGCAAGAGTCACAGTCATAATCTTGCTAAGCAGTTGAAGAGCAAGTTGGATAATTAATCTGCAGTCTCTGCCTTTCATTCATAATGACTTACTTGCTTAAAAAAATATAATGCATCTTAGGTGGCATCTTAATGTAAATCCTCGATATGTGTATTTTTGATCTGTGTATTTTTATATGGTGTCACAGATATCGTGGCCTGGTGGAAGGTGAAGTCATGATACCGTCTGCTTGGGATTTCCAGAATGGGGCTCGTGGTTGATCTGTGTTATCAGAGCCTTCCAACGTGCTGAAGTTTGCCCAGCCCAAAGGAAAGGGATATATGAGAACCGTGTCTCAATGGGAAGAGCCTGGGCAAAAACGGGTTCTCCGTTTCACTATTCCTCACCAACTCAGGCAAATTAATGTGTTCAAACCCAGCCTGGAGGACGTGTTGTCATCAGCAGTTTTCAACAGAGTTTTCTGTCAGTGTAGATATGGGGAAAGATATACTGTGATGTTAGATTATCATGGTTAACCCCATAGTGCTTTGCAGTGGTCTAACACATTGCAAAGCTGGTTTCTTCCTGACTACCTCAGCCATAAAATTGTGTGCAACATCCTGCCAATTAACAGGACTTCATTTTCTAGTGAATGCTCGCCAAGAGAGGAAATACTGCCTGAAATTAAAAGGTATGGAGATCCCCACACGAGGCAGCACACTTCTGTTTCAATCAAATATATCAGAGGAATTAATTTGTGAATTAATTCCTCCAGAGTGAAGCTAAAAACACTTATCTTCTGGTGGATCTCTGTCAGCCCCCTGACCCAGGGACTTGCATTCTATCTGCTCTTATAAAAATCAGTCAGAAAAAGGAAAGAGCGCATAGGAACTGAGAGTTACAGTGCCTGTGCTATTTGTGTGGGCGAGTTTTCCACGTCTGGTTTGATGGTATTTTTTCAGACATCTTGGGGGAGAGCTCAGCTACACCGAGCGTGAGTGGAACTGTGGCAGCCTGCAGGAGCTGGTGAGCTGATGCTGCCTGATTTTAGACTGCAGTGTTTCATATTAACTACAGCAATAAGCCGTATCAAAGGGCTTTTTCACCAGCAGTGCTTACAGAAGGGAAGAGGAAAAGAGAGAAAAGTGTTTATATTCTTCAATTAAGTTTGTTTAGCGTCATCAGAGACAGCATTAGAAGGTAAAACTGGTGCAAGAAATATGTCAGGTACATCCTAATGTAATCCTTAAAGGAAAAAAACAGAACACTTATTGAAATCCCCAGCTATATAGCTTTTTTTTCCTTGAAATTATAGCCCGTCCTGATCATTTGCAATGTTGGCAGCTCCGAGCTTTGGTTAATGTTTTCAGGGCTGCATTTATCCAATTCACTGCTAATAACTTTTAGTAGACTTCCTGTGACAATGTAATCACTAAAGAAATGCAAAAAACCCCAAAACAAGCAAACAAAAATCGTATCTTCTTGGAGCCCCCATGTCTTAAACGCAGTGATTTTAGCACACTACAACTGCTGGGTTAGCTTATGGCTGCTGTAAGTTGGCCAGGCTGGGTACAGCACCCAGAGCCATATGGGATGGTAAGGGGGACCCCAAGTCCTGCAGTGAGGCAGTGAGGCACGGGGTGACATGCCTGGAAGCCATCGTCCCCTCCCTGGGGCTCACTGGTGCCTGCCTAGCGCTGCAGAGCAGGTTTGCAGGGCGAAGGAACTGGAGCCATGCCTGCGACGTGTGCATGCGCCTGCAGCGAGGCTGAGGTCAGGGCAGAAGAATGCTGCTGTAATTATGGCTCCAGGCAAGGGAGCAGAATGGGACTCGGGGTTTGGTTCAGCCAAAGATTTCCTGTATGATCCTGGTCGAGTCACTTAATTACTTTTGCCTCATTTCTCTGTTGTACGGTGTATAACCCAAGGCTTCAGTTACCTGCCTTGTCTTTTAAATCAGGCTCCCTTTGAAGCAAGGACTGTACAATGAGGCTGTACTGTTAATTGGAGTATCTAGGTGATAGTGTAATTGTGTGTGGTGTAATGACAGTGTTTCCCCGCGCTCTGCACCAGCTTTGTTACTGCATCAGGCTGCTGCAGTGCTTACGGCTCCATGCAGGGCCCACTCAGCCCTGCACAACGGGACTGCTGCTGCTGCACACAGCTGTGAGGAAACAAGTTTAGAAAAAGTGATTTTCCCAATGGATTTTCCCATAAGAGTCAGGGATGTTTTCAAAGCCTTTGTGCAAAACCAATAAACAAGCAAGTAAAGTTTCACTTGATTCTAAGAGAAGCAAACAGAACATAGAATTAGCAAGCTAAACTTTGCTGTGCATTTTCAGTGAGTTTTTGAGCAGCACTGCGTAGTCTGGGATGAGCTGTCCTGGCAGAAATTGCTATTTTGTAACTGTAAATACTGCTGAAATCTCAGCTTATGTAAATATTTTTAAATGGGAAGAACAGGGAGAAAATGTAACACAAAGTTTGGGCTTCTCTGATTTAGATGGGATCTGCCAGAGGAACCCAACCAGCTGTGGATGCAGTCGATGGTCGTTGTGTCTGAAGTGAATGGTTGAGAGCTGATAGTTTTGGTAATGTGGTGTAGCAGTGTGCAGTAGGGGAGGCACCCAACTCAGTTTAATCACGGCACAAATGCCACGGCTCTCATATATCCCACTTAAACTCCTCACAATGGGGCTTAAATGGGAAATTAATCAAAGAAATCAATACAAGGTCAAATGGTGTTTGTTTGCCCCCAGAGTAGGCAGGAGTGACAAATGTATTTGCAGCGTAAGTCTATGAAGTTGAGTGGGTTTTGCTGACGTTCAGGGTGAATTTGGCTGGGAACCCAAGTGAATAATAAGTAGTCAATGATTATTTTGTATGGTGTTTGAGCAAAAGCCTCTATTTTCCACTAGTTTAGAAATGCCTGGATGGAATATTCGGATTCAGAATTTCCTTTTTATTATTCAAAATGGGAATATTTAACTCATCGGAGCGCCACGGAGCTACTCATATCTAAATACATTTAAAGTATGTGTTTCTATTTTTGCCAATTCAAAAGCAAGAGGTGGAACATTTTATTCTAGAAGGGGACCTGAAGTATAAGGCAAGTTTTTGCCTCTGTCTCAGCCTGGATACACGCTGAGCTGATCCTTAGCTGCTGCCCAACATCTTCCTTCTGCACCCATTTGAATCAGCAGTGAGGACTCTCACAGTCTTTGATAGTGGGCGAGCAGTTGAGCTCCAAAAATAGTACGTTACAGTTTAACATGGAAAGGTGGGATCTAAAGCTGCAGATAATCTGCAGTTGCCATTAATTTATGGATTTGTCTACATACACCCTTACCACCTCAAAGCATGTTTATAGTAAAGATTCTTCCTTGTGTGTGTGTGTGTGTGTGCATGCATGTGTGTAGAAGCAGCTAAGAATTTACCAGGTGCACCTTCTATTAATAGCAGGAGAGGATATTCTCCTCCCGCACAGCCTCTGCTTGCTGTACATAAAGGAGCTGTGAGATACTCCCCATGTAATGGGCTAAATCATACCAAGGGTAGTTGTTAATAAAAGTGAAACTTCAAGTGAACATGAATTGAAGTGAAGGCATAATTCAGTGAAAGAGCTGCGTGGCTTTCTGTCTCACATGTTTACAAGTGTGTACACATAGACACGTGTCCAGACAATATGCAGGGTTCAGTTGCAGCGGTGACTTCCTAAGAAGCAGCCATGTGCAGAGGGAAAGGGGCTGGCATTTGTCACTCACTCTGAACTTTGGTTTCCGAGGTTCCTGTTACAGTCAATGGGGCGAGGTCGGTGCCACCAGAGGATAAGCCAAAGTGCCTGGACAAGTCCGGCTCTTACCTCTTTTACAAGCAGCTATTTTAGGTGGTGAAAATATTCTCTGAATTTCAGACATGCTAACATTGGTCTATTTATGTCTGCGCCATCTGAAAAGGTAGGGTCTGTCTGCTGTGGGGTGAGATAGACTTTCTATCAGTGCTTTCATCCACTCAGTTCGGTAAAACCCTGATTTGACTGAGCAAAGTGCTTTAATAAGTGCCGTGGCTTTTGGAATCTGTACTTTGGAATTAGCCCTTCTTTTCAGTTACTCTAATGCATCTAATAAATTAACAAGTAAAAGCATATCTTAAAGCCAAACAAGCCTTTTAATTTTGAATTTAAATTCTTGTGTCCATTTAGCTTGCCGCCTACCAGGCTAGTTGTGGTCAAAAAGTGCTTCAGTTCTGTACCACAGGATGTTTTTCCCTGTGATAGCTGAAGATTTTTTTTTATTATTATTTTCAAATCTTCCATAAGCAGATATAACAAATGTTTATAGAACGTCCAATGAAAGGGTGGGACTGGAGGGAAGGGTGATATAATACCCTATCTTCAAGTCCCTGTGGCTTTGTCTGTGTGGCTTGTGGGCTGCCCGGTTTAGAATCTGCACGGTGATGGCACAACAAACCCATCTTTACACGAGAGTTCATTCTGACTCAGAATTTGAGCTTGCCGAATCCTTTTTGAAAGCCAGACCGTGTGCTAATGACCTCAGGTTGGCAGACATCAGTTATCAGAGGCTTTGAAATGTATTATTTCCTAATAATTTCTGCCTGCCTCTCTTATGGTAGTGAGATGGCCAAATATCTTGGTTCTACTGCTGGTTCTTACTCACTGCTTTGCAGTTTAACACAGTCATTTGCAGTGCATCTGGAGGCTGGCAGCATTCTTCTTTGCTGCGTTCAAATGATGAGTGAGCAGGGGCCAAAATGATAAAAAATACAGCATCAAACCTCATGTGTGCCCCAAGTGTGAGGTGTAGATCCCTCAAATCCCTCCCTGATGTAAGGAGCCAGGGTGTCACACAGCCCACTGACATCTGTGGGTGCTTTTGAAGCTGATGGAATTTTGCTGTTGACCTGGACAGGGACAGGATTTTACCTGAGGGGAGAGATCCCAAAAAGAAAGGTTACTTGCATGAGTAAGAGCATATGCATTGATCGGTGGATGTCTTCAGATTTCATCTCAGCACTATCTGAATGTCCCAAGAGGTGAAATAAATGCCACCGGTGAATTCATATGATTTTCAATCATTTGTGTAACACAAAAACAATAATTTCCACATCTATTGTGTGGTTTACGTTTCCATAATGCACAGCTAGTGCTTTGACATGCTGCAGAAGAGAATTTGTTGGACACGGTAGTACTGATAGAAAAATGTTCTCTCTATTTAGATGTCATGACTATTTTCTTTTTCAAGTGAAAATTCTAGTGTCACATACAAATGTTACCTTTTCCCTGATTATCTTGTACAAAGCTAATAGTTTTGGAATAGATACAGATTTTTAATGCAATGCTATGGTTCTGGTTTATAGAAAAATGGATCAATTACCAAGGCAGGCTTCAAAGAGGGAGACTGCCCTAAGTTATAAATGGCTCAGTCCCTTAATTCTGTCATAATCCTATTTGATATATAGTTCTCAGTGCTGCTGAATCCTTTTAGGGCTCTTTGATCAAGTGAGTACTTTCAAATGTGATGCCTCCTGTCATCTAACCCCCTAAAAATAACACAACTTGCCATTTAATTTCTGGAAACATTCGTTTTCCCTACTCTTTTTTTTAAGTAGAGAAGACAAAAAGCCTGACTTTCATATTGGCTGATTTAAAGAGAGAAAGAAGGACTGCTGGAAACAACACTTCCTTTTCTGTTTGTTTGTTAAATCAAAGGCCCACTCTAATATTTCTGCTCCAGTCAATGACCCGAGCTCCACCAGGGCCGGGAGCAGACCATTGCTACCTGTGCATCAGCCATTAGATGCTGATTTTCTGGGCTTCATTGAGGACCTAAATAAATCATGGAGAACTTTAGATGTGAGAGGGGTGCCAGAACACCACAGGATGCCTCTGTTTCTGGAAGCAGCAGATAATTTAGCATGTCTATCTCACTGAATGTCTTGAAACTCAAGTCCAAGGAGCAGATCTCAGATATGGGGTTTTTCAGCATGCTAGGAGTCTTTTCCACATCAGGTCACAGGACTCACTAGATGTGCACATATGACATAGATCCTTTTTTACTCCCCATTTTTAAAAGAGCACCAGGAAATTGCTCAGTTGCTAAGGTAATATTTTTTACATCACGGTGATATGATGCCAGAATGGCTGCTTTTCTGTTGGGCACTATAACAGGTGTAACTGTTCAGCTCTGTACCCAGCTCTGTAAAGAGAAAAGTGTTCGTGCATTGGGATGTTTAATATTTGGCACAGAGGTCTTAATTTTCCTTCTCCATTGCAACTGCTGTACTAGGTTACATTCAGAATTGGTACTCCTTATTCCTGCAGTGATGTGCACCCAGGTTAGCAGATCCATTGGCTCAGTAAAGAGAGTGCAAAAGAGTTAGGGCTTGGAGGATCAGGCTGTCCTGCCATGTGTAGGGCTTCAGCTTTTCCTGTTGGAAATGGGCAGCTCCTGGCACTACACTTGGTAGTTTCCTGCAGGAGGAGCTCAGTCTGGAGCACTAGAATCCCAGGAGGAAACTGTGACTCACACACAGAAGCAGCTCTGCACCTGCTTTCTACCCAGCCCGTCAAGTTTTCCAAGGGGTCATTTATATCCTGGTATGGGAAAACATTGGAAGAGTTTGCTTGAGGTGAGTCTTGCCGAGCTCTCATGTTGACACAAAGTGCATTTGAACTTTGGACTCTCGGAAACCATGGAGTTGTAGGCTCTGTGAGAGCTGCAGCTCAGTCTGTGCACACGCAACAGTGGCAGCGTACAGAACTTGACTTATTTTTTAATCTCTCTGCACCTCAGCTGAAAAGCTGGTCTTGGCTCTCTCCCACTTGACTGTGACTTATCTTCCCACAGACCTCCCCCTCTGAAAGGTGAAGAGGACAGGTTAAAGCTTCAATTTCAATGCAAATTCTCTTAAAAGGTAGATTAAATGTCAGTATTTGTCCCTTAAAGCAATTAGGTTCTCATACGGCTTTCCAAATGAAGTGATGGGGTCACAATAGCCAACTGCTGTTCTGATGAAACTAGGCTAGCTTGTAAAAAGGCTGTGCAATGATGCAGCTGCCTGTGGCTTCAAGGGGCTGAATGCTTTCTCCCACAGAAAAGGATTATCCCAACCAATTCTGTGTTCCTGTTTCAGACCAGCTCTCCCTCAGCTTTAAATGCAGTCCATCCCATAGTTCCAACCTGTTCAGATGTTATTCTGCTTCTGCCTACAGGTTATTGTATGTTCAGCTGGAAACCCGAGCATTTTGAACTCCTGAACCACCATCTGCTCAATCTATACAGTCTGTTTATCAAAAGGTTTAAGTGCACTGTAAGGTCCAAACCGTTTTATGGAGTCCTGCCAGCTGAAATGAAATATTAGTTGGTGTATATTTTGAAAAACTGTCGCTCTGTAGGCCAAAAGAGCTTGGAGATCCCAGCTGGTAATCAAAGAGCAGAGTCACATTTTTCATGGTTTGGGGCTCCCTTTTGGTCTCCAGGTTCTTTAGAAACCTAACTGATGAATTACCCAATGTAATTTAGATCTGAATTACTTCCAAAGCTCCATCACTGAAGACCTGCATCACCAAAAATAACAACCGCTGCAAAAAGTTAAACCTTGGCAAAATAAACATGCAGAGCACCTATGTGGGCTGTTTGGCTTCATGTTAGAAGACAGAAGCTAAATGCATGTGATCCTACAGGCACCTCTTTCTAGGTGAAGAGGTTCTGCTCTGTCACCATTAAGATTGAAGGGGTTTGTCAGTGATGTTAGATGCAGACTCCTCTCGATTCCCTCAGCCCACAGAGCAGATCACTGCGGATAAGAGAGAGCAGCCTCTGGGAGGCTTCGGTCCTTGGCCCTGTAATACAATTAGCGACAATTAAGCCTGATTCTGCAACTTACTCAGCACTCTGGCTAATCCTGTTAAGGCTACACTCTGAGATGTTGTGTATTGCTGGCAGGGCTAGCTGAGCCTTTTAGCCTGGCCTAGCACCAAGTGAAAAGCTCTTCTACACCCTTCATCGCTCTGGATCTCGTACCGGCAGTGCGGCAGCAGTAGCTTTTCCGGCTCTGTTCTCACGCTGCCCATGTGCTGCCCTGAGGGTGGGTTGGGTACGCAGGTCGGGACCTGGTGTTTGGGTGGGGGTGAAGGGGAGTCCCGCTCACTCCTGAGGTGAGCTCAGAGCATGCAGCTGTCCTGCTGGAGGCACTTGCCAGCCTGCTAAGATACTCACTCGAGCCACTCTTTTCTGATCAAAGAATGAAGTGGCTTAGGCTGGATAAAGCCTGCGTTGGTGACAGACTTCACTGCTAGGGCCAGCTCGTGCATTTCCTTCATTTAGCAATAGCTTTTAAGGATTTTGATTTAATTCTTTGGGTCTTAAGCATAAGCAGAAAATTCTCGATCATACATTTGTCTTTTTTTTTTATTATGAAGTTTGGCAGCTTTAAAATATAATGCCATCTCTGCAGCGCTTCCTGTAAAACGTTCTATTAGAAAGCGTTGTTCTGTATTGCATTCCTGTTTTCCTGCAGCTGATTTTAGCGCAGCGCAGCTTAAGACACCAGGACAGATTGTGGTCTGCTCGTTACTTTTCAAGGAGAAACTGTTTCGAGTGAGTGTATAACCTCCAGAGCCCCGGAACACATCTGATTTCCCCTCACCTCTGCTGTGACTTGTCCCGTGACATGGAACTATTGATAATAATGTATCTTCTTACTGTACTGCTCAGTACATCCTCCTGTAGGTAGATCTGGTTAGAAAGCACTTGAAGTTTCCTTACACATCCCCACTTCCCCAAGGGATCGATGTCTTGATGGATCACATTCAAACACATTCAACATCTCACGGGGGGTGTGCAAAAGGACAACAGAATCACTTTCTCTCTCTCCATATCCGTTTCCTGCTGCACTCCCTGTTTTACAACTATTGGCACGCTGGGAGGGAACAGCTTCTCAAGGTCACAGGAGGTGGAAAATAGCTATTGTCGATGTACAGAAGGCACAGAAACTTTGGAAAGCATGACCTTTTGCTGACTCCAAGGAGAAGTCAGTGGGATTTGCTGGTGGTGGCAGTGCCTGTGTGTGTTCAGTGGGGTTGTGCTATTCTAGGGATTTTTTAGCTTTTGCAAATAAGGTTAAGTGCTTATTTTTTAAAACTCTTGTAGTAATCTTTGCATTTTCAGGGTAAGAATAGCTTCCTGCATTTCTTGACTTCGCATTACATGGGTGAGGGAGAATATGATTCCAGCATTGTTATATAGGGCGGTTAGCACCAGATGATTTTAAGGTCCCTTCCAACCCAAACCACTATATGATTCTTATAGCATTTTACATCACTTTATGGTGGGATCCGTACATGTACCTGATAAAAGTGCAGTAGTTTTATGCATTGTACACTTGCTGTTTCAGTGAACTGGAGTTGTTTCATTAGTATTAAAGGAGATTCTGCCAGACTGTAGCCTGGAAGCCTGCTGTGGTTAACAGTCTATTGTAGGGCGAGTAGCAGCCTACTATAGGGTGAGTTTTACTGTGATTCTTGCAGAAGTGGGAATTAAACTTGAATCTTCCACATCTGAGATGAGATCCCACACCGTTTGCTCTCAGGGAAAGCAAGGAGAAGTCAGCATGTTCCCACAGCCTTGGGATGGAATGTAAATTCCCTGCGAACGTATCCTAGCAGACATTCTCTCAAATCAAAATGATGCATTTTGGAACTGCCAAAGGCACGTTTGTCAGCGTTAGCGCAGTTCACTGCAGTTACGTGCATTTGAGAGCGTGTGCCATATAGGCCAGCGCGTGCAGCATCCCGCGAGGCATCCAATTACTGCTGCAACTTCCTACCGCTGATTGTTCTAAATTTTCTTATGATAAAAAAGCATGATTTAGGGAATTTTCTGCAAGGAAATTTCATTATTGTCAGAAAATATTCATCCTCCACCAGGGAAAGCAAATGAAGTATTTTGTTTCTACTTGGGCTTCTCGCGATTGCGGTTTATCGAGCCAAATTGCATTTTGGATCCCATTGACATGGAATCGGTTTCTACCTGAACGTTCAGGGTGTCCTATGGGAGTTGTAGTCTCCTAGAGCTGCGCGTACCAGAGCACCAAGCTTCGTCATCGTTAAGCCAGCCTTAATCTTCCACAGTCTGTATGTGAGCTTGTTGTTGTGCACGGGAACCTGCTGGCTGCCAGCTGGGTAAGGGGATCTTGTAGCTCAGTTCTAGCGTCCGTGTGCAATAAAAGCCATATTAAACAGGGAACAGCTGATTTTGCTCTGCAAAGACCCGCAGATTTCATAGCCTTGTAAAAGCAGGAACCAGATGGATATTTTAATGAAATTTAATGAATTCAATATTTGCCTGCCAGCAAGGGAGGGACGCAGAAATGATAGGAACTGAAGTGAGGTATTCATTTTTGTGCAGAATTTATTGAATCCAAACCAAGAAATATTGAAGCTGAGCTTTTCAAAGGGAGGTAGGTTCCCACTCCCAACCGATGGGAGCTGCGGGGCGCACTCTCTCTTGGTTTTCTGGAAAATTGAAATGGCCCCAATGGATCTTTTTTGCTACTTTTTGTCCTTCGAGTGCTGTGAGATGTGTGGTGCTCATAGGTGGTGGGCAAATCTTTCTTCCTTTGGAAGGGTGATTTAGATAAAGTATCGCATCCTGCATAACGCTCTTAAAATGCCAGTCATGGGGCATCTCTGCTGATTCCTTAGCTTTAGAAACATGGCAAATGGGGATGTTTATTTTCCTCATTTTACAAACTGGAAAACTGAGGGGCAGAATGAGCTGTGTGTAATCACACAACTGGATCAGAAAGATACTCTGAGTTTCGCAATAGGTTTATTGTCCATGTGTTCTGTTAGCACTGGCTAAAATGCCTCTTACAGCAGTGATCCCATCCCTGTTAGCACATGGCCGTATGGTGGTGGTTTCCATACAGAAAACCCGAGCAGATCACCGCATTCCACATGTGAGGAGAGCTGCTTAACCCCAGCCTGCTGTGCACGCGGAAGGTGGCATTTCCACACGTACTGCTTTCCACAATTACACCGTTTTTTCACTTAGCAAGTGATTTTTTCGTGAATATTTGTCAGTGGGCCAATGTTTGTGCTTCCTGCAGCCCTGAACAAAGCTTGTTACTGTTGGTGAACATATCTGCGTTCCTTGGCATCTTTCCATTTCATTCTTAGGATTCCATATGTTTTTAACATACTACAAATAAGTTCTTCTTATTGCCATTAGTTCTGCTGACCCTTACATCCTCTCACTCTCGTATCAGTTTTTCACATTTCTCAGTTTCTTGTTTTTATCCATAGTTTTCAGTTCTCTTCCTCTTTCCTCCCCCATTTGTTATCTCCTTTATTTATGCATATTTGCTACTTATGAGTAACTGCTTTGCTTTTACTCGTTATTTTACCCGCTGGATCCTTCTTTAGTAATTGCGTACTTCTGAGCTAATTAGGAATGCTGCTGGTATCAATCACAACTTTCTGTTCATACTCTGAGTACTGGTGTAGGTGACAAGATTGCTTTAGCCAATAGCTGTGCCAAACCAGCCAGATTCAGGGCCAGGACAGAAGGAAACCTGCAGATGTCATCTACATTTGCTTCTGCTCTTACTTTCTCCGAATGCCTCATGTTGGTGACTGATAAATTTCCACTTGTCCTTAGGACGACTGAGGGAGATATAAATACACACAACATGTGACCCAGCAGGGAGCATGAGGGGTTGAAATCCCATCCCAAATAATCAATCCCACTGCAATTTCCTAAGTAAGATTGGGGAAGGGATAAGTCAGCTGTACAAGCAGCAGTCATTAGCCTGGTTTACCTGAGTTGCCTAGGAATGGCGAGGTTATTTAAGCTGAACACAGACCTGGAGGGAGGGGATGGACTGATGGCCTGGGTTCATTTCTCGTCTTAGAAAGTAGTTAGCTGTGAGCTCTATCTATGCAAAATGCACAGGGATCAGCTCATCATGTGGTCAGTAAGGAAACTTCTGTGAATGGAGGGGCAGATCCTTGCTCAGTAATTTATCTTCTTTTTTTTTTCCCCTTGCTTGTTTGTTTCTCAAATGGGAGCCCTCGTGTTTCGGAGTTGAGTTCTTTCAAACAGGCATAGCTGAGCTCTTGCAAGCTGAACTAAAAACACCCTTAGGTTCAATCAGGGCTAAGAGAAGCAGGGTAACCCCAGCCTGATCTCTAGGATGCTGCTGGCTCACTGTTTGGAAAAGTAATGTATGCTCTGGCTGGAGAAGCAGGCTCATGTTGGTGGCTGGCAGCAAGCAGTAGGTGCGTTGTTCACTGCAAATGATTTCCCCTGCAGCGTGGTGTGGGGATGTGTGCCTGCTGTTGCTCAGGGCTGGGCCTCACTCCTCCTGCCAGGCTCTGCCTTTCTGAGTGCTTCAAATCAATATAAATTAATAAAAAGAAACCCAGCAGCCCATAACAACATTAGCTATGGAGCTGTTAAAATGCAAGCGGTCATACTATATTTAATCCACTTTCTCATGTTAATGCAGTGCAAGGGTGCATATTTAAAATGCTACTGTTAGATTAGTAACAGGGCTGCTCAAAGGAACCAATAACTGGTTTCTATGGAAAGTCCTTTTGGAATAAGTTTCTTTGAAGCCAACTGAAGGAGCCAGCCGGGCCTAAGCACTGTGTGCAGCAGCAGATTGGTGTAGGGGGAATGAGCTGTGTGCTCCTGCAGCCAAGGGTACTACTACAGGTGGGACACAGGAGGGGCTGTGGTTGGGAGTGGGGCAGCTGCGTGATGTAGGGGCTGTGCATGGAGTGGTCCCCTCTACAGCAGCAATGCCATGTGCAGCTGCCCAGTCAATCAAATTCAGGGCAGCCTCCTGAAGCCTCCTGTATGCCTCAGTTACAGCATGCAAAAAGTATATACAAATGTGTGTGCTTCTTTAGCAACATGAAAAAGAGGTGTGATGCAGGCAGACTGGAGCATCTGCCTGGCAACGTCTGTGCCACGTGGATGGAGATAGGGTCAGGAGAAAGACACCTCATTTATCTCTGCGGAGAGCACTCAAATTTGATGCCTTGCTGCCAGGTCCTACCTCAAGAGCTGGTGTCTGGACTGGTCAGGATCTCCCTGCACAGAAGAGCTGTCCAGAGAACAATGCACAGCTGAGAACCCTCAGTAGGTCAGCAGGTTTGGAGCTTTCTTTTTTGTTGAAGCAGAGGCCAAAATGTCTCCCCAGTAGCCTGCATGTCAGGAAAACATCCTGCCTGAAGTACACACATGCATATTCAGTCCTTTTTCCTTTTTCTCATATATGTGTATGTGTGGGGGTTGTATATGTATATATACCTATAAACCACATCCACCCTCCCCTCTACTTACTGGAATGGTTTTTAAACATTTATGATTATACAGCATCTTGTAAAGAATTATGAAGTTCATAATTATTTATAAAGTTAATACTTATAATGAAATAGTGGTACTTTGATGTCTGTATACGTTTTCTAAGTGAGGATGACCTATATTGTAGAGGTATTATGTATACTAGGTGATGCAGGGATTGGCTTGGGAATTACCCATGTTTAATGAACACTAAAATTAGAATTTGACTGAAATCCACATAAATGGCTCGACAGCAAGTTCGACTGCCCCTGGGGAGCTGTGGGCAGCTCAAATTTACCCACAGGCATTTTTGAAAATGTTTTTTTTGAATCAGCATAGTGTGCTTTTTGGAGCAGAGAGTGCAGCTTGCACTTTAAACTCCCCTCTCTTCACCTCGTCCCCTGTTTTGGTGTTGAAAAGCCCTCCGTGGAGAATAGAGCGTGAAGTGTGTTGCAGGTATGATATATGTTACCCTCTGATGCCTCCTTGCAGTATGTGCCATAGGAAGTCTTCTGCTTTCCCTGCTCGGTGATCTTGTTGTTTGGACTCTTACTATTTGGAATTTCCAAATATTTGGTCTCTTCTGTAGGTGTGTGTACTTTGGATAGCGTGAAACCTGGCCTAGCTGTTTTACACCTCGTTCCCCACCACACTGCAGCACTAAAAGCATGCAACCACAGTTATTGCTAGCTTTTAGAGGCAAGGGTTTTCTGTTTTCATGTTAGACACTCATTCTGTAACTCTGGGGCAAGATGAATCTATCCACTGTGCTTTCTTTTACCATAGGAAAAGTGTGTAATTATCCTTCAGAAGGCTTGTTTATATCATTTCATGACTATTAGTTACCACTCAGAGGGAAAAAAGATTCCTCAAAGATCATACACAGCGCTTCCTGTTTCGCACATGCCTGGCAAAAATAGGCAACTCTTATTAATGCAATGTTAACCTGAAACTGGAGTCAGGAGATGCCTTGTTTAAATCCAGGTGGGGTGAATGGAAGCGGGCAGTGCTTTGCTCCTTCTACTCACTCTGTCCCGCAGCTGCTGTGTGACATCAGGCTCTGCCATGGTCCTCTCTCTGGGGCTTGGAGGAGAGCAGAGCTGTGCTGCTGTCATTGAGCTCATGGCCTGCTGAATTTGCAGCCTACTCGGACAAGTTCCTGCGAAGAAAAATATTGCAATTATTATTGTCACCCACAGTCTGTGAGAACTCTTCTCATAGCTCAGTGAGAAAATTGCTAATTTAAGAAGCCAGAGAAAACTGCCAGGAAAATGAATATTCTACATCATAAGGGGAATGCATCGTTTTATTGGTGGGTTCATCTGTGGGACTTTAGTTTGTCTCAAGAGGCATTTATCCTCTTAGGGATGTGCCTTTGAGGAAGCTCTAGGTAAAATAGAAAATGTTAACACTGGTTTTGAGCTGTTTTAGTGGGGTTTGTGACATGACAGGGCTGTAAAGAATTCAGTCCACCAGTGCCTGCTTAATCGGTGTGCTCTGAATTCTCTCTTTGCGGCTTTATGCTCGTAATTGTGCTGTAGCCTGGCCTACATTGTTGCTTTTCTTTCCTTTTTACCTTTCTTCTCTTTCCTCCCTCTCCCCCCTTTCCCTTCCCTTTTCCCTTTTCCCTTTATCCTTTCCCATTTTCTGCTTTTGCTTTCCCTTTCCATTTTGCCTTGCCTCGTAGCTGTGGGATGTTGACTTGGCTGGAAATAGACAAGCCTTTTTATTTCTTTTGACTGCTTCTGCAAATCTTGATGGGGAATTTACATAATCAATGAGGTAACCCTGTCACCCCAAACATGGAGTCTTTAAAGGGAATAGTTTTATGCAAATTAGATATTGACGGTGTAATGATTAATTGGCCCCCAGCCTTTGTTAATATGCAATTGTTGTAGTGCAACATGCATTTGTAATTATTTTGGTTTGGTTGTTCAAACAAGTGGTGGGCACTTAATTGCTTGCAGCAATTGAAGAGGCAGGATATCAGAGAGAAAAACAAAGGGCTGGTTAACTACTTATCTGATATAACGTTAGATTTCCTCTCTGTATATTGTATTACAACGGTCAGATTCTTAGGTGATAAAAATCAGTGCAACTCTCTTGGTAGATATAGAACTCTTCTGACTTATGGCAGCTGAAGATGTGATTTGAAATGTTCCTGAAGTCCAATTTTACGGTTGTATTTGTTGTTGGTCATCTGGGAGTTAGGATGGGGAGCAGTGTTTTTTATTGCTGGTGGTTATTATTATTAAAAAGAAACCACTTTGGTTCCAAAGGTTGCAGGGAGTTAAAAGTCTGCGCTGGTGAGAAGCTGCTTGGAAGGCTGTTTCAAGCAAACAATCAAGTCTCTGAACCACTTTATGTTCTCCAAGGCACTTGTCTGCTCTGTGGCTTCCAGGCTAGCTTGATATCTTTTCCTTTCCTTTCGCCTCCATATCTGCCTTTATCAAATAGGACAAGCCTGTATATCTGGAGGTGAAGAATTAATTCTACTTCTCCAAAAGTGTACTTAACTTACTGTCTGTGTTAGTTTTCTGTAGCATTTGAAGTCACTACATTTTCATTGTACGTCTCAGTAACTTAAAGAACAAATGATGGCTCTTCACCAAACAAAAAGTTCTCTGTATGCAAAGTTGAGAGCAGGAGATGGAGCAGCAGAATATCTTATTCCAGACATCTACAGCAGGAAGCATCTCAGAAAACGACTAAATACTAGGTAACAAATGCTAAGAGATTTTCCATACCAAAACCTTTGGTTGGGATGCACTGCAGTTTGTCTCCTACGGGGCACTCTGTACCAGGAGGCTGTAGGCTGGGCATCTGTAGGCTCCACACAAGGAATCTTTTTGTCTCAGGGACACCCATGTGTCAAACTGTGTTAGGAAGCAGGCCCCGATGTTGGTCACTGCTCCAGTTACTTCTGAGGCTCAGGCCTATAAAGGACATCAAGTTTTGATGCAACATTTTTAGACTAAATGCAGTGAATATCAATAAGTTGCATGCTAGAAAGGATACAGTGAACGCTTCTGCCATAATCTGTAAAGAATTCACCATTGTATTTCAAGATGCCACTGTACATCTGAGAAACTGTTACTGCAGCGAAGGAAGCCTTTCAGTTTACACTGGTCCAGAAAGACTAATCCACAGTCTTTATTCTCTCTAACTTTGCACGTATATTTAAAGTATAATATACCATTTTTAAACTTATATTATTTATCCCTAACAATGTTTGTAGGATAAATAAAAAATTTGCATGATAAAGCAGATGAGCAATTCAAAGAAGTTCTGGTCTCCTGGGGAAATGTGAATTTAAGCAGGTATTGTTATGCATTTTACAGAAATGTACACTGAAAGAAGAACTTTAAGTATTAGACCAATACCCCAGAACAGTTATAAAAATTTAAGCTTCATAAACTGCTTAACTCGTGTTTTCTTAATACTCCAGTAGTTTAAAGGAGCTCAAGTGTTTTATTATTATTATTATCTAAAATTAATGTTCTCTACAACTTCTGCACCAAACTTTCAGCAAATGTTTATGAGCGAGTTGCAGAATAAACCCCCAAAGAAATATTTCTCAGCAAAAACACAGCACGGTACTTACTGTGGCAATATGGTACGTGCAGCTCCAATTCTGCTTTGGTAATCACAGTGACAGCCCTCACCTATCCAGAGCATATATGAGAGTGTCAACTCTGACATCAATCTTGGGCTATATTTCATCAGAACAAGTGTATTGTGTGTGTAAGACAGGCCAGAGGGCTATAATAATTATTACAACAAACCCTCATAGATTGTTTTCTGCTAAAAGAGTACTGACAGGTTTTCATGTAAAATCAATCCCAGGATTAAACAAAAGATCATTATAATAACAGAAGAAAGATAATTCAAATAACTGATTATCCTTTCTGCTCATACTCTAAAGAGCTCTATAGGAAATACGTGGAGTGTGTGGTCAAAATGTTTAAAATGCCAGACCATCATCTCCCTAAGGCAGGATGGCTGTGCCTTTGTTTCCGTCACTGCAGTGATTAAGAATCTGAGTTCGCCTGCGGAGCTGATGAAGATGGGAGTATTGTGAAGTTAATCATGGAAAAGATTTGAACGTGCAATGGTAACGACAGGGACAGAGCTGGGGGTGGGAAGTAAATTCCAACTGCAGTTTTCTTTCCCCTTTATTTCTGAAATCACAGAACAAAAGTTGTCCCTTGCGTCGTTGTTTCTGCTGCGTCCTGCTGATGCTAAAACGTTTCTGCAATGTGGAGTAAGGAAAGTTGTCATTGCTGAGCTGTCTGTGTCTGCCTGAAAGACCGAAATCCTGCTCAGAGGTGCACAGTCTGGTAGCAGCATGGCCTTCGGAGCCCTTTCATTGTGTCCGTTATCATTATCCTGGCAGGTGGAAATCCAGAATAACTGATTGCATCCATGTTCCAGAGAGAAGTGGAAGGAGCAGCTGTTTAGGCAATAGATACGGCAGTACTGGCATACGTAGAGTGAAGTATTATTTGGAGACCTTCTCCTAAGGTCTGCCTTTCAGAAACAGCAGCGTGAGGAGTGTGTTCTGCACTGAGATTTGTGTTGTCCCCATACATTCGTAGAGAAGAAATAAACCTGTGACCCTGTTCGGAAGTTACCCACTGGGCCAAATTTGAAGGTGACATCTGAGATGTTACGAATTGCACGTTGGTTGGAGTGTCTGAGGGGCTCAAATTGGTAGAAGTTGAAGCCGCTGTAAATGGAGACATCAGATTCTACCCTCTTTTTAGCTGCTGTTTGTGTTTCTTTCCCATGTAACCTGGAGGCTGAGTCCTCTTGCCTCAAGCTGATAATTTTCCCAGCCACGCATCCCACCTTTGGTGGCATCCCCACGGACCCACATCCCTCTGTGCTTCTTACCGCTCTCTAAGGGCTGGAGTAGATGTTGAGGCTCCAAGGCAGGAGCACCTACCTGTTGCACTGCAAAGCAGCCCCTGCCAATAGCATGGGAGCTGGACACATGGCTGTGATCAAACCAGGACTCTGTCTGTGATAATTTCCTGCGGCTGGAGAGAAGGAATGCAGCTGGATGCACTGTGGGGAACACAGAGTGAGAGACTAAGCATTTAGCTTCTGATTGATGACCGCAGAGATGTGATAAATGTTAGAATGGTTGCAGCAATAATGATCCCGTGTTGTCCAAGAGGTGGCATTAATTTAATTAGGTTTGCTCTGGAGTCGGAGGTGACCCGCCTGACGCAGTGCCTCCAGCAGTCAGCGCACATTGGAGGTGTGCAGGGGGAGAGCTCTGTCTTTTTTTACTTCGTAGACAATACATTCTAGATCAAAGCAAAAACAAGCAGCGATACGTGTAATTTTTTAACAGAAAACTCTATAAATATTCAGCGCTTCTGTTTGGCAACATTAAGAAATCACTGAAAAATGCAGTCATTGCTAAATGCGTTCATTGGAGAGGTTTGCTGTTACAAATGTGAATCTTCAAAGGCCGTGAAACTTAACAATAGCTTTTCAGTATTAGGCAGAGAGTTAATTATAACATCTGTCACACCAGCGAGGTAACTCAACCCATCTCTACACCTCTTTGGTTTTTGCTTCCTTTTGGAAGGAGTGTGCCTCTACACGTGTGCTCGGAGGTCTGTGTGCACACATGAGGGCTGGTGGAGTGGTTACAGAGGTGACTGCAGGAGATGCTGGCTCTTCGAATGCACTTATACCGTGTGGTTTATTCAGATTGAGGAGCACAGCGTGCAGGAGACAAAGGAGAAGCAAAGAAAAGGTTAAGTTGCCGAAATTTTAATTGAGCTCCGAGTGACTGTTTTTGAATAATTGGTTGTGTCAAAACGTAATGATTAGTGGCTGGGGAAGCTGCAGCCTTTCACCCGTAGGTCACTGGCTCAAATCTGGACCGTGCCGGTTGTAATGACTGATGTTCAATACCAGCTAATGTGAAATGAATTGCTGATCTCTGCCCGGCTTCTACTGGATAAGCACCTGCAGCACCCACGGGCTATACTGGGAGTCTCTGCTAAGGTGGCATCCAGCAGTAATCTCCTCTTTTTATGTGAGCTCCCTACTGAGAGCTGGCTCTCTGGTGTATGAGACCTTGCACTATTGCCATGGCGGCTTTATTAATGCAGTGGAAAGATGAAAATTTCACTTCTCATTGTTTCCTGCCCGGCAACTTTTGTGTGTGTTCGCCAAAGCCCCAGCAATCCTTCACTAACGGTGAGGAGCCCTTGGAGCACTAACAGGGCTACTGGCAACCAGGGCGTCAGTATTAATCACACAGGATTGTTCTCTGGGGCCCGAACGTGGTCATTTCACTCCATATTTAAAAACATTTTTGAGTGTTCATCTTCCAGAGACAGGGAAATAAAAATAATAGCCATTGCACGAGACAACATTAACCCACATTATCACTCCCCGAGCTGTGTCATGAGCCATTTTTTCTGCTGCTGGAGTTAGTGTGAGATCTGTCACTGTAAGTCTCCCACAGCGCAGTGAATGTGTCTGAATATACCTGTGTCTGTGTATGCCTGGCCCTGAGCCACTCCAGCTGAAAACACACCGTTCTGTAGGCAGTGGGAGCTCGGAGTGGGGATTTGCTGTGATCTCTCCGCAGATCAACTCAATCCTGCAGTCATGAGGGCTTACCCATTAAATTATATGTTCCTTCAAACAAGGTGCAGACTGCAAGTTTGTTTCTGCATCCCAGAATAAGTAAGCAAAAGGTACTTCTGGGCTTCTGGAATATTTTCTGTGAATACAAACTGGTCTTTAATGGTGCTATCATGGCTAGTTTTTGTTGGGATCATTGAAAAGCTGCACATCTTCAGGATGAGCAATGCAGGTGAGAAAGTTTCGTGAACTTTTAAGTTGATGTTAATTGTCTCCAAAGAAACTAGCTCAGTTTCAGCTGCTTAAGGCCATTCCTGGTTTGTGTTTTGGATGAAATATTTTTTCCTGCTGTAATTTTATCACTGATTTCAAAAGAGAAAGGAGTTATCCCATTGGCTCAGAAGGTTTGAAGGCTTTGAATCAGCATCAGATTCATGAGTTCATGCAATATTTTTTCTTATTATCTGAGTTATTTGGTGATGAGTTGCCTTATTCTCTTCAGCAGTTATCTAGGAGGGTGTCAGTATGCATGTTCTCCTATTTCCTATTCCACTGTGCTATCCAAACAGCTGGATCTTCACACAGACTCTCGTGGGAATGGAGAAGGTTATGAACCAAGCTGTTCTACTGGATCGTGGGCCCTCTCCAGACACATTCCAGCTGAGAGTGCTGGCATTTGAATGAGAGAAGGTCTTGACATCTTAATTCTGGACTAGCAGGTATCACTCCCCATGCAAATATAATTTCATAGAGCGTGAGCAAGTAACATATGTCCAGCCCCTGCACTGCGGAAGCCTCAGGGAATGGGCAACTGAAGTCCAAAAGCCAAACATATTTCCTGATTAATTGGGCCCTTGAGGCTTTTGGGTGACATTAAAGAATCTGCCAGTCATTTTTCCCCCCTCTTGCCTCTTCCTTTAGATAATAAGTAATAAAATAACAAAATCGGCTTTCAAGAACTCATTACAATGAAGCATTTCACTCCAGATGCTTTGTACCTGCTGTGAGACTTCATCCTGCAATGGATAGGATGCATATCTTGAATGTTTACCTTATCTACAGAAAGAATGCAACTCAGGTATTCTTCTAGCCAAGGGAACTGGTTTACGCTGTGCCCACCATGTTCTCAAACTGCAGTGGACTGAAGGGAGAGCCTTTGGGATGAAAGGTTGGGATTAGAAATGGAGCCATTCTCTGAAAATGGAAGACACCTTCAGATTGAAGAGGTTATTGTGATTATAACCGTCTTTGATTGACTTCTTGGGGAAGAACCTTGAGCCTCAGAGGTCAGGGAGAGCACTGAAGCAGACATTTTATCTGCTTTGCATCTGCAGTGAACGGCATACATGCGAGGTAGAGCACTGAGCATCTTCCACTTTCAGTCAGCATGGCTGTATTGGACATTGGTGGGGAAGAAACAGCCCCATCCCTAAGAAGGCAAATAGCACCATGTTTTTGTCCTTTTCTCACTTAATAAATTTTCCCTGTGTGGCTTAGACTGGGAGTAGCGGGTCTTTTAAGCAAGAATTCAAAGTCTGTAGAGAGTTCTATAATTTTAATTAATTTATTTTTAACGGCTAAGGGTGATGTGATTGGCCAGCATTATGTGTGATGAGTCTCACCACTTTAATCTGTACCTGAGAGGGGCTGCTGTGCCCTTCTGATCTCAGAGGAAAGTCCTTCTCTGCCTTAACTTTGCTAGAGAAATTATCTCTGTGGTGTCACCTGGACAGTGGGATTCAGCCCATGCACATTTTTCCCCACCTGTGGTGAGGCAGGCAGTCCCAGCGCTGGAATTGGATTCATACATGCGTTACTGAAGAGAAAGACAGTGGTTCTTTCTCTTTGCTGTGGGATGTGGCTGTGTTTTCACGTGGCGCATGTTATGGGGAGCTCCCCGATGAGGGCTGACTCCGCTGTGCACAAAGAGTGACAGCCCCGTGGTATCCTTGTGAAATCCCACCCAGTTTGAGGGAACTCGAGAGGAGCTATATGGCTATTAGAGTAAAACATAACTGCCTGTCAGGGAAAAGTAGTGACAACATGCACGGAAAGCTCCGCCATCTAATGCCTGTCAGCGGGAACGGGCAGTGTTTAATGCTGTTCATATTCCTCAGCGAACGTGCTTGAATTGGCTGAGACAAGGATGGAGCCGACACGGGCAGGTCCTGTCATCTCGCATCCTGAGGTGAACTGTGTGCGTCCCCAACCAGGTCCTGACAGCTGCATCCACTGTTGGGAAGCTGGGAGCGGTGGGAGGGCAGGAGTGCGGCCGGAACTGCGTCTTGTCCCAGAGATACAGGGTGTGCTTGGGTGTAAGGGGAAGGGGAGGAGGAAGAAGGAACAACAGAAAACAGTGCCTGTTATGTTCCACGTCAATGTTGCTGTCATTAGGTAGTCAGAAAGATTTCAAACAGATAAACTCCCCTTTGGGATGGCAGACCGCCTTGGCAGCCAATTTTAGGCCTTGATTTGATTGATAAACTCTTTGTGACAAGGAAGGATAAAAGAGGCCCCTAGTTTGGTACATATAAATAGGAAATTAGCTGGCAAAGTTGTCAAAGATAATTAACACTCTGATTCTGTGTGTCTATTCAGGTTGACATACTGAAATTATTTAGAAATGCACATGTCAACGCTCTGACAGAATTTGGTGCTGATCAGATAAACAGTTTTTGAGATGCCTGATTGTAAAATGATGTAAGAGCTTAGCTGGTGGTTTTATCATTATGCATTCTCTTAGCAGCAGCAGGTATCAAACGGCAGCACCAGCCTTTAATGTGCAGGATTCAGAGATCAGGAGGCAAAGTTAAGCGCTGTGCTTCACAGCACTTAGCTCACTGGTTTTCTTCCTTGCCCCTAGGTTAAAAAAATACTAACAATGTGCTAAATTCCTGAGTGTTCATCTGCTCCTCATCCTTTCCCCAGGCACAATTGGAAGTAAAAAAGATAAGGGTCTATGAGATAAGAGGTCTGAAAGCCATGGCATTTTGTTACTTCTTCAGAAGAGATAACTACTCACTGCTCTAAGCCCCAACTCTGAGATTGGCAAGGTTAGGAAAGTGCAACAGGAAAAAATCTGACTCTGAACACCATCTTTATAGTGGCTCCTATTAAAGCGGTGACAGAGAGCAACCAATATATTTAGCATTGCAAACTCAGCGTCTTACCCAGTGTCCCTTGTTTACATCTCGTCTGCAGTGGTCGGTGGAGCACTAACTTCCTGCAGTGTACATTTTGAATGGGATTGGATTTCCAAGTCCCATCGATGCCCTTGGAAATGTTAAACTTGATGTGTAGGTGTTGTACAGCGGACGTGAGGGCACTGTAGTCTGTCAGAGTAAACCGACTTTGATTCTTTCTTGGATATTTCCTCCGCCTGCTAGTGTTTTTCAACCTCAAAAACTTGGCAGTGTGAAGGTGTATAGCCACAGTAACACCTATCTCATTCAATAGAACAGAACTAATTGGGTTTCCTTAAGCACTAGGGCTTTGTCTAGGGTGTAGGCTGTAATGCCTGGTGCCAGCAAGCACCATCAGCCCAATTCTGTGAGCAATTTCTATGGCAGCATCTAGCCAACTGGCCACACTGCTCTCAGCAAATTGAGGTTTGCAGCATAGACTCTGCAGAGTCGAAACTAAAGCTAGACGCTGACTGTAAAGTCTTGCAGCTTGCTGTCTCATCTTGAGAGCTGGTACTTGGTCCACACTTGTAAACAGACAGCTTTGCTTGAATGCTTCCCTTTCAAGACGCTTGTCCAAGGTGTGACTGCATGAGGGCAGTGGAAAGAAAATGAGTAAAGGATCAGTATGGCACATCATTGCATTTGCTTATGGGATGAAAGAGGCAATGTTAAAAACCACAGGAGAAATAATGGGCATCTTCTATTCAGTCTGTCTTTTTTTGTTTGTTGTGAATAGCTCCTCATAACCTGCTTGAGCTGCTGCTGCTCTCTGAAACACTGCCCACTGTCCGCCTCCTGCCTTTTTGTGCCCTTTGAGCCACAGCTTTCAAGGCAACTTGAGTGTGTGAAACGTCTCTGCCATGCAGAGAGCAAGAGCTGGCACTTCCAAATCAGGACCCGTGTTTTGTTGTCCCTCTGCCAAACCTCCCTCGGCGCACACAAGCCCTTGACCTTGATCGTGCTGTTGATGAGAAACTCCAGGATGCTTCAAAGACCTACCCCTAAAGCATACCAAGTGCAGAACCTTCCACGGAGTTCACAAATGATAGGCACAGATTCACTGCAGCTCCACACCAATGAATGTGCTAGTGTCAAAGTGATAATGGTAAGTACATTACTCTTCCTGAGAGCCCTGCAGTTCCTTTTTATCATATTTTGCACTCATTTGTACAATGAACAATCTCCTGCCTCCCATCACTTACTTACACATCAAGAAGCTTTTTGTCTGTTTATAAATTGGGTCTCACTTGACATAACACAATTCATGATATTGTTTCTTCATCCATAAGCTTTTCTGTAGTGCTCATTTCAGCATTTACATTCTGCAACCATTTTGTACAACTAGGCACCCTCGGGGCCAGGAATTGGGCTTTAGCAGTAAGATCTTATTTTTCCCTTTTTTTGCTATTCACCTTAACAAGAGAGTTCCAAAATGAAGGTCTGTAATGGTTAATGAGGGAATGGATGCAGCTACCTATTCTGAGTGCAAGGACGGGCAAGTGCTTTCTAAAAAGATATCCTAAACACAGACATCTCGGCTTTATTCTGTTCATCATGTCTAATTCATATCTCCCAGCACATGGCAGTGGGGGTCTGTTCATAGAGAATCTTGTATTCTCATGCATTATGCAGCATTATCTAACCTTCCACATAGATCACTGTTTTACGATGAGTTATCTTAGAGCTGCATGCCCCTGTGTTGCATGGTATCTATCTTACAATAGGTTTGTAACTTATCACAATTGAAACCAAAGGATTAAACTAGAAGGAAATGCACTTTTCTCGAGTGGTTCTTGTTAGAGCTTAGTTGAAATGTAGCATCTTACAGGGGCTCTGTTTATACAAAATTTGATGATGAAGGCTCTGCTGCAGGCAACCTGGAAACATGAAATAGGGCTTTAATCATAACACTTCCACTTTTCTCCATTGGGAGCTGTAGGTACATAGTGCCTTGGAATAGCAACCTGCTTTTATTTTGATGCCCGTTATGGATTTATGTGCCTGGGACTAGATACGCAGGTTTCAAAATGAAGTCCATGTCTACCAGAGCTACCCAGAAGCCAGAAGTCTCACAAAAGGGCCTGGTGTTTCTGGTAGATGACATGCTGAACACGAGTCAGCTTTATGTATCTGCAAAAAAGAAAGCCAACAGCATCCCAGGCTGTAGTAGGAGCAGTATTGCCAGAAGTTTGAGGGAAGTAATTATTCTCCTTTGCTCAGCACTTGTGAGACATATCCAGGGTGCTGTGTCCAGTTGTGAGCACAGGAAAGTACTGGAGAGGGTGCAGTGAAGGGCCATGGAGATGAGTAAGGGATAGGAGAAACTGACACGTGTCTGATGGTGGGGAGTAAAGGAGGCAGAGCTGGACTCCTCTCAGTACTGCAGAAATTGGAATACAGAAAATTCAATTTAAACATAAATATGTATTTCGATTGGTGTGAGGGTAGTGAAGCGCTTCAGCAAGTTACCCAGAGAGCGTGGAGTCTCCATCCTTGGAGATAATCAGAGCCCCTCTGGATGTGCTCCTGAGCAACCTGACCCTGCTTGAGTGCAGGGGTTGCCTAGAAGACCTCCAAGGGCTTCTTGCAAACCCACAGTCCTGTATTTTCCACACAACTGGAAATACATCTCATAGTACAGAGTTGTCTTTTCTACAGAAGACAAGCGTTCGTCTAAGGAGAGGTGCATGGGTTATTATGTCCTGAAGCAGAAGCAACTTCCTTATAACTTGTTGGCAGATGCTGTACACATCTGTTTGCTTTCGCCTTCCACTGAAAATGCATTTCTGTTCCTTCATCACATGTGTCAAATTCAGCTTCTGGGGAAATGTACAGATGTTCACACAATGAGAAGAAAAAAACATGCCATAGGAGTATGTTGTGGTTGTTGGTACATCATACAATGTATTAATGAGGAAAATATGTTTTCTTTAATTAAAAAGTTTTGCCTAGAATTAAGATATGTGTTGATTTCAGCAGGGTTTTATATTTGTGTGGTTAAATAAACATATTGGATGTGTGTGTGTACGGTGATGCTCATATGCTGCTCCTTCCACTGAGCTGTAAGAATGAGCCCAGTGTTGATGGTGAGGAGGCTGCAGGGATTTTTGTAGGCAACTGCCTGCCAATCCTTCTGTTGCCTTTCATCTGCTACTTCTTTACGTGGTTTACTTTACTATAGTAAAGGAGTGAGAGTACTTATGGAACAATCTGAGGCTTCCAAGATAAACGACAAGTATCTGAAAAACAGGGTAAGTGCTATGCATGCTGTGAGGGCTGGAAGGCAGTGGGGTATTGAGGGAAATAAATGGAATGAGAAAGAAGACTTTTGCTTTTCTTCAATTCATTGTTCTGTGAAACTCAAAAAGCAGTAGCTATTCCATTTGATTTCCATATGTTGGCCATATGAACATGCCGTCTGTGCATATCCTTTTTCCGCTGCTCTGCATTTGATTTCCATGCTTATTTCTAAGGTGCAGTAAATTTTATTGTAGTGGGTTTGGGAGCTGGAGTCTTTCCTGACAGAACGTGTAACCTTTGCTTTACCCGGTTACAGACCTGACAACTTTCCTACCGATTCTCTTCGTCTTGTGTAATCGCAAGTTATTTTTTCCATTAAATGGGACAAAATATGTGGTCTTGAATGATCTGAATGGCAATCTCTGACAGTTCTGCTTCTGCAATCCCATCATCGTTTGGGAGTTTTGTAACAAGTCTCCTGCTCTGCATTTGGAACTGAAAGAACTCGGTCTGTCAATAACTCACTCATCCCAGAGCAGTCAGTGCTTACTTCCTTGTAAGCTCAGGGTGCCTTTGCGGTGTCTGACGTTCATCCCATCCATGCCAGAAGCCACGTTCACATCTAAGGAAGCTGGTGTCCAGTGCCGGACTGCAGGGCCAGGATCTGAGCCTGGAACCACTCTGTGACATGACTTCCAGCCATCAGCAAGAGCAAATGGTAAAATTCCCTTCCTGTGTCATGTTCTGCCATCTGAGATTTTGTAGCTAAATCATGTTCCCCCCAAAAGACAAATACTGAGGCATTTCAGGTTTTGTGTTCTGATAAGTGCTGGCACACACATTTGCCTGAAATTCTGAATCACATTACACAGAGGGAACAAAAATCTCAGAGTTTGAGGCCCACATCTGCTCTGCAGCTGCACCAAATAGTGAATTTATCATCAGCTTTTGTGATACAGGGTAAACTATGACAAATCTTGTCTTTCTAGCTAATTAGTGAGAGGTCTTGGGAATATCTCAGCTTGAGAAAAAGAGCACGGGAATGGAAAAAGGGAACGACTATGATTTTTTTTTTATAGGAAAAGATGAGCCTTAGTAGCAAAGAAAGAGTAGAAAATAAAGTTTCCAAACTTCTTTTAAAAAGCAAAATTACAAATCAATTGAATAAAAGGCAACTTGCTGGATATACCGATGATTTAGATCTTAGTAATATATTTGGTGTGGTTTCTCATTACATTCCTACTTGCAAAACAAGTTTACAGGCTAGTCTGTGTATACACATTGTGTCATATGGTCTGCAAACAGGCTGAAGGATAATTATTAACAGCAGCATCTTTTGTACTGGGAGGTCTTTAGAATCAAGATGGGATTTGTGTTGATTCCTGGCTACTGGTATTGACTCGAAAGAAAGCTGTGGTAATAAAATCTTTAGATGATAGTGATGTGGGAGGTTGAGTGGACGGCGAAGCTGCTCATGTGTGTCCAAATAGACCCACAGAGAATGGGCAGAACACAACACAATATGATACAGAAAATGTGACATTAATACATCAGGAAAACCTCATTCTGGGGAGGAAAGCAAGAAGAGCATTTTGCTTACAGAGTCCTGAAGTGCTTAATGACAGCTCATTAAATATGTGTCAGTGACACAAGGAAGAAATTCCTTGCTTAGAGGGCAGTGAGGTCCTGGCACAGACTGCCCAGAGAGCTGTGGATGCCCCATTCCTGGAGGTGCCCAAGGCCAGGCTGGATGGGCACTGGGCAGCCTGATCTGGTGGGTGGCAACCAGCCCATGGCACGGGGATTGGAAGTGGATCATCTTTAAGGTCCCTTCCAACCCAAGCCATCCTATGACTCTATGGTTGTATGACATGGCAGCAAGAAAGTGCCACGTGAAATGGGGAATGGAGGCAGGACTAGAGACTCTGAGAAGGCATTGCCCAGGATGGCGTGCTTCATTCTGGGCACCTCAAGACTACACTCAGTGGAAATCCAGAGAAAACCAGCACATTTCTGTGTGCATGTGGGAATGTGTTCGTGTGCAAGCAAATGGCAGTGGCTCTGTCCCTGACAATCACTGAAACTGAAGGCATGAGTGTAAGCGAGTAGAGACAGAGTGTGTAGGAATGCAAAAGGCATGAGCACCATGATACTTGGAAAAAAAGATACAGGGTTTTATTAAGGGATTGGTGAGAATAATACAACTGAAACTATCAAGTGGAAAATTGAAGCAGGATATTATTGAAAACATCCTAAGTGAATGAGATCATTTAGGCTGGAGCATACTTCCCTGTGCCGTTTCAATTCAGTTTGGGGAATGCCATCAGCGCAGTGCTGTGGGGATGCAGTTCTGCTGTCGTGCTGAGGGCTGGGTGAGTGGGTCTGCTCCTTAGGCTGGATGAACTTCTCAAGTCTGCAAGATACGGTGCTACAGGGTTTTCCACTGAGCAAGCCCCACGTCAACCATCAGTGAGAAGTCAAGGTTTTGTTTGCCATTTGGGTGAAACTCTCTGAGGTCTCAGTGAGCTACATGCTTACAGAAATTTTAGCATGTGTGTTTTCAGACATCTGTGCAGTGAGCGAGCAGTCAAAATGCACCAAAGAGCCGTGGCCCTTCTGCACGTGGGGGTGGAGCCTGAGACCTACAGGGCTGCTGTGTGCAGAAACACAGGGCCGTGCAGACAAGTCTGAGGGGTGTGGACGGACAGATTAATGTGAATTTATGTGGTTCATTGGTTGTGCATAGCTCTGAACAATCACATCCCTTCAGTTCGCTCCGCTAACTGGATTGCTTATGACAAAATCACAGCTTTTTCTCCAACCCTTTTTAATCTCCGTTTTGAAAAAAATTGGAAATGACATGGTAAAGTAAGTCCAATTAACATTAACAATTGCAGTTTATTTGCTTTTGCTGTTTTACAGCATGCAGTCTGGTAGAGCAACGTGCATTAATTTTTTGGAGACATCAGAATAAATAAGTAAATAAATACATAACCCTGTGGGCTTACAGATTGAGTCGAAGAGCAGAGATTATTCCTGGCACCGCGCTCAGAAAAAATTGTTTCCTTTGAAAACACCAGACATTGACAGTTCTGCATCAGGACAAAATTAGGATGAGGTGAAATCTCTCCCTTCGAATTGTGCCAATTCAGCAGATGTTTCAGACAATTCTGGAAGATAGAAAGAAATGAGCAGAGACTAGAAACCAAAAGCAACCCCAGATCCCTTGGGACAAAGGTTACTATTTCCCTATCAACTCTTCTTTATTTCTACCGAGGCAGCGTTATCTAGGCATTTACATTAGTATTTTAGTCCCTCATAGCACTTCTATATACAAAAGATGTCAGAGCTTTTAGGAAAGCGAGTAAAGTGTCATTATCTCAATGTTACAGGTAAGGAAGAGAAGCACACAAGGGCTCAGACTTGCTGGCAAAGCACACAGCAAACCAGCAGCAGAGCCATGCACCTGATAGATGATCTGTGTGTTTGCCTTTGGGCCATGTCATCTGTCATCTGAATGGTACAAACATTTTGGATTTAGTCATGCTGTAAAAGCAGAGAACTTAGGAAAAAGGGAAAAATACCAGTCCACAAATTTGCCAACTAAAATCGAAACATCTAATTTAAAAGCTTCTGAGAAATAAATGTCATGTTATTGTTCTCTGCTGGGGAAATGCTCTCAATTAGAGCTTTAGAAACATTAAGCTATGCCCACCCTCATTCTACAAATTAAAACCAGCTACACATGAGAGGGGCTACTAAGGAGAGCCAGTCAGTAAAAACACCAGTGATTTTTCTAACATCTCATATTCTTTTAGCAAAACAGAATAACATAAGCTTGGAGACTGACCGACTTGTATCACAAACATTAGCTTGCTGTGCTTGGACCTCTCCAGATCTGGCAAAAACCAAAGTGTTTTGTTTCCACGTAGGTTTCTGGTAATGGATTTTCCATACATCCCTTGTTTCAGTTTCTCTTACCACGTGTGGGATGCAGAACCTCACTGCTGCTCTGGGCGGTATCAATTCCTGCTACTACTTTAGAAACACCAAGAGGCTGATTGAACATCACTTTTTAAACATACTCTGTGTAATTTTAGGGGACAAAGGGGCAGGATTTTCTACCATTTTTTGCTTTGTGTTCTGAAAAGGGTTTCAAGCTGGAAAAGAGCAAGTTTCTCTTCCAACCCTTGATGTGTTATGTTGATAGGTTTGGAGCATGCTCCCAGTTTGTGCGTATGAGAGGATTTCATCCTTTACTGACATACTGCTTTTGAATTACATGAATAGTTTGATCTCCAGTCCTTGATACTGCATGAGTTTCTCTACTGCCAGTGAGGAAGGGTACAAAAAACAAAAAAGAGGTGATCACTGCCTGGGGAACTCCAAATCTTAGGAGAAACATTGTCCATACAAGAGAGCTCATGAGCAGAACCATCCAGTCATGTTTTCTTGCAGCTCTTATGCATTTTAACTATTCAGTTGTCAAACCCTGCTCTTCCCATTCTTAACTTGATGGTATTTAGGTCTTGCTAGGATTTAAGAAGCTGCAAACATTAAGCAGAACACCTGCCTGCACTTATCCCAACTACACAGCACAAGTACCGGGACAAGAAGGTAACACAATCTTTGTGAAACACATGAGAAATATTCTCTTCCTTTATTAAAAGAAGGGCATGTCCTACTGCTACACCCTCACCTCCTTCTCAGTGCTGCTAATTGTAGTGATGCTGCCCTCGATTTTCACCTGAGGCTGTGCTTTGCCGGCTTCAACACTCCTTGTGTTTTGCTCATTTCAGAGAGTAAGGAACATGTTCTTAAAGTTTTCTTTCTTATTTGTTCGGTTTGAACAAACTCTTCTCATAAATAAAAAACACACATAGGGAATAAAAAAGAGTAACGATTTTGAGATTTGGTTAACATTGATGGCTCTTCTTCTATTATAGTGCTCACCTGATGTTTTCCAGTTTCTCTCTACAGCCATGTGGACTAGAAATTCAAGCTTATGAAAACGCCAGTGCAAAAATCACCCACCCAAGCTTAGGTTCTCATGCAGTCTCTTGATTTAAGCCACGCTTCAAAACAACATCAGCTATTGCAAGACTCAGTAAAATCACTAGAGGTTGCAACACAGGGTGGGAGGAGCGGCTCTCCCGCTGTAAATTTGTCTGCCTCCATGGCTGTCCCAGTGGTTTTTGACTTGCAATTGTTTGTTTGATTTAAGGGAAATGGTTAAAGTGTGGCCATCTGGCTCACACTGAGACTGGAGAGGGAGAGTCTCTTTGGCTCTGTGTTCCTTGCAAATAAGTCAGCCGCTGAAGCTTAGTCAAAGTATTTAAAAAACAACGCACAAATGAATAGAATGAGAATGGAACCCTATAAGAACTGCATGATGAAGTGCCTGTGTGTAAGTTGCAGCTATAATTACGTGCTTTAGAGCAACATGGATCTGCTTTCTAGAGAGATGGGGACTCAGCCTGGTGGCAATTGGCCTTGGGGGGCTGAGGGCACTGCAGAAGCCCCCGGAGCAGATGAGAATGCACCTCTTCAGTAGAAAGGCGAGGACTGCAACCTGGCTACAAGGACATGGGCTTCTCAGGTTCACTGCTTATATACAGGACTCTGTTTTGGCATAAAGTCTTTCTTTAACCTGAGATTTTCTTACACCAGAAAGGGAGAATAATACTGCGATGTCCTTCCCTGTGCCCACTCCCTGCTGCCTGCCTGCGTGAGAGGAACAAAAGCCAATAAGCAGTGATGACAAGCATGTAATCCAGTGTCTCACAGCCCTCTGTCACAAGAAAAAATCTGCGTCCTGGTGCCACTGCAGTACAGGTGACTTGTCAGTGCTGTCTGAGGCTCAGCAGGAGGCAGAGGTACTTCCACAGTGGCTGTTTTACACTCAGATGCTGAGGACTGATAATGCTCAAATCAGAATAACAGCCCTTTTCCTGCTCACCTTCGTCACTCAAAGGGAGAAGCACCAGCATGGCTTTCTGGAGGGCACGTGCAGATCTCATAACCAGCATGTCCCAGGTGTTTTTGCCCCCGACTCTGAGTTACTGCTTTCTCCTTGCTGCAGAGAACTGCTGGCAGAAGTTCTGATTTTCTTGGGCGACACTAATGCCTCATTTCCAGTGATTCCTGTGCTTTCACTCCTGGTGAAGTGCTTCATTGTATGTGATGCTCTGCAGCCTGTCTAGATTGTAGTACCTTCCTATCCATTAATCTTTCGTATTGTTTCCAAATTTCTTTTGTTCTCATTATCAGAGCAGACCAATGAAGTGCAGCCCTCAGCCAAGATCTTAAAATGATCAAAATAGCTGTGCAGACACCAGGTCTTTGAAAGAATGATGTAGTTTTCTCCTATGAGTCTAATTATAGTTGCTAATGCATTGATCCATAGGAAAAATGGTCCCGCTTATAAACAGTATGGTGCGAGTTTCCACAGGGAGTAGTTAAGGGAAAGCTATGCTGCATTAGATCGAGACTCATAGCCCTGCTTAGCTGGGAGAGATCTCAGACTCCTCTCTGTTCACCGTGCTGCTGAATTGCTGTTAAGTCTAACAGATCTTCTTTGTATCAACCTATAAATACAGCTGTGTCTACTGGATTTTGCCCAAGGGCTTGCACATCGTAGTTTGCTAAATTTTAATCATGCTTATGTTTGCATTTGACTGGAGTTCACATGTCCCATAAAGCCCTTAATCCTCAGTTTGCCATCCCAGGCAAAATGCCCAGTCTCAGCTGAGGCCTTCCTACAAACTGCTCTGACTCCATTGACTTCTCGCCACGCTCTCTAATGCTTTTATGGATCTGATAAGAGCTCTGCCACAGACCCACTCTCCTTATCCCAGCAATATAAGCTGCTGTTGATACTGTTTGTTAAGAAATACTATATAGACGTTCTGTCAAACAAATGAAATTCATCCATCTCTCCCGGTGATTTTTGCTAAGTTTCTTCCTAGCAGTGTGCAGCCACAGTGGCAGCTGGAAAATATTGTAGCACAACTGCATGGAAACACTGAGTTTGTTCTAAGAGGTTTGAAAAGCGTGTTGTAATTATTGTTTGACTCCTTTGTATACAGTGTTGCAAGATTACCCCCTTTTAAAAAACAAATTAGCTGTGCAGTTTGCATTCAAATTCTGCATGCAATTACCATGATTATGTGTGCAGTTGATGTAACCGCACATAAAACCCATCAGGATTGTCCGCTGCCTTATGCAAAGTGGGAAAGCTGCTGTGGTTTGCATGCGTGGGTTCAGCGAGCTGCTGTGCAAATGGGCCCCTGCGTGGGGCCTGCTTTCCAGAGCAAAGTACACGTCTCAATTGAAATAAGTGGCACGTCTCAATCATTCCTTAAAATTAATAGCTACAGACGGAGGTGCATTCATTTGACAAGGACAGATCTTCTCCTAGAACAAATTATTCAAAGGGATTCTTTTTTTTTTTTTTTTTTTTTTTTTAATTATTCTCCCCTTTGATGTAAGGTAGTACAAAGGAATCCAGGACACGGCTTTTCAGAAAAGACTTTTGAAATGTCCTATGGGCAGCATTTCATTCACGTGCAGTTCTGCTCACAAAACATGTCTTGAAACAGTTGTCAGCGTGCCTGTTCAGATTTGCATGTGCTAAGTGCAGTGCACTGAAACACCATCCGCAGTCTGTTTTCCAGTTAAAATATAGCATCCTCACGCATTGTGCTCTGATGAAAATGCATGCAAAACCTATGGGCTGTACAAGTCCAGGATCTGACTCTGAAAACAGAGCAACTGTTTGACTACTGTTGCTTTTGAGGCAGTTACAGAATCGAAACAACCCACTGAACTACCTTTTATAGTTTCCATTCTGTCCTGCTTTTATTTTTATATTGTACCTTAAGAGCTACAGCCTACAGCAGAAATGGAAATCCCTAAAAACACGAAACATGAGTAAAAGGGGGGACTCTTCAGGTTGATAATGTCTGAAACACACGCGTGAAGGAAATTTGTGGCTCAGAGAGTGTAATTTTGCCCGTCTCATACAGTGGCTATACCATGCACCCAGTCAGTGGCAAAGCTGGCTCTGGGAGCCAGGTTTTCTAGCTCTCAGCCTTCTGCCCTTATCACTGGACCAATAGAATAATATACTGTTTCCATACTTGATTTTATATCGATTTCTGTATCTCTCTTTTCCCAGATTCTTGTGAAAACATACCAAATCATGAACTTATTTTTGAATTCCCTAGGAGGAGGCTTTTTTACGTCCACTTAAAACTCAGCACCTTTTGTACTGACATCCTTTGGCCTATGCAAGCTCTCTTTATCTTCATTTAAGGCTCCAGAGGGAAATACTATTCATCTTTATTCCCTTAATTTGTCCTTCTCTTAGAAGTTGCCCAACTTCTCCTGATTTCCTTTGTTCTAAGTTAGATTTGGATAGCTTGGAAGCTTTAGAGCTTGAGGATACTGCTAGCACAGTTAGAGCATGAAAAAATGGAATTCCTCAGAGGTGTTAGTGCTGGATGGAGCCCCACCACTGAATGTGATAAAGGAACTACAAAACTATCTTCTGATGCTGCTTAAATAGTGCTGGTAAAAATAGTGCTTCTATCGCCTTTGAGCAAAAATGGAAGGGATTATTTTTGCTCTTTTGAGTCATGTACCAAAACTTCTGCATGATGAACTGAGATGCATCACATTCCTAAGAGCTGAGGATGTGAGATCTGTGTCGAATTGCTCCTCAGAATTGCTCCTCTGCCTTGCTATGGGACTACAAGCTGTGAGTCAGTCAGGGACTCAGAGGATCCTTGCAGTGAGAATCTTTTGATGGTTTTCTCCCAGTGATGGGATTCAGATTGCACTGAAGCCCTTGGTCTAGCAGAGCCTTGCTGGGTCACATGCCAGCCCACCACAGGTTGTCCACTTGGGAACGTGTTGTTGAGGAAAGAGATGTTGAACATGGAGAAAAGGAAAGAGAAAAAGGAGCTCTCTGGTAATGCCATGACTGAGAAATTACTGCATGACTATTTTCTTGGTCACTAAAACAAGGCACAAAGCCTGCGAAGAAAATATTTATTAAACCACAGATGGCAAAGCTGAGCCTCTGATTTCCCTAAATCCTTAAGAGGATTGTGGTACAGCTTATGGGAGCATCTTAGTGGCTAGATGCTCAGCTTCATATTAGATATGTCATACGTATATACACCCACAGAGGCTTGAGCAGAGAGAGTGTTTGCATTACAGCTTTACTAATTGCATACCTTAAATTAGGCTAACAAATAGCTGGTCTTTCTTTTCTCTTTTCTATTTGTGGAATGCCCGGCTTTCATGTACGATGTGGTAAATGGCAAATCTATTCTGTGTAAGTGATTTCCGATAGGCATGTATATGTATTTTCTTGATTTTAACTAGAAAATTGAGAGCAAACAGTAATAGGAAGGTAAATGATCAGAATAGTCATACCTTTGTTTTGAGTAAGCATAAAAAAGCAGAAGAGCATACCAGATAACTACAGGGGAAAAAAAGGTATAATTACTTCTATTGATGTGTCCTTTTTTTTCCTGAGATTCTGTTTTCTTTGCACTCCTTTGTTGTTTCCTAAGTTCCCTGAAACGCCTATCTTTTGTTCTCCTGCTTTTATTATCTTTATTTCTTCATATTTTACAATGGAGAGAGATGAGGACTGAAAACGTGCTTGGAAAAGATCACAGCAATCTATATCCAAGCATGGCACAGACTGTTCACATCCTATCTCAGCTGTCTTCATCATGCCATCTTACATTCTGCTGAGATGCTTCTACTCTACTGGTGTTGGGAGCAGTGGCTGTGAAGCAACACATGCTCAGATCAGACACTGACACTACACCAGAATTTTGTTGAAAGGCTTCAGACTATGAGCTGACTAAAAACCCCCAGATCTGCATTTCTGGTGAAGGATGGGGAGGTACTGTGGTAAATTATATTTTTAAAGGAAAAGACTGCAGAAGATTTTCATGTTTGGCAGTTTTCAGATGAGGGTAACTTGCACGTTTCCTGAATGAAAGAGAGCACTGGTCAGAGTGAGTGGGAGAAGGAGAGAAGGCATACAGCTGTCTGTGATTTCCCCAGGCTGAGCAGAAATAATTATGCTCTTCTGCTGTACCATGTATGTCTCAAGTTATTTCTTAGTGCACATCTCTTCGTCATTATTACTGAGAGTTTTTGAGCTACATGCTGCCTGGAAAAGGGCTTGAAAGTTTGACCATACACACCATCTAGCATCATTGAGTTTCTGCAGCATTAAGGAAACAAAACTTTGTATGTTGCTTCATGAAAGCAATCGGATTATAGAAAAGTATTGCAAGTTTGCGTTAGTGTTTTCTTCACATTGAAACAATAGATTCCAAAGTATTGCTAGCAGCCAAATCCAAGGAAGATCATCCTTTTATAAGCAATCATGCACTAAATGTTGACAAATTGCAGTTAACTGTTGAACTTCAGCTTCTTCTTATATGAATTTAGTGATAGCCAGTAAAACTTATGAAACAGTATAGCAGCTCTGCTCTTATCTCTTCTGGCTAGACTAAGGAAGCAAACCAGTGCAGAGATTTAGACAGAATCTGTCTGTTTTCTGGGAAGGACCTGGGGACAGTCCAGCATGGATGCAGGGGGAGCAGGAAAGCAAGATCTTGGGTTGCAATGAGGAGTGAACATGGATGATGTACGCACACACAGAACTCAGCAGGGAGGACAATCACTTCTCATACTGAACCCAGCAGTAACAATGACTTTGATGTGCTTCTATAAGCAGCTGGTGTAAAAACAAAGTGTGTAAGACTATGACTTTTCCACTCCATAATGGAGGCACACCTGCCAAATTCGCCAAATTCACTGCTACTACAAGATTCAGTAATAGAGTGCATATTTTTTTTCTCTTTACTGTCATACCAGACTTCCTACTTCATGTTAATACAGAGGTACAAAGGGTTGGTGGTTTTGTTGGTTGTTGTTGTTATTATTATTATTATTTGGTTCTGACTTGAAGAATACATACTTTAAAAAGAAATAATTCTGAAAATCCACTGGAAAATGATATTAAAATCCAATGGAAAGTGATACTAGCTGCCCTGCATCAGGTATCAGCTAAAACATGTTGGTGTCTGGAGAGGAAAGAAAGTGCTGCATACTTTGAATAGCAAAAGAATTCTGTGGTTTCTGCTTAGCTCTGAGTAAGCCATCAAGGGTGAGTTGTTCCTTAATGGCATGATTGATGATGTCATGAGAAAATATACTACTAAAATATGCAGAGATCATCTGTGATGCAAAGCAACCATGCGGTTACCCCAGTGAACTGCATCAGCCGAACGGGGGAGATGGTGAAGTTGCCATGGAATTTAGAGGCTGACTTGCATAAGGCTGGGTTGTGATCACAAACCTGTTCTGTTGGATAATTTGTGCTGCAGAAGAACCTGAATATTTGTTGGTTGTAGCAGTGTTCTGGAATTAATAGGAGTCTCACTAGATCAGCTGCTTCCCAGTTTCATTTCAATGTTTGTAGGGTAGTCTGGGGGCAGTTCTGTTCCAGAACAGCTGGATGAAACTGGAGCACACAAAAGTTTTGTCCCTGGCAGAGATGTTATGGTTTGCTCAAGACTTTCTTCCCTAATTAAATGGGTGTCTTCCTTGACTTTGATCTTATGAGTCATTTACCTAGAAACTACTTCAGTTCTGCAAGACATCCCTGAATAAGTCTTTCAATTTATTTATATCTTTAAGGTGATTTAATACTAAGTTAATGATTTAGGGACCTATCTGATTCCCAGAAAAGCCAGTCAGAGACTTCTCCCTGCCCCCGTCTAACCAACTGGGTATAATACCTACTTACATTTAAATACCGTTTACATTTCCACAGAAGAATTTATATTGCTTTCTAATACCTTGAATGCAGACCTTTTTATAGATTACTACCCCATAAATTGTTAATCCTTACTTTCAGATTTATTTATTTTTATTAGAAGTGGAGCAGAAAACAAATACAGACCTAAACTCTTCAAATGTTGTGTGGTTCCAGCTTCAGGAACCTTGAACACAAACTTCATTCTGTGGCTTTGGACAAAGACTGAACAGAAATAAACCCAATTTTGGGTTCCAATATGAACACATGGTAAATTTTGCTAAGATTAGTTGGCCTGATGGGTTTGTGACATGGGAATAAGGATGAAATCACGAAAGGTAATTCCTTGCTTTCTACTGAAAAGAAGTAAAATTGATTTGTTGCTGATATTTTGGAGAGGTTTGTTTTTAGAGACAGCAGAGAAAAGCTCTTTCAGCCAGGAAGTCTTCCTTTTCTCCAGGACAAATCAATGTGTTGCTTCACCACTGTCTTCAGTGGAGGGGAAATGGCAGCCAGGCAGTCCAGGAGTTGCTAAGTAATTCTGTCCTCGACTTCACAATGTAATGCATACAACATTCTTTTTTAAATTGGGAACTGCTGTTTAATAAAATCACTGGTGGCACATGACTGCTTCATGAGAGAATCTCAAAACTTTGGGAATTTTAGAAGAGAAGCCCATGCCTGCTTTGGCTGCTCATGCCACCGAGGCATCCAGCTGCACAGTGCCTACCTACCACCTGCCTCGTGGGAGCTGTGGTGATGAGCATGGCTTCTTGGTGAGCACATACGACAGCAAAGATAATAATTAGCACAAAGTCATGTGGTAGAGCATCCAACCCACACAAGGGACAGGTCGGAGCCATACCACCCACGAGGGATCTCCAAGATGAGAGCTTAATTGAAAGGAGTTGCTCAAGCATGTGCCACACCTGGCGCAGAGTTAGGAACTTCTGCTCCAGGTAATGTTTTAACAAGTTGTTTTCCTTGTTCTGTTGTCACCTGAACCAGAAGATTCTGATGCCTGCTTATTGCATAGGCACACCTCAGTTTACGCACCAAACCTATTTTGTTTTGTTTAGAGCTTTTTAAAAAACTGGTTGTGTTCATGTACTTGGGCTTCTTCTGCACTTCAGATCCCAATGCAAGCAGTAAATGGGAGGATGCAGAAGTAAATGGGCAGCCACCAGGAGTGCATGCGTGAGAGGTGGAATATTTTACTTCCTTCCTAAGAACAGACTCATAGCTGATCTCTCAAGCTTTGTCCCAAGTTTTGTAGAAAAAAATGAAGATTGGATGTTACACTCCTAAATCTAAATTATATGGTATGATTTATGACAAATACTGGAAGCCCAAGCACTGCCTTAACGACCATCACTTCAAGTTAAGCACAAAAAGCAGCAGTCTTATCAGTGGAATACACCAAAGTAGACAACAAAAAAAAGTATCCAAACAACTTGTCCTCTTTGGAAGATGCCTTTCCTTCTTTTTCTTTCCTCTGGAAAGGAGAATCTGAGCACATCTGGAAGAATATTTTGAGGTACAAAGGAGAGAGAATCAACTCCCTGGATCAGATATTTTCAAATGATGAGTTCCCAGTGTTAATTAGAGTGGGCTGGAGCTTGAAATGAGTATTAAGTGCCGGGACCCACAGACAGGCAAAACTCCACACGACTGGGTGCTGCAGGTCTGAAGTTGCTGCTTTGGTACAGTTAAGGTCTACAAAAGGGGACCTGTGGATGATAAGAGAACTGATGCCTTTTGCGCAACCTCCAGTTTCTGGGTGACTTCAGGATACGACTCCCAAGAGATCATTGCATGAAACGTGAGTTGTGGTAGCCAACAGGAAAGATCTGATGTCATTGTTGGTGGAGACAAGTGAATAAGAGCTGTGGGAGGTGGGATCTCCAGAACAGACTGGGGATCTTATCGGGTTCTGTAAGTTGTGAAACTAGGTGGCAACCAGTTTCCAATATCTGGAGCAGATAATGTGAGCCCTCCCTGGTTGCTGTTCACAACCTGTCACACTTTCAGACCTGATCTTACCCGGCAAGGTCAAAGAAAGACAGAATTTTCATCTGACATCACTGGGATTGATGTTATCTCCTAATAGCATTGCATACACATTTAATGAAAGGAAGCATAAGGCTGGAAGTTTGTAAAAGGCCAATTTAGGGTACAGAAGAGTTGATAATGGTGTCAGATAGATACACGTGACTTGCTAAGGTTTGGATATCTTAGTGTGAACTTCTGTATTTTTCTGATACCGCTCTGAGAAGAGATCATCAGCCATCACAATTGGCACAGCCTGTGCTGGCACAGAATGACAGAGGGCAAGGTGATCTGAGCCCCTGGAAGGCTGAGAGTCATTTTCAGCACGGGGGAAGACAAGGCAACGTTTAAAGCAAATATCCTATTGTCATTTACCTGTTACTAGTCCAAGATGAAATTACGGCCTTGTTTCTTAAGGAGAGCACACAATAGCACTTCATTTCAGTGACCTGCGGTCTGCGCACAGCAAGCAGGCTCAAAGGTAGGCTATATTCACCTTGGTCCCCTGAGGCCTAACTGCTCTGGGAAAAGTTAAGCACTGCTCGGTGCTTCTGGTATTAAGTAGAGAGCCTACAGCCATCCAATGAAACCACAGAGCAAAGAGACCGAGGGTGCCTGGTCACAGCCCCTGCGTGTTCAAGCTGCAAAGTCTCCATGCGCAGTTCTGTTGGATGTAAACAGCATTCCTCTGCTGTGGTGGCAAACGATGCCTTCCTCCCTGCTGGGCCTCGAGATGTAGCCAAAACTTGTTTACTCTATAATTTAGAGTTCATTGTAATCTAAATGGAGATTTTTTGCAATGCAAATAGGGCTGTACAGAATGTAAGACATTTTATGTATCGCTACTGTTTATTACGGCTATATAACTTATCACTTATCACATAGACTAGATTGCAAAACACAGCATTTCAAACACACTTTAACTCTCAGATTGTCACCAGTAACAAGAATGTAGTTTACTTATTACTCTCTCCCTCACGGTATTTTATGACAGTCTGCAGAAACCCCGTTTTGCAGGAAAGAATTCCAAGGAATAGGAGAAGTCTGAATTCAAGTGCAAAGGTTGTTTCTGGTTGTATTAAGTGGCATGCATCTAATGGGTCTGTTTATTTGATTTCCTAAAGCATTCTATTGTACAGTCTGATATGCAATATATGGGGAAGCTTGCTACTAACCCCAAAATTCAGAGTGCTAGAAGAGAATCATAAACTCATAATCATAGCATGGCTTGGGCTGGAGGGGACCTCAAAGATCACCTAGCTCCAACTCTCTGCCATGGGCAGGGTTGCCATAGTCTTCCATAATGATCAAATGCTGACATTAATAACCACAGTTCAGCATTGCTCTAGCAGTCTGCTTGACTCAGTCCTCTTCAAAGCCCAGCAGGTCAGGAACAGCAGTGTTCATGGCAAGGAGAAAGGACTTCTCCTCTTTGGCCTGTAGGAGGTGATCTAGGTTCATGTCTTCTATAATGTACAAGTGTTGTAAACTGATAATTAGGCTCAATAAAGATGACATTAAAATAGTGCCCCATGTGGTGAGATGAAGTGGTTAATGTTTGTTACACACCCCGATGCCGGACCTTGATCCCCAGACAGCACCCACCCTTCTCCAGGTGACACTGCTGATAAATGATTCTCTTCAGCAAGGAAAACAAGTGATAAAGTGATAAATTCTTCAGTGGCTGCCAATGGAATATTGTGCCTCTTGTGCAGCTCGGAGATCAGAAATCTTTTATTAGTTGATTACACTTGTAAGTATATGCATTTGGGTTGTGTCTGAGAAACCTGGTCCAACAAGCACTGATGAACCACCCAGCTTCTCCTGTGTCCTGCTGCATTTGGGGTAGGATGGTTGGAGCCTCCTTCCAAGGAGGGTGGAGGTTGATAACAACACCGCGGTTGGGCTGATACTGTGGGCAGTGGTCCTGCTCTGGGGACACAGTGGGACTATATGGCAGCTAAAGCGTCCTCAGTCCTTATAGTACCTCAGCTGCAGTAACAGCGATAGTTACTGCATTATTAGTGCTGTGTGCCCTGGTCCTCCTGCAGCCCTCATCACTGAGGCCGTGGTGAATACTGCACAGCTGCACAAGTGGTGGTATGCTGGGATCTGAGCACCACAGACATCCATTGAAATTCCTTCCAGCACACGCACCTGGGCTCCTTCCCACAATAAAACGAGCAGGAGGATTAGGTTGGAGGTGCTTTTGGATTTTGGCCTAAAGTGGGATTGGGTGCATAGCTGAAGAATATGAGTGGATTGAGGAAGTGCTACCTCATCTACAGTCCAGCCCAAATGTGAAAAGACACTGCTGATTTTAGCCAAGCGTTGTCACAGCTTGATTGATACTCAGCAATATCAGGAGGGGTAAGAATAGTCACCATAAGAGAGAGTGATCTGGAGGGAGACACTCAGAAATGGGTGCAGGCATTTGGTACACTGATACAACTTCGGGCTGGATGTGACATTTTGCTCTGCTGTGAGTAGTGTGCAGCACTTTGATAGCACTGAAGTAATTTGAAAGCGTTGGCAAGTAGTAGTTTGCATCGGACTGTATTATCGTAGGCTTCACCACTAGCAGCATTTGCATTTACACAGGTA
The DNA here is from genome assembly GCF_016699485.2 of Gallus gallus. Lineage (NCBI taxonomy): Eukaryota > Metazoa > Chordata > Aves > Galliformes > Phasianidae > Gallus > Gallus gallus. The sequence continues at coordinate 14,642,613 of NC_052542.1, read as the reverse complement.
GGTGGTAGCAAAGGAACCACCAGTGCTGACTGTGCCATAACAGAAGCTTTTCACCGTTTGGGTTTGATAGGCAGTGCTCATTGGGTTAGCCGTGCTAGCAGCAGCATGGTTTCTTTTTCTTCTTTCTTTCTTTAAGTAAAGCCCCAGCATCTCCAGAAATAATAGCCACCCTGCAGTAGCTGGTGTGAGGATGGTAGCAGTAAAGCTGTCATTTTTGAAAATGCTCTTCAGGAATTTCCACCATTTATTTGCTGAATGATTAGGAAGACTGTCAAGGTGTTTGATTTGGAAGCAAACAGTCCAGCGTTCAAAGCTTCATGGCTTGTCACAAGAGCAGTTACAGTGCGGCCATATCCTTGGTGATGTAAGTAGCTGTCAGCTCGCAGTCATGGAGGGATCACTCCATAACAGCGTTTGCCCAACCTTTTAGATAAGTGAGCCCATTGTTTTCAGTGCCAAGGCAGCTCCTGGATGCAGGCAGTGCTGCTCAGAACATTCTGCTTGCACCAGTTGCTTTCAGCACACAAACTAGTGAATATTAAGTGGAGAGAAAACGTCTCGTGTTTTTTCCTCCAGGGGAGATATATTGCTGTACAGAGGTCAGAAGAAATACTCCTGGCTGAAGTGCACCCTGGTTCACCACGGTTGCAGATTCGATGGAGGACTGTCTGGCACTGCTGGGACTGTGGCCTCTGTCTCAAGCTCGCTGTTGTTCTTGGTAGCATCAAGCAGCATTTTCATGATCTCAGCTGAAGAGAGGCCGGTTGCTTCCTCTGCTGCTTTGCCCGTTTCTTTGTTCTTGTGAAGTGTGTCTAACATAGCCATGAACATAAATGAGTATTTGCATCCATGTGCATGTGTACAGGGCAGTCTGGATTAAAACACAAGCTGAACAGGCCTTACAGTACTTTCTCCAAGAATCCAATTAAAAAAATATGCTTTCCATCACAGAGATGCTATCAACCCCAAAATGATGCTTTAAATTCCCAAGACAGATCATTAATAGTGTTTCAATCAAAATTTGATTATAATAATCCTAAACCATTTAATACAAGCCCTGCAGAGCCTTGTATTTTTTTTTTAACTGAATGAAACTAATAACAGTGCCATCATCAAAAAGGAACAAAAAAACCCCAGTTGATAATGAGGTAGTTTAACTCATTTCAGCACAGACTCTCTAAACTAAGGGCAAATGTTTTCTATAAAGCTGCTCTTTCTGAACACCAGCGTTTATGAAAGTCACATCCACTAAATCTGTGGGTCTTTCTCATGAATGTTTTATCTAATTCCAGCTTTGCTAGCACGTCAGAGGATTGTGCTTTTGGTAGGCTTCCAGTTGTCTGGTAGAAATCCAGTTGCTTATTCATGGATGAAATCTGAACAAGATGGAAGATACTGCAATGAGTGGAATTACCTTTCGGCTTTGAAGAGCTGGTCTGGAACCAGAGGGAGAAACAAAATTCTGTTAGAGATAATATTCCCTCTCCAGCCTTATTTATTTCCTTGTGCTCCGCTCCGTCCTTACACTTTTCTCTGGGCGCTTGGCAAATATACAAGGGCTGTTAATATCGCTTCTTGGCTGAACATTAAATGCATATTTTCGAACATGACTGCTAACTCCTCCCTATCTTGCACCTCACTGATACGCCTGGATCTTCTGGCTCCGTGCCTGGGGTTGTACATGTTCTTGGAATATCCCAAGGGAGATCCCGTCAAACTTCTTCTGTTCACATGACTCAGTGCTTGTTTGGAAGTGCCTGGTTTTTCAGCTTCTTTCTTTTAACAATGGAGTTTTGAAATACATTTATTTGATTGGACCTTGGAGAACTTTGCTTCAAACCAAGCAATGCCATTTTGCCTGAGCATGAATAAGTTTGCTGGAAACTGTTGTGTTCACAAGAATGCTGAGATATAATGGGCTGCTAGACATGTACCTTAAAGAGAGAACACAAACAATGAAAATACACCAACCTTTAGCCTACAATCATTATGTGTGGTATCTCTGCCATAAATATAATGCCTTGTGCAGAGTTCAAGGCTCACATATTTGAATTCTGAGAGATTTTCCTTCCCATCAGGTTAAGAAATAAAACGTTAAAGTTGTAGCTAAAGATAAGTTGTAGGTTTCTTTTTTTTTTTTAAAGTTTGTTTGCTTTTAATTTAAAATATACAGAAAAACCCACATACAAGCTAGTCAATGTAGTATATTTTTATCTACCATTGCAGTCTATATCACTTCTATATTAACCATCTCAAGCTAAAATATTCCAGACCATTTGGGCCTTAGCATAATGATGTTGTGATTTATTGCACTTTCAGTTTCCATCCAGCAGCAATTACCAGAAGAGCTGATAATGGTCTGCAATTTGTTTTCCAGAACTGGGAGTAGCTGCCAGCAACAGCCGCTCACAGGGAAAGGCAATGGCTGTTTACCTGCATTGCTCAGTGGGACCAGGAAGGACAGGTCAGTGACAACCCTCTGAGAATACAGAATGAAATACCAACCCATAGAACTGCTAACAGCTCTTTCTTCCAAGATGGTGCAGTGGGACTCAACAGAATAAAATCTGACTTGGGGTTAAAATGCAATAAAAAGATGAGACCTTGCTAAAATAATGGACAACATGTCATTCTTCCTCTCCTTCAGTCTGCTCATCTTGATTTGCTATTTAAAACGTGTCCTTGATGCCATGGATCGAGTGATACACCCCATTTTTAAGGGCTTACAGTTCTAGCTATTGGTGGAGGCTCCTTATAATGGAATTTACTGTAAGCACCTGTTATAGTTATATGGAGTCTTTATAATCCATGGGGTTAGAGTTGTTTCCTGTTTTGAACCGGTTTCTTGATGACCTTAGAGTCAACGTATTCAAGCTCCATGGATATTTTTCAGAATTTGAGCCTGCCCAGCTGTGACAACTGTTTATCAGCTGCCAAGAGATGAGTTCCTGTGAATCTCACTGCAAAGGACAGATATTCTATGATTCTATGATATTTGTCTTCCAATATAAGATTCTTTCATACTTGCTGAAAGCATTTGGGTTTCCTTAGCTATCAACAAGGTTAGTGTAGTTCTCTTTTATAGGAAAGGGCTTGCTGGCAAGAGAAAAGTAATTGGACAAAAGGTGCCATAGCCTAGATATTGGTAAACCTGCAAAGTAGGATTTCAGCAGATCAACTGAGGACATCAGACAACTTCTAAATATTTGTCAGACTGATAAAAAGCTTTTTGTGTTCATTAAGAAAAGGAAAAAGTCTACATTTTGCCATTGGAGAATGAAGTTGATTTTTAAAATTGCTGATTCTTCTTTGTCTTCTGTCCCCTCTCCTGGTAGTTCTTGTCTGTTCAGACTGTGCTCTGGAGGGGAGTGACAGACCCCTAACCTCTGCTCAGTACCTGGTATGGTGCACGAGCAGCCATATAAGTAACTGTGCTATTGGAACATAATAAGTACTGATTATATTCTTCTCCCTTCTTCATGCATTCTTCATTAGACTCGGTGCCTTCAGTTGTAGAATGGTAAGATGGATTTCTGGTCTGCATTATGTGAAGGAACAGTTAAATGGCTTGCTCTCATCAAAATGGGTCATATCTGTTCTTGTAAGATGGTTGGAAAGAGAGGAAGGATTCTTATTAGCATTCCTAGATTGCATGCTGAGCAGAAGGATCTGGTTCACATTGATTAGCAGAACTAAAACCTGCCCTATGTCAAGATAGTGTAGTAACCAGAGGACTGCAGATGGCAAATGTAGGTAAATAAGAACTATGCATTATTGCTTCATTCTTCCCTCTGCTTTGTTTCACATGTATACTGTTGTTTGCCAGCATTCCCTCCTGCTGTCTCCAAAGTCAGTGGGATTCCTACTAAGTTTTCAGCAAGAGCAGGACTATCAGCAGTTGCAGGCACTGTAATGCATTCTCACTTTGGCAAGGGGCCACAAGTATTTTCCCACCATCCTTCTCTCCAGTAGCAGCAGCTTCCCTTTTTTGGAGTTCATTTTACTCCTAAACACTTCTGAAAGTCGCTTCTCAGTGAGTGACCAAAATAACCAGGTATTACTTACGGCTAAGAACAAGGTCCAAAGTGTGATCCGTTATATGTCTTCAGTTCGTCTAGAGTAAATAGGAACTTATCTGTGGGACTGTCTAGGTTTTGTACTTCTGTGATATCTGAAAACTATAGCTCAAGATCTCAGAGGAAACTTTGAACCCACTATACAAGTTTAAACAGGTTTGTGGCCTTTGGCTTTTTAATCTTTTCCTTGCTTCACTGTTAGATTTGAGTGATTGCCGAGTAGTGTAAAAGCCTGGAAATTGGATATTAATCTTGAAACTCTACTTTAGATTCTTTTCCCATGGAGGATGTCACACATTAAACGTTGCCCATCCAGCTGGGCACAGAAGAAAGTTTTCCACTCTTATTTGAACTCTTAATCACAATGAGAATAGAGGAAACGCATCACTTTGCAAGGGTAGACACTGAAGCAGCAAAAGACCTTTATGGCTTATTCTCATCGACAATACAGCTTTGTGCTCACATCAAACCTATCCAGTAATGGTATCAACATGTTTTTCAAATCATGATTCACAAAAAATACATACTTCTATCTTATTGTTAAGATTGTAAGGCTGTCCTTGGGGTGGGAAGAGATGATGATATTTCGATGCCCCAGATGGCCTTACAGAACAGATTAACCGTTTCTCTACTCTGTTATTTTAGTCACTGTTGAATTTCTAACACCTTATTGAAGAATCAGAGATCTGAATAATCATTCCAAATGGGTTTGTAATATCTAAGAAAGTTTGCTTCTGAGAGGATATACGTAGGTCGCTCCAAAAGTAATGCCTCTTATTAATTTCCATGGAAACAACACATCCAAAGAGTGCAGTGATACTATTTGACAGAGCAAATTCTCACCTACAAAACGTATCCACTGTTTGGTTTCCATAAATGTTCAGCAAGTGTCAATGGATGTCAATGGGTGCATTTTTTTCTGCATGGAGGAATTCAGTGACACATCTTTGCTTCATACTCACTTCCATGTCAGACGCCATTTTGTCTACCTGCCCCTCTGCTGCCATCTGTCACACAGCAACAAAATGGAATGGAATATTGGTGGGAGGGTTCAATCTCTACTGCCATACCACCAACATCCGCCTCTGATGTTGTGGATCAGCAGAATAAGATAGGAGCTATTGCTTTCAGAGCAGCCCCCACATATTAGTGCTTCTATGTTTTTGTAGAAGAGTATGTTATCAGAAAAAAGCTTCATACAGGAAGTTCAGCTTGTAAGTCACACCATGCTTTTGAAAACTCCACTTTGCATGCCAGCCCTTTGGTCTTTTGCCCACATACTTCCTTTTGGTTTAAGGATTTCACTCCGTACTCAGCTCAGTACTGATTTCACTCAGTACAGTATTTGTCAGTTGATATGAAAACCAGACAAATAGAACAAATTAGTAATACAAGTTGTTTTTCCCATGTATATATGTATATATAAATAATACGTACATTTATTATGCCTTATAGCACTTTTTATCTTCAGCTGTGGTATATGGAGAAAGTGGTTAACATAACCACACCCCGGTTAGTTAGCTAAACTTCATTTTTACCTCTTTATATAATTCACAGATTCATCCACAGGTGGATACAGTATCAAGGGTTCCATGAGAACTCCAGAGGCCTTGAACATACTCCAGCTTTAAGGATAACTACATAATTTTTCTTTCTGAAAGATTAAGATGTAAAGAGCATAAGCTGTCACCAATTCCAGCATACTGAGTGGGCCCAGGTCAGATCCTGATAATAACTGTTAACTTGCAAAAGTGGCCTGAAGTGACTTGTGGCTTAAGTGAGTGAGCCAAAATGAGAGTTCAGCCAGTGAACATCTTAAAGGTTATGTCTTCATCCAGTGCAAATGAGAGCTTATCCAGTACAGTTAGGGACTCCCATTTGGTTTCTTGATTCTGTGCTGATTTACACCATTTTTGTGTGACCCTTTGCTCCTGTCAGGCTTGCAAAATGCAAAATATATATATCTGCAAGTGTAATAATGTGCTGAAACTTTTAATTACTGTACATACTTCTGGAAGATCTATAATATAATGAGCAGCTGCTGTGAGTTTCAAGATGACAATGAGAGAAGATTTATGTGTTCCCTTTTAACTCAGACGTAGTTTACTTTGATAAATACAATTCTGAGATAAGAATAAATGCATATTACCTTGGCCAATCTCTGCTGTGACACTGAGATATGTATTACCTCTTTGCTCCAATTATTCAAAATGATCTTCCTTTCCCTTTTTCTCTGATTGCCTTTTTAAGTGTTCTCTACCGCCCTTGCCAAAGGGGTGCAATTATCCCTACAGGTTAAGCCTCCCGATTTTGGGTGGAGAAGTTGTGTAAATGTGCTGCCAGTGTGGCAGCTTGGTGAATCAAACCTTCTGCTCTTACATAACTTCTTTCATTATGAGTCCCACTTGATCATCTGCTGTTTGGGCAAGAAGATGACTGAAACCAGTGAGCAAGGAGAGCTTTCACTGTCCTGGTGTTGCCTGGTCTCTCACCAATGCTGTGCTGCCTAAGCTTGCTGCTGGGCTGCCCCTTGACATCTGTAATGTCATAGCAGAGAGGATATTCCCTTTGTGTAAGACAATCGTTTGCCATTTGTCTTGACATCATTGGCCAGAAACTGGCTAAAAGGAAAGCGAATGACTGTGAGCAGGGTCTTCCCAGGCCTTGAAACTCAAGACATGAACCTGGCTGGCACTAAACCCATCTCTTCACAAGAGAAAGTAGGCCAAATTCTACTCACTTTCAACCATCTGTGCTTAGAGGGGATAAAGATTTGTTTCTTCCGCAGCCCCCTCAAAGAAGGTGCAATGCCCCTCAAGACAGCAACACAACTGAATGTATTGCTGAAGCTGATAAAAGCCCATTCTCCTGAAGCATCCTTATTACTGAGCTCACTGTGTGAGGAACACCTCTGTAACCTGCCAGCCTTTGTACTTGGTGTCGTGCAGTTCACTGATTAGAAACAATACTAGATGCACTTTTGATAAACTCTCTGTTGGACCTTTAATCTCTGCACAGCTGTGCTCATTTCAAATGTGTAAGCAGACTGTGTGCCGTGCAGCACTGCGTGTTGGTTAAGCAATGACGAAAATGACAAAGAGAAGATTGTGACAACAATGATAATCATGGTGATGATAAAAACAAAATGATATAACAGGAAGATCTCTCATGTTACATTTACTTAGTGTTAACAATTCAGAGAGAAACTCAGAGTTTCCAAAAGATGGATTGGGAAACAAATTCCCAGACAGCAAAGCTAAAGGTTTAGTTGTTATTTATTTAATTATGAGGCTGCTTCTTTGAGGAAAAAAAGGAGACACTTCAGATTTTAAACCTGGAAGCAAAGACAGAGCTAAGTGGTGATAATGTAGAACTCTGCGTTTGATTCCTTACGGATGTAAGGGAAGTAAACTCTTGCTTCAGCCATTTATAACAGTATCCCTACTTTCTTCATGAATATTTCCCAAATCCCAGAATTTTTATCCTTATTTAGTCAGAATTTAAACGGCTTTTAGAATGGAATTAGACTTAATTAATGCTTTTCTGCTGATTTTTGTAGGATTTTGAAAAAAAAAAAGAAAAGCAGAAGATAATGAGCTCTAATCACTTTATTTTCTGGATCATTCTTATGGTAGTAATGCTGCTCTCCCTAAATATTACAGGATGATCTGGGACCTCATCCAACTCTTGCTGAAGTCTTTCCACTCAAATAGGATCCTTGGAGAAAAAAATTAGAGCTGATTACTCAGTACATACAACGCATTATCTGTTACAGGTCTTTCATTTACTCTTGCATTTGTTCCAAAGCTTGCTACAAGATGCTTAGGAGAACTGCAAAGTATTACAAAGGCCTAAGGTTGATTTCTACCCTTTTTATTTTATAGATTTTTTTTTATTATTATTAATATAAAAAAGGAGCAGGAAATTTATGAAAATGCAGGCCATGTCAACACAGTTCAATTCTTCAACTTGTCATCTTGTCACAGTTCTAACGGGAAGAGCCTGAAGAAGGCCCTATGGCCAACTTGTCAGATCTAATCTTCCCTTCTACTCTTAGCGGATATTTTATTAACACTTTTTAAGACTGTTTTTTATTTATTTTGCAGTCTATGTGCTGAGGCAGCAGCCAGTTTGTTTTTCTTCATCTTCTTCTCACTTTCTCTCTTCTTGCTTTCTGCTGTGAAAGAGGAGTTGGCTCTTCTGGCATCTGAGTCCACAAATCACAGCAAAAAGGGATTGTTGCAGTTTTCATAAATGTGGTGCTACTTGAAAATTATAGACTGCAACTGCTTATTGCAGTTCTGTACTACGGCTGTAAATTGGGCCCTGTATCTTTCTGGTGACAGTCATTCCTGCAACAGACCTTTTAGGAAATTGGAAGGGAAATTAAACAAGAGCAAAGGGTAGCCTTCTTTTTATCTTTGACATGCCTTCCTGAAATCCTTATCTATCATATTCAGGCACAGATGTTACTGAATTGGTGGTGGATTTAGATGTTGCCTGTTTCTGAACCTGCAGCCTGCTGATCCTGCTCACCCTTTGAGGCAGATCTGTTGACAAGGCCTACACACATGTGAAATGTTATGAGTGATAGACCAGGATGATGTGGCACCAAGGGAGTGCACTATTTCTCCATATGCAGTATTCATTCATTTATAGATGAGCTCTCTCAAGCCAGTTTAAAAGGATTGAACTAAGCATGCTATGGCCACAGGTTGGGAATGATTAGCAAGAAGGTTGAGTGGTCAGACAAGGAAGGCTACATGATGGTTTCATTTCCCTCTTGCATGGGAGACAGAAAAATGTACTGAACTCTCCACTGTGCCCTTTGCTGGCTACCGGGATCATGCAATAGTGGCCAGTTCTGTCTAAATGGTTACCCACTCTGTGCAGGATGGACATGGCTGGAGGCAGAGCTGTGACTGCTCATCCTGAGCCAGGGCACAGGATGGTTTAGTGGGCATGGTGATGATGGGTTCAATGGTTGAATTAGATGATCTCAGTGGTCTTTTCCAACCTTAATGATTCTCTGATTCTGTGGTAGCTGGTGCACAACAAATTAGTAAACTACTGATCTCCCTTTCCCATCCCTGCGAGGAAGGGAACTGCAAATGCAAGGTGTGCTTCTACAGCTCCATGCCTGCTTGAGCTGATGCATCTTGCTCACCGCCCTATGTGGCGGGATGTGCCCAGTCCTAATCCAGCCCTGCAGTCCTGGCCTTCTGTCAAGTTTGGTTTGATGGGAAGGCTTCTCACCTAACCTTACCTTCCTCTCCGCCACAGAACTCACCTCAAATGAACTCTGTGTTGACACTCATGGAGGTGAAAAGCCTCCGTCTGGAAAGGACTTTTCATTTCTGTGCTACAGAAGAGCACGTATTAATTCTGGCTATGGCAGTTCCTCTAGGCCCACACCTCTGACACACCCAGTATAAAGAGAGCTGAAACAAGCACTTGCCCCTCGGGGTGGGAGGGGTGCTCTGGTTTATCACCTTACCACGCCCCGGATGCAGTCCTGGCTTCCCCCAGACCCTGCTGGAGAACCAGGGTCTTTCCTCTTGTGTGGTGGGAGCCACGCTGTTGTTCCTCTCCCTTAGCAGCCTCTTGTTCCATGGTGTCTGCTGTAAGATGGTCAGGTACAGTGCACCTTCTCTCACATGTCAGTGAGTATCAGCCAGTGCTGTAAGTATCTTTAGTCATGTATTTAACATCCTCACTCATCTCAAACCAAACCAGAAAGCTGACCTTGAAACACCTGTACCCCTCCAGAGCTTCTGGTGTAGTTGCCAGTGGAACAATACCTAACCCAAAACACAGAATGACAAATCTGCAGGCACGCCTGGTGAGAACTGGCACAAATTGTAGTTTTGCTTAGCACTCTGCCAGGGCAGTCTTTCTCACTCCCTTTGCCACGTTTAAAGGGATACGAGCAAGTTAGAAGACGCAGTTAAAAGCATTGACTTCCTCGTCTTTGCTGTGACTCTTACTTCTGATTATTCTGAATAATAGATCCTAAGAAACCAAATTTGCTTTTGATCTCTAGCACCGCATGTTTACTTTTCACTAAGCTGAAACAAGAAAAAAACCTGGAACTCAATTTCACTTTTGTCTGTCCCCTATTTGTTTTCACGTATGAGCACAGAGCGGCAATGTTCAGGCTGTAGATGATGCCAAGGAAAACTGAAGTCTAAACCAAGAAGCTGCTTTCACTGGAATTTAGAAAAACAAACACAGAACACTTTCTGTTCCTCATTTTATTTCATTTTTAATAAATCTAAATTTCAGGTCAACTCAACCTGACAGTATTTATCTAAATCAACGTATGGGAATGAGAGCTGAACCCTAAATCAGAGGAGGAGGAGACTTTGATTAGTATTTGGCTAGGAAGAAGGAAAGCTTCTAAAACAGTGGGATTTAAAGGCCTATCCAAATTTGCACTGAAGTAGGTATAAATTTTATGAGTGACTTCGAAGGAAGTAGATTCAGACTCTACATTGGTGATTCTACATTACTTTATAACTCTCATGCAAATCCCGTACTTCTAGCTAACTTGGAGAGCTAGCTGGAGGGGTTATTTGGAGTTGCCTTAAACCTATATGCTGCTAAATGATTTACTGGATATCTAGATACCTATAATCCTGGAATTAGACCTTCTGGGATATAAATCCCTGAAGCGCACAAGCAGTTAAATAAGGACTAAAAGGAAAAAGAAAAACCCATCTAATCCTTTCCACGCTAAGGTATATAATAGCACAAAATTGGAAAAATCCATCTTCCACACCGAATAAAGAGTGATTACAAATGAAGGCAAGAACATTATGCAAAAGTATTAGGAGCTTGCGAAGTACTGTGATCAAATAGAGCAACAAACAATTCCTGAAAGAAAGGGAAACTTCATAAATAAATAAGTAGAGTTCCTTTTGTATGCACTTTATCAAAAATAGCAGTGGACCCTATTCTGTACCTTTATTGCAAAGTTGTCCTTTTTTTGTGTGCCAGGAGAGCATATGCGGAGCTCTCCTAAGGAGAGTTAAACCATGGGCTGTGAAAGTGCTGCATAATGGGAGCAAACACGGATGGGACTGCCTGTGATGGGAATTAGCAGCCTGCCTCCAAAACCTGCTTTGTGCAGGAGAGAACTACCTGAGGAGTGGCCCAAGCATCAGGCCCTGTCGGTGTCCTTGTTGCTCCGAGTGGGCTGAGAGCACAGTTCTCACTTCAGACAGCCGAACTCAGGAATGAAGTCCCCAGTTCTGGCTGCACTGTGCAGGAGGTGAGCTGACTGCACACGCCCTGAAGGGGTTAAATGCCATTGTATGAGAGTAATGGAGTCAAGAGAACTTATTTGGAAGGACCTCAGCATGAGTGAGCTGCTACAAAATACTGCACAGCGCTGAGGAAATTGGGAGAGGAAGAAAGTAAGTTTAAGCTTATAGAATGGTCTGCACAGCAGCTGCTGAATGGGGGCAAACGATGTCCGCTTCATTGAGCGAGTGAGGCAGTGTGCAAGGCAGCATCTCTGAGAACAAGGGTTATTGTTGTATTCACTGCAGTTATCCGGTGGGAAAGGGAGTAATGTGCTCCCATCCTAATTCCTGAAGTGTTCCTGGAAGAGCCAGCTGATGAACTGACTGTGGTACTTCCTATGCCTTGTCTGGTCATTCTGAAATTGATTTCACAAATATTTCATGTGTGTCAGGTGGGCTGATGAGCAAGAGAAGAAATCCAAGAACAATTGATCCTACCCTTGCTCTGCTATACATCCTTCTCACCTTAATATTGCAGGAGTCGGGCTGCATCCTGCAGTCCTGGTGTTAAGTGATTAGAAGCAATTCCTGCAATAAGATCACATGTGTGTGAATAGTGATATACACTGCAGGATCTGGGCCTGCACCACTGCTAAATGGATGTGATTTTGTACAAATAGTCGCATTCATGCGCAGTGAGTGGATGGATTACTTTGATCATTTAACAAAACGAGCAGAGACAGGTAATTAGTTGTGGCTAGTAAATATTTGCCCAGTATTCACAAGTATGAGTGGATCATACTTATTCTGCCTCTGGGGCTATCTTTGCATAATTTCCTTTGTTTGGTAACATAATGTGCATTCCAGACTCCAGGGAAGAGTGGTATAATCCCTTTGTGGGGGAACCTGTGCGTTTGCTAACACCCCTGTGCAGTTTGTGGCTGCTTTCTGCCCACCTACCTGGTGCTGTGTGCTGGTGGAGAAGCAGCAAAGGACACCTGCCCATTCTGGGAGCCAAAAATATGACTTGGCCAAAGGAGGTCTGCTAAAACCACGTGCTTCCCAAACCACTCTGAGTCTCAACGCAGTTGCATGTGTTCTGCCCTTCAACAGACTATTTCTATTAGTGTGTTGTGGAGTCAGCATTTCCCTCGATAAATCTTATTCGACAATAGGCATTACTGAAGTGGGGAAGTTGCTGGGCTCCCAGACCAGTTTCTCACGTCCCACATACGACGTGCGCGTCCTACGCTGGCGCCTTCGCCTTACTCACCAGGGCCTGGCAGAGCCCAGAGGACATGCAACAGTTCCACCGCTGGCTGCAGCCCTCCCGAAACCTGCTGCTAGGTCAAAAGAGCTCCCTTCGAGGTTTTTTTTTTCCTTGGAGATGCACGTTTTAAGTGCTCCTCCACCAAATACCAAGGAGAGCAGGCAGATAAAGGTTAAGCTTCCTCTGCATTCCACCAGAGGTCCCAGCTGGTCTTTCTCTTCCAGCAGCGACCCTGGGGCAGAAGGCGATGCTTTTTACTTCCTCTCACATATGCAAAACAAAGCCTTAATCAGACTTGACATAGCTGTTCTTCTCCATGTGCAGTTCGGGGGGTTTTCCCTCAAAATTTCACTGGATTCAGGGTGGCCCAGAACTTTCTAAGCGCTTTGGCTGAAATTCTATTCAAAGTTTTATCACAGGGCTTTGCATTTGGATGAATTTCACCCCTCGTTTCTGTTTCACCTATATTACAGATTTGTATGCCAGCGGGAATCATTTTAATCATCTTGGCTGATTCCAGAGGATTTCAGTTGGTGATTCCAGCATTGTGGTAGAGCTGGAGCACACGGTTTAGCAGTCCATTTGACCTTGATTTAAAGACTCCTGTCATAGGGAGTTTGTCCTGGATAGTTTACTACTGACTGCAGCTTGTTTCTATGGATCAATTACTCGGCTTCCAGAACCTGAGCCCTATGGGAAGAGGAAGCAAAATCTAATGGTGTCTCCCTCCACAGTTCCCATATTACCTCAGGCAGAACTAAGGACTGCAAATGTTGAGATGTTTTGTTTAGAAATGAGCACACAAAGATTTTCAGAATTTTAAAGAAATTGTACATTAAAACAATGCACCCTGAGTGCAGGATTTTTGCCTTCAAAGTATTTGCAGTGAAGCTCCTATATGCTATGCAATGACGTAACTTTTTGGCAGTCAAAGTATTTCTTTTTATTCTTGGAGGCCTCAGCATGGGAAACAGTGAGGTTGAAAGATATTAATGCTGTTTAGCAAGCCAACACAAAACTAGAAGTTAACAATAAAGATGTAGATTGTACGAGCTGAAAAGGCAGCTTGGAGCTACGTTGGTTGTGCTGCAGTCAACCTCTGTTAGATCTGTGCAGTTCCCTGGGACTGCAGTGGTCAAAGTCTCTGAGCTTATTCTTCTGAAGCGTTGCTGAATCCATTGCTCTCATTTCTTTGTTGAGAAATGAGGCCCCAGGATGCAGATTTCATGCCTTGCCGTGCACTTGTTTGCTCGGTACAGGAGCACATGGCACATGCTGCAGAGCAGAGCTCTCAGCCTTTGCTTACTCATTAGCAATAGCATTTTGGCAAGTGGCAAGCTTCAGGTAACATCACATTTTGCCTTGCCTATTCATTTAGAGTATTGTAGAAGTGTTCTTTGGCTCACATAATGAAGGGCTCCGTGGCCATTTGCTGGCTCTGAGCCATGAGAGCAAGCTGGCACTGCGGTCATCTTTCAGCTGTGCAAACAGGGAGCAGGGCACCAAAAACGGGCAGCATAAGACAATCCAAGTTAAGGACCTGGGATGGTGAAATACAGGTTGTCCATAGCAGCAATCATTTTCCTTGATTGTTTCCTTCTTTTTTTCTTCTGTATCTTATTGAAGTTCAGAAGGGAAGCTTGTACTAACAAGCATGCTGAAGAAATCCTGATCAGCTGGAGCCTGTTAGTGTTTGTCCATTTATTTAAGGTTTTGCTTGTGGATCAGGACAATGATTGTATCAATAGCAATTGATTTGCCATTAATATCTGTAACAGCTGCTAAACCACTGCGAACTTGTAGATGGGATAACTGGTATAAACCTGGCCAAGTGCCATTTGGCTTCAGCAGACCTCTAGGAGCTGTCACCAGGAGGTGGGTGGGAGCACGGGAGTGTTTTGCAGGTGCTGCTGCTGCACCTGTATGACACGCAGAGCCCTTAAAATGGAAGGCAGGTAGCAAATGGTTTCCAAGTAATAGTTTTCTCATGAGTTGCAATGAAAACACAAAATCATAGAATATTTGTGATTGTAGGAAATTATCTGGAAAAAAAAAAACCCCATACAGGCCCCATTTTGACTGGATCAATCATAATGACTTTGGGAAGTCCTCTGCTTTTTCACTCTGGTTTTTACTAAGTGAAGAATTGCTCCTTTCTGAAAAGTGCAACTTCTTGAAACTATCCAAACTTCAGCACTTCAGGTTTCTTTGAGTTTCATTGGCAAAATATAAAAGGAAAAAAAAAATCAGTTCCTCTGTAGTTTCACCTTCTCACCTAGATATTGAATATTTCAGTACTTAGGTGATACTGGTACTATATCTGTGTTTTTAGTAAACAGTATTGTACAGATTATGTAGGGTACTTGCCATTACAGTGCTTTCACTTACTAATACAGGTGATGGCTATGGTTATATTAGAGAATCTCTGAATCAACAAATGATGCTAATTCACTTTTAATGAAATATAAATGCCAACACGGTGCATACAAACACATATATATATACAAAGAAGTTTCTAGGTCAGAAAAGTGTGTTTACCAGAACTGACTGGTAAAGGAGAGAGAAATCATCTTCACGTGGAAATAAAAAATCAGAGGGAAAAAAAACCACCAAACCAAACCCTCTCCTTTGCATTTAATTTCAGGATTGAGGTTTGTCTTGGGTAGGAGCAAGATTTCATTGCCTCTCAAAATGTTCACTGCTGGCAATAGATAGCCTTATCCTCAAGTTTCACGACACAAGTCCCATTGACACCAATGGGACTATGATTCAGCCCCGTGCCTGTTGGCCTGTGGGACACAGTGCAGCTCTTCTGCAGATGTGATTATCTCTGACCCATTCTAATGACAATAAGTGAGAACTTTCTCAAGGCTCCAAATATTTCCATCTGGTGGAGGAAGGATGCTCTTGAAGCAGGTGTCTTCTGGCCTTTTCAACTCTAGGTGGCCAGTCTCCAACTGGCTGAACGGTGGGACTGTTCACACAGGGAGGGGAAACTTCCCTGTGTGCACACTTCCTTTTACAACCAAAACCAACGCCACAATGAACCTGTCTGAGATATTGCAGCGTGTTTCAAATTCAACTCTTCATCTAGAGAAAAAGTTTCACACAGGTATTTGCTGCCTGTTTCATCTTAAACAGCGTGGAAGAGCTGGCTATCATCTCTACTAAGCTCTGAAATCAGTAGTCCCAGAGCAGTGTCTTCTGTTTGCTTTTTTCCTAACCTGAAAAAACCATTATGCTGTAGCTTTACTTCTCAGTTTTTGCCCTTTCATTTATTTTTTTCCTAACAGCGACAAGCCCTGAGCACAGGTGGCTGCTGTGGTTCTTTATTTCTGCTGATAGCTATTGACCTGCCAACTAGTCATTCCCTTGGTAATAGTAAACAGGTTCCTAATGGTTAAACTTCCTTCCATTTAAATTCTGTAGTCCAAAAATAATCTAGTATTTTATTAGCCAGGGAACATATTATTAAACACATACATCATTCTTACCAGACTGTACCTCTGTAAACCTAAGTAGTTTTAAGTCAATATTTTAGGTTTTGCTGGTTTTTTCCTTTAAATTTTTTTTTTTTAGGATAGGACTCCAAACAATGGAAATTAAAAAGTGAATTGAGTGATTGGTATGTAAGTCGAAGTCCTGGGAGCTAGAAGCTATACACAGTTTTGACAGTGTGTTCGAAACTATATGAGAAAGAGCATCTGATGAGTAGCAGACTCCTTGCTGGCTCTGATAGACTCAGAAGTCAATAGTTGATTTCTGGGAGTTTATTTCTCTGGATTATCTCGGTTTACATGAGATATGACACCTAGATTTTTTATTTTTTCACTATTTACATTACTTGTTTAAACTGTAAAAATCCATTACACTTTCTCAGCAATTAAAAGAAAGGGCATCAGCTGGGTGACCCCTTGAGTTTCTTGATAGGAAACTATCAGAGATTTCATGTGTTAATGCGATCTGGGAAAGACCCCTCCTGGTGTAGCCAAACCATATGGAATTTATATCTCTGTCGGTATATGGGAAAGGGACGTTATTTACTCCAGGATATGGAAATGCTCTCATTGACTTTCTGAATCTTTGTGAATGAGTGTCAGCGCTGGCAGAGCTGACAGGCCGATAGCACAGGCTGGGCCAGCGCACGAGCCAGCAGGCTCTGGTCAAACTCTTGCACACACTGCTCTGCCAAAGGACTTCAGGCTTCACCTCCAACACCCTTGTTTTTCCATTACTAAGACTTTCCTAAGCGTGCAGAGCCAAAGAGGCACATTAGCACATGCCTGCATGCCAGCAGGCACGCTGTGTCTCTGCAACCAGGAAGCACGCCCGGTATATAACAATGGTCAGAGCTCTTCACCTTTGTTTTTCATCTGAGTTAATCTGAGCCACCTTACCTAATATCACTTAGGTGACCTAATTCATTATTTAAGTGAACCGTAGCTGGCCAGTGTATCCAAATTTCCTTTTCCTATAATAATGGGAAATGACAGCTTTACTTTTCCTCTTGTTGCCTCAACTGGATGTGTCACAGGGATGATCCTGTCCTGTTGTGCTCCGGTGGAAATGTTGGTGAGTTCACTCTGGATTGCCCCACTACCCTGGGCATCCCGTTGCATGGCTTCAAATCACTAAGCTATTGGTTGTGAGAACCTTTCCCATCAACGTGGCTGCTGCTTCTTTTCAGTGAAACTCATTCCCTTTGGTTTTCAAAACGTGTTCCTGCCATGCTTTGGGAGAGCTGTGTTTTTCTATTTTTAGAAACTTTAACTAAAAATTATTATAGCAAAATGGGGTTTTCTGGATTGCTCAGCTCTTGAAACAACTTCAGGTCGTAAGTGTCTTATCTCTTGTTTCTCAGTGGAGAAGGCAGCTCAAGGGGAAAGTATCTCCCCTTTCAAATCCACGTAGAACTCAGGAAGTATATTTCTCATTTTTTAGTATAAAACCGAACTTTTCAGGTCACACAGTCTTTTCTTTTGAATAATGAAAACCAACTTCAGTGCAGCAACAGGAGAAGAGCAGAGCCAGAGGAGGGACTCCTTCAGAAGCAGTGTCCTTGCAAGGTGTCCCAGCAGTGGGGATGTTCCTCCTGGAGCCATCCATCAGGTAGCTCTGCTTTCCACTGCTTTTCTTGCAGGGTCCCTCACAGCTGACTTGAGGAAGGTAAACACAGCGTTGAATTGCATCACTTCCTTAAAACTGCTGGGCATTGGTGAGCTGTGGGGCAACCAGCAATGCTCATTATTAGCCTGCCCTTATATCTTAGCAGCAGCCTGGCCAAACCTCCGCTGCTTGTGCCTTTGCTGAGCCCCAGACACCACAGGCACAAATAATTTTTGAGAAGTCTGTGCTGAAGTTTGATTTCATAAATCCCTCCAATAAGTGCAACAAAAGAACAGAAAAGATCCTGATGGCTGAGCCATCTTAAATGGACAGAATGCTTTACAATTAACAGTCCCGTGGCTCACTTTACATGCACGGCTTTACAAAGAGCAGAGCGACAAATACTTTTAAAGCCTTCGGATAAGCCTTTGTTTTAAAGGGTTACAGAAATGCTGTTATGGCCACTGACCACCACCAACGATCATAAGGCCATACTGCTCTAGGTCACTCACAAAATGGTTGCCAATATTTTCTCAGCAAACTCCCTATTGATTGCATAAATACAGTACAGTACCTATGAGGTAGTGTTGACCTGTCACATAGTAAAGATGTGGCAAGCCCCATAATTCATTACCAGTTGGAAATAGAACATCATTGGAGAGATAAGGATAACAATGACTTTCCATCCAATGATAAATTACTAGCAGCTGCATTATTTTCCCTCACTTATATATGGCTCTCTTTATTGAATTTAGCTTGAGATAAATAAATGATCTGCCAGGAGCCTGGTTAATATTACTTCTTTGGGACCCATTTCAGGCCCAACTAGGCTTTTGCTGATAATATCTTTAAGCTTTTCAGTAGGGAGAGACATAACATTTGTTTCTGACAAGAACCCTATGTCGCCTTATCTGTTTCATTTGAGAGGCCGTCGACCTCAGCTTCTTTAGTTAAAATGAGAGCTTTACTGTAGAGGCTAAGTTCTTGAACTTGACTCTCTTCTTACAATGGGATTATATGTCCCGGTTATAAATTTGAAGCCACACATGATATACAGTTATTCTTAGCATTTCCTGTTGATCTCAGGGTGGTATTGATTGCCCTGCTTTTGAATCTTTCTTCTCTTGGTTTGTAGATTCCATCTTTTTTATATTATTATTTTTTCACCGCATGATAATCTGTGAGCTTGTCAATGCACACTTATATTTAACTCCATGCATTTGTTCCATTTGAAAATGACAGCATTTTTTCACCATCTCTCCCTCCTCCTTCCTCCTTAGCAAGAAGCCAGCTTAACAAACACAGATCAACTTGGTTAAAAAATAAAGAGACTGCTGTAAGAACAAAAGATTAACTCTTTCTGTGAGTCAGGATGCCCAGCAAGGCTCCTCAACGCCTGAGATTTTTTTATTACCATTAATAATTGACCTTCTGTTTCAGTGGTTCTGGCCTTCGCAGATCCTATTGGAAGAGATGAGGCAGAGAGGGGACGGAGCGGAGGTGTGAGGCAGCAGGCATAATCAGCCTGTGCTGTTGTGTTACAATAGCTGTTTGGATACCTCGAATGTGATATTTTTGTTAGTTCTGGGAAGTCCTATCATCAGGTTATAGATTAAAATCAGACAGTTTCCATTTTTCATGCAGTGTGAATTAGAGAAAATTAAACTCGACCACTTCTGATAAATCCTCTCATAAATAAACTAGCTGGTGGTGTTAAATAGGAGTCCAGCCACAGTTTGAATCCCATCTCAGAGAACAAAGAACACGTTCTGTCTGTTTTAACACTCCATCATCATTATTGTTATTTATACTATAGCAATGCCTGAAGGCTCCAGCTGAGTTTGGAGCCCCCATCTGCTATAAGCATAATGAGGCTTGTGCAGAGAGCTTGCAGGGGGAGCAGACAAGATAGAAAGAGCAAGGGAAAGCACTGTGATACCTTCCTGCACCTTCTGCTTTCCAGCTGGGAAACTGAGGCGCAGAGAAGGAAAATAGTTTGCTCAAGGCAAAATCTTTGGCAAAGTTGGCAACTCCGAAGTGATCTTGTGGGTTTTTGCCTTGATTTAAATCCATTTTCTGCAGTTTTGTTTTTTTTTTTTCTGGAGGGTCACCTGTCTCTTTTATGCTTTCCCACTGAGCAGAAGTTAAAAGATAACATAGGAATATGCTGATAAATCTATTTTATCTGATGTTGGAAGAATTTGTTGTTAGGAGAAAAGGCACACCCTAAATAGCATCCTGCATAGATTTGTGTAAGAGGAGATCTAATCGGTACGTGTATTCATTTTAATTTGAAAAATATCGTCTTGAAAGTAAAGAAGGAAAATTTGCCTTTTTATGTAACAGGAATAGTTTTGGCATGTACTGGTCATTTCCCATGTCCAATCAGAGGTATTGCACAATGCTCCTAAAAGACACAGAGATTAATGTTTATTAACTCAGAGGAGTGGAGCAGTCACGTGGCACTGCCAGCCACAACCATTTCCTGTTTTCTAGAGGGACTGACAGCATCTTCTCACCACTAATTATTAGCTAAACTCTTCAGAAATTAATTTCACGTACAATCACAAACACAGCCAGCAGGAAAAAAAAAGGGGGGGGGGGGGGGATGGCGGATATCAAATGTATTATTTGCTGCCAATGAATGATAATACATTTTCCATTTCTGCCCTGCTGCCATTCTTATGTTTCCTGGAGTACCCCGTAAGTATCAGGATGATATTCACACATGCACACAAAGCCCAATTAAAGAGGCTTCATGCAGAGCTTCCCACACTGACTGGATGAACTCCTGTGCCCCTGTGTGTGCACCGTGTGTGAGGGAACAGGGACTGCAGCGATATGCCTGTGTTGCACCCTGGGCCAGCTGGGACAACGTTTCCAGGGGCGTCTGAGCCCTCATTGCTGTAGCTTTGTCATCAAATTACTTTATTCCCCACATCTTCTGTGTGATGTCCTGTTTGAGCCTGGAGGTGTGTTTGCTTCCTGGTAAAGCCATCAGGCATCTCTCAGCTCCAATGCAACTGTGTCACTGCAGTGGGTAAATGCAGCCTCTCTGTTTTGTGAGCCCAGAGACCAAAATGCTTAAGTGACTTGGCCAACTCAGCTGGGACTGAAACCCTTTTGGACTTACTTAACAGAACATCCTTCCTTGCTAAGTACAGACTGCTGGTTATGTTCCCTGTAGACCTGGCAGTGACTGTGGCTTTCATCTGCAGCCCTGTACTTGCTTCACTCATCCTGGAGGAGGCCCGACTCAAAAACCTTTCCACAGAGATGGTTGTGCTGCACAAACCATGTCAGTTGGAAAAAGTGGTTTCTTCATCTACTTCGAGGCTACCAGAGAAAATAACCTTTGGCGTACTGCTGAGAGGTTTTACAGCATTGCTGTCGGTACATCTATGTACTGTATGTATGTCATCTATGACAAGGATTTTTGCAAACTCTGGCAGAGGAATTGCAGCTTCTGTGTCTACCTGTAAATGTGCTCTGGTTCGCTTGGACCACAAACTTCTTGGTTTTGATACTTAGCCTCCCCTCTGTCCACTTGTACACAGAAGCACTGCAGTAACGTCCTTGCTAGCCATCTGGCACAAGCTGTGTCTGATGTGGCTTACAATTGGCAGAACGTATCTGCATTTTTTTTTTTTTTTTGCTGAAATTGTTTTTGTTTTGTTTTGTTTTGTTTTGTTTTTTTCAAGTCCCTGGTCTTGGAGAAGCAGATCTCTAAATAGTTTAGCTCTTTCATTAGCCAACGGCATCACTCCATGCTATGCATCAATAAGGCTGGAGAACAAGGCTGTCTTTAAGTGAAGAAGCCCTGCCTTTTCCTCCCTGCATTCATACAAGTTAAACATGACTTCTTGTTTCTGTCATTCATCCTATTAAGCAAAGTCCAGACTGCCAAGTGAAACCTCGTTTGCCAATTTCCAGGGATGGCAAGCATATATATCTGAATCATAAACCCTGAAGGAAGGGCCTTATCTGATGTGGTACACCAGGCCTAATGGGGCTGGTATATGCAGCTGCATCACCTTGGGTAAGAACTTCATCAGAGCCTCTTATAAATAGCATGCCTGACGTTACATGTATTGTGCCGAAGGACACAGGTGTTTATATTTACAGACCTAGTACTTACCTGCTTTAAGTGATTCTTTGGTGGTAGGATCTAATTGAGCAATACTCTGAGCTTGTTTAATTCGGTTTGAAATTCCAGCTCTGCAGGACGATTTTGGATCAAATGCGGTTTGACTGGTTATTGTCAGCCTTCCCTGTAGGATGGGGATGCATTGTGTTGATGATCTAAGAGCAAGAGTGCAAGTGAAGAAAGGCTGTCTTCACTTGTAGCCATTACTGCTGAACATGTTGTTCTGATGTTTTACCCACAAAGCCCTAAGTGTCCTTATAAATGTAAAATTTCCTTCTTTTTCCTTGAGCAGATGGAAGACTTAGATGGAAATGAATAAAAACATAATTTGCCAGAGCCCTCAATTAATCATAATCAAGTTTGTGCATGTTATGCTCTACAAGGGTAACAACAATGAAACACAGGGAGAAAAGGATGCTTTCCTCAGGCAATTCTGAAGACATAAAAGCAATAAAGGAGCATACTTCAAAATAATGTGGAGATATATGACTGCACTAAATAAAAATGCTTCTTTAACGTACTGTAAAAATAAAGATGTTTAGTTAGATTTATCATTCTTGTTATAAATGCAAATTCATCCCCTGGACTGCGCCATTGGCTCTGAAATCACCCAAGGGAAGGTTAAGGCCCACTATTTTCTGTAATTACTCTAACGTTGTTTAATTTGTTAAAGAGCTAACTAGATTGCTCATTCTTTTTACTCCAAGGTAATGTGTGGGACACCTTGTTCCTGCCTATACAGACGTTTTGCTTAAGCGCTACATTTGGGCCATTTTTTATTTGATATAGTGAGAACTTGGACTTGTACGAGGCCTTTGACATGGTTGTGCACCACATTCTTATCTACAAATAGGGGAAATATGGATTTGAAGGCTGGACTATCCATTGGATAAAGAGCTGGTTGGATGGTTGTAGCCAGAGGGTTGTGGTCAGTGGCTCTGTGTCTGAGTGGAGGCCAGTGACAAGTGTCCATCAGGGGTCTGTCTTGCGACTGGTGTTTAACATCTTTGTCAGTGACCTAGACAGTGGGGTTGGGTATACCTTTGGCAAGTTTGTTGCTGACACCAACATGAGTGGTGCTCTTGACATAGAGGGTGGTGAGGTTCTGGAACAGGTTGTCCAGAGAAGCTGTGGATGCCCCATCCCTGGGGACATTCAGAACAAGGTTGGATGGGGACCTTGAGGTCCCTTCCAACCTAAGACCTTCTATGAATCTATGATATGTGTCTAAGAATGGTTTGCTCATTAGTTTGCATGAATTGCCTTCAAACCTGTGAAAATGCATTTTTAAATTAGCTCTGCATAGAGCAATACATATTAACTGAATGCAGCCCCACTCCCCAAATTCTCCCCGGTTGACTTTGGAACATTCAAAACCAGTGACATTCATTTTTGCAGCCTCATTCAACCACTGCAATGAGCAAATGAAACAATTGTTTTATTTGTAAGAGGAGATTATCCCTTGAAGGCAGATAGAAGGATACTGCCTACAGAACCCTATTTGCAGGCACAAAGAGCGCTTAGTCAATTTTTGGCAGTAGTACTGAGCCTATTAGTTTTGGATATGAGTTCGCTGATGTTCAGTGCTGTAGATTTCCAGTTAGTTCATGAAGAGCCTTTAAAATTACACACAGAGCTTCATTAATCGCCTCAGAAAAGAAGCAACAAATATCAGGCCCTCAAAGTGTCTGTGCACAGAATGGCCATTGATTTCAGTGAATATTCCTCAGTGGAAGACTGGTCCTACCTCCTGGGAAGGCAATTACAGCTTTCCCATTAGTTACAGCAATATGAGAGCTTTTGCAGGATCAGGTCCTACTAGCTGCTGTCTGTCTGTCTGTCTGTCTATCTATCTGTATTATCTGTGTTTTATATACACATGCCCATGTACATATACAGAACTGAAACTCAATTTGTTACAAGTGTAAATCAAAATGGAGACCATCACAAGATAGCAAAGATGGGATCTTAAAAAAGAACAAAATCTAAACTTAGCTTTGGGGTCCTGAAGTTTTTTTTTGGTCCTTTCTCCTTCTATCAGAGGAGCGTTTGAATATTTGTTCTACACCAAACTATCCATAAAAGAGAATTTCCTGTGCCTTCCTTGCAAACTGCACAGCCCCATGTGATCCCTGATCACAACAAATTGATTTATTTAAATAAAAGTAATGATCTTCTTTCCTTTAGCCAAGCCCAAAGGCAAAATCCCATGTAACCCTGATCAGCAAATTGATATACTTATCTTCTTTTGCCCTCCTTTCTCAAACCCAAACAATACCACCCTGATCCCCAAGTAATAAGAAAATGATTTATGCAAACAAAAATAATTATCTTTCTTTGCTCTCCCCCCTCTAACTGTATAATCTCAGCAGCTCCTTGTTTAACAAATTGATTTATTTAAATTAAACAAATGGTGATCTTCTTTTGACCTCTGTGGAGCACCTCGGTGGCAGACTCCTATCAACATCACCACCTTGCACATACAGTTAGAGGGATGTATTTTGAAATACAGCAGCATTCCTAACTAATCTTGATACTTTGTGGTATGCTTAATCAAAGCTCACAGAAGCTCTGCTTCTATGCCGTGAAAATAGGTCATATCCCCTCTGAAAAATAATAAATGTAAACGGGATGTACCTTCCTCTGTGTTATTTTAGGGCAAGGAAAGTTATTCAGCCACTTCCATAAGAGGAACTTGACATAGGATGACTCTGTGCAGTGTGTCTGCACACATCTCTCCTGCTTCGCTCTCCATAAGTGCCATTCCAGACAGAGCTTTTAAACCACTGGCAAACTCAGAGCTCAAATACGTGCAATGCTACCTCACCTAAAACTCTGACAGAGCCATCTAGTGCCAGCCAGATGGTGACAAACATCATCAGCAGCTGACAGATGAGATCATAAACTCAAAGGACTTCATCCATTAGGTTTTAAGGATCTGTCAAGCCACAAGTTGCATTATAAGGAAGCACAACTTTCCTAGGCAGAAAGAGGGGCAGTCTTGCTTAAGAACTGCTAACTCAATCTTTTTGGAAAGAACACTCAATGTGTCCACATTTGGAAAACGTTCTATGGAAGGTGCATAAGTACACACACAGATATATATATGTTTATACATTTGTGTACTTTTACTGTGATAGTTTTATTTAAGATTATATTTTCTGTGCTGTCCAACCAGTATCTCTGTTTTGTGCAGCTGCTACTTAAATAGTCATTTTGGCATTACACAGAATTACATAATTACATGTGCTATAAGCAAAAGTGTAAATAGTCCCACTTAACACCTAATCATGTGATATCTGTTGTGAAATGCTGGTGAAAGAGCCAATAGATACGACTGTTACTTTGCTATTTGCTCTGGTTCTTCGGAGGGGAGCACGGCCTGCAGCTGGAATTTGGCATAGATGGAAGAGGGATTAAGTGATAGTGGGAGCCTGAGTGTATTGTATATAGAAACATTCTTCCCTCGACCAGATTCTGTGGTGTACATACTCTGAGTAGGACACTGCTGTTAACCAGTCTTCCAGATTTTGTAATACTCTGGGTTTTTTTGCAGTTCGTTCACACGAAGTGTCTGCTTTGGTTTCAGACTCATTGTGTCCTCCGCCAGAAGACAGTGACATGACACAAATGGTAGCACAAGGCTCTTAGTGCTCCACTCAAGTGATTCTCCATGGATAGACTGTGACTCCCCAAAGGCTGCAGAGGGAGGTAAGAATGATCGTACAGCATCAAAAGTGCTGTTTCATTCCACAGCCAGCAGGTTTTCACTCCCTTGAATCCTTCACCTTCAAGGTCTGGCACTCCTTGTGACTCTCTTAAAATGAATGAGAACCAATCAGAATGATTAATGTTATTGTTATTGTGTAATCATTTCCTGGTTTTGTTTTTTCCCCCAGTAATTTTAAGTGAGTTTTATAATGTTAGACATTGAATTGGGAATCGCTGTGTGAAAAGCTTAGTCATGTCCACTTACATGGGAACTCTTCATAGGGAATTCAACTGAAATGGAAGAACCCGGCAAAAACTGAACAAGAATTTGCAAAGCAGGATTACAGACACTCTGAAGCTTTTCAAATCCCATGCTTGTCTCCTAGTTTGAATATATATTTTTTGTTCTCCTGAAAGTCAAATAATTGAGGTTTTTGCATCTGATCCTTTGAATATATAGTCTCAAAATATCCTTGTGTATCTGCTTCAAAAAATTCCATTTCATAGAGCTTTAGGCTGTGATCCTCATCGTGCATTACCTTTACCCCTGACTTACAAAAATAGAACTGATATGAAACTTAGACTGTGGTGGTATGCAAAAATGTTACCATGGGAAAAAAAACATTAAAATTCTGAAAGATTGTGGCAGCCTCTTAAAAAATTTGGCCCTCTCTGTTGTCTTGCCAGAGAGGTAAGTATTTCTCCTGCAGACGGGTTGGAATTAGTGGAACATGAAATAATGTCAATGGTAATGGTAAGAGGATTAAACTGCAGTTCTGCTGTTATTGAATGGTTTGCAGAGACCGTATTAAACAGCCACATCAGTCCACAGGTCAGCCCTGCAGTCCCACTAAGCAAACACAGATGCAGAGTTCCCTTCCATGGTCATCATTTCATGCCTTTGACATCCCTAGACTGTCAGGACTCAGTGGTGTATTTACAGCCTGAACCTTAAAGATGCCTTTTTTAAATCCTGAGTGAGTACCAACAATTAAATCAGTAGTAACGAGAAAAAGCAGGGACACTGGGATGGACTTCAGTGCAATACAAACAAATAAGGGAAAAATTAAGCTGCTAGAACATTCCCTGATGGGGAACTTTGGGGACTTTTCCGGTCGCTGACAAAATTCTCTTTGAGAATCTAGTCAGTTTTGAATCTCTTTTTCTTTTGGGCTGATATCTGCATTTTGCCAAAGCTGATCCTGAAGTTGCAATGGTTGAATTTCACAAGGCTGGGGCAGTTCAGCTCATGTCAGCACTGCCAGGCCTCTGTGCTTGTTCAAAGCTTGTGTGAGTCCACTGGGACTACAAATAGGCCAGAAGAGATTGAGGGAACAGTCTGTCTTACAATATTCCTTCTCCTTTTCCATTCCAACAGAAACTTCGTCAGTTCTTTAACATTTTCCTTAGTTTTTTTGTTTGTCTGAAGCCAGGAGTCAGAAGTGAACCAAATAAAGAAAGCAATTATGCTATATGCCCATATATATGTATATATATATTTATAAACACATACATTTGTGTAGGAAGGACAGAATAGGACAGATTTTTGTTTTGTCTGAATGGTTTTACATGGCTCAGTCCTGCAGTTTTCAAGTAATGATAGAAACACAGCGAAGCTGTGTGTCAAGGTAGTCCTACAGAATGTAAAGGTTATTGACAAAGAGTTCTTATAGAAAGGAGAAAATAAATCAGCTGGTGAATTACAGAGCCTTTGGTCAATAATTGTTTAATATGACACAGTTTTTAAGTGAAATTTACAGCATACAAGCACTCCACAGGTAGCCACTTCTTTCTGCAAGATGAAATAAACATGCAACCAGAGAGTGTAGCAATGAATTACATTCAACCTCAGAAATGCTTTAGCATGTCTTCAAGAGCTGCTGCCTGCTTCAGTGATGGATTATAACTTAGCATGGGATCTCACAGGCATGGCAATGTATTTATGTAGTCTTCTGATTGCTCAGACACTTGGAACAAATGTATGGCTGGTGCTAACAGAAATCAAAGTATCACTATCTCCCACTTTATTTCATTTATTTGTATTTAGCAAGTGCTGGGATTCAGCAAGCCACCAAGCACAACTGCAGCTGGAATATGGTTTCCAGAGCTTATTTACAGTAGCTCTTATTCACAATGGGTGGTGGTATATCACTCCATATGCAGTTCCATTGATGTCAGGGGGTCCATTAGCAGGAAGAGGTGCCATTCTGTGTAGCTGAGTATCTGTCAGTTTGATCCCGTGTTTGAAAAGCTTGTATACTGTTCTGTTTGTAAATGCACGGACAGCTGGAAAAAAGCCCTATGCCTGATCCTCACCAAAAGGCTCATAATACTGCAAAATGCTGATGAGGTTGGTAGGGTGCTGGTTTTGCAATATTTCATTGCTTTGCAGGAAACAATTCTACATGCTCTTCATTTAGTATTGGACAAATCTGTTTTCCATGTGCTATTTTCAGCTCCGTACTTAAACTGATCCAAAATTCAAAGAGAAAAGAAAAAGCTGAGATTCCCTTCAGCAGCAAACAATGTCAGGTGATGTTGATTTAAAGAAAACATTAATCAATCCAGATTTGCCTGGAACTGGGCCCAGGTTCACTCAACAGGTTGGTGAACCTTAGCAAATCTTCCAGTGAATCTGCTCTGTGTTTTGACTTTGTAACACGATCTGAAATCATCTGAGTTTCATGTGGTTTTGTTGTGCACGTTTTGGAACGCTGCTGGGGGGTGAGTCTAGGGGAACACAGAGATGCTACATTTTGCATGATGTGACAAGGTAAACTGTATTTCACTCTTCCTGACGCTCCTTGGTACCAAGTTGAAGAATGGTGTTGATGCTGTCAGCTTAGTATTAAAAGAGGAGACTATCACTATCTGTCCGTATCCCTGCGTCTACAGTGGTCTTAGATTCAGAGCCAAAGTAAAGTCTTCAAATTGTATTCTAAATGGCAGTATAATGAATTTTGTACTGTTATTTTTTCCCCTTGGTTGGGGTAAATGCCAGAATTTTTCCTGCGTAGGCAGATTCTGGAGTTGTGAGGAGGGTGTTAGGTCTGTTGGTGTGTGCTGGTTTGAAGAAGTTATGTAGTGCTAGAAAAGATTGGGATCTTATTGTGAGCCTGTGGATAAACAACTTATGCCTTAACTCTGCTCTGCTTTCATCTGAATTCAAAAATAGGTGTACCTGGCCTTCATAGCTGAGTATGAAATACTTAAGGTCCATCTATACCCATCAGGTCAAATATACGATAAGGTGACATTTACTGTTGATTTTATTTCTAGTCTCAGCTACAGCCCAGAGCAATGGAGATGTGAGACACTGAACACAAGAAACAAAACCTGGCTCTTCAGTGCATACCAATCTTTTCATTCTGATTTAGAGTGAGCATCAGAATCACTTTGCTGGAGCTGGGAGTCTATAGAGAAAGGCTGATAGGAGGAGCTATGAACTTCTTGGCACTGATTTTTTGCCTCATACTTGAGATAGATCTGTAGGTCAGTATTGTGAGAGATGGCCTAGAGGAGGAGGAGGACAGTGCATGGAGGGTGGGTCAGTGAGTGTAGCCTGCTGTCCTAGCATGTATACAAGGTCAAACTGGCTATTTTAATGGTCTTTTCCGACCTGAGAAATCTCTTAAGAGGGAAAAATCAAAGTCTGCAAAGGTAATAATTAAGAAAAAATATAACAGGTCGCAGTGTCCTTCAGTGCCTGTGTGGTTCTTCCCCTCCTAACCCATCACATGGGCAGTGATTCAGCCACAAATTGACTTGTTCTGTCAGTCAACTTAGAAGTACAGCAGGAAGGAAAAACAGTTTGCCAATAATATTCAAGCTGAAGCTGACATCTTTATTTTCCTCTAAAAGAGTTGTGTTTGCACCCGCTTGTATCACTGCATTTTTCCACTAAGGTTGTCTCACTTATTTAACTTGACACACAGAGCACCCCTCAGAGGTCTTTGAGATTCAAACCAGCATTGGAAGTGACAGCCCAGATAACGTGAGTAATCATGTTGGACCTTGTGGGACTGCACTGACTACTTTTTAATTGATAATTCCAAGTTCCTATAATAAATTTATTTCGTAATTATATTCACCGTGTCATACATGGTAGCTAATGATTACCACTAGTTTAAGTTTGCAGCCTAGAAGACGTGTTCCCCTCCCCCAGTATTTAATCACGGTTTTCCTTCCAAATTAAGATTTTCTGACAAAGAAAACAGACAAAAGCTGCACATTAAATCCAATTCCTCCCAAATAAAGGAAGGTAAATTTTAGGTACTAAATTAGATAAGTGATTTTAATTAGCTGATCATTTTAGGAAGATCATAAAACATTTAAATAACACTGAAGTTATGTATATTTAAGCAGTTTTATGGAGAATTAAAGTCTTAAGTGGTAAATTTAAAATGTAAATACAAAAGTCGATGGAGGAATGTTAATTGCTTTTCCTGAGTTTCTTACATGGCCTGAGATGTTACAAGAGGAATCAAGAATTACAGTCATAGTAATAATATGGCCAATCCAAAGCTTATTAAAGTCCTTGGAATTTTTCCATGGAGTTTAGCAGCCATTGCAGCAAAACAACAAATGCCTTTACATGTCTGACTTACAGCACTGTTAAAGTCTCTTATATGCCAAAATTGTATGTGTGATGTCAATATTCTAAAATAACCATACATTTCTAGTGTAAGCTTCCTTTTAGAAGCCATGAAATTTTAGTTGACTTGAAGAACTTACCTGATTCTCTTTGAAAAAAATATACCTTGGTAGTAACAGCCATTTACACCATCAGATCAGTTCACATCAGAAGAAAAACTTACATACTAGAGAAGCTGATGTGTTTGGTCAACAAAGCTCAGCAGCAGACTGGGTTATGATTAGTATGAATTCTCACATGCCCGTCCTTGACTCGATGAAGCTTTACATTGGTTTTGATTGAAATGGTTAAAACTGAAACTTAATTTCACAGTTTAGTTGCTCATAACGTTGGAAACTAATAGGTTAAAATCAGGGAAGTAAGGGTGAGAAATCATGATATGTGTTTTTATATAAATTCCTCATTGCAAAACACTTGGAAATGGGTTTTATATCCCATTGGAGGAGGGAGTGCAGGAAGGGGACCTCATCGGAAGATTTCCTTGCTTCCCTGCAACTATTTGATCTTCCAGGAGAAAAGAAAGAATCATAGGATCATATGGAATGGCCTAGGTTGAAAAGGACCTCAAAGATCACTAGTTTCAACCCTACATGTCCACACCTCCCCCTCCTGCCCTCATGCAAACTTTTTCTCTACGTAGATGTGGGAATTCCCTTACAGGCAACCGCTCCACCAGCAGTCAAAAAGAAGTGGTATTGCTGCAATCTCTGTCCTCGTGTGATTGAACTGCTGTCACAGCTACATGCAAGGAACAAGCATGCCAAGGGCCCGGCACCCAATTTAAAACATGAGCTGTCTTCCAGTGGTGAGCTGGGGAGGTCAGTGAGGCTGTGCTGGTCAGAAAACACCTTGCAGTGCTGCAGAAAGGCTACGTGAGTGGAGAAGCCAATGTGAACCTCTTCAGTTCATCAAAGCGCCCAACGTCCCCATTACACACCATCCAGTGCACGTGGTCCAGAACTATTCCGTGCCTCTGTTTCTTCAGCTGTTGAATGAGGATGTTATTATGCTCTTGTCTTGGATGCTGAGAGGGTTAATTAATTATGTTTATGAAACCCTTTGAGATTCTCAGATGAAAGGTGTCTTTAGAATTGTTAGGTGTTATTATAAGAAAAAAGAATGATTTTATTGCTTCATGTTAATGGTTAACATCTGCACCACAAAACCTGCTTGATCACATAAAGATTCTACTAAGCATTTAATCCTAATTTGCAGGCTGATGCATATTCATTTTATTTAGAAGATTAATTTAGTCATCAAAGGTTAATCTGCCTCGGGTTTGTAATTAGGCAGAGCAGTGACTTTGCATCTCTGGGCTCACCCAGGCTGGGCTTTCCGAGCAGGCAGGGCTGTGAGTGGCACCAGCTTTCACTCCTAGCAAGCACTTAGAGAAGGTTTAATTTTTGGAGAGTCAGTGGTGAGTGCTGAGAGCCCCGAGCAGTCCCAAGATTAAAAATTAAAAGGGAAGTACGGGCAGATGAACAGCCCACTTTGTGAGCTTCTGAATGCTGGTTTAATTCATCCCCTGGTATGTTTACTCCAATAAATGTCAGAGGACTAAGCGAGGTTTTTTGTAAAAATAATTAACAGATCTCACGCTGCTTTGCTCTACGAGTCCTTCCTCTCTTTCAGTATTGCTGATTAGCAGCACGCAGAAATGTTGGAGATGAAAGATTGTGGGGTTTTCCATTTGAAATCTCAGGCTTTAACTTTTAGCTGATGTTAGGAGGTGTTGTTAGAGGTTATACAACACGACATGCAACTGCTTGTCCCTCAGACAATTAAGTCTTTTGTGCTCAAGGTTGACTTCTTTAATGAAAAGTCACTTAAGAAAATGTGGTCCTTGTGGAGAATAAAAACAGCGTTTCCTTTGCAGGTACACCAGAAGGCATCTTTAATTACTGTTTATAAAGCTGGCTGTTACTTAAGTTGGAAGAATTATTAGTGGCACCACGGTGTCTTTTGAAGTAAGGAGGAAAGGTTGCTTCTTCTCTGTCATGTCCTCACCTTCCCTCTGTTGCAGAGCAGAGTGATATAAGAGGGTGTGTACCGTGCTCTGCCCTGCTGTGGAGATGTCACGAGATAGAGAGGCCCTGCTGTGAGCACAGGCTGGGTGCTGGGGGCCGTGACAGCGCTGCTCGTCCTTGCCGTGCTGATGGGGCTGTCTGTGGCAATGGGTCCCTGTTCTACCTAAGGGGGTCTGGCTCACTGTGGGCAGGATGCAGGACTTTCAGCCTGGTAGGTAGGAGTGGGAAAGTGCAGATGAAAACTTCGCAAATTGAAAATTTGTCTTAGAAATGGAGTGTTCTACCCAATGTCAAATCTATACGTGCTGGAAAATAAAAGAAAAAAAAAGAAAATCCTAATACTATAATTTAGTAAGTTGGCTAAACTGTTTGCATTTCAGCACAGCTTGGCTTTGGTTGGGTTTGCAATCCAAATTCTAGGAGGTTGCTGCCTGTTCCCCTAGCACGGTTCTCACATCACTACTATGATTTGCCAGTTTTCCCCTCCTCAGTATGGTGCAGAGGAGCTCAGGAGCATCCAAGAAGGGATTTTGGAGACCTTAAACAGTTCTTAATTGAGAACAGCCCCAAATCAAGTTAAGTGCCAACCTGACTATCAAAATATAAATGACACTCTTTTATTATAGCATTGTATTTTAATTATTATGAGAACAAGTGGCCTAACATGATAAAGCTTTTAACATAGCAGTTATTTTCTTGAGAGCTGGTAGGTTGATTTTGAGTGGATGGTTACAGCTATGGCTTCTTTGCTGGTTTCTGATGATCTCAGATTGCTTGAGCTGCTTCATCTCATGCCGTTATCAAATGCAGATTTCCTATTCTCAGTTGAAAATGCTGGAGAGGTTTTCTTGGAGCTCTGAAGGACATAAAAACTGTTTTGGATTGATGATTTGCAAAGGTAGGACCTGTTGCTGGCTGACCTTTACTTGTCACGTTCTTTACGACAAAGATAGCCAGCCATGCAGTGAGAATGCAGGATTGCTGCTCAGTACCATAACTGGTTCAAAAAAAAAAGAGTCAGGAATACAAGCCATTCTAAGCAGATACTGAAAAACAATGTTAGTTACTGCTATATAGTTTGAGCCTGTCCCTTCTAGCCAAGAGTCTGGAAGAGGAATTAAACACACATTTCCAAAGATTTCAGATTGCTTCTGCTAACTGTCTTAGTCATGTCATCAACCTGAGCCTGCAGTGTCTTCATTTGCATCTTAATCTTGAGCTGATCTGTATGAACGGTGGGTAGGTACCTCTAAAATATGGATCTGGAGCTTCATCTGTCATCCCTGCTGCTAGATCATTGACTTCAGTGAGATTCCAGAGCAGCAGGATTGGCCACGAGAGGATGTGAACTGTCAAGGAGACAAACCTCATCCTCATCCGTTTGAGTTGTTTGTGGGAAAGAATACCCCAAATATTTATCAAGTTTTGTAATTTGAGAGGCAATACAGGATTTTTTTTTTCCTCCCCACCTTTCAATTTTCTTTATTTAATAAAGGAAAAGCTTGCCATAGGCCGGGTGTGCTTATGACAGGGAAAAAATATCTGCCAGAATCTCTATTATTACTCAGGCCTGAGTGTGTTCTTGTTGCTCTTGTATTTGTAATAGCAAAAGGTGACTACTCTTAAGAAAAACATGTGTTTGCAGAATAGTTCCCTCTTCCCTGCACCTTGCAAACTCAGCACACTGGACAGAAGTTCAGGAGGATGTAAATTAGTAAAGTTAATGCAGTAGTGCTCATAGCAGTGCATATGGAAGGACTGGACCTGTTGGGCACTGCAGCGCATAAAGGCAGCCAAACTGATTGTTGGCATCAACAAGTAACAGAGATCTTGCCCCTTTCTATTTTGACTGCAGGGAGCTGCAGTGAGTCAGGCTTGGGTGGAAGGGGAGATCATCCACCCAGATTGCCAGCTCAAGCTTGCCACTGCTTTATCTTGTGGTCTTAGGCAATGTGTTCTGCTTCTGGAAGACCGCAGGGTTAAAGCCTTAAAGCAAAAGTGCAGAACATCACAGTTGTATACTTACAGCCAACTGCTACCTATTGAAGTCACGTGTACTTGGATAGTATACATGCCCTGACGGACTCTCACATCTGTACATTAGCTGAGGTGTTTTACTCTTGATTCCTTAAAAAGTATGGACAGCACTCATGAGTAGTGCTGAGGATGGGAATATTGTCGCTGCAGTCAGTGGAGCCATTCATACAGTGCATACAGTGGCAAGATCCCAGTATATATGTAAAAGTACACATTTCTGCACCATTCACTGAATTTGCATAGTACTGTCCAGAAAAGTCAACATTTTAAGGCTTTTAGAACATTCTTAGTGTTCATCCCTTGTGCTTGACAACTGTGAGGCAGATTCTTGTTGACCTGGATCATCTAGGCTGTAGGTCCCTGGCAGCAGTATTGCTATCTCAGGTGAGTTCCAAGACTGCTTGCTGATATCTTCAAAGGATGAGAAACCAGCACCTCCTTTGGCTGGCAAGGTTTTTGTGCAACTGAGTGCTTCTGTTTTCCAGCAGAAAGGTCTGTGTCTTCTGCCTTTGCCCTTGCCTAAGGGTGAGCTGTCTTTATCACAGCTACCCTATGGGCACAGGAAGTGATATTATATAAGAAATCATTTTGCAACCCTATTTCTACTAATCATTGCCACTCCTGCCATAATAACAGACAGATGCAATATACACGATTCATGTTTCCATTATTTTTCTGCATGTGTTTTCCATTTAATTACAGTGTACGAATTTCAGCTCTCATTTTTTCCTTTCTCGCATTCAAAGTTGAATTTGATATCTGTGATTTATAGATAGGCCCGTGAGAAACTGTTTGAAGCACTTTACACTCTTCAATCTGAGTCTCTGCAAATCTCTTAAGTGCTCTGAATATTTTCCAGTTTCGTTTGTAATGCAATAGTATCTGGGATGCTATTGTAGTAGGATCTGCGCAAGAAAGAAGAGAAGCTTGAGCATGTAAAGAACTTTGCTTAACAACAGTAACAATGCCAAAAAGAGAATCATAACCATTTTCAGAGAACTCTTTTCAACCATTCTATCCCAAAACAAATCGCAAAGGAGTTTGCAGAGGGAGGTGAGAGGTGCGCTATTAGGAGATGACCTGGGTAGTGCCAACAGGGGAGTGACATACCCGGTCCTGAAACAGGAGCTAGGTTTTTGTGACTGATCTACTCAGTGGGAAGCATGCCTCAGAATAATTACTGTTTAAATAGCTTGTGGTGTGCTACTTGTTGGATTCTTTCTTTACCAACTGTATCACCATGTTTGAATTGAGCGTGTCATAAAACTTGAGAAAGTAAATTTCAGGTCAAGATTGACATGGAAGAGGCAGAGAATGGTAATAGTTCCTTTACAACTCTTCCTTTGGCTTGCTCGTACAGTATTTTGAATTGAATTATTGCAAATCTTACTTCCTCCTCCTCCTCTCCTTTCAAGACAGAAAAATCCAGAGTAAGAGCACTGGTTTGGTGGACAGGCTTTGAATTTACACTGGCATCCTGAAGGCAGAATTGTCCCCTGTGGATGTGGCAGTACCACTGTAGCTCTCCCCAGGTACTTCAACCCTTACTTTTTTTTGGGTGCAGTGTCTGATTGTAATGATTTCTGCAGATCCATCCACTGCATAAAGGACACATTCTTTAAAACTGTGCAAATGCTTACTTAGGTTGCACAACTGCCCATAGAGGTTGTGAAGGCTTGATTTACTCTATTGAGTAAATAACTGTAAATAAAACAGGCTATTAAAAATCTTTAAATATGCATGATGCCATTAAACTATACTGTTTGGAAGGAGCTGTAGTGTTTGGGAAAAAATGTACATGTTTTTCACAACTGTCCAAATACATATTGGCACATACTTTAAGATGTACACAAACCTATCTCTATGGTAGCTCTTGGGCCACAAAAGCTTGGTTCAGCATTGTTTGAGTATAGTATTTTTAATAGTTCAATCACCACAAGGAGACAGGAGGCAGCTAATCATAGGGAGAAATGCTGATTTCAAGGAGCAAGAACAGGACAATTGCTTTGAGTCTAAAGATTAGGACTTGTAAAGTTACTTGCAACTTACTACACCCACAACCTTTAGCAGCAAATGGCAAAATATTGGTAAGAGATGTAAGAAATATGTGATTTGTGGACAGAAATTTCTAGATCATATAGGCTTTTAATACCTGGTTGTTCAAGCAGGTGAATAAACTTATTTTTGCTGACTACTCATGTAACTCAGTTCTGACTGGACCTTATTTGCATTAAAACTATTATCACTGTCCTTTTTACTTTTATTTTTTATTACCTGGATGTCATCTATGATCTGTAGGTATTTTGGTTTTCTGGGTTGCCTAGATTCTGAATATTGAAAGTATTCAGTGTCCTCCAGGAGTACCAGAATCTCTGGTCTTCTTCTGGCTTCGGTGTTTAATATGGATATAGGTTGTTACTTAAAAGACAAAATTTCTTCAGATATGAAAATTCAGAGCATAGACCTTGCTTTCCTGCTTGCCCGTGATGTTATCAAGCAGTAATCCTTGTTAGTAAGTATTAATGTTCAAACACGATCAGGCTGGTGAAGTATCTCTTTGGCTGCAGAGGAGATCTGGCAGAGCCTCCCTCTGCCTGCTTTTGGATCGTTTTGTAGATCCCATTTACACCAGCCAATTTACCTCTGAGTGGGGTGAGCATTTGTGCATGGGGTCATCTGCTTCTCCCACTGCTGCTGGGGCATAGGAGACATCATCTCAGACTGAAATCTCACCTGCACCTCACAGCAATGCCCTACAAAGATATCTTTTAGTTGTAAAGCTCTGGAACCTAGTTCTCTGAATCTGTGTCAGCTGAAAGGTTGTTTTGAATTTCACCAGCTTGTTTTATTGCATACTAGAGAGCCCCCGTGTTAAGAAGACTTGTCTTAAGCAATCCTCTTAGTGTTCCTGTAAGAGGAGGTTGTATTTTAAATACAGTAAGTCAGTCTGTCATCTGTCTCTCATGGGCAACTTGATCAGGCCCCATGGGGCAAAGTTAATAGAATCTTGCAATATGCTCCTTTACAAGCAGCGCCATTCGCTTTTGGGTTGTGCTACCCATTTGTTAACTCCCTTCTCCTTGCAAAACTTCTCTGGCACTCTGATTTCTGTTTGACTTGTTAGGAGTGAACACAGCCCTGCATTTTTGGACAGTTGTCAATTTAACCAATTAAAAGAACGTCTTTGGATAGTTATCAGAAGCTGGAGCTGAAAACATGTTTGCAATTGCTGATGACATAGCTGTTTCTATTTGCTGCTCTCTCTTTTAATTCCAGAAAGTGATATTTTCTTTGGCAGTAGATATGAGAAAATATGTCACTGTGTATAATTACAAAATGCTGTTCATTTCTGTCTTGTAACTGTGGGGGGTTAGTTGGTACAATACATTTGGTTCATTCTTGGCTCACTCAGCTGCATGACATACACTTAAGTATATTATTAATTATCGTGTTAATATTCATTACCATGTTAATATCCATGGTATTGCATAATTCTACATACCTCTAAAGTGATGTTCAAGTGCATATGAAAGCATGAAAAACACTGGGTGATTTCCTAGGAGTTTCTAGTAAGCCTTAGCTAAAATCGCATACCTCTTCTAGGAGACCTGTTTGTTTGTGGGTATTTTTAAAGGCTTTAACCCCACCGTGGTTCTTGCTATGAAACAAGATTCCTCCCTGTGAACGGGCTTTGCACAGAGCTGCTTCAAATGGTCCTTGTGCTTTCAGCCAGATTCTAAATACAACTCTGCAGCACTCGCTTGACTTTAATTTCCTAGATTGCATCTGCCACCTCATCAGAGCAATTGGACGGTTGAGCACTGAAGAAACTCTGCAGTATTTCTGGTGGCTTGTATTTTTCACTTGATGTGTACCAAATATGCGAATAATGGCTCTATAAGGATCTGTGAATTTTTCAGTAGACAGCAAATGCTTTTGCAAGAGAAAATTCTACTAGAAACTGCATCTCGCAAACAGCAGATTTTTAGGATGAGTGCTGAGCCTCGATTTAAATGCCTGTTGCCCAGAGATTTAAGAGAAAAGGTTTGATACATGGGCAGCATAACATTGCACATAGTTCGGGTTCGACCTCCTGTGAGCTCTGAGTGTCCTCATCTGAAACCACAGAAAATGATGGCAAGGTTGCATTATTTTTGAATTTGTATCAGACTTCTCATGTGTGTATCCCTATGGAAGTGAGGGCATGTATCACCTCCCACCCAACCCAAAGCTGTGCTTTTCCAAAGGCACCTTTGATTTGGAGGGAGGGCACCACCTGCAGCTTGCAAGCTGTTGGCTTTTTTTCCCCCTGTGATTCCAGGCAAGTTTTAAAAGGTTTCAGTGAAATTCATTATCCATTTTTATTTCTCTTGTCATAGAGAACACAGTGCTAAGGGAAGGGAGAGGCGTGGCTCATCTTTGTGCCCATCTTGGTGGGCTCAACTGAGTGATGCCATGGGACTTAGCTGGGCTCATGGCACCAAACAATTTATTGTAGGGTAAGGAATAACTGATTGCCAACGTAGAGTGGTGTATTTCAAAGTCTGGTTTGCTCTGCAATCCTCTCAAAACATTAATGTAAATGAATTGTATAGGTTTAGCTCTGTTGTCATTGACACTGTCTTGGTTCTAAGAGGTAGCACAGACCTTCCCACGCCCTGTGAGCCACATGCGGGGTACATGGGGTACACCTGCCCTCCACAGTTATGGGCAGTAGTCCCTGAGTTACCTGTGGACAGACTGGAGACTGGCTTCATATGCAGCACGGCTGCATCAGCGCATTCAGAAGCAGAGCTGGTAAAGCAGGAACACTGCAGCCCGGCAGGTCTCTGCTGCTGGCTGTCCCAGTACGGGTGGTAGAGATCTGTTTCTTCACAGATTGCTTTTTGTTTCTGCAGAAGGTGCATTTTTTCTGTGCTTCAGCTCCCCTTGCTGGGCTAAGACTCGTTGGCACTGCATCTTCTGTCTGTGAACAGCAGGAACAGTTCTGAGCCTAGCTGAAGCCTACCAAGCATTTGTGTGTTGCCTAACCAGTGAGCTCTGCCCTTCTAAAAGAAATCAACATGCTGCTATAATAATAATAGTGATGATGATGATGATAATAATAATAATAATAATAATGTTACTTGGTCAACAGGTTGTGTTCAGAAGCCACCGGGCTTATTTTAGGCTGGCAGACCAACTTGAACACAGCCACTTAGAAGTGTGAAATCTAAATTAAGATATTGATAATATCATCCAAGGATGGATATTTTGAATTTCTTTTTAACCAAAATTAGCATTTTATCTGAAAATATTAATGGAAAGAAAATTGCTTGCTCCACCAAGGTATATCGGAGACACACACAACTGCATTTAGATGTGATGATAGAATAATTGTTTTCCATCAAGCAAACCAAAGAAGAATCCATAATAAAATTTTACAAGTTAGCTGCCACTAAGAATAAACTCAGGAGCACTATATGAAATGAATTGGGTGTTTTAACTGAATCTTCTCTCAGGACAATAACTCTAATGTAGAGCCAGGGTCTGAGGAGGTCACCTGCAGAAAGCCCTCCTGGGGCACTTCAGAGGAGAAAGGAAATATTCTTCTCCCTGTCAGGTTCACTTCATGTCCTAATATATCTGAGGATGTGCACTGAAAACATAATACACAGTCACCATTATGAGGGCTTAGATAACAAGAGTCATTAAGAAATCTCTGAGGGTAACAAACTTAACCCTGTATGAACTTAAGGATCATATCTTGCTACTAAAGCGAAGAGTAAGTCATGTTGATTGTAATTGTGACTGAACTCAAATGTCACTTACCATTAGAATCAAGGTGTTTTGGTTTAGAATTACAGGATTTCTTTAAGGATATGTGAAAATTCATAATGGGCATCTACCCAACATAATCTGTAGTGATCTTTGCAGTGAGAAGACCTGGATCTCCTCCTAGTGAAGCACTGGCCATATCTAAGATTCTGTGCGCATGAGTGAGGTGCAGTAATTCAGTGCAGGATCACAAATTAAAATACTGATTGAGAAATCTCTGTGTCTGTCATCACAGGTAGGTTTGTAACTCCACAGCTCCTGTTCAGGCCCTTGGGCTATAGCAGGGTGGATGGCAGCTCCCTGCGAGCACGGAATGGGTTTGGTCTTCCATGGGACATGTGCTGCTCCCAATTAGGAACAGTCACAGATCTCAGTGCATCCTCACAGCAGGGAGTGCAGGCCCCATTTTAGCTCCTCTGTATGAAACGTGGAGACCTCTTTAACTGCCCTTACCCAAATCCCTGCTCTCCATCCTACCATCATGTCTACAAGCCTTGAGCCTCATCTCATGCACTTTTTTATAGCTCGTTTTAACTGGGATGCCATCAGTTTGAACAATAACAAATTGCAGTGATGTTAAAAGATCGAGACAGCCCTTGCCAGAAGTCAGCAAGGCCAGGAATTAGCACATTCTTTGCTCTGCAGTCATGCAGAGGCTGTTCTCTTGGTTCCTGTACCCCATGCCTGGCAGGAGGAAACCAGCCTGTCATAGAGCTGTTAGCATTTGCCTTCATTGAACTCCTACAAGTTGCTTGCTCCTACAAGGAGCTTGGCTAAGCATAGGGTTTTCAATCTATTGTGTTTACTTAAGGGTGTTTAGGTACTAACAGAACACACTGTGTAGATACAGACTAGCTACAAGGACTATGGATCATTTTTATTACTCTAGCTGTGCTTCTAACTCAGTTCAATTCAGTAAGGCTTTTTGACTTGATAAACTATGAAAGTCTCTTGTGTTAGAAAAGAAAAAAAGAAAGGAAAATCCCTTGGGGATCTTTCAAGAACAAGAATGATGGAAGGAG
The DNA here is from genome assembly GCF_016699485.2 of Gallus gallus. Lineage (NCBI taxonomy): Eukaryota > Metazoa > Chordata > Aves > Galliformes > Phasianidae > Gallus > Gallus gallus. The sequence continues at coordinate 14,601,499 of NC_052542.1, read as the reverse complement.
CCTTCTTCACAGCAGATTCAGTCCTTTGTGGCCATTGTCAGCAGCACCCATCTCCTGCATCTCTGAGCTGGTGTCAGGGTGCTGCTCACAACAAAGCCATTGCCTTTCTCCTGGGACCAAGCAGAACTTTCCTCTCATCAGATTTTTTTTCTTAGAAGCACTTTTCGTTTCCCCATGATTGAAGGAAATGGTTTCATGGCTTTTCTTTTTTCTTCTCTTTTCTCTTGGTTTGGCCACTGGACACAATTACATTCACTTTTTAGCATGGCTCAAGCTGCAGTAGCTAACTGAAGGCTCTGAGCAGCACAGTGTCTCTGGGATGCTAATAGACACATACTCTCCAGGGGAGGCAAAATCTGAGTCCCTGCGAGGTGGGAATCCCTATCTTTGTGGTCTTGTGATGAAATAAGCTCAGCCTAACTCTTCACTCTGTACAGTAACTCAGGAGTGATTTCCTTGGAATAAAAAGGGGTCGCAAAGAGATAAAAATAGTGACGGGGGAATTACTGCCCATCTCTGTATGGAACACACAGTTGGTTAAATCCCTTCATTGCTCAGGTGGTGCTGAATGTCATGCAAGGAAGCGATCGTTCAGTCTGTGGGGTGCAGGATAGAGCCAGGATGTTAATGTGCTGGGGGTGCAGCTGTTTCTCCCTCAGTGTCACCATGCTTTTACTCACCTTTGCTGCCAAAGAGTTTGTTCACCTTTCTCCATTTGTAACTCAGTTCTGTACCTACACACGTTTGCAAGTGAGATTCAAACAAGACAATTTTGTGCTTGCAAAGGGAGAAGTACTTTACAGCTCTACCTGTTGTCTGTGTAAGTGTATTGATGCTTGACATGCTCGCAAGAATTCCTTTCTCTCCGTGCCTCCGGTTCTCTTTGTCAGTAAGAAACAGCACATGCATAGTTCTAAGTGCTGAAAAGCAAATATTGACGTGATAAATTAGCTTCCTCCCCCCAGTGTTCTAAATATGGCTCTACTTTGAAATTAAGTGCACTACAGAAAATTCAGTTGCAGCACATTGCTGGCATACAGTTTTTAAATTGTTAGTGTTTGGCAGCCCTTGGTTTTTAAATTCCTACTGATCACAAGTAGCTGGCACTAATCAGCTCCAATAGAGTTATGGTACCGTGTACCCTCTTAAATGGCTGGAGTGCAGATAGACATCTAAAACTCCCATTTATAATAGCCACATGCCAGAAACACTTTACTCTGAGCAGGGTTTTTATTTTACTTTTTACATCTCTCTCATTTTACATCTGGTTCAACAGTTCTGAAGGAAACTACATCTGATGTGATAGCAGGAGATCTATATCACACATCTCAAAACCTGCCAGAAATGCAATTTAAATATAGTTTTGGACAGAGTAAAAAAGTCTTATTGGTATCAGATGTCTGGGCAGTGAGAAGCTGAGCCGTGTCTCTGCTTGATTTGCTTTAACAGAGGGAAATCATAAGGTGAAGTTTTGGTTCTACTAAAACCTCTAAAGGCTTTGCCATTAGTTTCAGCCATCAGTGTTTCACCTTCCAACCATGAAGTTCAAGCAAAGCTGGACAGCCTGATTGGTAAAGGCAAAGCCACATACGGCATTTTGCATGGAGCAGCAGTGGTTGGACTTATTTTCCAGTATGGGTAACTACCACCTCAACTATGCCACAGACTACAGAGGGAGATCTTTTCCAGCTTGGATTCACCAGAAGTTTGGGCCAGGAAAGCTGCTTCTGCTGTCTCACTCAATTCTAGTCTGTTTTCATGGTGCAGCTGTAGAAATATCTGGAGTTTCATATAATCTGGCTTAAGTCAGGAGGAGTCTTATGCCTTGGTCATTTGTGAGTGCGTATACCAGCAGAGCTGAGCTGGACTTTGTGGGAGCCATTCCTCCATAATGGACTGAAAGCGAGACGGGCGAGCTGCGTCTGTCCCAAATTAGCACCTCCTGGGGCTGAAGCCCGAAGGGCTGCGTGCACAACACCTGCCAGTGGCAGTGAGTTTGTGCTTGGAAATAAGATAGCCCATGCTTTCATGTGTTATATCTTTAAGAATGCCAATACTAGGGGTTTGATGAAAATCAGACCCCGCTGAGCCAGGTCTGAAAGCTGCAAGCAGTGCCTGTCAGGCAAAGGCTGAGGAACTTAACCTTGGGGGCCCATGATAAGCCAAAGCACATGTGAAAGCACCCAGCTGGATTTTGTGCCAGCTGGGTAAGAAACGTCCCCGCACAGAATCAGGGACAAAGACTTACTTTATTATTGCTGCCGTAATTATTGTTGTTTTATACTCCTGAGCATTAAGGAAGGAACCGGGCCCCAGTGAGATGGGCTGTGTGAGCACACGCAGTTCAGCTCTTGTTGTGAAGCACACTGCAGTGTTGTCTCATTACTTCTGCACCAAACGAAATCAAAAGCTGTCTCGGAATGCAGCGGGAGCTGAGGGCAGGCGAAGGCTCACAGGGAACACTCAGTGTGTTGTCAGGATCAGGCCCATAATGTGTAACTCCAGCCTCAAAAACTCATTTCCTTTGAAGCTCGGTTGAGTGTTACTACGACACATCAGCATGTTGCACCACACAGAGTATATCAAATTTGATGTCCTTTTTTTTTTCCTTCCTTTTTCCCTGGGAACCTGTAAATATCCTCTGGTAGCAAAACCAGAGAGGAATAAATTCTCTTCGATGTATTTACAAATGTGAGAAGCTTTTCAAGTTGTATTTGCAATTCTCTTTCTTGCAATGACCTCTATTTTCATAATCCTTCATGGAATATCATGGTTTAAAGAGCTTTCTCTCCCTGCTGTTTTTGTTAAAAGGTTTTTGGTGTGATATTTGGAAAGTCAAATTCTGCATTTAAATGTTGTGTTTTCACAGATATAAATGAAAGAGGCCATATTTATCTTTTTTTTTTTCCCTTCTTTTCCCCTTTTCTGGGAACATCAAGCAATTCCACTCTTCTGCATGTATTGTTAACTAAACCGTGAGAGCATACGGCAGCTTTAATAGTAAGGCAATTGTGATTACATCTTGCTTGTAATTGCGTTTATTTCCTCACATATCTCCCAAAAGGTAAGCATTAGTTTGGCTTGTACAGGCATGTGTTAATGGCAGGAAGATCATCTGACAGCGTGACAGCAAGGAAAATAGCTTAAGTCACTGCAAGTCTTTCATGTCGTGGACACTTGCAAAGACTCTGGGTGCTCTGTTTTTTGCTCACGTGTGTTTAAAATGTGGATTTGCATCCAAATAATCAACATAGTGAGAGAGAGAACAAGGAAGGTGTGGTGGTGTGATCTCACACAGGGGGAGACAGTAACGGCACTCAAAGGGATCGATGTACAAATGGCCATAGGCTCCATGCTTTGCTGTACATTCGATTGGAAGAAACACCTGCAGACCTATGGAAAAAGGCAGACAGACAAAGAGTTCCATGTTAGGGGATGGATGCTGAGGTTCACTGGTGTCCACATGCAGTCTCATTGGTTTAACTGATTTAATATGTGGAGGACAGTGCTAGTCAGAGTGACGTGCAGGGTCACATTTGGCTCCTGTTAAAGCAAGGCTTTGCCAGGCACTGTAGGTCTGGCACAGTATGACAGGAGGAATAGGCATTCTGTTCACTTTTTAGCAGAAGTCTGGCTAGAAATTTCACAGATTGCTGGCAAAGCCATGGTGCATGCATGTTCTTGGAGAAAAGGAGTTTCTTATTTGAAACGATAAGCACGCTTTTGTTTTTAATGTCAGTCAGAAAGTTTGCAAATATCTTCAAAAGCTGTAATTCAGAGTCAGCTGAGCAGTATCTGATCGGGGCTGTCGGATCCTGAACGTGGCTCCAGCAGAGCGAGCATTTCTCACTGCTCATACAGACCACGAACCAGGCCAATTTGTAGCAAAGTATTCTGAAATTAGAGGTACATGAGATCTTGTCAGTAGCCAGACATGTGTGTTCTGTCTTGTCTGCTTGCCTGCCAATGCCATGGCTGTCTCAACTGTTTTCTCCATTGGAATAAGGGAGTACCTGGCCAGAATGAGAAGGATCTCAGTAGGCATGCCTTCACCACGATGCATGGCCACAGCTGTAGACATAATTACTAACAATGTGTTTGTGCATAGGTATATAGAAACGTTAATCTGTGCACACAGTTCAACAATTAATTGCATGCTCTTGTAAATGTATATGATTTAAGTCTTTTCTTGCTTAATTAGGGACACTCCGTAGTCCTATGCTGGTTGATGGGCAGACAAACGGAGCTGTACTCATACAAATTACTCCTCACTTACAGGGGAAGGCTGACACCTGTGGGTTACGGGTACCAGAGGAGGAAAGAGCCCAGTGCTTTTTGCTGAGCGGTTGGGCTGGGCAGCCAGCATAGCCAAACTAATGCTCGTACCATCAAAACTGGTTCTGCCTTCCAGGCAGCGCAAACAAAGGAACAACATAATAACAGAAGTTGTTTACTGGGTATGTTGCTGCTCTCTACAAGGGTAGGGCATTTTCCAGTTTTCTTGGGGGCAATAAAACTCCTGGCAAATGCCGGGCACACTTCTGGAGTAGTTCTGCTCTTCTGTCTTGGTAGACATCCCCATCCCTCAGCTGCTCACAGTATGACAGTCATTATGGCCAAGTCATCATGAGTATGGCCGAGATCCACTGTGGGTCTAAAATCCTTTTTTTTTGTTTTTTGTTTTTTTGTTTGTTTTTAATTTTAGTTTTGTTTTTGGCTACTTTGTAGCATTATTGTGTTGTATTGTATTGTATTGTATTGTATCATTCCCTATCTTTCAAAGCTCCCATTGAGTTAAAAGCTTCCAATCTAAGAGCACCGAGCAGCTGTCCTGATAGTTAGTAACTTCTTTTTTCCTCCAAGAAAAGGAGCCTAAGCTTCTCCTCCAAGCATCCTAAGCAACGGTGTGATTATTATGTGCCATGGCCATGTGAGGAGGAGGCAGCAGAAGAATAAGTGTGGATAAATGAGAAAATAAAGGTGCACGATCTGTGTTACAGTGCAGAAATGGGGCTTGCCTTCTGTCTGGATCTGAGGTCAAATTACAACATCTGAGCACCGGGTGAGGAAAAGCAGAAGGTTGGACAGGAGTTTTGGTCTGTCCTCTGTGGCACAATTTAGGGAGTGCTGAGAAATCTGGCTTCAGATCTGTTTCTGGATTTGTATGTGGTGTTTCTGAGAATTATGTTAGCTTTTTCCATTCTGCCATCTGAAGATGTTAATATTTAGAAGCTTTTTTTTTTAATTTTTTTTTTCATAAAAACAGCAACACCATGGAAAATATTAACAGGAAACATTTCGATGCTGCAGGAAATTACAGCTGTGAAGTGTATCTCATATTATGTTAGTAATGTTATAAATAAAAATAAAAATGTTAGTATGTCTTTAGTGCTGGGACAGTGGGCTTTCAGATACCAAAGACTCCTGCAGCCTTAGACCTGCAAGTTCAGAGCAAGCAGCAGAGCTGCCCAGACAGACAGGTGAATTAAGGCATGCTGAGCTCTGTTTTGTTAGCTAGCTGGCATGAGCCTAGTCTGGTTAGTTCAATATTACATTTACACTTTCATAATTTGTATCCCTGCAGCGTTGCTGTGACTCACACCAGGTGACGGGTGTGCTCTCAGATCCTACCCGGGTTCCTACACGAGGCTTTTTTCTGACCTGGTTGACCCAGAGAGAACATGGGTGCTGGCTGAGCCTTTCCACGAGAGCTGCTCCCTTCATCCCGGGCAGCAAACTGACGCGCAGAAATTGCAACAAAACAGAACATAACCAAAGCAAAGAGAAAGAGATAGACAAAAAATACAGGATTTTTTGGTGAGGATCTCTGTGCTTTGCAAAATGCCTTCAGTCAGACAGAAGCCTTTCTGCTGCTGTCCCTGCCCCACATGCTGCACGAGAGCAGGGAGCCAACAGGGGGGTGCCTGAGAGCTGCGTGGCTTTGTGCTGTAAGCTCAGCCCAGCCACTGCACCGAGGAATGTGGTCCTGGCAATGCAGGAGCTCTCATCAGGATCTGCACTCCCTGTATATCCACTTTCTCCACCCACGGGATGGCATCAATTCTGCATGTGCTCATATTCACAGAAGTGCCACGCTCTGCAGTCTGCAAGGGGCGGATATACCTGATCTGCCTCAAACTAACAAACCCCCTGTGCTTGGAAATAAAGCAAGCCTCAGAAGGGGGGGAAAGTTCCCTCTTTGGAGATGATCAGATGCCGTAATATAGTTTCTTTTGAGCCATATTTTGCTGGGCAGATAGCTATTGATGTGGTCCCCGTTGTCACTTAGGTATTTGGTTTATTCATTATTTTCATTTATATTGTTTGTGCAAAGCACCTAGAGGCCTGTGATAAGCAAATTTCATCGAATAAAATAAGCCAACTTTAGTAGGTCAATTAGCATTCTCCAAAGATCATACACTTTAGCAGGGAGTTTTGCAGTTTACTGCTGTTGTCCATGGAGAAAATGGAAAGCAAACCCCTCCCCTCTCATAGGGTGTCAAGTATCAGCTCTAAATTAGAATGTTACTTATTCTTACTGAAACTGGGAATTCACTGTATGAGCTGACTAATCACAATGCTGCGCTCTGATTTCACTTCTGGAGATCATCCAATGAAAATAGCCCTTTCTTTACCTACTGGGAAGAAATAGGCAAATACAGTCATGTTTCTAATGTGTTTACACAGTATATCAGCTCTTTCCAGGTTGCTTGCTAAATGCAGCTTAAGAATGTTCTAAGATACAGGCAGGGAGATTTGTAATGAGACCAATTCAATGCATTTCTGGTGTCTGTTGTTTACTTTATGGTTGCAAAATCAATAAAACTTAGGTGCACCAAATAATACAGCTCAGCAATGTGGCGGTGCTTGCTGATGGAAGTTGTCCTGATGGTGAATTTGTGTTAGATTTGAACATTATGAGCTTCCTCCTTTCCCTGCTCACACAACTTTTAGCTCTTTCATTGCCTCCTTCCCTTCACTTCCTTGGCTTCCCTATGGGAGTCCTCTGAGATGCTTTTACTTCTGCTTAAGTGTACTTTGGTTCCTTCTTGATGCCTCTCTGCTTGAAGCTCTTTCTTCTTTCTAGGTATCTTTTGACTATGACTTTTTCACTACTGAGACTGCTAACGACTATTACAAATTATTTTGAGTACTATGTTACAATATATTAAAATTGTGTCTTTCATCTCCATTTACTAACGCCAACCTCCTAAAGTTAGGTAATACCTTTATAATTTGTCATCTAAATAAGTGCTCTGATTTTTGCTCACAGTTTCATTGACCTTTAGTTCTGGGCTTGAGAGGACCTGTTGATGTGTTTCTACTTTGCTAATTAGGGGTTAAACTTTATGTGGTATTCACCCAGACCAAGCCACATGAGCTGTCTCTCCTCAGAGTAAGAATAAGTCTACTGTTACCATGGGTTGCATTTGTGACATTGGCCTTCCCAGGAGTCAGTCTCGGAAACATGATGTTTTCTTTGGCTAAGGTTGTTCTGGCCTAATGGTGCAGAAGGGGTGTATCAATGGGCAGAACGGATGGGAGAGAAGAACAAGGAATTGTAGCATCACTGCTGCCAGGCCTCCTGTGCTCAAGATTCAAGATCCCGGGTCACTTTCCAACGTATACGAGGAGGGGTGGAGGATGCATTGTGTCAGGACATGGTCAGATTTGTAGGCTCATTGTAAGCTCTTGTTCAGAGTAGAAGAATACGTTGAATTAAGGAAAACAAGTATTTTAAAGATGTTCAGAACGACTGTATGCATGTGGCAGTGTGAAATGCTGCTGGTTTGTTTTTTCCCAGTGAGTAAGGGACATAAATACCTAAAGCAGTTCTCATCAGCCTGGTTGTACAGCGACTGTCTCTTTAAAGCAGAACTTTTCCATTACAGTCATGGATGTTTCTTCTTCCTACCTCATTCTTTCACCAGTCACACCGAAGTTGTCACACACTACACTGCAATCCAAACATTCTGGTTTTAGTGAGAATGCATAAATTATTTTGATTTGTGATTTCTGTGGATTCTGAAAGCTTGTCCTTTGCTCATTGCACAGAAATCATTCTTAGAGACACTGCACGTTCCATGTGGTTTGGAAGTCAGCTTTGTAGGTGGCTTCAGAGCTTAGTGATTCTTATCAGTACTGAGAACCAAATCGAGCAAAATCACTCACAGAACAACCACCACCAGCCTGACCACATCCAGCTGCATCCCACTGCTAATATCAGGCTGATAGGTTTATAGTCCAGGAATGTAAAAAACCCAAGCCAAGCCAAAACAAAACTGAGAACCAACTACCACCCTAAATCTGGTGAGACTTTATCTGTTTTGTTTTTTTTTTTATTTTCCTTCCTGGGATATAATAAATTAAACATAGTATGAAATGCAAAAAGGTTACATTGAGACATATAATATTTGAAGGTTTAATTCATTTTTCTAGTGTATAAGACACAAGGCTATTAAATTTTTAAAGCAGTGATCTCCTGAAGTCCCTACTTTATGAGGGCTTTCTTCATAAAGATAAATGGTTTCCTTGCCAAATCAAATGCAGATTTGAGACAAATTAAGTTAATGTTCAACGGTACAAGGTAGAATGGATGGGGGAACTGTTTTATTTTGCATTGTAATAACCATATACACCTAAATCAATAGCTGTGGGAAAAAAAGGCAATAATATCACGTAACTGCAGGAAATGAAATATAGTGAGATGAAGGGGGGAGCGGGTTGCAGAATGAAAGGATTTGTATTGGAATAATGACATTTCATTAAAAAGGGAAGGAGTGCTATTGAATATAAGTCCATACCAGTAAATTCTATTTCTTATAATAACACTTGAGATGAGTTAAAGTTGCCCAAGTATTGTGATAAAGCATCTCGCTGGATTCCTTTCTTATATTATGCTGTAATTTTATGTTAAAAGAAAAATTTGAAATGTTAAAGAGGCAGTGCGTGTTTTCTAAAGTGCTTTCTATTCCTCCTAATGTTTCATTTAACTTGTATATTATCCTGTGCTCCTGCAGTCTGAGCAAGAGGAAGTTTATCAGTTTTGTTCTTCTGTGAGCTTCCATTAAAGAAACAAAACAAAATGTGAATTTGACACTGGTGAAAGGTGTTGATTGAGAGCGCTGGGGATTAAAGCTCTCTTGTTATCCACAGCACAGGCTGGTGAGTAGCAATGCCAGCTAGCAGCAGGATGAGCCCGAGCTCCCTGTAACACTGAAGGGTCAGATCCTCAGGTGGTGTAAATCAACAGCAGCTATTGAAGATACAAAAGTTAGTACTTCAGAATGAGGCTGTCTGCAGTCTTTTCTTCAAAGTATCTTGGAAAGGAATCCTGGTTCCCCCTGGGGTCAATGGCAAAGGTCCCACTGATTTCAGGAGGATAAGGATTTTGTCCTCTGTCTTTCTGTGTGTCACCTCTGGAGTGTCCTTGAAAGAATAACCATTTAAAATCACAGAATAGAATCATAGAATCTTCTGTGGAATCTTGTCCGATTCCCTTGCAGTGAAGAGGGACATCTACAGCTCCATCAGGTTGCTCAGAGCCCGGTCCAGTCTGACCTTGAATGTCTCCATGGACAGGGCGTTCACCACCTCTCTGGGCAACCTTTATTATAAATAACTTTTTCCATATATGCAGTCTAAATATCTTCACTTTTAGTTTGGAACCATTTCCCCTTGTCCTATCACAGCAGACTCTAGAAGGCAGGAAGCTACTCCATGTGTTTCATGTCAGTCATTTCCCTTTTGAGATTGCCCATGGAGGGACCAGTCCCACTGGCTGGGCAACTGAGAGATACACATGTCTACTGGAAGTCAAGATGAGACCATACTGTGTATGTCATCTATGTCAGATCTAAAGGAGCTCATTGGAGGGACAAGTTCCCTTTAGTCTTTTGCATTAACTTGGGTGTCAGTGTGGGCACTGCTGCTGAACCTCTGCTGAGTGATCATCTGGAACATCACTTGTAGTATTAAGGGGGGTATGGAATTGTAAAGAAAGGGAGATTGGCAGTGTCCTAATGCCTTTATTTCAGGTGTGGATGGAACTTGGATGTCAGACAGCTGCCTCAGAGCTTCTCCCTGCCATTCCTATACAGTGTGTACAGGGCACATGAAGTGCCCATAATCTCTTTCAGCAGTTTTTGTACTGTCTTCTTTTGCAGACAATGTCATAAAAACCCCATGGCGTTTAGCATAGAGCTAGACCTGTATTTTTGTAATAATGAAGACAGTGTTTGGAACTTAACTGTGAGTTACTGAGTTGCACATTGGAGGAAAGATTAAGAAGAGGAGCCCAAAGCCAAGAGAACATTGTACCTCTTCGTGTCAATCCCAAGCCATCATAACAAGGCTTCTGTTTCTTTTGACATGTTTCTGGCAATTGCAGAAATCAAGTAATGCTTTACTTGGATTTCCTGTACTAATTACATAAAATAACTTGGGTGAAAAATACACAAAAATTCAGAGAACATTTGGATAAAACTCATTAGAAATTGTGGTACCCTGTCTGCCCATCGTAGAAGGTACATTTTTGTTCAGGGTTGATGGCTTAATTTCCTTTGAACAGACGTCTGAACAATCCCCTGTGTGCAGTTAAAGGATGAAACTTTTCCCCGCATACACAGCTCTGCATCGTTGTTCCCCCAATACAATTTGCATCTGTGTCATTCCTACTTATGCCCTGAGCAACCAACCAAGGAGCCATCCCTTTGTGCTGAGCCAGTGGGGGGCTTGCTTTGAATTATTTTTATACTCATAATGAGCTATGTACTTCACTTGTTGGTTCATTTGGTTTAATAGGGATGGGTCAAGCTTTCTAAAGCAAATTTCAGACCTCATTCAGTTTGAAGAGACTCATTGCGAAGAGCACTCTAAAATTGTATGTATCTGTACCTGAGGATGTCTGAATTCCTTAGCCTGCTTCAAAACAAGATCCAAATATGAGCTCGCTGAAGCAAATCTACTTTCAGAACTGCATATTGCAAAATCAGTACCCGTCTGTATCAGCAGGAGTTGGTGTCATCATATCGCTGAACGAACCAGGGTTCATCTAGATTCCTATTAATATATCTCACCTGAGAGCACTGTGGGCTACAGTTTTCATGCAAATGTGTTTGTTTCAGCAACGTCATTTACAGCCTTGTTTCATAAGTTCATCAGCTAGCGTGTCGTTAGACTTATGCCACAGGACGTGGGGTGACTGATAGCATCTGAGGATCTGGCTGTCTTTGATTCTGGCCATGAGTGAAATGGGAGCTTGGTGGGATTAAATAGTCTTCTTAAATTAAAAAAAAAAAAAGTTAAAAAGAAAAAAAGAAGAAAAAAATAAAAAAAAAGTATACCCAGGCTGTCATGTAATGTACCACCGAGGGCTTCGATTCAGAATATGCGCAACTAATCAACCTCTGGTTTGTGCATTGCTATCCCATTTTCTGGTTCTGTTTCTTCTGGATAGGACACCTGGCATATGATCCTTTCAAATTGCCTTTTAATTTTACTCCCCATGAAATTAATTGTTGACATGTCCTAGAATCTGAGCCACTCTGAGCAACTCTTCGTGGATTTGTCATGTAAAATTCACAGGTTGTGCTGTGCTATGAGTTACATAAGTCAATTGGAGAACAGAAACAATGCTTCATGGTTTATCTAAATAATAAGCACAGACTTAATGGCAAATATTCACCCTGAACTTCCCAGGAACATCTTGCAGCATAAAAAAATTTACTGCAGAAATTCTCAGATAGTGATTTTAGGTAATGGGTAAATGTAAGAATTTCACTATGTTGCAGGAACAGTAAAAAAAAAAAAAGATGAAATATATTGAATAAAGATTTTATTGTGAGTTATTTGCTCAGCTCTGTAGCAGCATCCATTTTTTCCCCCTATATAAAAATAATGAAGTCAATAAATGTGTTTAGGTGACCTCAGAGACTTACAAAAAGGATGTTATGAGATGGGTGAATGCTGGATACAGTATTTCATTCAGATACTGAACAGCTGTTGCGGTAGACAATGCTGGCATCCTGTTTTTCACCATTAATGCTAACTTAAATTGCTTTTTGATTGTGTATATATTCTATCATAGTGTGGGAACGTGAAAAAGACTGCTACCTTGTCCGCCGTTCTGTCTCATCTGTCTGTGCAGCTCTCTAAAGTGTAATTAGAAATGGTGAGCCAGGAAGCTTGGTGGGCAGCGTGAGGGCCTGCATACAGCTTTGTGCAGGCACTGCTGATAAGCAGCCTGCTGGCTGCATTTGGCCACAGCCTCTTTCTAGAGCCCGTTGGGCCGATCGGTTGGCCTAGCGCAGATAGCCAGGTACAATGTCCTTGTTCCCACGCACAAAAATCATAGAATCATAGAATGGCCTGGGTTGAAAAGGACCACAATGATCATCCAGTTTCAACCCCCTGCTATGTGCAGGGTCGCCAACCAGCAGACCAGGCTGCCCAGAGGCACATCCAGCCTGGCCTTGAATGCCTCCAGGGATGGGGCATCCACAGCCTCCTTGGGCAACCTGTTCAGTGCGTCACCACCCTCTGTGTAAGAAACTGTAAGGGGATGGCCCCTTGTGCTTTCCTTGGATGCACTGCTCCTAGGAAGTTACCTGCCTTGGTACCTTTCTGGTGCTAAGTGCTGTGTGCACAGAGATTTGAAAAATGTTTTACAGTGAGACAAACAAACAAGCACCTTGGGACTAATTCTTACACAGATTTAATATTTATGGCAGCTGTGCATTTCTCCTTTGCAGGATGATGAAAACCAGAGGAATTTTGCCTTAACAATTAACAACATGAAGAGAATTCTGTGTTAGCTTGACCACATTTTCTCTCCATTTTCTCAGAGTTCAGTATTTATTTTCTTTCCAATCCAGCAGCTATTCAAGTGGAGGGGCACACCTTGTCAATCGCTGAACGACCTCCTGTGTAAATTGAATGAGAGCGTGCGATTTGCCCTGGAGCGTCTTTTGTAAGTAATTAGTGCCCATCAGTCAATAGATCTGTGTTAGCAGCACCTTAAAAATTGCACTGGTTCGGAAAATGTTGCAGTCTATTATATGTTATCTCTTCTAAGTGCCATTGGTTTAAAATGTGAGAAAATTAAGCGTTTTAAAAAACAGATCAGTAGTACTTTTGATACAGATGGCTTTATGCATTTGTGCAGCAGACTGCTGACACGGTAGGTACCTGCAGTCTTCCACTTGTTACATACAAAAGTACTTTTGAGGTATTTCCCCATTAACTACTCACGCTGAAAAAACAAGGATGTGGAATGATCCTTTGTCTTGCCAACTCTGTGGGATGTTCCAGCCGCTCCACAGATGTTCTTCACACATGTATCCTCTGTTTTGCTGAGCTACAGCAACCCAAGTGGCAAGCCAAATGGAGGGGCTCTGATCTTATTACGAGGTGGGAGGGGAAGGGTTGAGCTGTTGGCTACCAGGGGAGGTTGCTTGGGATTGAGGGATCTGTGAGTCCAAAGACCAGCTCAAATGTCCACTTTGGCATGTCAGGGTCACTCATGGCTCTCAGACTACAATGGCTCTTCATCTTCTCTGGTGCAATTCCTACATCTGCAAAGTACAGATGCTGACTTGCTCCAGCCAGCTTTTTGCCCCTCATTGAATTCTTGCTAATGGAGTCCACTCTTTTTTTTTTTCTTTTTTAATGGAGAGAGATATCATTTGAGTCTCTGTCAGATTTTGTAGTTTTGCATCTTCGTGGTTCTGATTCCTTTTCAAAGCAGTCTGCCTTTCAAACCCTGGGGAGATGAACTCCAATGAGTCTGCTGCCATGAGGAGTGCTCTCAGAAGCACCTCCACTCCTTCATATTCATGTGCCGGAGCCCACTTGTTTGTTGCTTGTATGAATAATTTAAGAAGAGTTTTCAGTAGTTTAGAAAATTTAATCAAAACAGAAAATAGTCTCAGATCCTGAATAGGTACTTGTGTGAAAATGGTGACCACTGTATGTCCATCACTCTGAGATGAGCCTGGCCTGCTGTTCTAGCTGTGTGTAGAACACAAGCTGTTTAGAGGACTAAAAGACAGTTTTTTAGGGTTGTTGTTGTTTTTTTTAAGAACTGTAATTAAGCAAACATAACAGCCCTTTAAATAAATACAGCTTGCATTTACATTTTCACATGCACTTGTGGTGTTTGTTTAACTTTAATTCTTTTTCACCTCATCTGCAGCAGGCGTTCTGAATCCTGCCACTGCCATGACAGGAGCCCTTGGATTCAAGCTGCCATGGTGCCTGAAGTCATCACCAGGATGGGAGAGGTGGGTTGAAACTGAAAAGCCAACCAGTTAGAGAGACTCAGTGTTCTACCCCGCTCACATCCAGATCTTGCAAAGCAATTAAGACTTAATTCTCATCAGAAGTGGTGTACGTTCATCTCAGCTGTATGAAGTTCAGCATTCCCCAGAGTCAGAGATCTGGACTGGCTTTTCAGTGGAGCTCAGCAGGCACCAACCCTTGTTAAGAACAACAGGGTGCTGCTCAGGATTGAATGCCTTTGAACATCTGATCATGTCGCTTTATTTATTTATGTAGATTTGTGTATGCACAAATATATACAACATGCCCGGGAACAAGTATGCACACACACATGACAGCTGTAGGGCCTGGATTTTCAAAGCATCCTTGGAGAATTCATCGAGAGATGGGTGCCTAATTAAAATTCATCTCATTCCTGCCTTTGGCATAACTTAAACCTACAGCTAAAACCTAATACCAAAGCATGACTCAGGGGCAGCAGCATAATTCAGTAAAACCCACAAGAAGCAAGCTAGGCAAATTAGCCTTCCTTTCACCAGCCTTATAGTTCCCCATTTCTTATTTTTGAGTATGGAAGGAAAATGACAAATGAATGCCAAGCCTGTAAAATACTGCCTGTAGGAGGGAGTCGGGGGTCAGGGGCTCTCTCTGCCATGTATGTACTTAACACTCTCAGCAAAAAGGGTCTGACTGTTGTTGGAACTGCAGCGTGCTGTTGCATGGGTGTGTGAAAACCATACCTGGGTTACAGAGTGCTTTTGGGTACTTTGCACTAGAACTGCAAAATCACAGGAGAAACAGTGTATTGTCTCTGTTATACTGCAAGGCAACCGACAGATAAAACCCTTGCTTTAGAATCTTGTTCTTTATCTGTATTTACAAGAAGAAAATCCTGCATCCTGGATGATGATTTACCAAACGGATAGTTTTTATGACAGAATGCAGTGCTGTTTACATTCTAGCCTTGGTCCCAGGAGGGAGGGGGGCACCTGAGCTCAGTGCCTCGCATCTCTGCTGTATCCAATGCTGCTAACTTAAAGAGCCCACTGGAGGAGGAGATGGAATATGTTTATCAGGAAAGCTTTTACTTCACCACGAATCTCAAAATCCTTGTTGCATAGGATATATCCTCAGCAGGTGGTTTGGAGGAGTGTAGAAGGTGATTTTTGGTCTCTGGAGGCTGTTGTGTGGAGGCAAGGAGCTGAAGGCTCTGTCCTAACCCAGCTGAGAGCCAGGCTGGTTTGCAACCTGGAACAGAATTGCTTCTCCAGCAGCTGAATTTTAAAAGACAGTGGCCGCAAATAAATTTTGCGAGAGGTGTGATTCTCTGTTTCTGCTTCTCCCAAAGGAGGCTGACAGGACAAGGCCTCACAGGAGCACAGGAGAGGAGCTTTAATTCACGTGTCTTGCTCAGATTTGGTCAGAAACCAGCACTGAGTTGGTCCTCCTGAGCTGGCACGTGGGTATGCTTGGGGCAGAAAGCCGTGCTCTGCGGTGGAGCAGGCAGGTGGCTGTGAGCCTGCTACCTCTGACCCTATGCATTGGACCCCTGGAAGGGGGTGAGAGCCCAACTCCCCATTTTGTGCTTTTGCTCCTGAGTTCTGCATGCGTTTGGCTCAACCCGAAGCATTGGAACCTGACACAGAGTAGCTCAGAACTGCTTGGCCAAATATTTTGTTATCCGATTGCCAGCACTGGGCTGTGAGCTGCATTATGGTGTCAGGAAGAATGAATCCCAAACCACTTTTGCTTCCCCAAACCAGTCAGGTTTGCTGCAGTTCTCTCGCTTATGCTTTTGGATGGTACTGACAGTGGAAAATGGATTTTTAATTAAAAAGAAAAGGTATTAACAAATACCTCACATCAAAGCAACTGGTCTCTACCCTAACTAGCCCAGGCTGCCTGCCCCCGCCAGGCTCCTGGACAAACACACTTCACCACTGTGATCTTAAGAGGCTGTAGTATCTTTCAGACAAGCTCATTCCTTAGACTTAATTAAAACCTAGTTCACTCCTTTATTCAATTTATGAGGCCTAGCCAGTAGGATTAAGCGATTACAGGCAAAAAGCCCCATTTGTGAAACACTCATAAGCTCAAGCTGCTAGACTGCTCAGTTGTACTCCATTAAATTAATAAGGAATGAATAGACTGATCCATTATGAATAAAGCTGTGGGGAGCCTCAGCATTGCCTCAGACTCTCTGCACACTCCTTAGAGAACATTTGTGCAAAATGATTATGTTCATATTCATTCAATTGGAATTCTATAAAAGTGGAATGCATAAATTACTCTAAAGATGGGGAGTTTATCTTAAACATTAACTATGTGTGTGAATTAATAAGACTATTATAAAACCATTAGCATTCAGTGTATTTACCTACGTATGCTGCATACCTAAACTAAATTCAACAATTGTTCCTAATTGCTATTCTTGTTGTGTGATCAAGCTGTGGTTCATTTTCCCTTGTAGTTATAATATTTATGAATTAGATTTTCTGTCAAAACTTCTGAATGCACCTTTCCTGCCCAGCCTTTCATTTGCTCCTGTAGTTTTTCAGAACATCATAAAACACTGGACTGGATCGTATTGGTAAATGGAAGATCAACAGATGCATGCAGATGTGTTAAAGGACAACACTGAATAGTGAACATACATGCTCAAAACCAAATCTTTGTCTTTTGTAGAGTACCAGATGGGCAAGGAGGCTACAGCTCCTGCAGGACCCAGTAGAAATGTCCAGGCTCAGAGGGGGAGGAATTCATCCACCAGCCTCTGTCAGGTTGTGAATGTGCCGTCTGTTTCTTCTGGAAGAGCCCCAAGTGATGTGACAGGTAAGAAAAGGAACACAAAAAACACAAAACAAAAGTAGGGTGGCTTGGTTAAAAAGTAAGCACAACAGTTTTTAGGAGGACTAGTCCAGGTGTGTGTGATGGTAAGTAGGAGTGTGGTGCAGGAGGAGGGAAGGGCTCAGGGCTCAGCTGCCTGGGGGAGATGCTTGGAGCAGATGACTTCTCCTCCTGTCCTTTTTCTCCCTTTCTGCCTTTTGAGCTTCACTCTGTTGGTGCAGGTGAAGTAGTGGGTCCTGTGGGATTAGCGAGTTGATTTGCCAGGGGTTGGGCTGAAGCGAAAAGCCTTGCATTGCTAGGACTCATTCAATATGATCACAGTGAAATGGCAATGAGGGATACCTAGGCATGGCATTATTTTCAGTGCTGTTCCTGAGCAGAGCAAGGAAGTTACGTGTTAACATAGGTTAGCTAGCACGTCTGACCTTCATTGTTCCCAGTGGAAGCAGTGACAGTCTATTAGTCCTCCGCAAGGGATATCACTGTCTCACAGCAGCTCTGAAAATCCCCCCAGGACGCTCCTGGAACAACAATAATTCAGCAAGAGTTCACACAATGTTGGAGCTCTGTGAAATGTTTGTAACAAATCTCGCCTGGATTGAGAGGGGGATGTGGTAGGAGGGGGGAGAAGGGATCGGTTTGAGTGGAGGCACAAACATTTCCAACAAGGCTGAGCAAGGTGGGAGTTTTGCAGCAGGAAAATTGCGCTAATGTTCTTGAAATGAAATAGCCAAGTAGATAAAAGAAGGCGGAAATCAGGTTTTTAGCCTAATCTTGCTTCTGAAATAGAGTATCAACCTCAAAATCTGCATTTTAAAATGAAAGATGAAGAATTTAAGCTAGGAAACTAGGAAGCCAAGAAAGAGAGTGTCAGCTGAGCTCTCAGGAAATGGAGTGACAGAGTTTTAATACAGCTTGTAGAAAGACTATTTGAATCAAGGTATGATTGCTCTTGATACCAAAATAATACTGAGTATGGATAAGTAAACTTGTAGAAGATGTTGACCCATGAAATGTCTGCTGAAGTCTTTTCACCGATGTGCTTATAGAATAAAAAGGTATGAGTAAGGAAATTCTTAGGTTGGCTACTGGATTGCTTAGACTTTATCTTCTCATCTTCAGTTACAATATCCTTTAGAAGATGTTCTGCCTTTTAAATATTCCCATATCCTTTAGCCTGTAGCATGCTTGTGTTTTGTGTCCTGGCCTAAACTGGAACACAGGCTGTTAGTGCTTGCAGTGGGGAGAGAGATGCCTCGATGTGGGTGTCCTGATCCAGCACTTTGGGATTAAGTAGAGATACAGCGTGGTCTGTGTTCAGGGCTAACCTCTAACTTGCTGTTTTGGAGATCTTTCGATTGGGAGGCCTATCTCAAGGCGCAGTTACTTGATGTCACTAGGGCCCCTGGGTGGCTTAATCCAGGCTTGATAGGATTAATAAACGAATTCTTGACTGAGCCTGCATGTGAAGGCTGTATTGGAGAAAGGCTTATTCTTTGGCCCATCTCCAAGAGAAACTAATCATCGTGAACTTCATGCAGATTTACGATTATTCTTTCTATAGAAAGGGTTCGGCCAGCACACTCTGGCAATAATGAAAAGACTGCAGAAAAGAACAAAGCCAAACGTACACAGGACAAACATGGTATATGGGTTTGTTTCCTTGAAATCCTTTGGATTTTCACAGAGAACTGATGTAGGAGTGCTATCATGTATTAAACCAGATAGAATCGTTATGCTCATCTCGACTCCAGGAGACAGAAATATCATACAGCATTATTTTTTCAAGAGAGATGATATCACTAAATGAAGTGATAAGAAAGAAAGTTACTGTGGTAGTATGAAATATGTCCACTGGCTGCCATCAGCACAGTAATCTTTTATGTTCAAACTATTACTCAAAGTACGGATTATTCAAATGCTGTTCTTCTGTGGCATTCTTTTGGGTGATCTATGGATGCCTGTACAAGTCAGTGAAAAGAATACTATCATTTCTGGTTGTTCCTTGAAAAAGTGGCAGTGAAATAATGTACCTATTACATTTCAGTACACACATCTATACACGTACTGGAAATACAGTATTATAGGAAGGATTTTAAAAGATGCTATTTAATTATCAAATTTCTAATTAAAAAAAAATAAATAGCTCATGCAGAATTGTAAGCTTTCTTCTTTTTCTTTCCTTTCTTTTTTTCTTTTCTTCTTCATTTTTGTTACTTAAAGAGGGTTGGAAAAGATTCTGCAATCTATTTTCAACACTGGGTTTTTAAGTATGCGTGGATTTGTTAGATTATCTCCTACTTGTAGGATTTTCTTAAATAAGGCTGTGGAGGAGTCATTAAGATGGAAACCAGAGCTCTTTCACAGAATTTTGGATGCAAGCTTTTTGCATTGTTTTTTTCCAATACTAAATTTTTCGCATTAAAACGTGATTTTCCTGCCTCTTACACAAAAAGGACATAATGGGTGGACTGAGGCTGTAGAATTCTTTCATTATTTACAGCAGCAGACCAGTGGTTTATAAGATCCAGTATCTATCTCAAAAGAAGATTAAAATCACTTGGCCAGCCAGGCAGCACAAGATGGCAACAATTCTTCTGTGATCCTTGCAAGTGATTAGTGTATTTCTAGTACCATGGGGACTGTTAATCCTTGTGACTTAAACTAAGTAGTGTAACTACAGATGTTACTACTTTGTAGATTCTGCATTATTTGGATCTCATTAATGTGTGACATGGTTTATGAGCTACATGATATGTGGTGTGTGAATGGGTATAAAAGGACGGGGTGCCTCCCACTTGGGGGGCTGTATAAAGGCTGAGTTCATTTTGTGTACATGCAGTACAGCTGAGCATAAATCTTAACTCTGGAGAGTCAAGAAAGTGCTTGCTCCTTCCCTGTCCTTTCCTGGGAGGCTAAATGGGATGTGTGGTTAAAGCACAGCAGGAGCTGAGAATACGTTACTGGTGGTGTTATCCTGTTATTGGAAGATGCCAGTGTGGTCATGCTCAGGGCACAGGGCATCCCTTTTCTCCTGCAGAAGCCCTTTTACCAGTGCTGATGTGGGATACTGCATTCTGTGTAGTCCTGAGTATTTACGATGGTACTGAATTACAACAGGTTGGGGGGAGGTTGCTTACTAATTCACAGTGGAAGAGGGTGGGGTCATCTTAAAACAAGATAACCACCCTGTGTTCAGTGAGATGCTACCACGATGTGTCTGTTAGGCTTTGTACTGCTTGTGCCTCCTTGTTCTCCCTCACACTGACACCTGGGGCAGATCTCCAGGTCTCATTTCTGTTTGATTGAGATTGAAAATAGCAATTTAATTTAATTCCTCTGCTGTAGACAGCATGGTAGTAGACAGCATGGTAGTATTGATGATCCTGTCCTGGATATCATTTCTCCTTGACATGAAATCTAATATCTTTGAAAGACAAATTTGATAAATGATGACAGCAGATACCATGGATAATACCCACACGAATATATATGTTCCAGAATATCACTTTTCACATGTTTTGCTGATATTTATGAATTCTGTGTGCTCAGAATCACTACTAGCACCATGACATGGAAAGGTAAGCAGCCACTCTATGTAGAAATGGTGAGTCGTTTCCTCTTATATTCTAGATAGGTGTTTGCTTGACAGCTTATCATGAGAAATGAAGCAAGGAGATGTTCCTAGTGGTGAGAGAAAAAGAGAGACCTACTCATTCTGTCACCTCCTGTAACCTTTTTGGGCATTGTGGATCACTTGCGTTTCTTACGATGCTGTGATAATGCATTCCTGTTCATCTTCCACAAAGAGATTCCTTCCTTGTCTCAGTGAAGCAACAGGTAATGATATGGATGCACCTGATACATTTGATTTGCCTTCAGATATTCCCATTCTGGTGTAAACATGTCATACAGATATCTTCCCCCTTGAAAACAAGCAAAACGTCAAAGAATAGCACCACCCATGTGATTACATCACAGGAGTCCTAATGAGGAAACTTCAGTAATAACGTTTGCCTTCTGAGATGTATGCATTTAAGTATATTATTAGTCTGGAATCTATGGGAGGCATAGAAGCTCAAAACTAGTGGAGTGAGCCCATTGCCTAATGATGTTCCTCAGGAGTGCAGCCTGAAATTGAGATGGAAGATGTATTTAGGGTGCAAGGAGCCAGCAGGGTTGTCCCAGGAGCTGGCACTGTTTTCTTTGTAATACTCACCATAGCGCTTGCTGAAAAACGGATCAGCAGGAAGAGGGTATTGACCCCTTTGATTCTAAAGTGGGTTCTGAATGGGTCTTCTGATAGATTGAATACTCTGTTAAAAAGTAATTCCCGTGAAAGCATAATGCTGCCAAGGTAGAGAGAGGGATAAAGGTCGACTTGGTAATAAATGATAGATATATAATAGTCTAGGAAGATGTGCTAAGATTTTCCAAAGTTTGAAGAGGGATAATTGGTCTGTTAGGTAATTTTCCATTTCTTGTAATATCTTGCCTTTTTTTTTTTTTTTTTTTTTTTTGCCTATTTGCCCTCTCCTTACATGTAACATTTCGGCCAGTTTCCCTGAATAGCCTGATAGAGACTCATCACGTACTAAAGGACTGCAAACAGAATAACCATATAACAATGACTTTCCAGTTCCCATTGCATCTCACAGGGACACCCTGCGGCACCAGTGGGATTAGGCTTGGTACCATGCTGTGCCAGTCCCTGTGTGCTGATGTTCTGTTGTCCCATGCTGTATAGTGAATCAATGGATGAAGCTACACTATCTCTTCTGGTCTGCAAGCATGTAATTCCAAAGAGCAGTATCCCCCAAAGGGTAATAAACTCTTTAATAACAGTAATGTAGCAACCACAATCATGAAAAAAGTGATTACATTCTACATAAAAATATAAAAGCTCATTTGATCCTGAGGTCCCCCGTGGCACATTACCTGGACTTTTATTTAAAATATAACATCTCTTACTTACATCTTATTCAGGTCCTTTGTTAACACTAATATAAAACTCCAGTAAAATTGTCATTGGAGGAATTTAATAAGGAGTGGGTATGGCTCAGCAATCCATGCTGCTAATTCTGAGTCTTTTCATGAATCTAATCTGGAAAATCATGAGGCTCTCTGCTTGAGTGGTGTTACTGAACCCCACTTTGCATACGTGCATATAGAGAAGGCAGATAAGAAGATTCCTACTTTAAAAGCAGGGCTATTTCCTCTCCTAAAATGGGAATGCTTCTACAAGCACGTTTCATGAAATGTGAAAGTCCCTTCTTGTTTACTGGCTTGCTCTTAATTCATGATGATTTCTGTATTCATCAAATCCAGACTAGCTCTAGGAATCTAGAATGACACCAGGGGATTTTCTTTCATGTGTCCATCTGAGGATCTGAGAGAAGAAGCTAGCCAATGTCTACTCTATAGTTTGCCTTGTTGTAATTCTGTCTAACATGGGTAGGGAAGCAGCCTGCTAAATATTACTTGCCTCCCAGTATAGACAGTATAGAAGTTCTTGAGCCTGTGGGTAGACTTCAGAAGAATCTGAATTCCAGCAGCAAATTTTTGCTCCATCCCTTGTAATCTGTACAGTTGAGCAGAAATATATTCAGACTTCTTCTGTTTTGTCCTTTTTCTGTCAGTACCACATTATTTCCTATTGAAGGCTCTAGGCTTTCTGTCACGTCACCGAGGAATGATTCCCCATTGCTGTAACTAAGAGCACATGGCAAGCCAATAGCCATCAGCCAGTACAATGGGCACAGATCAGTTCTAGAAAGTGTACTGGCCAAAATGGTGAATGGAAGGATGGAGTTAATAGGAGGTGTATTCTCAAACCAGAGACAGAGCAGAAGACAAAGGAAGTGCGTTAGCAGTAAGTGGCACAAGCAAATCTCCATGTGAGCTGTAGCAAGGGTGTTGTGCTGAGCTTTGAGCCTGTGGTGTAAAATAAGCCTCTTTATACTGAAGCTTTGAGTGTTCTTGGGGGCCAGGGGCCTACCTTTCTTTCTTGGTGTGCTACTTGTCTGGAAGCAAGCTAATTTAGGTAAAGAAACATGTTGCTTCTTGTTTTTCAAGTATATGCATACACTGAAAGTCATTCTGGGAGCTCCCTCAGAATGCTGTGTGGCTGTTCAGCATCATCTGTCACCACCCCTTGCATGACGTACTCCCCCCACCAGCTGCTGCACACACTGAATATGTCATATACATCAGTCGCTCTGAAAGTGATGCCTCCTACATGCAGTCTCCCTTGTATGTTGTAACCTTCTCTAACCCCGTCCTTATTCCCATTCTGTGATCCAGTTCTTGTCTCATTCGAGGAGTATGGTCAGGGATGGCTCTAAAGCAGGGATCACCTCTGTCATATATGCATGGAGGCACGTAATCCAACAGGACTGGTGTTTCTAGGTGTTAAAGTGAGACAAATATATAATAGGAATCAAGGTAATAAGACTGCCTGAAATGAACGTCCTAAAAGATTGTGTCTTGCAAAGCTTTCTCATGTTCTCCTCCATGGAGCTGACTGTAGCATCAACCGAGACTTTAAAACGCCTTTGTTTTTGAAGTGATGAGCCTTTAAAAAATAATATTGCACGGGTAGCCCTAGTGAATAGGAGTTGAGGGAGATGCATGCTACCATGCTCGTTCTCTTCCTAGTCATTGACTGGAAATGTTCACAAAAGGAATAAAAAGTACATTTGCCTTGTTAATACAATTTGTATTACATATTCATAAACCATTTTATAAAGCTCCCAAGGAAAAATTCAATTGTACTGAAAGCACATAATGGTAGAGCGGCCATACAGAAAACAGGCAGCATGTTACAGAATTAACTGCACAATGAATGAAATGCTATGTCTATAATAAACTCATTCAGATATAAATTATGGTAGAGAAGATGAAATGTTTGTTAAGCAATAAAGCTTGCAACCGTACATGTGAAATTGAATGGGATTTATCATAAAATATTATGGAGGATACAGGCTGAATATGTGTTACAAATTGACTGAATTAAAAATAATCCAAGGAAAGCAAGCTTTTGGGAGACTGAAAATTTTAGGAAATGAGTTCATAAGCTTTTTAGCTCTGACCCAAAGTCCCTTGGTGCCAAGAAAAAGAGAGGCAAGAAAATAAGAACAGAATAATTTCTTAGAGGACCACGGTTATGTTGTCTTAATTTTAACCCCCATAAATTTTGTCAAATAATCAGACTCCCTGTTGAGCAAACAGCATCTCGCTGGAGTGGAGGGTAGGGAATTTGGCCCACCAGTGTTTGGTTAGTATGATTTACAGTGGAAGACTTTTTTCCCCCTGAACTGTTTATCTCAGTAAGGCCGTTGTGCTGAGGGTAGGATAGATGATATTTTGGTTGGACCTTAAAGAGATATGCGGTATGTTTTCCCAAAAGACCGTACCAGATATCTCAATACAAACAACAGAGTTGCTAAAGAACACATTCTGTGAGATCCCATACCAAGCACCACCGAAGTCCACTTCTCAAAGTTATGCAGCCTATGCTTTAGCTTTTTAGTTCCAAAAATTGAAAATATTTAGGGTTGTTTTTTTTCTTTTTTTTACAACGTGATGGAAATACTGTTTTTATGAACAAAAAAAGTATTCACACGATCCTTAGAATTAGATTTAAAATTCAAACGGATGTGTGTGAGATATGGGGATAAAAAGAGGGCAGGGTAATTTCTGACCACAAATAACATTTGTAGCTATGGAAACATCGGATAACCCAAGAAAAAGAGAAATCAGTGCTGTACAATTGGTGCCTGGGAGTGTTAAGAGTGTTGTCCCATTTCTTGAGCTTACCTTGATGCCTTATAGGGCTTTTTCAAGCAGTGCATTATGGACATTTCTCTAAGTAGTTAAACGTGTAAAGGGAAGCCATAGGACAAAGGGGAGCTTCTGCAGGAGCTGTAAGCGGGGCACGCTGGGATCCTGCAGGCATTGGATGTGGAGATAAGCCAAGCCAAGCAGCAGGCACAGTCCTTATTTGCCTGCTGACCCTGGGATCTCTGCTTCTGCAGGTGCTCATCAGTGCTGGTCGGACCGAAGGGACAAACACCTCACTTCCCCTCTGTTAACCCTCTGACTAACCCATAGGTTTCATTTAATCTCACTGACCATGCAGCCTAACAGAACCCTTTGTATTTTGTCATTGCTTGCTGTATAAAAATTAAAGGGATTCCCCTCATCAGAGCCACACGTAGAAAGCGCTTGGAGTTGCTATTCAGCAGCATTTTAATTTCAAGAGGCAATGCTGAGCCTTTGCAGGATGGGAGTTGCAGGACCATTATAGCAGGGCTAAATATAAACGAGTGAGGAGAAATTAGCTGAAGTGGACTCCGTTTTGCTTCCCCGCCAAATGGATGTACTTACCCAGGTGTAAGATATTCTGTGGATATTTTTGTTCCTTTTTTTTTTCGCTGGAAAAACCATGCTGAGTGCAAACATCCATTGGCCTCCCCCAGCGTATCAAGAGTGGCTGGTAGCATTGCCCTTTTAAGAAATGTGGCACGTGCCCAGCACTTTTGGACTGAATTTTATTCATAGGAATCAGGCTATGAAGGGGGTTTTCAAACCCTCTTCCCTTCAGAGGAAGAAAGGCCTGTTAGCTTGTCAGTCTGCATCTGAAATGCCAAGGGTTCAAAGCTGCTCATCAGTGCTGGTTGACATTCCCCTTTAGTGCCTTTGGAAGTATCGAGTTTGCAGTTATTGACTGCATTGCTGAGTTATCTGTTGTATAAGCACAATTTCCATAAGGGACATAAGGCAGGGGACGTGTTCACGATGCGTTTTAAGGCATGGTTGATTTGATTTTCTCATTTCTGTGTTGTTTTTTTTTTTTTCTCTAAACATATTTCTCTCAAACTGTAATTTGTAACGGTGTCATTGATTGTGTCCTGCTCACAGAGTGATAGCATCCTTTTGCCTTTTATTTTTTTTCTTAATGATTTGCTCAGAGGTGTGGAAGGAAGTAGAGGAGGTGAAATACCTTAGTTCCCCAGAGATAAAGGCTTTCCAGCCGGGATCAGCAATGTGACAGTGGGGGATCCATTAGCACCATAACAGGGCAGGCAGATCCACTGAACATGTATTTCAGTAAGAGTCTCAGGACTTCCCATCTATACTTTAATATTCAAATGCTTTGTTTTTCTTTGATTAGTGACAGAATTCCCATGCAATCTGAATACACCTGGGTGAGAATTCTCTGGGAGCACAAGAACTGTAAAGCTGGTTGAGGGGAGAAACATGCCATCTATAAACTGCCCTGGGCAAAGAAAATGCATCAAGTTTTGAAATGCTGCATGCAGGCAGTTCAACAGAAAGTGAATTGTAGACAGAAACACGACATTCACTTGGTACAACAACAGCAAGGATGTCTCATTCAATCCTGTCTACTTACCGTTTACATTATTGCAAGGGAAGAAGCAATATCTCTCAGTAAGGCAAGTTTTGTTCTCAGATACATGTGCATAATTACGAATGACCCTTTGGATCTGGGAGAGAATGGATTTTGATGGGAGCTCTACCTCCTGCTCTTAGGGCAGGGTCTTGCCCGATTTGTTCTCTATGCTCACCAGTTATTATTTACGTGGGCCCATTGCAGGGATTAACTATCAGTGGTAGATCTTCTAGGAAATATGTCAAAGTTAAAAAAAAAAAAAGGAATTAATATGAACATTTTTATTTTTTATTTTTTTTCCTAATCAGATACATGTTTTAGTAACTCTTGCTAAAGTGGCAAAATCTACCCAGCAGGATGAAATTGATACGAAAGGTTTATTAAGAAAAGCAACTTAACAAATCCTTTATACCCAAGGGAATATTACTGTGGGCAAACTAATCTGGAAAAATTAAAATCATCCTCCAACAGCAATTTGGCTTTTGCAAGAAACACAAATCTGAGCGAAACCTTCTAGGGTAATATTACTGTGATAGTCTGAAACAGATCTCATCTTGTGGGATGGCTGGGTTTTGTGACACACCGGAGAAGGAGGTCAGAGGACTCTTATGACACATGTATAATGCCCATTTAGCAGATGGGAGAAACAGGGAGTGCTCTAGCTAGTGTATCCAGTAATTTTAGGTGCTGTGATTAAATGCTGAGCCTGGCATCTCTGGAATAGCATCTACTGGGCCCAGGAGGAGCTCTCAGCTTTCTGACTCAGATGGAAGAGTGCTTTGTGTCCTCCTAAACGAAGGTCCAGATCCTGGTCTGGATGGCTGACAGTGATGTGCTGTGTGCCAGGCTCTCCCTCGGGCTTTATGAGAAGCGGTAGGTACTGTGTGCCTGCATGTCTCTACTTGTTTATGCAAAAAAAAATTGGCTCCCAAAATTAGCGAGTGCTTTTCAAGAATTTTGTCCAAACAGTTTGCTGCAGTGAGTCAGTGTCAGAGGTATGAACGGAGCCCAGGGCTCCTCACTTCTGGCCCCATGCACTAACCACTGAGACCATTTACTTTTCTAGCCAGGGCCAGAGAAAAGATGTGAAAATACCACAGGCAAAATTTGTTTTTTGCAATTTTTCCACTCAGTTTTGCAGACTCAGGAGGTTTGGTTAGGCTTTCCATGTTGAGCAAGAGTATAATATTGGCTCTGCTGTGGAGTTTTGCACTTCTAGGTGTATGAAAGATGAGTCTTCCCTCTTGCATTCTTGACCGTGAACTCTGCGCGAAGGGGAGTGGAGATGTATGTTGGGTTCTTTGGCAGTGGGTACAGAAAGATGGTTGAACAAGCAGAACTCAGCCACTGGGGCATGGCACGTGTGCTGGGAATGCTCACCGGCCTCAAAGACTCAGTTGCAAAGAGAATGGAGGATGGGGAGAACAGGCAGGCCAGGAAGAGCCCGTGGTTGGCAGCCCTGCTCTGTTCTGCTGATTGCATCTTCTGGTGATCCAGTCTGGGAATCAGCAGGCCAGTGGTGCCCCGTCATTAAGGAAAGGCATGTCTGTAATTAATGGCAAAGGGCCCGATACAATAAAAGGCATGTCTGCCTTCTGCATTGCGTAGCCCGCATAGGGCTGCAAAAGACGCCAAAGAAAATCAATGTTAAGCAGCTTGTATGGATTTGTGCAGACCTATACAGTGCCAAAGTCCAGACATATTTCTCATCGAGCTGAGTCCTCATATGTTTTATTTATAATTTAATGGTAAAATTTATGAAGGAGATGCATGGCAGAGGGAGAGCCCATAACCTTGTCATTCCTTTTCTTAAAGCAGCAGCTACTAGATCTTGGAAAGAATTACGTCCTCCTCCTTCCCTCTGAATCCCCATCATAAAATGTAACACGGTAGAAATTCTTTTCCCTCCGTGTCTGCTCTCACTGAACTGGCTGCACAGCTGAGTTGCCCGTTGCGTGTCAGGCAGCAAGTTGTTATCGAAATCACTAACTGCCAATCACTTGCTCCAAACTAAATCACTGCAAATGTTATTCATCAAGCATGCCATGTTACATTGCAGGCTTCTATAACTCAAACACTTAAGGTATGAAAGAAATTAATTTCCTGTATTATTTTCCACGAAAACAAATAAACAGCACTGGGTGCCTCTTTAAAGTCAATTGGAGGATTGATTTTAATTCAAATTATGTTTTGCAGTAGTTTTGAGCGCTCACCACTGGGAGCTGTAATGGTGACACTTCAGATACGGATACTGAAATTTCAGAATGCCACATGCTTTAAGCATTTCTACCAGAATTTAAACCATTGCCATAAGATAGGAAAAGAAGTCTACATTAGAATGAATACAATATAACACAACCCTGTTTGAATGGGGGAAGGATTTTAACAGAATGCAGTATTCAGAAGGGTTTTTTTGCATTGTTGAACCATGATGTCAAAATTACATTTTTCCCTGAAGCTGTGGATTAGGCTTTCTCTCCTCTGACATCAACCAGATTTGTATTGGGAAGTTCAGATGTAACAATGAGGTGCAGGGTGTCTGCGGGTGTATATTCATCCAGATCAGCACTGCAGACCTGGCAGAGCTTGATTGAATTGCACTTAAAAGCTGAAAGTAAAGAGGCTGCCAGGGAAAGAGCACAGGTTCCTGCCGTGAAGAAGACCTAACGACAAGAGAACCTCAAAATGTTTTGTTCTGTTGAGTTGCCAAGAACAGGTAGGAGTCCAAAACTCACACAACACTCCTGGGTAAGCATCCAAAAGTTGCATGTATTTCTGTGTTCGTGTGAATTACCCAAACAGCCTGGGTCAGCAGAATCTGAGCTAGGAGTCTCAGGGAAGGGGCTGTCACATGAGGTGCCTAGTTGAGTTTGGTTAAACGGTTAAATATTATCACTTTTATAAGTGAAAGAGAAAAGAAATTCCACATCATCCAAAACAATTCACTTTTTTTTTTTTTAATGAAAACATTTGTTTCCTCTTTCTGTTCCCCCCTTTTTTGTACCGTAAATATGTCAGCTGTTTAAAAGATGGGGCTGCCCTTATAAATGTATCGAAGATAAGCTAGGTTGTAAAGGATTCAGGTTCATGAACTGTGTTTGTGCATCCTATTGTTTAGTACTCATGAATAATTGATTCTTGTCCTTCCTGCACAAATATTCAGTCAGATATCATTCAAATTGATAGCAGGTGTCTGATCTAGGAAAAAATGGCTATGTTCTTAAAATGAGATGTGATTGTAATACAACACAACTTCGGCAGTGGAGTGCAGAGGAGTGTCACACATTTCAAACAGGACATTTTAAGAGAGAGAGTTTCTAAGTGAAACACCACAGAGTGTAATTGTCTGGCATATTTCGGGTAAGTAACCATCCCAAAGCACAATTATTACATGGTAGGATTATGTATGTATGTATGAAATGGAGAATAGATAATTAGAAAAATGCTTATTCCAATAAAAGCTTGCATTAAAGAGAGAGAAGAATATAGTTCTATATATAGTGTAATTCCACAGGATTCTTACATTCCCGATATTAGAAACCGGCCTATGATTTCCTCAGACCATGTGATGACCAGGAGACATAGAATAATTGCATTATGTGATATATTATTTAAGATCCAGTATGAAGGTGCCTGTTTCTTAAAGCACAGATTCTTTTCAGATGAGTTACAGCTTTCCTCTACTGGAAGCTTCCTATAAGTCAGCTTATACTAAAGCAAAACAAAATGTGCATAGAAACAGAGCAGGGTGCAGGACCTACTAGTGTATCCTTGAGTCTTGGAGCAGTGCTCATTTCTTGCTCAGGGAGGTTTGTTGATGTGAGCAAAGTTATGCCTGATATGGCGAGAGTATCTGCAGAGAGAGCACAGATATATAACTAGGATTTTGCTCCCAGGCACATGAAAATAAATCTGAGAAGTCAGAGGTCCAGTATGCTCCAGCTGAAGCAAATGCAAGTTTGGTCATTGAATTAACCAAGAGAAAAATCATGTCATAGTTGGGAGTCTGAAATACTGAGTATTTTCTGTGTGTAATTTATTATATTAGTAGGAACTCTTTGGAAGAGATGTTGAGCAAATATTTAAATATATCTATATCTATATCTGTATCTATCTATCTATCTATCTATCTATCTATCTATGTATATATGCCTCTTAATTCTGATCCCCTGTTACCCAGTGCATGGGTTTCCTTTCATTCTGCAAGGTTGTTTTCACAGTTACTATTTTTACTCCATTGTGCTTCTTTCCCCTCTCTCTCTCACCCTCTGAATTCGATGCTTAAAGATATGAAACTGGAAACTACGGGAATTATTTTCACCTGCTTGCCAATAAGGACGATTTTCCCAATTTCTTTGTTTACAGGACTTGTGTTCTCTTTCCTATCAAAATGGCTCTGTAGATTTAGAAAAGAAGTTCTGTTGTGTAGCATTTGTGGCCTATGCATCCTTGACCGTACACATCTGCTTACCAACATGGAAAGATGTTTATATGTTTACAGGCGGGATGAGCTCAGGCCAGTCATTAGATCTATTGAGAGATCCAAACTCAATTAATGGTCATGCAAGGATAAGATTTTTTTATAGTCCAGTTGCATATCTTATTTGAACTTGGCAGCGAATAGTTCTCCCACATCCTTCAGCTTGGCACCTCTCTTGTGTTTCCAAACAATTAATTCAGCCACGGAGTTTTAACTCTCATTGTTTATCTGCATCTTAATAACGGCTGGCAATTCTTGAATTCTCAGGTACCTTCCCCACCACTCCCCAACCTTCAGACCCATCTTTCAATCCTCCCTGCTCTCCATCCATCCAGTCCCCCACCACCCACTTTCTGCTTGAAGTAGGGAGAAGAGGCCAGGAACCGCATCTGCTCTACTAACGGCAAGGATCAAGCTATTTTAGAGAGCTTTGCTCTGGTCAATTGAAAATCCCTTTTTGGGTTGCTTATTTGGGGAAAGTGTTTATGCTTCAGAGTGTCATAAAAATGAAGAAGTTCTCTTTCCTTTTGTTTTTGAATACTGAACAACTGTCCTTCTGAACGCTCAAAGAAGCGCTTTTGTTGTACTTGGTCTGCTCAGGATTCCAGTGCATAAAACCCGGTATTTTTAGGGACTGCAGACCCTGAAGCCAGTAGCATGTTAAAATGCTCAATCTTCTTTAAATATTACCCTTCCTCTGACCTTCCTTCATTTTCCATGCTGGATTCCACTTCTGAATCTATTCATTTTGAATAGGCAGCAAAATCCTTCCCTGGAAGAGACAACACAGATACACCTTGCCAGCTGTAGCAGTTCGTAATGTATACATTACTGAAATATTGGCAGTGGTTTCTGAAACCACAAACAGAATTAGTTGTACCCAGAGAAACATACTTTCTTTTGGTGGCTCGAGTAGCCAACAATTACTGAAAATATCTCCTCCTTTCTATAATTTCAGAAGATAACACAGTATTTAGTTCACAAGTGACATAACGCATGGATCAACTCTTCATAAAGACTTCTTTTTCCCATGTTATGTTAAAAATATTCACATGGGGCAGCATACAAAGAGAGCAATTTCTTTCTCTGCTTTATTAAGAGCATTTAATGCTTGCTAAAGGTTTCACGTTTCCTGCTTTTCAGTATTAAACCGACCATGCTCAGTTGCAAACTTCGTCTTGCAAACACTGTGCTTGCGTGCCTAACTGAGCACAGGAGAAACTGCAGCAGTGTTTCTGACCCATTACTTCAGTAGCTGTGGCTCTGTGTGGGAAGGGTCCTCTCAGCAAACATGCAGAGCAAGCATTAGCTTTGGGCAGTTTATAGAGCTGGGACAGGAGAAGGCTAAAGAGTAAAACAGATCAAAGCCATCTGTTGGAACCCCATGGCAGAGAGTTGGTGAAGAGATGAACCGTTGTGGATCACTGTAGTAGTGAACCTAAACCTAAAAGACAAAATGTTTGTGATCTGAACTCTGACAGTGTTCTTTGGCTTGGAATTCTTCCTTTTTTTGTTTGTTTGTTTGTTTGTTTGTTTGTTTGTTGTTGTTGTTGTTGATAGTAAGCCAGGATTTGGTAGAGCATTCCTTTTACTTTGATGAGAAATCACTTCACAGCAAAACCAAGGGCTGCTGCAAAGAAGGAATATCCCAGCTTCTCCATCATATTGCTCTCACTGGCCTCTCCGGTCCCTTCTTGCAGCTGCACAGCTCCTCTGATACGTGCAGAAAACTATTTTTTCCATTCTTAGTTTTCTGCAAATGTAGCTCCCTGAATTTGCTAATTCTTTAGTTGGATGTGCAGGGCCAGCCGTATCTGACCAAGTATGTGGAGCACTACCTCACCTATGAGGGGAAACCTTGTGCTTGGGGTTGCAAGTTAGGCTGCTTTGTGTATTCAAATTGGACTTTTAAGAATGTCCAGCTGTTCTCCAGTTTAGTTCTCCAGGAAGGTCTCAGAGTGAATTTAATCAATTTATTTGAAAGGAAGTAGCAGCCTGCATTTCTATTAAGCGTATGCTAAATGATACTGAAGATATAGAATTATTTTATAACACAGAAGACAAAGAAAGCCCCAAAGCATGAGAGAAGATTAAATGTTATGCCTACCTTTTTAAAGGGAGGAAAAGAAGGGACCAGGAATTCATAAGCCAGCCAGCCCAAGAGTTATTCCTGGAAATCCATTGGAACAAATCTTTAAAAAATGTCTTTCTAGCCATTCAAATGATAAGGAGGCTGTAAAAGATAGGATAAGATTGAAGTGATTTGTTCTCAGCAAATCCATACGATTTCTTTCTCTGAAAGAATAACTTGCCTGGGTAAGGGGGAAAGATGTTGCTGAAATATTGTGATTTCAGCTTCTGTTTTTGTCTCAGATGATGTTCTTGTGAAAAGAGTAGGAAAAAAAGTTCCAATAGAGAGTGCACAGCTGAAGAACTGCATGGGACACCTTATTTAGAAATCAAGAATGCATATTAAATTGAGAGGAGTGTGACAAGAAAATCTGTGATTTATAGAAGGTGGCCTGTGAAGAAAAGTTGTGGGAACTGATAAGCCTACAGAGAAATCATCAGGATAGTCTTTTCAATATGAGAGTGTTGTGCAAAGGATGGTGCTTATTGTTCTCTCTCCACTTGAGGGAATTCAAAAGAAACCAATTTAATTTTCAGCCAAGATGCATTAGGATGACTGGGAGGAAAACTTTCTAACCACAGGGGGAATTGAGTAATGATGCAGACTTCATCAGAGGGTTTCCAGAACAGGGCAGACAGATGTTAAGGGGGGGAGTCTGGCACTACTAACGATTCAAAGGCTGGGGAGGTCCTATCCTGGCCTATGTTATTACCTGCGAAGAGCAACCCAAGAGAAAAGCTGCTGCCAAGAGAATAGGAATGGATAGTGTTCTTATCAGATGGTGATAAATAGCTCGCTCTTAGGGATGGGGATGATATTACTTTCTAAATAAAAAAGTTTCGTCATTACAAATTGATGGTGATATATGTGCTTTTAGATCTATAGAAAACAATGTAAAATGCTATAAAGACGTAGCATACTAATGATAGACTATCACAGCCTATTTATACGTTGTGATAATGGGCCTAACTTCTTATTTTAAACATCAATTACATTGTGATCTAATAAAAGATTAGGTTCTTTTAAAGTAACTTTTACTAGACTCACATGCAGTTTTAATTCACATACAAATGTTTGTAGGCCTCCGGAGGTCTTATAATAATAGGACAGGAGAGAATGATGCAGAATTCATTTTAATTTGCTTGTCTTGGAATACCCTTTGCTGTTTGTATTACAAATTTCAATGTACATCTCAGAGGATCAGAGCAAGTATAAATATCTATACCAATTTACAAGTGTACCATTTTTAGATCCCCTTGTATATTTTCTGGTAAGGCAAGCTATCCATTATCTTTTGAGGCCCATTTTTCTTACAAATATGAAAAACAATAAGTAGAGCTAATGTGCAGAATCCCGAAAGCTGTGGTTGGGAGCATAACGTAAGCCTCAAATGCTCCATTTTAAATGCACCTTGCCTTTCTACAGCATTTGGCTGTCTGGATCTGAGAGCGCTTTCAAACGTGGAGAAGGTAAGTTTCACAAAGTTCCAAAGCATGTGGAAGTTATTGATTTTATGCCTATTATTTAATAACATCACCGTCCAGAGAAAATGTTACATTTATTATCCATCTTGGTTTCAGAGCCCAAACTGGAAATCTGGTTATATGTCTGAAGTCACTTGAAAGTTTATTCTGATTCTTCCCCTGCCCCCTTTGCCTTCCGTTGCTTTGGTGTCAGTAAAGAAAAAGACAAAACCAGCAGTGCTGGCCTCTGAGCCCAGCTTTCAATGAAAGCCACCAGGCGTCAGCCGATCCGTTTTTGTTCCACCTCAGCCATACAGCAGAAGGACCGCAGAACCCAAATTTCAGCACAGATTTCAACAGTTCTTGATTACTCTTGATGAATCTGTAAGGCACTCTCATAATCATACCCAGGCAGCGCGTACTGATGAGTTACTCGGGTGTAGGATATTACTTTGGTCTGCTGTCACTTGGCTGTTCACATTTCCGCTTGCTCATCAGCAGTGACCTATCTGCAGTCTCAGCTGACTTGACTAAAAAAGTTCCATCAGTAAAAAGAATCAGAAGTACGCGAAAGGAAGTATAGTGTGTTTTCTGTGACGCTAGAGCTCGGAAGTGTTGGACTTTTAGCTCATTAAGCAATGAAATATTGCACTTAAAAAAGGAAACTTCAGCTAATCCAAAACATCTCGGTTTCTTTAATAGAAACATGTTTCCTCTTTAATCCCCCCCCCCCCCCCCCACACACACACACACTTTTTTGTGTGCCATTAAGATCATCCTCGTTATGTCTGTTGAGTTGCCCAACAGCCAAAAAGCATTAGAGCTGCCACTAAATAAATTACATTGACAAAAAAACATGTCTGAAATGGCTGGCAGGCCACTCCCATTGGGTTACTGTATGCTAAGATTGCACAGATTTCAAACAGTTAAGAAAACCAATTAGCATCAAGCAAGCATTCAATACCATTTTGTTCTGTAATTCTACCTGTCACTTTTTTATTTCCCATTTCGTTCTCATCTTTCTTCATAATTGGATACAAAAATGCTAAAGCTGTAACTGCTTGTGCAAAGAAAGATGAGAGACACTCTGAGCCCATCAGCGTGTGTGTTAGACGCTGAGCACTGTGAAACTCCAAAATCAGTTGGAAAGTGATGATTCAACCAATAATGTACAGTATGATATATGTAACGAACTGGGAAGCTAGAAAGAGCTGAGCTGTGTGGCTTAACTGCTCTAATAGATGCTGTGTTTTACAGACCAATGCTTGAACATCTGTATTGGATAGTTTCTAGTGAGGAAACAGCAGTAGCCATAAAATACTCAGCAATATCCTATATATAACAATGAAGGTTTGAGGACAAGGACACTAGGTTATGTATTTCATTCTTTTGCTTTACTGAGGACTTCAACAACAACAAAAAGCAGG
Organism: Gallus gallus; assembly: GCF_016699485.2. NCBI lineage: Eukaryota > Metazoa > Chordata > Aves > Galliformes > Phasianidae > Gallus > Gallus gallus. The sequence continues at coordinate 14,565,456 of NC_052542.1, read as the reverse complement.
CGAACAAGTGACTGATGTAATGTCTCCTTTGACACAGATTGCATTCCAGCATTTTTAATAACTCATTTTCGCAAGGGTGGGGTGGTGGGGATAGTTGAAATATTCCCCAGGTTCTTTAAGGAAAGACATACACCCAGATTTCTGGCTTTTTTTTTTTCATTCTCAGGCACTTCTCACACAGTCCCCAGCCCTGAGGATTTCAGCTTGAAAGTTGGGTGCTGGCTAGCTGAAGGGCAGTGATTTTCAATGCTGTTTGTCTCTTGACTAGGATCTGGAAATGAGCAGATGTTGCTGATTGCACAGCGATGACTGAGTGGTGGAAAAGGGGTGGAGCAGCACCCATCTTCCCCACTTTCAGCTTGGCCTGGGTTCACGACAGCACAGCATAGACAACATAATTAAGGTGCACAGATAACTGTCTTTTGCACAACTGGTTCCTTGGCACTGGATCCATGGTTTATTTCTCACTGGCTTTTAAGGTTAAAAAGCTGGATGATGTCAGCAGATGCTGTCAGGTACTCAAAGTATTTCAGTTTCAGACCACAGCGGTACATCCATACTCATTTCCAACTGTTCATACGAGGCCCTCAATAGGAGACTCATTCTGTACGGTCCTGCACTTTGTCGTTTTCTTGGAAGAGGCTGAAAACTCCTGTGTTTGCTGTGTACAGTTTTCATCTTCAGTGGCACAGCATATCATTGATCCTTGCTTCCACCTTGCAGAGATTTCTGCTCTCTTATCTTATTCTGCGGTGGATGAACAGAGGTTTGAGCAGTTCCCCTGCGTACTTCTGTTTATGGTATATTTACTGGAGTGAGCAGCCTCTGCCATTTATTACAACCTGTGTTTGTTCAGGTTATACTCATCATAGAGCTGTTAGTCAATATTTGGCTCTCGTGACCATACTGATAGAGAACAGTATGTTTCCAATTACTTGTAAGGATGTTCAGAATGGCTTGTTTTTTCCTGTCTCAAAAATGGCCAGGTGCTCAGAGTCCTTCACTCAGCTGTAGCAATTTGCTATTCACTGCTTAAGACTTCTTCTTTTGGGGCTTAAAGAGATGTGTGTGGTGCTGTGCTTACATTTGCTGCACTGAGAACTCCAACATGGATAGAGCTACCCTGCAAAACACCAGCCAGAGCAAGACAAACCAGCAAATTGTCTCTGGCCTTTGGCTGGGTTTGCCTTTACACCCTGGTGAGATGAATTTACATTTCTCAGCTGTATTTTTATGTGATTCATGTTTGTTCTACAAAACCACATTGTCTGTGGAATCAGCCTGGCATTTGTACTACTTAGACTTCATTAGGGGCTCGGTGTGATTATATCCTGTGTTTATTATATAAAACACTTTTTGGCTAAAGTCTTGAATTTTCCATCTTATGTACCAAAGCATACATTTTTAGAGGCAAACATGGCTATGAACAGACTCTGCTCACTCAAAGTATGGGGAACTGGGGGAGGAGTGCACAGGGCCTACACATATCTGGAAAAAGAATGTGAAGGAAGAAGATCCTGTTTGCTTCTCCGATGCACTTTGGAATCCTCAGGGCCCATGGCTGAAGGCACTTGCTTATTGGCATCATCTTCCAAACACTTTGCTATAAGTAATGCTTTCGTAGGGAGTAAAGTATTGCTGTATGAAGTTCTGCTGTTGTGGCTCATTCCTGGCGTGTGTAACTGGTGGAACTGTGATTTTTCAAGGAAGGAAAAATCCTTCCTTATTTCTAATCTAATATATATATATGTTTATGACATTGTATTTACAAATACTGAAGGTTAAAAGAGTATTTTATATCTTGGCCAAACATAATAATTTGATTGTACTTCTTTAAACAAATATTTCAACTGTTTTTGGCTTCTGTTTCTACAGTTTTAGTTCTGCATCAATAGTGTGCACTGCACCGTAAGGAGATGAACCTTCTCCATTCCCTGTCTTTGTTAATATCAGAGTTGTTTAATCTCTACACACTACATAGCCCTACAATAAAAATTGCATAGTTGCAGGTACACCGTGCACCTTCTGGGACAGCAGAAGCTTGTGAACTGAACAACTGTGTTCTGTACAGCAAAGCCTCACCTTTGGTTGCTCCCAGAGAATCAGAAGAAGTGTGCATCAAACCTGTCAGAGGTTTCCTGAGTGGTAAAATAGACATTTCTTCATAAAGAGGTACCAACAGCTGCATCTAAATTGCAGGGTGGGTGCGCTGCATCCTGTGTGCCACATACTTGGACTTGCCCTTGCCCCAACCAGGAGTCAACCCAGCTCTAGTCCCATCTGGCCATGTGGGTTTTGTTCTTGTTCTCAAGGTTCTCTGTCTGCATTTTCCATGACATTAATCTTACTGCTAACCTTGCTTCCTGGCCTGTACGTCTCTCTGGGTCATCTCTGTTTTACATGGAGTTTGGAGTCTGTTCATTCCTGGCCATCCTAACTCTTCACCTTTGCCAGGGAGCTTCATGAGACTGGAGGATATGCTTTCCTACTCTCAGTGCAGAAACTGGCTTATCCCAGGTTCATCTTTGCCTTCTCAATGCTCCTTCTTCTGGGGTTGAGGAACATCCCAATGATGGGTGATTATTTCTTTGTCTTTCTTGCATTTTGAAGTGTCTAATTAAAATGAATTAAAACTAATAAAAATGAGCACTACTTTTAAGACCCCCATCCCAATAGTCTGACTCTGCTATTACTTATATATTTTTGAAGTCAGTTTGCTTCTTCTAGGGTTTCTTAGCCAGTAGAACTGAATGGCAGGATCCCAGTTTAGCCAAAATCCATACGTATGTCCCTGACTGAAGCGTACCAGGTCAGGAGGCTGCTATCAGAGTTAAGGTTAAGAACGTATTTCAGTGGTTTCCTGGACTGGGGAGCACTTTTTTTCGCATCATAATATAATATTTTGCACAACCAAAACACGTAGGTTGAAAGGCCAGAAAATTAGTACAAGCTGTAACACTCTTGTAAAGGGAGGGGTAGGTGGAAGCAAAACCTAAAACCATTCATACATTTTAAATGGTTTCCCTTCCTCCATTCATGCAATGATACAGAACAGCTGGTCATGAAACCTGGCTGCATATTTGTAAAATGGGAACGGATTACTAAATCAAATTTGTTGACCAATTTTCAAGTATGTGGCCTTGAGATATTAAACAAAAAATAAAAGAGGGGGGAGAGGGGGCTGCACTGACTAAAGAGGAGGGGGTGGCAGGCTGGTTCTATGAGCATTTCATGCTGGTGGGATGTGGGGGAGGGAATCTAATCGCTAACTTTCGTGTGAGTACCCAGCTAAAACCTCAGGGAATTTTATATAGTGCATGTTGTCAGTATTTTAATCATCCACAGCTGTCAAAACTCTTGTAACCCGCCTCTTCTATTTAAAATGTGTCTTCTAGGCATAAAATAATTAAAGGTGCAGGACCATAAGGTAGGCTCAGAGCCGCTGCAATGTGACAAAACTCCACATATGAAAGGCATTATTTCAGGAAGTTTTAAATATAAATTTTGTTTTGTCAGAAGGCTGCAGGGCACACATTTTCTATACTGTCAAGCTTGATAGTAACAATATTTATATTTCAAATAAAAAGATTAAATTGCAGTCTTATGTGTTTCTGGTTTTCACATAGTTTTTACCAGTGTATCATAGTGTTCCATATCAGTGTGTCATCGAAACTTTTTTTTTTGCTGACACCAGTTTTGCTTTATTGTAATATTAAGTCTTGTACTGTCAGTCCCTGAATTGAAATAATGAGGGCAGACAGTAGTTTAGTTGACTTACCTGTATCTCCCCTTTCCTCACACCTCCCCTCCAAGTAAACCTGAAAACAACACAAAATAAAAATGAATTCCTTCGAGAAGGCGACTGTAAAGGCAGAGGTTTGGAGGCTGTTAATGTACGATGCCTTTGTGTGTGTGTGTGCATGCGCTCACTTGTGTATGTTCGTGTAATCTGCCTGTTTGTTGTGTGTGCAGTTCGAGACCCCACCTTGCAAGTTCTCATTCATACTGCTACCACAGCGCTCGTGTGCTTTCCAAGAGGATTGAAGGTTAGCATGAGATACAGATGGAAGAGTAGGAGAGGGCAGTGCAATTCCTCCATATTTTGATCTTCTATATTTGTTTGTTTTTAACATTAAAAGACTTAACCCAAAGAATGAGTGCATTGGTTGTTTGGAGCTGTCTGGTTGGCAAGCCTTGTGTGCCACTGCTTGTTCGATGTTACTTGTGAACTTTCTGCTAATGCCCATAGGCCCTTTGTTCTGCATTGTTCGGAGCTCTGCAGTCCCATGGGTTGGAGTCCCTGGGCTGGGTTTGTGTCCTCTGTGCAGCATCAGGGCTTGACAGAACAATGGAGAGAAATGCGAGAGGGTTCTGACTCAGGCTCATGTTTGAATGGCCGATTGGAGTCACTTAGCTGGCCAGCTGGGGCTGGGTTTGCTCCTTTGGGGTTGAAATGTGAACATTTCATCACAACTCCTTTTGTGTCAGTTTGAAACTGGCAGAGCCTTCCTTAGCAAATTCCCCCATTTTTACTCTCTGCAGCGTGGTCAGGAGTTTTTCTCCAGTGTCAGACAGTAGATGCTGATATGTACAACTTCTGTGGCCATTATGTGGGTGAGGAACTGGGTTAATCAGAAAAGTGATGCAAAATTTGGATGCTATAGAAACTAGCCCCTGTTGCTGTTAGCTTAGGCATCGTGTGGTCTTGGTTCTTCTTCTTGCTTAAAGCCTTTAGTCTGCCATTTGGCCAGTCAAGATTTTACAATAATGAAGATGAAATTAGCAGCACTAATGACGAGGTCTGTGATGGAAAATGAGGAGACTGTCTCATGCAAGGAATATGTACTTCTTTTGTATTCACAACAGCGGACAACTTAATATAGTTTACTGGGTTTTATAACATGAAAAGTAAACTGCGTGCCCAAAATGTTAGTTAAACTACGGGTGTGACCCTGTAGTTCCCATGCATATTGTTATGACTACTCATGCTATTTTATGCCATTTTAGCAGCTCTAAAAACACCTATAGAATAACTTCCTACCAGTAGAAACCTGTGGATATTCAAAAGCTTTTCAAAGGTACAATGAAAACTGAAAGTGTTTTTAGTTTTGATTTTATTTTTATTAAATTGCTGCTGATATGCCTCAATAAATATGTTTTGTTAACCTGACAAGAACTTTCTAGTCCACTGCAGAAACTGGTTAGAGAGCTTCATGGATGATATGAAGTGCGCGAGGATAAGATGACAATAAAAAGACTGTGCCTGCCGAGGAACAGCCTTGTCTTTTTCACGTGTAAGTCTGTGCCTGTGTTCATTACTCTCCTCATGCTTTGCAGAGCTGGCCAGCCTGCTGAATTACTCAAAGCTGGAACAATAGGGATATTTCAAAGTTACATACAATCAGAAAGGAGGAGACAACAGGTGGCACTTTCCATTCTGTACTCAAAATCTGAACTTACCTAACATCCCCAACCGCTCTTTTTCTTCTTCACTTTGAGCTGATGGATATACAAATCAGGCTATTGCAGCAACACATTTCAAATGAGGGAGGCCTATTCCGATGGAAACATCTGGTTTCATTACACCAGGTAACACCTGCATGAAATTACATTTGTGCTGAAAGTCCTTTAACAGACTTTGGTAATTAAACTGAGGCAATCTAATCAAAGAAAGGCTTGGAGAAGGTGATACATGAAGTTTCATTCCCTGCCATGTAAATAAACTGCATTAGTGTATTGGGTCTTTCAAGAAATGGTTAACATCAACAGCTTGCAATTGAATAGATTTTGTGTTTAAAACAGCCTTCCATAGCATATCCATAATGTATATTCTGATCTCCCAAACAAATCTCTAGAGTGCCATTTGGATTTATTGCACTTAATAGCATATTGTTTGGAGCGTACAATGTGTGGGTCCAACCGACTTTTACTGGGGTATTCTGTGGCTCAATTTCCTTTCAATATGTAACTGTGTCCTTTTCAAATTTCTCTCTAAAGCCTTTCATAGTTGACTGCATCGCTCTTTGCCTCAAATGTCAAAGCTGACCTTGACCCGAGCACCAGCAAGAAGCTCACCCAATGCAGGGACACCCCTGTAGGGACATCCCTGTCCACAGGGGCTCTCTGCATAGCTGGGGTTCTCCGCGTGTTGTCACTGTGAGCGGTGCTGCATCTGAGCCTGGAACTGGCTCAAAGAGGACTTTTTGGCATGGATTCTTGGTTGGCTTGTGTTTCTCACACAAGGAGATGGTTTCCCCACCTTGGAGTAGGCTCTTTGTTAGCTCCATGCGGCGTACAGGCACTTCTGGTTTTGTTTGTGTGAGATTTTACCATCTGGCAGTGTCACCTGGAAGGCATAAATAAAGCCATTGTTTCACTTATCCTATCAAGGGTTGTGTATATTTTCCTTGTCAGAAAATACAGAATAATAGATCCAGCAGAAATCACGCACAAAAAACCTGCTACTACTGTTAAAGGACAGCAAGGTTAACACTTCTAGCTTTAGGAAGAGTTCCAGCAATTCTTTATGGAGCTGACTGACATTTTTATCACATATGTTTTTCCTCTGAAAGCTGACTTTTTGGCCACAGTAAAAAACTTCAATGCAAAATTTTCATCTTCGTTGTAAATGCCCTTGCCAAGATTAATAGGTTTTCCAGGCCTTCCCTGGAGAAAGAATAGTCCTTGGAGCATAGCTGGAAGTCAAGGACTCATCCTGGAAACCAGCTTTGGTAGAATGCTTCCCCATCTGCTTTTGAAGCAGCATATTGCTAATCACCTGACCTTTGAACAAATGCGACTTATTTGTTCGGGGTCCTTTCATCCACGTTGATCCAGATGTGTCTTTTAAAAACACGTTCTCAGAATCCCTTTCCATGTACATGCCCTCAAGGGTGGGCCACAGAGCAGCCCTGGGGTTTGGGTGAGCCCTAAGGGAGAAGCAGCTCGGGAGCTGAAAGGTCATGGTGTAAGAAGTAGTCTGCTGTTTGAGAGGGGGAGGTTTTAAATCAGTTGTCTCTGTTAAGGGCTGCTTCTCTCCTTGCTACAAGTTGAGGACCAAGCAGATCTTTTCACGTGAGCTCTGTTTAGAGGTACAGACTCGAGCCAGGAGTGGGCTCCAAGCTTCCCTGATCCCGTGGGAACTCAGCTCCTATCAGACTTCCTGTGCTTGGCTGCTGTGAGTGCAACACCTCCGGTGTCTCTGCTTTCAGCGTGAGGCCATTTGGTGCCTTGGTCTGAGGGCCGAGTGTGTGCACGGACCTGGGGCTTGCACAGAACCCTGCAAAAGGTCTTCCCTCCTTCTTTAGCACTGTAAATACAGTGGAGATGGTATTCCCTGCTCTTTACTAAAGTTAGAAAAAAAGGCTATAGCACTAAACTTTCTGCAAAGCCCGAGCCTCCCAAAGATTTAAAGGATTGACATTTGCATTACATGCTCTCCCCACCCAGTCCTCCTCATTAGCCAGATATCTTTATTCTCTAAATATTTACCACCTAGACCAAATTTATAGTTTAATTTGCTGCATAAAATCATTTATTGACTGATAAAGCTCATTACTAGGGCCTAGCCCAGGCTGTAGCCTGCCACGACAGTTTTAATTCTTGTAGCAGCAGGCTACTGCAAGAGAAAAACAATCCTGTCACATTGGCGGCAGGGGTCTAAATTATTCAAATACACTAAATCCTCCCCGAACAGTTCCCCTGCTCATAATTTGTCTTTTCTCGCCAACAGTTAACTAGCGATACTCTAAAAATGCCAACTCTTTTGAAATCTCAAGGAAAACAGAAACATATACATGCAACAAATGTCCTTAGGAAGGAATACAACAGAATGCAGCGGTGGGAGACTTCTAAGGAATGTGATCCTTCAGATGGGCCCACTGCTTTCTTTAGTTCAGGGTTTGGTGGATATCTGTGTGTGTGCACAGCTGGGTTTGATGTGGAGCACTGCTGTCTGGTGCCATAGCTCCATGGCTTCATGGCTTTTTACACCTGCTAATGGCCCACACAGTGGCACTCTTATGGCTGACGCTTAGCAATTCTATTGAACTTACAAGAGGATCATTCTTGTATCCGCTTCTGGCTTCTCACTTCTGTCAGAGCTTTTTCTGTCTTCGCAGTTAGGAATTACTGTAATTAATTACAATAGTAAACGTAACATACTGGGACAAAACCATGCGAGATGGTTTCATCTAGAGGTTGACAACCTTTCTCGTGGCAGGTGGGTTGGAACTAGATGATCTTTCAGGTCCCCTCCAACCTAAGGCTTTCTATGATTCTAGGATTGAAGCTGCTATGAAAACAGTGAACACTGAAATATATGGGTGGATGTAGCTGACAGTGGGCATCTTGCAGAAAGTGAAGATCTGAATCTGTCTCTGTTAGGTCTCTCAGAGCTTTCTTTCCCATGGAACTTGAGCTGGCAGGTAGTCTTGGAACAAATTTCTAACTAGAACAGTTTACAAAGTTAAAAAAAAAATAGATTTTGCGCTGTCACGTGTGCTTTGAGTGTTGGTCCACTGCCTTCTGCATATTGTGGAATAAAGACTTAGTGGTTCCATAATTTCTGCATTATTATTGACTGTATTAGGTAAGGGACCCTGTCGTGGATGTGTCCATAGCCACAAGTACAGGCTGGAATCTGAGCAGAGTGAAGTCTGAGATCATTCCAGTGTTCATGAAGAGGAGTTAAGATGTCCTGTATGGGAAAAACAGTTTAATTCTGCAGAGGATGATCAAATTCACTTATGTTCTTCTGTATGTGTGACAAGTGCAGCCATCTATTACAGTCCATCATGGGCAACATTAAAATCTTCAGTATTCTGATGTCTCATATAAATATGGCTTCTACATAGCACTTTGCATTGTTTCAGAACTGAACATCCATATTTGCCTTGTCCCATTCATTTTCTCCCTTCAGTTGTTTTGGCAGTTGCAGTGCAGAATAGCTTCTTGTGCAAACCTTCAAAGTGGGAATGATGGCTCCAATTTGTGGCCAAATAGCTTTGACATTGTCTGTACGTTTGCTTCAGTTTATAAAAGACTTTCCTTTCCTGATTTAATCCTTTAATGTTAGAGCAGCCTGAGAAATGCAGTAATTCTTTCTGGTGCGCCCTCAGTGACAATATTAACTCTCATGAAATTCTCAGTTTTTAAGCTTATAATGTGTCTTTTTATCCCTTCCTATAGCACACGGAGTACTTTAATGTTGGGAAATCATAAATCTCTGAAAATATGTGTAAAGATAGGATAGAGTTAAAATATACAGAAAGAATATACAGGATTATGCATCATTTTCTGGTCCTCTGTATCAGCATTTCACAAGATGTGGGCTACGGTTCATCCAATGTTGATCTGCAAAGTGACTGAAATTCCCCCTCATTTCAATTTACTCCTGAAGGTATCTGTGTTTCTAGCCAGTCTCTGAGTGATGCTTGAGCAGTCAGTAGTGCCTGCTGGAGTTTACATGTCTTTATCTGATGCAGTATCTGCAGTGAGGGAAGTGTGTGCTATAGACGATTTCATATATGCTTTCTGAGTGGCCACAGCCTTTCCCATTCACATACCCACAGAAGCAGAACTGGGCTTCGGCATTTGTGCCCATGTGTCCCACACAGCCCTACAGCCTTGGTGTGCAGTCCCAGCTCCCTTTGTGTGCCCTGCTTGTTGTAGGCTGGGACGAAGCCACGGGGAGCCTGACCTGTGCTTGTTTATTGCAGACGTGCCCACAACTGCAACGCAACCCCTCTGCTCCGGCTCCTCTGTGAGCACGAGGCTCGGAGACCGAGACTGCTTAATTGTGGCAGATGTGGTTTTCTGGGACAGCTAAGGGTTATGTCACTTTTCTAACAATCTCTTTGATCTTAAATCAAAAGAAGGGGGTGGGCTTTTCAGCCTCGTCTTAACTGTGCGGCTTTTACAAATTAAAAACCTACTTGAAATTGGTTATACAATATATGCTTGTGTTTCTCTAAGACTGATGAGACCACCTTTGACTCTAAGCTGCTTTTTCTAGCAGATCATCAGGAAAATTCTGGTAACAAACGGTTGGGAAAAGCTAGAGGGAGCTTTTGAAATAAGAACTGTGCTCTTCTCTGCACTTTGCGAGCTGAGGCTTTAATTTACAATAAGCACAGTAAGGGCAGAAAGGAAGCCACTGGTGTGCTGTCTCATGTCACTAAGCAAAGTAGTAGAAAGAAACACATTTCTATTCTGTCCTTGTCACTAATGTAATCCCAGCCTTAAGAAGTTAGTATCGAGGGTCTGATTCATATCCCACTGATTTGGCCAGAATCTGGGAATTTACTGAACTTTTGATTAAGCTGCCTGTCTCGTATTGCCTTGTAGCTCTATATGTATTTATATAATCCCAGGACTTCCTTCTCAACTGTCTGCGCCTTATGCACTCATTTGTGTGTGCTGTGAGCTGGGACAATGCAGCCGATAAGTTTTGTGAATTAATGGAGCCTTCGGTGTACTAGAAGAGATCTGATGGACTTAACAAGTAAGCAAATGTAAGCCTACTGAATGCCAGACTTGGCAACTTTCTGTTTAGACTGCTTTGAGGTGTCCTATGGACTTCATAATACTTTGGAAATACAAGCTGAAAACTGCTTGTCTTATGTATGCAATGGATTTTGCATTTTGCAAGTGAATGGGTGAAACGTCTAAAATGTATTTGCCTTTATTCTGCTTGACAATCTGTTTAAACAATAATACTTATCACTGCTGCTGTTTTCTGCATGAAACCAAAAGAAAAAGTGTTGGGAACACCCAGCTTTGTTTCATTCTCCATGGTGAAAGAAATGAGATTCTTACTGCGCTTATTCCTATGATAATATGCCTGATCTGTTCTAAGCATAACTGATGGTCACTGTGGGCAAGTTACTTGCCAAAATACAGGAAAATTACTTGCATACAGGAAAGACATTCAGATACCATCGCTATATTTTATCGCATTTCCTTGTAGGTACTGTATTCACAGAGCATATATATTCATATGCATATGCACGTGAGTTTTCTGCCAAGCATCCCATTCTTCAGTACTATTGTTTTTCGGAGGGATAACTAAAGAATAAAATTTAAAAGACTTTGCATTCAAGAAGACAAACACAGTCAACTTCTGGGAAAAAAAAAACTCCTCGCCAGGTCTCTGGTTTAAGCACCCAGATTCACTAAGGTGATAATGGCAAATGGAAGCCAGAAGTAGCTGGATTTAAAAATAAAAGCTCGGAAACCAGTGGCACCTATTGTTCTTCTGAGCTGCTGAGTTCTTTTGAAAATACGACTATTTACTTTAATACTTCAGCAGGAACCACGTTGAAAATCTGCCTGGTATTTTGCTGCATTTGTTAATGTGGGAAAATAGACGGTGCAGCTCTGCACCTCTTCTCATGCCAAAAGCCTACTGGTCTTCCACTGCTTGGGATCTGTAGGCACAAAGTAGTGTTGAGATAAATGCCTGAGAGCAATTGCCATGATCTCATTTTGTCTCCATTTGTATGACATACACTTGTTGGCTCCTGAAATCCTATTTGACTCAAGGCTACTGTATACATCTCATTTCTTTCATGTGAGCTTTTAAAGGCTCATCTGATAAGGTCTGATTAGCTTATTGCATATCTACTTTGTTGTACCTAAAGCTTAATTCTCTCTGTCCTAAATGGAACTTTTCTGCTGTTTATTTCAAATGATGCTTTGTGAGGAAATTGGTCTTCTGCTCCTTTTATTAACTACGCGTGACTCTTTGGGGGCACTTCACAGAGGTTTGAGTTTTTGTTGGATTGAATTGTGCCCTTGGATACAAATGTACAATTCCCAGAGTGATCTGCAGAGAATTAATCTGTCATTAGCAATATTGGGTGTAGTGCATCTAATTCCCATGCACCACCCTGAAAATTTCCACCACCCCCACAAATGGAAAGGAAAAAGAGGACTATTCCATTTATTCTTTTTTATATGTAAATGAGACTTAAAATAATTGTTTGATAATGACATGGGTTTTTTGTTGTTGTTTGGAAATATCTCTTGGCAATAATTTATCCTGCAATTATTGTTGCTTAGTCCTATCCTTATAATTAAGGCCAAGAAAGTGTTGTTCATCACCTCATTAAATGTTTTTTCTTTCAGAATGCCTGACTCTCTTTAGCACAGCCAAGAGCTGATAAAGCCACTTGTATGCAGAGCTGGCTGCCTGCAGATCTTTGATCTTTTTTCCCTTCTTCAAGAATATGATTTTGCGGAGTCGTTGCTGTTGCAGTTTCAGTTTGTTTTTTTAAACAGTTCAGTTGCTATAAATACTCTTTCACTTTGATTTTCAATTGCCCTTGTAAGACAATTGGTGTTTTGTTGGATTCCCACTGAATAGATAGCCCTCCTGCCTTTTCCCTTCTTCTTTCCTTCTTTTCTTCTTTCTCCTTCTTTCCATTTTTGTCTTTCCTTTTTTCTGTCTTTCTTTTCCTTCCTTCCTTCCTTCCTTCCTTCCTTCCTTCCTTCCTTCCTTCCTTCCTTCCTTCCTTCCTTCCTTCCTTCCTTCCTTCCTTCCTTCCTTCCTTCCTTCCTTCCTTCCTTCCTTCCTTCCTTCCTTCCTTCCTTCCTTCCTTCCTTCCTTCCTTCCTTATTGAACTATAACTTTCTTTTTGAGCTGTCCTACAGCACACTTATTCCTCAAAAAGAAAAACTTAACAAGTGCTAATGGCTGAGGAATTCTCACTTCTCATATGTCTTTCCTTTGGTTTTAATGATGGGAAACTGAGTATCTTGACTGGAGCCTTGCAGGAAGTCAGCAACCTCCATCAGTTCTTAGATAGAACTCTGAGACAGAAATCTCACTTTTTTTTTCTGGTTTTTTTTTCTTCTTTATGCAATTTTGCAGTTGAAAACAGTCTGGTTCCAACAATGTACTTCTAGAACCTCTTCTGCTATCTAAGATTTCAGTAGTCATGCTCTTGGGGAGATTCATCCCCCTCTGAATGCTTGTGTGCACCATGAATCCTTTGCCATCACGAGGGTTAGAGGTGGTGGAAACCTTAGCTTAGGTTTGGGGAAGAGCAAAGGGAGATAATTTTAAAGTTCACATACCTTAAAGGTCCTTATGATCTTCTAACCCTAAAAGAAGTGCTCGCATGTGTCTTATATGGTAATTCACACTTTCTCCTCTGTATCTGTGGTGCTCTCAGTAGTCTTACATATCAGGATGAGCAATTTACAGTCAGATCTGATGCAGATAAAAATTAGGGACAAAATAAAAACCTTCATGCAACTCTACATGCAGAAGGGCACATCCTTTTCCTGCTCCCTACCATGCCTTGCTGTTCTCAGCGTGTTCGTGTTTCGTTTGCTTCAGCCCTCACCTGGTTGCTTTTGTTCTGGAGCTCCCTCATGTCCCTTTCTCCAGAACTCCTCCCAGCTGCAGCAAGGACCTTTACAAGTTGGAGGGACATACAAATAAAACAACCCGAATCAGGAGGAGGCCAAACCTTTACAGTTGTGCCAACATCCGGGTTGTAAACAGAGATAGAGAGGCCTTGAACACCAGCCACGTAATGTGTGTGTATACATAAGTGTGTGTGGGGAACATGCTCTCAACTCCTGGGACATTTCCACTTCCAGACAGTTTAATAACAGAAGCTAAGATTACTCCTTACACCTCTGCTCCAGCTTATCCCGTGGTAAGATAAAGTAGCAGCCAGTGAATTAATAAGCCTGTGGTGCTTCAAATACATCTGTTCTATTTTTAAGTTATTTATTTTTTATTATTAGGAAAGCGCCAGTGCAATTCATCAGCAATTTATTGAGCATTATTCAGTGCTATCAGTAACTTTCATCCACCTCACTTAAATTGCCTAGCAATGACCAAGAGTAGAAAGCCAGGAGCAGATGGTTACACCTATGAGTCATCCTTCAGTTTTAAAGGGGCATCTCAGCCACTGAGAGTTCACTTTTTGGTTCATCGATTTTGATGAATTGGAGCTTAATAGCTGGGTGGAGCAGAGTGATTATTTTGGTAGCCATGAGCGCAGGTAGGGAAGCTCTTGAAACCTGAGGGAATGGCAGGCATTCCTGTGCTAAGCCACTTAACTGATTAAAATGACCTAGTGATTCATTTAAATAAGAGATTACTTGCTCAGGCTTGAAGCGCCTAGTAGTGGTTGATCTTGACTATTTGTTTAATCTAATCTAAGTGAATTTCGGTGTTAGCACAGACAGCTGTGTTTGTACCTGAAAGATCGTTGTTTCAAATAAGAGTTAAAATAGACCCCCATCCCTTTCCTTTTTATGAGGAGTAGTCCCCTGGTAGAGAAGGCCTGGGTATTTCTTCTCCTGCTTTAATAAAATGAGCATTTGGTGGCAGGAATAAAAATGGGGTTGTGGTGAATAAGAGAGAGGTCACTTGTTTTAGCTGAAGGAAGGGAGTGCCCTTCCACCAGCTGCTTGGGATCCCAGGAGGGGCTGTGCTCACATGCTCTTGTGCTGCCTGCATGTGCTCTGGAAGAGAAATGTGCAGAAATTGGATATGGTCAAGAAGGAGAAATCTACCGGGAATTATTATCCTATATGAGGTCAGCACCTCTGGGCCAGGAATGCAGAGGGTGGAGGAGGCCTTGGGGAGGCATCGGCATCTGCCTGCCCTGGTGCTCAGCACCATGTGGGCTGTACATGAGACATGGCACCACCGGTGCCTTTGGTCTTGTGCAACCACTGGTTTGACCTTGTGGCTTTTAGTAGAGCACAGACTCATTCAGCTGTGCTGTTTAGGAAAATAATCTCTCTTTTGGATATTCCACAACCTGGTGAAATGCTCTGGCCTCCTGACAAAAATCCAATTAGTCATGTGTATTCATGCCTGACCCAGATTTGCACTGGGTGATGCAAAAACCAATGGCGCTCTTGAAAGCAGGCGCCTGCTGCGTTATACCAAACCTCATGCCTAGTCTCAGTGTCAACAAGGACAGAATTTGGATGTTTCCATGTTGGGGGAGAGGCTTTAATGGTTGAGGGTGACTTGGGCAGATATGTGGTGTTGATTCCATCGCATGGGCAATAGCTTCTATACACTGCCATTCGGTTCGTGACTGCAACCTCTCTCCCCAGTGCTCCCTGAAGTACAGGAGTGAAAGGATTGTCCAAACCACTGAGTGGAGATCCCATCCAATTCTGTACCTCCGACAATTTGCAGCCAGCCACCCTCACTTTTATCACTAAAGCCTCTTAACTAACTCACTGCAGCTGCATGCCCATGCATTTCAGTGGCATTCAAATCCTCTAGAACTCATTATAGCAGCTTTACCGGTAGCTATCTGGCAGCTTAAATCTCTCAGAAATTAGTTAAAAAGCACTCCAGAACCAAGTGGTGAATTCCAGATGCTCAAGCACACCGTGGCATGGCTCTGTTGTGCACATAAAAGTGACTGTGCGCCCAAGAATCCTGTTTCTGTCAGCTCATATGGTCTACACCTGTACTTTGTTGGCAACACAACCGGCTGCAGCTTCAGCTTTGGAGATTCACAGGAACAAATCTCAGCAGTCACTTTGCTGTTTGCCAGTGTGAATCTGTGAGGGGTACTTGGGTGCCTTCAGTTAGGAAACCTAAATGTTCCTCGGTGAAATAATCTATCACGTGAAAAATCAGTTATTTGATTCCTTTCTTTACATTTCTTTTTGCATGCTTATTTAACAGAGAAGGGGTAGGAAAAAGCAGAACCTTCTTCAAGGTTTGGTTTTATCAGCTGAAACTGAGCTAAATATTGGAAGTAGAGTAAAGTTTGAAGTACTGCCTCAGTGACTTAAAACTGTAATTTGTGATCCTGTTCTAGTTCTTCCCTATTCAGACAAGGAATTGTGCAAAGGCAGAAGTTACCCCCATTTTTGCTGCTTTTTCATCTCGCATTTGTTGCTTTTCTGCTCTCGTCTCTTATGTAAAAGCTGATGTGGTTACACTCTGAATTTTTCTTCATCATTTGTACTCAAGTTGTGATATTAAAAATGAGTTCTGCCTCGGCCTGTGCCTGTGGTGCACCACGTTTAATAGGTTAGCTTGGGAAGAATCACTGGGAAAAATGATTTCTAGGCACTGCTGTACCCCATATCCACAGAGGCTTTTCTTCAGCAAACTCTCCTAACAAGATGAATAGTGTGATGCTGTGCACCAAAAGGTACACGTGCTTCTGTATAAAACCCAGATAGTGTCTGCATGTAATCTCCACAAAGCTATGAAAACAAATGGGAAGTATTTATCACTTTAGTTCTTTTTGATACTTTGATCTTGGTTCCCTGGCTATATGAATCACCTAATATGTACCTTGTATACATATCATGTTAAGTTTTATTTAACTGCTGGATGCTACACTCATAGGAGACAACCAAGGCTGCTTAATGTTTCAGGGTCAAAGCATGATGTATGTCTGGAGAAAACAGATTTGTTTTTCTTTTCAGGTACTTGCATGACTTTGTTTGTCAGCTTATCAGTTGCGAGAACTTTCAGAATCTTTTGTCTTAGTTAGGGCTTTGTATGTCTGAATACATATGTACCCAGGTCTTGATTTAATGAGTTTTCCAATCTGGATGAAGGCAAGAATTAGTTTTTCAAAGTTTTCAATCCAGCCCATGATTTTAGTGGATAATGCCATTCTGACAAATATATTTGGGTTCTATGGATACTGATTTGTTATGAATCACTGATGTCCCATCAATTAATTTTATTTAAACGGTTGAAGATTAATAAAAGAGTTGAGGCTTTTATCTGCAATGTCTGTGAACTGCATTGGAGCCAGAATTCTAGTGGCAAAATTCCTGAGCTAACTGGTTTCCACTTTCAAGTTAAATTTTAAAAAACATTATGATGATTAATCCTGGCTAATTATTGTTGTCATGAACAGTAAACCAAGTGTGGGGCCTCCAGACTGCCTCATGTCATGCTGCTTCATTGATTACTTTATTCCCTCCTTGAAATATGTTGTGCTGGGGACAGTAGCAAACCATAGCCTTCATGACATGTCCTCAAGTGCTCCTAGAGTTAAACATCAATTTCTTTTTAGATCCAGTGAAAAAAAAATAAGAACAAAAAGTCCAAAAAGAGAATGAAGATAATCACTTGGAGCTGGACATTGCCTCTGCTCGTGTTCGAGTGCCCTCACGTTTTACCTGTAGCACCACTACTGTGTGCAGTTGTCTCTGGCAAATACTCCCATACAGCACCACAGCACTGGCAGCATGTGTGCCCAAGAGTTTTGCCATGATTGGAGCTAATTTAAAAAGTCAGGGGGACAGGAGGTGATGTACCATTCACCTGGTAGTTCATGGAGAGAGCCTTATGGCTGCAGGAGAGCTGCATCTCCTGGAGTTGCTGGGTGTTGATGTAATCAAAAGGGCTAAAATTGTATATTAGGTGGTGGAATTTGATCTTCAACATGTAGGGGCAGATTTAATAAGTAGCATACCAAGGAGTATGCCTGTCAGATTCACATGACAATATTCCATTGCCTGGGAAATGTGTAGGACATGCGATGAAATGCAGCCCTGGGAAAACAATAGTTTTCTCCACAGAAATGAAGAGATATTAATTTCCTAAAATTGCATAGATATTTAGTAGGTGCAACTCTCAAACAGGAGCCAATGTTTTCTTTGTTAGGTCCTGTCAGTGACAGCAAATCAATCACAGTGGACAAACTTGAATTTCAGCTGGTAGATCCAGTCTCCATTGCACCTGTGCTGTTCCCTCATTGCTCTAAATAGAACATGGTGGGTTAGGTTTCTTTTTCTAAAGGCAACTTTAAGAGATGATACACCGAAGTCAAAAATGAAATTTAAATAAGTATGAAACTGCGGCTTATAATAACAACTTGGGTGCATCTGATCTACAGATTAAACACTTGTATGTCCTTTGGGACACGTATAGAGGAGGTAAACAGCAGAGGTGTTCACCTGCTAGTCTTCCATTAGAAAAAATGGGTGGAGATTTCACCCCATTACTTAACTGGGTGGCTGGTGCTGCAGGGCATCTTTATTAGTCTGCTACTAATGGGAGCAGTGATGGGAACCAGGGCAGGAAAATGCATTTCTATGACTAAGTGAAGGATGTAACCTCAAAATTCATACATGGATTATTATAGTGAAGCTGTTAGCTATTTGTCATTAACCAAATGGCTATTTAGATGATCTGGGAAAAAGAATTAAATTGTCATGGTGTGAAAATGGCTGAGAAAACTGATGCCTAAAACCTAAAATGTTTTCCTCTAGACAACAGAAACTGCTTGGGAAGAGTAAATTTTCTTCTGCATGGTTTTGGTGAGAAAGATGTTGCTGCAAGCCTTCCTTGCTGCTTAGTTCTTGCAGCACCTACAGACCAGCGTATCCTATGAGCTGAGTCTTTGGCTAAATGCCTGACGTTTTCACTTCAGCATTCAGATACAGTGCTGATGGGCATGTGAGATGATTGGATCTTGCCACTGTCATCCTCTAGCAGTTCAGGGCCTAAGCTACTAAGTGTTCATCATCTGCCACCTGATACCAGGCAGCGAGAGATCCTGAATTGCCCTGAAGAGGGGCAATTCTGCTTTGTTTCATTACGTATGCAATTCCTGCCTTATTTCTCTATGTTTTTCTTTTCTAGAAGTTGCACAGCCTATAGTATGTGCTGTGTATGGGCCATGCTGCTCAGAGCTAATTTGCGTGGAGTGGTTGAGGCACAAGCCATATGGCTTTAAGAAATCCTTCTGCATTGCCTCAAAGGGTGTTACCTGTTGCTGCTTAGTAAGTGTTTGCTTCTTTTCAACACTAATCTCTCACAAAATGTTTAACTTAAAAACCTCGGGGCCTTACAGAATTGAGAGAAACTGGCAGAGCCAGCTCAGGTTAGTCTTCTCAGCTGTGGTTGCCCTTTCCCTGGGGGAGGCATGAGAAAAGGCTACTTTTGGGAAGACATGCAATAGCATATTACTTCATTTTGTTTATCTCTGGAGCAACTCCTGAACTGGGAGTCTATTCCAGCTCTGTGTGCTATAGTGTAAGGGGAACGAGGAGATCCTGTTATTCTCTAATTTCCTTTGCAATTGTTTTTACTTTGCTCACACAAGGTTAGGTGGTATTGCTTTGGATTCCTAGTGGGGTAAGTATGGCTTTTCAAACCCAAAGTGAAAGCAGGAACAGAGGACTATCCCAGCTCCCAGACAGACCCTGCCCGCTCCTCACGGGAGCCCGACAATGAAGGCTGAAGCCATATATCTGTCCCCTCTCCATGCCTTTGCACTCCAGCATCTCTCATGTTGCTGACACCCTTTTACCCTCTGCTTCTGCACCATCCACACGTCCTCCACTAATAGCTTTGTCTTCTCTCCTGCTGCCTTCCTACATCTCCTGCTTTTAAGTACTTCAGAGCCCTCCTTGTGTCTGATTCTCGCCTCTCTCTTCTCACCATCTCCTCTGCCTTCAGTTCTCCAAATACGATTCAACTATGTTACAGTCTCATGATTTAGCAAAATGAACGGGTGGGTGTGCAAACAAGCTCGTGACGTGGCTCTGCTCTGATCTTTCTGATAGGTTTTTCCTTTCTTTGCTTCTTTGTTCGTGGTTGCCCTTTAGTGTGCTCCTGGAATTTCCAACGCTGATGATAAATTAGGACAGTGGGGACTGTAAAAGATAAGGTAATAATAGAAATGAAATAGGAGGCCAGGTCTTTAGCTGGAGTAAATCAGCTGCTGATCTAAACCAGCTGGGGATTTGGCCCACTCTAAAATAAAACTATAGGATAGGAAGAATCCATATAATTATTCCCAAAAGAGCACTTTTGTCATGATGCCAGACTGATGTTTCTATTCTTGTTTTTAAAATAATGTGTTTTAGAAAGTGATTGTCTCATTATTGCCCACCTGTGGTCACAATATTGGTTCTTCCCAAAGTGAACATGCCAAGTCCTTAAGGCACTCAGTGGTGGCTCTTAAAATGGCTCCCTTCAGCACCTGGAGTTTCTCTTAGAAACTGTAAATCCAAAAAGACACGAAGCCCACATTTGTTTCAGTGCCTAGGTCTCAGCAGCCACAGAACGCTGTACCTCGGAGTTTAGTGACTCACAGTCAGATTCTGCCTTAAATTCCCCTTTGTGGTTTTGAGTTATTTACCTACCTGCAAACTCACTTTGGTTTTAAGTCTGAACTGTGAAACCTGCCCTCCTGCTAGAAGAGAGATTAACAAAGGCTTTACGTTACGGGGCCAAAGCAGTCCACTCATCGCTTATGTGAAATTATTATTTATTTTATACTTGATCCATTTTATACTTGATCTCTTATGTTGTGGTGGGAAGGTGTGTGGATTTTGTTCATGCAATGTATATGTGTGCACCCAACTTACAGCACTGAGATGACTCCAATGTTTTTTTGGAAGGCATCCTGTTTTTCTTCTGTGAAAAACACCATTTGGAATTATATCCGATATCACCCAATTCTTGCTCAGCTTTGGGTTATTTCTTTGCTTTTTACTTTCCATAATCAGACAGAAAATAAATTAAAACCTGATAATTTGTCTTCTGAGCGCTGTGAAGGCTGAGTTTTCTAGATGGCAGTCTGAAGTCTGCTATTGCTTGCAATCTCTATCAAAGTGCAAACCAAGGAGATCATCTTTACCAATCATTAACAGCAAGGCTGGCATAAAGGGCTAAGTCTAGTAATTGTATTTAAAAAAAAAATTAACAACTGTCACTGTAGGCTCGGTTTGGCCTCACCAGCCATGACTTGTCCTTTCTTGCATGTAGCAACAAAAATAGACCCAAGTGCTGAACGAGGGGAAAAAAAGAAATAAAAGAAAACCCAATTTGTTCCCTATTAAGCTGCTGAAAAGCTTAAACCCATTTCTATTCCAGTTAGTAGCTAAGTGAAAATGTAACTGCTTTATATATTTCACTAGAATTAAACTTAAACCTACAGAATTAGGTTTATTAATTTCTGTCAGTGCTCAATGGGGAAATAAGAGTGCCCATTCATTAAGAATACACAATTACTGCAGACAAAAATGAAGCACAGTGCTATTAACCATAATAAAAATGTTGAACACTGTGGAAATTTTCATTAAATAGAATCTATTCCTTATATGACTCTACTTAATCCTTTCTGTCTTTTTTTTCCCTTTTGTTTTCTCCAACTAATTTTATTTTATTACTTAGCTCTTATGTATGTTTCCTAATGTAATTATGATTAAATATTTTTTTGGTAATAAACAGTATTATTTCATTAAAAAAATCCATCCGTACACTTAATTCAGTGAAAAGTAGTCTTTGGGAGGTAATACAAGCATTAAGTAGAGTTTCACTATTATTATAGCTCATGAACGTAGAAGAGGAGTAACAAATAAGAAAGAAAACTGTATCAACCCATCCACTGAACTGTAATTGACTTCATTGAGCAGATCCATAAGGAGATCATTGGTGAACCAAAATAAATCCACAGAAATCAACTAAAAACAAGAATGGCGGTGCTGTCAGAGAAGAAATGGATGTTCTAGGAAGACTGTATGTGTTCAGGCTTTCCTAGAAACACTGAAAACAAAATAATTCTGTATGAAGGAAATGTTCTCAGAATTTTACTGTCTTCTCATAACACTTTGAGAAGTGTTCGATCCTCCATCTAGAATGAATTACCTGTAACAAACAACGTGTCATCTGAGGGATGAAGCCTTAATTGCTTGGCAGAGATCATCAGTTAGTAAATATGATATGGATTAGTTGGTGACTTCGGCTCACGAAACTCTATTGAAGCCAATGGGATTATGAACATTTCCAATAAATAAGAACTTGTTTCTAGATGAGTTAGAAATGACTGTGACAGTGCCTGGTTCGGTGGATGACCTGCATTTCTTGCATTGAAGTAAATTAATAATAAATAACTATGCCAAGTCCATCAAATATATTTATTTAACCTGTGGGCTACGTTATTAAAGACCAGCGTAGGCATGTCAAAGAGGATTTTGCTCACATTCTTGTACACCAAGGCCCTGAGCAGTTTTCAGGTTGCCAGTGCAGGCCCACAGCTCCAGGTCTGCAGGTGGGAGCAGAACTGCTGAGAGACCTGGGGCTGCAATGGCCAGGAAAGAAGGGATGAGATGAACCTCAGAGTTCAGTGCTGGGCCATCGATGACCTGGAGCCAGCGGGCAGGCCTGTAGCATGGAACGTACATGCAGTGCAGTCCTGAGCAGGAGTGAGAAGTTACAACCTAATAGGTTCTTATGCCATCGTTTCTATTGGAGTTCAGCCTTGGTTCTTCCCTGAATGCCTTTCCTCCATGAATGTCTCAGGACAAAGAGATTTCCCAGGTTAGCACCTCTCTGCTCACCTGGCAACTCTTAAAGAAGTGAATGGGTATTTCTTAATTTATGCTCTATTGGCTGATGACCTTGGGAGCTTTCTTATGCTTCACGTGCTTGCTATTTTTGTAGAAAGCATTGTTTAAATGATGCACCCTGATTAACAAATGAAGGAGACTGATAGGAAATGGATGTGACTCTACTGCATTTGAGCAATGTGAGGCAAGGTACCTCAGTCCAGCTGGATGCGTGGACCTTCTGGGTTAAGACTTCTGCTCTTCTGTTGGTACTATCAGGTCTCAGGGAAGGATTTCAGCTGCCTCACTGTAATTTGTTGTTTGAAACGTTCTGTGGATACAATCAAATGGAAGCATAAATGATTTTTTGACCAGCTAGGGACAAATGACTCTTGTGCTCACAAATAAGGTAGTCTAAATGCTGCCATTTCCACTTATGAAGGATTGTATCAAAAGCCTTTTCAGAGTTGGTCAGATAGGTTATTTATAGATCTTTTTCTTGGATGACCTGATTGATGATATGCAGATGGTCAAGGGGGCATTAGCTTACTGTAAAGCCTTATTGTATCCAGAGTTGTTTGAAGTCTAGCTGCTTGTTTCTCTCTATTAATAGCACCTTTCAGTTTGGGCCTTGGTTGCAAGCTTGAATGTTCTGATAGCTTGTGTTTCTTTATCCCATTTTCACCAGGGAGCTGAATGGGACACTTGTATAACTCTGGCATTTAAACACTGGAAAAAAAAAGACACCCTGAGACAGTAAAGATGGGGAACCGTTATCTGTCTGCCTCCACATCCACCAATAACAGAGCACACAACTCCATTTCCGTTTGTTTCCATGTTGAGATGTCCTCTGCCATTAGAACTCTGCATCAGAGAGAAATTGCCATGACCTTTCTAGTTCTTGGATTTAATAATGGAAGAAGTGAGGCGTGGAAACATATAGATGCATTACAGCCAAAATAGACTGTTTTTGTGAGTAGTACTGGACTACTTAGCATTCTGTAAACAGCTTTAACACAGGACAGTAAAAAACTGTCTATGCACTTATTACCTTGATATGGTTAACTAGTCAGAGTATAACCATGGAAATATGAGTGCATTTCAATAAACGCACAAAATGGCTTCATCTTCAAAGTGCAGTAGATCCCCTAGGTATTCTAAAATCTATTCTTCAGTAGACAAATATTCATTTTCTTTCAGCATTAATTGTAGCATTGTTGCTGATAATGCTTCGTGCATTATACTCAGCTGCCTCATACTGTGGATAAGAGAAATCAGATTGAGAGCAAGAACAGAAAATACTAAGATTGCAGCTGCATCTCCTGGGGAAATTATTGCCATTTCAAATGTCAGTCAGCCTGATTCATTATTAAGGGGGAGCACAAGACACCTCCTGCTTGAAAATTGGTCTGCACAGAAATGGCAAGCTGGTTTTATTGTTACTATTCTGATGATGTAACCTTATCAAAATATGTGCAAGTTCTATTTTGTCTCCACTACAAGCATAACCTTTGATATCCTGGGTAGTGGCTAAATTAATCCACTCCTTCAGAACAATGCGATATCAAACATGACAAAACCCTCCTGTTGTTAAAGAACATTTATCTGCTTTACTTTCATTTGCATTTTCCATAAATTGAGTAGCAGGAAGTGTGAAACACCTGAAGTTCAAAGTCTCTGGAATGCACAGATGTTGATTTTCATTATAGACTGCAAAGATTGGCTCCTAAGCAACACTGCAGAGATTTTTGTGTAACTTAACCACCTTCCATTGGTGTGCTGGGACTCTGAGAACTCTCCAAAGAGCAATACAGCAGATTCCTGGAGGACCGGGAATGGCTGGTGTGCCAGAGTGAGAATTGAAGTTATTGTCAAGTAACCTTTTGATATCTGATGGGATATTTCCTTAGTTTGATTGGGCTTCTTTTTTTAAAGATAAAGTTGCAAAATACCACAATGCTTTTGTTCTTTCAATACACTTCTGCCCAAAGATGTTAAAGTGTGTTGGCAACTCAGACAGTGGGCTGAGCTTCTGTTACTTTGGTAGCACAGTGGTATATGTGTACTCTGTGCTCCCACATGCCTTTGCTCGTGCTGCCTGCTTAAATTTTCTCTTCTGACAAAAACAGAATGAGAATGCCCTAATGCACCTTCACTGCGCTGAGTACAGGGGATATTTTTCTGCATTTTTGGGAGTGTTGCCTTACTAAACATGTTCACACAGCTTCCTGTGGCATCCAGGTTCACAGATCTACTTATGAAACAGACCTGTGTCCAGGTGAGGTACTTCATACTTGGTCTTATGCAGGGCAGTCTCAGGGTGTGTATTTTCAAGGACACGTAGCTTTTGTTTTTTGCCTAATGGGGAAAGCTGTTTGAATTATCACCTCGTGTCCAAATGGTCACACGTGATGTTTTCTGTAACATCCAATGCAGTATTTTCTTCTCTGTGGCAAAGGGGAGTTTCTGGCTCAAAACTCTAGCCTTCTCTTTGCCATCTCAAACAATCAGTGAAAAAGCAATCTCTGCTTAATGGATATAAGCGTATATTCATATGTCTTGCCATCTAAGTGAAAAGAATATCTTGTTGTCCTGAAGACATTCCTGTTCTGTTTCTGGAAGGAGAAATTTAAATTGAGACTTTGGCATTGCAGGTACAGAGGAAATAAAGCAAGTCACTTCTGACACATTTTTGAGCATCTCCATGTGAAGCTTAAACTGTTTCTGATTGCCCAGCACCTTAAATGTAAATCTAATATGAACACGGTGCTTGAATTGACTAATAAATTGAACTGAACTGAACTGAATTCCCACTCACTCTGTGGTGCCATTAATCAATATTTCTCAATTTTTCATTCTTCTTTTTATTGGAGAATTCCAAAGGCCAATTTCAAGCAAGGTAGATACAGAGCTGCTTTGATGCCAACAGCAGTGTAAAATTATCTTCTTTACTCGTCGTATGAAATTCTTGGCTTTAGCTGGAAAAATCCCCGCAGATGCTTCTGAAGGATTAACAGAGGTGTAAAATCTCACCTTGCATGAGAAATACAGTTTGCTCACTTTGTGACTTCTGTGCGATTTCATGGTCGTGAATGTTGACTATGTCAGACATTTTGGCAATATCTGCTGACAGAAGTCTGTATCAATCATGAGAGCAGTCCTGAGGACATGACCTATCCACTAAGAGGAGATACAGCCTTGCCTTGAATTACAGCCACGAAGCACTCAACACAATTGTGGCCAGGTCAACTTTGCACTTCACTGATCCTCAGCAGGTCGTTCAGGCCAATTTACATCTGCCCAGGCAGGCAGAGGTTGGAAGCCGTTACAGCATGAGAGAATTATTCTTTAACTGACAAAATAAGGACAGTATTTCCTTTATTTAGCGTCTTTAGAGTATTAAAATTGATAAACATTGGTAGATACACTTCTTTAGCTTGAAGAGATGTGGTAACTGCATGCAAGGTTATGTGCTTGTCCTTTTCTTTCAAGACGTTGTCGTAATGATCTCGGTTACCTTGCAGTGCTGTGCTGTTAAATCATCCAACAGGGAGTGATGTAACATCAGGCATGTGCAGAACCTGCTTGAGTGGTACACCAAATTGCTGTGCTGGTTTGTGGGGATGAGTCATAGGAGGAAGTCTCTAGAAGAACGTTGCACAAAGCATAAAGGATCTGAGGTAAAAAATGTAAAGAAGAGTGTTGGGGTGAGGATGCTGGATCTTTATATACAGATAAAATAGTGCTGAAATGCTGATAAAGCGAACATCATTTCAGAGCACAGGAAACCTACAATTTACATCAACTAAATATGAAGAGGGAAAAGAACAAACGCAAACCATTATGGAAACAAGTTCAGCCATATTTGTAATGAAGCAAATCTTGTGACGGCGCGTGCACATATTTTAGTGCATGCTCTGCAGTATGAGAACATCTAATTCTACTTGCAAGTCAGTAATTTGCACATTTGTCTCAAGTAATAATTGCATAAGAGCTAACTTGTGAAGTATTTACCCATTTAGTTTTCTCTGTTGGTGGTGGTCCAGAGCTGGAAAGGCTTCCTGCAGCAAGTGTACATGCTGAGAGTGTATAAGGTCAAGTTCTGCTGCAGTCAAATCTCTTAGTTTTGGGGTTTTTGGTAAATCTGAAGGGATTCAGCTTGGCCTGAGGAAGTCAGCTGGTCCAGTTATGTGTGCAGGGACAGCTGCTAAGGGTCCCTTTCAAGTACACTATTGGCCATTGCAAATTCCTTCCCATTTTCTTGGAAAGCTTTGCCTTTTTCTTTTATTCTTCTGGAATACTGCAAAAGTCACAAAGGTCTGAGGTCAGTCTTTCCCCTCACCAAGGAAGTGAGCAACAGTGCCTTTAGCAGTACTGCCACAAACTCTACTTTTTCTGATTGAAGGAAACTGAAGACCAACATCCTCCAAGTGATATCAAATAGGAAGTAATCGGTCATAGCTTTACAGTTCTGGAGACAAACATTGAAATGATTACGAATATAAAAATCTCCTGATAACTTTCTTTGTAAAAATAGCTACCAACATATCAGTTTCTGCAAGACAGGATATTTAAAAGAGCCCCATAAAATGTTTTTTAATGTGAATGTGAGAAAACTGAGGCTGGCTTTAATTTGTGCCTGACAAGAAGAATACCACAGTACAAAAAGACTGCTGCATTTCTGGCAAAATGAGCAGCAGTCAATTTCAGAGCCCGATACCCCTGGCCTTAGCAGAGCTGTCTGGGTCGGAGATGTGTAGGGATGTTGAGTATATACCCAGCTTTAGAAAGCTGAGGGCAGAAGAGAATTGTGTGGTTTTTTACAAGCTAACTTTCATGGAAGAAAAATACCTGAAAGATAATTTCTGTGGGATACACCTGAAAATAATCTGCTTTTAGGAGCGGGACTGTCTGTAATATATCAAATAAAATATCTCCCTCAGATTTTTTTCCTGTGGTCAAGTTGTTAAAAAGCCTTTAAATTTATGTTTTTGTTTGGGCCAAAAAAAGATGAAATTGATGAAAAATAATGGCTGACAATGCAAGTTGGAATGAATAACTACAGATATATGTTGATTTTAGCTGTTGATTTTGAATCGCAATAAATCTTGAATTCTACCAACCCAACTTATGGGAGGCTTTCAGCACAGTCAACCACAAAATGCTGTTGAACCACTCATATAGCATAATTAGAGCAGATGCTGGTGTAACGTGCAACTGCTGTTCACGCATTATTGTGTAGAAACGCTGCCTTTTCTGTTTATTCGTTTGTTTCTTCTTCCTTCCCTACCACTTACCAAGACAGCTGGGAGAAATGCTCCACTAAAAGCCCAAAAGCACACACTGCTTTTTCCAGGAGCAGCTCCGGGTGTCTGTGTGTGTGATCTATTCTCTACAGCATGTTTTAAAACAAGGAAGCTAATTTTTTGCTGGTGATGAGGGATATAGTAGTGGCCAGCATGGAGAAGTATCATGACTCAATGCTGACTGAACAGACAAATACAGGTTTCATTGCTAGCTTCTCAGCCACCAATGGGCCCGCACTGTTGCCTCTTTTCTCCTATTTCCCTTCCCAGATTTCTGTTTGGACAGGCTGGGCTTTAAACCAAGCTGTGCAGGGGCTCGGAAAGCCCCTTTCCACTATCCCACGTAGCAGATCAGGGCCCAAACCTGCAAGAGACATCAGGTCAGCGCTACAGCATGAAGTACACAGAATGGTGGGAAGCTGAGTTTAGGGGTGGTTCATAAATTCATCTCCTTGAATACAAAGTATTTGCCTTTTTTTTTTTTTTTTTTTTTTTTTTTTTGCTGTTTTCCTGGATTTGTTGCAAATGGTGTGAAAGGAAGCTCTCCAGCTGACAGAGGATCATTCAGCATTTGCTATTTAAAAACCTCCAGCGAAATGGAGCGAAATCAGTTTGTTATTTATGAAGTTCATCTTACAAGTCCCCAATTTGGGGAAAACAGTTTTATTTTGCTCTGCGTTTAAAACCTGCAAAGAGCTGAGTTAATTTAACTAAAATGAGCCTTCTTGAGATGACCTGCAATGGGGGAGAAAACTCCAACCCAACAGTACTTTAATCTAGAAGCCATCAAAGCCTTCTTGACACATGTATTATTGTAGGGCTCAGAAAAAATAAACAGTTTATGTAGAAGATTAAGAGACAGTTTGGATTTTGCTTTTGACATATCTTGTCTCCAAATCTGAGCTGAGGATTTATTAGAACACTATCATGTCAAAGCTACCTCATTTATATGATAACACATCTGTAATGTTTTACAAGTGCAGCAGTCCTCGTTCAGAATGTTGCTTTTTAAGTCCTAAATTACAGTACCTGGAGAGGTATGCATAATTATAGTGCATGTTAGCAAATGATAGGATGCATTTTCCCCTAGGCTCTCTGCATTAATCATCAGCAGAGTGGGTGCAATAAAATCATAATTGCTTCTTCAAAAGTTATAATCTAACTTATACAACTTTAAGTTAGTTGTATAGCAATATGATATCGACTGTCATGTAGCAAGCCCGTTCCCTTCATTTCCTTAAAATTAAGGCAGTTGCACGGTGGTGAACTGTAATTAGCATCATTTTCATTTACAGATTTGGGTTTTAGATCCTCAGTGAGTGCATGATGGCGTAAGCTCCAAGCTTGATGAAACGATGCTGATTTACATGAGCTGAGGTCCTCTGGGCTCATCCCTGCTTATTGGGTAGGCTGCTTGCAGTCAGTTCTGTGGATGATTAACCTCTTCTCCCATCTCTTTAACTAGAAATCCTATCTGGAAAAAAGACTGTGCCAAGGAAAGTCGTTATTTTACATAAGAGTTCTATTTTGTCTTTTGCTTAAGTATTTGATTCAAGAAAGGAAGACAAGAGGGAAGGCTTTGTTGCACCCTTCCCTTGCTCCCATCCATGTGCTCAGGTGGCTTCCCCGGTGTCAGCAGCGAGGGTGGTTTGACCTTGCTGTGATTCATTACAGAGATTTAAGCTATCAGGAAACCCAATCCCGCCCTGCCTCCTTGGCTGAATAGTTTCATGATAGTTTTGCTTCCTGAATTCACTCATTTTAGTCAGATGAACGTCGGCGATCCTGTGCGAGGCTGTATAATAGCTAAGTGTGGGATGGCTTCATTTAAAGGTACTTACATTAACTGTCATAAACTCAAGCCTACAATCAAAGATCAAAGCAAACCTTTAATTATTTAGGAAACATCACTGATGTAATCAATATGACTTACAAAAACAAATGCTTAACTCTAATTCATTGCCTCTTCAGCTGATACATATACATGACATACATATGTACACACACACATGTATATATATATGCATGCATATATTTATACATAAAATCAAACTTATATTCTTTGAAGTTTGGCCAACTTTTCAGTGTGGTTGCAACACCCATGTGTATAAAGGCATGTCCACAGGGCTTATTGCAGGGGATGTGTTTCCAAAGGACTCAGAAGGTTAATGGTTGCGATAACAAAGCAAGTTTTTTCAGTTTTGCACAATCTTATTCCTTAAGATCAAGTCTGTAAATTCAGATCTAAACCTACATATTGAAGGCTGGATCCAGCAGGCTAGGCGTTCTGGCTCCAATCCAGGAAAGCACTTAAATATATGTTTTAACATTTGGTGCGTGACTTGTTACGGTATGACTTTAGAGAGACTTCTTTTGCTTAGAATTAAGCACATGCTTAAACACTGTGTTATATATTCGAATAAGCCATGTAGAAATGGCTGGGCCGCTGCCAGAGAGCAGCACTTTGTTTCTTCACTGAGCAAATAGAATCATAAAGAAAAAAGAAATCACAGCGGAAGACTCCACCTTTTCTAAATAGTGTTTCCATTGTTGGTTTGTGTCCACTTTGCACAAGAACATAGAAATTCACACTTTTTTCCAACCCTTTAAGCACTTGGAGAAACGTGTGATAAGAGCTGTAACACTGAGGCCAGAGGAGGAGTGCTCATCTCCTTTCTGCTCTCAGCCTCTCCCCTGATGCTCCCGTGAATCAAATTCACTATTCCATTCACAGCATTGGAACAGGTTGCCTAAGGAGGCTGTGGATGCCCCATCCCTGCAGGCATCCAAGGCCAGGCTGGATGTGGCTCTGGGCAGCCTGGTCTGGCGGTTGGCGACCCTGCACATAGCAGAGGGTTGAAACTGGATGATCATTTTCCTTTTCAATCCAGGCCATTCTATGATTCTATGATTCTTTGCCATGGATGGATAAAAGTGAGGCTATGGCATTTCTTCCCATCGTGTACTGAAACACTTGGAGAGGCAGATGAGGGGGAGAGGTGCATCCCCAAGTTACGAGGTGCATGCAAGTTATACTCAGCCACCATTTGCATCCAGTTTTGCCCTTCTGTGAATCTGGTTTTATTAGCATGGCGATTACATACTTTAATACTTGATTTGCATGGGATTAAGCTGCATGCTTGTAAAATGCATTCTGTTGCTAAACAACATAATTCCCAAACAAGGCTTAGAAGCACACAGAAATAATGTTTCACACCAATTGAATTATTTGCTGTAATGCAGAAAATTGAAAGGTATTCTGTGCTGTTCACTACCCTGTTCATTCTGTGGAGGAAATTGTCCTTAAAGAAACAAGGCTTTCCACCTTTTATGCCAGGAATAGAAATTAGAATAGATAGAAGGCGCAGATTAATCAGGATGTCTTCGCTTAATTTCATAAGGCCTTCAAGTCTTTCAGAGATCTGAATTGTGTTTGAGTCTTTGACCTGCTGGTGTTAATAGCCAGTGCTGTTGAGCAACCAAATTTCTCAAAATTAAAAGAAGTCTTCCATTAGCAGGAATGTACTCTGCAGTGGTGCACTTAAGCACCGGGTGCAGTTTGGGAGAAACTAATCTAGGAAAAGAAAAAAAACCCGCAAGTTTTCATCATTTTTGTAGGCAGCAAAATCAGTGTTAAGTTACTTTAGAATGCACCCCAAGTCACAGCAAGCTGCTGTATATCAGGGCACGCTGCCTCCTCCAGAATCATGCTTATCTTTAAATTTTCCTTTCATAAACAGTTGGCAAATGTGACATCAATTTAAGCTATAATGACCACATTTAATTTTCATTTGAAATTTATTCTGTTGCTATATATTGGTATCCTGGCTGATGCCAAGTCAGCCAGCCACAGGTCTGTTTTTCATTTATGCATTGAACTTCTTTAGGTTAGACATGCTCAGGAGTCCTGGTGTAATGCATAACCCTAATTATAACTTAGAATTAAGCTACTGCTGACTGCAGCATTTTAGGCAGGGAAATCAAAGAATGTATCTAATGAAAAAAACACAACTCCACCCCTCAATACTGCCTTATCTTTATGCATTTTTTATGTTAACTTTTTTTTTTTTTTTTAGATTGAGTGCATAATACAGCTATAAAACAGCAGTTTAGATAATACAGTCAGTCTGTCAGTTTATGTATGTCTACTCCGAGCTTAAAGGTTTTCTCTGTACTTTGAATTGGGCCTCTCTTCTTATTAAAATGCTACAAGCTTTTAAGAGATTGTAGTATCGCAGACCAATGATAGCTCAACATACTAATCTATCATTACGTTGGACCTATATCTGTGCACTATAAAACTGCATTACTGTTTACACTGGTTGAAATATTTTTGAAAAATGTTTGGCCTTGGATGAGAAATTCCTTTTCAATCATGTAGAACTTTGATGAGGAAATTCCTAGAATGTTCTGACAAAAATGGCTTTGTTTATTGTAGCAAAACTTTAAAAATCCGATTCAGAACACAGCTTAGTGTACTGAAGATAAAAATCTTGGGTTTCCCTCACATTTTTTAGAAACTAATTATTTTTTAAGGGCAAGCTCTTGTGATCATATCAAGTATGTCTGAGTTTCATGTATTGAGTTGACTTAGGGGTAACTCAATAGTGAGGAACAGTAGGGTGGTATCATCTGGGTCATTACTCCCAGAACAACCCTGTTGCTGTTAATAGAAGCATGTTTTTAGAGAGGGGGATGATTAATTCAGAACTGATGAGCCACGCTTCATGGGTCAGAAGGAAATGTGGCCTGGGGAGATGCCACAGCCATGAAAAGAAGATCAAGACGAAGACTGATGAGATAGGAGGAGCATTATGCTCCAGCGGGACTCTAGGACGTTGTGCCTAAAGCTTGAGTCGGTAGCAGGGATCAGGGCAGCATCACACCCTGTAGTAATTTGCAGAAAGCCAAAACTTTCTGTATGAAATAGAGAACAAGTGAAAGTCACTGTGAGATACCACTGTGCACCTGCTTCTCTGTTCTCCTTTTGCTTTTTGCCCTCCTGTTCTCGTGTGTTGCCACGATGCTAAGGGATTGCTGTTCCCCTCTTCTTCAGGAAGACTTACAGATAATGCACCTAATGCCCCATCCTTCGAGACGTTCAAGGTCAGGCTGGACGAGGCTCCCAGCACCCTTATCTAGCTGTAGATGTCCCTGATCATTGCAGGGGAGTTGAACCAGATGGCCTTTAAGGGTCTCTCCCAACTCAAACGGTTCTATCATTTGAATTCTGCTCACAAAAGAGTAACACCTCAATTTCCTTAGAATTGGTCCAGACATTTGCTGGGCTGTGCGGTTGGGGATGATGATTCTTTGCCACTGAAATATGAGACTGTGTGCATTAGTTCCTATAATGGTTCTTATGCTTGAGTGCCATCCGTAGGAGGCTAGTCAGTAAGAGTTATGCTCTGCGTGATAAAATACTAATGTTTTTCTTCTTTGAGAACAAAAACATGAAAGAATTCTGGGCTTGTACTAGCATTCCACTTGTTCTGCGTGGGCATCCAGCAGGACTGCCAGGAGTTGGTGAGATTCACAGCCCTGGTGTAAATGAAAGCAGACAGAAGCAATGAAGAAATGGGGTGCATGAGCTCAGGATCTTGTCCATGCACAACAGCAGCATCAGTTCAGCTGCAAAATCCAGTTAGCTAAACCAGCACGAGTTTCTGATTGGACACTCTTAAATTGGTTTATAACCAGCTTACATCAAATTAGTTTAAATCAGGAGGTTACGCTAATAGCTGCATCAACCACTAATTGTCTAATTTTTGGATAAGATTGTTGCAAGCCAATAGCTTTTCCTCCACACACGCTTTTGTGTCACTTTAGAACAGTTTAAAGGTTGTTAAACTCGTGCAACTTTCGTATGCTGGCCAACCCTGAAGCCCAAAGTTTGTGCGCTGGGGCGGGGAATGGGCTCTGGGACAGCTGGGTGCTGCAGCACGTTTCCTGAAAGCCGGTGGAAAAGAAGAGTCCAGACGCTATAAAGCAAGAATGAGACACAAGGCAATAATTACTTGGAGCATTTATTGCTCTGTATGAGGAAAAATACTAGGTAAAGACGTTCTGAGCTTGTAGCTGCAGCCCGGGGGCTTTAACTAGCTGTGCTCGCAGTGTGGGCAGGTCACACACAGGCTGCCTGAGCCAGCATGGTTCGTGCTTTGGTGGCCTGAACTGGAGCAGCATTCGGCTTCTTCAGGTTTAACCAAAGGATAAGGACCCCCAGCAGGCGAGGAGGGGGCAGCAGGGCTTGTTCCATCCCGCGAGCCACTCAGCAGTGAGCTGGAACAGGAAATATTGCTGAACTTTTAATATACGTTCATGGCGTTTCAGAGCTTTTTGGAAAGGCAAAGAGACCAAAAAGGCAGGCGGCTTGAGAGCATGACATTGTGGGAATGAAGTCAACGGGAAAGTGACACTGCACGTGGGGTTATCTCAACATTTCTGCAGCTAAAAATGGTCTAAATTGTTTTCCAAAATGTGCTTTTGCAGAGCAGAGAGAAAGCCTCTGATTTCAAGGGCTCCTAAAATACTTTTGGAACGAAACTCTCTGAATGTTCTGTGGGTGTTGATCTCTGGAGTGCTCAGTAGTACTCGAGCTCTGAGTTCACACCATTAAAGCTTTGTCGACAGTATTGAAAGCAGTTCTCTAGCACTGAAGCAAGCTCAAGAGGCTGTATTTATGTTCTCAGGCTGACTTTAGGGCTGTTGCTGGCAAGCTGTCAATAACGAAACTTATTAGGCAGAGAGACAGCTTGGAATCAAGAGTTGTTTGAGCCGTTTGCTTATGAATGGGACACAAAGGTGAACGGAATGAACTTTCTGCTTGTTTAGCATATAGCAACACAGCGTAACGTGTCTATCAAGGAACCTCTGTTCTGAGGGCCTGGCTGTGAATGCACCAGGTAGCTTTGTCGTGTGGAATCGTCCTCAAGGCTGCAAGTATATTTGCAGAAACTATTTCATAAGAAATCAAAAGGGAAACTCAGGTTTCAGTTCTTCCCTCTTACTTTCCTTCAGTGTTGGGGAGAACAAGGAAGTACTGTTTTCCCTACAATAGGAAAAATAACGATGCATTTCATGTGAATGAGGCTCATGGATGTTTTCATGCTCCATAAAAGAGGGTTGAGATGCCATGGTGAGGAGCATTGTACCGGGTAATTATTGTATTGTCTGTTACCACCAGGTAACCCTAGCAGACTAGAGAGCAATGAATTTTGGAATAATATTTCTGCTAAAGTGTAACTTGCAGAGGAATTGAAATAGCTTTCAGGAACAGTGTGAATTTGATGCCCAATGGAAAAACAGTGCTTAGAGAAAGGAGCAGTCTACTTGTGTGAGAAATGTATTCCTGACAGTATGTGAGCCGTTCTTAAAGGCTGAAGTGGTCCAAGAGAAGAATATGTGAAAAAGAAATGAATAGAAAATGAATGGACCCCCAAGGGGTCTGACTAAAAACTAAATCACAGTTTTTGGGAACGTTTCCTTCTCTCCAGATGGTTATGTGTTGGGCTAAGGGGAACTTGTTATTAAACAAAGATGAGCAACTGGCTTACCACGTCTCATATTGTGATTCAGACCCCAGATACAGTCACAGCACTTGATGTATTGCTGGTACCCTATTTAGTAGAGACGGATGGCTTTCCAAAAGCCCTCTAAATGTAAGTTTTAGTCAGCCCTCAGAAGGACAGCAGATCTGATTATAGACATACAGTTTCTGGATCACAGTTGTGGTGATTTGTTTTGTTTCAGATTTCACTAATTCCAGCGGGGAGCCTACCCTCCTCAGTTAATGCTAGGAATGGTCTTGGCCCCTTTTGTTTGCAGTGTGAAGGCTGGTTGCCAACGTGCAGTTCTAAAGTCACATTTTCACTTGCATTCTGGGCAATACCTCCCACATTTTGGACTCTGCAATACTCAGTGTAAATGGTTCCTTAGAGCTACTTTGGCAGCCAAAAAGAGCAATATTGTATTTAATTTCTGGCACTGCCACTTACTGGATTGTCAACACAGCTGCAGCAGACCTCCAGGTCTGGTTATATCTGGCTAAAGCAGAAGATCACTGCATTTCAAGATTGGACCCCATGTCATCCATGCCACTCAAGATCTGATCTGGGATAGCCGAGCAGAAGTGTAGCTCCTTTCTGCCAAAGGCATTTCATCAATGAATTCAACATTGTTCTGGAGGAAAGCAGGGACAGAGCTGAATTCCTGGAGAAGTTAGCCTTTGTGAGGCATTACCTTCTTCCAGTAGGGTCTAGCAGAAAGGTCTGCTGTGTACAAGTCAAAACTTTATTTTCTTGAGAAAAGAGCAAAACCAACATTTGTTCTTTGGAGTCATTAGGTGAGTGTATTTGGGTCAGAAAAATCCCTTTCTCTGAAACAGTGGTGGAAAGACATTTCTAGTGGGTAGTCTTGTGATTGCTCTAGAAGCATACTGGTGGTCTTCTAAATTACCCATCATGATAAGGATATCTCTGTTGCTCACCAGCCTCTGATTCATTACTGACCAGCTACCCAATGTGTACAATGACAAGTTTACTTCTTTGTCAAGTGATTTATCAGTGCAATTTATGAGACAGTTTAGATTATTTAAAAGAGGAATTTGCAGTGATAGCTTCAAGCTCAGGTCAGTGTGCTGTGCCCCTGAAGTGGTTCTGTGTGCCCACCAGCCCTGCCCCCAGCAACACATTTCTGCTTCCTCGTTGGTGCGGATGCCGTTGTTCATGTGGCTGTGTAGAGTGATGTATCAGAGCACTGATGTGGTTGGGATCTAATTGCAGAATTTTTTTTTACTTTTACTCTGCACAAAGGTAGTGGTGTGAATATGTTGGAGGCCTGGGAACCACTCATTTTAGCAGCAGTAACCCTTATTCACCTTGACTTGGATCGTGTCCCTACCACAACATTAATAACCTAGCACTCTCAAAGACAGAAAGAAAGTAGTATAAAGAAGTACAGAACATGTTTGCTACCCAAGCTTCCAGTAATGCTTTTCTAGTGGTGCCACCACGGTAGTAGGTCCAATTTGTGTCCAAAATGAGCATTTCAGAATTCATTTTCTAGGCAAAAAGGGCCACAGCTTTCAAGACCGCTTTCAGCCCCAAGAAGCTATCCAGGATAATTGATGCTGGTCCTCAGTAAACTCAGAGACATGAGAAATCCCTTGAACACGGGAGCTTCCAGGAATAATGTCTCCCTTGGCTTAGCTTGGCATGGGTGGTGGCAAACACTGTGTTACACTGATGCTGACACTGTTGAAAGTTCCTTAAGGGTCTGCTTTAAAATACAATGCAGCACACGCAAGAACTTTGTTTGCTGGTTTAAAAAGTACTGCACTGTTGGCAGTAGGGAAAAATAGGCCCAACCAAGCTGAGCTCCATCATATTGCTGAGGTAAAGAAAGAACATGGGACTCCACTTCTTGCTGAGCTCCACTGCATATGCCTGATTTAGTGGTTGGCAACCCTGCCCATGGCAGAGACGTTGGAACTAGATGATCTTTGGGTTGCTTTCCAACCCAAGCCACTCTATGATTCTATGACTTCCAAATGCCTCTGTTTGTACAGTGAGCTGTTTCTCTAGGTACTGTCGGGATAAAATACCCTTAAAGATCAAGCCAAGCTGTTGTACAAGGACACCAATGGGGCTGCAAATGCCTATGCACCCCAGCATTGGGGATTTGGGGCAACACAACTATTGGAACTGAAGCTTGCTGGAAATACAGCAGTGATCTACGTGGGTCTGCATGTCTGATACCGACCAGGAAGAGCTTGCTTACTGTTACCAGAGATTATTTTTAACTTTGGGCCAACCTTTGGTGCATCAAAGTTTTTCTTTACCGTGTCAAGAATTGACACAGATGGAGAGTGTAAATTGCACTGCAGAACACTCTGTCTCATGAATCATCTGCTGTAATGCTTCAGGAACGGACAAGCCAGAGAAGCACTGCAAGGAATGGGCATTTCTTGTGCTGTTCCCATACTTCCTGGTGTACTGTGCCATGTGAATCTGCCCTCCTGAAATCCATAAAACCCGCAAGCAGGCTCGCAAGCATTTAATTTGAAAGATCTCTGTTTAAATCATTTTTGACTTGTGCCAGGACAAGCCTGTCCTCCAGTTAATTATGTTCTAAGCACACAAAGAGAGCTAGCGAAAACATCGCTTCATAACCATTTTCTTTTTGTAAACACAACGCACTTAGATGTGCATCATTTAATCATAACAGAGCCATATGCATGCAGCTTAGCTCTTGTGGAAACCAAAATTAGCTCGAAGACATTTTGGCCAATTGCAGAAATGCATGTGTATGGGCAGAAGTGCTCCGAGCACTCCAGATGGGTACGAGCTCCCAGGCCTTGCAGGAGTAGAAGAAAGTTCATGTCAGGAGCGCTCCCTGCTCTGGCTGCACTGCATCAAATACATCCTGGATGCAATTTGAAAGTGAAGCTCACTGCCTGGTGGGGCTGTTTGCTGGCTCTAGAAGCTAGTGGGTATAGGGCAAAGATGAATCTCATTTATAGGCAATTTTTTGGGGTGTGTATACCTTGTCCACAAAGAGCTGCTTCAGTTGTTTCAACATGACTCTGAAATAAAGCAGAGGAGTGTTTCTTTATTAGACATTTTTGTACTGTGCAGATATTAAAAGCAAATATAATAATGAAATTTAAACTGTTTTGCCTAACTAGGCTGTGCTTCAATTTGCACGTTGGTCTCAGTATAACACTGGGTGCCTTGAAAGATCTGGATAAGGTGCATGCTCAAGTCAGTGTCTTAAAAAGTGCTAGTGAACGGTCACAGTGATTGCTGCATCCAGAGGAGCTTGCTGTAGCATGCTCACCACGAGCTCTAGGGCTGGATGCTGAGCTTGCAGTCGTGTTTTGCCAGCAGGACTTTGCTGCAGTCACAGAAGCCATGTTCCAGTGGGAGTAGTGCCTGAATGAGTCCATTCTCTTTTGGTGCTCATAGATATCTCTTTGTGCTTCTCTGCCAAAATTCAACTGATGGAGAGAAAGGATGGTGAAACCATAGGGCATTCCAAGAAGTTCCTAAAAAGCTTTGGATAAGTTTAAGAAAACCGTGTAACAATCTCCGGGTAGATATCCTGCTACCATCCCACATTCCTGTATTAAAGCTGTCAAAACTTGTTGAGAAAACTTTTAAGAGAAGTTACCAATATGGCTTTAGTTTCCAAAATGCTCATTGCTAAAAGGGCAGATACTCTCAGTGTTGCTTGGCTGAAACCATTAATTAATGGTCGCTTACAGAACTCTCTGTGGCTACAGAGTTGCAACACAGATTGGCAGAGGAAATAAACATTGAAGGCTGTAGCCCATCTTGCAGCCAGCTGTGGGCCACCAGCTGAATGCTCCCTCACAGGGATAATGCTGAACATAACTTGGTGAGATCAAAAGGTCTACTTCCACGATCCCTTCCTTTGGGTGAGATTCTGCTGATTTTTACAGTAATTATTTGCCCCACAATCAGTTTGAGAGACTTAATACCTTTTCCTCTGGGTACTGTGGGTTTTTGTTATTCAAGCAGGCCCCATCCTGCAGGGCTGGGCGGGTACTGCCAGAAGCAGTGGTTTGTACATGATGCCAGATGCACACAGCTCCAGCACCCACAGCTGGTGATGCTGAGGCTCCTGTGGATGTGGATGCCTCCTGTGGATGAAGGACAGGAAAGCAGAGAGGGGAGGAGAGGAGGATGATGAGGAAGAGGAAAATGATAAGAGAGGAAATAGGGAAAAGCAATGAATGAAGCAGAAGGGATGATGAGGAAGAAGACAGTGGTGAGAGAGAAAAGGAGAATGCAGCTGGGGAAAGGAAAGCGACTGCTAATGCCTTTATCCCTTTCCAGGAAGTTCAGTCTAGGAGCAGCTCCAGAAGGCAGTGCTGGTAACTGATGCTACCTGGTCTAGGTCTAGCTTGCTGTTGTGCTGACACATATCAGGAAATTAAGCCCCCTCTCTCTTGCCAGCGCTCCTGAATATTGATTCCTAATCCCACAACCTGGCCATTATTTGAAACTCAAGCTCTACTCAAAGGGGAGTGTTAAAACACAGGTCAAGGACAAGCTTGTCCTCCGTGCCTGCAGCAACTTAGCAAGTGCTTTGTGAAAGCCATTCTGCAATGAATGGATAGAAAAAAAAATATATAAAGCATATTCAGCATGAATAAAACATGACAGTAATGTGCTAGCAAACTGTGATCTATTTTGACTGTGGTAACAGTATAAATCTCAATGGGTGAAGACAAGATCACAGTGCACCGAAACTATGAAGTCAGCTTAACGTGACCACGGTCCACTCGGACTTCTCTGTCACTCCTGCCAGTTCCCTGCAATCTGCTGTGACTGTGATGTGCGTGCAGTGAGAGCAAAGTGACACACGAGTGTGGTGTGACAGCCATGCCAGAAAGGATTTGGTGCTCTCTGCTTGTGGCCAGTTAGCCATGTGAATGCAAAATGCACGGGGCAGTTTGTGAAGAGCTGGTAGTAATCATCTGTGTGAATGGTTTTGACTGAAGAGCATTTGGCTTTGAATATACAATACAGATTTCTCCTGTAGCAAGCCTCCATAAACATTCGGTTATCACAGCTGTTGGCTGGAAGATTCACATTATTTAAAGGGCTTTCTGATATTTGATGCTGTCTGTTTTTGTCTTGGCTCGATACCGTATAAAACAGTGGCAGATTATTAACTGAGATACATATGAAGATCGATATAATATAAAGATCAACATGTCCTTGAGCTTAGTGCTCATAATTTCATAGGGAAGTGTTTTTTCCCTTCTCCATTTAGCTTGATTATTCAAGAGTTCTTTAACCATTACAACAGAAGCCTTTTCAGAAGAAGTGCATTTTTCTTTCACCCGAGTTGCTATGAGAACATGAATCATCTCTTTAGCACAATAGCAACAACTGTAGTGCTTAAGTACATCCACTGATTTTTTACTGTTTGTTCTTAGCTCTCAACTAGATAAGCTGTTGTTATTTCTTTCTTCTTGAACAAGCATAACATGATTGCTGAAGTAGTAGGAATAATTGGACCAAATAGTGAGGCGGTTAATGTAAACAGAAAGAATTCATCTCTTTCAAGTACAGTAAATTGTCCTCCAAAAATATGGAAATCTTGTCTATTTCTTGTTGTGCCCTAGAGCAAATTTTGTTGAGTTTGTTGTCACATCATTATTTTCGGACTCTGTGAAATTGCTAATGAGGAACAGGCTGCTTGCATTGGAACAGTTGTATGTGTTTAAGGCTGCAATGGGATGTATATGGACCAGGCTAAACCACTGGCACAGGAAAGGTTAACGTTCTCCTTGCACTAACCATCTACCACAGGTGTCTGTCCTCAGTACAGTTGTTGCCAGGGAGCCCAGTTGAGTGAGGCTGGAGCTGGAGCTGGCTTCAGCTGCAGTGAATTAGCTTCTGAGTGAGAGATTATAAACCATGTAATCTGGCACGTGAGGCTCTTTTTGGTAGCTGAGGTAGGCATGAATGCTCTACTGGAGGAAGAGAGTGCCAAGAACTCTTTTGCTTGATCCTTAAGGCTATGAGCTGTTGCTTTAGATGACCTTGGGAACTGTAAGCATGTCTTTAAATTTCTTAATTGACCAGTAAAATTAGTTATTCTGCCTGTGAGAATGAACGTCATTTATAGATTAATTTTGGGCTACTTTTTTCCTTGCTTTGTACTTACTGTTAAGGGTGGTGTTTTCACAGCAGCTCAGTTTGCTTTGAGGTAAATGGTTTCTCTAGAAAAAGCCCCTTGAAGAACAAAGGTTGGTGGGTGTATTTTAGTAGTGTGTTGGGGTTTTTTGCTACTGCCTTCCTTCCTAAAGCCTACCTTCAAAGCACCTGCTCTCTAACTGTGGAAGGTGTTTGTAGAAATCAATGTTTGTTGCAGATGAGTGAGACAGCGGAGATGAATTTTCTTCTATATAGGAAGAGACAAGTTGTTGGGAGAAGTCTTTACAGCACTTAAATGATTTGAGGCTAGTGGCCCACGCTAGGACTTGTGTGTTTAACTTTAAAGGGAGCTTCTGTTCCATCCTCATTTGGCTCCTGTGGTTTGTTAATCTATTGCTCCTTTTAGAGACAGAAGTAAATGCTCTGCGAATATATTTAGGCAGGTGAGATGTCTAAAGATCAGCTGAGACAGCTTTCCCAACAGTGCTCTTAGGTGTTAATTTCTTATGGATCTGTAAGTATGTACTTTTTCCTACGTACTTCTGTAGCACAGAAGAATTAGAATCAGGAGAAAAATGAAGGCTAATGTTCAAGAATT
Source organism: Gallus gallus (assembly GCF_016699485.2). Lineage (NCBI taxonomy): Eukaryota > Metazoa > Chordata > Aves > Galliformes > Phasianidae > Gallus > Gallus gallus. Next base: position 14,523,553 of record NC_052542.1, on the reverse strand, counting down.
TCTAACAGTGTCAAATTATTATGCCAGTAAAACATGTAAAATCTCTTCGAGATCAAACAGGCGTTTGATGTGGTGATTCTGATTTGAGAGGTAAAAAAAAATTATCTGGTACTCCTGGCTTTGAATATATGAAAGCAATGGCTCTGACCTTGGCTAAAGTAAATTAATACAACTCCATTGACTCCAGGGAAGCAACATGGATTTATACATTGTGATGTATCTGTTCTTACTACTTGATGATAAAATCTAGAGATTAGGCTTCTTCATCAATTTTTGTCTAAGAACTAAAGAAAGAAAAGATAATAGGGCTATGAGCGGGGATATGATTCAGTATTATTCTGTTTTTAAACTTCTAACCTCAGGGAATAGAGGTCTGAATGCTTGCCATGGATCTTCCTTAGTTTTGATGAACTGCTTTACCATTGTATTTAATTGTTTGCACCTAGTATTATACTGAACAAAGATTATAAGCAATTAAACAAGAGAAGAGTACTGCAATGACTTTTGTTTTGGGTGCCTCATTAGCTCGTATTATGTTGTTAATGTAGGGTAATCCACTGGCATTATTTAAACATAAAAATTCCTAGGTAATCTCGTAGAACACATTAAGCTTCTATTCATCGTTTTTGGATACTTCCTGCTCATAATTGGGACCTGATGATGTTATTTTTATAACGAAATCTGATTTTGAAAAGAATTGAGGGTCCTGTAGCTTCAACAGCAAGAAAGCAGAGGCAGTCAATTGCCTTAACAGAAATAAAACCTTAAAAATGTAAGTAAAGAAATAATAAGTAGGATAGTTAAGTCTTGGGGAATCAACCAGAGTTTGATGGTTTAATCATAAATTAGGCAAGTTGATTCCAAATGCAGACTTATAATGAAATGTATAGAAAATTTAGAGATAATCGGGCATTGGCTGCTCTTGAACAATGACACACTGCAGTCAGAGTTATGTTTTGTTCTTTAATTTAGTGAGAACTCAGTTGTGGAAACTCATTATATTGCTGACTGTGGGCCTTGTTGCATCTCAACAAAATGCATGGCAAAGCTTGAGCTGCTTGTCAAGGAACTGGGACTGATCGTGATTGCCCTCTTTAGGATCATATTCCTTGGGGCAGGTCACACTTCATGCAGCCATACATAAATTTGTCCTGGTAGCATGTAGGCAAGGATTGCTTCACAAAGCTGTGATAACCTTTCCTCATGACACTTAAATATCTGACTGCTCTACAACATGCTTTAAGAAAACAATGGAATCCTATCGTCACTCTTTTATAAATATATAGTATCTTCCATCATTTACAGTCTTTTTAAGGAAAAAAATCTGTTTGAAATTAGCTATTAAGAACACTGCTTCAGGCCTGAGCCAGAATTGAGCGACTATGAACTGCCAGTGATGACCAGTTTTCTTCAGGGATTATGGCTTTAATTATGGACGTGATTTACCTAATGTGTAGTTTATATATATCCACGTATATATGTCATTAGCAAAGCAAGCATCTTGACTTTTGTTTGTGAAATCTGACATGCAAGCTAAACTGTTTTGTCCCTTCTTATCAGTGCATACAAACTCTTTATATGGGAATGCTGGTAGCAATTATAGTGTTTCTGAAGCCTGATAAAGGCTTAAAGCTCTGCTGAAATCCAGGGAATGGCTTCCATCTCAGTGTGCCTTGGACTGAGACGTGATTGTTTCTAGATTCTTGGTGTCCCTTGTGAAAATGAATGGGATAGGCATCACTAATGGAAAACCGAGTTATTAAGGTAACAGGGCTGGTGGAGCTTCTGGGATGCAAGTTCAAGCTCCAAAATAGGGCTGATACGTGGTTTGAACCAGCTTTTCTCTAGGAGGGCTGCCTGTTTTCTAAAAATATTTTGTGCACGAGCAAAAGGTGGAGAGCCTCTGCCTCTGTGGTGCCCTCTGGGTGGGTGCAGCCCAGCCCTGTGATGCAGCAGCACTTCTCCTGCCCTCCAGCTTGCGCGGTGCTGAGCTCATTGCACGTGCTGCTCCCGTGAGATCCCTGCTGAGCTGGAGATACAGAATGTCTTAAAGGCTCCATTACAAAAATAAATCTTGCTGATTCTGATCCACAGAAAGGAAAATTAACGAACTCATTGCCAGCGGGATCTTAATTTGATTTTTTTTTGGTCTTCGTGCTTCTAAAGACATGTTCATCTTTAAAATCTCTGCATAATAACAGAACTGTTTTTCCCACCCCTTGTACACAGCATCATCAGGACATAAAATGTTTCTGGCCATCTGAGTATAATAATGAGGCAGCTGTACAGCTCACTTTGTTTATACCTATTTGGGCTCAGACCTGTTGCCGTGTCCTCTGGATGAACCTTTCTCATCTCAGACCCTGCGATTTGATGTCTGCTCCAAGCATTGGTTGAAGACCAAGTTTCAGCAGTTCATTTACTTCGATGTGAAATTTAGTGGATCTAAATCATCACCTTTTTGGTGAGACTTGGCAGTTTGAGGCTTGGAGATCTTGTGGCTTTGTTTTAAGTAGTGGCTGGGGCTGGGCTTCAGCCTTTGGCTTTCAGACCTGTCAGTACGTTGCATGGACTTGCCAACTAAATCACTACAATTTATGTTATCATAAACCATTACATGTGTGTTTTTTTTCACAAGAACTAAGTAGGAGAATTGCATAGGTGTGTATATGTGCAGGGAAAAATTGGACAGAGGGTCTCAAATTGTTTGAATTGGTATTAGCTGATTTTAAAAAGCTTTCATGTACACTTCAGCTAGCTTTTGTTTTAGTGTAATTGTCAGAAGGGGGTTGTTCTCCTCCAGCTCTTGTGCTCATGTTTGAGTGTGCATTCTCTGCGGAAACCTTCAGCTGTAATTAATGTTCACGTAACAATTATTTTTGCTGTGAAACTGGCCCCACCAAACTGTATTTAAATTTAATGAGGCTGTTTTTGTCTTTAAAATGGAAGGTCAGCTTTATCTGTATGGAATCTGGTCTAGATACTCAGTCTTATTTCTCTTTTTTTTTTTTTTAGTGTTCAAGTGGATCAGATTTGCCCCTACTTAGGATTGCTGTCAGCCAATGTGGATGACAGTCTCTGCCTGAGAAATACATCGAGGTATGTGAAATTACAAAGAGAATTACTGATGACCACGTTGCTCTGCATGCAGAAAAAGACAACACCCATTGTTATGCTGAAATGAATGTGAACTTAGAGGATGTTAGCCTGAGATGACTGTAGCTTTGCTGTGGTAGTCTGGGTTGTAAATTTTTATCCTGCATATGAGCCCATGTATACATGCATAACACAGCCTTAACCATGTTATCACAAGTACAAGCTAGTTCTATAAAAATGAAACTGAAGCTGAACTTGAATATGTGTGTAAGTGTTATGCACTTAGCTTCCCTAGCACAGTTGGGCTCCTATGGTAACGGTACGCCCTTAATTTAGCTTGAGAAATCAGCAAACTCATTGTGTTGATGGTATGACCTAAACTAATCTTCTGTCCAGAGTTTCAAAGATGAAAATGTTCAGAAAACTAATCTAGAGCAATGCTGATAGCATGTGATGGTTGAGAGGTTGGAATGTTATTTAAAAATATTGTAATGTAGCTGATGTAGGATTTTCTGTATTGCAGCATCACTCATCTGCTATTTGCTTCAGAGTATATTTACATGAAAGAATAAGGCTTAAAAAAGGCAGGTTTGTTAGTAATCAGGCAGGGTACAGGTTATCATAAATGGTGGTGATAGTTTTCTGCTCCTGTTTTTTGTCCTTCTATTACTGGGTTCATGAAATATATAAGATGTATGTGTGTGAAACATAATGAAACCTGGCATTTCCTTTGGTACTGCTTTTCACTTCTCTAAGTCAACTGGGAGTGCTATGATGTGCCCAGGCCATTTAATATTATTGTACGCAGTAGCTTACATAAAGTGAGTAAAACTTTAGAGCAGGCCCTGTGTGCATCTTCCAAATACTCCGGTAATGGATTGATACTCAAAGCATATGGGACATATCCATATGTGCAGAAAAAAAAATCTGAACAAGAGTTGTTAGCTTTCTTGAGTGCAATTTTTCTTGCTTTGAGAACCTGGGCTACAACTTCCATTTCCAAAAGATTTTACTGGTTGGTTTGTTGGTTGTTTTTTGCTTGTTGTTTTTCAAAGTGCTACTAGACTGTTATTATCTACCCAATATATACAGCCAAATATTTACACCTCACCGTGCTATGTACTGTATAGAAAAGTTGCAGTTGTTCCAAACCTGATGATCTTATGGTATAGATATAAAATAGAAGCTACGTATGTCTGGTGGTGGGAGAATGAAAGAAGGAGATGGCAATAGCAATGGCAGGGAATCAATGTCGTTCCCTGCCTATAGATATCTTGCACAAGTTTCCACTACTGAAATATCTCCTGTCATCCAAAACTTGGCCACAATTGATTGCTGTAGTTTCCAGAGTAATCCCGCATGCTTCACAGGAAACCAAACTACCAACTTATTTTAAAATGATAGCGTAGCACTGGGGAAATTCCCGATTTTCCCAAATAACATCTTGGGGGAACCACAAGAGATGCATCTTATAGGACCACAGTCTGCTCCAGCAAACCTGGGGAGAAACTCCACTGACTCGATGGAAAATTCAAAGGATCCAGAAACTCTGAATCCTTTCTTTTTCCCCGCTTAGAAAATTGCATTGAAATGATGGGGGGGAAAAAAATTCTAGTGATGTGCAGATAGGGAATGTTAGGGAAGGCTGAAATTAAATCTCAATCCAACAGAACAATGAAATCATCTGAAAACATTCCACATCTTTGTGTCAAATCCATCTTTTTCCATGTAATAACAAATGATTATTCATGTCTTTGCACACCAAGTTGGTAGCACGTTTATACAAACACTGTTCCAAACAGAAGAAAGTTTACTTAATTTCCTCGTCATCCAGCTTTGGCTTCCACTTTTGTCTGGAAAAAAACAAGTGGGGGGGGGAAAAAGCACTGGAGTAACAAAACTGCAAAGCTGACAAATGAAATAAGGATATGCCACACACACAACCATGGCAGTGGAGCAGGAAGGTGTGTTTTAAGAAAGCTTGCCCACATGAAAATAAGTTTACTATTCTGTGCTAAATTTCAAGGAACCTTTTTTACTTGGATCTTTACAGTTCTGTTTCCTTCTGAGAAGGCAGAAATTCAATAGTTTGGTCCCCCAAACTGCTTTGTTCTGAGATGCTGGCAGCCTGAGTGATTTTTCTTATAAAACTGCATTTGGACCACTGCAGCTAGGTTTAACTACATATTAGATCTAACCAAAGTCTCATACAAACCAATTGTCATCTAGTGTACAATTTCCACAAGTGTGAAGATGAAGATTCAAAGGTGTTATTCCTGGCTTGCACAGATAAGAAGTTAAAATGCCATTCTCAAGACAACTACAATAATGGGATCCAGGTTTTTTGATGTGGCTGTAAGGAGACTTTTGACTATCAACCTGATGTTCTTTTTGAAAGTTTCTAATAATGTTTCCTTCCAAAATTGTTAGATGTTAAAATTTCTAACAATACTCATAAAATATGGCTCTTACGCTGAGCCTAATTGAGTCTGGTTATTTATTATACAACATAAAATGTATTTATTACGTGGGATGTGTTCAGGAATGTCTCCATTTAACATATGTTTCCAAAAGTGCTTTACGCAGTGCAAATTGAGAAGATAAATCTGCACAGTGGAACCACCAAGGGTCAGGTAGTCAGTCCAACCTGAGTCTTTGGAGCCAACCACAGCCTAATTCCTCCAAGATGCCTCTGATGCTGTTTACATTGGACTGCCTTCTTAGTTTCTCCAAACCTGTCTTCTGCTGTTCCTGTTTATTTGGTATAGCCACCCAGATTTTACTTCTGGTGAGTTTGATAATGTCTGTGGAATCTCAGTGAACTTTCTTTCAACTGAAGACCAAAATGTTAGTGGCCATAAGTTTAATCATTTGCAAATTTCCTACTGTAATCTTGAATGAAATGACTGCTCAGTGCAGCTTCAGCTGGGCTGCTGACCTTGTACGGTTGTGTCAGATGAACATCAGGTTGCAAAATCCATGTTTAATTTGTTTTGTTTATTTCCAAGCTGCACGGCAGCTTTTCATTGACATAGTGGCTGTTGTTGGCTCACAGCTACTGTGATACTGAGCAGTGGGGTTCTGGCCTCTGTGTACTGTGGTGAGCCTCTTCCAGTTGCTGCTCAGAAAATAATTGTTCATCAAGGCAGAAAAGTCAGTTTTGACTCTATGACCTGAGTGGGAAAGGCACATGGCTTTGTCATGCAGTGCTGCTAAGCGGGTATTTAGTCAACTTTGCCATGGGACTTGTGCTATAGGGAGAGTAATGTAGAGAATATTCACGCATTCAATTTATAGAGAATTTATCGAAAACTTAAACTGAATTCAGTAATATACTTGTTTCAATAAAACATGCATTAGGTCAAGCCAAAACTGAAATATACTGCTATTTAAACAGAAACAGGAGTAAGCATCCCACACTGGGTTAACTTTAATATTACATTCAGATGTTCTGAATTTGACTGATAGAGCAGCTGGGACTATGCTGACCAATTCTTTATAAAATATAGAGAGATTACACTTGTTTATCTCTTGTTATTTAGAGCCATCAGGAGTGGCTAAGGAATATAGAGAAGACAATTTTCACTTTTGTTTCATAGAGTTAGGGTCATACTTCATATGCAACCTCCCTTGAAACTTCTCTGGTTACAGTACTCAAGTACCCATGTTAATGTTACTCATTGCAAATAAAAGCAATACTCCTTACTTTTTGACAGGCTTAGGGGAGTAGCATAACTCCAGCCTGCAGTTAAATGCTGTGCTTTTCCAGTTCATAGTGAATTTTGGCAGTAGGGCAAGAGACCTGTATATACATGTTGCATCAACTATTAGGAAAGCTTTGTAAATACTCCATTACTTATTGATCAAACATGTTTATACAAATAAGTTGTCGTTTAAAGTGGCTGTAATTTTTTTCCTGAAGATAAAATTAGCATCTCCCAGATGTCCCTCATCTTTTTTTGTCTTCCCTCCTATATAGTCACTAGAAGATAACCAACCATTCTCTTTACACTTCTCAAGTTTCCCAGACTAATGAAATATCCTGAGGCAGCCACATCTGCAATTCTATCTAATTGTGGAGTTGAGGATGGGGATAACAGAACCAAATTAACAAAGAGCCATCATTAGTAAAGCCACTGGTGGTCAACCATAGTTGGTACTGGTTTGTTTTTTAGGCATATGCTGGGGTTTCAGAAGCACTGTGTCTGTGATTTCTTCTCTTGCTGAAGGTTCACTTTTAAATTTACAGACATGGAAACACTTCATAATACCAAATGCAGTAAGGCAGATGATGACAAAAACAATTTAGTGATGCAGGGAGATGATTAACAGAGGGCCAAACGGCACCCAGACAAGTTGGATTTCTAGGCAAAGCCACTCTTTGGATGCAGAGGAAACAAAGCAAAAGCTTTTATCTATAAAAGTGACAATGGACAATAAAGATCAGAAGGTGAAGATAAATCTGTTTTACTGCCTCTCTGAGGGTAGGATGAGAAGCAAGTGAAAACACTGTTGAAATGAATAATGCTTTGAGTAGCAGAGTAGCTGATAAACGTTCAAGTTATGTGAACTTGAACAGAATGCAATTGTAAAGTATGTTTGTTTTCTAACCTGAAGTCAAATTGAAGACAGTGTAGATCTTCATAGCGAAGGGCATTCTTGTGTGGATTTGGAGACTTTAAAGACAGTATTGCCAGAAACCCAAACACTTAATAAATTAACTTTTTGGTGAGGAGCTGCAGCTAGGGAGTGACTGTGGCAAGTACTGAAGATGTCAGTGTGTCTCCACCAGGGAAGGGCATTGGTGATCAAATTGCTGCATTTGCCCTGTTCTCCCACTAATGGCCTAGTTTCTGCTGGGCTGTAGGGCTGGCAGCAACCTAGTCTTAATGATTTTGACAGACTGCAAAAATATAAGCAGGTGCTAGTTATGCCACTTTGTGTCCTCTGTCAGTCAGAGACTGTCAGCAGAGAAATCTGTGCATCAAGAAATGCTGTTACTTGTCTAATTGACAGACTGAAGCACCAGTGATTGCTGAGCAATCAGGAAAACTCTTGTTTGCTAATATAACATTATACTGGTTAAGATGTCAGTATGCTTCTGATAGATAAGCATTTGAAGGAGGCTAGTTCTAGATGTCTCATGTACTATGTACATATTATGGTTGTCTTGGCTGTCTGTCAGGTGTGCCTCTGCTGTTGAGGCAAAGGTTATGAGCTCTACTAAGCACTTAAAATTAGGCAGTGCAAATATGCATTTGGGACATGGTATTGAGTGTGAATGTGCAGAAGAACTAGGTGACCATCCTTAATGATTTTACTTGTCTTTTAATTAGAAAACTCATTTATGCTGAATATAGATGAGCTGAAGTTGAAACGAGCTGAGCTGCTCCCTCACTGGATGACATGTAAAGGCTTCCAACCATGCCATAAGATCTTTTCTGCTGCTCGTGGTTTCCTTGAACTGTGACTTCAGTTTTGCCATTCATGTGTTTCCTACTGTATATTGCACCTGTTTGAAAGTTGTTTAGAGAGAACGAAGTAACCTTCATGAACAAATGGGCAGAAATGAAGGAAGGAGACGAGGAGAGCTGCAAGAGGTGGTGGAAAGCAAGTTCCCCTATTCTGGAAGTGGAGCTGTATTGCATTGGTGTCTGTTAATAGTTCTCTTAAAAGGCAGTCTGTTAACCATGGAAGCACAATATTATTGCCTTCTTCCAGCTGTGCAGTGAGTAGATAAAACAGTATTTCAGTCATTGTTTTTAAGGATATGAACGTATTCTGCTGGAAACAATTCCTAACTTGGAAGGAGTGAAGATTATATATTTCTCCCTAATCCCAATTTTCTTTAAACAAATAACTTCCCCTTTGCTTTTTGCTTCCATCCTCGTATTGCAACTAAATGAACGAAGTTAAGTCATTAGTACACTCCGGTCTTCAATATTCTTTGTACAAAGTTATGGGGAAAGTAATCAATAAACATTTTTGTTTCTTGTAGCCTCTGGGCTGCAGTGCAGTTGCAATGGAACTGAGAGCAGAAATCCATCTTTAATGCTGCTGTTTTTCCCCCCAGTAGAGCTTATAAGCCAATACACATTGTGTACTCGAGGGGCCATATGTAGCTAATCTTTATGGAAATAAAAGATGAAAATATTCATATCTAGCAACATTTAGCTAAAACTTGTTTTTTCCCCATCTAAGTAGGGCAGGTAAACACATCCCTGATACAGAGTAAATCAGTTGTTTGAAGGATTTCATTATTTTCCCTGTTCTTTTCTGCATGTCTTGAACTAAGAAAAATAAATCCATAAAAAGAATACATTAACCTAATATAGGTGCACTGAATATCTGCTGCTACATTCTGCACAGTATAATTCTCATCTGATTTACTTCAAAACACTGTGATCCCAGCTGTAGAATAGCAACAAATGCAAACTAAAAATACTTAGTTACTGATTTAAAAAGATGACTCTTTTTAATAGCATGAAATCAGCTGGGACCAGATGGTATAGCACAACCTCATCCACACCCTTCAGCAGCAGAGCAACTGATGCTTTTCAAATTCAACTTTTTAAAGTGAGATCCTTAAAAGCCAAGTAAAGGCTAGAGCCTTAGGTAAAGGATTCTGGAACCAGAAAGTCAGTCACCAAATAGAGCCGGTAAACAAAGCGTGTCTTTGCCAGCTGTTTGCTTCCTTATCTGCCCACATGAAAAGGTGACTATATTTGTTGTATTGGGGAACTTCCCTCACGTGAGCTAAAAACAAGTACTATTCCTGGAAGCAATGACTCAATGTGTACTGAGTGGAGACGGTGTGACACTTGTGCAGTGTTGATGTCAGTAAAGGGTAAGGATGTTCTGAATGAGTTACCTTTGGTCCAAACCTTTGGACAGAATGGTCACCAAGTGATTTACTTGAATCTGAAAGGAAAGATAAGGCAAGTCTTTGTAAATAAAATGCTAGATTTCCAAGAAACAAGCACTGATAAAGTAACAGCGCCATTGAAGTCTGCTGTGCTTGAGCTCATGGAGTTGGAAGCGGAGGAAGCATGGAATTTGTTGCAATCCCAAAATGTGAGGATAGGCTGCAGATCTGCCTGGAGCTATGACTCCTCCTTTATGGAGTTCCCTGCTTATTTCCTTGCTCTTTGTTCTAGGTTAAAGTGCTTTCTCTGGGTAAGACAACTGTTTAGAAAGCAAAACCTAGATCAAAACCCTTTGCAAGTCAAATGGCAATGAGGAAAATTGGATTTAGCTGTGTAATGAGAAGAATGGAGAGAATCCTGCCTGTAATGCTGTGGAAGACAGTCTTGGTGGGTTTTTTTTTTGTCTTTGTCAGATCAATGACTATGAAATGTGTACTAATCTATCAGAAGGATAGAAAATAGGTAAGCGGTTTTAAGACTTCATTTGGTTAATGAATTAAAATGCAGAAGAAAGAGAATCCATGTAGATATACCCCCTTGGTCATTTATCATTGCAAGCACTCCTAAAAACCATGCGAAATTCAGGCTTCAGGTTATTCACTAATAGCCATAGGCAAATGAAATTAGCATACTGGTGAATAAATGAATCCTAGTCCCAGAGGAAACATGTATCCCTATGAAGCACTGAAGTACAGTGCAAAAGTTTTATTTTATTTGTTCCACAGGGTATGGATAATGCATCAGAGGTAAAAGTGGCCATGTGGAGTGAGCAGAATGCCATCCAGGTGGCACCAGTAGGCTGTAAGGGATACCCTGACAGGAGAGTGTGGGATTAAAATGGGCAAGGAAGATGCTCAGCAGCATTCCAGCATACAGCAAAGCAAATGTAACCATACCTTAAATTAAAGAAATAAAAATAAAGGTACTTCACCTCAGAATGAAGGCACTGGGGAAGTAGAGAGAGTTCATATTACTTATTTCATGTTTGTCCTGTTCATCAGTACTGGGGACCCATCGTGCATGTGGGCAAGAAAGGAGAATTGGTAAAGCTATTTTTTCATTTGTCTTTCTGTGAAACAGTCCTGAAAAGAGCAGGGGTTCTTTCCACAGAGAAATAATATCCAATATCTAGATGTTATTCCCCTAGAAGTTCTCATATAGTGGCATCTAATTGATAAGAGAAACGAGGAAAGGAGAGAGAGGGGGGTAAAGCAATTAACTGGCGCAGTTAACTCTTGCAAGAAGCTCTTGAAGACAATATTATTCAAAAGTTGTAATGAATGTTTGCGGATGTTAAGCTTTAAAAAGAAATAAGACAAAGAAAAACAACAAAATCAAGCACAATATAAAAAAACCCATATCCTTTCTGTTGGGAAACGTTGCCAGCAAGTGGGGTTAGACAAGGTGCAGTGTTTGACAGCTGTAATTCTTCAAACAGTCACTGGGGCATTACTCTGCCTATGCCTGGTATTCCCTTGACTTCAGAGGCCCTTTCTGCTCCTCACTGCTGGCACTGGGCCCTGCTGGAGCCTTTGCTGTGGGGTCAGAGGCTATGAAGTGTGGATGTAAGGGATAGGCATCCTCCTTGTACTTGCTACTGGCTTGGGAGAATGAAAAAAGCATGGTTGGGCTTCCTCTTTCTTCCTTAGTTGTCTGTACTGCGTATTTGGTTGGTAATGTGGTTTTTTGTTGTTGTCCTTAGGTTTTTCTCTAGAAGCCAAAGGTTACTCTGGTATGATCCTATGCATAACCGAATTTGTCTAGTTTGACTTCTCTTTGAAATATCAGATATCTAGGAAAATACTGCTGCATTTACTTAGCGTGCCATGAAATATCATTTTGCTCTTACATTGAAGGGCCCTGCAAAAAAAAAAAAGGGACTGTTGTAGTGCACTCTTCTGGTATGAGAGAGGATGTGCCTGCATTGTAGTGCCCTGAGTGAATTGGGCATGGGGTAGGTATGAGGATTGAAATGATATTGGTAAATGATATTGGAATTTTATCTATCCTTGCCTCATGGTATTCCCTTACTGGTCTTGCCACCCCGTTAATATTGCTTCTAGTTGGGGATAACTTGAGTTTTCATTTTGCTGGGCATGCAGTGACAGCTCTGCTGTAAAAGCAAACATTCCACGTGCAGTGCAGTCCATCACTGTAAGCCACTCAGCGCTCTTGTTGCAGTGATATAAATGGATCTCCATGCAATGAGATAGTGATTAATAGCAGGTAGAGCACAGTGTGCAAAGACGTGGTGCTGTATTCCCTCCCCCCCACCCCAGCAGTTGTCATTTAATGCACTCTATCAGGAGCAGTTTTATATAATAGACATGGGAAGATCCATAAAAGTAACATCTGAGACTGCAGTAGGGCAAGTATTGATTTATTTGTTACAATAAAATTTTTGTCATTACTATGCAATTGCTCTATCTTGGAAGAATTGATAAATGTTGTTGGAAGCCACAACCCACTGTGCAAAACTTTTTTTTTGTCTTCCATAATTTCCTGTAACTCTTCTAAAGAATCATTAGTCCTTATTACATAGGCCTGGCATGCCACCTATTTAGATAAATGCCTGAACAAGTGTGCAGTAAATATTCACAGCAGCTCATGTTTCAACTATATATGCCACTAATTAGATAATTTAGTGGCTCAAATAAATACAGAAGTAGAAGCAGACCTGAGAGAACAGTGGAGCAAAATGTACTGTCGTCTTCATGCTGTGGACCGAGATACCAACTTCTATTCTTTATCAGGTGACTCAAATGTGCTGTAAACGTGAGAAATAAGAAACAACGAGATGAGGAAAAGCACACCAATTTGTGCTGCTAAATAGGTAAAATAACACATGATCGGGGAATGTTCTCAGTGTTGCCTCCTTTACACGGCATCAATTTACCTGCATGGTTTTGGCACCTTTTTTGCCAAAGGCTCAGGGGATGTGCTGTGTTGAGGGTACCCAGATCTTCAATATCTGGATTCCTTTGTTTGCTGTTCTCAGAGCCCTTGTCGGAGGGAGAGCACCACCATCTCTCGTTTGGCAGAGGACAAACAGCCTGTGACTCATCCAAGGTCATGGCTGAAAACCCTCATGTAAATAAGCTGCTGGGTTGGTTTTTTTTTGCCACTCTTTGCCTTTTATGGGAGATACTGCAGTACTTGAAAGTGCTAGCAGGAATCGTGACCTCCACGTGCCAGGGAATTCCACATGTGGAATGGCTGAAAGAAATATGGCAAATATTTTTCCCTTACTGGAAACTCTTTGTTTTTGTAGAATTGTCCTGCTGCTTGACAGCTTTCCTTCCATTTTCCTTGGCACTTCACTTATCAGCTCTGTCAGAACTTTAGATTGGATTCCACTTAGGATGCTCTGCTCTGTAAGGGGGAATGGAGTTAGACTGGGAGAAGCCTGGGTTGTGGGCGGCACAATGTGGAGAGGGGTTGGTAGGGCAGTTCTTACTGTGTGCTAATCTGTGGAGGAGCTCTTCCTGAAAGATCCCCAGGCTGAGCTAGTACAAATGGGGTACTTTAAGGACAGTGTTCCAGGCTTGACTCTGTCTTTTGTCATCTTAAGGGGTTTAAGGTGGTTTCAACATTGATTTTCATGTCTGAGTCTTTTCCATGCTGGATTCTTGTTATTGCTCAGATAACACAAACTACAAATATTTGTGGTTACCAATTAGCTGATAGAAATATGAGGATTGCGTGACTTGGTAGCTGGTCCCATTTGAGGATATTCAGTATCAGCTAAGGTTAGCATCCAACAACAGCTAAACGAACGCTCGAGAGAGGTCAATGAACTGCATATAAGATTTCTAGATTCTTTTTTCCAGCATCAAGCTGCTCGAAATGAATTTTTCATTGCATTTTACAAAGACTCGCTGGCACTTTGTTGTCATTTGTAAAGTGATCAAGCCTGAACCATTTACCAGTCCATAATGCCCATACCCGTGCTGCTTGATATCAACAGAAAAATATGCAATAAATAAAAGATATTGTTTTGACTTTAATTTTCTGTATCCAAGAAACATCCTAGCCAGTAGTGAGATAATTTCTGCTTAGCTCTGAATAGCTGGAAATATCATACCCCATTGCTAAACATCCGTGGTTTATACAAAAATATAGATTTCCTTTAAGTGCTTTGCTTAAGTCTTTGGTAAGTCGTATTTACGTTATTATTGTTTATGTTCCGAGAAGTCAGTAGGAGGACAGCATTGTTGCAGTTTATGTGGTTTCATGATTCACACTTGATGAGGTAGCTATCAAATGGGGGGAAAGGAACCACTGACAAGTCTATAGACATGCTGTGCCACAGGGCACAAGGACAGAACGGTGCGGCCAGGTTGATGTGTTTGGTTTATTTCCTAAACATGTTTTTGCTTTGATCTGGTAAAATCAACCTGCCTAGAAGGACACAGTGTTCACCTAAAATGTGATTTTTGCCATGGCTTTAATATACTAATCTGGTTAAATATCATCACCTGACAGTTAATAGCACTTGGGATTTGCAAGGTTCAGTGCTTTGAGGAAACTTCAGTTCAATCCTCAACAGGACACAGCCAACCCAAACTGAAGTGCAAGCAGAAGAACAGGGGACTGTAAGAAGTAATGACTGTGAATAGAGGAAGCAGCAAGTATTTGCTGCTTATGATGAGGTAATTGGGCAGATATGAATAACAAACTTTCTCTCTGACCATCCTGATGCAGATTTTTTCCTTGTGATGTCATGAGTTGATCATATTGTCACATTGTCAGCTTTGTCCGCATTTCCAGAAAGAACTTGGTGATCTCAAGAGGGACAGGCAAAACTGATGTGGTAGGCATGGTCAAAACAGACAAATAATGGTGCGATCACCTGTGGTGAATCTCTTTTTATCTGAACCTCTTCTTTATCTCGGGGTTGCTTAGTTTGATCCCCTGATGATTCTCATTACTTTTGACGTCTTGACTGGGCAGTGCTGCTTTACAGAAAAGACTTGTAGTGTGTCCAACAACAGATGAAAATGTTCATTTGTAGATTTCAAACCTGGCTTCTGAAGGTTTTTGAGTCCATGAAAGGGTCTCTATAGCTCCAGTCTTGCACTGTGAAACTCGGTTCATTGTTGCGAATTCATCTCCACGTCTAAGTGCTATTTTGAGCATCTCTAGGGAGGATGTGGATAGTTTCTTAAAACTTCTTTCTAAAAAAAAACCCGAATGTGTGTAGGGGTATTTGTGGCATTTCATGAGGCTGATACGTCACAGCAAAAATGCTACCAAATGAATTTCAATCAGATGATCCAAAACTCTCTGGAGTTCTTTTTTTCTGCCAACTTTACTTGAGTTTAGGTTTAAGCTTCCTTAGAGATCTCAAGCAGTTCAGATTAGAGCACATAATGCTGGTAGATGGAGCTGGGGTTTGTTTCTAAACCAGTGAGCTATTGAGAAAGTGCACTGCAGGGTGAGGATCTCCTGTCCTGTTTCCATGAGAAAGAAAAGATGATGAGTGTAATGATAACTGATAAAGGCAGGACCAGATCCTTCACTGCTTAACTTCTCTGTCCAGCTTCAGACTTTCAGGTAATGTGCACAGCAACAGGAAAGGCAAAGTAATTAAGTGCTACCAGAGGTCAGACTCAGTGCTAAGCTGCAGGAAGGGAAAAACAAGCATTTGCTCGTCTATCTTTTGTAGTAATGTTTGATAGAGGCAGGCAGGGTCATTGAGCCCTCCTTTGCTCAAGCAAAGCTTGAAGGGAAGTGAAAGCAAGCCAGTTCTTGCAAACATCTTCCTTTTGGCTCTTTCCAACAAGCTTCATCAATGTGTTTATTATTGTTTGGATGCCTGGGGATCACTGAGTGGGGAGTTTACATCTCAGAGTGAGTTCACAGGGCTTGGACTCTGCTCTCTGAAGTTGGTGTCAGAAGCACTGTGCAGAGCTGAAGTGAACCATGATCATTTCAATATTTTTCAGCTTTCCTATTTGATATCGCACTGGAAGTCCTTGAGGTTTTTTCCTCTGCTCCATACAGAGCAAAACTTAAGTACATATTTTTCTAAGAGATTGCCGTCTGAATTTTCCTTAAGTTAAACCATGTGTTTTGTTGGAAACTTTAGATGTTTATCTGTTTTGCTGAATTTTCCCTTTTATACTTTTTACCCTCTCCTTAGGGAACAACAAAGTAAAACACTGAAGTCTCATCCAGACAATGTTAGAAGGACAAGAGATAAAGCAGGGTTATATTTGCTCACAAATGTTTCAGACTCTTGCTTGCAGAGCTCAGCATCTTTGTGGAAGAGAAGGCCAGTACATGCAGAACCTGTATGTCAGCTCTGTGGGTGCACTATAGCTTCTTCCTCCTTTACGAGGAATGGACAAAGTGGATGTAGACAACGTCAGAAGTAATTGGTCTCTCGTATTTTAGAAAAGCTCATGAGAATCTCTGCATAGTCCCCCAGGGACCCTGCTTCCCTGGGAGGAAAGTGCCAGGTCTCTGCTAGTGGAGATCCAACCCATTCACAGAAGGGCATTCAGAATTCAAAAATGAAATCCCGTCTGTGTGTCAGTGATGGGTGTCAGGAGGAAGGCAGCAATCATAAAACAATCCTGTCTTGGGTTGGTCCCTGTTACCTGTAGCTTCTTATGCCCTAAAAGCACACTGCAGTTCTGTTTGTTAGCTTAAGGCTCAGCAAGGAATCCTAAATCATGGTAGGTGATAAATATTGAAAAAAGAAAGTGTAATTGAATTGGCTGTCCTGTCTTTTGTGTTTGTGCTTAAACAACCCTCCTTCCCCACCAGCACACATCATAATCTTGGCTTTTAAGAAAATGCTTAATTTCAGGAGAACCTGGTTTTCTCCATCGTCTTTAGCCCTTTTGAGCATTGCTGTCTGGGGAAGCAACACAAAGACTGGGTGGAAAAACTGGAGTATAGCATCCTTATGGGAGATCATAGAATCATTTGAGTTGGAAGGGACCCTTAAAGGCCATCTGGTCCAACTCGCCTGCAGTGAACAGAGACATCTACGGCTCCATCGTGTTACCCAGAGTCTGATCCTGCCTGACCTTGAATGTCTTCAGGGATGGGGCACCCAACACCTCTCAGGGCAACCTGTGCCAGTGCCTCACTGCCCATATTGTAAATAACTTCTTAATTACGTCCAATCCATATCTCCCCACTTTAATTTTGGAACCATTTCCCCTAGATGATCCTAAACTATCAGAGTTGTCTCAAAGCCCTTGTTAGACTGGGCTCTGAGATCACTTGTTCAGAAAGCTCACCCCCAAATCCTTGGGATCTGGAGGGATCACTGCAATGGAAGCTCTCAGGCTTCTGGACTCCTGACACACATGAACATCCCTTACATACAGGACTGTAATGCATTTTGCTGTGGCATTTAAATGTGCTGTAAAACCTGCAGTGAATCTCTTTGGACCATTGTCGGTGAAAATGTTTGCGGAGTGGAGATGCTGCAGATTTGTGTAACAGCATGCTTCTTCCAACAGCTGCACAGCTGGTTGCATTGATCAAGGGTAAATGAGTGTCCAGTAACCTCTGTGCAGCTCTGATAAGCAGATACATGTGGATTTCCAGAACAAAATAGCCACAAACCAAAGCAGCACTGTCGCAGCAATGCACCAGCCCTGAGTTTAGACCCTGGGTTAAAGGGTAGCACTCAGTTTGGTGGCATTTCACTGGTTTGCATTGCTCTGGTATATTACAAGTCAACACGAGAGAAATATGTAACTCCCCAGTGGTATAGTTGTCCTGGGGATTGTTAGGGAGAGTGTTGATTTTAGGAGCTTGGGGCTCAAGTCAGGCAGTAGTCTCCTTTTCATGCTGTAGGATGCATTTCCTACTCCTGAAAGCAGTATTGCAGTTGTTGCTCAAATGACGGCTCTTGTGCAACACATAATCCTGTGGGCTGGGGGGGAGTTTTCCTTTGCAGAGCAGAAGTGGGGGGGTGAAACCGTACTGCAAGAAAGAAAGGGAGGAGGGATGAATTAGTTGCACTTCACTGAAGCAAGTCATGCTACAGAGCTTTGTGCTGCCTGAGGAATGGACTTGTGCCGGGCTGAGATGGCTGTGCGAGTATTACCGTTCTGCCTGAAGCTGCTGTAAAAGACTTTTATTGTTGGGAATTTACGGTGGTGTATAGGAGAGTTTACGTGAACAACGGGAAGAAAAAAATGCATTCTGTAATATCCCAACCATGTGTGCTTGCCGGGCTTAACTTAATTTTCCTTTGAATTAATCTTAATTTCATCCTATTCCCCAACCATGCTCACCCTATAACTGTTTTGTTCTCCATGGCTTTCACTGCTTGTGACTGCATTCAGCATCATGATGCGTTGCAAGAAATGCACTTCTAACTAGTCGGTCTGTGTAGGACTGTGTCCAAAAGAACACAGGGCATAAAGATGCCATAGAAATTGAAGGTGATGGGGCTGCATGTACACACGGATGTGTATGTAGAAAGAAGGAACAGGGAAGTACAGCAAAATGGTTTGAACTTTGTGCAGTTATGAGAACTGGCTCTGTAATGCTTTTTGAAGCTCTCTGCATCTGTATCTTCTTTTATTCCCTGTAATGAGTAATGTACTTCTAATGGATTATTTCATCTCCCAGGGGACAGCCTGACCCTTCTCACCTCTCCTTATCATAGTCGTAAGCAGCCACGGAGGAGACAAATGGTGTTTCGCCCTTCCCCAAAGGGTGTGTTGCAAAAGTCCCACAAAATTAATTTTCTGGCCTTCCTCACGGCTGTCAGGGGTTTCATCTTGCTTACGAGGCTGTGGGTGCTGCACCTTGCATGGAGCCTGGGCTGGGAAGGGAACACGGCTGGAGGTGGAAAGCCATCCCCTGAAGGCTGGGGCAGGGCAGAGTTAGCCATAGCACTTCTCATGTCCTGGAGCCCAGACCAGGAGGTACTTTACTGAAACACAGTCTCACTACCAGATCCTTATGTATGTTTTACACCCTTTTTTTTCCTTTGATTTAAAAGTCCTGATAAATGTTTATTTAACCCAATTAAGTTTCAGTGGCTTATGTGGACGTCTGAAAGAAAATCTTTATTATTGTCATGTTTTTTAATGTATCCTTATTTTCACATGTAGCTTTGCTTATTCACACGTAGAACTTTTAAAGTGAAGGCAAAGCCTTTGATTGGAATGGTACTTGAATGTGAATGGTTACACTGCTAATATCTGCCAGATAGTCTATAGAACAGAAATGTGCATTTATAAGCTGGCGGATTCGGGGAAAGGCATTTGTAACATCCTACTGCTATTCTTTCTTCCCCTCATGATGAATTTAAAATACAGAGAGTTGGCATGTGGAAAAAAATGCGAGTTCCTGCATCTGATCCAAATCTATGCGATGAATATCTAAGAAGCAAGCAATTTGTCAGGAGTTTTCAGACTAAGGGTCCTATTGCACGTGGCTTGTAGGGAGCAGTGATTTACAATTCCCTCTGAAAGCCTTTCTGGGTTGAAAAGCTAATAGATGATGTTGCTATGTAAGTGTAAAGAGAATCCTTTCAACCTTCTAAGGTTAGGATCAAATAAAAAGTTGCCTTCCCTGGAACACAGAAGAGAGAGGTTATATCCTGAACTGATGTGCCCCTGTTATTTAACTGTTTGAATTAATTTAAAAATAAATGTTTTCTCCAATGGGGAAATACTTTATTTTGATATGAAGAGTCATTGAAAACATACGTCTGGCTTGGAACAAAATTAGCTGTGATTTTGAACTCGTGTTCAAAGGCATATTGGCAAACATTCACGCGGAGCCCAAAAAACACCTATTACTCTTCTTTGATTCTACAAAACTGACAGATTTTCCTTATTAGTACCCACGCTGCTACCCTGCTGGTTGAGAGCTGGGTTTTAATGCCTTAGAAATAGGACAATTCCTTGAGGACTTCTGGAGTCTCTTTTGGCTTGGGCGTCTTTTAAGTACAATTTATTCTGCTTGAAATGCTGAAGTCCCATGGCAAGGAGGTTGGAGCTCTACTGTCTTTAAGGTCCCTCCAAAGATAACCAGTTCCGTGAGTCTGAGTCACTGCCATGAAAAATGGTGGCATTTTGGGTTGGTGCAGATACTGACTGCATCCTTTTCTCACAAGGTCTGTCACATATCAGTACAACGATGGCAGAGAGTCACCCATCTTAATGTGTAGGTTCTGAACTATGAGTCTGAAGTGATTGTCTCCCATCAGGAGATGGAAGTAAAGACTGTGGTAATTTCTCAGGCAGATGTAAGGTGATGAAACGTTTGTTGAACAAGTCCTGGAGGAGGAAGAAGAAGTAGTAGCTTTGAAGAAGGAAAAGAAACATGATTTTGTAGGGGAGAAAGCCAACATAATGGCAGGACCCAGGGTAGGCCAGGGGTATTGGCAAGATGGCTGAAATGCTTCTTCTGAAAAGCCATGAGACAGCAGAAAAAAATCCTCATCAGCTAATGAGCTGAGCTTCCCATCCAAGGAATTCTCCCAAGTGCTGAGGAGCCCTAGAGAAGGAAATAAACAGAAATAATGATGCTTATATTGTCTCTCTCTACTTCATGGTAAGTGACAGGGATTTGCTCTGTGCTTGGGCACACTGGAATGCAAAAGATCCCTGTGTTTAGAGTTTGTAACGTCTAATGTTAAGATCTCTGGTTGGAGAGAATCCCTGTGATTTATCACCATCCACAGACGATGTTTTGCTCTTTCCCAGCAGTGAGTTTTTATGCTTTCTTCAGTGCTCATGTAAAGATGACCACTCTGCCAGTGTATGTCTGATTCTGTTAGCATTGAGGAGCTCTGAACCAAGGATAATGGGGCCTGGTTTGGGTTTGCTTTGCTGAAAGTGCCTATTATTTTAGACAATTTCACATTTGATGTGAGCTGCACCTTTTGCATCTGAAGGGGATTTGGATGTTGTGTCTCACATCCAACCATGTAATACAACTTGCATTGATCTGAGCTTGGATGTGAACTCAGAACCTCTGGAGCAGTGGGGCAGGCAGGGTGAGAGGGTGGGAGGCAGATATGGTTTGTTCTGCCTTGGGTCCCATCCCAGTTCTTCTCCATTACACCACAGAATCTTGTGCAGATATTTGAAATGAAGCTACCATTTTCTTGACGTAAACAGTGTGCAGACTCTGCTGCCTCCCTCTTTGCTCTCAGGTCCCGCTTTGCTCCTCAGGATCACAGTCCAGATTGCAATATTCACAGATTTAACTTATATTTTGTTAGGTAATAATAGTCTCCCTCCACCCCTTCTCTCCTCCCTGCATGCCAGCCCCGTGCTGTGCCCAGGGGCACACAGACAGGAGGGCTTTGCATCCCCTCGCTGTATCTGGACGACTCCACCTGCTTGTCCACCTGTCTGCCTCCTTTCTGCCTAATTAATAGGAGAAACTGTTGTTCCTCTGCTAATGGAGGCTGGGTTGTGTCCATTTGTGCCTGTAAGTCCCCCAACGCCGTATGTGCTGGGTGGTAAAGGCACAAATGGGGACCTTTACCACCTTTGCTCCTTCCACTTGCTTTCTTTTCAACAGTAGCGCAGTGCAGAACTGAGCGTGCAGCACAGCTCTGCAAGATATCCCTTCAAAATTTGGTGAGATGCATTTACTTGAGGAGTGGGTGCCAGAGGAGGAGGCAGGGGAGATGCTACGTGCTCTCTTACAGAGCTGTTTACTGACCAGCTATTATTTTCATCTTTTGTATTGCTGAGAAATTCATACATTGTATTTGCCTTTTGTATAAGGCTCTCAACAAGTATCTCTTTGTCAGCCTTACAAAGGGCAATAAACTGTGCCTTGCAAATAAGCCTCAGTAACTGCTGGACATTATGACTAATTGTAATGCAGCATATATCCTTGAGGACTATAAACCTATATTAAAAGACAGTGGTTGAGAGAAAAGCTATTGAATTGAGATAGTACTCATGTAACCCCATGGGGGCTCAACAGACAACAAGGAGACCATTGATAGGAGCTCTAACACAAAAAGCCACATAGACAGAGAGTCATCCAAACCAGTATGGTGTGTGGATGACCACATAGTTCAGTTTAATGCTGCTTTTGTTTTGTTCTCACTTAGAGGCAGACAACAACACACTGGAACATCAGAATTAGTTCTGTTTAGGTTGCTGCTGAGAGAACAAAGGGGCAAACGAGAAAATTAATGGAGCAGTGCCCCCCTCACCTGTGCAAGTGCTTCTGAAATCTGTCCCAGGCCCAGGGTAAAGTTTGCAATGCATATGGAAGAAAGAAGGCTATTGTCTTTTTTTTTTTTTTCCCCCTCTATAAAGATTAAGCAATATTGAACTTTCTTTTGCTATCAGTTTTTAAAAAGCACTGTCACTGAGGGCAGAGCTGAATCAGTTGCTGGGATGGATTTCAGGTCTAGGACTCCTCCTGAGGCTGTTGTGTGTGGGGTTTGGGTGAATTTTGCACCTCAGGGTTGTATTAGCCGCTGAAGGAGTTGCATTAAAAATCATTTCCATCTCTGGAGCTATGCGTCTTCTCCTTGGTTTGACTCTAATTGCTTGGATGGTAGGTGGTGTCTGTGTGCACAAAGCCATCTCTGAGACCTCTCTGAGATGCATCTGATTCTGTTATAGTTTTATTCCTGCCTTTATTTGAACCTAAAGAACGAAGGCATCCCTGTGATTTAAAGGTGATCAAACTTGTATTTAGAGCCTACTAGATGAACTAATTAATGATAAACTCCACCCAGAAGAATGGTTTTGCTAGCTTTTTAAGAAAAGTTTCATGAACATTTGATCCTTAAGCAGGAAAAGAGCAAGGAATGACCTTCTACTCTTCTTTGCATTGCTTTAATTACAGGTAACGTCCTCTGCGAAGTGTTTGGTTTCTCTTGATTTCCTACATCTCCCTCTGAGTCTCTTAGAAATCCCATCGAGTTCTGTGTGCTGCACTGAGAATGAAGGCTCTTCATGGCTAGCACTTCTGCTAGCTGGCTCCCATCTTCACTCATATCACTTCCTCATTGCCAGGTGCCTTTCTCAGACTTTTCTGCACGTCGTTCTCTCTAACTTCCCCTAAATCTGATTTTATTTCTTCCTTCATACGATACTTTTTTTGCCTGGTTCCAATTTCTCATTGATGCCTGCACCCTATCTCCATCAGATTTTGTTTTGTGAAGGAATTGGGTCTGAAGAAGCACCCAAAGTGGGAGCTGTACTCTTAATGATGCCAATATTTTACCCAGTGAATTGGTCCCAGAAGGGTGAATTGGACAACTTGCATGCTTAGCATTAGGCACGCTGAAGTCTGTCACAAAATCAGGTCTAATGTGCAGAGTGAATTTGCCCTGACTTAGTACAAATGTCCCAGTCCTAAAAAACCCCACAATTTGAAGTCACCATGTGAAAACCTGGTTGAAATGTGGCCAATGCCAAAGCTGCCAGTGACTGCTGTAACCCAGGATGTCAGCTCAGCTCTGCAGGCAAACACCCAAATAACACAAAGCCTGCAGTCAGAAGTCCTGCAGCAAACAAATCCCATTCTGTATCAAGGGATTAATTTTATGAGAGTTTAACCTAACAAATGAAGCATCATAATTTCACGTGAATCTCACTGACTTTTTTTTTAAATAATTTTGTTTCTTTTTTAGCCAACTTGAGAAAAAGAAACAAAAAATCCTCCTATTAGTTAAATTAGCCCAAAGCAAATACACCAAACTTCCCGATGCAGTCCACTGTAATTCATTATTCTGATGTAGTATTCTTTTCTTTTTTTTTTCCTCCTTTCCATTGCCTGAATAATGTTCTTTGAAGACTACATCATCAATAAACCACTCTGGTGAGGTTTAGAGGGCCTAGCATAATGAATAACAATTAGGGGCATTTAAAAGGTAATATTTTTTCCTGCAATTTGGGAATTGATTTATGAAGTTGGGGATCCTCCAATTTCATCAAATAAATGGTTTCTTAAACCAGTTCTTCTTACCGTCATGGTCACACCTTCAGATCTGGCGTGGTTAGCGAGCTTTCCTGCCAACTGATTGTTTTTGATGTCAATGAAACATCTCTCCTCTTTCACTCCACTTTTAATGTTTTTAGAGAAGAATTCTGTTCATTGCACAAACTTGATTTTCTTCGACCCAGTTCAACCAGTGCAATCTCAGCTTTATGGTGGGAGCCATCCTGTTGAGCTCCATCGGTGTGCAGTGGTATATCTATTGATAAAATCAAAGCCAAGGACTTGTTTCCTTGTAGCATTTCTTCACAAAGCGTTGGAATTTAAAGGCCTCATGGTCACTGCTCACAAATGTTGTTAGCTTAGGTAAGCAAATAAAAGGTCAGAGTCCTGCTTAGCGTGGAGGAGGCAATCATATGTGGAAAAAGAGTGAAATCATTAAGTGGATGTGTGAAACTCATACTACAAACCAGAAAATTGGGTGTAGGATTTTCACAATGACTCAATTGACAAAAGTGCTGTTATCCTTAAAAATAGCTTCTGAGAGGCTTGACTTATATGGCCACTGTGTGGCACAGTGCCTAACTGGCCCTCATCTCCAGCTCAGTCCCAGCTTTCTGATTCACTTTAAACAACCAGCCCCTGGGACAACTCCAGTATCTTGCTGGTGGGTCTCCTAATGGAATTAAACTGTAATACCTTGCTCTCTGCTGGGGATGAACGCAGGGATAAAAAGATGCTGAGGCAGTTGTCTTTTTTCGCGGATCCTTAACCCTCTTTAGAGGTACCAGCCAGAGTAATAACTTTCTGGAGGCTGTAGGTAGGGCAAAGCCCCAAGGCAGAATACATGGAATTTTGGCAAACATGAGAATCTCTTCTAATTCAAAAAAGGGCACCCCATGCAACATAGCACAAGCAGCTATTTAATGTTGCCAACGATACTGGTAACGGTTTGTTGTGAATATTTGCATATCACCATTTTTCAAATAAATGCTATTCATCCTCTTGGCTTTCCCTGTCTTGTGTTGGATGATACGTTAAACAGAGATGGGGCGAAGATGGAAGGATGATCCTGGAAGATAAATCGTCACCCTGTCTGGTCTGTCAGTGCGTCTTGGAGAAGGGCTGGGAGGAGCCCAGTAGGAGGGAGATGCAGACTTATTAAACCAGACTTTGTGGTGTGGCACCAGATAGGTGGTCTGGACTTGGTGTCTCATACTGTTTTCACGCATTCAAGTGTGTGTTTTCAGGAAGATGAAAGAAACATAGCTTAAAAAGTAGTTCTTTTAATTTAGGAGGTCTAAACGCTGTCACATAAAGAAATGACTTAGCTGTAACAGTGTTTATAAATTAACTTTTTTGCGGGGCTTATATGAAAAACAATTTATTTTTGCAGCCTGTAAGTTATACAGTTTGGAAACTGAAAGGTTTATGTTTTTCCCCACTGCAATCCTATAGTCTGAATATCGCTCCTTTTCAGGAGATCAGCCTGGAGCTGCTAAACCCTAATTCCCTCCACAGACAGCAGCCATAGTGCCAGTTAGGGATTGCCTGTGCTGGAGATTCCAGAAACACACGAATCGCCCCGGTGCAGTGCAGCATTTTGTGCTTCACTCCTGCAATTTCAGCAGGAAAATAAAACTAATTAGAAAGCTCCATTTGGCACCAATGCTGCCACTTTGAAAGCGACCTACTAAGCTGCAAACCATTTCCCCCCCCCCCCCCCTCCTTTCTTCTCCAGCCTGCTCGCAATCTAAATCTACAATCTGGTCATCGCTAACATGATGCTGTTTGGAATTGAGCTGCTGCATTCCTGTTATGTTTAGAAACTGTTGATAAAGGATGTTGAAATATTTATGTTGGACATCTCTATGTATGTCAATACTGCCATGTCCTCCCTGTTGCCAAATTCTGTCTCTTTTTATTATTTTGATATATGGTGGGTTATTGTAGAGCACTTGCTTCTGTACTCCTTCAAATGCTTGAGTTATTCCATAGTTCCTCTCTGAGAGTCATTTGCTGCAGCTGTGACATTACTCATGGTTATCCCTTAACCTAATTAGTTCGGTTTATTTACTCTGTGAGAAGGGAAGTGCAGGATAAAGAGAGTATTGTGATACAGCCCATCCTGCAAATTCAGCAGAGGTGAACCAGAAGAGTTTTTGTGAATCTGATATTAGAAGTCTTTGCTGCTGGAAGGGGAGGGAAGGGATGCTTTGGTTTCTGCTCTTTAAAGGATTGTCAAACCGTCCAATTGATATATCGAGAGACACTAGGAGAGACAGAAAAGATGAACTAGCTGACTCAATGTTTGACTGATTGGCCAACATAATGAAAGTTTTGCAATCCTTTGTAAGCAGGAGTAATGTGATCGCAAAGGAACACCATTAGATTTGCATACTAATAATCCATCACAGTGATTAAATTAATTCAGATGCATCTTATTGCATATTCCATATGATGCAGTAGTGCTAAAACTCATCTAAAATATGGATTCCTCAACATTTCAATGGAATTCTATTTAGTAGGTATGCAAAGCAGTTGGATATAGAGGTGATTGTTAAAGCACAGCAAAACGAGGAACGGCGTATTTCCTGCAGA
Source organism: Gallus gallus (assembly GCF_016699485.2). NCBI lineage: Eukaryota > Metazoa > Chordata > Aves > Galliformes > Phasianidae > Gallus > Gallus gallus. Next base: position 14,497,022 of record NC_052542.1, on the reverse strand, counting down.
GAAGTAATTGGTTGATTTAAGACTGTCTGTTCAGCACAACAGTTCTTAAATGTAAAGATTGCGAGCTGTCTGAATATCCATTTTTAGGACCTAAATATTGATTTAGATGTCCAAGCATACCCACCTCCCCCAGTCAGGCTTTGGTGGATTAGAATGGCATAAATTTTTTCTAGCTATAATTACAATATTTGTTTATTTTGAGGTAGATTTAATGTGCCATATAATTAACTGCTGCATGAAATTAAGCTATAAAGCATACTATTATCTCTCAGGCTTTTTTCAGGGCTATATGAGATTGTCACATATGGCACCGGTTGTTGATAACTAACCTAATGAAATGATACCATCACACAGAGACTGTTTCTCAGTACCCCTTCTTACTGATAAGAAGTTATCTGTCTTGATATTGATTTGACATCTATCTGCTCCGTGTGTGACTTTGGAAACTAATGACTGAGGTTGTACTGAATATTCAGAGATAAATTTTCAGATGAGCAGAGGGCCAGCCTTCCTATTTCTCAGAAGCTCTTTTTTTCCCTGCCTGCTAATGAACCGTGGGTACAGGCATTAGCTCCTAGACAGCTTTTTATGATTGAGGATCAGATCATCTAAGGGCTAATATTTGTGCTTGCAATGCATTGTATAGGAGGAAACCAGGAGTACAAATATTGTTGGCATTCTGACAAAATGAAGGGTAGTTTTCTTAAAGCACCGCAGTCAAAATACTGCTTCTATCCTCAAATTACAGTTTGATTTCAGCTGAGCAACTCATCAAGCTGAAAATTATGAGGGAATTGCGTCGCTGTCATTGACCGCACCACTGGGGACCAGGAGCCTTTGGACAGGAAAGAACTGTTTGGGTACTGCAGGCCTATGGGCTGCTGCTGTAGAGATTTGGTTGTGTTGCCCAAATTGGCTTTGGAGACCATCAGAAGACTGAGGGAATAAACGTAAGGGTGACAGCTGATCCTCTCACTCCTCATACGCAGTCTTATCTGGAAGCTGACAAACCATCCAGGACATCTTTGATTCTGGCTTGGCATGTGTCAGGAGACTGGGGGCTCCCACAAGGCAAAGCTCAAGAAGAAAACACTGGGAACATCAAACCCCTGAGGTTGGTCAGTGTGATTTTATCTCATGTATTTGTGCTGCCTAAGAGCTGGTGCTTAAAGGGGAGTGGGAAAAACCCAACTGAAAGCAGTATGGACTGCACAGCATCCCTTCTTGGGTGAGTTGGCCTCTAGAAAGACCTCTGTAGCAGCCCTTGAAGAGCAGCATCCAACCTCAGGTACTTAAGGAGGACACATCCATGAAACAAGGCACACAATGCAGGAGCAAAGCGCTTGCTGCTGAGCACCCAATGTCTACAGCACTCATTTAAATGGGGGATTTAGTTTGGATTGCCCCTAACCCAGGCCTTTTGGCCGAAGCACTGCTTGCTTCAGGTGTGTCCCTGCAGTATGTGCTGTGGTTCCGTTTAACACAAAGGGGTTTCTGCGCTCCAAGACCACCTGTGCTGTGTGCAAAGCATGCTATGTGGGGATGGTTGGGAGACAGGCTTCCAAGCACTCCTTGTGCAACCCAAACTGCTAATGAGGATGTGTTCAGAGTTGGGCAGAGGGATAGGAATGTTTTCCTTTGGGTTCCTATGCAGTGTCAATGAAATCCCAAGGGGTGAATGGGCAGTGAATGTTTACATGTGTCCATGGAACTGATGCCACATTAGAAAGCTCTGTTCTTCAGTGCTCTTGTTAGCTCTTTAACTTTTGCGAGCTGCCTTTGCCCAGGGTGCTACACACTGCATTCTTTTCTCAGTCCATTGCATTTTGTTTCTGTATTACACCATTTTTTAGTGTTTCCATATTTATGAATTCATCCATCTACAATAACAATTACAGTTGGAATGTTTACTTAGCCTGATAACATTTACAGTTCATCTACTGGGCAAATACTTGCTATTCTTTGCTTATTTTTAAAAATATATATATTATTAGAAGAGCTTTTGTAAAATTTAATTCGTTCCTCCAAAATATGTTCCATTTCACACAATTGGCAGGAACAAAAAAAAAAAAAAAATCAAAACAAAACAAATCAGGACAAAACAAAGCAGCCCCATCTTCCCCACAGAAAAACTACATAAGGGAGTTGAGAAAGATAATGCATCGCCAAGGATAGAGCTAAGATCATATGATCGTTCGAGTTGGAAGGGACTCTAAAGGGTCATCTGGTCCAACTCTCCTGCACTGAACAGGGACACCTACAGCTCCTTCAGGTGCTCAGAGCCCAGTCCAGCCTGACCTTGAATGTCTCCAGGGATGGGGCTCTAACATTTCGTTTTAGAGTGTTTCTTTTTCTGGAAGTTCTATAACATTGGATGCGATTGTGGGCGACTGACAACTCAGTTTTGGTTTATGGGACACAGCACAGGGCTGACATTTCCCCCCCCCCCATGTGCTGGACCACTTTGATGTCCATGAGCAGCTCAGCTGAATGCTCATTACGGGAAGTTCCTGCCCTGGTGTGAGTCGCAGCAGCTCGAGAGGCTGCCCACCCTGCTGCATTACAGCACTTAATGCTCCATGCAGTGCATGGGAGTTAATTCAGCACAGATCACTGAGAGGCTTGATTTTATGTGCACTGGAAGGAAGCTGGCACTCGTTTTTGGACTGCACAGTGCTCTCTGCCTTGATGAACTAAGCAGATACTATACCATGAAAGGGAAGAGGAAGCTGGAACTTGGAATAATGTGCCTGTTTGTCTCGCAGCATGCTGCTGCTCATGATGTTGAGTTGGCCGCAGTCCTGCTCCGCTTGGAGAAAGCAGCCGTAGGCTCTGGTTGCAGGAGGATGAGCCCGTTGTTATCTGGCAGGGCTGGTGAGAAAGGAAAGAAGGCTGATTCTGGCCAGATGGGAGGTACGTCCTCAGTGTGAGAAAAGTGTGCGTGGAAGCAGATTGTGTTCTGACAAAAGGAGCAAGCGAGAGCCCTATGGTGGATGTCAGAGCCAGGAGCTGCCAGGCAGGCAGGACAATAGGTATTGTCAGGAAACACCTGGCCCCAAAAGGAAGTTAATGCGACCTTCCAGAGAATGAAGGGGTTCGTCATAAAGTGTGTGCATTGACAGGTTCTGCAAATGCATCTAGCAAAGAGAATCCAACCTGCTGTGAGGAGGCAGGGAAGTCCTTCAGCCAGAGAGTGGTACAGTTTCAGACAGTTTCGTGTATTTATTCTCTGGGGTTGGATCTATCAGGATACTCTCCATGTGTTAACGCTGAGGATCTGGGTGAACAGGCTCACAGGGAGCAGCCCAGGGCCTGTGTACGTGAACACTGGAAGGAGTCTGCTCAGCACCTCAAGTGGGATTTGATTGATGGGAGAGGACAAGACCTGAATGTTCATTCTCCCTGAAATGTGACCAGATAGGTGGTAATGGATGAGTAACCTAATTAACACAGGCTCACAAGTGCTGCATTAAACTTGTACGGAATAGTAATAGTAGTGAAGAAAACCTCTTTAAAAGAAAAGATGCGAAAGAATGCAGATAAGAGAGTGTTAAAATAAGATAAGGGAAGTAAAGGTGCAGAACAAAAGGAAGAGCTGCCCAAGAGGTTAAAATAGTAGAAAAGCCTTCCAAGTGCAGGCAGAACTGAAGCGTCCATTGAGAAACCGTCAGCACCGAGAGCTACCGAGTGAACACAGCTGATGGAGGGGGACGTGGGGGTCACTGGGTGCTGCAGGGTGCAGACCCTCAGCAGTGTGTTTAGCAGTGCAAGCTGTCTTTCTGGATTTCTTGAATGTCTGTTTCTATTTAGTCTGAAGGTGAGGCTCAGGGGAGACGTTATCGCTCTCTGCATTTACCTGAAAGGAGGTTGTGGCGAGATGGGAGTTGGCCTCTTTTCCCGCATAACGAGCAATAGGGCATGAGGGAATTGGCTCAAATTGTGCATGGGGAGGTTCAGGTTGAACGCTAGGAAAAATTTCTTCTGTGAAAGAGTGATCAGGCTCTGGAAAAGGCTGCCCAGGGAGGTGGTGGAGTCACTGTCCCTGGAGGTGCTCGAGAACCGTTCAGATGTACGGAGTGAGGGCCATGGTTTAGTGGGGAAGTATTGGTGGTAGGTGGGCAGTTGGACTGGGTGGTCTTGAAAGTCTTTTCCAACTTTGATGATTCTATGATTTTGCTGAAATCTGTGTTGTTGTAAACAGAGGAACCTTGCCCAGACTCCTAAAAGCAGGTGTCTGAATATGTTCGAGGTGGCTCAATCAACAGTGGGAGTTGTGCAGAGCTGGGCAGCATTGCTGGCATGAGAGCAAAGCCAAGGAGCTGGTACAACACTGACTCAGTGCTGGTGTTTGCCAGTCTGAGCTCCCATCTCTGTGCTGTCCTTCATTGTGTTCATGGTGATGTGTCCTGAGGAGAGCAGTCTCAGGTCAGCAAGAGTCAGCTTAACCCCATTATTGTTGTTTTCTGGTGGTTTTAAGAAGGAAGAAATATTCCTCTCTATTGCTCTGATAGCTTCTGGTGGTTTATGTTTGTTCTGCTTTTAGGTGTAAATAAACATGGACATGATATAGGAAACAGTTTTTGTGTTCCATTGCATTTTGACAGAGCTACAGAAGGTGCAGAGGAGGCTGCCTTGTTGTCTGTCTCATGGTTTTTCCTTTCAAACTGTAAGAACTTTCCCTATTTCTCTGGTTAGGAGTATAGTCCAGATTTACTCCACATGAAGACTGTGGGCAATGCAAATCCTATCCTTCTCATCTGGGATGAATAAAGCCAGCTGTCCTGTGGTATTGGGTCTTCATACCACGACCCACGCAGTTTTCATCACTGCTAAGGTGAATCTACCATATCTTTACCATGTCAAATAATAAGACGTGCTTGAAGTGTGCACCTGTGAAAGCTATTTTTATGAGGCAAAAAGGCTTCCTGGTCCCTTGTTATATCATTTATGTGATGGAAATAAGAAACACGGTATTGTTTTGCTGGGGGGGAATAATTCCTTAATTACCGTAGGCATGTCTGGGTTATATTGGAAGGTTGTCACGAGCAGCACAGTATCAGCTCTGCAACTGTAAAGAACAAGAACCAATAATGTAACAACCCAATTTGTTCTGGCAAATAACAACCCAGGTCAGAGGGGGTAGGGGGGAAGAAAATTGAAAACTTTGCCCAATGGCAAAGTGCTCAGACTTTTGTTCTGATAATAGTTTCAGCAGTGCTTGTGCTGAAGTGCTATGGGTAATAAACAGGAGGAAAAAGCAGCGGGGCTGAGGGCAGCAGCTGTGCAGGGGGGGGTGGCCCTGGCTGCAGGGAAGGCTCAGGTTGGGTATTAGGGAACATTTCTTCTCAGGAGGAGCGGTGATGCAGTGGCCCAGCTGCCCATGGAGGTGTTCAGGAGCCATGGAGATGTGGCACTGAGGGACGTGGGCAGCGGGCAGGTTGGGATGGGTTGACGATAACTAGATGATCTTAGTGATCTTTTCCAGCCTTAATGTTCCGTGACTCTAATCAGTTGGATTTTTATTCTGACCTGTACAGATTGCACACCTTCTGCACTTGTTGCTTATTGAGCTCTAGATGGAGGCCATCACCTCATAAAAACAGTGCAAAATAAAATCACCTTTGGTTAATAAATAAGGAAAAGATTATTTTCTAGTGGGACAGGATTTTGAAATTGCAGTAGAAGACTGCGGACGAAAGAGTTTGTTTCAAGTGTTTCCAGTGATAGTATAACTGAAGATACAGGATTTTTTTATTTTTTGAATTACAAAACTATGAATTTGTGATGAAAGGCTTGATGGCTTTATGAATAAGTGCTAGTTGATGCTATTTAAGTAGGATTCAATTAAATCTTCATAAAATGAACAGAGTGAAAAGGCTTGACATGAACTGAGGCCCAGGAAGGCAAATTGCCATGTATGAACTATTCCATGGAAATCAGATTACTTTTCATAGCTGCAAAAATGTGCTTAGCTTAAACATACTGGGCCAAATTCTGTTCTCATTTATGCATGTGTAATATGGAACTAAGCACAATATTTGGGTAAATCTATTTCAAATAATTAGTTGATAGTCTTGGAGGGAAAAGAAACCATTGCTAATTTAAATATTGGCGTATTGTATTTTTCAAACAGATGTTCAGACTCTTATATTTTGGCATCCCAAGATGAAAAGATAGTAGAATTGTACAAGAGGATTTTTATGGAGGCTGTCAAAGGAAATGAGAAAACTCTTGGGCCAAAATTCAAACAAGTTCTATACATAGTTTCCCACAATTTTCTGATCCTGAGAGTTGTGGGGAATCCCACTGACTTTAGAAATTCCCTTCTCCATTGTACAGTTTGCAGAATTGGGGCCCCGCAGAACACAACAGAGTTGTCATGGCTCTGTGGAAGTAGATGGCAAAATGCCTTTGGCATAAACAGAGTCAGGCTCTTCTCTGTTATCTTTTTCAGAGATGTAACTAAAGCTGCCTGCCCTTCTTTTTCTTCCCATGCTAGTTCAATCCCCTGCTATTTTACCAAAGTTTTAATTTGAAATCTGAAGGTTTTTTTTTTTTTTTTTACCTAGACATGCTTCTATAGCTTTCAAATTTATAATGAAGTAGATGGGTACCTAAAACCCCTTATTTTTAATGCTACGATGTTTGACTTCTCAGATAGAGTGAGGATAAAAACTAAAGCACGCTTTACCAGGTCTTCTTAATGGCTCTGTTTCCATACTTCTTAATGCATTGTCACAAGCATTGCATTCATGCAACATGAAGTGTAGTTACTTCACCTTCAGTCAAGGTAGCCAAGATTAAAGCAAGGCTTGTAGCTCTGAGTTTTTCATTCTCTCTTCTCTTTAGAGAATGTAGACTTTTTCATGCTAGATTTTCAGCATTTCAAACTTCTCTATTTGGGTTCAGTGTTGTTTTGTTGTTTTTTTTTTTTTATCATTGCCCACATAGTAAGTCATGCAGATGTCTTCATCGTAATATCTTTTGTTGAAGACATCTTGACCTAATGAAGTGAACTGTACAGGATTTGAATACTGCCAAGTTTATGTTGCTTCTTCTGGAGCTGTGGACAACAGAGAAGAGTGGATAAAGCATGATTAATATAAGCTTGAGGATGGGTTTATCTCTTGTGAGAAAAGTTTGTCTCTGCTGAATGGTCAAATCCATTTTTTGAGCTAGTAATAATGAAAATGTCAGTGTGGCAGGCCAGCGTTACAGCAGTTAGTTGACTTCCTTGAATTACTTGTGTCCAATCAAAATATAAAAGCAAAAAAAAAGTCAATATTTCAGCATTCTCCATCAGAAGAACTTTTTCTGCAATTCTTACATGTAAAGTAACCCAAAATACATGAAAAGTAATCCAAAATCTGTTGTTCAGATTGAGTGTTTTTTTCCCAGCAAGACCAAAAAAAAAAAATAATAATAAAAGTAAAAATAAAGCTCCAAACCCTCAGCTACTTTTGCATGTTCGTGGCTCTTGGATTGCCAAGCCTTGTGATGCTGACACCTCAGCAGTTAGAGGAGGTCAGGCTCTCAGTGCCAGCCACAGAGGAGTTTAGCAGCTCTCTCTGGTATGTTTGGTGTCCTTCTGCTGTGATGGAAGCGTAAGAATAGATTGCAGTGACTGAAAGCAGTTGAAGGCTCCCCCATAGTGGGGGAATTCTCAAATACGGTTGTGGCCATCTTCCATCCCTTCACATGACTCAGGCAGCGTACAAGGGCAGCTAGCTGGGAAAAGAAATCTGGCTCGGGTTTGGTTTGGAGGAGAACTCTTGAGATGAGATGCTTATACGAAGTTAATCTGAACCATCCTCATTTCTTGGACCTATAAATCTGGGCAGTAAATTGTTCAAGAACAGGTTTCTTTATAGGATCTCCAGGGCTTATTACATCTCAGTGGGATGGAAATTGCATGAAAAACTGCTTTGTTTAGGTATTCTGGCATTCTTCCATCCTGTTTTAGAAAATATACTGGATAGAATTTAATGGAATTTTACTGATCTATAGTGTTCTGAATCCCTTTTATGTTTTGGGCAGTGGCTTGGAGAAGTAGTGTTTGCTCCTGAACAATTTTCACGCCCCATGCTGCTTTCCTTTGTAGAAAGGTTGCGAGCACGGGGCACACATTCATAGGTGGGCATTTGAGAGGCACAGTAACTACAGTTCTATAACTTTCAAAATGCTCCTGTTGTCCAGCAAGAGAGAAGTCTCTCCTGATTAGGATCAGGCTGCTCCATGACGAAGTTCATGAGTGGCCTCTCAGAGGGAAACACTCAGTATAATGATAAAGCCCTCAGCCCGGATAGTGGAGAAACTGTATCGTGGCAAATAGAAAGTATTAAAAGTTTACCATGCTTTTGTAGACTGGATCATATTCCACCATTTTCTATAGGCTACTTGGCTACTGCAGTCCTTCTAGTTCTGTACCTTCCCCACATCTCTGCTTCCCTATCTGCAGTGAGTGACAAGGCAGTGATTTGCTGTCTCTGCAGTTTTAGGACCTCATGAATTCTTGGGTGAGCACTGCTTAATACTCAGAACTAAGTAACTTGTTGGCACAATGGCATCTCTTGTGTTGTTACTCCACCTGCCAACTTTTTCCTAGCGCAGGCAAATTCTCACTCTCCTTCCATTTATTCACCAAACAAGAGTTTTAGAAGCTGCCAAGAGTCCCCTGTAGGACTGAAGGACTTGGATGTCACACAGCATCCTCTCCGGCTGCCTGTGATCAACAGTAACCTTACTGTATTTCCCCACCTTGATGAAAGGCAGCTCGCAAGATTGAAATAACAGGCTGCAGAAGCAATGTGGCATTATACCACATTAATCCTCTGACACAGCATTCATCTGAATGCCACAATGGCTGCGATACTCCTGTACAGACATGTGATTCATTTACCAGCTTTTGCCATAATTATCGTGCTCAGAATTAGAAAGGATTAAATGCAACTTGGTGGTCCATGCACTGAAGAGAAGCAATGAAATTTTCTTTTTTTCTAAATAAGTGGTCCTAATCACCTTTGTTGAGTATTTTCCCATAATCACTGTTTTTAACAGTTTATCGCAATAAATGTTTGTTAGTAGCCATTTGTCATCAAGCATTAAATACGCCTTTGCTTTTCTTGTGATTTATCTTCATGTTTTGAAAGAATGGCCATGTGGTTAGTTGTGTACTAGGAATTATGATGGTTATAAAAATTGTAAATTACCTCCCTCTGTGATGTAAGCTACTGTTCAATAGAACTAATGTAGCCTGTTTATAACGAAGATGTTTGGACCAGATTCTGATCACCGTTGGTTTTGATGTAATCATACTGAACCAAAGAATTTAAGCTAGTCTTCTTCTGGTTCAGCTCATACACAAATGCATGCTGCTAATCTCCCCCCAGAACTTGCACTTTTTCTTCTCTCTTCCACGTTTAAAAACTATTTTTTTTTTCTAAATAACATTTAGAAAGCAATGGCAGCTGGGATGGATAACAGTACGTTTTGCTTATGAACTGGAGAGATCAGAGGATTTGAATAATTGCCTGTCTGTATACACTGTGGTAATAGTAAAAGTGGAATAAGTGCTCAAATGTGGAGATTAAAATATGGAGGTTTGAAGACTGCATCTAAACCTGTATTCTAGTGATAATTTCTTTTCTGAGCCTCTTTTGACATCTAACATGCAGTATACGGTCTCCAGGGGAAGGGAAATGATTGGAAAACGAAAAGCAAATTGCTCTTGGTCACTGGCAGGTCATTGCTAACACTAGGAAGGCTACCTAGGCAGTCTCACCTTTACTACTGAAATGCAGTGCTATTTCCATTAGATTCTGTGTTTATTTTGTCTTTCTCTTTCATTCAAGACGGAAAAAAACAAAAACAACCCTATATATTCTCTGAGATAACAAATATAATTTCACTCCCCCCAAAAGTGCAAAATTTACTAAGGGTAAATTAAATCATTGCAGTTTTTCAGTGGGGTTCTGTTGTCGCAGCTTGTCACATCTTTATAAAATGTCTTATGTGTTTGTGATCAAGGAGTCACCAGCATCATTAAGTTTTAAGTTACGTCTTGTGGGTGACCTTAATAAAAAACTGTTAAGCTCACAAAACATCATAGTTATTCATTCTTCCACGTGGCAACACCTCGGTTCTAGGAATAAGTTTACGACATCGTAGGAAGAGGTGTAAGGATGTTCTCTTCACAGCCCATTAGCAAAGTGGCTACGTCATGACTTTTGTAGAGCACCAAACGCACTGCTGACAATTAAATGTTTGCCCCCCTTGTTGGTGTTATATGCACACATAAACGTGACATTGAAAGAAAACCAACGCATCAACCAATCAGCTGAACAGGAACGAGCACTGCAAAGCTGCACTGCGTGCTACTGAAAGTGTTCACCTCAGATTTGGTGATGTAGTTTAAGAACGTATCTTAAATTACAGCAATCTGGCCTCAAATTAGTTGTGTGAAGGAGTTTGGTATGACTGTGTTGCCTACTTTAGGGTAATAAGTAAAGATGAGCTCAGAATATCACTGGGATCCCTGCGGTGAATAAATGTTTTGGCAATGTGCATATCTTTTGCACAGCTTATATCATAATGAATGTATGCTTTTTATTTCTCAGTTCTGTTGTTTCCATACTGTTTTATGAATCAGACCGTATTGATTAAGAAAGAGAAGCCTTTAGTAGAGTAGCAAAGAAGCCCTGTGAAGACGGAAGCTAGGCGTAATTAGTTTGCACAGGTTTTGTTGTTTCAGGTATCAAATCAATAGAGTAACATTAATAATTAAGGACTTGGATAAATATACCAAGTCCTAGATTAGAGCTTTGAGCTTTAAAATGTTCGCATAAAAGGTTTTTCTTAGGCTCTAAATGTTCCAAAGTGCTATAATGTGACTTCTCAGCTACAGATCCTATTAAGAAATACCAGGCTACTGTACCAGGGAGAGATTTGGGTATCTCCAGACTGGGGAGTACCTACTGTATGTGTGCAGGGCAGAGTTGGCATCACTTCTGCATGGTTTGTCTTTCCTTGGCTGCAATTGAGAGGAAATAAAAATGGAAATAGATCACGTAATAGCAGATAACAGCGACGTTAGGAACATTCTTAGGGCTAAGTGGAGAACGTTGCTCTTTTGTACTTCTTCCTCTATGAGAATACTCTGGACGTGGCAGGACATCAGAGAGCCACATGTGTTCCCAAGGAACAAAAGTTCCCTGCCACCTTGGCACTCCAGCAGTGTAGTCCCAGTGCTGCTGCCATCCTGCAGCTTGCTCAGAGCAGGGCTCCTCCTTTGTCCTAACACAGCAACTTGTTGCCTTGCTGGATTTCCTCTCTCTGTATCATATGAAGATAAAAAATATAATTAAAAAACATAGGTATTAGTTTTTTGTTATGACAGTCTGTAAGTCAAGAATAATGTTGATATTTCCTGTCCAAGTGGTTCACTTTTCACCATGCTATTTTTTTAGCAGATAATGTAAACCAGATGTTTCAGTTTTGGTGTAATTAAGTGGCTTTTGGGGTAATCTGGCTCACTTCAGATTATCAAAACATATGTATCTCTTACTCCTTTTGAATCCCTTCTTTTCCAACTTCCATTTGGAAGCACATCCAAACCACTTTTGAGTAAGTTACTCTAATTATTATTTAATTTAAGCTGTGCAGTAGAGCAGCTGATAATACCCTGACTGCCATCACTGGACCATTTTCCATTGGCATCACTTGTACAGAACACAGAGAACTTTCTGTAGGACTGGCCCAGGAGGAGTATGGTATTTCCAATTGCCTTAATGGTAGCTTTTTCTCTGTTAATGCAAATAGATAGGAAGATGATGACTGAGGGGACAAAGTATGTGTGATATACTCTGACCCGCACAGCTATAATAGCAAAGCACTATGTGTGGGTAAGATAGAAAACAGTCTATTTTAGAAGAGGTGGAACTAGGCTAGACTGTGGAATGATTTGTATGGTTGCTGCCCTGTCTCTATCTGTACAAAGTCAAATTAGCTCAAATTGAGACCTTCAGCAATTTTTGCTGAGCTATCTGACTGCATCAGGGTAGCCAGTGATAACCTGTGCTGTTCCCCATGCTGGCTGGGGGAGATCTTCCATTTCCAGCACCTGGATCTGGAGGAGACCGTTGGTTGTACTTGGGGAGGTGTGTGTGCTGCTTCTGATAGAAGCATGGGCTAAGCTACAACAAGACCTGAAAGTGCAATTTATTCTGCTGAGTACCTGAAAACTGACTTAAACATATGGTGAGCCTAATGTAGCAAGGCATTTAAACAGCTTGACAAAGGTGCCTGGAAATGCTTCTAATGCAGAACTAAAAAGTTGGTGTACCTTTCTGTGCAAAGGCTTGGGGTGATTTTTCTTTAGCCTCCCATTTGATATTTTGCAATGGTTAGGATGCAATTTCTCATTTCCCAGCAGAAATGGTCTTTAATTTGTACAAAATGATTTTGCTTTCTTTGAGAGAATGGGAGGCCAACTACCAAAGTTGTTATTCTGGAGTGATTCACTCTGGTTTATTATGAAAATTACAAGGAATTTATTTCTTTCTCCATGTGTACTTGTTTGAAAGTCATCCATTGCAGGCATGGAGTTTGGTAGGCTTCTATCCCTCCCACTAGCCCTTATTTCTCATTGCTGTGTGGGCAGCAGCACTGGCTCCTGGATACCATGACCTGGGTTGTGGAGAGCTGTGAAAGCACAACAGAGCTGTGCAGTGCCCTAAACATGGCCCAGATAGTGGCAAAAGTTCCCAGCTCAAGGTCTGGGAAAGATGTTTCAGAAGCTGGTTTCCTTTGGGCCGTGGCCCTCTGAGTGGTAGAAGTGGGCTAATTAGCCATGTGGTTCCACCAGATTCCTGAGGAGGCTTTACTAATTACTTGTGTTGTGATTACAGATGGAAAAATGTATTTCAGTAGAATTCTGTGTGACTGCAGTCTGTTTGAAAAGTTGGTCAGGAACCAAGAGAGATGTCTGCAGGACAGCCTCCTTAGCAGTGAAATTGTGCAACTGCACAGACTTACAATGTGAGTAAGAGTGTGAGGGCTCAACCGGTAGCAGCTTTAATTCTCTGATCACAAAAACACCTTACAACCCCGAAATGAAGCTAGGAATCCCACCACCCATGCTGGTGAGCAAATGTTCCTTGATCTCAGTGTCTCATGGCCATCAGCTATATGAAACATAGTAGGAAGAAGCATGCCTTTTGGTATAGGAGTAAATCAAAATCAGAGGGATCAAAAACTGGGGCTCCTGGTAGTGTTTCAGCTTTGTGGTTTGTGTGAGTAAGGCACACTTTTGCTTTTTCATTGTTTTGTGGAGATATCCAGGACAGTAGTATGCATTTATTTCACCACATTCTACATGTAGAGTATGTGGAAAGCCAGATAGAAGTGACCATTCCTACTGTTTCTCATGGGAATCTCCCCTGTAAGTGCAGCACCAAGTCAGAACATCAGAGGCTGTGAGGAAGGTAGGCATTGCCCCATCCTGTTTTCTCTGTATTGCCAGTAGGGTGTTGTAAACAAAAGTTCTTCCTGCAGGAAAAATATTTTCTTCATCGTCATAGTTACAAAACCTGAAAATCCTTTACCAAGGCCACCCAGGCGCTGAGGGCTTTGAGCAAAGGAAAGAAAAAATACTTCGAAAAGGCTCTGCACAAACTGCAAATGGATCACAAAAATCCCTGTCAGGCTTCCAGGGTACATGACAAGTCTGGCAAAACAGTGGCTGTTATCTCCAGAGTTCGGGCAGCACCAGGCAGTAGCTGTGAATATTTGTGCAGGAGTAGATTTCTTCGTGTCAGAGTCTGGGTTTTCCATGCATCTTTATTTCTCATCTGAATGTGGTCAAGTTAGAACTAATAAAACGTAATGGCTAGTTTAATTAAAACAATTTAGTGGAGACTCCTAGATGCCTTCTGATATGAAAGACAGTTTAAACAAAGCAGGAGAAGCTGGTCGTTACTATCTCAGCTTAAATGTAGGAGTCCTTGGGTACTCAGTGGGTCTGTGCTCAGCCAGTATACACTGGAAGTTTCCATTCCAAGCCTTTATTAATTACGTTTCTACAATTTACTTTCATTATCCATTTTTGACATCAGATTCTTTCACTTATTTGTACTGTGTATTTTTATTGTGGATTGCTGGCACAGTAATTCCATATATTATCCGAGTCTATAATTTTGGCCTGAATTACTGTTTTATATACTGTATTTTAATGGCAAAACTTAATCATGAATCCACAGTGGACAGAGCTGGCACACTCAGCCTGCTTCTATCTTCAGCTCTATACTTTACATTAGGGACAGCAGGCCAAATGCTCAATGGCACACAGTCGTGGTCTGTGCATGCAGCTGCAATGGGGTGATGAGAGCTGGTTATTTGCCCCTGGTGCCAGGCTGTGGGACTGGGACCTGCCAAACCACTGCAGAGCTGAGCAGCACGCAATGCCGGCAGTGAGGCAGGGATGTGTGCTGCCTCCCATGTGGCAAAGATGGGAGAGAAGAAAGAAGTGGGCCCTTTATGAATAGATGTTCCATTTCGTACAAAAATGACTTTCTTCCCATTTGGTTTCATTCTCTGAAGCTGTGGATGCCCCATCCCTGGCAGTGCCCAAGGCCAGGCTGGATGGAGACTGGGCAGCCTGATCTGTGATTCTGGACACAGCAGAAGGGTTGGAACTGGATGATCTTTCAGATCCCTTCCAACCCAAGCCATTCGATGATAATTCATGGAGTCACTTGTGATTCATGTTGGTATAAAGGAAGGATTAGGCTATGCTATATTACACTTAAGGGTCATAAGCAGCCATAAGTCACACTTGTGGTGCCTCCTGTTTGTCCTGCAGGTGGCTTGGCCTAAGCCCTACCTCGCCCCATTGATTTGACCTGGAGAGGAGACTACGATACACACTCATGCTTTGACCTCCCATCTAAGCATTGATTCCTTTCTTCTTGCACCAGTTGAGTTCTTTCGCATGTGTTTGACCAAGTCCTCTTTAACAAACATAACTTTTGGTGAAATCACTCAGGGTTTGCCTATGGCATTGGGTGAATGGAGTTTAGTGCAATTGTTTGAGTAAGAAGAGGAGTTCTGTAAGCTTTGTACTCCCTAAAGTATATGGATAAGCAGTGTGCTCTGGATGAAATACTGTGCAGCAGCTTGCTTAAGACAATGTATTTGCAGTTAACCCTTAGCTGATAGCTCCTGGTGCAAAGTAACCTGGCGGCAAAAACCTGTTTTGTTGAAAAAGGCATAATTGTTTGAGGACTGTAAATGAACTGCTCATCCATGATAACTGCCCACCTCTCAGAGTCGTACCACAACGGTCAAAAATAGCTTTGTCCGGATAATGGCTTTGGCTGTGTTCAGTATCCTCCCTGGAGCTCGTTGCTGCAGTATCAATGTATCAGATGAATCGATGCTGTCGGTGCAATAATTTTAGGCAGAAGACAAAACCACTTCAAAGAGTGCAATGACTTGAGAGTTTGTCAATAAGATGTCTTAATGTTTTTGACAACACCCATTTTGTTGACACAGTGGGTGAGGAAGCCTGACATCATTTATTGTGTCAAGTGAACAGATTTAGCTGCTGGTGAACCACATGGCAAATTACACTTTTCCCCCTTCCTGTTTGTTTGAGCTATCAATCCTGTTTTCCTTTTGGAAGCTGATGATTACTTCCCCCCCTATCCCCATCCCCCCCCCATCAACTAAAAGACAATTCCATTATTTCTCAGGCAAGAAAAGGAGCGTAATTTCTGAATCCCTCTGGAAAGCGTCTCCAAAGTGCCATTAATTCATGTTTGGCAAACTAGTTGAATGAGATATCCCATCCCATTGCTAAATGAAAAACTGAGCTAGGTTTATTAATAAATGTGGATCTTTTATAAGCTAAACTGTTTTACCATGCGTGGCAAGTTCCCAGCTAATTTAAAGCATTTAGAGAGATGCAAAACCACTTAGAGAGTTGAAAAATCTGTAAAGATATATAAAGGCACTAAGTATCTTGTTCACTGCTGTAATAACAGAAAAATCAAAACCATGTTTTGACTTGGGATTTTATCATTAGAGCTCTTTGCAGAGGGGTTTGTTGGTACCTGCGTGTGGGTTTAGGTTCTTCAAATGTTTTCCCTTCTTGCCTACTTAATCCTTGTAAACTTTGATAGTCTTTCATAATGATTAATATTATTCATATAGGGAAGTTCATAAAGATTGCTGTTCATCAGTATTTGCCTTCGCGCTTTGAAGTCTCCTAATTGCACGAAGATAGACACATTAAACAATTACCTGAACGCTCAAAAGAGAAAGAACAAAGGAAATGAGGAGTGACGCAATCCCCGAGGGAACCAGGGCTCTCTCTGCAGGAGGAAGCTGTTCTCATGAAGTTGGCCCAACTATTGTGATGCTCCGCTGTCACTTTCTTCTCACATTTATTCTGAATGAACACAATCCATCCATCAGTGCTTAAAGAGTTTTCTAACAGTACATTGACCTTGAATGCGGCACATTGATTTTCAGTAACGCATCGCAAATAGGGTCGTTACTGAGTCATCCAGCAGTGGATGTGATTGGGAACAGATTTCTGACATTCCGATACTGTGCCGCCTGCCTCTGATGATGGATCGTTCTACTGTTCCCCATCCATCCTCACCTCCCGCTAAAAAAAAAATGTGACACCTGTATGAAATTTATCATTATATACAACACAAGGCGAAAACAAACCGTGAGAGCGGGGGCTTTTCTGCAGCCCCCCGCTCCTCTTGTAAGGATGCTTTGCATTTATTTGCAGAGGGGCTTTTTGCAAAAGGGCTGGGTGGTGATGGTGACAGAGATGTAAGCACTATAGGGAATTAATGCTTCAACTGGGACAGCAATAGATAAAAACAGTCTGGGTCTTAAGCTGTTAGAGGTTAACGCTGGATCAATTAAGGTGATTGTTTTGTAGATTGTAATGGACAAATATACGTATACAGAAAGGGCATTAGTGAAATTGTGGAGGAAGAACAAATAGAAATTAGCTGATGTTAAAGTAAAAATCAAACCGGGAAAGATTTTGTGTTCTTCTAAAACACCTGACAGTCTCACCGAGGCAGGGAAAAGGGTCCTTCCAAATGGTTATCCTCAAATACAGCTAAAAGAAAGCAGCTTGCTTGGCTTCCAGGCTTTGTAAGGGTCAAGTAAGTGAATGGCTGTTCCCCTGTTGTGCATAAAAATGAAGGGGTGAGGACAAAGGCCTTGGAGCCTCAGAAGCTTTTAGGTTCCTGACTTCCACTGAGATCATGAAGGATTTCACCACTCTTTGGATTTCAGGTTTATGACTTCTGAAGCAGCAAAGGAGGGGATAATCCTTCCTTTTCCTGAAATTGGCGTTTGTTTTGGGTACAGCGGTTCTGTAACCAAACTGATGCATCACTCTTTGGCTATTCATTTAAAATGGTTGAGAATTAACTATGGCAGTAAGCAGGCCAGGAGAGTTAACAGCACAGTGGCTGGTATAGTGGCAAATGTTTTATTCCTGCTTATCTCACTCAATTGCAGCTGAAGCTAAGAATTCTGAGAGTAACTTAATAAAATAGACTATACATTTATTCTCTCCCCACCTGTGGAGATACCTTTTGGGTCCCATATAAACAAGCTTTTCTTGACATTGCTGCCAGTTTGCTGGTGTTGAAACCCTCGTAAGATCTTCTCTTTACTTCTTCCAGCCTACTTATGTTGCCTTCATCCCCCAGCTTTTATTTTGAATGTGATTGTTGCAGACAGCTGTGTGCTCTAGCTAAGTACCAGGCAGGCCTTCAAAGGTCTCTAGGTATCATGGGGCACATAGCTCCAAGGTACACATCTTAAAGCATAGCAGCCCCCGGGTAAACAGGTAAGCTGACCTGAGCTCCTTGTGAAATCTCCCGATAAGCCACAACTATTTTAAGCATGAGAGAAGACAAAGAGAAAATAGAGTCCTCCTGGTAGAGAGGGAGAGGAGGGGAGCCTGCAGTTCTGCTCCCAGCTCTGCTATAAATGTCATGTATAACCCTGGACGTTTTACTTAGTCTCATTGTATCTCAGATTTCTCTTCAGTAGAACTAGTATCATAAAATGTGCTATTGTCAAGTAGGTCAATTGAGGTTTAACACAGAGTAGTGAATCAAAGATAAAGCACAGCAAGGAAGGCAGACATCGTTTAAGCAAGAGCGCAAGCCACAGAAATCTGATCTGCTTGGGGAAGGGGGAGGAGGAGGAAAGTGGGGCTTCAGTTTTGGGGTTTGGACCAACTCAAGCTGTCCTGTGACCAGCCATTTTCTGTGGGGTGGCTGCTGAAGCCTGAGCTACTCAGGTAGGCCGAGGCTGCAAAGGAGAGGGCATCAGCGAGGTTCAGAGCTGTATCTTGAGCTTTGCCAAAGCGTGAGGATGGCTCTGGGTGCTTGCTTCTGGGTTTGTGCCCGCTGCCAGGTCAGTATGTTAGCACAAGTGCTTCTCACGGCAACCATTACCTTTGAATTCTACTAAAGATATAATTACTTCAGCCTAGTTATAAGTTAATAGCCTGGGAGAACTCAGTCTGATCTGAGTATTAAAATTTATGGTTTATTGAAATGAGGAAAACAAAGTATGTGCTGATGTCAGGCTTGACCGTCTGTAGACTATGCTAGGGGCCGATAGCTTGGTGAGCATTAAAGAACCATCTATGCTGTATTTTAGGTCTGCTCTAATTAGAAAGACCACCTGAAGCAAGTTCCTTTCCGCTCCAAAGTCATCTCAGGCCTTCTCTTATCATTAGCAAAGTAAACTCCCGTGTTAGAAGAGGGACGAACATTTCTGAGGTAACGAGTAGGGATGCCTATTGCTGTGGTTAATACGGGCTCATGCGGGCTCTGCAAAAAGGGACTCATCTCAGTGGCTTTTAAGGAATAAAAAATCAGGGAATGTTTATTTGGAGCTAGTGCCACTCATTACAGCCTCCTGATGGTCTCTAACACCAAGGGCAGTACAAGAAAGGCCCTTTGGCAGATTTCTGTCCTCTCTACTATGGTGGCTAAAAGAAAGGTTTCTTCCAGGAGCTGGCTTCATGTCTAAAAGGAGGTGCCACTGTAATAGGATATAAAAGAGAAGGCCAAAATTTGCCAACCGACTGTTGAATTCCTGTGTTCACAAACATATTTGACCCCAGATCGCTGGGATGGATCGGGATAGCTGGTGAGAAGCAAGGTGAATGGAAAAGCATGCAAACATTAAGAAAGAATCTGGCCTCACTTAGCTCAAAGCCAAAGCTTCCTCCAGTGCCAGCCTTCTGAATTCCAGGATAGAAAAGACCTCTGCCTCAGGGTGGATGTTTTGGGGAACAGGGCAGGAGGGGAACCAGCACCCTTAACTGCTGCCCTTAAAGCCCCTGCAGCTCTTCTTGCTGATCAGGAGAGCAGGGGTGGAAAAGTTGTGAAGGGAGAAAGAAAATAGAGCTGTGTTACATGGGTTTATTTGGAGCTATGTGATTAACCTTTCTGTGTCTGACTACTGTAAAACCATATTTAGCATTGTAAAATAGATTATAATCATGCTTACTATTCGTCTGGGATGTTGTGAGTTTCAGTTCTTTGTTACAGAGTACTTTGACATCCTCAGATAAGCATTGCTATAAATCTAAAAGATACAGATCACCAGAAGAGCCAGTGAAAGATATTTTATTTGAGATAGGTTGAATGTACTTCTACATGTATTTTATAAAGATGTGCACTTGTTTAGCTCTGGATATCAGAATTATGTGAAACCAAGTACAGCTGATGTACTAATATAAACCTGGTTTCATTTTTCAGAAAGCAATTTATTGTCTGTATATTTTTTCCAGACACGTTCTGCATGTATCTCTGGTCACTCCAAACAAGCAGCTGAATTTTCTCCCAGCAGAAGTAGAAGTTTAGTGCCAGAGAGAATTAAGGATCAGTTGATATTTGATCCAAGGGATGGGACACCTCTCCTGCATGGACAGGCTCTATAGTGATAGGACAAGGGGAAATGGTTTCACACCAAAAGAGGAGAGATTTAGATTGGATATGAAGAAGTTTTCTACAGTAAGAGTGGTGAGGCACTGGCACAGGTTGCCCAGAGAGGTGGTGGATGCCCCATCCCTGAAGACATTCAAGGTCAGACTGGACAGGCTCTGAGCACCTGATCAAGCTATGAGTGTCCCTGTTCATCTCAGGAGAGTTGGACCAGATGGCCTTTAAGGGCCCCTTCCAACTCAAAAGATGCTGTGATTTTTTTCAGGGCTGTATAAGTCAAGCAGTTTAATTCCCTCAAGCCTAAAAAAAAACAACCCACCTCATCAACACATAAAAGTGCAATATTTTTTTAACAGTTAAATTTTATTTGAATTCATAGTTGGAAACACCAATTGAAAGATTGCTGTTTTCATGTTAGTGCTCACTGGTGAGCAGCCTGAGATCTCCGGGTATGCCTCACCTCAGCCACGCTGGCAATTAGGCCATCCATCCACAGAATTAACTTCAGCAAGACATCAGTCGTTCTTGGAAATTACAGCGCTCATTTCTCTCTCTTTTGCTCTCTTTTGTATTTAAATGGTAGGGTTTTGAGTATATTTTTATGGACCTAATTAATGCATGTGACAAGCTTCTAATGTAAGGTGGAAGAAATGACAATTAGGCATCTTGGGATAAGCACATTCCAGAGGGTGCACAAGCAGAGGCTTTATGCAGGGCACTGTGGGAGAAAGTGCTCAGCAACAAAGCAGCGATGTGTTTTCATTTCAAACAGCGGTATTGGAGTGGGGAAAAAAAAAAAAGAAAACTATTCATTAGAACTTGTGAGGGAAGTTTGCAATAGCCTGGGTTGTTCTGTAATCCTGCGGTTTGGTAGTCCTCTACACGGTGACCATTGTGCTATTAAAAGTTCCCACTTTGGACCCCGGAGATGAGGATAAGGTTAATATTGGTGATGCTGCTTAGGCACCAGATTGTGTTGTGTCTGAGGACGTGTTGCATTGCTGATGCATCAATTTCAGTGTGGCCCGACTCTTTTTTACTGTATAAGATTAAGCTTAATTTCCATCTACTTCTGATGTACCTTATTATGTGGCCATATTCTCTATAGATGTCATGGTGTAACCAGTTTATCTTATAACCAGTTCACCTTGCTGTGCGTGGCTCTGTTCGAAAAGGAAAATGTAAATGAAACCAGAGTTAACCTTAATGGAAGTATTTGTATTTCCGGACTCATCTCTGCAGGCTAACACTGGAGGAAAAAATGACAACATATTACATAACAGACTATGATAGATTATACCTTCTTCATCCCAGACTGTTCTCCAAGCTGAGAAAAATAAATGGGAACAAAGTATGATGTTATAATAAAACAACCGCCTGAATTACAGAACTCTGGTATGGTATAGCGTGACATAAAGAAGTACCAGGTGTTCTTTTATATATTTGCCTGCCAGATAGCCTATCAGTTCAGGGCCTCTGCTTTTTGAGACATGAATCAGAGAGTTGCTGGATACCACGGGATTGCTGTGAGGCTCCTATGAAAAAGGTAACAATTCTATCTTTGTGGTGTCTGATAGGAAAAGAATTGCATCACCTGAGAGGTGATATACTTGCTCCCTTGAAGGCAGAGGGAGCATCAGCAGAGCACATGTGATGTCCTCAGCTTAGTCCAGCTGAGGTGAAGCCTCATCCCAGGCTGCCACGGGCTGATAGGATCCATAGCCAGGAAATGTTTGTCATCTGCCCATCTCGCTCAGGTAATTCTGCAACCCTCCTTGTATCAGCTCGGCAATGAAGTTAGAACAGACAGTGGTTAAACTGCATTATCTCCCCATGAGCCAGCAACCGCAGTACTCTAAAACTGTTTACACTGTGAGATAATTAATGGATTTAAGCAGAGGGAGCTGTGTGATACACGTGCTCTCTGGCCAAGGCCCAGCAGCAGGCTGGCTGTACCCTGGACTCAGGGTACCCACCTTGCCTGGCCTTCCCCAGGGCATGGGGTGTTTGGGAAGGGATGGGACCATGCCTGAGCCTGGCTTTACCCCCTTGCTAGCTGCACTGTGTGCAGGGAAGGAGGAGCTGCTCTTCTTGCAAGGGGTTTTACATGCCGCCAAGGTACACGTGATACCTGCAGATAATGAGCTCCATCTAGGATGAGGCCCCTAGAGCTCTGGCTAAGTGATTTTTTAGGTTATTGTATTTGAAGGTTACATCAACAAGCAAAGTACATACACAGAAAACGAAAGTAGCTCTTCATGGGGCTGTAAGATAAGTCTACATACTGTTTAATGTCTGCG
Organism: Gallus gallus; assembly: GCF_016699485.2. Taxonomy (NCBI): domain Eukaryota; kingdom Metazoa; phylum Chordata; class Aves; order Galliformes; family Phasianidae; genus Gallus; species Gallus gallus. The sequence continues at coordinate 14,474,719 of NC_052542.1, read as the reverse complement.
TGGAGATGCAAGTGACTGTCTTTAACTTGAAGTACATGTATATACACACCAAGTTGTCACTTTCTTGGGATAAGATTGTGCCTATAAAGTGATTAGTGTTCTACTGATTGTTTTAAAATAACTCAAGCAGCATCTGAATTTATTTACATACATGATACTGCCTTTCATAAACACAGCTGTATGCAGAATGCCAATTCAAGGATATTTTTGGAAGTTCATCCAACAGTTCAGCCGGGATAAAGGCAGCTCACTAACCCAATCTCTTCTCTCTCACAAAGGCTATGGACCTTGTAAGTAGCCACCACCTCCTTTGTGGTTCTATGCCCTGAGCTGTGGATTGCTGTCTGAGCACATCGGCTTGCTGCTGCTGTTGTTGGAGGAACTGATTGCTCTTGCTGGGAGAGGTTAACACATGCTGGGCAGTAGCCACCATCCAGTACTCTTCATCCTTTTCCTAAATGACTGCCACAGCCAGCTGGAGGTAAAGGAGTAGGCAGTGGGGTCACCCCTCCGTGCCCCCCAGAAGACCTGCTGCTTGAGGCAGCTCCCTGCTTTGTGCACAGCCTGCTCCTCCACCGTCTTTATGCTCTGAGAGCTGTGCCGAGTGACAGCAGAATTATGGATATGGGTCAAATTCCATTAAGACCACACCTTTAGCAGAACACATTCACCCTCTGGAATTTAATATTGCTCTTCGTTTAGCGATTTCCTTCTCCCCAGTTGTTTGCTTTTGAATTTAGGATAATATAAGTCATTATTTGAAGTAGGCTATTTAGAAAGCCCTGCACTGTTATTATTTAGTAAGCCAGAGTTACATTATCACTGGCTTCAATCTATGTTTGATGAAAAGATTTTTCCTATTTAAGAGGCAGAAAAAATAAGTAGAAGTCTTTAATGGTTTTTGTACCTATTCCAAGATCATCAACATGCATTATAATTAGAAAGTTCTTGTCTCGTTTAAAATCTTTTTTTCTCTTATGGGACTCGAGCATTAAAAATGCAAGATTTATGTATATCATATAATTATTTATTTGTAGTACAGCAGCACTTAGAGGTATCATACAATCTTGGGGCCCCATTTATGTGAAACTCTGTATTAGTAATAGCTCTATTGAGTCAGACTAAGAAATCCCAAGCTGAACTTGTGCTAAGTATTATACAAATATATTGCAGTGATCGCTGGCTGGAAGAATTTATATAATAAATAGTTAAGATGGACCAATACTTAAGTCAGGAGGAAGTATTACACAAATATGTCAGATGAAGAATTGAAGCATATCATGATCCAAGACCAGATTTAGGTAGTTAGGAAGAAGTTAAGTTAGAAGCCTGACAATGCAGTAGGATTGAAGCAGAGGAACTCTGCGGCCTAACTCCTGCTGGAGTGCAGAGTGGGTGTTCGGTACCAGTTTATATGGCTTTGATAATGCCAATAAGTGAGGGTTTTGGACACCTGAAAAGTACCCCTCTGACAATTTGTGTGCCTTGCACATGCAGCGTTGCTCAGTATCTTGGGAACGGAACCAAAGAGTGTTGGGGCCTTGTGCACTGCTTCCAACCAGAAAACCAGAGATAGAATTTTGTCGCCTGCTTTTGTTTACTGTGAATTTTGTAGGTCTGTGGTCTGGCTGTCTAGAAAAAGATGATGAATTCCTGGCTGATCAAACCTGTACTAAACCTAGAAGGAATCCATGTCACCAGGCAACCTTCCAGACCATTCTGAAAACTAAATACTAACAAGATTTATTATGCCCCTGTGCTTCATTCTCATTCTTGAGTACTGAGTGTAGCATGTGACTTTCTTTGATTATTTGGGCTATTTGCTCTTGCTATTTTACATTTTTGAGTTACGGTAATTCTTGGAAGAGGAAAAAACCCAGAACATTTTCTTAAGGACTGCTATGCAAAAGGCAGTGCTTTGAACCATTGCTAGGAATCTGAAGGAATTAGTAAGTAGGAGAGGTTAATTTTCTGGCTAAATGACAAAATTAGAAGTAGACACTTGAGGACAAATAGTCCCCAGATATCTGTTCAGGATCTTCCCGAACAGCCAGGAACTGACCAAGAGTCAACAGACAGCTGCCTTCAGTTAAATGCGGGGTTTGGCCTGGTGGGTTCATGCACATGACAGAATGAGTTTAACTAGTCAGATGGGAAAGGGAAATGTTAACTGGTTTTGCTGAAAGTCTCTGGAGCTGAATAAAATCTGTATCCTTGTGAAAGTAAGTTGTTCTTCACAAAAAGCAGTTCTAAAACGTGTGGTGTGGGGGGAAAGAGTCTAACTGAATGTCCTTTTACATTTTGCAAACCTCCTGTTAAAGGTTTTGGATTGGGTTTGGCACTTGAATGCTTGATTTTAGAAAGTTAAGTCCAAAAAGTTTGGAGCACTGAAAAGCAAATTGGGTCACTTTCCTTCTGATTCACATAGGGCCGGTGGAATGTAAAAGTAGATGTCTAAATTAATATACATACGTGTTCTCTGTATTAACAGTCCCATTAAACTGTGCTGGCCTTCCCACCACCCCCCTTTTCAGAAATATATCCTATCATTAGCTGCTATCTAGAATCGACAGTAGAGTAATTTGAACTCTGGCTCCCAAGGGCCTCCTCCTTTACTTCCTGCTCTAGGAATAAGGTGTGTATTGATTAGATATCAGGCTGTAATTGGGCTCCAATCTCTCTGCCTCAAGATATATGATGGAGATGACAGGAAACAGATACCCTGTTGCTACTTGTAAATAGTCTGGTTGAACAAAATGGTTTGTAACCACTTCAGTGCCATAGTCTTTTATTACCAGAATAGAGTTGCTTTATCGCCTGCTTTGACGGCTTTTCTAAGGGAAATAATATCTTTCTTTCTGAAGGGGCTAAAATAATTTTAAACAAATTGAATTCCTCTTTGGAGGACCAAAAATAATTATCTAATGGTGCACAGCTTGGTATAATTATACAGTGAGCATGTCACAGACATAAAATTAATTAAGTCCATAACCCCAATCTGGCATCCATTGACTAATTTAAAAAAAGATGGTGCTCAGAATGAGGATGTCGAAAGGAGGTGCTTGTGGTAGTTGAAGATCTGGAATTATTCATGGCTTAGCTGTTCCAAGATGTTCTCTCCCATACATCAACCGTACCAGCCTGAATGCGATCCTCTTGCAAACACAAGTGCAGAGCAGATACTTTGCGTTAGTAGGTCAGGAAAGCAGCCTTTACAATATTGGTTTGGGGACAGAGATACAGTCTGTAACGTGAGAAGTACGTTCTGATTGTGGGGTGATTTTCTCACAACTTGAGAGAAATGCAGCTTCTACCGTTCACACAAAAGGCTTGGGGGAAAAAAAGAGATCTAAAAATCATAGAGGGTGGAAACCCACGGCCTTTTGAGAAGTAGCAGCCTTGAGGTTGTTTCCTGAACCTATCTTGTGGGCTTTTTTCTTTTTAATCTTACAAAAGCGAATCCAGAACAGACAATCAGTTTATTCTGATCAGCGATTTCTCTGTGGCATTTGTAGAGTCTGGTGTGAAGGTTTGTGGACCAAAGTAACTAATGTGTTGCAATAACATATTTAGCATGTGATAAGGCAAACCACAGCGAAAATAGAGAGAAGGGGAAGAGCACATTCCCTGGCTGAGAAGTTTTTGAGTGTTTAAAGCTTGGGAACAGAGAGTTTAGGGAGAAGTAGATTTCAATGACTTCCACTCTGTGAATACGTTGTGAAATCTAAAGCTCTAGTACTTCCTTTCTCTCTTTCAAGTGCATTTTGGATGGCATTTGTGTCACATTTATACCCCAAAGATAGTTTGATTTTTGCATACAAGACCTTTATATTCTGCTGCTCCTCAGAGTGACCTTAATGTGATTTATTGACAAAGGGAGCTGAAGCTATTCTATTTTTTTTTTTTTACCAATGGCAGAAGGGTGAAGAAGAAACTATTTGTAGTTTTTAATAAGATCTACCATGTATACATATATTACCTATGCTGTATATTGCATGCATTTCCATTGCTATTAGAGGCAGATTTTATATAATTTCTTTTTTTTTTTTCTTTTTTGTAATGCTTAATTTTCTTTGTATTTGGCTCAGTATTGCACCAGTATAACTTCACTTGCTTCATCTGGCTTTTTCTTACTGGCTTCAACAGGGAAGAGGTGTGGTCCCATCATCTCTTTCCTCTGTCCCATGTGCCTTAACTTCACTGCTGACACATTACATTCAAATCACACAGCCAACTTTTAACATTACCCTTCTTTGTCTCATATGGATTCTTAAGATGAAATGTAGTGAAGGTATATAAAGCAGGCTGTGCTTTTAGGTGAATGTGGGGTCCTGAGTCACACTTGCAGGTGAGCTGGTAGAGAACTTGAAGTCACTCCTGCCCCGCATTGTCACTGTCTACCCTATTGCTCTCCTGCTTGCTGCTGCCTAACTACCACATTTAGCTCCAATCTCCTTATTTCAGCCTGCACTCTGTGCCCTAGTCTCCCTCTTTCCCCTTAGAAATACCACCAGAAGCCTATCAGAGGAGAGTTGGCTAGGGCTCTACTTTAATTTCATATGTTTATAGCACTGTCAAACAAAAATGAAGCAAGACAATATCCACCTCATCACATAACTACCCATAAAAGGCTGATGCTTCATACACACTAATGCTGTACTTGAGTGCCTGAAATGGAGACTTGAATGTGAAACATTTTATGGGCTCATGTGGACGTGGTACCTTCTGCTTGTCAGGGTATGAACTGCTTTGTGATAATCTCTCTTTTTTATTTTGTAAGGACCAGGTGGAAGGGTCAGTACTATCACGTTAAACACACTCATGCATGCAAACATACCCGTGAAGCATTCACACATGCATTTTTTGGAGACAGCAGAAAACAGTCACTGTGTTTTATCAAAGTGCTGCTATCAGCACAGTATCCTCAGAAATCCCATTTGGACCGCAGAAAGGGTGGGGCAGAAGATCTGTCAGTAGGATATATTAGGAAACTTGGAACATGGCAATTTATGGATGTCAAGGTTAATTTTCAGGGTTATAAATTACAGAAAGCATGGCAAATAGTGAATTTGGTTTTAGAAAGAGCAAGTCCTTAATTTCTGGTCTGAGTTGTGGAATTTGAGATTCTCGCTTGCTCTCCTGTCTGACGCTAACAGCATTTCTAGATGGCAGACAAAACCGCATTACGTTTTGTTAATATAATTACTCTTAAAGTAATTTGTCCCATTTCATTTCTTTGTCTCCAGGCAATTTCATACAGTCAGCAGGCCAGTCAATTAGAGACCAGTGGAATACACATTTTATGATGAAGGATCAGCTAAACGCTGTCAGTATAGGATGTACTTACCGTACAGAACGTGTCTCCGCAGTCTGGTGCTGTCACCAGCTAGCTCCCAGCTACTGGGGCACGAGCCAGCTGTGGCCAGGAAGTCATTTAGACACATTAGGGTGTGAATATATCTGGATTATAAAGTTCTGCCTCTCAGGTGGATTTATCAGCATCTTCCCCAGTCTTATGTTAATGTGGCTGTGCGCCTTTCAGACCAGAGCTGATGATGATGTGCACCTGTTTGCGCGCAGCTGTAGGCATGACTGTTGTTCTTCTGCAAACTCTGTTCAGTGAGAGTAGGTCCCTTGGCTTCATTTCCTCTTGTCATGCAAATCAGGCTGAAATCAGCAGAATTAGGTAAATGTAGATGAGATGAGTAAGCTTGCACTCTTCATCCATTAGGGCTGCTTCGTCAAGTTAGGACGATAGATGATGTGAGCAAGGATTTGCAAGATAGTGCCTTTGATCACAAAAAAAAAAAAAAACACCTATGTGGAAAATCTGCCTCATTGGGAAGTCTCACAAGGACCTGGCTGAATAGCCAATGATTTCTAAATAGCTTTGATTGTTTCTTAATGGGGACAATAATTCTGTATAATGTGAATATCTTCAGATGATTTAATGTCTCTTTGGGCATTTTATATGTCTTGGTCTTATGCTGGCCTTTTTTGTTTGCTTTTCTACCAAGAGTGTTTGATGGGTTCATTGAGATGACATACACAGAGGGAGAATGTGTAGGGGTACCCCAGCAGCTCCTGGCTGTTAGCTTTCTCCTTTCATATCAATTGCACAGGTGGGGATGGCCTTACTAAGTTCCACAAAGCTGTTGGTGGCTTTGGAAAGCAGAAGTCGACACTTTTTCATCAGTGCAATAGATATGGTAGCCCAGGGACCAGCCTGTGCAGCATCACCAGAGCATCATCAGTGAGAACGTGGGGTAGACACATTCTTATCCTGGGGAATCCCTGCCAGAGGGATGTGCTCAGCTCAGTCCTGAGTGTTTAGCTCTGTGAACTGTGTGCTTCTTTATTCAGAGCAAGACCTGTTGATAAACCAATGAAAGGGAATTAGAAAGAAGTTTTGTTAATGTACTTCCAGACTAAGGAAATGAGGCAGCATATCACAGAACGATATCCAAAATTTTGGCCTTATTTTTTGACGCATCACATGTATTCCTCATGTGATGAGAATTGTGAGTGTGTGCCAAAAGCCGTCTGTGTCGGAATAGATCAGAAGGAAATAAACTGGTGCAAGGAGGAGTAAGCAGTCCAGGTAGATATGAAGCTGAGCAGACTTAGTGTAAGAGAAGAAAGTCAACATTCAGTGCACGTCCCCAGGACTCTGGAGATGTGCTTTCTGTCTGAAATTTGGCTGTGAGTTTTGCAGCTGCCCCAACCATTCTGAAATACTGGCTAACACAGAAGTCCCAGAGAGACTTTGATTTTGCAAATGCTTGGATCTGATCTGAAGCACAAAGCTAAACTTCCCTCCTCTGTCACTGAATTTCCTTAGTTTATCTTCTTATGGTGCAAATGCGATGAAGAAAGCTAATGAAAGCCCACCACCATTAAAGGAAAAGAGGTCCTCACCATTCATCATTCCCCTGCTGTCATTTTCTTAATTTAAGAGCTAGTCTTCATGTCCATTATTGCACTATATTTCTTCAGGATGTAATGGTGAGAGGGAGGAGCCCAAGGAATAGGACACATTGATGAAGTTCTTCTGTCAGATGCCAGGTTTTGGCTGGATTGTTGGAAAATTTTGTTCTTTCTATTAACTGATGTGTAATTCAGAGTAGGGAGATATTGTGTGCTGCTTTCTGACCTTCGAAAACACTAAATCATGAAAATATCTAATTTATTGGATTTCTCCTCCCTCCCCATAATCTTGCCAAAGTGGTCATGACCACAATAAGTGAACTGAAGTGACTTTGGTATTTGTATCATATATAAAAAGTTTATTTTGGAATGTAGTTTGTGAAAATATTAATGTAAGATAGTTTTGGCCAGAATGAAGCTTATAAAGAAGTAACATTTAATCATTAGAGAATGAACTGCACTCAAGCTGAACGGTGGTGTTCAAGATGACTTCTTGAATCAATTTATTCTATTTCTGGTATTAAGCTTCAACCTGGCAGGGTCCTAGGGTTGTCCATAATTCTGCAGATAATACTGTGTCAGTGTGCTCTTAAGTGCTGTCTGTAGCATTCTGTGTTGGATTTATTAGAAAGTTACTGTCCTTTAAAAAGTTGGTTGTTTTTTTTTTCTTTCTTCCTTTCTTCCTTTCTTCCTTTCTTCCTTTCTTCCTTTCTTCCTTTCTTCCTTTCGTTCTCTTAGCTTGAATAGGCAATAACATATCTTAGAATACAGATACTACAAACCTTTCTGTTCTGCACCAGACAAATGACATGTTTTTTCAGTACCAATTGCCTTCAAGAAGGTATAAACTGGAATTAAAATAATATGAAGTAACCTCTCCATCAGATAAAGTCCCATACACATATTGTTTGGTCTTTGGTAAGATGTTAACACTTCTGATCACAACTGAGCCAATACATAAAAAGGGCTTGGTTTTTAACAAGTGCATTTTCACTGACTGCTTGCAGGTCTGTTATGCTACGATCAGCATCCCAGAGGGGTAGTGGGTGTCTGTTCTTGGAGACATTCAAAGTCAGGCTAGATGGGGCTGTAAACACCCTGACTGAGCATTGGATGTCCCTGTTTAGTTCAGGGGAATTGGATCAGATGACCTTTAAAGAGTCCCTTCCAACTCAAACAATTCTATGATATAGTTTTAATGTAGAAATTTGTTCTTCAAAAGAAAACATAAGCTGAGGTTGTCACCCCATCTTTTTTTTAAAATCCCTTAGGTGCATGCATACATATATATGTAAAACATTCAGAGAGTGTACACAACTCAGAACCCTAGTAAACAGAGTGCGGACGCATACGTTGTTTAATTCCCTTTTGATAACCAATGAATTCCAAAGGTAAACTTGGGACTTTGTTTTTTGACTTTTTTTTTTTTATGATCTGCTTCTAAAGTTGGTACCTTCTTGCAGTCCCTCTGAACACGTGCATCATCACCACGGTGTACCTGCACATCTGCTGGCCTTCAGCAAGTGCTGTTTCCTCAGTGCCAGCTGAGGCAAAAGGCAATCACAGAATGGTTTGAGTTGGAAGGGACCCTTAATGGTCATCTAGTTCAACTCCCCAGCAATAAACAGAGATACACACAGCTCAGTCAGGTGCCCAGAGCCCCATCCAGCCTGACCTTGAAGAACAGGGCATGAGAAGCCACTACGAGAAGCCTGACATCTTCTTGAGGGTATAGCAATGGCTGCCTTACGTATTCTGGGGCAGTTTTGGATTTGGTAAATGGAAGTTGTGCTGTGTGGGTAGTATCTTTTCATAGGTCAGGTAAGGTTATGTGTTGCCTGGAGTGACTTTCTCTTGCACAAGCATTGGATCATCCACATTCTGAGGCTTAGCTCTTCTTTCTTACCCTAAAAAACCTCTCTCTGAGTCTTTTGGAAAATGATAACGTCAGTGAGCTCACTGTGGAATTAGATGTTAGGCAAACCACTGGATATTTTGTTAAATAAAATTGTTCTTGCCAATATTTTTCAATCAGTCCTTTAAGTTTTAACCACGTCTTAAAGCTAAAATGTGACTATATCTATGGATTGGTAGATGAACAGATTCTTTGTATACAGTGAGGCCTAAACCCCCCATTAATTGTAGTTCTTTTTTCATCACAGAGATCTTTAAAATAGATAAACAGCAGTTTTAAAATCTGAACTGGAGGATGAAAAACTTAATGTGTTTTTAAGATACTAAGAAGGAGTCACGTACAAGGAGATGGCTATTTCTTAGCAAGAAAAATGCCTTTGAAAATCTTTCCGTAGTCCAGGTATCTTCTTCAAAACCCCATCTGATAGGGATCTAATCCCTGTGTTCAATAACATCATCATTAAACATTAACGCATCACAAACATGTTTATCATTTTAACATTACTTTTCAGGATCAGGTTTAAATTACAGTCTGTAAACACAGCGTAGTTCCTGTCTCTTCTGTCTTTTTTTTTTTCCCTCTATTAAGAGAGATAGACTTGCCTTCTTATAAAGTGAGTATTTAATTCCAAGTGAAAAGATGAATTGCACATGTTCTCTGTTGGCTTTAACGCTGCTGTCATTGCGAAGAGAAAAAAGCTTCATCAGTAAAGGACGGATGTTAAAGATGCACAGAGTTGCTGCAGTCTGAAGTAGAGGTCAGATCAGTTGTTGCTGTGGGAGAGGAACAGGCTTTGGTTCACATACACTCTGCATGTGACAGCGAGACACTGAGAACACTGTCACGCAACTTCTCACTACGGATTTCCTGTGTGCTGTGCTTTCTTTGCTTGAAGTGATGCTCAGGCTCTGAGGTGGCTGTCAGTCAGTGGGGATGGAGGAAGCTAAGTGGTGCTCAGCTGGAAGCACTGTCCTCCACTACCTGACAGTTACCTACCCTGTGTCCTTCCTTGAATATGTAGCTTTTATTTTTTTGTAATTCCCAGCTCTGAGGATATTCTGGAGTAAGACTTCTAGATGCTTCCCTTGTAAACAGAATGACAATTGCCTCCCAGATCATGAAATCATGCCCTCTTAGAGTGCTTGCAGAAGGCAGACTGATGCCTTACTGAGGAGCGCTGGGACAGTGTCTCCTCTGTCCATGGCTTAGTGCAATACCTTTGATGGTTGGCCTGGATGATCTCAGTGATCTTTTACAACCTTAGCGATTCCGTGATCCAGGAGGACCAAGCAGTTGCACTATCCCAGCTTCCTCCTTAAAATGAGGAGGAAAACATTCATGTTGTCTCAACTGAGAGGATATGAAACCACGTGAACTTTTCTTGATCTTCTTGTCTGCCACTTTGCCTTCTCAGTAATGCATCCTTCTTTGTACCGTACCTCACTGTCAAAAAAAAAGCTTAAAAATATATTTCTTTCCTTTTCTGATCACAGTACACCATATTAAATCTTGTATTGAAACAAGTCTGTGCATGTTGGTACGTGCCTCCCCCCAGCGCAGAGATGCAGAGCCTTGGGTGGGTGCCTTCACCTCCTTGTCAGCCCGTATTTTTGTTATGTAATGTACTGCAAAGGCAAACACAACACAAAGCTATGCAGCCCTTCCAGGAATGAAGCGCTGAACCAATCTGTAGAAGTCGGTGTAAACAAGCATCCAGCAGTGCAGGGTGCTCCATAGGTAGGTGGGTTTGCAGCCGTTGCACATAGCTGGCCTACGCACATTCCCAAGCAGATCTCTGATTTGAGATGGTTGCAGGGCTCTTGTTGTTTCCTCCGCAGAACCTAAATATCTCTCTGTGAGCATCAGGCCTTGCAGCACGTTTCGAATCCTGGTTTCAAAAATAGTGATTCATTTCTCGCAATTCCTGTTACATATTTCTTCCTTCTTCAGGAAACCTTGCTGAAGAAGGTCTGAGGATCCTCAAGGTCTGGCCAAACGAGCTCTTGTCAAACATTTACAGACAAATGTTCTTACAATCGGATAGATTTAGTGGCAAGAGCCATCATTTCCTTATCTCGGGTTGTTCCTTTCTTTCTTTACTAAGATATTGCTTTCCTGTGTACTATTAAATTCCTCATCCTGTTAGAAAAAAAGGGAAAAGAAAAAAAAAAGAGAGAGAATTATTATACTAAACTGCATGGACATATTGTCATTGTGGTTTCCTATTAACTTTTTGCTGATTCCTGCTTACTTGTCATGCACTTTAATGTCCTGTTACACTTTCCAGCAGCAGTGTGTCTCTAGTGCTTTATCTCTGAAGCACTGAAACTTACTGTTCGCTACTTTGCTGTTGTTGCCTCCCTCATGTAAAATAGCCTCCTTAGGATCATAAGAACAACGGGCAGTTATTTTAATCAAACAGTATTTTTCAGGATCTGGAAAGGTTGCAATATCAGCCTCTGCTGTGACCCCCGAAACAAAATCACTTCCATTCACATTATCTTCTGCGTGTGGGAAACAACCGAAGTCTGAATATTCTTTTTATCCTCCCCCCATCTTTTCTTCTTCTTTTTTTCTTGTACTTGCTTGGTTCCTGTTGAAAATGCATCTAACCTATAAACGAACAGCCTCCTCTGTGTTCATTCCCCAGCATTCTCCAAATATTCACATTCTTAAAATACCTCCTTCTTCCTTATTTTCTCAATTCCTTATTTGTTTACACTCAAAAGCTCTTTTGTAGCTGCCTACACTGAGCTGGGAAAACATATAGTCTGGTCCTCCTTAATTTAAATGTGCAGTGGATTGTTAATGTCTTTGTTACCAGATACTAGCAAGCTTTATTGAGGACAAATCCATATGCCAGTGAAATTGTACAACATGAATGTTCCCAAATGTATGCAATGTTCTTCAGATTAATTGGATTCCATCGGGTATATTCTCATCACGATGTGTAGAGATTTTAAAAATATAACTCCCGTTAATGTTAATGGGAGTCACATGCTTAAATTCCAGCAGTTCTACGTAGGAATATGCCTATATGGCATTGGTTAAATGACACCAGTGTCCACCTTACTGTGCACCATTACAAACAATGACCACAGTTCCCTTGCGTGGAACCTCTTTAAAGCGCTGTATTGCTAACATTGCTGGCCAAAAATCCCACCTTGAACTGCCCAAATAACTTGTTACCAGAGGTTTTGCTGTGTTCTGTTGCAGCGTAAAATATACCTGTTCAGCAATCAACCTTAAAAATAGTAGGAATGAGCATGAAACAACATTCTCTTTAGTAGAAGAAAAGACTCATCATATGGTTGGTAGCACATCCAGTTTTCATGGAGTTTGAAACTACATGTTCACAACCAGAATGCTGTTGGGAATCCTACTCACTTGTCGCTCTTGGCCATTTAATGGTGCTTTTCCTAAACCAGGACGATAGTTTTGGTTGCAGTTATGTTTCCAGGCATTACTGGTGGCAGTTAACGGTACTGCTTTTTCAGTGTTGGATGTTTTTAAAGCTGGTTTTATGTGGTGGAATTTAGAGAAGAAAAACAAAAAACACACACACACACACAAAAAAAAAAAACCTAGGAAAAAACTTCTTGTGAAATGGACAAAATGATTTACTACAGATCATAAATAAATAACTATGGTGATTGCACACTGACATCATTAAGGAAGCTTTGGATTATTTTCCATCAGTCTTTTCAAATTCGTTAATTATCATCTATATGGCCATCAGTTAACTAGTCACTTGTAGACTAGTCATTAAGGGAATGAGTAACAATTGCACATTTGCTGTTTGATCATAGCAAACATAATTATAGCACTATTATGCGTCTGAACTTGAACTACCAGGAATTTAAGGTAGTTTGAGGGTCTCTCTGTCTGATGAGATGTAGCTGAAGTGTTCTGTAAACACAGCTTGATGCTTTCAGTATGCTGTTTTTTGATTGCACTGACCACCATGGTATAACACAGGCTCTCATTAGCAACTTGCTTTTGAGTTAAGAGTACTGAATTTAGAGTTCTCTGATAAAACAAATAAACCTTCACTTTAAAGTAGTAGACTACCTAGTTAAAAAAGAAAAAGCAGAACTACAGAGGAGAAAGAAAACCATCACAGACACCTTAGATCTACCAATGGTATATAGAGTTTGGTAGTTGAATTATTGCTATCCCTGACCAGTACTTGAAATGTCAGAGTAAATTCTTGATGGACAACCGTGAATTCGCTTGGTTCCCATTTCCTATCAAGCAGTAAAGACTTTCATATTCTAAAGCCTGCAAGATTTATGCCTTTTTTGATTCTTTAGAGATAAAAGGAGAGGTTTACATGTTCTGTTCAAATGGGTTACTTTTATGTCAGTCTTGCCAAACTCTGAGCTTATCACTTATGAGTATGCTGGTTGATTTTTCTTAATTGATTAAATGTTTTAATGAATTGACTAAGTAGGACAGCTTAGTGACCTAAGGCAGGTACTGATAACTTTGGACCTGGATTCTTACAGGTGAGATGTTGAAAATATCAAAGGCTAAAGAAATCAATGTGATACTGCTCTCATAATCTCCATGTGCATCGTTTGTCCATCTTGAAGCCACATAGAGTTTGACTCTGATTATTGAGTTATTTAACCCAATACCTTTTGTGTTTGGTGTCTGGTATGACTATGCAAGGAAAGAATAGTAGCAGTAAAATAATGGAAGTGAGTCTGAGGGCATTGTTGAAGAATGGTTAAATCAATGGTGAGCTGAATGGGAACATTGGGTAGGGAGGATGGAGTCAAGCACAGGCAGACTCTTCAGGGATATGGTTGAAATAAGTGGACTGTTTTTTAGGTGAACACTGTCGTGTCTTCCTGGAGTAAAGCATTCAATACTTCCAGTACCTAAAGTTGCACAGAAAATGCGATGCCCGATCCCTGGAATTGTTCAAGGCCAGCCTGGATGGGGCTTTGGACAGCCTGGTCTGGTGGTAGGTGTCCCTGCCATGACAGGCATGTTGGAACTGCGTGATCTTTAAGGCCCTTTCCAACCTAAACCATTCTGTGATCCTGGTATGGAGTAATCAGAGTAGATTTTTGACATCACGTAGACTCCCAGAGAGACTGATTTTGCAGTTCTAAGGGTAGGATTATGTTTTGCTCACAACAAGATGCAGTGGCTTGGGAAAGAGAAATCACTTATATAGCAAGAACAGACATAACTGCTAATGAAAATTACAGCCTGTTTCTATATTCCTCACTTGCTCATGTAGGAAAATACTATTGTAATATTATGTAATCATAGGATAGGGTTTCTGTTCCTAAAAGAACCAAGCCACAAACAGAAGGGACAGAAAAGGGGTAATTCCTTGTGACATAACTGAAGGTGGCAATAGGCCAAACTGCTTGATTCTACTGGAAAGATCCCAAATACTGTGTACAGAAGGTTATTGTAGGAAGGGGAGGCAACATCAGTGCTTGGTTTCAATGACGTACATGCTGAAGAGGCTGAGGAATGGAGCACAAAATGCCTCTGGTCTTCAAAGATAGGTCCTCTGATACCTGTCTTAAAAAACCCACAGCCTCTGAACTCTTTAATCTTTGCTTACAGGTTTATGGAAAATGACTTATATAATACAGCCTGGAGTTGTGGTGGTTGTGTGGGCAGTCTAAGGGAGGAGTCCTTTAATCTATAAGAATATATTGGACTGTTAACATTTGAGTTTTTTCTAGTCAGTGGTGGATTTCTCTTAGCTACTGCATACCGTCCTCCAATAGCATGTTTTTTTGGTTGGTTCCTCTGGTGCTGACGGTCTCCTGTTCCTGAGAATGATGCCATGCAGACAAGTGTTAGATCAGCTGGTTTGTACAATCCTACTTACAGAGAAGCACTCAGAGGTTGGGAGATGGCTATCACTGATCACGTCAACATCTTCAAAACTCATCTAGGTATGAGCATACTGTTGCTCAAATAAAGCTCAATTCCTTCCTGCTTATTCAGTGCTTTGCTTATTATACCAATTTGCAAGGTTTCTGTCTGCAGCATCATCTTTCATGTGCTGGCTTCCCTACAGTCTAGTGATTCATTTATGTCTCAAAACCGACATCTTTGTCATACGAGTTACCTGAGTATCTGAGAAACTAAGTTAACCCCAAGCTCAACACCTGTGGAAACTGGAAATTTGATGTAGTCTTTGCCTCTCTCTTCCTACTCCTTCTATATCATCAGGCTTTTTACTCACTTCTTCTACAAGTTCCATGCTTGGAAGAGTGGACATTCTTTCATCTTTTACACCCCCGTCTTTCCTCCTTGATATCTCTGCATCTTATCACTGATTAATTTGAGTCATGGCAAAAACCAAATGCCTCATCTTCCAAACCGACCAGCTCCACCTCTGCTTTTTGTCCTTTGTCTGTCCTGCCACGTGAGCATCATACTTGACTCATCTCGTCTTCATGTTGCACACAAGTGGCTAGGAGTCCTGTTGACATGCTTATGTTGACTCAGGATTAAGTTGGCAGATAAAGGGTTCACTGGTACTTTCCATTAGGTTGAACTGTTCCAAGAACGAGAACAGCCCTTCTTCAGCATCTTTGTCCATCAGATAGCCTATCTAACTAGTGTTAAACTGGGAAGAGATTAATTGAGGTAGTTTGAATGATTTGCCCTTGGGCCAGAAAGGGCACTGCAAGGACTAGATTGTGCCAGAGTGTTGTTTAAGTGGAAGGAAAGGCACCAAATGATTTTTCATTCCTTCATTAGTTTGGTACACAGTGACCCTGAATGAGTGTGTCCTTGCAGTCCAGCCAGATACAGAAAGTTTTCCCTCTGAGCATCATTGTGCAGACTGCAAGCAAAGACTCTGGGAAGAGGAAGGGTAGGTTTGCAGGCAGTTGCTGAGAATCAATCGTGGTACAATAGGTACAGTTCTCAACAGTGTAATTTGTACTTCTGGGTATTTTAAGGGTATTAGTCTAATTTATCAGCTGCATTATAAAGCTAGGGTTGGAAATGAATGGAGATAGATGAACATTAAGCAGTGAGTAGAGCCCAGATTAAAAGGCTGCATTCCTAGCCAAAACTTAGTTTAAAAAAATTATCTTTGTTTAAAAGGTGTTGAAAAATCCTCTTCCAACTTAGTGGAAATAAGAAGGCCAATTAGCCTTATTAACCAAGGGGACAGAGCAGAGGATGTGCTGGAGGGAGACTGGAGTGTGGAAGAAAACAGATCTGCAGGTGACACATAGTGTTTTGTGGGAGAGAAAGATAGGTACCATAGGGCCATTTCTGATGGTTGGAGATTCACAGAGAGGAGAGAGCAGGTATAGGTCTTTCTCCTGGACTAGTGTTGATGTGTGCCTCCATACTATGCTTGTTCTCATTTGATTCCACTATTGATATAAATATTTTAAATGGAAAATTTAATATACATGTAAAATTACGTGGGAAGGCTATGAAACACCTACCTAAGATGTTAATCTCTGAACATCCCTTTGTACACAGGGATTGTAAAAGAAATTAACGTGAGAGTGGCCCAAGGCTGAGGATTGATACTCTCTATTTATTTGAAATGCCTCTTTAACACTGCTTTCAGACTTCCATAACCCCTCAACTGGAAAAGTTACTTGTGAAGAAGCACTGACCATCACAGCAAAGGATGCCTCATCTTTATTCCTTCTAATCTGCCTTTGGCTGGCTGCCTTCCTCTATGTTACAGCTCCCATTGCTAGGCATTGTACTTGGGAAAACTGCTTGCTTGTTTAAAAAAAAAAAGTGAAAGAAAGAGAGAGAGAGAGAGGGAAAAACTGTATTTGTGAGCCTATGGTGAGCTTAATTAACATCCCTGGAGGGGCAGCAATAAAGTACTTAACAGGGCCATAGTAAACCGTGCAAGACATGAACAAGTCAAGATGTTATTGACGTATTCAATTATTTGCAGTTGTGGGGGTTTCATTTCTCCGACGACTCCTGAAAGTAAAGAAGTGCTCCAAAGTTCCGCTCTCCCTTGGCTGGCCCAGCAGTGGGCTGCCCCAGGAGGAGCCATGTTGCAGGCCCCGAGAGGGGAGCAGCTCTCATTCAGCTCCAGGGGCTCTTCCTGCCTGGCCTGTGTTATTTATTTTACTATTAGTAACATTCTTAAGACACCAATCTCTATGGTAACTGGGTGCCCATAATAAGTGCTTTTATGGGATTCTTTTTGCCAATGGATTCTTCACTGTTCCTAATTACTTTAGCTCTCACACGTGGCCTGTTGCTTGTGCTAGGTTATTGGATCTGAGACTTTTAACAGATGGGAAAGCTGAGAGGTTGGTGGCTGAGGCTTCAAAGCTCTTGTGCCCGGACCTGCCTCTGCACAGTAAACCTGCATTCAGCTTCTTAGAGGCATACTGCAGGAAAGACTAAAACCACCAATGCCCCATAGGCTTCATAGAATCGTAGAATAGGTTAGGTTGGAGGGGACTTGAATGAGCATTGAGTTCCAACCCCTTGCTGTGGACAGGTTGCCAGCCACCAGATCAGGCTGCCCAGGGACCTACACAACATGGCCTTGAATGCCTTCAGGGATGAGGCATCCAAAGATTCTTCAGGCAAAATCTTTCTCTTAGAGATGTATTTGTTGCTTTCCCTCTGTTTGCTGAGCCTCTGAGAACTGATGCTGGGAGCCAGACAGGGCCTTGTCCAAATGAGTTTAATGCAGGTATTTCTCATGGCTTCATCAGTCGTGCATTGTGCACCCAGCCTTGTGTAGACAGGCATGGGGAACACCATGGCCCCATGGCAGATGTAAGAAATACTGTGGTGGGACCTCAGCACTGGAGGTTGAGTGATCACACAGCTTTATTCTCCAAAGGAGTGGTGATGCATTGGAACAGACAGCCCGGGGAGGTGGTGGAGTCACATACCCTGGTGATGGTCAAGAAGAGTAGATGTGTCACTGAGGAACGTGATTAGTGGGCGCAGTGAAGGGTGGGTTGACAGTTGGTCTAGATGATCTTAGAGGTCTTTTCTGACCTTAATGATTCTATGATCACAGGGCAGCAGTCTCCTTCTTGCATTCCCCCCCCAGTTTTCAGCAGCAGTCAGAACTCAGTGATTGCAGTCACCTTCTGCCTCGACAGTGTTGTTTTTAATCCTCTTGATTCATTTCTTTTTAAGATGCTCTCAGTGTGGGGGCCACATGGGAGGCTGTCTAGCAGGGAGCCTGCAAGCTCTGGGGCTGTGCAGAGGAATGGCACGACTTGCAGCAGTGCCACCATGCACATCACGGGAAGAGTTATGGTGGATTTTCACATATATCCATAACATCTGTGTGGCTAATAAAATTGACGGAGTTTGTCATAATCAGCCTGTACTCTCCAGTAGGAGAATTATGTCTGAGCATTTGGAAATCTCATGCCCAGGCAGTTACTGAGGGAATATGCTGTGAAGATTGAGCTGTTTCTGCTCAGCTGTGGGTACTGCATCAAAGTGTAGTGCTTCTGCTGCAGCAGAGCTCTTGGAATCAGAGTGCTCTTAGCTCTTAAATGGGACATGAGTATTAGCTACAACTCCATATATCTGTGTGGGTGCCTACTGACAAATACATATTTGCATGCATGCAATTTGCACTAAGATAAAATATTTTTCAGGTTTCAAAAAGGGAAAGGGGCTTGAGGGAGCTGGAGGAGGACGAAGTGAGCAAGGCAAAGCAGCATCAGACCTCTTAGTCCTGGAACGGCAGGAAAGTGAGAGGTCAACACATTTGGTAAAGTTGTTGCTTTGTAGGAAATCATACAGCAGCGTTGTGTTGTTATTTGCTGTGGCACTTGGTGATCTTAGGTTTTTTTCTGTTCTGATGAAAAGTTGGTAAAATACATGCTGTGCTGCTGGATCTTATATGATCAGCTGATAGCTGTCAGGTTCTCTGGGAAAAAAAAGTGGACAAGTAATGCTGCAAAGACAAATCCCGATCACATTCATTTTATAAGCAGAGATAGTTGAGGTTTTACTTGTGACAGACTCAAAAACAGTGCTCAAGAGGGCTTTGTGCATTCTGTATTGCTTACTGCATTTTGTTGGTCATGGGTTAAACCAAAATAAGTCTTGCGTCCAAAATGCAGTCTGAATTCTGTGAACACAAGAAGGCAGATAAGTGCAAAGCATGTGGGCATCCAGTTCCTTCCCATGGGCATGTGGGCACTTCTTTTTGAAGCAGCGAGGCAGGCAGTGTTTAGCAGTTCTCATTTTGGCTCAGGAAGAATCCAACCCAATGCTTCTCTGCTGCAAATGCCCTGTCGATGACTGTGGCCATTCCTGCTTCACCTTTTGAGACACATTCTATTTACACTTGGGGCCAAAGCACTTGATTCCTCCATGTTTCCGATCCAACCTGTGCTGCCTCAAGAAGCAAGCTCTGAGCTGCCATTGAAAAGAGAGTTCAAGTCCTTTATTGTTTTAGATCCAACGATAATAAAGACAAATGCATTGGATTAATAATGCTCCTACCTTGAAATTTAATTTAAAATCCCTTGTAATGTAATCATATTTGGGTGTGCCATTACCCAGATGGAGAGAAATTTGTTTTGTTGAGAAATTACTTTAGCATAGGAATGACTTGAGTTTATTAACAGGGAAAAAACATGGCTCCCCTCCCCAGCCACTCCCCGTGCATTCCAAAAATAAGAAACTCATTTCAACATGGACATTACTGGTTAAAAAATAATTACACATAATGAAATGTCATATTTCACACATACTCCCTGCAAACCACGCTTCTTAGTCTTCCCCAAAACACTGCAGGGTGTAACCAGCTCTTTCTTCCTCCTTCATGAAAAGAATATTTCACAATGGAATTGTGTGATGACAAAAAAAAAATAGTAATGTTGGAAAAGCATCGCTGCCCAGAGAGACATAAGGAATTGCCACAGGCCACTGCGTATAATCACACACAGTATTAAGTAGTCATTGTATCTCCTTCCAAGGCTTCATTCTTCTTTTGTGACCTACAGCCTCAAAGAGAGTTTTTACAGAAATAGAGAGCCATGGAACAACAAATTTGGGAACCGTGTCATTTGACATAAAATGTATGGCTTAGAATGTTATTATTTTTTGCTTAACGTGTCTTTCAGCTGCTGTCATTAAAATTGTTAAACAACATTAGGAACGTGTTTTGTCAATTACCTCGGGGACAAGTATAAAATATCGGGCTGTTAAATGCGTGCCACAAAAAATAAAGCAGCGCACAGCAAATGCTGCATGAGGAATTTTCTTGGGTCGGTGCTGCAGTGCTGCTCGTGCATCAGCACACCTCGGCATGGAGCTTCCACCCAGGGACAGCCCCGATTAGCTGTGAGCAGATCTTTGCAAATCAGAGAGATGCTTTCCATGAAAGTTTGCTTGTGCTTGAAAGCAGATTCCTGCAAGGATTCTGGTGCTGACAGTTTCTCTGCAGGACCTCTTGCAAAGTGCAGATGCTCCATCCACAAATGCACTACGTGTGCAATCTGTGGTGTGCAGTGAGGCCCCTCCACCAGCTCAGATCTACATTATTTCTTCAAGCAGGGCTTTGGTGGGGCTCACTGATACCTAGTTTGTAAAACTTATTATTCAGTATGTGAAGAAATGTGTACATCATTCCATTTAGAACTGAACCTCACATTCAATTTGTGCCTAAGAACAAGAATATGCCACCTATACCTTAACTAGATTCTAACTGTGCATTTCATGAATGGGAAATGCTGCCTATCTGTGCAGCTGCGTGTTGTACTTCTATGAGCTTAGGTTTGGATGGACAAAAGGATTTTATTCAGACAACATTCCTTTTAAAATGAAGACGTAGAGATGAGGTGAGCCTGTGACATTACTGAGAGAATGGACTACTGGAGATTATCTAATGATTATCACTGCTGCAGTGGAGTGAGGTAATGGTGCTGAGTTGAAGTTCCTGTGTCCCTGGAGGTGTTCAGGAATTATGGAGATGTGGTGCTGAGGGCCGTGGTTTGGTGGGTAGTGTTGGTGGTAGGTGGATGGTTGGACTGGATGATCTTAGAGGTCTTTTCCAACCGTAATGATTCTATTGCAAAGTTTTTGCCACTTCCAGGGATTTCCAAGGGCCACAAGGGGGAAGCCAAAGATGTTTCAGTTTTCTTCACTCCTTAGAACTCCACCCAAATAGGTGGAAATGTTGGAAGAAATGAAAGGAGTGAGTAGGTAGGTGAGGAACTGATTGGAAACCACAGGAACAAAAAGATTTTAAAGGTGGGGAAGAAGATCTGACAAAATGTTTTGAGTTCCTCTCCTGAAGGTGTGGGTAAAAAATGCTCATTTGAATACTGAAATTTGAAAAACATCGAATGGATAAAATCCTCTTAGTTTAATGCCCAACCGAATCCTGCCTGTAATTAACAATACCCAATGGCTGCACTTACTAACCCTGGTCAACACTGCATTTAGGAAATTGTTTTGTAAAACTGCAGTCTGTATTTTTATTGCAGTGCTTTGTCAGGGAGAGGTTGTACAGCCACCCATAACACGCTCCATCTTCAAATCCAGGCATGCTTCAGATTCAGAGGTTTGAAAACCAGCTAAATTTACACCCTGCTCGCTCTGGAAATAAATCTGTTCATTTAGATGAGGTCCCGTTTGAAATGGCTTAGCCCAATAATTAATCATCTCATTCCCTTTATATACTTGTGGGTATTTGAAAGAAGTTTGATTAGTAACCAGTGATTACACTTCCCAATACCCTGCAAAGGAAATAATAAAGTAAAACCCATCAGGCCTTTGGAAAGGATTGCTGGGACTGAATTTGGGCTGAATTTAATAGGGACTTGCTAAGTGGCAATTATTTGTCTGCACTTAACAGGAACTCCAGAATGAAATGGTTATTGTCCAGGAGTTGTACTGAGTTTTTCAACCCTGTGATGGGAAGGTGCTTTATTGGTCTGGATGGGTACTGCACCATCATTTCTTATCTGTATTGTGGCCATGATGGTGGAATGCCAGACTTCACCATAGCCATGCTGTTTAACCTGGCCCTGTTATCACAGTGACCTTAACCAGCTAGGCAGTTCACAGAGTAGGTACTAAACAGAGCATGAGATGAATTTAATGGATTACTAGGGAGTATGTTATTGCAAGGAAAAGCACCTGTGGAGCAACATATTTACCTCAGTTCCACTGAATGAGCATGTTGAAAGTGAATTGGCACAGCCTTCTGCTTTATGAAAGGAAGTATTTTGTCATTCTTCATGCTTTCATTAAGAGAATTTAAGGCAGAGGATGCTGAAATGGTTTGGTGTGGGCACAAAAAAAAAAATCACAGATTAATAGTGATGCTTGAAAACGGTAAAGCATCTCATTTTTGCTTTTCCATCAACAAGCCTAATAAACCAGGATGAAACTATTAACATACAAATAGACAACCTTCTGATTAAAACAGCAGCAGCCAACGCAGCCTGAAAAAGACCTCTTCACGCAGAAAGCAATTACGATAGTGAACGTTGTCCAATTCACCTCCACCTGCAACAAAACCAGAAAATCAAAATTTAGCTAATTGTAATTTTGCATAAAAAACTTCGGTGTTATTTAAAGAATTAGATGCTTCTGATTTTTGTGATTCTGACTGGTGTTCTTGAAGCCCCCAGATCTGCAGTATGCTTTGCTCCTTTGAATTTCTGCTCTGTAGATAAGGAAAAGTTAGCTCACTGGACCAAGTTGTGTGATAAACCTCCCCAGAATAAAGGCAGAAATTATCCTGTATTATACTATACTTACTTTTCCTTCCTGTATCTCCTCCACAGTGCTGTTCAATAGGAAGAATATGCTTACTGGTTTAATGATCAGAGATACACAAGGTAATGTATCTTTTCCTTTAGTACAACCAGTGTTATTTCTTCACTTCAAACACTATCTTATACAAAACAGATCAGGTCCCCAGTTTCTGCAAATCAGTTATTTTTAGTAAGTTTATTGCAGCCAAGGATTTGATTTTGTATTTGAAGTCTGAGACTTTTTCAGTCTGTTTTCAGCTGGTGAGGACATGGACTTCAGCTCGTTGTCAAGAAGGGCTTGTCTGTAATAGCCAGGATGTAGAATTCTGTTTTTTTACATTGATAACTTTGTAATGGCTATGTTTAGTTCTATAAAGGTGTTGTTTTCATTAGTGACACTTCACTTTGAAGAGGACATTTTGGAAGCACTCATTCTGTCATACTTAATAACTGAGTTTAATTTAACAGTCTGCTCCCTGATGACGATGATCTGTTGGAAAGAAGTTTCCTCATTTTAGAGTCCAACCGTGACAACTTATACCACTGAGCTATTTCAGCTTTTACATGGAAGAAATTTTGTTATATCATGAAACAAATCTCTGGCACAGGAGAATTTTCTCTTGTGGCAAAGCAAATCCTGTTTCCTGTTTGCATGGACAATGCATTCCTTGCACAAATGATTGTGAAAGCCTGTACAGAGGTTTGGTCACTACCTTGAGCTGGGAGGCTTTCCAGTAATGCTGTGCTGCCTAATTCCAGCTTAAGCAAGTGGAGTATAAATGGTTACCAAGCCCTAAGCCCTTCTGAATTTCCTCTTGCCCCCATTCAGAGAGGGTGTAACTATGTGCCTAAATTCCTTCTCACTCAGTAAAGTGCAGAGGCTCATCTGTTATTTTAAGCATGTGTTTAAGTCCGGTTGATTTCCAAGGTGTACGTATGCATATGGTGAGATATATTTTTTCCATGTCTTGAACCTTAATACATCCTGTTGCTGCTGGAGTCAAGCCATGTTTTCTTCCAGTTGGAGGTAGGAGTGCTTGCAGAGTATCTGAAGGAATTGTTTCTCTCAAGAGAAGCAGCGCTCTTGGTTGTTTTAAAAAGAAGGCTTTGTATGGTAACTTTGAAATGCAGAGACCTTTTGTTATCCACCCTAACTTTGATATTGAAACAAGTACCATAAAATTGGCAACTTCTCATGGTCTAAATCTTCATCATCATACGTTATGGAACATGGTGTCCTAATTGGACAGCTAATGTGGCCTCCAAATGAGCAGATGCTCCTTTGTGCTATGAAATTAGTTGCATCAACCATCAATTTATTTGGTGGACAGATGACACAGACAGGCAGCTGAGAGTTTTCATTTGTGAGTAATATTAATTGTGGGTGTAAAATGAAAGATATCAGCAGTGATGAAGGTATCACTCAGTACTTGTAGGAAATGTTTTCTAAATTAAACTCCAAAATGTCTTAATGTCATTTGAGTGAGTGGTATAAAACAATAATGGCAGAAAATGTTTGGTAGGTCCCATATATAGTGGGTAATTGGGTATCCCATGAGTACCACCTTCAGCTGAGCACACTGGAAAGGAAAAGGAGCTGAAGCTGTAGCACAGAGGGGTCTGCAAAGAATATTTCTGAGTAAATGTACAGCATTCTGTGAGGAGGTTGCATGTTTCTATAGGTATTGCTTGAAATACTATGTCTGTTTTTCATTTTCTTGCTTTAATGTTAATTACCACCAAGACGCTTTTATAAGCAAATGAAATTTCAGCTCTGCACTGAACACTGCATGTTCTTGAGAAAAAAATTATGTAGAAGTGCCCACTGGTTATTGTTCTCCTTGATTTTGTTTTTCAAGCTCTGTCTTCTGGTTCGCTGTTCCTAAGTCTGGAGTAAATGGGCTGGGAGAGCTGCATTCAGATCTCAGCTCAATACACGAGGCCAACAGATTATGCAATTATCTGATACAGTCACAGAGTAACATCATATGGAAACTAATGGTGCCAAATCAACCACGTGTTTTAAAGAGGGGTATGAAGTTAAGTGATATGCAGCTAAATGTCATCTATTTGCCAAGAACAGAGGAATTTGAAAAAATAATTATTTAGAAGATTCTAGCAAATATAGTAATTGCAAAATTACTGCCAGGATTTTTCTACGATCAATGTCAAAGGACTGTTTCTGAAATTCTTCCTGAATTCCTGATTGCCATTCACAAGAGTCTGATGGTTTCCCTACGGAAGGCTCGCCATCTGAATGGGTGATTCCAAGCAGTCTTTGACTCTGCAAGTTTTCAGATATCTAGCGTTTGTTTTTTGTTTTTTTTACAAAAATGAGCCATTCTTTGGGATTTCAGATTAAAAACTAATATATATATATATATATTATATATATTATATATATATATATATATATATAGCATGTGATGCCCTGTGTTTGCAGTGCCTTGACAAAAGATCTTCATTCTTTCTTTATCTAGATCCTGAGCAGAGCTGTTCAGCTCATGTCTGTCACTGAGGCCTACATGTGCTTGCTGAGCCTCTGCTATCACATAGAAGGGTGGAGCTGGGATAGCAGTTTTCTCTGAGAGAGAGAGAGACAGATGATCATGCCAAGTTGCACAGAAGTATTGGCAATGGCTTTCTTGGGGAGAGATTGAGACAGCTTTTGACAGGAGCCAACACCCATTTTCAGATGAAAAATGTTTGTCCCACCATCTAACTCCTTACTCTCTTCCCCAGCAGACATTTCTCTGGGAAAACACCCACTGCTGCGTGTCTGGGGCCAGTGGAGATCCTGTGACTCTCTCTGCGGTTCCTAAATCCACAGTACCCACCCTGTTTCTGCTCAGGCTCTCTTTTTATTGCATTTTGCCTGCGTATAATACTACAAACAGCCAACTGGCTGCATTTAAATCTTAAGAATACAAGTGAAACAAGCTTCTGCCTGCTTGTTGTCTTCTTTCTAGAAATTTTATGA
Source organism: Gallus gallus (assembly GCF_016699485.2). Lineage (NCBI taxonomy): Eukaryota > Metazoa > Chordata > Aves > Galliformes > Phasianidae > Gallus > Gallus gallus. Next base: position 14,449,164 of record NC_052542.1, on the reverse strand, counting down.
GTGTCATTGTTTCAGTATCAGTGTGGTCTTTGCTGTTTGCCATGCCCCGTGTTGATGGTGTGCGTTGCTGGTCCAAGCAAAACACAAAAGATGTACTTTGAGCTGTATGCAGGCCCAAAAGAACCATGTTTGTCTTCTGTTCTTCTCTCAAGCGTGCATTTAGACTAACTGCAGTTTCGATGCTAGCTTGTGTAAGTCTTATCCTCTGGTTGGGTTGGGTTTTGGTGCTGAGATGGGGTATATAAACCTATTTATAGAGTTAACTTAGCTGGTGTCAACGTGATTTGGGTAGGTTTCGTATAGAGACCTGAAACAGCCATGAGGAGGGAATTCCCGAATTTTATCAACAGATGCAGCCTACTAAAATTTTGCATAGAGGATGCTAAAGATCCTTACAGCTAAGTCATTAAAGCACCTTTTAGGATTGAAAAAGGATGGGAAAGAATTTTTAAATGCTCATTCCAAAATAGACATTACGGGATTGCCAGATTTTTTTGGAAACTGAGGAGACAGCAGTATCTCCTGTTTAGATAGCATAGCAGAAAACAAATGGTGTAGGCTTTGGGAGGACCATAGAGCACAGGGATGAGGATCATGAGGCAGAGGTGAGGGAAGGGCAGTTTGTAGGGTTTATTGTGTCCCAAGACTTCATCCTATTTTCTGTGCTCAGGGAACATGCAGTATTCGTTTTCTGCAATAAGCAGGATATTGTTTAGGTCGTTTTCCAACAAAATATTATCAAAGGTTTTTTTTTGTTTTGCTTTTAATTGAGGGCAACAGAAACAAAGTTCAGAGCTCCATGTGCACATGTTACAGGGACATGCAAGTACAAGATAAGGTGCTTCCTACCACAGGAAAGCTATTTTAAATGGTAGTTTTTAAGCTGATATTTACGAAGGAAGGAAAGTCAAAGGCGACAATAATTAATGTCATCATTATGGTTCAGTTTTTGAAGGAACGCAGTGGGATTAGGACCTCAATTCCTTCAGTTTTTCAGACTTTAGCAAAAGATCAGGCAGCATTTGAAAGGCAATAAGTGCCAAAATCTGGGTATTTTGCCAGAATTTTCATTTAAGAATTCTATGTTCTGATCAAGTGTATGGATTATAAATGGAAAAGAGCACTAATAAAAGGGAAGGTAAATTCAGAGACCTCACCATCTTCCCTCATTAATGGCTCTCAGCAGAACATGCTGAGCTTTGTGACTTTTTATTTATCATTAAAACAATTTTTGTTATTTGCTGAATGGTTAAAATTTCTTTTCCTGGATAATTTAGGAAGTTTGCCATTCATCATTTGGAATGATTAAAAAAAAAAGCAGCAGCAAAAGTCTTTTCAAATGGGTTAGTTTGCAGCCCTATAGAGCTATGTTTCATGAGTTTATTTGCATCGTCAGTAGAATCTAAACTAATTTAATTCATGGTAGGGAGTGCATGTTAATGACTTCAGTCAGTGGTTAAAGGTAGCATACACCTCCCTTCTTACTTGGTGGTTCTGGTCTAGAAGCAGGTCAAGAGATCAAAAATACATGCTGTTTCATGGGTGGTGAAGACCCTATAGTGCCCATGTGATTATCTGTGGATACTTTTATAAACATCACAAAAATAGTATGTTTGCTACCACATCAGGTGATCCAGAGGCTGAATTAGATGCACGACTTAGCTGTACATCTACCCAGCAGAACAAGCTGCTGCTGGCTAGTGGGACAGGAAGGGAGGGAGATCTGTTGTCAACTGAACAGCATTTATGCTTTCATAACTTCCTCCCTGTTGGCTTGTTCTGACTCCTGGCCTTCACAGGCTTGAAAACCTGTATAAAGGAAGCAAAAGAAAAGGTATTTCAAAGAATGAAATTAAGAATTGTAAAGATCTTTGAATAACTAGTGTTTTCAAACTAGGTTAAAGCAGACTTAAAGTAATCTGACATGATGTAATCCTAGTGAAATTGCAGGAAAGCAGAAATTAAGTATTTATTTGGGGTATTACTGTGTCTAGTATAAGATATTAAGTACTGTCAGTAACTCATTATATATTTATTTAAAAAAATAAGAACTTTAAAGAAAAAAAGAAACTTCAGATTAGAATACGGTTGCTGTACGTGCATTATACATGCTTCTCCTTCTGTTCCACTAATGGATCCTGACTGCCAGAACAGTGAAACGAACCATTGAAATTAGCGGAACTAAGACCCAGATCTATTAGAAATTTTCATTTGCCTCCAGTGTAGAATTTCAGACAGATCCCTGATTTCTGTGAAGCATTTCCAAATGATCACAGCTATGCTGTAAAATGAGCTTTCAGTCAAAGGGAATGGGTAGAAGTCACCGAATCTTCTGCTTCCTAATGGCCAGACACCAAAGACATGAAAAACAAAGGATGAGGCATCTCTTGTGGCGCGTCATTAATGCTGATGGCAAGCTGAGGAAGTACTGGGGAAAGAAACGTCAATAGCAGAAGAGTCTGAGATAAATGAAGCAGTAGTCATCAGCATGGGAATACTACCTTGGTTATATCACATCCTAAAAAGAACTAAATCAAAGCAGATTTATGGTACTGAAAGTTAAAACCAAGAAGCGTGAGCCACCCATCAAGGCTTCACTGCCAAGCAGGGCACTATGAAGTGCAGTTCCCAAGTCTGTTAAGTGTGGGCTGTATTGCAAGTTACAGCTGGTAAATAATACCTCTGGTCTTTCAGTTCTTGATGGTCTCACATTGCTGCAAGAGTCACCATTTCACAGATTTGCACATTCCGAGCTAAGATCAGAGGTGTAATATTACTTCTTCAGTTGAAAACTTCTTTATAGGTCATGAAATGATAGAACAGGTAAGAGAATTTATTGGCTAAAGCAGTCACCCTCTTAAGGAGAAAAACGTTGATGAAAATACACTGCAGAATGGTCAACAGTTAGATCTTCAGTACCAAGTCAGAAAACCCTTCAGTACTAAGTAATGCTGCTTTCTTAATGCTGCCCAAGCATGCTCTGCTTTTGCCAAAATAATGGAAGTCAAAGCCTTTACTGGGAATTTCCATACTTCTGTGGCTTTAAGCTATATACCTTTTTTAAAATTATTTTTTTATTATTATTATTTTTTTTTTGGTAATGGGAAGTTTTAGTGCCTGGAAAATTTGAGACGCTATAAGAACCCCCAAAAATGTATATTTAGGGTAGGGGTTTGGGTTTCTTTTGAATCCCAATCAAACTCTGGAAAACAGAACCAAACCTCAGAACCAGAAATTCCTTCATGATTTTTCAACATTTCTGCTAATGCTGAGTTCCAGGGTCTGGTTTACATTGGGAAACCTTGACTCTTGGCTCCAAAGGGTTCAATTAGTCAAAATGGTTGGCAGATGGAAAAAATAATTAAGTTCCATCTACTGTTTTGTACAATAAAAATAGACTCAAGACACAATGGCCTTACCTTGACCTTTGTAGGCCTACGTCACACAGTGATAAAGAAGGAGTCAGCTTTTAAAACCTGGATTATCTACCAGCACGTGTAGAGAGTGCCAAGCTGGGCTGCAATGGGGAGATGCACCATAACCTAGCAGGCTGTGCACGAATATTAATGTAATGATTTTAGCCCAGATTGAAGATGTCAAGTTGTTTTTCATTGCCTGCATTTACATGGACATTATGAGATTACCAAAACCTCACGGTAGTAGTAATAACAATAATCATCTGTTATTTGAAGAGATGCTGAAATCCATGGAAACTTTAAAATATTATTCTTAGAAATCTTTCTCCTAGAGGTTTTGTCTTCTCTGAAAGAGATGGAAAAGCAGAAAGGTAACACTTTGGATTAGTAACTTCTTTTTATTGTTGTTTAAGTACAGATTTAGATGCTCAACTTTGAGAACTCAACTTTGACAGTACAGTTATGGAGCAGAAACATTACATGTGCGATTTATTTTGTATCAATAAGTACAGGTGATGTTACACAGCTAATCGTTCTGAATAACAAATATGTTCACAACAAGAGAGAGGTGTGCACAGAAAATTTGTAAATTGGGAAGTGTGACTCTTCATACAAATGATTTATTACAAAAGGAGTGAGAATTTCATGATCAAGTCTATGTTCCAGATAATAAACGATGTAACACATATGATAAAAGTGAGCAAATTGTCCACCATTGTCAGTTGGAGTACATGGACTAAATCGCTAAGTATAGAATGAAATTCCCAGCTAGGAATTACTAAAGCACAGCTGAGGTTCTAGATAGTATTATTAATAAACTTTTTGAGGAAGTGGAAGAGCTCCATGTACCCATACTTGCACATCTATAGTTTTACATCCATTCTTGGCTGTTGTTCCACTTTGAATGCCTCTGGATACTTGACATCTAAAGAGATGGAGAAATGAATTGCATTGCACTCCGTGCAAGTCCGATCAAGCTCTGAAAGGTGAGGTAACTTCTTCCTGTTGCTCACGTCATTCCTTCTGTTCCCTACTTCTCTTCCAGATACCCTTTGATTTTCATCTCTTTCCCCATACTTTTTGCTCTCTGTATGCCTCCCTTGAGGCAGTTCTGTCCCACTGGGGCTCCAGCCCCCATTCCCACTGCAGATGCCTTCTCCATGCCGCGCAGCCTTGCCTCATGCTTGAGTAGCACAGCTGAGCCAGGGTGAGGATAGGCATTCGTGGGTGGCTCCGGACATGAATGATATCATGAAGTGTTCTGGCATTGCTCATGTGGTTGAACCACGTGGTCGGTGCCGCAGTGCCAGCATTTTAGAGAAGTGATGTTGACATGTTTGTGATTGCTCTGATGGTCTGGACTCCTCTGAGTGTAGAGCAGATGGCCTCCACCTTTATCTTCAGGGAGTACCTCATCTTTATTCATGGTGATAGTCCAAAAAGCCACTGAATCTATCCCAAACTGTATGATATTTAGAGGGATAACGATGTTCTGCTAAGCCTGGGAATCATTAGATGGCTGCCTCGGAGCCAAGGGTGTATGGATGGGGCTCACTTTCCCAGCTGGCAAAAGAAGGAGAATCTTTTTCTCCTTCAGCTGCTAAGGTTGTCATCAGCAGCCTTGCTGAGCAACCTCATAGTTCATGAGGGTCGTGGGATGGTGGAGTGGATGTCCTGTTCCATGAGCCCTAAACATGTCTTCTGGGAGCGTGAGGGTGTCTTTGTACAAATGCGGAGCCTGCTTTCTAGTGCTTTTCATGGTTTGGGTCAAGCTTTGAATGTGTCTGACAATCAGCTTAGGGGATACAGCAGTGAATCCTAGCGTTTAAAGCAGGAGGTGGCAAGAACAGATCAAGAGACAGAATTTTTCCTTTAAACCCTAGTATAAATTCCCTCCACCTGAGCCTCCAAGTGAGCCTTCAGAGCCCAGATTTCTCTAACCTCTCAGGATCCAAGCTGCTGGGTTCGGCCTGTCCTCATGCACATGCTTCTGACTTGACACAGCGGTCCTAGAGGCCAGGAAAAATCAATGTATACGTCGTGTTAAACCCGGTGAGGATTAGCAGAAGGGATGTGCTAATGAATTCCATGCGAATACGCTGCAGCACACCAGTCCTACAAAGAACATGGATGCATAGAAATAATTTGGTAGAAAACCTGCCCGGTTTGCTTCTCACCTTGGCTGAGCAGGCTGTTACTCAGAGGAAGGGCTATTCCCTGAGCTGCTGCTAGCATCACTGTGATGCTGGGAGGTGTGGTACCCATTCCTGCACAGATCACAGCACATCTTGATGTCTGCTCAACTCATCAGGTCGAGCTTTGATGCATGTCCAGGATCTGGCCACCGCGATGCAAGGTACATGCAAAACCTGCTTTTCAGGCAGCACATCCGTAACCATGGGATCTTTGCAAACAAAATCTGGTCCATCAGGAAGCCCGGAGCAGTGATTGATCCTTGGGTTTTCCTTAAGAGGAGTTCCTCATCCCAGATTTGATGCCAGTGTCCTCCACCTTCTGAGAAGCTTGAAAACATCCCATGCTGTTACGTGATGAATAACAAAGGCAAAGGCTTTTGGTTTCGTTTAAAAGCAGTTCAGTTCCAGCATCAGTGCTCCCATAGAAAATTCTAAAATGCCTTTTTGTGTGATGTTTTATAATTGAATTTAGTCGTAATGCCCCATTTACAAAACACACTGCACTGAAAGCCTCTAGTTTTTCACTAGCAGAGCAGCTATGCCAGCTGGCTGAGAGAAACTGTTTTGATAATTTTTCTCCTTTTCTCACCCACTTCCCTGTAACTCACTATCCTCAGATGTGTTTCTTTTCACTAGCTGTCTCCAGCTCTCTCCTTTGGCAGTGTGAGTGGTTGCTCTACCATCCCTATGTGCCTGCACACACACACGCAAGCTCAGGCAGATGCTTGTAACCTGACTTCACAATTCTCCCTTGCTAATAGCGAGGGAAAAAGAGAAGGAGGAGCGCAAACAAAAGTGTTCCATAGCGATGAGTGAGGCAGAAATAGAAATTCAAGGATACAGAAGTTCAAGGGATGCCCCAGATTTTCCTTCTGGAATATCGAGTCTCTTTTTGTAGTACTTTGTGTTGCAGCTCTCCTTTCAGCTGTTCAGGCCAGGTTGCTTGGTAGACATTTACTGCCAAACGCTGTTACAACCAAGCTGCTCTGATGTGCATCCAAATCTTAGGAAGGAAGTGGGTGTGCTGCAGCACTGGTGAGCCACTGAGGGAGCTCTTCAGTATGGCTGGCATGGCACACATGAATGTACAGATGAGAGCTGCTGCAGTGGGGCTACAGCACTAGCATGGGGGATAATTTCAGCTGCTACAAGCAGGGAAGAGCAGCCATGGGTGTCTGGAACGTATGACTGTGTCACCTACAGCAGCCCTGTTATCAGCACACATCATGGTTCTGCCTCTTTGGGTACCAGAGACGGTCGCTCCGGCTTTGCTGACGTGTCCCCAGGCTGTGCTGACTCAGAGCAAATCCCAGGTGCAAATAACTGAGGCTATGCTGAAACCTGCACCCATGCTGCCCTGAATCCTGCAGCAGAGAAAGGGATCCTATCTGGCTCTCAGGGCCGTGTCCTCATCCTGGTGGACTTGGGGTGGGCACTGTGGCTGAGCCCAGCCAGCTCTGTTTAAAGGCAGTAGAAAGCATGGGGATGGTGAAGTGAGGAAGGCAGAGGTGGAAGCACAGGGCTTTCCAAGTTACTCCTGCACATAATGGAGGGCTGAGGATCTATTTAAACGTAGCAATCTCTGCAGAACCTTGCTCCATTTTAATTTTTAAAAGCAATGTCCAAACAGAAGAACAAGAAGACAAAAAACGTGCTGTTCACAATGGCAGTGAGTTTGCTGGTTCCCAGGTCTTACACTGACTCCACACCGTACATCTGCAGTAAGAGTGGCTCTATTTGCTTAGCAGATGCACTGAAGTCATGCAGAGTTCAAATTTGCCGTCTCCATTAAGATGCAAATCCTAAATTTCATTTGCATTGTCCTGTTGTAAGGATGTTACATGCAGGTTGGGATTCTGTCTCCCCCCAAGCCCTTTTAAATGTGTTTATTCATGTTGTTTATTTTCATTTCCCAGTTCCCACATGTCGCTCAGTCAGATTTTCTGTTAACAAGACTGAGAGACGAATAACATATGTTACCCCACAACTGACCTTGAAGGGGAACTGAAGAAACCATCTTCCCTAGGGCTGAGATGTAATTCAGACGCAAGCATGCTCAGTAGAGGTCCTTTCCTGAAAAGATGTTGCCAACTGCACTGTGAGCCCTCAAAGCATTCCTGCCTCTATCCGTAGCAAAAGCATGTAGTGCGTATCAAGGGGATGGTGGAGATTCAGCCTTCAGTGCCATCTCTCCCTCAGCTCTCATAAGCAAGACAAAGAAATTCTTTGTGTCTCAGAAGGATGGGAGAATTCAGCCAACTCCTTGCAGCCCTGGCTTTTCACCTGGGGGAGCAGGCGTGCTCATCCTGCCCAGCTTAAAAGGACTGAAAATCAATTTGGTTTGACAGCAGTGAAAAAGCAAAAAAAGAAAGGAAGAAAAAAAAAAAAGGATGTACAAACTGTTGAGCAACAAAGGTTCTTTGAGATGATACAAAATGAGACAGAAAAAAAAAACGTGTTAGTTTATGATCTTTCTACAGGCTTTTGATTTGTGATGGTCTGGCCAGTTCCAGCCTAATTTGGAGATCCTGCTCCTCGGCTGAGCATTGTACCTCTGAGAAAGCAAAATGTGGGTGCCCTCATCCATGCAGAATGGCTCTGGAGGGGCTCTGTGAGGAAGTTCTGTTGATGTAGGCAAGCAGCCTAATTTTGCAGTTATTACCATAAGGGGCATGATCATTATTATTGTTATTATTATTTTTAAAAAGGCCAGCAATCTGTTGCAAGGAGCAAAACCACATGTTGTATGCCACCATAACCCCAATCTGAGAATGGGAGCAGAATGAAGGAGATAATGAGTGTAATGCCATGGCTGCTGGTTACACTGATGGCGTTTACCATCCAGAGCAGCGCTCCAGGTCATGGACTCAAGGTCTGGAGAAGCAAACCTAGGTTTAACGTGGGGTCAGCCAGCTTGTCCATGGGCTCCCATAGCTGGATGCACAGAGGTAGCCACATTTGGAGACCTCTGTCCTGGAAGCTCTACCTTTTTTACCTGCCATCCGTCGTGGCCATCAGCTTTCCTGGTCCTGCCTCTCTGCACTGACCCCAGGAGCTCCTGTCTTTTTTTCCACTTTTTTTTTGTAATGTCTGCAGCCTGTGGTCACTGTCTATCCATGGTTTGCTTTTTTTTTGCCTAGGGAACATGATAGTGCTGTTTCCTACAGTAATTCGGAACTGAATTATTTACTTGCCTCAAGGGATAGGTGGTTGGGAAAGGGGCTGTCTGTGTGAGCAGGTTTCATAGCCGTCCTTATTAGCTTTGTGTCACCAGCCTGGGAAACTTCAAATCAGCACAGAGCTACAACACAGAAAGGAGATAAGAGCCACATTCGGTGTGCCTTGCCAGTTCTGACGCATGGAAACACCAAACCCAGTACCCAGACAAATCCCAGAGTCATACAAATTGGAATCCAAAAACCTGCCTCCCTGCTTATCACTTAGTAACAACTCCATATATGTTTTCCTGTATAATTAAAATTTCTTTCTTGAGCCAAAAATGAATTTTTCTTTATAGCAGGCAAGCCTTACATAAAATTAGTTTTCTCTTCAGCCTCTGTCAGTTGAGTGCAGTTTTTTTTTCTTCTTTATTTGAAGAAACCCATTAGTGGAGGTAGTGGATTTCTTGTCCTGGTACTTCAGGTTACTGCAGAAGGGGAAAAGTAAACTGTGTGCATAGATGGCATTTGGGGCCGGATGCAGTGGATGTTTCCTTAGGTGTATGGGTGCCACGTATTGCTGGCACTGTGTATATAGGCAAAATATTGCTAGGAAGGTTTCAAAATAAAAAATAAGAAATCTCTTCATGCTCACAGCAGCCCTCCTGTTAAGAATTCTGTTTTGAGGAGAAGGGAGAAGGACTGTGTAGAAATATTCAGATATCCTTTCCCAGCTGCTGGTATTGGCCGCTCTCACCTCTCCCAGCTCACCCATGACTTTGCTCCTCAGCAGTGCTCAGCAGCCCCTTGGAGACGGGGAGCTTTGAGTAGCCATCGCTCTGCTTGTTTGGTGTTTAGAAGTTGTCCAGTTGCTCTTTACCTCCTCCATCTCCACCCCTAAATAGGTGCGTTGCAGTTTAGCTGCCACTGCTGAAAGTTTGGGTTCCTGCCATCTCTCAGCCATGCCAATGGGCTCACTGGTACTACAGGTCGTGACTTCTGTCAGCACCCCAAAAATGGCCCTATTGGCACAGGAACAACGCTGAGAGAATAACGTCGTGAACCTGTCAAGTCTGATTTACAGGAAGCCTCCGTGATCTAGAAAAGCAAAAAGCAATGACTGCTTTCTATTCCACCCTAATTTTAATTATAAAATTGCTAGTATAGTCTTCCATTTGACATCCCTGTAAAGGAAATCACCAGGGTTGGAGTAAATCTTCCAAATAAACATCTTTCTCAGACATAAACAGGGTAAATCTTTTCTTTTGAGAAAGATATAAAGAATGGTTAACTTAAAATATGCATATAATAACATTACCCACAGCTACTCATGTTTAAAAAGATTCCATGTGCAGGGAAAACCCATAAAATACAACCCAAGAAATGCTGCATCCTCTTTCTATTAATTTGAAACAGTCACTTAATGGGAAAAAGAGAAAAAAAAAGAAAATTGGTGGAGCAAAATTATTTTTTTCGTAGAAAATCCCAAACAAATCAGTAACTCCAACATTCCGATCTCTTCATCCTGTTTTTAGTGGTGTATTAATATGTAAACTCAATACTTGTGTTGAAAAATAGCTTTGGGTAAGGAAAAATGGTAGCAAATTCCAGGGTGGCCTTGCTAGCATTTTTGATTGAAAAAAAAAAACTTGGGAAAATGTTGTTTTAGGATGATGAGAAGTGCTGCCATCTTTTGTGGTTTACCCAGGATTGTCCCAACTTTGACTGTTGTCTCTGGTTTGGTTTAAAACCTAAGCAGGGGCCAGCAGCTGTGGCTCCCTGCTTCCCCAGCTCCTCTGCTCTTTCCCCACGTTCAAATGAGAGATTTGCTTTGAAATAAGCTCACTGCAGCTCTGCTGAAGTGCCATGCATAAAGCAGTATGCTTTTCTTTTTAGAGGAGTTTGTACCTCCTCAAAGGTCTGGTCTGCATGGCCGTAGGCTGGGGTGGCCCAAGGCTGGGCACTGGGCTGCTTTTGCTTTTGACTCGGTTTATGAATTACAGCAAATCTACCCCTTGCTTTCCCCTCCTGACCCCAAATGCTGCCTGACGATGTGGGCTACGTGCAGATGTTGATGGGCACCCAAAGCCACTCCTCTGAGCGGTGAGCGGAGCTCAGGGCACACACCCCGTACGTGGTGCCTGATGGCAGCCAGGTGGGTGCACCCCCGATCCGAACACCCCAATTCCTCTTTGGGCTGCACTGCTGGGGAGGGGTTAAAGCGGGCTGAGCCGCAGGCTCCCAGCTGCGTGCACTGGCTGCCTGCACTGCCAGGGGAGCTGGGCTGGGCCAGCTGCGCCGAATTAAGTAATTCCCCCCAGTCAGCGAGAAAAGGGCTGTGTCTCTTGCATTGGGATTAGCACTGAGGGGAGATGGTTTTTATGGTGGGGAAGGGGGTGGAAAAAAGCCCTGCCTTTGCTGTGCCTAGGGAGGGTTTGGGCTGTGCAAAGCTGTGCAGAGCAGCTCTCTTGGCAGTGGGGAGAGGAGAAGCCCAGCCCGCTGACTTCTCCGTTCCGCATCCAGGCTGGGAGATGCTCGCTGCGCCCAAACGCTTGGGTGAGGCAGTCAGCTGGAGTTCAAGATCCAGGGACTTAATGTCCCATGACTGAGTGTAGCTCGTTTGACCTGTAGTGCAGATCTCGAGTGTAAGGAGCAGAAGTATTTTTATGGTATGTGCTGAGCCTGCTCTCCCTGACTGAAACACCTCCTGGAGAATGAATAATTGAATATACATGTGCCTATGTATAGCCCATTCTTCAAACGTGACCTGAAATGGGGCAGAATATACTCCAGGATCCTAGGCTTTTCCTCCTGCTAACTGCATGGGATTGGCTATAAAATTTGTAGGGACGGCGCTTTATAGGAGCAGTCGTTTCAGCCCACGCTCCTGAGCAGTGGCCTTCCATGGTGAATTTTCTAAGCTAAGAAATGTGCTGAATTTTTTCCTTCTAACTGAGTTGGAGTAGGAGGAAGTAACAAATCAGTTCTGATTTTTCCCATTTGCCAAGCAGTGCTGCTCCCTGCTCCAATCAAGAGATGTTACGATTGGCGCAGCGGGCTTAAACTCACTACTGGGCTTTGCATCTTTTAATAAAGGAAGAAAGTGATTGAATGAGATTGTCTATTGGTTGCGTAGGATCAGCAGTTTCTTCTTTGTAGTGATGCAACAGATTGTTTGACGGGTAATAGAATAAGAATAGGCTCAGCGTGCAAAGCCCTGTAAACTGCCTGAGAAAAAGCTGTGGCCTTTTCTTCCCATTTCCTTCCAAGCCAGTAGCTGCTTCTGAGATTCCTGCATCCAAAACAAGCACAGTGCTGTGCCTGGCATGCATCTAGTGACTGTGAAGGGCTTTGATGCGTTGTTAGGAGAAAGGGTGGTTGGGAGACCAGAGTGGAAACAACACGGGAGGAGGGTTGGTCTTACGAGTAACTCCTTTTTGGGGGTTGCATTTTGGGGCAGTTTGGTTTGTTTCCTGGTTCTGCTATGTCCTTCTCACATGGCATTCGGGAAGCCTCCTGATCTGCTGTCTCAGTGTGTTAAGACGCACCGTCTTGTCTCTTGTGTGTAGTGTGTTGAGCAATGCCTATGGGCTGTAGTAATATATACATATAGAGTAGTAAGTTGATAAAGCAAGAACCAATTCTGTACACACGTGTGATGCCCAGGGCACAGCGCCCTATTTTCACAGCGCATCAGTTGCAATATAAAACCAAAGTGAATTCTGCCCATCTAATTCTTGACAATTCATTAACTGAACACTGACTGTTGGTAGGTGCTTATTTTTAGCATGTGTGAGAGAATGAAAGAGGAAGATCTCCTGCACCAAGCATTTTGTTGTCTGTATAAACGTCTGTTGCAGAATAATACAGACGAGTAAAGGCTTCTTACTGCTCATCAGGTGTTATGGTAATCCTTCCCAGAGTCCTTTTAATGAATAAGCCGGCAATGCTTCGTAAGTCGTTTATTAAGGGTTAATGATGTATCTTCTCTCTTTGGCATCATTCCCAGCCTAAATCAAGCCTGCTTCATCTCATATGGATATGAAAGACAAACTGTACAGATTGAAAACATCTGTATACTGAGTGAATGAACCACATGGCAGCAGTGTCATGCAGAGATTTACTTAAAACTGTCCCCTTTTGTTTGACTTTAGAGGAACAGCACAAATAAATACAGTAGGTTCTGTTTAAACAAAGAGGACTCTGATCAATAGAGGTTTGTATAGCTTACGACCTTCAACTATAAACAAAAAATCGGGGTAAACCCCACATGTCTCAGGTCAATTGCCATCTTATTTACTTTATTACACCACTAATGTTCTAATCTGTCTTGCATATGAAATGCTTTTCACAAGCAGCCTTCTTTTGCTTCTCCATTTTTTGCCAGAGGGAAAAGGGAAGGCTGTGTTATTCGGCACAACCTGTGTGCGTGGCTGCGAGGCTGCTCTGAATGTTGAGTGTCAGTGCAAATGGAGTTCCAACAAATTAGTTCAGGCATGTTTCAAACTCTGGTAGATTTTGGTTGAGATCTCCTGTAGCTTTCTGTGCTTTGGGAGGTGGGGTTCTCAAGCATCCACAAAGAAAATCGGAACAGTTTGTGGCTCAACATGAGAAAGAGTGCTGGATAGAAAGTGGTAACGCTCTCTGTCTGCAAGCTGAGGTTATCCCTTCTGCACAGATTCTTGAAAACATTTGCAAATATCTGCTAGAGACTGACCCTAACTGTGAGTCTATGATTATTTTTGTTACTGTCTCCCAGCAAGATTAAGTAATTCCAAATACTGAGGGGATGACACTCCTGCATGTGTTCTGTCCTCCTATCTCCAAATAGCTATCATAATTTGTAATCATTTTGCTTCCTGGCACATTTTCTTGTTTTCTAGTGGGGGGAGACTATCACCATATCCTATTTCTGTCCATCTTTATCATCCCTGCCTGGCTTCTAATCCTTTCATTCAGTGTCACTAGAAGATAGAAAAGGTATGTCCTGGGGAAGATGTGCCCATACAGTTTATGAAAATAGGCTGCAAGGTAGAGAAGGGCTCCAGTCATGCCTTTCCCAAGGGGTAACACCCCAACTGGGTGACAGAGGGGTTAGCAAATGTATATAAGGCTATGAGAAGCCAGGTTTATTAACATTGCTGTCCAGATGTTTTTCTTTGCTGGGGCTTCCCCATTCCTGTTGACTCCAATATTTTCAACCCCAGTGCTATCTGCTGTGATCTAAAAAACACTCCACTTCTGCTTCAAGTGCATTTTCTTGTAGAATTCACGCACTTTGGTGGGTAACAGAAAGTTGAGTCCCACTGGACACGTCTTTCTTCAGACCTTTGTGAGATCTGGGAGAGATTTCTAGAGATTGTTTGGATTTGAATTTTCTTTTCTTTTCTTTTTTCAGTTAAATAGAAAAGAGCACCCAGGCTGTTTGCCTATCTGAGATCTTGTTCCACTCGCCAGGTGGCTTTTGATCCATGAAGCAGCGTCTCAGCTGCATACCTCACTGGAAGAAAATCTTACAGACATTGAAGTTTTGCAATGGAACAGTTATGCACTTGTCTTACTTCCAGCATTTCCTCACAGTCCTTGGATAGGCCCAGAAACTAGAGCAGCAACTTCTCAGCATTAGCGTCTGCCCCGTCATTAACTAATTGAGTTAGTCCTGCAATCTCCAACCCCGAAGTCGGAGACACTACCTCATAGCTGGTGGGTCGCTGGCAGCCGGGTTGACAAAACCCTTCGGGGATGGCGTGGGGGCTCTTTCCTGGCAGGTTCACACTTGGTTGGTTGGGTCAGCGGGGAGGCAGACGGGGCAAACCGCGCCGCGCTCATGCCAAGCCACGCTGGCCGGGGTTGGTTATGGTTTGGCTGTACCTTTCAGCACAGCCTTATAGACACTGAGGAAGAGCCAGTGGACCTTCGCTGAGTAAGAAAAGCAAATTTAGGGATTGGAGTTCTCTGGAGATGCTGTTTTACTGCCCTCTAGGCAAAGATTAAAGCTTAAAATGTGGAAATGATAGAAAATGCTTTCTCGAGCACGCCGAAGCGAAGCAAGGGGTTGAGGAGACTTTCTGTGGGACTTCATTAAGGTGTGTGTAAGATCTCTGGAAGATCTCTGGGCTCAGATAAGCAAGATCCAGTGGTGTACAACAAAGAATTATCAGGGAAGGCATCATAATTACAAAGTGCTTTTATATTAAAATGATGTCATGTAATGGGTTGAAGAACAAGGAATATATAAGCCGTTCAGATCTTCTTTATCTAAATAATTGTTTTCTTATGCGTTATGCAGCAAACTTCTCATATAATTCATATCCTTTAATGGTAGAAACTTATTAAATAAAGACTTTGAAACTATTTTAACATTTCAGTAGTGTGTTTCATCTTGAGGATACATTACTGAAATGCTACAGGGAAGCATGGAAATACAGAACAGGTTATAGAATTAAGGCTTAATGGGGAACGTGCCATTACAGGACTTTATAGAAAATGCATAACCCCTTTTAAAACTTTATGAACTGTTGTACAGGGGATTAGATTAAAAAAAAAAATGAAATATGTAATGGTATGATATTGAACTTTGAGAATTCTCCTGTAGGTCTTTATTTTCCTGAGATCTGTTCCTTGAGGAAAGAAAGATCTGTATTTCTCTCATGTGTCGAGTGGTACTGAGACCCACATTCTGCGAGGAGGAATCACAAAGAACCCTTGATTTTAGACTTTCCTTTAAGAAGTCGGAAACATAATAAGCAAAATGGAATGAGATGTATCAACCTTTGGAAGATGAAGGGGATCAGGATTGGACCAGTTCTCGCAGTGGTTAGACCACAGGCTCTTGTCAGAGCTTCATGATCAGTCTGTGCACCTCAGTAGTTCTTTAGAAGAAATGTTTGCAGGTTGTATGTTATGAAAACAAACAAACAGAAAAAGATCCAACTGGACTAAAACAATAGTTGATCCAAAAGACTTCAGGTCTCATCTCCTAAACTAAAACAGATAGAGTGACCTTAGAAACAAGGGGCTCTTGACTACTGCCCACAGTGTGGAAAGCATCACGGAAGTGAAAAATGAGTTCCTATTACTTGTGAACTAACACACATCACTGTGTTGTGGGTGATTGTTCCTCTTTCGCCAAATCATCCTCTTGGTATGTCAGAATGGGAGATGATTTGGAGAGTACCACCAGATGGTGACTTGATGTTTTCAACAGGGCTTCACTGCGTTCCTTGCCAGTCCGTGACACTGCCACAGCTGTGGAAAAGCTGAGAGCTGTGTGGCCTTGCTCTGTTTACTCAGTGGGGGCATGTCTCCATGCTGTCGTTGGATCTTTTTATCTGCTTATGCCACTGGTGACCATGACCTTTTCTTTCTCGTCTGGGCTTGAGACTGACCTGCCTGACTCCTGAGCTGGATTAGATCTCATTTGACTTGTATTTCTTTCACTGCCAGGATGAGGAATCCTTTTTATTCGGCCCTTCTTACCTTAGGCAACTGCCACTGAGCTTCTGTCCTTTCTCTGGAGATGTTATTTGCCCAGAAGAGCCATCTACGTCAATTTCAGTTTCTGCAGGATTTTCAGAGCTTTCAGTTTGTGCATAATCTTGAAATGTACTTCTCATTCCCTGCAGATTTCTGAAAATGGAAAATTAGAAGCTGCTTTTTATAGATATCTGCTACATTATGAATGGATTCAAATGTACTTAGGTTTAATTTGTCCTGTGGTTTGGTCACTTTGTTCCAGTGGGCAGTATAGACATGTGAGTGTGGCCTGGTGAACAAGAAGGGCATTTCCAGAGCAGGAATGGGTTTATAATATACTCTGTTTTTCACTGGAGAGAAGGTAGATATTTACTAAATGCAAAGTTGTGAATGCATTTGTAGAGCCACAGTAGCATCAGCCTTCTCTTTTGTAGTGTCTGTTAGGATGTAGATGGCTTCTGGGGAGGGAATACGGGACAGGCCTCTAGGATGCTGGAATGAAATACAATTTCATAGAAGGTTTGCAGCCTAAATTTTCCTATAAGCTGAGGTTTGAAGCTGTGAGTTACTTCCCAAGAGTGAGAATAAACAAGGAAAGAAAAGCATACAGAGATTGCTGCTGGAAATGCAGCCTAGTAAATAGCCACCCGTTCCTCTCAGACCTGTACTTTCCATTCAAAACACATTTCCTCAAGCAATAAAGTCTCTTTGTTTTAATAGATCTGCTACCAGCAAACTTCCACAGCCACAGTTTATAATCAGGAGCATTTCCTGAAGGAACAAGGATAGAGAGTTTGCCCTCGGAGATTGAATTCTCTTCACCTGCACAGGTGACAGTCCCTATACACATAGGAACAGCTCTTCGGTTTCTTGAGATTCCTTAGATCTTCCCTCCAAGCTTTGCCATATTGTGGTCTAGATCAGCATTTAGGGTGTTTCCATTAGTACCAGACTGAAGGTGTGCAAGAACTTTCTCCTGTGTCCTTACACCAAACTCTCATGGGTTGATTTCATGACTAACAATCCTAGTGAGATTAGACTTTGAATCCAGGGAAGGCTGAGTTAAAAAACAAAAAAATGTCAAGAAATCTACAGAAGTGGAGCAGAAAGAGACAAAACTTGGGCATCTCTCAAGAATGATGGACTCCTTGCTAGCAGGAAAAGGTGATGGCACACACTGCTTGGTCTGGCTGGTAGACTTTAACTCTCCTGGGTTTAAAATTTCAGCAGAAGGTTGATTTAAGTGATTAGCCAGTTCAGACCAAATTGCTGCTATACTGACAAAGAGCTTTTTGGAAGAGGACTCATCCATACTGTAAAGGTTTTGTATGGCTGCTCTCAGGGTCTCCTTCCCCTCAGTTGCTGGAACACGGAACCTTCCAGCTGCCTCTTACTGCACTTTGCTCAGAGCAGAGAAAATATTACAAATGAACGTTTCTAAATCCCTCATTCAGTGTACTGAGGGCCAGAGCTTGAAGTAAGACTCCTGATAAACATGGGGATCCAAATCTGGCCCTGGGAGAGCTATCATCTATTACACTCCAGCAAAAGAGTGAGCTGATGTTAAGATCTTACTGCTCATTGCAAAGCTTATTTTGTTACATCAGCAGGCCACAAGGTTCAATAAGTTATGTGGCCTTTATCTGTTCCATATGTACTGGCTGCCTCCTGTAGTTCGTATGCATTGACACTGTGTATGTGCTTTAACGAGGGACTCCGATGCGTTTAGACAGTAGAAAATGCAAATTGATGCTTCAGTCTGTAAAACTCTGTTTAAATTTGACTCTGCATCAAAAAATAATGCCAGTAATTGCAGATTTTGTTTTCTAGATACAGGCTTCCAGCAGGGCTCATTCCTCAGGGGATTTTATAGGCATTGAAATTTGATAGATTAATTGTTAATAAAGGTTAGATTGAGTTAAGTGCATACAAACAGCGAGTTTGGTGTTTATGTTGGCTCCCAAACATTTTTAAAGGGCAGTTTTGGACTGAGATGCCAGACAGAATTTTTCAGTTTTGTGCCTAGAAAATCATTTAACTGTGGAACAATCCATGCCATAAAGCCACTTTTCTTTCTCTTTCTTTCTTTCTTTCCTTCTTTCCTTCTTTCCTTCTTTCCTTCTTTCCTTCTTTCCTTCTTTCCTTCTTTCCTTCTTTCCTTCTTTCCTTCCTTCCTTCTTTCTTTCCTTCTTTCCTTCTTTCCTTCTTTCCTTCTTTCCTTCTTTCCTTCTTTCCTTCTTTCCTTCTTTCCTTCTTTCCTTCTTTCCTTCCTTCTTTCCTTCTTTCCTTCTTTTCTTTCTCTTTCTTTCTTTCTTTCTCTTTCTCTCTTTCCTTCTCTCTCTCTCTCTCTCTCTCTCTCTTTCTTTCTTTCTTTCTTTCTTTCTTTTCCATCATGTTATTACTATCTCCTATCAGGATCTTACTGTACAATAGTGACCTCTGATGTAAAGGAATCAGGAGTGCCACTCACAAGCCCTCCTGCGCAGCCTTGCTGAGCAATTATAAGCCTATTCATCACCAGCCAAACAGCTTGCAAAGGGAGGGACATGGGTGCATGTGCATACACACACACGTACATGCACAGACAACTGAAAAACTGGTGATAAAATGAAATTGAGGAGCACAACACTGAAGGATCTGGAGCTGTTAATTTTTATAGCTGATACAGATACTAATATTTTATGAGGTTTAGAACTATCAAGATAAAAAGAAGTAATATCTAGCATTACCCTTTTTGTTTTAATACAGAGATAAAACCATCACTTGAATAAAGCAGCACTATGGTTAATAGACCCCTTCCTTATGGACAGACCTATCTTCCTGTTTCCTTTTGTCAATATTTGTAAAAACAGAAGGGAGTTTTTGCCTAATCCTATGCAAAATCCACAAGCTGTGTTTTTTAGAGGCACTTCCCCTGCTTGCTTATCTCAAGGCGTATTTCAGTTCAATACCAGGGCTGGGCTGATACCAGCCTGCTGCTGTGTGTCATAGCTGGGGATCTGGCTCCCTTTAGGTGCAGGCTGAGCTCACCCCAGGGATTTGGATAAATTGTAGAACGGTTTAGATTGGAAGAAACCTTAAAGATCACCTATTCCAACCCCTGTGGGCTGGTTACCACCCACAAGATGAGGCTGCTCAGGGCCCCATCCAGCCTGGCCTTGAATGCCTCCAGAGATGGGGCACCCACAGCTTTGGTCAGAGTGCCAGGGCCTCACCACCCTCTGAGTAAAGAATTTCTTCCTAACTTTGAACCTGAATCTCCCTTCTTTTAGTTTTTCCCTTGTCCTGTCACTATCAGGCTCTGTAAAAAGTCAGTCCCACTCCTGTTTATATTCTCCCTTCAAGTACTGGAAGGCTGCAGTGAGGTCTCCCTGGAGCCCTATCTTCTCCCGGCTGAACAAGCTCAGCTCCCTCAATATTTATTCACAGGAGAGGTGCTCCAGCCCTCTGATCATCCTCATGACCCACTCCAACAGCTCCGCATCCTTCCTATACTGGGGGTCCAGGCCTGGATGCAGTACCCCAGATGGAGCCTCTCAAGGGCAGAGCATAGTGGGAAAATCTCCATAAGAGCAGTTGGGTGAGAGACTTCCCACTGCAGAACTAACGTGTGGGCAAACATTTGGGCCATGCACAGGTGCTGTCTGTGAGCATTGTCACTCCTAAGTACTCTCCATTTGCTCTCCAGGTTACATCTGCACTGGGTCTCTCCGGTGGGCCAGGCGGTGGCTTTGCAGAGGCCACGAGGTAATCCTGAAGGTCAGGGAAATAGATTGCAGTAGGGTGGAACAGAAATTGGGCAGGATGCTGGCTCCAGGCTGTGGGAGAAATCTGTGTTCATGACCCTTTACCGTAAATAATACTACACCTTTAGGAATAATAACAGAGACATTTATTTCTAGCTTACTCAACAGAAGATGCCAAAGACATACTTTGAAGAAACAGGGTATTTGGAGTAATGTGAAATCGTATTGGATGCAGCTTTGAGAAACATGTTAATGTAATGAGTCTCAGTAAGATGGAGGTTCACTGTGTGTGCAGAGCAAGGGCGATCTCAGAGGCAAGGCATGGAACTAGTGTTCAGGTGATCTGCTTTCCACTCTTACCAAACACAGGCTTCCTCTCTGCCTTTATTCACCTTTGTGATGATTTGACAGCCTAGAAAGCACAAAGAAACTTTTTTTGTGCTCCACTGGAAAGCTTTGTGAAGAGACAGAAGAATTTGCAGAGTTGTCAAGTCTTCAAGCAACAGAGGTCATACAAACCTACGGATAGATCAGATTCCTGGAAAATGCTAGTAGTTATGATTGTGTAGCAATACACCAGTGTCTGCCTCAAACTTAGAGTGAACAGGAGAATGCGATACAGCCTAAGCTCTAAACTGTCCTTTGTGTGAGCTTATATTTTCTATTTTCTTTCAAGCTTTTATCAAAACTGTCAGAAGATTCCCTCCTCCCTTCCTGCCAAAATTATATACATATATATACACACACACACATATTATGGAACAGTTATGTCTTCAAAACAACCCTCAATAGAGTAATTGCTGTTTTGTAGCTTCTGGAAAAGGAAAGCTGGATTTTTCCAGAGTCATTGCAATCCCAACGTAAACATTTTGGAGAACCACATGTGTTTAGGAAGTTCTTTGATGATATGTAACATTCAGTGGATTCTTCAATATATTGAAAAAAAGGCTGTGTATGCTTTGTAATCTGAGCCCTGGCTGGGCATCAAGCTTCCCATAAAGCATTCTGTCCTAGCTGCAGCCAAGAGACCTGATACCAATAGTGGTCCAAGAATTCAAGGTGTTCGTTAATATTCGGCTATAATGAATGCAGCATGTGTTTTTGAATAAACTACACGCTTGAATGAGAACCTCTCATTCAAGAAGCTCAAGTGTATAGTATAGTGATTAGACTTGGCAAAAAGCAGTTGTTTTGTACAGGTGACACCAGCCTGCTAATAGCAACTGTGGGCAGTGCATGTCCTGTAGAGTCACTCGCAGAAGCAAGACGCTGAGCCGTTGGGTTGTCACGGTGCGAATCCCAAGGGAGCCCATGATGGCAAAGTCCCTTCAGGTTGGCATGAATTTGCTTTGCATTAGAGCCCAGTTGTTTCAAGCTTAATATATGTTCGTCTGAATGCTCAGTCCCTTTCACTCTGGTTGATTTGTTAAAAGTTTGCTCGCTTCCAGTAAACTAAAAACGGGCCTGCTTTCTGTAAACCATTTGTTTGTGCATCTGTGGAGAATCAGTTCCAGTTACTCTGGGTCAGTCCAGTAACCCACACCAGCAGTGCAAAATTCTGAGTTTGTTATGGAAGAGGTGAAAAACAGAACTTGAGCATTTATCCTCGTGATACCTAAAATGTCACCAATCTCAGAGTCTTCAGTCTTCAAAGCAATCATCATCTGTCTTTCAACAATCACTTAGGTCCGGTGTGTGGTATGTATCACCAGTGGTGAACATGCTGGGGGGGTATTTTCATCCTAATATGTGCAGGACTGGGGCCAAAACATCTATTCAGTTGCATAATGGGGTATTAGGGTGGAGGCCCTCATTTCCATACTGTTCAGATGATCTTCTTCATATAGGGAAGCAAGATGTTCTAATACCCTTATCTTACCTTACATAACTACAGATGTTAATCATCAAAAAAATGATCCAGCCCTTTTTAATATTAGGGAATGAAATGATAAGTCGTGACTTAATTTTTCAGTTTTCACTTGATAAACCTTAACTCTGAGATGCCAAAAGAGCTGGATTCAGTAGACTTCTCAGTAGCCTTCGGATGTAATTATATCGGCCTAAGTGCATATATGCATCTTTTCTCCTTGTAAGAGATATTTACATGAACTTTAGAATGGAAATTCTTAAAGGGTTAATTGGAAAGAAGGCATTTTGATTTCTTTCTAGGGAGAGGAAGGTAATATTTTTAAGAAACAGCAATCTGAAAAAATAATCAAAAGATATTTATAGCATGTGGCAATTGTTTAATGACTTTTCAGCATTTCCATTTCTAGGCAACAAACTTCATCAGCCACCAATACACTAAAAAGTGGTTTGAAGTGATTATTCGCTTTGGTACTATTCCTCATTACAAGTAGAGCTTCTGAAACCAATGTGGAGAGGAGTTTCAAAGTGAAACCATTTTTTTTAAAGTATGACTGCATATCTCTATAAAGTTGCTTATGGTTCCACTTTCCACACCCTATAAATAATAATAATGATTGAAAATAACAAAAGCTTCCCACTCAGACCAATTTACTGCAATTTTCCTTTCACCATCTTATTCAGTTTATTTAATCTTTAAGCTATCTCTGAATTGCCTCTGGATTTCAGACACATGCATGCAGGTAATTAGCATAGGTGCAGATATTACACAAGATCAGCAGGCTTATCAGATATAGGCATTTCTAATGTGTCAGTCCTTTGCAGTTCCTTTTTGGATTCCTACTTTCTAATAACCACAGAAATTTTTGGGACAGTGTACCCCTGCTCTTCCTTCTCCAACTGAAGCAACCCCCTAAGGATGGGATTTAAATGCAGAACGAGCTCTTAAAGGAAGGCTGCAATCTGCATGCCATACCTCTGCCCTCTCTTGTATACAACAGAAAGCCCATCAGTGTTTCTGCAAATTGTGGTGGCTCAGTCCAGAGAAACCATATTTTGCACCTCATCTGGTCTAAATATTGAGTTTATGAGTGAATGTTGCTTTGCATTATGTGTTATAGATGCTTTATGTTTATTTAAGAACTCAGTTTGCAGGAATGTTTTCCAGACATGCGGTTTACCGCAATAGACAGTTGTTGATATTCTGATCCCAAGAGCGTTAGAATATGTTTAGAAATTGCGACACTTTTAAAACCAGATGTTCTACATAAGCTACACAAAAAAAAGGGGGTGGGGGAACAAATAGAACTGTCATTTGGCATGAAAACAAGCCTGTGTTGAAGCAAAGGCAAACACATACCAAGTGAAATAAAGGCAGTGAACTGCCCTCAACCCTTTCCTCCTTTTGTAAGGAACTACTTTAACAAAAGATGGAAAATCCTAGCTCCCAGATGGTGTGGGAAGGGAGAAGGGAGGCTTTCAGGTCCAGGTTCCCATTGGAAGGAAGCTGCTGGATCTTACTCCTGCGATGGATCAAAACAGAGTGACAGAGCTGGGCAACTTCATGCAGGGAAAGAATGTAAATCTGGATTCAAAGCCCAGCATGGAAATTCGTTTTCTTTTTCTTTCTAAAGGCGAATGGTCACCACTGAGGAGGCAAAGAACATTGTGCCCAGCATGGTGAATCACCACAAAGAGGTTCCTCCCAGCAGCCATGGGGTGGTGGCACATACTGCTCTGGTGTCCAGGATGATTTGATGGAGAATGTCTGCAAACAGGTGGGGGATCCTGCACCAGGGACAGCCTCAGATGTTGAAGTATCTCATAATATCTCACCTAGAGGTGTCTGGAACAAGAGCACGGTTGGGCAGTAGAACAATGGGGACTCACAGCCATCTGCTGATGACAGACTGTCTCTTTCCATTTAGTCTGTTGCTGTTTTTCCTTCTGACTTTAAATTCTTTCCCTTGTTCGTATAAACAGAAGGTGAAAAAGCTTCACACAGACCAACCTCAGGCCTGTTAGGGTAATCAGTGACAGCAGTCTAGGTCCTAATAGAAGAAAATAAGAGCATGCTGCAGCCAAAAGAAAAAGAAAACAAGTCACTTTTGCTTTCCTTTACAACTGCATCCCACAGAGACAGAAACACATTACCAGCAAGTCTGGAGACATTTGCATGAAACTCTTAGTTTAAGCAGCTACAACAATGCATGTATTTGCCCAAAGATTGAAAACGTTGCATTTGTAGTGTAGAAATGATGTAATGTCTGCCATGCAGCCTGGTTTGTAAACAGTTAAATCAGAACTGTAAAGAAAAGTGTTGTGCAAACATGACTTTGCCAGCAGGTCTCCTGAGCACTGAGTGTTGGATCTGCTTGGACCCTCCAGTATCTCTTCAGAGTTGTAGCAAGCCTTCTCTGCACACTGCTGCTGCCTTTTTGCAGTTTGGTAGGCTGCAAAGGAATAGAATCACTTATAAGTTGGTGGTTTCACAGGAGGCAATTTACTGATGTTAGTAAAAGGAAAAAACTGCCCTACCAGCTTAGTCACTCTGCCTCTGCTGAGCAGAAGACTCCTCCTAACATTGGACCAGTTTGTTAGTCCAGCTTCAAAGAATTAATGCAGTAGTAGGATCTGCCCACTGACTCATTCTGCTCCTCATGAGTACCTGAAAAGCCAGCTCTGAAACTCTTACTAGGTCTGCCT
Organism: Gallus gallus; assembly: GCF_016699485.2. NCBI lineage: Eukaryota > Metazoa > Chordata > Aves > Galliformes > Phasianidae > Gallus > Gallus gallus. Next base: position 14,424,601 of record NC_052542.1, on the reverse strand, counting down.
CACTAAAGACAATTTATGGCGGAAGTTCATGTACATATTTATTTTGTTGCTAAAGAGTTTGCTGGCATACTTCAAAGTGTGGGCTATTGCCTGTTCAGGTTTATTGCCTGCTTGAGTGAATTATTGCCTACCTGAACAGGCCTGCTGAGCAATAGTTCAAATTAAAACATGTCATTTATCATGTTCACACCAATCCAAAATGACCGCAAAACCCAAGGTGTAATTATTGCCAGCCTCTGACTGCAGAGCTATCACAGCAAGCTCTCAGCCAATGGGGAATACTGGTTCCTCTCTTCAAAGGCAATCTGCTGCTTTCTTCGTAATCAACAAATATGACCCTAGCATTAACAGTAATGCTGTTTCACATGCTGATATTCACCTCTGAAACCAACTTTTAAATATAGTGGAAGAGCGTGGCATGGATGCCATCCAAGATGACTTCTTCTTCAAAATGCAGTTTTAGACCAGAAATTTTTCATTCAGATTTCTTCTTTAAAGAACAAGTCTTGCAGTTTTCACCAATATCTGGAAAGTAGGTTGACACACATCCTGGAGTGAGGGTGGTATTTTTATTGCTGTTATTTTTTCATTGCTACTACCAAGAGAAATCTCAGCACCAGCATCAGCTGTGGACTCCTGTGTGCCTACAGCTGTAGTAAGTGAAGTCTGTACACCCGTATTCTGCTCTGTCCTTTTCTATCCCTGTTGTTTATTGTGTCGTCTTTCCATATTCCTTGATATATCCCAGGGCTGGTGTCATATTTTAACCTAAAACTTGTAGGGCTACAGCTGCCTATGGTATGTATATGAAAGCAAGGAAAAGCAGCAATATATGTAGTGTGCTGTTCCCTTGCATCCCTCCCTAACCCTTCTGGCTCATCCAGGGCTTTTGAGCTTTTTCTGGATAACATAAATCTTTTGAAGTAGGAGAGAAATAAACCTTTTTGTCTGTGTCTTCACTGAGGCACTCTTCTTTCTTTTATTGTTGTAGGGCCTGAAAGGAGAGAAGTATTCAAACAAGAACTGAAACATCAGGCAACAAAAATCAGACGTATCTGCTTTAATGGAAGAATTTTATGATAGGTACGAAAGGTTAACGTGTTCAGTCTGTTTCAACACGTAAGTGTGAATACAGAGGGGAAGAAAAAGTGGCTTTAATTTGTTCAGAAAACTGTGTGGTGCAATTTACCTGCATTGGGGCTGAAGGTGGGCCAAGACTGCAGCACATGGTCAGGCTGGCTGTAGTTCATGCACAACCCGCACAACCCTGGTTCTGAGCATCCTTATTCCTGTCTCACTTGTCCACGAACCACACCAGGTCTCTGCAACTAAATAGTTCACAAATTGTGGAGTTTGCATTCTGATCTGAATTTTGCAACTCAAGCCTACCTGTGGTTATGCAGTCAGACAGAAAAGCCAACAAGCCAAGAGCAACGCCTAGTCACCGACTTTGATCTAGAAATAGTTATTATCCTGCTATCTACATTACAAAACATCCAGTTTGCTAAACCTGGGTTATCTTCTGATTTGGCTTCATTTGATAGACGAGAGCAGTTCCAGCAGGGAGAGCTTCACATCCTGAAATGATGCATCTTTCAGAAAACTGATAAGTGATAAACCTTGCAAAACCTGAGAGTGGAAAATAGTATTTCCATCCACCTCCCAGCTACCTCTCTGCAGTTCATCCTAAGCAGCACCACTGGCAGCCTTTGCAGATGAAATGGAGAAATGTCTGAATGCTTCAGCTTGCGTGGGTAATGCAGCCAGGTCAGAGCTGAGACCCACCAGCGGGCAGCAAGAAGAAACATACACTTCTAATGAGAAGCGTATCAGCACGGATATGGAGAGAATTTATTGAAAATGATTTATTTTCAAGCAATCTCTTCAAATTTCTTTTTTCTTGGAAGCATGGTGGGGAGTTACTTAAAAAGGAAGTCACTCAGGATTCTCTCCTGTTCGCTCCAGATGAGAAGAAACTCTTCTCTCTCTGAAGAGTGAATTTGGGTCACAGTGCAGTAGCGTTCAGTCCTCACGCTGAATTACTTGCTGAACATGTGGTAGTGTTTTGCGACATGATCTGTGAACTGGGAAGTAAGCTGAGCTCACCCAACCCATTTCATTTATAGCTTTACACAAGTAAATAAGTATGTTTTCAGCCACTCAACACAAGAATGGCTTGCAAATTGCAACCGCCATTGCCCAGGAGGTTAAAGGTTAAGCTTTTCAACAGGTCAGACTGCAGTGCTAATTCACCTCGGTAGTGAGTCCCAGGCAGCCTGTAACGCATATTTGTGGTGGTTGTGTTTGTATAGCATACACATAAAATGAAAACCGTATGACAGAGGTTAGTCCTCTTAAATGGCTGTCACATTGGCTTGGGTAACTTTCGTACAGTTATCCATATGTTAGCCAAGATTCTGGTGGTATTTTTGTATGAGTTTTATTGACGTGGTGAACTAAATTGGGTAATTTCATAGCTATTATAATCAGCCAGTGGCCCAAGCAATGCACAGCTCTTTTTATCGTGAGCATGTTACTAACTGGTCTGGCCAGGTTCAGCTTCCAACGGTGGCCCTCTTCCAAATGCAGAAAACCCATATTTCTGACACAGAGGGCTCAGACGGGCGGTCCCCGTCTGCTTATCCACAGAAGCACTGATGCTGCAGGCTGAGGGCTCAGCTCCTGTCACCAGATGTCTTTCCTGAACGTTGCACAAATAAGCAGCTTGCGAGAGCTTCCTGAGTTCATTTTGCGACTGCTAAAGCTAGGACTGAGGTCTGACTTAATGGAGGTGTCTGAGTTAAGAAGCTAAATTAGGCACATAAGTGCCCTTATGCATTCAGTTGAGGGATAGGTGCTCCCAGAGATACCTCAGGGAAATGTGTTCTCTGTGTGTGCCTGACCCATCGGCTTTATGTGGAGCTCCAGCTAACGAGTGGCCAAGTGTCTGCATCTCAGTTGGACACCTGTAGTGCTATGCACGTGGGCCTAGATAGCTACACCAAGTCCAGAAGTCCCTGTCTCAGGTGGTTTCTCCAAGGGCTTGTTTTATCCTGTGACCTTGTGTACTATTTGGTGAACAGCCATGATCCTGAGGACAGTTGAGGGTGTGTGTGTGGGTGACCAAAGGAAGCCATTTACTGCCTTTTGTTGACAGAGAAGTATTAAAATTTCCTCCACTGCAAGGCAGGAAGAGCAGACACGGCCCTGGACTTCCTCCCCAAGATCCTTCCTGACCAGGATGCCCTTCTGCAAGGGAGGAGCTGTGACCCTTGAAGGCCATGCCTTGGCATATCAGGACATACTCATGCACAGCACATGCTCGTTGCTCTGTTGCAAAGCAGGTGAACTTCACAACTGAATATGTAGGCCATTTCAGAGAGGTTTCTGCTGAAAGGAGAAATACGTAGCAAATAAAAGAGCAATCTGTGAGTGCACGTGGCAGGAGAGGAGCAAGATACTTTGAGAAGCTCTGATTTCCAGCTCCCAGAGTCCCTCTGCATCCCCTGGAGAAGATGAGTGGTCCCCATCTTTGGTGAAATGCCTGATGGAGCCGGCAGCATCACTCTGGTTTAACACTGACTATAAATGATGCTTACGTTTCAAAAGCATTTTTTAATAATATTTTTCATAAGTATAAGCTAAAGTAGTTACTTTCCACCAGGGTCACGGAGAGTTCACTAAATGCTGATAGACTGTGTGCTGTATTAATGGCGCTAAGCTAACTGCCTCACAGAACTGCCAGAGCCCTTTATTTAAAGAAATAGCACTGTATTTCACAAGAAAATATTTCTAAGGCTTTCCTTACTGATAATTTGTTTAAAGAGAGACAGGTCTAATTATTTATATTGAATCTGGAAAGCCCAGAATTGGATGTGTTCAATAAGAGACGTGCTTTATTTGAATATACATTTAGAGCAGCATGCGACACAGATCATTAAAGCATTTTGTTTTCTTTTTATTTAACAGAATATCAGCAATTAGCTTCTTTGTCTAATTATTGGATTTTTTAGCTCATTCTTTGGCTGCAAAGGTTGGGTCGTGCCTTTGTACATAGTTTCCTGCAGCAAGAGGAGAATCACAGCGTGGATTGCATTTCTTCTCTTTGGCAAGGGAAGGGGTCTGCAGCTCATCTGCATCAGTTCATCTATAACACTGAGCCAGGTGACGGGGCTGGGACTTATCCCTGCACACAGGACCTGGTTGATCCGTCCACAAGCATATCAGGAGTGGGGGACTTGTTTCTGGCTGTAGGTAAGATTCTTGCACCCTTGCCTGAGAAATGAAAGCCATAAACTAGTTCTTGCTGGTACTTATGTAAATTCCCTATTAGAGGTGGTTTGAAAAGTGTATTAGTTAGAAACCAGTTCTTATTATAGTTGTTTATATGAAGCAACTTTACAGCACAATTAACTAGAAAAATGTTGTAGATTGAATAAATTCTCTCCACTGAGGTAGTGCAACCCATTGAAATCTATGTGACTGCACTGGGAATCCTCTGCATGGAGGGCTTGGCAATGCAGCCCGTATCCTGCCAGCACTGAGATGAAATCCAGAAACTGTGATATCTTGAGAAGGGTAGGTTCAGCCTCTTGAGTGATAAACTGTCCATAAATGTAGTGAGAGAAGTTGAAGGTCATATTTCATGGGAAAACAGATCCTGAGACACCCGTTAGAGCCTCAGTGCATGCAAACGGGTTTCAGCTTATTGTTTTAGAGAAGCTGTACTCTTGTTTATCTGTGTAAGTTGGCACTGAATGACCCCAAACAAGCCTGAGTTAAAGTGCATAGTGAGGGAATTAATTAGTCAGACACTTAACCAGGAGCTTAATGTTAAGCATACAAATCGAGGGGAGATACATAATTTTGTTAAAATGACTTCAGTGGCATTGTTTGTATGTTAAAAGTTAATCACTGAACTTATCTGTTGCATTATATCAGGGTCTAATAGCTTGTGCACTTATTTACAGACCTAAGAAGTTTAATGCATTTACTGTGAGCTCTTGCTGCACATCAAGAATTGATTGTTGCCCACAAACAAGAGGGGTAAGACCAGTGTTGCCCTGGTCGTACAAATTGAGCGATAGCAGGGAGCTGAACATGAATAGGGAAGATGCCCAAGGCAGGTAGGCCTTCAGCAGTTCACCATCAGCAGATCAGGTTTTCCAGAGCCCTCAAGGCTGAGCAAACATCACTGGTTTTGGCATCAGCCCCAGGGGGAACAGCATTAGGCCACTGCTAGTGCTGTTGAATACTTTTGCTCATTGGGTTGGAAATGGTAAGAGAGGAACATTGTGGTCTCCACGCATGAGGATGAGTTCTGGTCTTTGCCACTCATGGATGTGCTACCTATATTTGGGACCTCATCATTGGTCAGACACATTTACCTTTTGCTCTCAGAACTCAGTGTGGGTAAAGGTGACAGACCTCAAAACCCAGACAAATGGATCTTCTTTGCAAGAGAGACCTATGAGCTGGGCCACCCCATCTGGCTCCATCTTCACACGTATGGGAAGGGAGGTCTGGGGAGATCTAGGCAAGAAACCAGTATTCCTACTCACTAACAATCAAAAGAGAGATGTTCCTGAGTGATGCACTCAGCGCCTTCAGTTCTCACTGGGGTAGAGTTCCTTTGGGACTACTTTCCTGTGTCTTTAGGGGATGTAACCAAATTACACCACATGAGAGCTTGTAATTTTAATGCTATGCTCTAAGGGAAAACTATAAACATAACAGGAATGACTGGATGTTTTCCATTCATATTTTTAGAAAGGTTGCTTCTCATCGGTAAGCATTAGTTTTCCAGTATCTTTGGCAAGATTTAAGTGAATTATTTAACTGGAATTGAAAAGCAAGTCTTACTTCTAAATTAAGCCAATAAAAGCTCTTCTTTTTCTTTTCTTTTTTTTTTTCCTTCTCTAATTCTTAGAACGTTACCACAGAAGATAAAGATCAAATCCAGATCCAAGAGGTGATAAGGCTCAGAAAATACCGAACCTCTGAGCTGATGGGCGGGAGGCAGCGCTTGGAGAGAAATGACTGGCTATGATCAGAAGCATGGTCAGTACTGCTGAAGTGATAAGGCTTTAACCAGAAGAATTTCCATCTTGTGGCAGTCCTTTGCAATGGGTGCCACTGCTCCAAGAACTCTTCTGTGCGTGGTGTAAAAAGCGGGGAAACCAAGAATGGACCCTGGCTTGAAAGGTCAGTCTCTTGTCCTCTATTAATGGGAAATCTGCAGAAATGATGAGTCAGAACCCAGCAGGAGGCTTTGTTTCAGAAACTAGAACCTGCCCGAGAGAAGCACTTGGTAGGAGGGGTGAACTCTGCTGCCAGGGCTGTGCTGCAGTCACTGCTTGGTCTGGTCAGGCTGAAGCTGGGGATGTTTTACAAGCTGAACCCACACCCTGGGGGTCAGCAAACCCATTCTGCTTTGTGTGAGAGGTCGTAGCCCTTGCTCCTCACTCTGCAAAGCTTGAAATGCCCATTTCCTTGGGTAACATGTGGATGGGATCTACTTTCTGGAAAAGCCAATCATCTGAGTTGTGGAGCTGGAGATTTTTAATGCCCACACCCCCCCCTCCCTCACAAAAACTCTCTAGTGTTTCCATGCTTCCCCTTTCACTATTAAGACAAGATTTTCTCCTGCGACTGAACAGTAAATGTTTCATAAACAGCCCCTCTGTCTGCAAGCGGACCTTGAAAATTGATTATTTTGTGTTTGTTTCTTTTAGTCTCCAAATGTTTCTACCGTTATGAGGCAGGCAGTTATTTAGCTAGGAAGGAATGCGAAGAATTAGAGAAGTCGAGAGTGATTAGGACTCTGTCTTTTAAGACAGAGCCAGTGACAAAGCCTGGCATTCAGCCTGCGGGGAGTGAGCATCATAAGACACCCTGAAGCCTTGAAATCCCTGGGTATTAAACCCCATGGGGTGGCTTTTGCATTATCAGGGAAGAGACGATATTGCGGAGACAGCTTTCTTCATGTTTTAAAGGTCCCCGAGTTAATATTTATTCTAAGTAGTTGTTTATTTTTGGGTGCTTTTATTGTTTCTAGGAAGGCCACAAAGAGTTCAATGTTATGGAGAAATGGTTACTTTGTGTTTATGGTTAAAGCAAAAACAAGAAGAAAAAAAGAAAGTGCCAAACAATCCGGCCCCAGTTCTTTATTTAAGGAGACAATGTACTTTCCACCCATGCACAGGCAGTGCTTTACAGGCTGTATAATAAAACGCTGTTCCAGATATCGTCTAAATAGAAACAGATTTAACCCTGCCGTTGTGACTTGCATCGCTGGGTAATGAAAGTTTTCAGTCTGGTTTTACTTTGCCTTATGCTCGCTGTGAACTGAGCATCCACAAAGCCTCGTGCACAGAGAAGAGACCCGTTGTTCCAGTGCCATCTGTTTGTGTAGAAGAGGTGGACATCCCCTGATGCACAGGGCAACAGCAAGGGTTTGGCCTTCTCTGTTCGGTCATGAATTCAGCCCTCAAAGTGGTATTTCCTGCAAAGATCATAAAACGGAGCCCCGTGGTTTCCAATGGGAGTGTCAGGTGCTCATGACAACAAGGTGGTGGTCCCTATTTGTGAGATAGGCCTGAAACCCAAGCATTTCTAAGCCTAAAGCTCTTCGAAGGTGAGTTAAATCATTTACCCCTGCAGTTGTCTACGAATGGCATACTCAGAACTGCTGAAAAGATCCCTTAATTTAAGCTGGCTTTGACAGTTACCCACTGCTGTGTTACCTAAAGCAATCTCCAAGCATTTCTCCATAGGGGGAGAGACCTATGATAAGAGATAGTCCCTGAAGATCCGAGAACAAAAGATGGGCTGCAGCATATGCATGTCAGGAAACGGTCCATTACTCATGAATTGCTCCATTTCCTTACACCAACGGGGGTCACCCTGTCGCTGAGGACCAGAAAGATTATAACAATAATATAAATACTGCTTTATTTACAATTTTACAAGAAAACAACTTTCCATAGCCATTATAGAATGACTGGTTTTTTTTAAAGTTTCCACAAATAAAGCACTCTCAGAGGACAGTAGGAAGTTTGCAATTTGAAGTATTTTGCAGTGGGACTAAAGGCACATATCCATGTGTCACTGAGCTGGGGCCAGCTGTTGGGGCATGAACTAGGAACTAGGAAGAACCAGATTCTCCTCTTTGTTCCCCTGCAGATTTCCTGTGTGACCTTGAACAAGTCACCGAGTATCTCCGCCTGTGTATGCTGGCAGGACTGTTTTCCCTTTGACACCCCACGATGCTCCCTTTAATCAGCTCTGTTATCTGGAATACTGCAGTGTGGTGCCAGCACAGGCACTGGCAGCATTACCATTGCTGTGATGGGGATCCCATGCTGTAGGAGTTTTGCATACCCAGAAATTTAACATCTGGGCAGTATAGAATCGTAGAACCACTTGAGCTGGAAGAGACCTTTAAAGGCCATCTAGTCCAACTCTTCTGAAATTAGCTCCATCAGGTGCTCAGAGCCCATCCAGCCTGACCTTCAAGGTCTCCAGGGAGAGGGCTTCCACCACCTCTCTGGGCAAGCTGTGCCAGTGCCTCACCACTATTACTGTAAAACAATTCTTCCTTATATCTGGCCTAAATCTCCTCTCTTTTAGTTTGAAACCATTTCTCCTTGTTCTGTCACAACAGGCCCTGCTAAAGAGTCTGTCCCCTTCTTCCCGACAGCCACCTTTAAGTACTGAAGGGCCACTCTCAGTTCTCCCCAGAGCCTTCTGTTCTCCATGCTGAACAGCCCCAGCTCTCTCAGCCTGTCCCTGCTGGAGAAGTGTCCCATCCCTTGGAGCATTTTTTGGCCCTCCTCTGGATGCGCTTTAACACTACAAGCACTTTACATCCTGCCCACAGCAGGGGCTTGGAGCTAGATGACCTTTAAGGTCCCTTACAACCCATGCCATTCTGTGATTCACATTCCCATAGCCCTGTGCCAGCCCGTTGCAGCCTACCTGTGCGATGTTCAGCTCGAAAGTGATCTGATCCCAGCAGTGGAAAGGCTGGAGGAGGGATGCTGGGACCGGGCCATGGTGCGTTTCCCACCTGCAGGTCAGAGGTAACAGGATTCGCCTGCTGCGTGAGAAACCATGTGAATGAGTACAAGTGACAGCAAGGGCAGGAATCATTACCATAATGCCTGTCTTACAGGTGTTGGAGGTAGTCACTGGAACAGCATGGCCCGAAATTTGTGTCCACTTGAAATGCTCCAAGTTTGTAATCGCCGAGCAAGAATGAGCAGGTATGACTCTGATTCTTATCATCTAGCATTAAAACACAACAATCACCCCGGCCCACCTCTTAGTATTCATTTTACTTATTAAAGCTTCCCAACAAGTCTCTGCAGTGATGTTATCTGCTAAATTGTGTGAGGTTTCTGATCATTAAGTGGATTGGTCTTCAAAGAGCGAAATGAAAATGAGCAATAAATATCGGTGTTACTTAGGTCGTAAAGTGCAAAATGACAAGGAGACCGAAAGACCTTCTGGCAACTGTTAGAACAAACAAGTGTGGAGTATATTCACTAATGCTTCTTGTGGGTTTTTAGAGAGTTTTTAATTATTTGGAAAAGCAAGTTAAAATGGAGAAGCAGACTTGATCTTAAGCCGGAAGAGGTAGGAACTCCCAACAAGCTTTTTTGTTGCACTGCTGTGACCTGGAGTGATGTGCTTTCCTCCCATGCTAACTTTCCTCTCTGCAGAAGGAGCACTGTAATATTCATGTATGCGCTGGAGATATTATTATGGCAATTTCTCCAGCGCTTTGCACATAAACAGATACATTTAAGAAGGTGAGCCTCCCGCTGGTGGGTGTAAACATGAGCTTCAAGTTTTGCACCTGCAATTGCATTTCCTGTATATAACTGAGCACTTGTGCCAGTAGAAACCTGACTGCAGAGGTAAATGAGGCGGCAGTGGTTGCCGTAACTTCTACTTGTAGCTGTGTTTTCATTCACTTGGAAAAATAAGCAGCCACAATGGTTGTTGGGGCAAATTGCATCCCCAACCAGGGAGTATGAAAATCGCCCACACAGGCACTGTAAGGAATATTAAACCGCTGCGTGATTTCTTTGGTTGTATTCTAAGGACTGATTTTTACATAGGCCAAAAAAAAAAAAAAAAAAAAAAGATGAAAAACAATTCTAAAATGCTGCAGCTTCTTGTGTCATACTTCCATACTGCCTCCTGTTTGGCATGGACGGATCCCCAGCCCCCCACAGTCCCACTCACCCTGCCCTCAGAGGCCGGAGTTTTGCTCTGGCCAGGACAAGAGCCCCTCACCAGCCCTCCTCTTTGTGGGGAGGCAGTGTTCAAGAGGGATCACAGTAGAGAGTTTCTCCAGTCATAAAAATACCAGAATGTGCCTGTACTCCTTCCTGTGTCTCTTTCAAGGTCTTGGCTGTTGGCATCTCCTTCATGGTAACTGAAGCACGCTGAGTGATAAGCATACCTGAAAGAAAAGAGGGGGTTCAAAGAGAGCTGGAAGATGGAGGCAAACAGAAAGAAATGGAAGTGTCAAGTTTTTAAACAGAAAACAAAGAAGCCTATAACCTAAAAACCCACAAGCCTAAAGGTAACAGTCATTTCCTATTTCTGTGAAAACTGTTGGGGTTTCTCTAAAGGAAGTGGGGGGTGGGGAGAGGACAGTTCCTGGTATTTTCCTGAGATTAGAAAGCAAATAAAAGTTATCAGGTTTCCTATGTGACTGAAGTAAGTGTTTTGAAAAGTGTGAACTCCACCACAGTACGCTCCTGTGCTGTATGGTAAAGGATGAGTTACTACGCTGATGGCTGGGAAGGAGACAAGGAATCTTTACTCACAATTGACCCCACGGTGTTGTTCCTTATGTGTAAGTGGAAAAAAATCTGGCTCAGAGCCAGAATAGTTGAGTAGTGGAATGGGCTACCCGGGGAGGTGGTGGAGTCACCAACCTTGGAGGTGTTCAAGAACCAAAGAGATGTGATACTTAGATACATGGTTTAGTGGGCATTATTGGTGGTAGGCAGATGGTTGGACTGAATGATCTCAGAGGTCTTTTCCAACCTTAATGTTTCTGTGATTCTATGACTGCATCCTTCTTGGCATTCAGTAACACGTGAGTCATTTACACCTAAGGAGTGTGCAGCCCTATGCAGTGAGACACCTTCCAAGCTCATATGGATAATTTGACATATCTGCCACACGGTGATTTAACCAAATGTACCTGAAAGCTTTCTCCTCCTTGGTGAAATATTTATTCACAAAAAGCACCAGTAATGAAAGAGTCAATATGAAATCTCCGAAGGAAGTCCATTAATTGGTTTCAAAATGTCTTTAAACAAAACTGAAACAGATGAAAGCAGTGTCAGGTAATGTTAAAGTTTATAGTTCAAAATCAAATTATGCAGTACTTCTTAAACACAATATTTTAAACTTCTGTGGAAGCATCATAACTCTCTTAGATTGTACTTGTGATCCAGCATGATGTGCAATACTTCAGCTCGCCTTCTGCAGATAAGGAAGATAGGCATGGCATGGGGAAATGAATGTGCTTGCTAGGTACACGCATCACCTGGGTTCACGTGTGGCTGAGCCTTGTGCCCGTCCCCCTTCCCCTGCTGCATACAGCCATTACTCACCTGCACGGAAGGGAAGGGCCCCAACGTAGAGGGTTTGCTGGGTTTTAAAGGATCTGGTCTCCTGTGACTTGAACAAGGGCACGGAACTGAGCAGCTGTGCTGGGTGAATGCCAGTGGGGTTTGCTCCTATTTTCTGGTTAATGGCTCTTTGGCTGGGGAGGGCAGTTCCTATACAGGGGGAAGAAAAGTTCGTAGAGGTATTTACTGAGGTGAAGCAATCCAGAATGAAGATGAAAAAGAAAAAAAAGGGTAATTGTGGTCTCAGGTCTCTGTTCCTGAAATAGGAGAATCTAAAGCTGAAATGGTTTGGCTTGCTCTGAAGCCTGGCATGCAGGGCCCATGTTTTTAAAGACGTCATTTTGCATTGGTTGCATCAGTTAGGATTTACATACACTTCTGTGAAATCTGAGCCATAAATGTTGATTTTAAACAAAGACATTTCCATAGGATCTTTATTGTCTGTGTAGTGGTGAAGTGCTATGAATAATTTTTCCCAGGTGCTTAAACAGGTGGTGTCTTCAAGGGAAGCAGGGCTTCTTTCATGTTCCCTATAATTTGTGCTGTCTTAAGCCTTCATTGTCAATGTCTTGGGCGAACGTTTATGGCTGTTTGAATAGTGCCTTCCCCACAAAGATGCTTGGTACCCAGCTCCTCAATTGGAATATAAGTGCTACAGTTATTTATTTACAGGGAAGGAAATAACACAGTGGCTCTATTTGCTACTCCTAAATTTATTTTCTCTTCTTTTGTGCAGCGTAAAAATGTTAGTCATCACCAATGGCCCTTGGAAATAAGCTTTCCAAATATATTCTCATACTCTATATAGATGCACTGATTACACTCCAGCAGGTCGGCAAGGGGAAATCTGAAATAGTGGCACTAAATGACAAGGAAAAAATCACTGGGGAGAAAACTCTCCATAAAAATCTGAGGATGATTATGGAGCATAGGCAAATGTTGCCAGCGCTGGACTGCATTCTCGTTGAGCCCTCATTTCTCAGACACCATTGATTAAAGGTGGATGGAAAAGTGCCATACAAAAGAGCAGACTCACGGGCTTCAGCTCCTGTTTCCAGCTGCTCTTTGGGCTGCAAGTTCAAACCTGCATGACAAAATTGGGATTTTTAATCTTACGCTCAGGATCCCGGCAAAAATAGCTGGACTGAGAAGGAGCTGGATGGTTGTCGTTAGCATACAGAACTTGTGAGACTGCCACTTTTGTTAGGATCTCACGTTCAGAAGTGGGAAGAAAGCTGTGGCAGCCAGGTTTGGAAATGTGGACTGACGTGGCTGTGAGTTTCCATTTCCTCATTCAGTTTTTTGAAAAGCCATAATGCACAATAGCTGCTTTCCTAAGAAGCATGTGTCATGGGCTTGGATTTATCAGCATTTTTAAACATAATGGACATGTATGCTTGCTGAGATCCATCAATTATGAGGGCATGTTTAAGCTGTATAAACATTTCCATGTGGTTTGGGGGTCTCCCTCAGCGATGTCCTACGTCCATCCTGTCCACGCTCATTTATTCTAACACGCAGAGAATCCTCCATAACTTACAACACTGCAGAAGTGAGGGATTGATCTTTCCCTGGTGTACATACGTGTGGAAATCATCTGTCTGCACAGAATAGGGAGGGGGAGGCTGCACATGGGTTTCAGGGGGACGCTTGGAGGAGGTGGTACCCTGACAAGCCAAGATACAGCTTGCTCAGCCAAAGAGCCCAACGAGGTGAGACACAGAGGTATGGTGCTGTAGGACAGTATCACCTCTGCTTCTCCAGCCACATGCAGATCATCTCTAGGATAACAGCAGCAGCTGAAGTGCACATTTATATAAATATAAATACCTGTGTGTATGTGTGTGTGTCTGTGCATACATAATCATTTCTTCATTTTTTTCATTAAAGCTGCCATTAGGGCCTGTAAACTGAAGCAAACTACCACGTGCCTACTTTGTTCAGAAATAATCTGAAATACTTTTTTCTTCTTCCTCCTTCTCGTTTTTTTCCAGCCATATGGATTTGCCAGTTCACTGCATCGTTGAATGTTTATAACACAGCATTTCTTCAGCAGCTGTCACTATCTCACAATGCCATAGTACATCTTGCGTATTGAGTTCCAAACCGTGATACAATAGAAAACAGCTTACACTTAAAGAGTAGAAGGCTCTCCCTTGACGTCCATTTGGACACTGGTTGTGGACCTCAGAGAAGGCAGAGGGTGCTAGCAGCACTCTCAAATATGTCCACTGTTCCATCTGTATGTCAGGGCTATTAATTCACCACCGGTGCTTGACGTTTAGCAAGATGCAGTTTAGGGTATATTTGGCAGAGAGATGTTTTTCTCTCTGTGCTATCCAGTAGCACACAAATTGGCTGCTGGGATGTAGCGTGGGATGCTGACTTGCTAATGGGTGTTTTGAGTCTAGGAGAAAGCTGGGTGAAAATAGAATAGGTGCGCCCCTAAAGGTTGTGTGCAAAATTGGGAGATTTCAGTGGGCTGGATTACAAATGCCCTTGGTCTCATCATAACAATGTATGGATCACAGCTGAGCTTAAAAAAATAATTGATTTGTGGTACTGTTCCTTGACCAAAACGATAAAGGATCTCTAAGAACTGCCTTAAGATGATGATGTCTGGAAGGGGTAGGGAAGTATCGAGGCTCTCTGCTATTATTTCTGTCACCTTCCTTGCCTGGCAGCCCCGAGAAAGGGCCAAGAAGTGGGGAAATTGGGCCAAAATGCAGGATTCACTGAGCGTGTGAGTCGGGCCCATGTCATTGTGTGAGAACATGTGTGGGTGTCAAGTCACAGGGAAAAGAACATCTTGCCCTTTTTCTCATGTAAGCAGAGTGCTTAAATTCGGTCATGCTGGGGCAACCCCTACTGAAGCTTGGCCACCTAGACTGTATGTGGTGCTGATGTTCAGGCTGTGGTACTTTTTCAGAAACTTGGTAGATCTGACTTTCTGCTCATGCTTACCCTTTGACCGTCACCAGAGCAGGAAGAAAGATTTTTTTTTTTTTTTTTCCCTAATGAATATTATGACATGATAGCTTGAATTATCAACATGTCTCATAACATGTTGCAGATGGTGGTTTAATGATGTAATGTCGCTTCATGGAAAAGAAAATACATACCTGGTAGTTAGCTCAAACTTGATCAGATAGCAGTAGATTGCAAATTGGTGTTGCTATTTCCTCTCACGTGATCCTCTTTGATGATATTTTACAGAAAGCAACCAGGAGATCTTTCTTCTTACAGTCAGTAATTAGCAGAGAAAGAGCAACTGTGCAGTACTAAGATTATCCAGCAGCAGAAAGAACATCCTAATCCCAGACATGAGAGACAGGATGTCCATTAGGAATGGTAGCCACTGATCAATAGTCTAATTTAGCATAGAAGGGTTTTATTGCTTTGGGAACTGGAAGAAGAGAGGGAGGTATTGCAATGTCTTTAGTTCCAGTCCTGCCTCTGCTGCTGATTCACCCCAAGGAGACACTGGCTGACTCCACTGCTTTTCCACAGCCATAGGATCAAGCAATAATTTTAAAATAGCAGAGCATTATGTGTTTTGAATATGCATTTGATTATGTATGGGGCAGCACAAAGGAAGAAAATCCATTTCTGATGATATCAAGAGTAAGCTGACGTTTGTCTACAATTCGTTTGGGATCAAATCCACCAAATTTATGGGCCCTCAGGAAAAAAATAAATTTCTTTTCAGACATTTGGTGCCTTTTTTGTTTTTCTTTTTTTAAGTTTTTTTTTTTCTTTTAGAAAATAAAAGTAGAAATAGAGATAAAATTCCAAAGCAGAACTTCGAAAACTTTATTTTTAACATCGGTGCAAATATCTCCTGCAGAGTATTAATGTTTCCAGAGCACCTTTGTCTCCCCATCACCTCCTGTGCTTATTTCTCAGAAATAAGATGGTAACTGTGAGCTGGTGAAGTGCATCACCTTCAGTGGAACCACCTTCAGTGGCTGCCAAAGGTTTTTCTAACCAGGTGAAGGGGTAGAAGTTGCTATTACTGCACAAAGTGGGTAATTAAGAGTAAGCGTTACCTGTAAAACCTTTATGTGCTGAAATTTACATCAAGGTCATGTAATCACATGGGTAGGAGACAGCTCTCATCCTTGCTCTGTTCCTCGGAGGAATTGCTGCTGGTCTGAAACCCGGGGAGGACAAGTCTAGCATAATGCAGGAAAAGTGATAAAATGGTGGCACCAGTCTAATAGATTTTCAAGGAGATTGAGCAGGAGCCACTGAAGGTAGCAGTGAGGCATAGAAAGCAAAAGTACACCGGGCCTTGTTTAATTATCTTTTTCACACTGCATTAATCATCGCAAAAACAGGATTATGCCTATTTTTACATCAGGGTTGAAGGGTAATACAAATGTCATTTTGAGCACTGTCTGTCATTAGCAACTGTTAAATTAAAGGTTTGAAGAGCAAAATAATGAAGGGAGGCTGCTCCCTTGACCTATTTTTCACCAACTTCTTCCTCTTTGACCTCTGAATCTGAATTTCCCTTATCAAATCATCGTCTGATTTCCTATGAGTGTTCTTGCTTTCCCCAGCCCCCACAGCCATGCTGCTTGTTCCCATGACCTCGCTCTTCAGCTGTCTTATTTTATGTGCTGGTTTGACAGTCAGTCATTTTTTTTCCTCCTAAAGCATCCATAACTCTTCATTCTCTAGTAATCTTTCCCCATCTCCAGTTGCTCTTTCAGCAGCTCCACTGGTGCCACGGTTGACCTCAGGCTCCTTCACCATCTGTTTAAATCTTCACCGCCAGTTACCATGGCCCAAGCCTCAGTCCCAGCCTTATCCCTGTGTTATAACTTCTCTTCATTAGGAATCCAGAATTTCCTTCTGGATTCCTGTTTTACTCTCTGAGTTCCTTGCTCTTCCATCTCCTACGTGGTTCCCAGTTACTCCTTTTTGACTCCACCTTTGAAATAATTTAAATGACTCTATTTTTTTTTTTTTTTTTGCTATGGTCTCAATCCAGATGTGATCATAATCTGACGTTTCAAAAAGAGGCACACAAAAAAAAAAAAGTTTGGCTGCTTACATGCTTAAGAGTGTGGTTTGATGATGCGGGATCCTTTCCCACCCCCACAAGGGCAATAAATGAGTCATGAAGTTAAATATACCTGTTCCTATGCTTGCATAGTTACTTGTCCTACACTGGAGGAGGTACAGGTTCTGAACTGAATTTGTCTGTGGCACTCGTCTCAGTGGTGGCTCATGGTGACTGCTGCAGAAAACCATGCAGTTTTTAATGTCCTTAAAAGTCTCAGGTTGCATTCTACCAGCAATTCCCATTGAACGCATAGGAGAATTTATAGGCCTGAATTTATGGGAGGGGGCTTAAAAAAAAGAAATGCGTGTTGTCTTCTGGGGTGGAATTTATTCTAATCTTTTCAGCTCCTTCCACTCATGTGTCAGTATAAACTCTGACATATAGCTCAACTTTTCCCTGTGCTGACTCTGACTGCTCTGTATTCTCTCTGGCTTGGGCGTATGGAGGAGCGAGCGTTGCCAAGTTAGGCAGAGTTCCAGTTGGTGTATGAGATGCTGTGTTTTTCAGTGGGGTGAAATAACAGGGCCCAAGTCTGAAAACCAGACTAGAACAATTTCTAGTGATTTAAGGATGTGAAATGAATCGAATCAGTCACAGCTCTGATTTTGGTGGAATGTGCAGGAATACATCTTCTCTCATTAGCTTCCATTGGCCGTGATCAGTCTTTATCACCCATACCTCTACCTGAGCCATGGACAATCAACTGCATCTGTTTCTACTTTACTAATTTGATCTACCTAGGAAAATTACTCTTGCAGGAACTTCAAAGATGAAAAATAGCACAATTTATAATCTCTGATACAACTGTGCTCTAAGCACCCTTGTGCAGGTTTCTGATTCTGTACAGTTCTACTGCCAACCCGGTAAGAAGGAGTTTTATGACAATCTGAAAGCCTTCTTTCCAAGGACTGTACACAAACACCCAGCAAAGCCTTGTTTATAAACTGCTGGTTAGAATAAGTGAGATTAAATATATGCAGGCACAAAAATTTGCCCATTTTTGCAACAGTGGGTGAATAAATGTAGTAAAAGCACTTTTTGATTCTTGTCTTTTTTTTTTTTTTAATTTTATAGATAGATAGATAGATTTGTACCAGCATGTGTAGTTACATGGGTTTGTATTATAATAGTAAAGTTTATAGCTCAGGTTTTAGCAAGGACGGTTTCGTTCGGGAAGCTGGAGTGTGGTTCAGTCCTGAAGAATGCCTGTGTGAGTAGGTTATTCCATCAGCTCAGTGCAGCAGGTATTTTTCACCTTCTTCCAGAGAAGGTGGGAGGATATAGCAACTGATGAAGACAGGATACCAGACAAGATGGAGCATTGGCTTGATTCCATATGATAATTTCAGCTTAATTGTTTTGCCTTTAGGCTGCTGTATCTGATTAGACCAGTCTCTAGCTGATCCAAGGTTAGGAGAATGCAAAACCACTGTAGGGTTGTGCTGAACACAATGCAGCCAGACCAAATAATCTGGGTCAGTTATGCATGCAGATCTACAGATACAAGCACACATGCAGTTTTGCATGGGAACATAACATACAGTAGCTCGAAATTTGGGAGGGGAGTTAGTAATTTGCTGAGATAAAAGTTGTGGCCTCTGTAGCGGGCTGTGTAATCATATAAATAAATATAAAAGTCCACTTTGGAGCAGCTTTTTTTTTTTAATACTAATTGGATGCAAAAAATCTTATCACATTAGTAACCTTCATACCTTTATAATAACTCTTTTATTGTACTAGCCAGCTTGGTTTTCACTAATATGATACGAAAGACTTGCTAATATATTAGGAAAGTCACTAACACTATTAATTTACTAGATAAATTACTTCTCTATCTTGGAACTTTAAATGAAATGGAATTCACTAATCCTAATTGGTTTGCCTTCTACCAGAATTATTTCCCATTAGTTCAGCATGTTTTCTTTTTTCATACTTGAACAGAAGAGATTTCTTAAACTCAAAGCCTTGGGGTACAGTATATGGGTTTATTAATTATCAGGTATTCATTCAAGGGGGTTAATTAAGCAATAACTTTCCATTGACTGGAATATACAAAGGAATAAAAGGCTTGACTTGTCCTGCTGATTAAAGCACTGAGGCCATTGTGTCATCATTTTGTTCCATTTGGTTGTGGGAGAATAAAGATTTTTCCACTGTTTAACATAATTGGCTGAGAGCTCAGAGACCCCATTCCTTGTATATAGGAACTTTCTTGTTTTGTTGATTTTTGCCCTTTTTTTCACCCTGCCTCTGCACGGCGGCGAGTGCCGTGACCTTTCCTCATGGCTATAGACCTCAGTGCTGTGACCACATTTTGTTACCTGGGTTTGAGAGCTGCAATGCAGCAAAGGAAGCTGAACCCACGGGGAAACGAGGAGCCGGTGCCGAATGCGAGCTGCCTGCTGAGTAAGCAGAGTATCGTGCTGTAAGCACATGACACCGATGCTGAGGAATCGGCGCTTGGCTGCCTATTGGCTCCCAGGCAGAGTTTATGGTGTTGGCTTTGACGTTTGGGTTTAATTCAAACCTCTTTGGAATCAGTGGAAAGTCTTGCCATGTACTTCAATTGATTTTGGACCAGGCCCAGAAATCTCTGAATAGCTTGTCTATGCGAGAGACACCCTCTCTTCTCAGGGATATTGCCTCAGCTTTTGAGAGGAGGAGCATGTCAGCTAGAACATCTTTTCCGTGAAAGAGAGCACACTGCTCTCAAGTGAGTTCTTGAGCCTCTTGTAAGAAATCCTGCAGTCTGGAGCTTATCCTGCAGGGACTTGGCTCTATTGACTTTTTGGGTGTCCCTTTGAGAAGTGGATCCTTCAAGGGCATAAATTAACATATTAGAATAGGTGGAAGAGAAGGGGGGTTTTCCTAGAGCTTTCCTAGGTCCAACTGAACTCCATTTCCTGTAACAGCTTCCCCGGGGCTGTGGCAATCTGCTTTAATTAGAGCAGCCTCCGAGCATCTCTCGATTATGCTGAGGAATGGGGCTTCGCTGCGAATTTAGCTGACCCAAGCTGTGGGAGCGCAAAGGCCATCGTTGCTCAGGCCTCCCACGTACCCTCATTTGCACTTTGCAAGTCTTTAGCCCGAACCAGCTCTCTGCTGTCCAGGCTCTGAAATCCATTTATAAAAGAAGCTTGTGGTTGTGTCTGTTTGTTGGTAAACGCATATTATACGCGAGCTAGAGCTGGCTGGCTGGCTGAAACTGCTACTTGCAATCAGCCCTGCATCACTGAGTCAGCGCATCCCGAAGCCTTAGCACATCTCTGCCCAGGGGAAGCAGGGCTCCATGCTCACCGCACCCAGGAAGGTGGGGCTCCAGGTACCAGCGGTGGAGCCCACTCATCCCAGCCAGAGGAGGGGAAGGAGGTGGAGCTGCCGGCTGAAAAAGTGTGTGATGTTAGAGTGACTGCTGAGTTTATTCTCCAACAAGCGTTAGCATGCTCTTCTCATTTGATTGTTTTGGTGATTGTGGTAAAGTGCAGATGTTACGCAATGGTAGGACTGGTAACACTGGCCACTGCCAACTGTAGTGCCAGGAATCATTTATAAGCTTCCCAGCAACAAGCTTTGTCAGCACACGCTTCACCTCCTATAACCACTGTAGGCACCAAACTCTGTCGTGGGTGAGACATCCCTTCCATTGGGGAAGACCACATCACTCCTCTGGAAGAAGGGCTTCTTGCCTGAGCCACCCTTTTCTCTTTCAAATCTTGCAAAGTATCTCTGCAGGTCAACCAGAGAAGCTGAGATGCCAACATCACCCAACTGAGCGGAACACTTTGGTAAAATGAAGAGATTTCGACATCTCAACAAGAAAGGCTGTAAGATTGCCTTGAGTGTTTGAAATAATGTATGTGTGCATATATCTAGGTATACCTGTATAACAGCATGAGCCAAATGACTTGCTTTGGCTTGCTTATCATTCTAAGACATAAAACAGGTAATCTAGCTTTATTTGACACCTATGATAATCATCCAAGAAAATGAGAGGCTCTGTAATGGAGGTCTATAAACAGGTCTTGCAGGTCATTCGCACAAGTTGGCTGTGCACGCCAGGGCTCTATGGAAACGTGGCTATAAACACTGGTTTGGATCAAGAGCTTCTCCACTGACAGAAAAGACAAAAACTGAAGCTGTGCAAAACTGAGTAAGTCTCAGAAAATGATTCACCCTCTTAATTAGTTTTCCATTTTGGTTCGTGGAATGCCCTTAGGTGGCTGCAGTGGGCTCGAATTTCTTCTTTCTGGGCAGAGTTCACCTTTGCACAAGGGCTGGGAAGCACTCCTCTCCCACCCTCCACGCTCAGAGGAGCCCAGGCAGAATCCTTTAAGGGAATATTTTCCTTTACCCAAATTATTCTGAATCACACTAATTTCCTAAGGCGCAGTCACATGTGGCTAAGAGGCTTATTTAATTGCCACCACAATGGGACACTGGGAAGCTTGTCCCCTTGCCTTGTTAAGCAATGCTCTGTTCACATCTCAGAGAAATAGCCCTAAGTGCACCGCTGCAATTTTCTGTCACGACAGCCACCAGTAAATGCAACTGCATGTGCAAGCAGTCCTTGCAAAGCGCGGTGTTCTCCGGGTTTGTTTCCCAGTTGTCTTCATGCTAGGAATCTTCATTCTCTGGGTGAATCGAGAACTCATTAAAAGAGGCAGAGCCAACGAGCAGAGTGAGGCATGCACTCCCTGAACGTGCAGAATGCAAATGCCTCTGCTCTGCCATCTCGTACCAGCACAGCTTGAGCCAACTCATGCTGCAACGTGAACATTCACACACTGGCTTTATGTAAAGTTTGTGTGGTCGCTGAAGTTCAGTTCAGTAGGAATGGTTTGCTCTCTTTCTTTTGAGTAGTAGCAAACGGAGAGCTCTGCCCCAGCCATTTCCTTCCATGATTTACAACTACATCCCTAGGCATGGTTTTCCCACTGAAATACTTGACTCCGATCAGGACGAAAAGAGTGGAAAGAGTCCCCATGTCATGCCTCGGGCCATCCTAGGGAGGGGACAGGCAATTCAGTGCCTTGTCTCTCCCAGTTCTCCCCCTACAATAAGCTTGGAGAGATGACTAAGCTGGGGAGAGGAGCTGGAGCTGTATGAGGTAGGTGTGTAGGAGGTTGCCGGTGGGGTTGTTCCAGCTTATGCTAGGAGTCACCTTGACCCAGCGTTGCAAAGGAAATGTAAAACTAAATTTCTTCTTTCCATTCCTGCCCCACCAACTGCGTAGCATAAAATGTATCACTTTCTTGTTTTCAAATAGCATTTCTATATGCATTATTAATGTAACTAAAACCCAAGCCTTCAATTTATCACTCCCTGGACACTTGCACATAGAAATGTGTGTTATATCATTGTCTGTTTAGTGATGGTGTTAAGTTCTAGCTGGAAAAGAGAGGCATGGTGTTAGGAACTGTATCTTTCCTAAAGGGAATACCAAAATCTTACTTTTTTTTCAGGACAGCAGTGTGTAAGGGCCGCCCCAGCTCTGACTGTAGGGGGACAGCTGTGCAATGAGAGACTGTGGCCTGTTTTACCCTATCCCACCAAGCAGGAGCTTGAATTTGGCTGCCTCCACCATTGTACCTGCATTAATCAGCGATTTGACTGTTTTCCCCCTTCCAGGGTTTTCCTGATAAACATCAGTTTAAAACCC
Source organism: Gallus gallus (assembly GCF_016699485.2). Lineage (NCBI taxonomy): Eukaryota > Metazoa > Chordata > Aves > Galliformes > Phasianidae > Gallus > Gallus gallus. The sequence goes on along the minus strand of NC_052542.1, from coordinate 14,402,208 downwards.
AAACCTGTAGCCCACTAATAAATCATGGTTATTTTGGTCTATCAAGCTTGCATCTGGCTCAACCTTAACTTCCCCGTGCCCTGAGGAAGACTTAGATTTGGGTGCTCCATAAGGTGCCAGAAACAGAGGAAAGTTTATGTAGCTGGGGGATTTTAGCAAACCATCAGAAACCCTAGAGCTCCCCATAGAAGCTGCCAGCAAAGAGTGTATTCTCCTAGTCAAATTGGCAGAAGAAGCACAGACACCTCCAAGAAGCCCAGCAGGGGCTGCGGTTTTGGCCCAGTGAGATTTTAAAGTTGAGTTTCCCGTCAGAGCCACACGAAGTCAATGAAGGGATTTCCATTGATTTGAAAGGGCTTTGAGGGGTATCCTGAGTCCCAAAGCCTGAGCTAGGTGCACTTGGGCAGCACGACGGTGTGCAAGGGAAAGGAGACATCTGCTCCCTCGATCCTTGAGGAGACGGCTGAGTTGGAGCTGCAGGAGGTGCTCCTGAAGCACCCTGCTGGGGTGCAGGATTTGGTTCCTAATGCCTGGCACCTGCACTCAACTGCACCTGGGAGGAACCGGCTGCTCAGCTCTGGGCACTGTCAGTGAAGACCAGGATTTCGACTCCCGTAATTAGCAGCTAAAGTCAGGAAACGGTGTGCCAGGCAGCAAAGGGGTCCCTTCCCTAAACATCTGCCCCTGGCACCCCGCTAGGAGGAGAAAAATATGAACGGAGGGAATTAAAGTGACAGCCCCCACGATCTGGCATATGTCACTGCCTCCGAGGCTGATTTAACTGGGCAGCAGGTAGGAGAGACAAATATTCGCTGGAGGAGCTGGAGAAAATGGAGGCGAGGCAGAATGAGATAAAACCTATTAGAGAGAGTGTTTTACAGTGCAATTCCTCGGGGGCTGGGGAGGAAGGAGAAAGCTCACCATAAATGGAAAAAGGCTCAAACTATAATTAATTCACCTTCTCCCAGCTTTGTACCATATTTATACTGTATTTCCATGCAAGATTTAAAAGAAGCACAAAAACTCAACATATTCAGTAATTTTTATGTTCACAACAGATAACTGTCTTGCAGCAGATTAGCGTACTGGTACAGCTGCTGTATGTATGTAAGGGCTTTGGATGGTCTGGGACTTAAGCTTCAGATGAAATAATCAACCCTGACTGAAAGGACATTTATTGGAAAGGCAGTATGAGAAGAGATGGTGCTGCTGTCTGAACTGCCTGACTCCTGCAAATTAACAACGTAAAGGAGAGGTTTTCTTGGAAATCTGTAGGCGAGAGGCTAAGCTCCTCTCCTTGCACTTAGCCAAGTGGGGTCAGAAGCGCCGCAGGCAGCTCCCATCCCAGAGCTGCTGGTCACTCACTGTCAGTGTGGGATGTGTCACGCAGCTCATTCCTTGCCAACAGCAAGCTGGGAAGTCAGGCTGCATGGAACACTTTTAGCACGAGGTGTAGTAGATTCCAGCTTACCTGTGCAATAAAGGTAAGCCTGTACCGCGTATAATTTTTGCTTCTCACGTGGCATCAGGAACAGAAGAGAGACCTGAAGATTCGATAGGTCTCAAGCCGGAATTCACATAATCACTTTTGCTATTTAGAACGAAAGCAGATAATAGTGCTGAGATTCCAGGGAAGGTCTTGGCTGTCCCCAGGTTCAAGGACTCTTGGGTCAGGGGCCGGAGTCTGACAGGAAATCAAGACTAACCTCTGTACTTCCCTCTCTGTTATTGTTGAATATACAGAAAAAAAGAAATATATGGAAAGAAGCAAAGTACATATACTTCTGCAGCCTAAGAGCTGCTTTCAGTACTGCGTGCTTTTATGTAGAACTCAATAAAATGCATTTGCAAACATAATTACAGATCCAGCAATGTTCTCTAATAATGGATTATATAAAGCATGTTATGAAATGCATTCATATCAGGTTCTTGGCAAATTGTACTACCTACTGTAACCAAGTGCTATAAAACCAACTACAAGTATATAGAAATTACTGACACAGGGTATGCACCCCTGAAATAAAGTGCAGTTTCGGAGGGTTGCAAAACGTACTGTAGAGGGTGGTGGAGGTATTTTGAACATGCTGGAGCCAGCAGCACAGCAAAGGAATCCGTTCTTGGGGAAAGCGTAGTGATAAATGGCTCCTCAGTGCATATCAGCTGTTGGCTCAGGGCCTGCAGGTTGATCCAGGTGTCCTTACGTGCCACAGGATTCGGTCCTATTTTGTCACGTTGTAAATTCCCACCGAAGTATGTAGGGCTCCGTCTGGCTGGGCATCGTGTAATTAAAAAGTAGGAAAATAAGACCCTGGTCCTGAATTCACATCCACGTTTTCTCATGTTGCTTCAGTGTGCTGGACTCCCACATGAAGGCTTTATTCGAAACCCTTTCAATTGAGTGGAAATTTACTACTGATTTGGACAACCTCTGCATAAAGTCTTGCTTTAATTTTGTCAGATTATTTCTTTAGGGCAGAAGGGATGTTATTCTGAGTTATTAGGTTATGAATGTTGCTGTGTCATGAGGAAAACAAATGGATTTCTTGTTCTACTTCCTCATCACTCAAAACAAGCTCTAGTAAAAGATAAGCAGAACCAGAACGGATGAAAAGGAAGCCCCTTTCCTTTTCTCACTGCAGTGAACCTTTACCCAAACTCTTTTTTTGGATAGTTCCTGTTGTTCATATATTTCCTATTTCTGCCTTAGCTGGGAGCATTGTCATAACCACAAAAGTCCCTATCATTTGTTTCATTGCTAGTCAGAAAAATCTTCCCCAGACCAGGTTTTCTAACAGTGAACGTTTGAGTAGTTGGTGAAAGCAAGTAGCTCAGAAACCATGGCTACTGCTTCTAGGAAGTGCATGTTCAGCTTCAGCCTGCAACCGCAGGAATGGGTCTCTCACTATGCCAGATAAAACTTTGTAGAGAATGACTGCAAGCAGCTCTAGATCAAGGGACCTGAGGGCAGTTGAGTGAGATGCCCTTTCAAGCTGTTTCCCTGCATATTTTCCTTATGGAAGCCAAGTAGCAGAGTATGGTGCGTAGCCACTCTTGTGCAGACGTGAGACTGGCATGCAGCTGGGATACACGTTTAAATACAGAAACTGAGCTTTATTTCCTTAAAAGCAGCTATACCCATCATTTGCAAGTGCATCTTTCCTCCATGGACTGCAAAGCACTTTGCAAATATTGTTGGAGGCTCGCAACGTTCTTGCACTTGGGTAAACTTGATCCTAGAGAGGTTAAGTGATTTACTCAAGGTTGCCCAGTAAATCAGAGGTAGAGGTAGGAAGTGAAACGGCAGCATGACTGCAAATGACATCCTTTAGCCTTCAGAGGTGCTACTGTGTGTAAACAAAGGCCTGACCCTGTTGGCTGTACTCATGTGAGCAGTCTCTGAAATAAATGGAAGGACTTGCATGGGAAGAGGGCCATGATATTGGCCTCTTTAGGCCTTCCTCCATGAAGCATTTGATATTTCCCAAGAGGTGCTGCTGGCTTCACCTCGTACCAAAGTATCTTACAGCAACAATGGCAACGGCACAGAAATCTGTTTAATTTTAACCCCTTGCACACAAAAGCTGAGATCCAACATGAGAGCTTTCTCTGCCTGGGCAGGTTCCAAGCCATCAGCACCTGAGAACAGTGGCATGCCTTGGAAATGAGCTCTGACATCCACACTCCCCTCCTTCGGAGGGAAAGAAGAGGTTTTGTGTCACAGTATGGACCGAGAGATTCCTCAGCTGGTAAAAAACACGAGGTCTGTATTTCTTCCCAGCAAAAGCTTGGCTCTCCCTCAGCTGCAGCAACCTAAAAGGCTAATATGTAAGAAAGACCGCATTAAAAATATGACGTAGAAATATGTCTTTAATAAAAGGGACAGAAAATTCCCAAATTCTTTCTTCGTTCTCTGCTGCGACAGGATTCCTAGCTACAATCCAATTCTCACCTATTTAAGTCTCTGCTCTTCTTATTCCCCTCCTTTAGCAGGTTTGAAATGAATGAAGGGGTAGGAGATGACACCGGTAGTAAACCGTGCGAGTTGCATAAACGCAGAGCGGATTTCAGTGCCTAATGCACGCCGCAGAGATTTCCACCGTGAAGACGGAGTGAGGGAGCCTGCAGCATCTGAAGGGAAATCAGCTGACGGCACCGCTCCGGCGTGCGGAGATGTGAAACTGCCACATACAGGGAAAGTGGAAGCGACTACTGAAACCTGCAGTGGCACCAACTCCCCAGAGCTTGAACTCCTGCGATAAAGGGAAAGAGATCATTAACTGCGCGTGGGGATCGCTCGTGGAGGAGGAAAAAAAACACCCTTTAACTCTGGAGTTTTTAAAAGTGCCCTTGTTTGTTTTCTTGGCAGAGGATCGGAGCATTTGGCACCCATCCTTGGAAGGTGGCCCGGCTGTAAAAATGCTGGGGTTGGCCCTTTCCATGCTGTTGCTAAGCGGACGGCCCAATAGCCGGCTGGGGCCCTCCAAACCCCACCCCACACTCTGGCCGGATCCAGCCTGTATTAAAAGCCTCTCTTCTCCCACTTGCTAATAATAATTTTAAAATTTTTTATTATTATTATTATTTTAAAGCCAAGGAAGTGCCAAATTTATATAAGCAAAACCACCCCGGCCGTGCCAAGAGGTGCGGGGCGTGCAGCCCGTGCCCCACAGAGCCCCATGGCTTTGGGGCTGCGGTGCCACTCCCGTCAGATCCGTTCCCCTTCTCTCTCCCCAGTCCCACAGCCTCAAGGTATAGCTCAGAACCGAGGGTGTTTTTTTTTTCCTTCCCCCCACGTTCTCCCCCCCCCCCCCCCCCTTTTTCTTTTTTAATAACTTTATCAACTCTGAACCCCAGGATGATTTGTGCGTTTCATATTCTCCTTGCGCTTTTACTCTCGGTTAGAATTTGGATACTTTCCATTTCTCTTCCCTCCCCCCCCCCCTTTTCTCTTTTTTTTTTTCTTTTTTTCCCCCCTGCGCTTGTTTGTGGTTTTGCATGAAAAGGCATTGTTAACTCTTTCACGGTCCTCTTGGAAGAGGACTTTCTTGGCTCGGCTGCTGGAGGCGTTGCTGGAAGAGCAAAATAAAAGTGCAGGGTTTCAAAACCATAGGCTGAAAAGAAGAGCAGCAATGGAAAAGATTTACATTGAAACTGCTACTGTAGGGAAAGCAGAGCTCAAGAGCCGAGTGCTGGTATTTGTTTCCCAGAGCGCTGCTCTCGCCGCGTTGCACGAGGTCTCCCTGAGCAGATGCTAGAAGGCAGCGACACGGGGGGAACACAGGCACAGAACTGTGAGGATGGGCACCCATCCCCATTTCAGTGCTCACAGAGCATTGCTTTTGCATGCAGAATGGGAGAATGCGTGCTTTGCTGCTGCCTGAGTGCAAAAGAAGCGGAAGGCGTTGTTCCCCGCTGCACCTGGGCATAATGTGGGAAACCAGGAGGTCCTCACTGTAGCAGAGATGCACAAAAGGACGTGGGGAATTTTTCCCTGGGAGCTGCGAGAAGGGGAGGATTCATTTTCCCTTTTGTCCCTTGAGATGAGAGGCTGGGAAGTTGGCATTTGTCACTCCAAGCCTTTTTCCTCTTCCTCAATACTTGCAGCTGCAGAAGGTGGGTCCAACCCCGGCGCCGGCCGAGCCGTGCGTGAGAGCTGCCCAGCTGAGCTCCTTGAGCTGCTCCGAGCAGAGATGGCTCAAACAGTTGGCAGCAGCGGGGATCAGTTATCTTTTTCTTTTAAAAAGAACACGTTATGCAAGCAGGTTTTATTGTAGTTACGGGCATTTATTCTTTCTTGCTGGAGATGATAAAATAATCTCGTCGGAACCAACAGGAATGTAAATTTAATAATGCGGCGCTATGGGCGCATTAAATGGCACAACATTTCTCCTCAAAGTTCTAAAAGCACATAAAAAAAAAACACCCTTCGTATATTTGCACATCCTGTGGTAATTAGAACATGAATATTTTCCATTTGTAGCCTTTGAAAAAATACTTCTCGTGTGGTTAAAATCCAGTTTTTTTTCCCCAGCATCCTCCACAGCCTTTTTGTGTGATTCCTGCTCTTAAATATCTGTATGCACGTTTGTGCGTGTGTTTGCTGTGCCTGTTAGTTCCGTTTTGTAGAACAAATGGAGAAAACTAAAATATAGATTTTTAACAACTACGAGATTCCCTGCAGACAGGGTTTTGTACTACAGCGGCTCAGAGGAAGAACACAGCATGTAATTCTACATACATCAGAGCCCTTTTCCACTGCTCTTACCTCGTCAGCTGAATGGAGAATTATAAAAACTATGTCCCTGATTCTGTAAAGATTTGAAAAAGAGGCTTAACTTTAGGCACACAGGTAACTTCAAAGGGAATTAAGTGAAAATGTGAGATGTGAGTAGTCCATGACAGGCAGATGCATTAGGGAGAATGATCTACACAGAACTCGATCCAGAAGCTCAGGAATTACATTAATTGACCTTTGTGAGCTAAACAAAAGCTGATTGGAAAATACATTCGGAAGCTAAAGTGAAATATTGTAACAAAATAAACCTCAGTGCAATGGATATCCTTATTACAGAGCATCCTTTGACTCGTCCATAGGCAAGGGGACTGGCGCTGCAAAAGGGAGTGGGAGTATTGCCATTGATTTTAGTGAGGCCAGAATTTTGCCCAAAACATTTACTTTCTCCTGGCTCTGAGGTATTTTTTTATTAACTCTGACATTGTTTCTCACATCTTTGCTGTCACATTGCATGGGGTGCACAAGCATTCTAAAATTAACGACGGACCTGAACTGCAGAGCACGGCTCATTGATCAAACCTCTGAATCCATCTCGACAAAGTTTGATTAGATGTTTGATTCAAGCCTACTGTATAGACACATCTCTCTGTACATTCACAATTTTGTTGGCACACCTGTTGTGGCCTGGTTGGGAAATTTTGTGCATGTAGCAAATCCTGGTCTAGTGGGGCAAGCTAAGCATCGATTTTGTTTCACCACGTCAGAGCAAGCTATGTCAACTGCTGCACATCACTTTGTGATCATGGTTAAAGCCAGTCCGACAAACAGCCACCTCAGCAAGCTGTCATTTTAATGTTTTATCCATTCTCTTTTTGTGTACGTGTGCTCCACATTTCAGTGAAGCTTCGTCTCTCCTGCCCACCGCCATAGGCTAAAAGTCTGCTGCAAGACTCAAGTCTCGAACGTGTCACATATAATGAAACAGGAAAATTCCACCCAAAACATTGATTTCTGGTGCTCGCAGTGAAATCCTCTCCTGGTCAGGAAGAGGAGAGAACAATGAGACGTGGGTAGTGACACCTGCACAGGGGCCATGTAGGCCTCATGCAGCCCTGAGAATTCCCTCCTTCCTGCTCCCCTTCCTTCGTAATATTGCAAATTCGAGGCCTTCTGTAGTGTAATTTTAAAGAACTTTAGCTTGTTTTATCACTAGCTCTTTGTTCATCTACTTACTTAGAACTTCTAAAACCTCATCTCCTTCCCATTAAAACACAGAAATTCCTCTTGCTTTGAAGTGTTACATCTTGGGAAGTCAAAACCTTCAGTGTCAGCCTGAGACGTTGATATTTTACCAGCTTTAACAACTCAGCCCATAGATTTTTCTCTCTGAGTGGGGAAGTTTTGCTCTTATCCCCATTTTACGGGATGAAATCTCTTATTCAGTGAAGTATGTGAGCATGTGCCAGTTTCAACAGAGCTGGTGGAATCTTTCCAGGATAGACTAGGTTTGCCAGAAGTGCAATTTGAAGTGGAAAACTATTCACAAATTCAGGTTGAATGCAGTGAAGAGTTTTGTCAGAAAGAAAAACCAGGGCAATTTCTTTTCTCAGGAAGGTTTAAATGTTTCATTTCTGTATTTTCAAAATAAACTATATGATTCTGAGCTTTTTAAAGGCAGTTGTGTTTCAAAATTAACCTCTTTTGTTCATGACTATTTTGAAAGTAATGTGATGAAAAGAACATTAGACTTCTTGTTATGAGAGCAAATCAACACTGCTTTAAGCTTCATTTTGACGTTAGGAAATAGAGGGGTTTTTTTTTTGGTGTTTAGTTTTTTTTGTTTAAAAATGAAAACAACATGCAAACTTCCATCCAAGGTGAATGAAAGCAATCTCAATTGACCCAAAATTAAGCCATGGGGAGGGCTTATGTTTGGTGCACCAAAATATGAGGCATTTTGGAGTCAACCTCACCTTATTCTTTTTTCTTTTTTTTTTTTTTTCCAGTTTGCCATTCAGCCACCAGACCGAAGGGAACACGTCCATACAGCTCCAGCTCGTGCAGCATACAGTCCTATTGTTCTTGGTTGACTTCTGCAAAGCTTCCCGTGCTTGGAGTCAGCCTTGTAGTTTCACTGAGCCCACGCCTACACAAACCAGAGCAAGTTTAACAGGGAGATGGGCACGGCTCCTCTCCCAGCTCTGGCTTCCAGGCTCAAGACTCTTTTTCTTCTCCAGGTTAGCCCAACCGAGCTCTTTCCAGTGCATCAGGCTTACAGAGAAAGGGTGGGTGCTGAAAGGGGAATGATTTTCTTTGCAGTGTTTTGACACTTTGACACACTCAGGGGAGTACGTAAGGTGGGCAGCAAAGGAAAGGAATGGTACATGTCTGGGAGAACCTGGAACATAGAGCTGGGTGAAATTTTTTGGTTCTTTCAGGCAAAAATGTGAACGCAGGGTCCTCTAAATAAAGCCCAGGTCACTGCAGTTAGTTACCAGGAGCTTGGCCATCTTCTTTTATCTCAGAATGGCTCTTTCTAATAATGCAAACTGATATAAGTGAGTTGGAATAATTTTGCCTGAATAACTGTTAAGGGAACAACAAAGATGCACATTTAAGTACATGCCTCTAAATAGCATAATCAGCTTTGAAGTTCCAAAGAGTGCACATTTAAAAAAACAGAGTGCAACCAGCTGGGAGAGAAGGAAACGCAATCCAAAGGATGTTTGCTACACCAATGTATTTTACGTCAAACTAAGTTTTATTAACTTCTCAATGTCATGTGATGTGTATCTGCAGCTCACTCATACTGCCTTAATTTGTTGCCGTGTGTGACAAGCTGTAGGCTGATCTAGCCTGACACGTCATGGTATGCAGAGTACACATATATCATGATAAGGCAGTTGAAAACCAAAGACAAACAGCCCCAAAGAGAGAACTGAACAGCATGGTTCCGCTGGGGCCTGTGTCCATCAGAGAGAGTATTTGATACGTCACACCTTCCACTTTCAAGTAAATAAATGTGGATTTTGTGCTATAGCTGCGAGTGAACAAGATATTTCAGTCCAGTGTTCCCACAGATGGCTTTGTTTCTTTTTTTACCTTTGTACTAGTTGATGTTCTTTGTAATGGCATCTTTTTTGTCAAAATGGAAAAAATAGGGTGTCTGCTGGAGAAAAAGTTGGACTTTGATGCTGCTGTGCTACTATGATGCTCCATGAGTGAGGATCTTCTGGTCCCTGTAGTCAGTAAAGCACCCCTGGACAGCACCAGGATGATGCAGTGAAGGTATGTTACATTGAGTCTGCAGCCACCCACCCTGCACAGCTTGATTTCTGGTCAGCTTTGGATCCCCCTTCTAGAGACCCAGAATATTTCTGGGCTACAGATAAGGAGGTTCTGTTGTCCAGGACAAGCTCTTCATTGTTTTCAGGTTCAGGGAAGAGCTACTGCCAGGTGAAGCAGTGCTTGTTGCAGTCATCTTACTAAAAAGTTTGGGAGGAAAAAAGTAAAATTTTGTCGTATAACGAACAAAGGCTTGGGTAATTATGACTATGAGCTAACATTGAAGGGAATACATCTTTATTCCTTATGTCTGAAGTATGTGATGTGTCAAACACAGCGAAGCCAGAAAGTCAAAAGAGATGATTCTGGTCCTACTGTATCTAGTGTTGGTATGGCCTCACCTTGAATACTGTATGCAGCTCTGGGCTCTGCAATCTAGAAAGGATTTTAAGGTACTTGGAAGCACACCAACAGGGGCAACAGAACTGTAGCATGACTGGAAGGCATGTCCTGTGAGAAGAAGCTGAGGTCACTGGGGTTGTCCAGTCTGAAGAAGGGGAGGCCAAGAGGTGACCTCACTGCTCTCTGCAGCTCCCTGATGAGAGAAAGCCAAGAGGGGTGCTGGGCTCTGCTCCTGGGAACTGATGACAGGATGGGAATGGCACAAAGCTGTGCCAAGAAAGGTCAGACTGGGCATTAGGAAAAAAAATTATTTGCCATAAGGGTGGTCAAGCAATGGAACAGGCTTTCTAGAGAGCTGGTTGATTGCCCATGGCTGTCAGAGTTGAAGAGACGTTTGGGTAGCGCTCTCAATAACATGCTTTAATTTTCGGTTATCCCTGAAGTGGTCAGATAGTTGGACTGGATGATCTTTGTTGGTCCCTTCCAACTGTTCTGCTCTGTCCTGTCCTGTCCTATCCTATCCAATCCTATCCTGTCTATCACATCCAGAGTGTCTCTGGTGTCCTGGGTGCCAGAGTTTTGAGGCATATCTCAAATCTGATTTTGCACCTAGAAAACTAACATAATGAAGGACCATGTATTTGGGCTACTAAGGATGCTAATACTCTAAATATTACAATAACTTTTATTAAACTCTTCAGAGCTTCAGTTTATGAAGACTGGTTGTTTGATCAGGTGAAAGCTGCCTTCATTTTAGTCTCTTTGTCCTCAGCAGTGTGAGATCCAAGTTTATCTGATTCTTTAAGCTGGATGTATAGCATTGCAATGCCTTCCTCTGAGTAACAGAAAGACAAACTGGGCAAGTGCTGTGTCTGGTTAGTGTTTCTACAGACTGTGCAGAATGATCACTCATCTAGAAAGAAACACTTTCCACTCTATGTGAGCATCAGTGGAAATGCTGAGCATGTTCAGCACAGTTCTCTTTTTATCATAGAAAAGTGACATTCTCTATGGACCTGCTCCAGAGCCCGATCGTGTCAGTGAAAGGACTCCTATTGACTTCAGTGTGACTTGGAGTGCCTCCTAAAAATGGGAACAAAGCAGTAGACTTCATAAATCTTCTGATCTGGTCCTTAAAGCAAGAATTCAGACCCCATGGGGCAAAGGTTTGTGATTAGAAAGATATTTGGCCTGTCTTTCTTCCTGAACTGAACTATTCCGATCTTACTGGAGTTTTGTTCTTTGAGAAAAATCATATGTCAGTCAGCACGGGGGATAGTTAGTCTGTTAAATGCTACATTATGCCTTTTACTTTTTCATTATTGTGTGAGATTTGATTAAGGCAGTCAGTGACCCTTTGCTTAGGAACAGAAGAAAGAAAAGCAAAGAAAAGCAAATGGAGCCATAGGGCTAAAATATGTTACTGAGAAATAGAACAATTGAAGGTGTGGGAGACAGAAGAATTATCACAGCACTGTTGGCACTGAAGTAGCTTTGAGAGGCTTTAAACTTTCATAAAGCATGTGCTGGCAGAATTTCATTCTATACCTTTACCATAATGCAGACATTTTTTAGTAGACGAGCTTGTTGGCATGAGAGAAGAGGTGCACATCAATGACCAGATTCCCCTGTCACAAGCAGCGCTCATCGGTGATTGCTCTCCTTTGCCTAGACCTTTCCTAGGGAGATTTTTTACAGGATAATCAGAAAATGAACAGGAGCTGAACCTCTGTGTTCCTTTGTGCCATTGACAGCAAGCTTCTTTTCTTTCCTTTCCCAGTTGAAATGACCTTTCCTTCTCTCCCTTTGGACCTGCTGCTTGTCCTCCGTAAGTCAGTGTTGTGCCTGACCATGTTAAACACGTGGGAAGGAAGGTCTGCTCACTGTACGACTTCCTCTTACGACTCTCAGCCTTTGACTCACGAGCATGATTTGGCTTTATCACTGCAGAGTGTGCTGTAGATGCCTGGTTTGCAAGGCAAATAATGTGAACCATCACGTTACCGTGTGGAACCTCTTTTCCACACCGCTCTATATATGTCAGTCAACCTTTTAATTTGATTAGGAGGTTAATTTGCATGGTACTGTGTGTATGCTTTTACTGGAATATATATGCTATGAAATGTATGGTGTAAGTTAATCCAAAGCTAAGTAGGCCAATAAAGGCTAGTTCCTTAAGGAGGAAGAAAAAAGAATGCAGCTCAATGGAAGAAAAGCTTGGTAAGAGTCCAGAGTCCTGACTCATTGTTAGCCTCAAGAGCGTCCTGACTAGCATCAACGTGTTCTGGAAGCAGTGTGATTTTCCTACTGTATTAACAGAAAATAATAAAATGTAATGCTAAAACAATAGGACATACCAGAAAATTTCCACTGAGACATGGTATCTCAGGAACATGCCTGTGGCAGAACGATTTCCATCCTGCTCACATAATCGGAGTGTATGGCACTTACATGACTTTGTGCCCACCATGGAAAAGTGAGCAGCTCTTTTAGGTGCTTGGGCTGTTCCTTCAATACCAAGTGCTTCAGAAAGCTAGTAAATAGAATACAAATTATAACTCTATTCGTGGGAGACACCCAGTCAAGAGGGAGCACTAGGAATGTACAGCACAGCCTTCATGGAAATCTGAAAAATGCCTCCAAGGCTCTCTACCCACATCTCTCCATAATTCTAATCTCAAAAATATATACAATTTGGAAGTGATATAGTTCTGGAAGCTTGGCTAGTGTGAGCTCACAGTTATCTTTTACTTGATCCTGTGAAATAAATTATATGCAGCAAATCCCCACTACAGATAAATTCTTCTCCGTCTGTTTTTCTATAAGAAAGAAAAAAGAAAAAAAGTAAAATTACTTTCATGCAACAATTGCACAAGCAGGTTGTAAGCTTAAAGACAAAGGAGAAGAAAGTTAGAACATTTTCTGGTTTAATGCCAAAGATTTTTAAGATAAAAATTCTCTGAAAGTAACTGCAATAAACCAATGACTGTTGAGCTTGAACAGTCCTCAAGTTAAATTAAGTTCAATTTTGTTTAAATATTTATTAGAAGCAAAAGAAAACATAAATGCAGGGAAAAAAAAATCTTTATGTTTTGTCATCTTTTTCCCACAATGTCTCCTAGTCTGAAATGAGGTCATTGGATTTTAGTAAGTAGTTCGAGTACAATGCAAAATATATTTCAAGGCAGAGCTAAAGTTCACATCTCGAAAGCAAAGGGGTTAACAAAAATATGAAATTATGTGAGAGAGAAAGCATTCAGTGCCCAGGGAAGTATAGTTTTACCTGTCAGGAACAGGAAAGTTGGTCTGCATCCATTGCAGAGACATAAACTAATCTGAGCAAGGGCTGCATGTGAACCAGCAGCTAGAGCCTGATCAAATACAAGGTAAACTTAGCAGAAAAAATCCCAAATCACAGTGGTGTTTTCTTTTTCAGGGATTTTTTTCCAGATTTAAAAATGAAACGGGTCCAGTCTTGTAGTTATGTGAATCAATAATGTTTATAGCAAAAGCGACAGAAGGTGTTTATGGAGATGTAATTATAGTTTGCAGGTCACTTAAAAACCTTGCATGGGCAGTCCATAAAGCAAATATGACCAAGCGCTGTGGATAGTAGCCTGAGTAAACAGGGAAACTGTAGAAGTGGTGGCTTGTGAAAAACAAGCATTCTTATGGGGAAATGGAGAAGGACAGTAAGAATTACAGTGATCCAATGTTTCAGATGTAATGAGAGAGCAAGTACTGCAGACATTGCAGATGCTTTCCTGAATATCTGGGAAATCTGAAAGGGGTATAAAAAGCAAATTAAGTGTTTGATGCTTACTTCAGCCCCTCCTGAATCACAGCACGTTCATTTGGGAGTCTGTAGGCAGTGAATATTTCTACTTTCACATTCGTTGTTCTTCTGTTTCTGCTAAATGTCTATCAGAAGCGCTCTAACTCCACTCAAAATCCAAAACCCCAAAATGCATAAAGGAAAATAATCCAAATGTCAAATGTAACCATGAGCAATTAGTCAATCCATCAGAGCAAAAGCAATCAAGCCACATCCTTCTCTTTCCTCTCTGGAGACATGTACATCTAATAATAACCCCACAAGAGCACTTTAACGAAGGGAGGAGGAGCTGAGAGTTTTGACCCCATTCTAGAAAACAAATTGTCTCCAGGAATTTCAATGCAAGTGCATCAGCCAGTGACATCCCAAAGTAAAAGTTTAAGTGATGAATCTGAGTTACACCCAGAGATCAGCGGGAGCGCATTGCACCACTTGCAGCGTGTATGAACACCTCCGAAGGCTCTAACAGTCCCACTGCAACTCGCTAAGTGTTCCTGCTGCCCTTAGGTACATCTTCTCAATGGTTTCACATTCAAGGCTGTGTTGGAAAAGCCATGAAAGAATTGGATGAGGTTTTCTTCTAATAATACAGGCAAGACCATCTCCAGCTGTTGGCAATACATGGGCACAGGGTCTTCACTGTACTTCCCAGTACCACCATCCCCAGCAGTAGGGAATAGTCCTAGCATTTAATTTAATTTAACTGCAGCCCTAGCTAAAGTGCAAAATTCTGTTTCTGCAGGAAATATTTCGGTGGCAGCTTTAGGAAAACACTTGGCTTTCTGTTGACTATCTTCCCCCAGGAGCACTGCCATAAAGATTGCATTTGTGTTGAGGCCACAGAACGTGTAGCTGGGTGCAGGCTGGGGACCTCACCATTTTGAGGTGAGTATTCCCAACAAGCTGACATTGTGAAGTTAAATATTTATGTCCCCGTGCAGGACAAGGGGCTTTATGTATTTATACCTTGTGCCCTTGAAAACCCAACTTTCATGTATAGGTATTTTATTCATGATGTATTTTGTTTCTATGTGCGCTTTCCTGTGTGTGAGTGTATTTGTTAGGAACCTACCTGATATTTTCTTCTGCAAACGTGTTGGCTTTGGTTGGTAAGAAAGTTGTTCTGAATGTACTGCTGGGCACTCCTTTTGTTCATTTTCTTTTGTCAGGGGCTGACAGTACACTAGCTGCAGTTTTCATGTGATCATTCTTGAAATTGCTTCGTGCTCAGAGAAATGTGTAGGCATTCTTTCTGTGTATTTCCTTTAAATAGTAAGTGAAAACAGTATTACGAGAATAAAAAATTACACCACAAGATTCTGTGCCTTCTCTCCATTTTCATCTTTCATTCATTTAATGAGCTTATTTTTACTCCCTGTCGTTCGGTCCCCACTCTATATTAACAAGTTCTCCCTTGATTTCATTGATTCTCTTTGCCCACGGTGGCCTTTTTTAATAATTTATTCAATATGTTTATTCTTCTGAAAGTACAGACTGCCGAGAGAGGTTGTGGAATTGTCATCATTGGCTCAACTAGACACCCATCTATTAGGGATTATTTCAGGATAAGGAAATCAATCCCTCTGTGATTCAAGGGGAGGAGGGGGTGGATTAAATGACCTGGCAGAATAGTCCTCTCTAATTCAAATTATTCCGTGCGTTTCTTTGTTTTGTTTCATTTTGTTGTTGTTCTAAATTCTTTTTGATCTCAATTTCTTAATTTTTTTAGATAATGTTCTCTTGTGTTCGTGTTCTTTGAAAGTATGAAGAATTTGCATGAACCAATTTTTATTAGTTCCCTTGAGAATGTTAAAAACTTCAATTAGGTCACTGTAAAGTCTCTTTTCCAGAGTGAAATTCCTTAATCTTCCTTAATAACTTAAATCTTTGAAAACTGATGTTGTTCTGCAATGCATTTTCCTCAAAAGTAATTAGATGCCAGCTAAGTTGCTACATAATAGTCAGTGCTGTGTTGTGCTCTAAATATAATTGGTCTTTGGATTTTGTGGAGCCCATTTAACCCTGATGGGCTGGAAACACGACTGTCAGTACATCAATGCGATTTGGGAAATGATTGGAATTTCCAGTTTCCAAGAGGGCTGCATTTTCTGTTTGAACAGGAACCTCTCACAGTGTAAACTGATAGCCTGGCTGTATTTCTTAGTAGCTCTGCTCCGTCATAATTTTAGAACTGTTTTACCAATAACAGGCAAGGGAAACCACAAAGACAAATCTGAATGACCAGGCTGAGGGATGATATAGCTCCGTGTTGTTCCCTTACACCCTGTTGCTGTCCTCAGAGAGCAGAGCTCAGTGCTTCCCCTCTGTAGGCCACCATAAGGCCTCCCCTCATCCCTTCTGCTCTGAGCTGAACAAACCCAGGGAGGGACATCAACCACTCCTACATCCTTCCCTCCAGACCCTCCCCCATCTTCCCAGCCCTCCTTCAGACACTCTCTAATAACTTTATGTCCTTCTGATATCATGAGGCCCAAAGCTGTGCACAGTGCTCCAGGTGTCTTCAAGGCTTGCATCCACTTTGTGGACAACAAGATGTGGGTGTTTTGCAATTAATGGCATGGGCATCACGCTCAGGTGATAAGGGTTTGTAACTTCTTCCCATCTCAGCTGATTCTCTTTAAGGGTGAAAGATGGTTTGTAAAGAAGTTGCTTTATTGATCCTTATCCTCGTTCCACATATGATAGATAAGTGTGGGTTTGTTTGGGGAAAAAAAAATGGAGGAGGAGATTGATTGCTTATCTTAACCACTTCTATTTGAAGATAAAATTGAGAGAGTATGGTAAAGCAACTGAGGTAAGCAGCTTCCTGTAAGCACCCTTTGGGGTTGTACCTTTTTTAAACCTCTGCTTATTCCTTATGCTTTTTGCCACTCCTGAAGTGTTGTCTGTGCTGACAGCAGGACTTCTATAACTCAGTTTTCCCTGGTTATGGGGAGAAGCCTTGCTTTTCTAATCCTGCTTTTTCATTAAGTAATGATTCTTTAATCATTCTGTAATAATTATAGTGATATTTTCCCTTGGCCCTTTAGGCATTATTTCTGGGGCAGGCACTGGCTTGGTGCTGACATTATGGATGTATGAGATTTTGGCAAGGAAAAAAAAATCTTTCTCCTCTCCATTTGCTTTATTTCCTGCGAATCTCCTTACGCCTCATTTCTGTGTTGTAATCTGAGGTCACATTTCTTCATGCACATTGGATTACAACAGCCTGATGATGGCAAAATCAGAATGTCTCTTGATACCCTCATGGGAGCAGCCTTGTCTCTATGTTCTCTCACAGATACACAAGTGACATACCTTAGCTTTCTGTCACCTTCAGCCCCTTGAGAAGGAAAAGGCATTAGGGGAGAGGATGGAACCATAAGTATCTTGACAACACTTTTCTTGAGGTGTAGTAACCTGGGCATCTCCTGTACCAGTAGCTCCCTATCCAAGCAAGGCTGGGGTCACCCTCCTGTGAAATCCATGTTTGTCAAATACTGGGGATCAAATGCAGAGCCAATGAAAGGCACGTCTCCAGGGCAGCGTCTCCAGACGTTATTTTGTGTCATATCAGGCTTCAAGTATTATATAGCATTGCCATGCCAAGATATTTTTAGTGTCCTAGAGACAAGAAACAAAAAAATATTTTGTCTCTTGGCTGAAGGATTTCCCCGTATTTGCACTGGTCTAATTTAACTCCAATTGAATTCAGAGCATCCAACTTCTAAGATTCAACTTAGCGTTGGTACATGTATGTTTTCTAATAAATTTATTTACTTCAAAACAGTCACTGATGGTAGTAACCAAATAGCTGTTTTCTCAGGAAGCCCACTAAGAGATACTGCAAGATTAAGAGGTCAGATTTGTAGGGAATTTTTTGCCATTTTTTTTCTTTTTTAACCTGGCAAAATATGAGTTTTTGCAGTTTGCATGGCAATCTTTGTTAGAATCAACAGTAATCAAGTTCAAAGCAGGAACAGGAGGCTGATGACACTCAAGTTTATATTATCTGAAAATGCAAACCACTTAAGAGGCTGTTATACAGCAGAGTAGTAAAGCCCTTTGCTGGAGTCTTAAGGATCAAGTTTCTGGCACTATTAGTCATGTTATTTATATATATGTGGATACACATTCATGTGTATATTTTGCACATGTTCACACACACATGTACCCCAGCTATTACTCAGCCCTAATGATGCCCAAAGTCCCATCACAGAGAACGTCAATTGGAAATAGTGCCTGAAAATACACTGCTTTCCTCATTTGCAGGTGAAGAGAAAGGAGAGGGCAGGGAAAGGATCTTTACTGTAGATGTATTATGACTGCTGGATTATGATCCTTGCATGGGGTTCTTTTAGCTGAGAAAACTAAGAAACTCTTGAAATTAATAGCATTTTTGTATGTGTAATACAATCCTCCTTTGGCAGGAATAGACATCCACCATTTTAGCAAGGGAAGGACAATTGTATTGGTATGTAAATCTGTTTTGTTTTTTTTTCTTTTTTCCAGATAGCAGAAATGCCGTCACTGGGGATTTCCTGCCCCCCCGCTCCTAAAGTGGGACTGTATCCGTTCCACCGCCTCCACACACACAGAACAAGATTTCAGACATATCCAGTGTCGAGTTATAGACTGCACTGGGTAGCTTTAGTCTAGTAGGAACTGAATGCAATGGGTGATATGGAGGAAATGGAGTTGTCTCAGATACGCGTTTAGCCCTATTTTAAAGTATTCCTGTTGTATTTAGAAGGCTGGCTGAAGTCAGCTATGGTTTTGTGTGAGCTGTGGTGTGCGTGCTCAGGAAGGCTGCTGTGTACTTGTTCTTTGCGCAAACTACTGTCAGAGGTTTTTTGGTACTAGATCTGATACCGAATGGTCATATCTAGGCGGTGGAACGATGTGGTAGAGCTTCTTTATAATAATCTTTGAAAAAGAAAAGATGGCTTGTTGTCAGAGTGTTCCTGATTATGTGTTACATACTGAAGCTATTTAAGAGAAAACACTAACAACATATAACGCTTTACTCAGCCAGCCAGTATCCTAATTCTTATTTTGCAATATTTACGCTTAAATTTTTAGGGGGGGGATGAGCTGATTTCCCGAGCAAAGCTTGTCAAATGGATGCTTGTGGTGGACAATCATATCAGCATGTGTGCTCACACCGAGCAGAAGCGTTTTGGTGCCTCCTGGCAAACAATATGCATGCTGAACTCCCAGTGACCCAGTTGTCTTTGCTAATCGCTCACTGATTACGCTAATCAGTGCCTTGTTTAAAGCAACGAAGCCAAAACCACTCTCTGCTATGCTGAACTTGGAAAGTGGGATGCATTTTTTGGTCATTGTCATTTGTGTGCTACTAGAGGTGAATGATGAAATGCTGACTTGTGCCACATGGCTGGTGGCTGTAGGTAGCTCAGGAGTGTTGTCTGGGTGCAGACTTTTATGGTCCTTTGCTCTGCAGACCTAAGCAGCTTGTAACCAGCTGTGCGCTAGTATTAGCATCATCTCACAGCTGTATGAAGGCTGGGGAAAGAAAGTGCTTTCTGGAGCCAGTGTGATAAATGAGCCTCTACCAATGCTATTGGTGCAGTGGATCCCCACTGAAGTTTGTGGTCTTGGTTCACCCTTATGGTGGAGTTGAATTCAGCATGGGACTGAAAGGGAGAGAGGGAGAGGGTGAAGGAATCCACACCGGTATTTCTGCAAGTCACTTGGTAGAAGTTTGAAAGAAAGAATGATGTTTAAATGAGGACGTCTCTTTTGTTACCAGATTTCTGTGCAGGCAAGAGATGGGTGTTATAAACCTTCCTGTGATAGTTCTCTAATAAGATGATCCTTTTTGGTATGCTTCAGCAAACAAAATGAGCCTCTTAAAAGCTAACCTTGTCCTTGGACAGAAGAGTAGAAGCAATGGGTTAGCCTTTTTGCCAGCATGTTTATTAAATGGTTGATCAGCTGTACAGAGTTAAATTTCACCCTGGAGGTTTTTAGTATGGATATTCTGGTCGAACTTATCTTGGTGTCAGAAAAGTACCTAAAGTTCTAAAACAGGAAATAGAGCCATTTTTTTGTGGGTGTTTTATGATGTTCCTTATGGAGAAGGACGCACTCATTGCATTGCTTATCCCAAGAGCCTTGCTGAGCCCTGTGCTGACAGTCAGAACCAGTGAGTTAATATAAGCCCACCTGTTTCTTCTTCTGGAAGCTCAGTTTTGCTGTTGATACACTATGATCTAATGGGCATTTTTAAATGAGCACGAAGCGTGCTTTTCATGTTGTGTTGGTTGTTGGGTTTTTTTGTATTTTCTCTTCATTTGTTAATTTGCTGATGGAACCACAAGAATAATCCACATTGAAAAGCAGAATGTTTTGTTCTGCACCACCCCAGGCTAGCTGATCTGTGTCATTCATGCATTAACTTTTAACTTCTTTAATTCTTTGTGGAAAGGCTTCTGATCACAGGTGAAAATGAGTTTAATGTATCACTTTATTAAAAATAGTATACCTTCTGATCTTACTAGCAGTTTCTGCTTATTTGAGGTGCAAGACTGGAATTGCAGGGTAAGAAATGAGGCTTACTAGCAGAGCTGTTGTATATGAATGAGGTTATCAGCTTTCATTTTATTCTCCCTCACTAGTAAGCATGAAGAAATGAGGTGTTTTTTATGAATGTGTATGAGAGTAAAAGGTGTTTGTTTGAAATACAATTAACACCGGGAGAAAACACCCTAGGCTCTCTAATATCTTAAGATCTATAAGCTATGGGTTTCTATGGACCACAAGGAGTGAAAAATGGAGCCGGCCTTGAAAATCTGCAGTCTAGGCTAGCCAACACTCTGGCTGGGCTGTCAGCTGTAAACTTGGATATGTTTCCATTCACACATATCATAAACAGAGAGGATAAAATAACAGGGCTGAACTTTGTTTAAGAAACTTGCTATTAGAAATATGCCAGTACTGTACAATAAAACTCAAAATTTACTGAAATTTATGGGGTTTAAGATTTCCCCACGAAGTCAAACGTAGGCTTGTGTTTTCTTCTTTATTGGCCTGACCCTCACCACCGCTCCAGTGGGAAGGAGCCAGGTCATGAAGGAAGTTGGCTTTTCCTAAAGGCAGATCTGAAATTTCATGCAAGATGTTCCGATTTCACAGCTTTTCTGCCTGCCAAGGAGAACTCTTTCCATTAGTTTTCCCAGAAAAACACAACATGCAAGGTACATAGCCTTCAAAATGTTGAGACAATTCAGCTCCAAATATTTGCAACATTCAGCACTGATTGCTAATGTAAACATTGCTCAGAGAAGAGATGTCTCCACATTGGAGTAGGAAGACCAAGATACTCAAGCCCATTGCTTTCCTTCCTGGCCTTCCGCTGGCATCCTAAAGAAATCACTGCACCTCTATCTCTTCTTTCCTTTTCTTACAGTGGAGGATCAGAGGTTGGTTTTCCTCTTTTTTTTTTTTTTTTTATGGTGTCTCATGTATCATAGGCATATGGTATCATAGGCACTGGAATGGGCTGCCCAAGGAGGTGGTGGAGTCACCAACTCCAGAGGTGTTTAAGAAACGTTTGGACGTTGTGTTGAGGGACATGGTTTAATGAGAACTATTGGTGATGGGTGGATGGCTGGACTGGGTGATCCTGTGGTTCTTTTCCAACCTTGGTGATTCTATGATTTTATGATAGGCCATGTGTCACTGCATTTTATACATATTTAGTGCTATTCAAGAAGCGTTTGGCAATTATACTTCCAAATTACTGAGCAGAAGACTGGACAGGCCATATTCTGAACAGAACCTGCAGGAGAAGAGAAGAGAAGAGTAGAAGAGAAACCTGCTCAGTTGTCTGAGAAGCATTAGGAGATATGTAACTCTTCCCTTTTTTTTTGTACTGCTTTCCCCTTCCTCCCCCCCCCCAAACTTTTATCACGTTTGGTTTTGCTCTTTGTCCTTTCCAGAAGACTTAACGTAATATTTGCAAACCGCTTTTAATCCTTCCTTATCGGTAGATGAACCTCCTCTGGTGTTGGAAACACTTCTTCTCCCCGGTCCTGGGAATTTATATTACTTGTTTCATCTTAAATCTCTCGCAGTGCTGAGCAGATTGTTTGATAGTGCAGGGTGACACACGTGCTTTTTAAAACAACTGTCGTCTTTATTCTTCTGGCAGCAAATGCCACTGCTGTCAAATAAAGTAAAATTGACTCCCACAGGAAAGCTTAAAGAGTCAGAGATGCCATTGCAAATCCTGGCATAAACTGTTTGGAAACCCTTTTCTTCTTGTTTGGCAGGACATGTGCTCAGTCCCTGAACACACTGCTCAGAAGCTGTTACAAAATATAGAAGACAATAAATACTAAGCAAGTTAAATTTTTATCTGCTTTGAGAGATAGGAGTCTGAATGTCTAAGACACTAGAATTCATTTGACAAGAACAAGAGATCTCAGAGCAGCATTGTAAATGAAAAGCTGTTAGGCAGGCAGTACCTTCCCAATGTCATGTTTTTCTTAGAACTAGGGCATACATTACACACAAATTTGAGATTATCTCCAACAATTATCTAAAATTAACCGTGGTTTTCTAATGAAAAACATTAAGAGGAGGATCTGATAAGAAGTGTGCCTATTTATAATACTTGCTATGAGGGAAAAAGGTTTGCTCCTCTGTGTGAAA
Source organism: Gallus gallus (assembly GCF_016699485.2). Lineage (NCBI taxonomy): Eukaryota > Metazoa > Chordata > Aves > Galliformes > Phasianidae > Gallus > Gallus gallus. The sequence goes on along the minus strand of NC_052542.1, from coordinate 14,379,772 downwards.
CCAAACTGCACCGTGTGTCAGAGTATAAAAGAAGATTGGCTTCCTTTCCTCTGCTTATTAGCAGCAGTGCTGGGAGTTTATCATATCTGGTGGTTAACAAGAAAGAGCCAACTCGAAGAAGTGCTCCTATTTCTGTGTTTCTGTCAGTGCTGTGTCTGCTCTTACAGTGCTTGTTTGCACTATGCAATGGAACACAGTGCCACTCTGAGTGCTCCTGGCTGCTTTTCTTAACGCAGCACGCGTCAGAAAGACCAAAGCAAGTTCACCTCTGGTTGGTGCTGCACCAGAGCAAAACCCACGTGCACAAGTCTGGTCAGTGTGGGGATGCTCTGGCTGCACCCTGCGGGCATCTCATGGATGTTCTGCAGTCATCCAGTGCAGAGTGATAAGGGAGAAACAAATACTGGCATCACACCGAGTTTGTTTCCTTGAGACCAGATGCCAGATGGGAACCAAGTCACTGTGTGCTGGGACCCTTCTATGCTATCTAGAACACAAATAGCAGGAAGTTTTGTCAGTTTCTAAAGCAGTTTCCAAAGAATCATAGAATCGTTAAGATTGGAAAAGACCACCAAGATTGTCTAGTCCAATCATCAACCCATCACCACCATGGCCACTAAGCCATGTCCCTCAGTGCTACATCTCTGCATTTCTTTAACACTTCCAGGGACGATGACTCAAGAGATGTTGTGGTTTCTCTTCTGGCATTTTGCACAACAGGGATTGCACAGACCTGGGGTCAGGGACTTGGTTCACAAACAAAGGAGTTACAGTGAGGAACGTTTGGAGGCTCTGCTTAATGATCCCCTCTGAAATCTGTCTGTTTTACTTGGTGGAGTTTCTGCATAGATTGATTAAGGCTGGAAAAGACTGTTGAGATAATCTAGTCCCACCACTGACGCTTCACATATTATTCACACTTAGACACCTAAGCTCGTTTCTACCTTGAGTTTCAAACAACCCAAAGGCTGAATGAGACTTACAAAAATCATAGCATCTCACTGCAAATTCACACTGATCGCATTTGTATGCTGGCTAAGCAATAATACAAGTCATCCCAGGGTTAACCTGAAAGGTCAATAGATTCTGACAAACCTTTCAATGAACCCATCACAGCTTCTGATCTGTAGGAGCCGCAGAAACCAGGTGGATTTTGTTGTGAACCATTTTCCATAGTTCTACTTATCAGTCATGTGAGCGTGGGTAATTATTTTCACCTCATGTTTGCTAGTGCTGATTTACTTTGCATTTGACTGGTCTTAAAATAAGAAAATCTTTAATCTAAACCAAACAACCCTTAATGCAACCAAATGTTTGGATGAAGAAAGGGTAAATGTCCGTGTGTTTGGGAAAGCAGCACCAATAAAAATAACACAGACATCATCTGCTATCGTACTGCCACCAGTGTGGAGGAGCTAAAGGAGCAGGGCACATGGCTGCGAAGTTGAAAGCCATTTTACTCTCTCTCTCCAGGATACTGATTTAGACTGGTGGAGAGGTTTGTAAAACTTAGACCCAATTTCTACAAAAGGTCTGTAAATATAACTACTTTTGGGGGGATTGTTTCACATTTCTACAGGGCGACTCTTAACTCTGAGGAGTTTTCACACAAGGAATGTTTTCTCAGCTGCTGGGGCTAATTAGGAGACACGAGGATCGGTTATATTTCCCTCTGAATAGGAGTGAAGTTATTTCATGCAATTTTTTACACAACTTCGCCGTGTGATGGGCTGCATACAGAGTAGTTTATTTATAATGCTTTATCTCACACCTGTTTGGATACTGGCTGTTTTATGATATTTAAACATACTACTTCTTGCCAATGGCTTTATCTCCACAGTTCCTGATTTTGCTGCAAATGTTTCTTATTAACTCTAAAAGAAACATCAGTTGCTCCCTGAGAATTATTAGCAAGGACAAAAATAACATAATTGTTAGTTACTTCCAACATGTTATCACTGCAGACCTATAAAACAGACATTCTTTCAAAATACTGTAGGGGCTCTTTTACTCTGTTGAAAATAAATAATACATGCTTTAAGCACTTGTTATTTCACTGGAATTTTGTTTTTAGGTAGGAAAAAAGCCCTGATCAAAACATCACCAATTCTCACTGCTGTGCCTTTCTGAGCTGTTTTATTGTGCCACATCTGAACGCAGCCCTGCAGCTGCCAGAGCCCCAGTGTAGAACATAATGCTGGGCAGAGACCCACGGTGGGGACACAGGAGATCATTCAAACAGACAACATGTTGTCCCATGGGAATGCTCTCCTCTGCTATGAATATTTCTCTCCGTAGCCTCGGAGCTGTGGTTCTGATGGTAGCGATGCTTAACTGCAAGCAGGAAGGAGGTAAGGGCTATTCCTCTGCTGTCATGGGGTTCAGCGCCATTCAGACTCCTCAGGATTTTTAAAGGATTTTCATGCCATAAAGTCCCTCCAAGGGGGAGCAGCTTTGCCTATTCTGCAGAGGCGGAATGAATCAGATGAAGTGATTTGTGAAGTGATTTGAGTTGTGGACACCCCATCCCTGGAGACATTCAATGGGACCTGGGCAGCCTGATCTGGTGGGTGGCAGCCAGCACGCTGCAGAAAGGTTGGAGCTCAAGGATCTTTAAGGTCCCTTCCAACCTAAGCCGTTCTATTATTCTGTGACTTATTTGAAATCCAGTAGAGGGTTATCATCACTGGCAAGGAGGCCATGTGCACATTTGTCCTTCACAAGGGTTCTAGAACCGTGTGCTGAGGACACCAGGTTCTATATTCTGGAACATCTGTCCTTTAAATAGTATATCCTTGTGCTGCTATTCAAGGGGCAAAGGATTTACTGGATATGTTGACTTCCATCAGATCAGCCTGGGCTGGAATTGAACGTCCATTGTTATATGAATGTCCAGATGGGTGCAGGACAAGGGGAAAAGAAGGGCTGAATTGTGTCCATGACTGAAAAGGTCCAAATACCTACCTCAGTGCACTTATTTGCCTAGTGCAAACCTGTATTTCATTACAAGTGTCAGGCAAATAAGCCTTGGTTGCAGATGGGACACAACAGAACTGCCTCGAGAGAGGAGTTAGCTTTCAAAGCAAACTGCTCCAGCCAGGATGCCTCACTTCATTCCTCGCTTCTGAAGCTGGTTCTTTTATCCACAGCCAGAGCACACACCACCCTCCATCCCTCTTCCTTGGGTGGTGTTTTTACTGGAGGCATTGCTGGATCTGAGCTTCATCCTACTGCCTTACTGCTACTGTTTAAAACCTGTCCAACTTGAAGACACGTGTCAATGCTGCCTTTAGAGTCCCAGTGTATCATCCCTTTTTTTTGTTGTTTATAATCAAAATAATGCAATTTTATGCAAACTAAATGCTGGTCTACAGAGGCAGCCCCACGTGAGCCCTTCAGAATGAAACTTGAGATCTACCATGCCTTGCCAAGCCGGGGAGTTGTGCTATGAAAAGTAGAATTTCCAAAGGGCAGAATTTCTAACTCGAAATCACCTTCAGTGATCCTCAGGGGTTGGAGTTAAGCTCTGAAACCACACACCAACTGAAGTTGTTTGTTGGCTGGGTGTTTTTGTCATTTCCTTTAGGCTTTGCTGCATCAACATGAAACTCAAGAAGTGCAGTTTGCATTTACACTCAGGTGCATCACTCTCCCCTTTGTTAAAACAAACAAACAAACAAGCAAACCAGTTTTTCAAAGCTTGCTCCCTACAAGCTTAATGAGAGGTTTCTTGCACTGAAACATCTGGTTTTAGTCACTGATGGTTGGAGGATACTGACAATTCCCCAGCTTTTAAAATGCAGGGAAAGTGGTGTTAATCCTGGGCCTGGGGAACTACTACAATTCCAGCCAAAATAGCTCTTGCAACTGTAATCATTCATTGCTATTAGATATTTTATGGCACATCAGAAAATGGATTCTTTTTTTATAAGATGATCTCTTAAACTAACAGTGAGTCTTTTGTGTTAAGTGAGAAGTAGGCTCAAAACCTGTGCAAATTAAACAGAGATGTGTGACTGATGATTCACATGTGAACCAGCAGTGCCTGATTTCATTAACTATATTAATTTCTGTAACTCATACCATGCAACAGAGGCTTCATCTTCAAGGAGGAGTTTCAGGAGGCTCGCAGAGGAGAATTTACAAGTTACATTGGTTTGTATCAAACGGGTACTGAGCTACCTGCATAGCACAGCATGGCACGGCGCCTCTGCTCACAGCTTCTGGGTAAAAGCATATGAATGTGCTGCTGTTTATAGGACTATCCCTTTAAATCACACTTCAGTCATGATTTCCGAGTACTTTCCAACAATATATCACATTGCTCAATGATTTAAGCCTTCCTGACGGGAGACCATGTATACAAGTAGCAAGTTAAATGGGCCACAGGCATGGGCCACAGATACAGAACCATCATCTCTCTGTGGTTCAAGTTAAAATCTGTTTTTGCACACTTTCATGGTATTTCAATGTATTTTTCTTTCTTGAATTTTGTTAGCATTAGGGAACAGTGAGCTACGCTAGATTTTGAAATCTTAACTTTCATCTTTTTTTTTGGTTCTAAGTCGCTTCCAAGACTGGAGCAGCACATATGTTCTGCTTCCATTTGTGTGTATTATACATGTAATCTTGTGAAAACAGTGATTCTTAGGAGGTTTTGGCCAAGAGGGTCTGAAATTCCTTCAGATTTTGCTGCAGTTGAACACAGCCCTTGTCTTAATTAGGTCTCTCATCTGAACCTCAAAACCCAGACTAACCCTAAATTGAATCCATCTCCAGGCACAAACATCTTTCTCACCACTCCCTATTTTATTTTTGACTCTTCCTCTCTTTTTATCTGGACAGCCTTGCCTCAGTTCTCAGATGTGCAGAAGTTGTTCACCTCTGGTTTACAAGTGTAGCTCAATACAGCAAAGAGTATATATGAGCTCTGGGAAAGAATTTTCAGTGAGGGAGTCTGTATATTCTTTACCATCACACTGAAGACGTTAATCCTGCCTTAGTATTTTCATCATTCTGCACAGTTACTGGAATTATTTATCTACAGCCAGAACTGTAGCCCTTGTTTTACTATTTTAATGCTTAAAAATTCTTAACAAACATCAAAACAGAAACAGATTATGTTGTATCTATTTCACTGCTCATAATTAAATTGCTTTTTCTTAAAGCAAGACAATACTAGGAAAAAAAAAAATCAACAAGCACCCATCACAAATGCTCACCAATCATATTTCCATCAGTGTGCTGCAGAAAGCCCAGGCAGTTAATACAAACCTGGCTGTAATTATTTACTGAGTGGTTTGCAGCACATCCGTGCCCACTGTGTTTGTAAATTGGCCTATGTTTTGACTGGCATTGGAGAAACATGTGAAATGCTGGTTGTCTGTCATACAAAAGCTCCAGTGTAAATAAATAAAGCTACCTAGGACGTCTCCCACACTCCACACCACATCACAGCTCCTCTTACAGAAGAAATCTGTAGGCACGGCAAAGATATCAGTGTGCCATCCACACCTCCATCATCCCTTCATCACAGGGTTGGTTGGAGCTCTCCTCTTTGTAGAGGTGTAATGAGGCCAATATAAAGTTGTCTGCCCACCTCTAGCCCCAAGCAGAGAGAGAAATCACCACTGAGGCAGTGCAGGAGCTCATCCCACAGCCTGCCAGCCCCAGCAGGTTTGTAGACACGAATCCCATTGTCATTGAGGGATGAATTAATTGCAATGAATCTTGAGCAGCCACTTGCCTCTGCATACTGCAGCACAAACACTTCTCTCTTGTGTGGCCTTGTCCTGAGCTGGCCCAACTCCGAGCTGAACATTTCAAGAAGCAAATGTCATTTTGGGAAGGGTATAAGGGCCTGATTGGAGGGCCCTTCAGGCTACAGAGTGCCACTGGCCATTGCAGCAGGAGTGTGGTTCATACCAGCTGAGAATCGTCTCCTCCTTTCCAAAATGCTTTGGCTCACATTTTGTGTCCAATGTCTCAAAAGCTTCACGTGCTTTTAGGAGCGTGTTCTCGAGTCTGAGAAGTGAGTTGCTGGGAATTGGTTTCTACCGTAGGTAATTTAAACCAACTATTCAAATATGTGACCTTTTAAAGTACTAGAGAATTTTGACATATTTCAGATCTCTGATAAGGCTGTAGTTTAGAAAGCAAAAAGGCTGAGAAAACGTCTCCTTCTGTTTCTGTTTTTAAATCAAGATTAATCGGGAGGGTGGGTTGGAGGGGAACCCTAACTTGTCTGCTTGTTTCCTCAGCTGACATACCAGTTTGTGTTGGTGAAAGCAAATGAACTTTAAAATTACACATGGCCAGTTTTGGTTTTGAAGGGAGTGTTCCCTTGGGAATAGTGCTTTTCTAAAAGCCTGCTGCAGACATTATGTGTGCTTTATCTCTTCAACGATGACTATTGCAATGCTGGTGGAAGAGCCATCGTACGCTACACTGTAGCTCCAAGAAGTTGCACTTTAACACATTGATGATGGTTATAGAAACATTTGGACAAAGATTGACAAAAGCGTTAATTATTAGCTCTATATTTTTCATTCAGTAATTCTCTCCCTGACCTCATTGATATCTGAGTAAATCAGTTAATACTGTTGTAGCCCATGGAGCTACATAAACTGATTTCCTTACATAAACTGTAAGGAAAATTCTCTTCAGAAAAAAACAAATACAACAAAAACATCAGAAGCATACTTACTAGAAGGCTTTCATCTCTATTAAAGTCTACTTTTTGTTCTCTTATAGTTCTAAACTCCTAACTGAGAGCCAGATTCTAAAGTAAGATTAGAACAGTGCATCAGTTTCCAATTGATTGTTTTACGGATGTCTAAAAGGAAGTACGTTATCAATAGAGACGATTATCGCAACCACAATATTCAGTGAATGATAATGTCATTCTTTTCTCATTTAAATATAAAGAGCAAGCCAAGACCCTGCTTCCTGAAAGTAAAAAAAAAAAAAAATCATCTCAGCTGAACAACCAATTTCATGAGTATTTGTAATAGATCTGTTGTTTGCTCATTTATTTTGTGTGGAAATCAGATGCAGTTCTGTGTCCTCTTCTAAGATCAAGATTTGGAACAATATCATTGCAGCCTCCTGTACACCTAGACCTGAAACATTAAAACATCAAGAAAGAGAAGGGATTTAAAATGATCTTTCTTGATCTCCTTTAATGAAAGAACTTCTAAACATTTTTATCAAAACAAGAGTTGTGGCCCAGAAATCCACTATCACTTGGCAGCTGGGAGATAAATTCTTAAATAACAGCATATTTAGAAATCAGATAAACAGATAAGTGTTTCTAAAATCAAAACATTAGTGTTTGGTTACCATCATCTAAAATTCCATATACCAACCATGCTTGGTGGCAGCCATGAGCAGCAATCAGAATGCAGCTATGGACAATGTTTGCATCTTTTATTATTACTGCTATAAATTCATTGACAACTTTGTGCTGTTTTTCAAGATGCCATTGGTTGATAGAGCCAGATAACTTTAGAAGCTAAAAGTCTGAATAGTAAAATCTACGAGAACTCATAACTGGCTTTGGAACAAGTCATTTAGGACTTAGTTATTGCTTCAAAAATGAAGTGCCCTAGTTTTGAAGGGGAAAACAGGTTTAGAAATATCTAGCAAATACAAAGAAAACTGGATTCAGTGCACTGTTGATTGACTAAGTCATAAACATCCTCTTGCACCCTCATAATTTGTCTCCATAAGGGTGCACAAGAGTAATATCCCCAGAAAACGCAGTCATTGAGGACATCTGGAGAGAGACAGGACCAACATGAAATGAATGACCAAAATGTTGCATGCCAAATATAAGCACAACCTTGACCTGGTACATCCTGCACAAGCTGCTTAACACCGCAGTCAAAGAGAGAAGAGGAGCTCTCAGATAATGACATGTGGGCCTTACAGACCCGGCAGTGGGCAGAAGGCATTGCTCGTTATTCTGTCAAGGACTCCACATGCCAGTCTATGCAATCTGATTCGCAATCAATTGCAAGTGATTACACATTGTTTATCATCGATTGGCACAAGGAATCCTTGAGAGAATAATAAGCTGCAGCTGATGACAATCAGGGACTACTGTCTCACTGCAAGTTTGATTGCACAGCTCTCCACTGGTGCAATTGAGCACCCACCACCCACAAAGCACCACAGTAAATAAATAAATAAAGGGTGGCATGGGAAAACAAAATGTTAAAAAGCTCCTTTGAAAAAAAAGAGAGCCTGAATGGAAGTTCTTCAGTATACTATTTGCAAGGCTAACATCATTAGAGTGCTTTGTATTGGAAATGCAGTAGGAAGATTCCAGTAGATCTTCTGGCTCACCTCATGATAAAACAACATCTGGATACCAGGTAATAATCTTTTGAATAAGCAGGAGAAATTTTGGACCAGGGTATCTGAAGAGTGTCTATTATTTTTAAATGGAGTACGCAGCCAAATTAGAGGCCTAGAAGGATACTTTGAGATAACTACGGATACATCCTGGTTACAAGGAATTGACTTGTTCTTCATGGTGTGGTTTGCTCTTCTATCAACAGATGCACCACAAAAGTAAGTACCTGTATTGTGCTAAAGTTGTGGGCAATAATAATTCAGTGTACAGCTCCTTCTAAGGGAGTAACCCAGGCCTAAATGTTCTGGAAAACAGTAGTGAGAATAACCACAGGTAGCGGACCATAGTCAGGGCTCTAAGAAAGGGGATTCTGTTTCTTACTTGATACTGTAGTTGAAGGATGCGAGATTAAGGATTGTGAATTTGCTGTGTGCCTTGTATGTTGAACACAGTACTTAGTGATAGAGGAAGATTCTAGAACTGCATATTTGTTTAAGGCATTGCAGCAGCTGTAGTCATGTCTGATACCTGTTGCAGTATAAATAAACCATAATTGAATTTGTGATGGAAAACATAAAATGTTTTTAATGGGATGCCATTTTTGGTAGTTTGCACTCAAGTTAAGTCTTGGAAGTTTTTCCACTGGTCCCTACAGCATCCTCAGGAATTCTGCTATTGGCTTGGCTGGAGTTGATATGTTGGCCTTCTGATGTGGAAATTACACCCCTGGTAATGTTTTGGTTGTTTTGTTTGTTGATTTGTGTTCTATACAGTTGTCACATTGTTCTAACAGTTGTCCACCACTAGTGTTGGCTTCATTTTGTGTGTCAGCTTATATGTCACAGGACCTGTGACTCTTATTGTTGCTATGTTGGACAACATGGGCTCCATCTGAGTTATATCATTCAAGTGATTACTCAAAAAATATTTGTTTGGAGGAACTGTCTGTCGATCTCTGAATTAAGTCCTCTGAGATCTCAATAAAGCTGTAAAAGAAATGAGACTAAAACTGTTTCTTCATATGTCAGAGAAGCGACCAAGTGACCAGGATTCATTTAGCCCTTGTTTTCTGTGGTTCTGCCCTATCTATTTCCCTCAGAATTGCTGTCTGCAGTCCTACAAACTCTGAATGAAAACTTGACACTGTCTTCTCATTAACCCTCACTGTGACACTAGGTCCAGTTTCCCAGGCAGACCAGACCCGTGTCTACAGGCTGCCCAGCTCAGAGGTTGCTGTTAAAATACACCCACGTAACTCAATGATTTCTGACAACGACACCATCTATGGTTTAGTCCTCTCCTTCTCTGAGAACTGTTGAATAGAGTTGTACTGGCTTGTTAGCACAGAATACAATGCGCTTGGTCTCAAACTGTAAATCAGTATCTGTATCTGAGAGGTGACATTTCAACAACTGTGGAATGCTAGAGCCTGTTAGGATTTTTTTTTTTTAAGTGTCAGATTATAAACTTCATAAATAAATGATGAGTGCACCTCTTACAACATCATGTGTGTTTATGTGTGCTGGTGTCAGCACCTTTCTGGATGTAAGCGCAGTGACCCTGGAAAAGTAAGTCTCTACAGGATTACTTGCCTGGTACTGTAAAGTTTTGATTAAGCACCAGCATACCCTGGGCCATTTAAATATGCTCAGACCCCAGACTGGTGAAAGGAATAACTGAATCACAAAGCTGGAGGAGATCTGGAAGGGTTATCTGGCCCATCTACTTATCCAAGAGCAAGACCAGCTAGGATTTTCCTTTCGATGATTTTCCCTGCCCTATTTCTCCTCTTCATAACTTATTTCTTTTGCATCTCTCCACGCTGTTCAGTATTTCCCCCTTCTAGCTGCCATACCTTTTTTCCTGTAAGGTTTATTGACCAAACAATGTACTAGATAGTCAGAAAGAGCATGCCTAGGGAATATCTGAGGCCAAACATACAAGCATTGAGCACCACTGACTACAGTTGAATGCCAGTAGCTATGTTTATAATCTTATGTGCATGAAAACATAATTTTCTTCAGATCTGTCTCCATTTGTGCATATTAATACTTACTTATACCTCGTGGGCAGCTTAAGAAGGAAAATGTTTAACCAGTTTTACGCATTTTACATAAAAACTGGCTTTTGAAGGGCTTTTAAGAATCATCATACTAACCTTCCCAACACATCCCTGCAGCATGGGTGGTCCTGGCTTACATGAAATGATGAGAGAAACTCAAGTGGATTAAAAAAAAAAAAAAAAAAAAAAAAAAAACTCATCAAATCAAAAAGGTAACACAGATATTTTTGCATTGTCTAAAGAATACTGGCAACTAACTGTTAGTGGTTTTTTTTTTCTTTGCAAGCTTCTGGTGAAAGACAAAAATCAAGTTTTTATGACTTTGACTTCTTAGATGTTGCAGTGACATTCTAATTTAATCATAGGCAAATAACTTACGAGTTTGCCACTTCTGAATAGAAGACAGCCATTGTGAGAAGCACGGTCAATTTTCAGCTCTAGTCATGTCTTCATCATGATTAAAAAGAACTCATTTCAGGAGACCACAAGAAATCTGGTGAGGTGATCGCACACAATGAGAAGGCTGAAGTTATCAATAGAGTAATTTACAATGATTGTATTTGCAAATTGGACATCATTACAATAACAATAAGTATAAAATCCTGAAAAGATACTTCATGCTCTTGAGTAATTACATGCAATTAATTCGTATCTAATTCCAGACTCTGGCACGCTCTGTTCTGGCCTTTCTCAGAAATAGTTGCTGGCAATGAAAAAAGAAGATGCTGCCCAGGCCACCTCTGCTGGGAAAGCTTTATGTTGTGTAAGAAGGGCTCAGATTTGGCAGAGAGAAATGGTGAATCTGCAGGGACATCTGAAGGATCACAGTATGTCCCACATACATGTGATTCAGTATTTATGCTATTATTCCAATTCAGGTCTTTAGCTCTCCCTTCTTGTTTCCCATGCTGGCTCGTGCTCAACTGGTATGGAAATAGCTGTTTCACCATGGCCAAATTAAGACAAGGAAGAGAAAACCTTCGACTGTCAGTTTTTTGGTGTTTTTTTTTTTTTTTTCTGGAGGAACTTGAGCCTCTTCTTCCAAAACAGCTGAACTGCCACCAAACAGTTTATATCCTCCTCCTAGCGTCCTTAGAGAAAGGAACTAAGGATACTGTAGTATTCCTGAACCATGCCTCTTTTCTGGCCAATGATCAGAAGGTTCATGTGGGACTTCAGAGCCAAACACCCACTCCTCAAATATGAGGAAACAGCAAGTAAGGGATTTTACAGAATGCAAAGATTTTAGAATCCTGAAGTAAAAGTGGCTCAAAATACACGGGCTTGGTTTCTTGAGCATATATTTCAGAGAAATCAATATTATTCAGCGTGTGTTGGCACAAAGTTCTATGCCATAGCTCACTACCGATGTTGATTTTCATCTACTGTTCTTTTAAAAAGTTCTGTTTCCCATTTTAAAGGAAAAAGTGTTGGGGGGGGGAGGGAGGCTGCAGAGTTGTGAGAAGGAGATTATGGAAATTGGAGGGTAACTGATGGTTCTACTGCATGGCTAAGTTGGCTAAAATCTTTCATTAGTATGTTGTTCTGTTTATTTTAAACTCGAGCACTATCAGACACAGGGAAAATTGCAGCTTCAGATGTCCATTCCAGGTGTACAAGTGGACTGGTTTGATTGTTTTGAGGAATGTAAGTTAGGTGCACAGGTATCTCACATACCACAGTGGGTGTGGAAAACACTTCCTCAGCTCGTTTTTAGTCTACCAGAAATGATGTCTTGCAGATAAGAAGTCCCCAAACTGGAAAGCATCTTGAGTTATCTAAAACCTTGCTACTGTCTTGGAAGATGCTCATACTGTCCATCACCTCAAGTCATCACCTGTGTGAAAGGTTTTGCTGAAGGGTTTCTGTTCCATCTGATGTTAATGGAGATCTGTTTAATGTGCATACTTTTTTTTTCTGGAGGGCTCTGGTATAGATGATGGCAGACTATTGTTTTGTCATCATCTGCTCACTTGGAATGAAGTAAAATTAATTCAGATATAGAAACGAGTGCTGGAGGAAATGAAGTGGTGGTTAAAAAGGTGAACCCCCCTGAAGAGCAGTGCAGTGCAGGAGCTCTTCTGTAGCTGACTTTTTCTTTTCTGCATATGCATCAGATGTTCTCAGGAAGGATAACACTCAGAAAAGTAGTTGCAATTATTTGTTTTGGAAATTAAGCTGTGTGTTAGAGAGCACATCCACCTCAGGACTTCTATCTCTAACAGCTACTTAGGTTTCAGTAAAACAAGTGAATAAATAAAACAAATGAAACTGAAAAAAAAACCTTCTGACTCACATCCTCTCTCCTGACTGTAATAACAAATGTCTTGAAAAGCACGGTGTACCATTTTATGTTATCAATAAGCTCCCCATAGAGTTTATGATAGAGTTATTTCCCTCTGTCTGAACACTAAGAAGGGGTCAGGGACAGAGAAGCACTAATTTTTTTTTTAGCTATTTCAAAAATTTGGTTGTGATGCAGCTCAGAATGAAACTGCACTAAAATAAAATAAAGTACAACCTGGGAGAGCATAATTGATAGCTTAGTGACTAGGGAGCTAATTTGACAGGTTGGAGACCCAGACAAAAATCCCCAAACTACCTGCAAAACCTTTGTCTCCAAATTTGCACCTTTTGGCTGGAAGTTATGATTTTGAGGAAGCCAATTTTTCAGCAGAGGTATTTTAACCAGCTCACCAGCATGCTAAGTCCTCCTCGTCTCATTCTCCACTTGACTTCCTCCAGTGTTTTGGGTTACAATGCCGGAACAGCAATAATGAATAGCCCAGAAAATTGTAGTGTTACATGGCACTATAATGACTCGAATAGTAGTGTTTGTGTTTAGCTTCTTATTCGACGGCGATGATGCCTACTGATTGGAAAGGAAGGGCACTTGCAACAAAGCTTCTCTGAAATTTTCAGCACAGCAGCTGGCAGCCTTGTGATAACAAGCAAGTCAATCTTCACTTTCTCATTGTCTTCGTTGAGTTGACGGGTGGGTCTCTCTCTTGCCCAGAGTAGTTGGCAGAGGAGCTTTCCTGCGTTTGGCTCTAGGAAAGGGGGAGTAAGAAACGGTTCTCCCGTCTTGGGAAACATAGACTGAGGGATCTTCATTCCAACCTATTTATTCAGTGGGATGGAAAATATTGAAATATGATTGCATGGAAATTGCAATGAAATGTGAATACGTGTGATGTACACTATTATTGTGTTGACAGTGGCTTCTGTCATTTGCCTGGCAGATCTAGCAGATTCATTGGGGTTTATGCTGGAGTTTTGTTTCTGAACATCTCCTTGCCTCCTCCTCTTCTGAACTACTGTATTTTCTGGCTTCCAGATCTCTCATATCCCCAAAGATGTCACAGGAGACGTTCCAAAACTCACAGAGCTTAGATAACAAGCATATACTGCATGCAGTGCACAGGACGTGAAAGTGTGATACCAACCTGATCTATCTGGATTCATCCTGGCATCATCTTCTGTGCCTGTAAGTGGGCTGCTGGTTTTGGAAGAACAGTGCGGAAAGCTGGGGATCAGGGCAAGAGCCCAGCTGCCACCCAGCAGGCTTCAACAGGGCTCCAGCTCAGGAGGAGCAAAGGAAATTGCATATGGGGAGGTTGTTTTTCAGGAGAAGTGGTTTCACTTTGAGGGAAATAGGGAATCTTTATGGGACATGGAAAGCAGTTGTGTTTTGGCTGCATTGCCAAACTTATGTGATCATACAGAGAACAAAAAATATGCATAAAAGTCTATCTAGGGGATCTGTGGTGGATCAGAGCCATGGTGTTTATTACCATGGGCTTGTAGGGGGAAAAACCAGCCTACTAGATAAATCAACATATATAATTCAAGGGTTTCTTTGCTCTTTCTCTGTTCTTATTTCCCTCTGGCTTAATGGGTGATGAAAATGCTTTTCTAATCCATTTCTTAATGGAAAAGGAGCTAGAAACTTGCTTTGTTTGCTTCCTATATTAACTTGAGAAGTTCTTTGTGGTGGTTGAATTGGTTAACTGGTAGAAGACCCAACAGTGACTCTGCTCTGTCAAGTACTAGGGATAGTACTTGAAAAAGAGCTTGGTGCAAATGCCAGGCTGTTTCTCTTTGTGGTGATGGAAATAATCAGTGTAAATCCCAGCCAAGGCACTAGGCTTCTTTTAGTAGCAGGAATGGAAGATGCCTTTGCTCTCCCTGATCAGTACTTCAAAATGTGTGCATTTCTCCATTTCCAGTTCATGCCAAGTCTCTTCTAGAGCTCACAATAGATGCCTGTGGGCTGAGGACATGATGCACAGTGTGATGTCACCAGGGCAACCTTCCTAGGGCTAGAATGAAATTCTGGTGAGATCAGATTAAATCATGTCTTGCTTTCAATAAAGCACGTTTTCTAGCCCCTCTCCCGCCCCCAAAGTTTGTCTTTGGAGATGACAATGAATTCTTTTGATGCAGACAAATGAGCATGGAGCCACTTTTGCTAAACACTTTCATAGGATCTAGTTTTTGTTGTTTTTTTTTCCCCCCTTCAAGAGTCCCTCCTGTATATACTGCTCTCATTACATACAGAGCTCTTCACTGAGCACAGTTAAGACAGCATTTTAAAACCTAGAACTAGTGTTTCTTTTCTTGAAGAGGGTGTTAACAGAAGGTTACAATTATACATATATTTTAATATGTAAACAATTCACTCTCAATATGTCTGGCTTTTGTTTGCCGTAAAGTTATACATTATATTTGGATTAATGATTCACTTGGCTGTATAGTAATTTCTCTGCATAGGTACAATCTCACTCAGTCATTCTAGATTATTTTTTAACATAACCTAATTTAGAAAATAAAACCTCCTCCCTGTTTATAAAAAACATTATTTGTTCCTGGCTTTCGTATGTACGTTTGGAGGAAGGAGATGAGTGATACTGAGTAATAACAAGCACTCGGTCTCTCTAACCACAAATTGCACACCTCTATTTGCAATTTATTCCACATGTTTCTTGTTGTTTTTCACGCTTTCTTCGTGTATTCTCTCCTCTCTCTGTGCAGACTCATGTTCATAACTCCCTGGAAGCCATACCCAGAAACATGTGTACCTGAGTTGGGTCATGGTGTGCAGTGTGAGCCCAGGGAAAGGCAGAGGAGCAGCCAGATGCTCGTGGGTCGCTGCAAGATGGGGCTCAGGCACAAACTTGTGAGTAGGGAAAGGCCAAGAGCAGCTATCGTAGCACCCCAGTATAATTCAGTCCACGTAGAAAGAGGACAGTGTGAGCGTTTGTGATTGGTAACAGGGAGGAACTGTGCACGTGCTGTTCTGGGATGGAAGATGTCCCTCTTCTCTCTTGGGGTATGTCTGAGATTTGGTCTAGCTCAATGTAGCAGAACACATAGTCTCAACCGTATGTGATATTTCTGTAGTGTTAATGCAGAAGCCTATCTGAATAAGATCCCTGTTATTATATTTTATTTGTTTATTATATGGAGATGTGGGAGAGGAATCCTTGGATGGAAATACTGAAAAATGCTGATCTTCCTATTGGAGGAAAGCTTCTGTTTTGCTTGCCTTGGGTGCTGGATCAAGGTAATGATATCGAAGGACTGTGGGGTGGTCTCCTATACTCTGCAAATGCTTAACTTGTTATAAAGAGGAAAATAATCTCTTTGCAGACAGTACTAAAGACCAATTTTTCAATGTTTCCTACTAATTCTATGCGTAGGGCTTTTGCTCAAGTACTAATGAACATTAATACACATTCATATACAGCCACTAATCTATTTGCTGTTCTTTCTAAGCAAGATAAATATGTTCCAGTTCCACCTTTTGGAACTCTGTAGATCCGACCTAATATTATGAAATGGAGAGGGCCATTTCTGGCTTCTACCCAGAAGTGATGTGTAATATACTGAAGTCCAAAGCCAAGTTAGCTGATAGTGTGGAAGTGGTAAGGAACACTTCTCCTTAATGACTACGGCTGGCTGCAGAGTTAAGCAAGTCCAGAGTGGAAAGGCAGTTCTGAAACCAAAGAATTTGCTAGTTTTAGAACTACAAACATGAGAGTTTATCGGGGTGAGACGACCTTTCGTATGAGCATTGCATGGTTGGGAGATGAGTGTACAGGATCTGAGTTGATTTAATCTTATATCTGCCTCTTCTGCCGAGGAACACCAAGCTACTATATGTAGCATAAGCCTTGACCTGATACTCCCACGGCATAAGCTATAAACCCAAGGTTTCAGTCAATTCATGACTCTTTTATGTGGATGAGAGGCATGTGAAAATGCTATTTAGTCCAAAACCAGTAAAGAAAAGACCCCATAAAGAGATGCAGCTCACAAACAGTGGAGCTGAATGCTTGCAGCCCACTTATATGACAGAACTAATGGCTTCTAAGAGGCTCAGGGAAGAGAGTGGCATCAACCCAGCCACAGAAAAATAGAGAAAATGGTGAATGTAGAATCCTTGTGTGCTAAACTGAGACGGAGTGAAGGTGACTAAGACTTCTCGATGTGTAGTTAAACCGTCCCATCCTGAAACAAGGAAGAAGTTGGAAACAAAACTGAGGAAATACCTTTGTTCTTTCAACATTGTAATATGTTAATTGCATTAAGAAGGAATTTTATTTTCACTAGAAAAATGAGTGCCCTGGGTATGGCACTCAGGAAGGTTGAAGAAACGTGTTTAATTCCACCTGTAGATGGGGTTTCTCCATTAAGGCCCATGGTTGTCCTTGCACTATGCTTCTTGTAGCACCACCAGAAAGAATGAATTGAAGTTAGACCCAAAACTGGTTTCTTTCCTCTCATTGCTGGGCTGCAGGGTGATGCTGTGAGCCTGACTCTTTGCCACATTCTCCCAGCATTACACTTCATTAGTATAAGCTGGACCACTGGTCTTGAGACCTGGAGTACTGGAACAAAATCCTTTCATCTCAGGGTATGAAACTCCTCTGAACTCCTTTATGCTGCAGTCAACTGAGTTCTTACCTTCAACTGAGCTTACACTTCCCAGTCTCATTTTCATTTTCTTAAGACATTTGAAAACCTTCAGAAAAAATTGCAATGATTTCAAAAGCACAAAGTCCAACTGAGAACTTGTCAGTATTCTCTCCTGAGGTGGGGACCCTCATGCATTCATTTCCTGAAAAGTTCAGCTTTGCTAATTGTGATCAGATGCTGGCCAACATAACAGGTCCTCCCTGGCCCTTCTCAGAAATCTGACTTCCCATCTCCTGCTATCATGATAGTGGTGTTGAGTCACTTTTTTTTCTGGTGGATATGGTAATATCCACAGAAACGCATGGTATCTACCACACATGGTATCTCCCACTGACTTTCCTCTTGCCTTTAAGAATCTAGTCCAAAGTCCAGTGGGAGATTTTCAGAAAGATTAAGATAAGGCCTTTGAAAAGATCATTCACTTAGGGAAAATCTGTTCTCTCTGCAAGTGCTTACATGCTGCTGGGTTTGCATCTTTGCTGAAGGTATCACAGGCTCTGCATTGCATGTGTGAGTCATGCTGGTGAATCAGAGTTTTCCCTGCTTTTCAAAGTGTGGTTTTCTTTGTAATAAAGCATTCATTGTATTTTCACAGCCAAAGCTCTCCCATCACGACACTCTCACAGACATGAACTACAGGGAGAAGATATCCATAGACTTAAGTGCCTCATGCAAGTAAAAGGGGTCGGGCTAGAATGAAATATAGATAGTTTTTTTTCCTCAAATTGTATATTTTAAAATGTCCAGCATGAGTCTCTTGCAGTAGTTTCAAACACAGCAACAGTTAAGCTGCCAGGTATTATGGTCTGGAGTCAGGCATTTCTAGCAGCAAGTTACCTCCTGTAAATCTGAACTTTCTGGACAAAAAAAAATGCATCTTTTTTTTTTTTTTTCCCCCAGGATGATGAATGTAGAGGTCAACAAAAAGCAAATGATGTACTGTATGGTGCTAATGGTTGGGTATTTCACTGTCCTTTCTTCATCACCCTCTCCTTAACATGAATCCTCTAGGCATTTTTGTTTTGGAAATAGTCTTGAAACTGTAAAAAGAAGTGCTGTTTAGGACACAGGCTTAGGTTCCCAGTTAGTGCAAATCAGCACTGACTGAAGTGTGTTCCTTTCATTGGATGGTCTGGGGCCTCCAGCTCCCAAAGGCAATATGAAGCCCCCCACTGTGTATTTTCTACAGTATGTTCCCCCACACACACAACTAAAGCAGTGATGGGAGATGAAGGTGATGAACCTCCCAGGTCCTTTCCTTGCTAGACACTGTGATACGTCAAGTTGTTCGCAACACAAATCTGGTACTTCATACCAGATTTGAGGGGGGGAAAAATAAAAGGAAAAGCCAACTGCCTTAATCATTAGCAAGAAAATGAGAACAGAAATAGAGGAGAGAAAGATCTGAAGAGATTTTGGAATAACAGTTTTTTAGGGTGTTTGATTTACTATTCAAGTGTGCACAGCTGCTGCTTGGGGGGGAAAAGGCACCATGCCAAGTAGGAAAGACAAGGGTAGAACAGCAGCAAGAGAGGAGAAGATTGTTTGCAGACTGGGCTATTAAATGGGCTTGGAAATAGTTCCCCTCGTTCTTCCATCTGCTGCAGAGTCCCAGCAGGTCAGACACATTGCTAAAGTATCACAGGCACCGTGCACTGGTTGCAGGACTGGAATCCACCCTGCATTGCTCTAGTCCAGCTTTCCTCATAGGCAAAGATAGCTGCATTAAATGTACTCTTGTTCTCTATGATACACTGGCAGTGTCTCTATGATAACACTGATCAGCTTGCTCAGGTGTCAGCCTTACAATACAGCCATTTATTCTGTTGCTCCAGCACTGAAACCTTTCTCTACTTCCTTGATGCTATTTCTGCAGTTTGCATCTCCTTGCTCTTGCTCATGGATTGCACTGTTGGGAGGTTTTAGCAGCACTCAGCTCTCATTCTGAGATGCAAAGGCATGGGCTGGTCCTTGGGCAATGGAACCAGGCTGCTTTCTGCCAGCTGTGACCCAGTGCTTTGTGTGCTCTGCACTGATCAGTGCTCAGCCAGAACTGGGCTTGTGTTACTGGTTTGGATTATTTTGTTTATGAGAATCTTGCTTTTGATGATTAACATCGGCATGTTATACAAGAGCAGCTTCAAATTGCTTTTGAAGCATGGCTCTAGAAATACTGCCAGATAGAGTATTTACTCTTAGTCAAATGATTCTATTCTATGGAAAATGAGAATCTTCATCAGTTGCAAAAGACCCTAATATGACACAACTTGTCATCTTATTTACAAACACAGCCTCTTTATTGCAGTAAGAGGTGAATACTACGCTCAAACATTGGACTGCTCAAACTCTCCATGAAATAAGCTGGCACTGCCTTCCCAAGTGACCAGTTCAAAGGACTAACCAAACCAGCTATTGAATTTCACAAAGAGGACTCTGGACGCAACATCTGCTTTTGCCTATTCTCTACTAGTCACAGCTTTCTGATCTTCCAGCTCTCATTTGGGAACACGCTTTGGATGAGCTGGAACTGCTTCAGTCTGATTATTTTTTTAATTTTATTTTTTTAGCAAGCTATTTCCACCCTCCCCCACCCACCCCCAAAAAATAAAAAGATTAGGCAGAATTTCTTTTACCTTTTGGGAAGTATAATGTTCTAAGGAGCCATTCATTTAATTCCTATTACTACCGGATTTTTGAGATGTGATTTATCATGCTTGGTGGTCATGACAAACACACTGCAGCCAAGTGCAAGAAGAATTATTTGAATGCAGATTGACACGAGGAAAATTTTCAGAGGAGCTTATGTGCCTAAGGTGTATAAATCCCATTGACTTTGAAGTTTTTACCTAATATCGTTCTAATGATCTTAAGAGTCCGGTTGTCTGGTTTACTAATTAAGAATCCAATTTTCAAAAGCTCCTGTCAGACGTTTGCAAGTGGAACCTAAGTTCTTAAGTCACTAAAGCCCTTCAAAAATTTTTATTTCACATCTGCAGCATGGTGTGTTAGTGGGAGCCTTAGTTTCCACTGAACTAAGAATTAAATCAGTGTGACCGGCAAACGGGTAAACTGCTGAGCTGTGTGCTTGGACCTTCCTTTCATCCAGCTGTGTTAGTGGCAAGGGAACACGATCCAGAACAAGTGGCCCATCATATGTTTTAGAATAGGAATTTTACAGATTTTCAGCCAGAGGATGGTTTGGTTTAATTTCATTCTTTGTCTTGCTTTTCCTGGCTGACTCATTTTTCCATTGTCTATCAAATTTAAATCCCGCTTGGTCATTTGCTGAGTGTAGCAGTCAGTGCCTAAATAAGTCCTTGCAACTGCTTGAGACCATTACGCATTGATGTTCCTGCAGAGGTCCTTCAGTTTAGTTGAGATACTCACATCAGTGTTGCATTGGTTGCAGTTATCAGCTGATATCTTTGCCCATTATAGAATATACTTGAAGTTCCAAATAGCTTCACACTGGAGAAGTGTGACAATTGATGCCCTACAGCAAGGTGGGCTTTTTTCCCTATTTAAAGAAGATGTTGTGTGTATGCATATGCCTTGCAGTCAATCTGTGGTAAGTTGTTTAACTTTTACAACAGAGCAATTCAGTTGGTCTGACTGATCTACTGATTATAAGCAACAAAAATGGTGATATAGGACAAGTCTTTGATGTTGTGATTTTTCAGCTTGGGAGTCGGAGAAAAAAGAATCTTCTTAATATGATTTGTGGTTTTAGGCTTCGTTTTCTTTCCCTTTCCAGTGTGGCATATCTTTTCCAACTTGTGTGAATACTACACCAAAGTTTGGAGCACACCTATGGTGACTTGTTCATCTGAAAGTTAATTTTGATGCACATTTTAGTGCTCAAAAGGGCTGCTGTTCATTAATTTATATATGTAGTCTTAGATTAGTCTTAGTCCTCCCCAGAGCCCTCTTTCTGTTTGACTTCTCTGTACTGTGTCTGAACATTATGATGGGTTCCAAAAATGGCACAGCAGTTGGGAGCTGGTGACCAGTAAATGACATCAGACTTGCATACCTGGTATTCCCATCTCTGATTTTAGTCAGTTAGCTTCCTCAAAACTTAGATGTCTTCCTGTCTATGTGCTTACAGGTGAATACAGACAGCAGTATCCTCTTGGCAGATTCGGTGAATTCTGGGAAATGAACTGATCACCAACACCGCCTTCTCCTTTTCTGTAGAATTGCTGTCAAATTCATCAGAACAATCCAAACACTGATTAAGACAAAATGAGCTGATTTAGGTTGAATCATCCTTTGTTTTCATCCTTTTCCTATCCGGTGTCTCAGTCTTGTAATTACATTTGAATATCACACGTGGTATCAGAAATGAAACGCTGTTCAAAATAAGGAATGACCAATTATTTGTTTATTTACTATAAGTGAGCATTGCCAAATGACTACATTTACAAAGTAAGGTAATGTTTTCAAGTTGAAGGGAAAGAAAAATAAAGCAAAGGGTCCAACTCTTTATCTGCAGGGATTTCTGAAAAGGAATCACTACCCAAGGTAAGAAACGCGTTCTGTGAGGCAGGGATGTTTTCTAGCAGGTTTACCAGTTCACTGTTTTGGAGCCAATCTACCCCCTTGATCTCCATGTTCAAAGCTTTTCTGCAAAGACTTTGGTTTCTGCAGACTCTGGAGCAGCCCCACGGTAACCCAGTTCTTTACATCGAGCATGTGGGAAATATTTGGACTAGATTGGTTTACTGGTTTGCCACAGGGTGGATGAGGGCTGTTGAAGTCTTGATATCTGCCCACAAGATTTTGTAGTATCTTAAAAACACAGAAAACAATACCAATCAATATTACAAGTTGTTGAGGTTTGTAATGCATTATGTCCTGCTGGTCCAAACTGGGAGCTATGAAAACCCTCCATCTTTCTTCTGTGCTGTTCACTGTGGGGCAATCTGCACTGGATTCGCATGAACTCTTGAATAAACCTTGTCCCAAGGAATGGCCTGAAGAGGATTCATTTGTGGAAATGCATTCTGACTACCCTGACTAGGCAAGCAAGTTAGTCAGGCTTCCCTTTGGACAGCCATAAAGCATTCCCCAATGATTTCTAGGGGCAAAATGGCAATAGGCCTCCTTGACAAGTTTAAGAACATCTCAATACACCAATAACCCTTGTTTTCACAAACCGCAGGCTATTCAAGGTGGCTTAACAGCACAGAACTAGACCCTATGCCTACATCACTGCAACTTAGCTGCACAACCTTCCCTATATAATGGGCATCTTTCTCTGTGTATGAAACCCTTCCCATAAATGCTGTTAATCTCGTTCTAACCATACTTCTGTAAATACAGTGACATGGTCAATGGTCCCACAGAGACCACATTTCCCAGTAATGAGGGAAATGGTATTTACAGGAAGGATTTAAATATTTCTTTTGTACTGGAGCATGCATTTTTGCATGTAGTATATGAACCCCTTAATACAACTATGACTAATGTACCCATCTAATTAAATTTTTACAGCATTCCAGCATGTCAGTGTCAAATGTTCGCCTCCCCATAACACTGTCAAACTCCTCCTTCCTCAGTGCCTGCCTGCCTCCTTCCACACTGTGTGAAATTGAGGCTTCATCACCATCTTCATGAAGACAGGAGAATTCCCTCCTGCTTCCTCTTGTCCCACCAGTGACCCCTGAGCTTCTAAATGCCATTTCAGGTCTGCTTTTTTGCTGAAAGATCTCATATATTTTTGTGCAATTGGATAGGCAGGGATTAGAATCTAGAGTTAGAAGATATGAATATGCAAATAAATGGAGGCAAATCACAAATGAAACTTCTTCTCATGTGTGGTTTTCCCAGTAAAAATGTGAGGCTTTCCCACTGACCAGATAGCTGCTTGGAAACAGTTTAGGGGGAAGGACATGAAAGCCAGGTGAAAAGGTCTGCAAGGCAACTCTAGGTTACTTGCCTCTAAATAACAAAAAGGCTTATGTGTGGGGATAAAGGGGGATTACACCCTCAGATCAGGCATCACCAGGAAAATGAAGACATTGTTTAGCTCAACCTGTATAATCTTCCCTTTACAACACAGGCAGGTCATCTTGCGATCTCCCTGAATCCCTAGGTAAGCACTAAGTTGTTGCCTTTAATTAGTCTGCAAGTTATAGTTTAAATGTAGTGGTCTGGCATCTCAATTAGGTATGCGAGATAAGAGCTCAAGAAATGATTTCTCAAGTCTCATATTCTGCAGTGAGGACTTTTGGAACACTGCCACAATGGGAGTGCTTCTCAGCGGGAAGTCCAAGGGATTACTAAAAACAAGCTAAGATTGATCTAGAGGGGCTTTTTTCACTTGCACCAGAAAACCAGGTTCAGTTTATTTCAAAAGATACTGAGACAATAAGGCAGCTCTTATGTTTAGGATGCTTAAGTACCTCGTAGAAAGCATAATCCTGAGTTTGGTTCTTGGGTTGCCCGGCCAAGTATCTGAAAATAGCTCAGTGTCCAGGAATGGGATTCCTACAGGTGCCACAGTCAGTAGGGGTCCACCTAAGCAGTCTGATGGGAAGCTTCAAGGGAGAGAATTAGAGGTATTCCTGTGGACTACAGAGAGAGATTCATCTTTTAAAAGCTTAGATATTCCATGGGCACTTAAGCCCTGAATCCTTCCCCATAATGAGGCTTGAAAAGCAGGGCAAGGTGCTGAGAGTTATCACCCATGGCATTGCATGTGGCAGAGTCCAAACCCTTGTCTCTCACTTTGCCCTCTGAGCTTCCCCCGTGCTTGGCTGTAGGACATATATCATGTACTGCCCTCCCCATTGAAAGTGTCCCCCTTTGTGCAGAGCACTGCGGCGTTCCTTGAGGGCGAGAGGGAATAACATGTGCCAAGGCCCCAGCAAGTTTTAGATGGCTCCAAGATTAAGAAGGGGAAACACAGAGGACCTAAACTGGTGCGTGAAAACCCACATGCCATCTAAATTTCACATTCACCAATTAATTCCTTTAGAGAGAGCACCTGAATTGCCGTGTCAGTGAGTGAGCAGCAAGCTGGTCCAAACAAACAAGTGCTTTTCAGCAGGGGCTTACTCATAACAATTTTCATATCTCATTAACCAGTTGATTCTGCAAACCTTCCCCCACTCCTTAATTTTTTTTCCCCCATCTCTTTCCTTTGGCATGCTTCCTATTTCTCACAGCAGCAGCTGTGCACAGTTGAATAGTAAATCAAACACCCTAAAAACTGTTGTTTTAATACAATGTCTAAGATTTCCCAATTCTCTCCTCCCCCCCCTTACCCCCCCTTCTTATTTTTCTTGATAACCGTTCTGGCTCATCTTTGTCTGGTGATAAAATAACTAAATCTGGTAGCAAAAGCTTGACCTGTATTTTCAGTTTTTTTGTGGAAATTACTGGGTAGGTTAGTAAGTGAAAAGCAAGTAATCCGCGAGCAGTTTAGATAAGTGGATATTACAGCCTTGTGTTGTTAATTGGTATTAAATACATTTTTCAAATTACATTTCAGTAGCAAATGACTTTTCTCATCAGCCTCTCTTGTGGCAGAGCTATTTCTTCCTTCATCACGGTTATAAGTCTTTGGAGAAATCAGTGTGCACGTCCCCTGCAGCCTTCATCTCAGCCTCTCCTCGGTCCATGCCATCTGGCAGTGTCAGCTTCCCCCACGTCCTCAGGTGCCTCTATTGGCCCAGAAAACCTTCTGAAGGCAGGTTGAGCTCACCACGTCTCCCAGCCATCCTCACCAGGACTAAAGCACCTCCCCGGGCTCCTGAAGGTGGTTGGAGCTCCCAGCCCGCAGTGCAGAGGTGGCTTGCTGGCTTGGATGAGTGCATCCCTGCTGGCAAGGCGGCAGCTCTTTGAAGCAGATAGTTTGTAGTAATCAAGAGCTCAATCTGCTGAAGTAGTTATTGAACTTTTGTTATCTCTGTATAACTTGGCATGTCTAGTGTGGGATGCACAGCTCCTGATTGCATGCAGGACTAGGGTTTGGTGGCTTTTTTTGTTGGTTTTAATCTGGGTTGTGCAGGGGAACCAACCAATGGTAAACCCACCTCCGTGCAATGATGGCTGATGTGAGTTAGAAGGAAAGCTGCTTTCATTATGCCTACGATGTGCAAACTGCAGATGCTGTGCCAGACGGACTCTAGCAGCGTGGTGAAACTGCACGTGGGGGAAAACATCCTTCCCTTCAGTCATGGCCTCCGTGATCACTTCTGCTTTGGGGGAACCATCTGAGCACCCCAAGGGCAAATTCGGGGCAGGGAATACATGCTGCGATCGCATCACGATGTAAGCAGCTTTTTCTAATAAGCCTCCGAGAAGAGCAGCAAAACCTCCATGCCATTATCAGCGTAGGCGGGCTAATAACATCACCTTTGTGACATGCTTGGTGACAAAAGCCAGGAAATTCAAAGATAAGGCCAAGACCACATCCTTGACTCCAACCATTCTGAGAAATAAGGCTTGATGACAAGACAAAGAGCGGATATGCCAGCCTTAGCAGTGAGTCCTCACTGCTGCGGTTGATGTCCCTCCTGTTGATGTGCTCTGGTGAGAACAGAAGTTGATCCCCAGTACACAGTGAAAGTCAAAATATCCAGCATGGATGCTTTGGGTCCACAGCACAATTCTGTGTTCCCTTGGGCAAATTTCTGGTTCGAATCATAGAATCATTAAGGTTGGAAAGACCACTAAGATCGTGCAGTCCAACCATCAACCTATCCATGAAGCTCCCATAAGAGAGTCCCTAAGGGGTGCAGGAGAGGATCAGGGAACTGGGAGAAGATGTGGAAGTGCAGTGTAACCTCCTGGCTGCCCACTTCTCCCTTTTTGTAGGACGACTGCTGAGGAAATCACTGCTGCTACCTCTTTGTGTCCCTGCTCCCTTCTTGTGGAACATCATGCTTTTTGTGGCTTTCGTTCTTTTGAAGCTGAGTTCATTAGAGAGTCTTGGTGAGTGCTTTTGTGGCTTATGGCAGCATGTAGGCAAAGAAAAAGGACAGAGCTGTGCCAAAGGCAGTTTGGTCTCCATTGGTAGAACCGGCTGTTAAAATCAAAGCCCGTCTCCTAAAACATCTTTAAAAACCACTCCAGCAAGCTTTACTCCCTGCTGCTGGGTTCCCATTTCTTGAAGCCACACCACCCATGCTTGTTTTGGCAGGCTGCTCTCCTCCTCCATTCCTACTGCAGCTATAGCTCCAAAGCCTCCACCCATGGTCCCATGCCTCGTGCTGGTTTCTGCTGGTCTGGCAGCCCAGCCAGCAAGAGGACAGGCCTGGGAAGGGACTTGTGCAGAACTTTCTGGGCTGAATGTCTGTAACATGGGACTGGAGTGACTCATTGGCCCTGAAGTACCTGTGTCAAGTGTGCCCTACCATAGCCAGCATTAATGATTTGTGGACAGGCCGTAGTTTTTCAACTAACCAGATTAATACCTCATCTGGTACATGAGTCCCGTGCAGCGGTACAAGTTGCGTGCTGTCCCCAGAAGACCATAACAGCTGCTCTAGAGCCATTAACATCTAACTAGCAAATAAATAGTTGGGCACGCAAGCTCATTCAAAAAGGCAGATTACTTCCTGATAGGCTGCAGTGGTTCCTCTAGGTAAACAATAGCTGAGGGCACTTTCTGTAAAGCAGATTTTGACCTGGTGGACCTTGGCTGGCAGGCAGGCGTGTGCCCGGGCAGCGGGCCGGCAGCGAGGCTCTGCTGGGAAGGCAGAGAGCCCCAGGCCTGGAGCAGTGTCTTGTTTCATCAAATAACGTGTCCTTCCCTTCCCATCCTGCTGTCCACTTCTCTTGGGAGGAGACAAAGGTGCTTTTCCAAGCAATAAGTGAAAGACGTGAATGTTGAAAAGCTTTAAAAGTTGCTTTTGAGTTAAAAATTGGTCTGTTAAATGAAGCTGTAAGGAATACCATACTGGGGCTCCTTTTCCAGGCTTGTTTGAATGGAGGGGATTTTGCTTTTGCGTTTAAGGGCTGTCTGTTAGTAGACATCCATCTCCTGCCTCCACTTCACAGGACTCCCCCAGATCTGTTCTGAAAGGCTCCTTCTTTCTGCTCCAATGTTTTCAGTCATTTCTCCAAAGTACATTCCCAAAGCTGAGGGAAGAGGTCCGGAAATAGGTTGAGTGCTGGGCTCCCATTAAAAAGATTGATTTGGTATTAAAGTTAGGGAAGCAGATAAGCTCAGAGGAATGCTGAGAGGTACAGAGCCCTGCCTCCTCTTGCTGTTGGTGCTCCCTCCGTGAGAGGTTCAATGAGTCCCACCTTGGTGCTGAGCTGACATTAGCTGGCTTTAGATGCTGGAAGGTGTCTGTACCATAAGGTTCCCCTAGTAAAACAAGAAAGAATTTTGTGCTGAAATACCAATTTAAGCTGAGATCAGAGCCAAAGGCAAATGGCTAAGCGCTTCCCTTGCTTCTGTCCATCCCATGGGGAGGCATCTTCGTGCCACAAACACAAAAGAAGGTAACCCCAAAAATGAAGCTGATTTTCAGAGATACGCAGTCAGCACAAGTTGGATTTGCCACCCTGAAAATGGAGGCACTTCTTCTAGCACTGCTAAACACCAAGATTTAGGGCTTTGCTTCAAAAAGAGATTTCAAAGATACCCAGAAAAGCAAGAATCTATTTTTGATGGTGTTAAGTCCTAACGGCTCTTCTGGGGCTTTGAAAATCTTTCCCACTCTCCCCAAATTTGAAAACATTGTCTTCAAGTGCCATCAAGATAGAGCTCCTCAGTAATGCTAAAATTTGCTTTAAAGAACGTAGATGAAAATGAATGCGCTCAAAGATTATGCATGGATTCATATGCATGGATTCATGGAAACTGTCTCATAGACAACAACGGCGGCATATTGAACCTCATATTGGAGAATCATTTCACTGTGCTTTACTGTATGTTTTAGTCCTATCTCTTTGCATCTTTATCAGAAGCCCATACATGCCATCATCATTCATTTCTCCCCGTGAAACAAGAGAATTACCGAATTTGCTTTCTGAAAGTGGTGAGGTACCCTTAAATAACTAAATAAATAATAATACTAATCCCCTTGGCTCTAGCAGAAGGGGTCGGAGTGGGGATTTGCCCTTTGGGGAAGGTGAAAAGTGCAGCTGGAGTTCAAAATATTCTGGGTTTGGGCTTTATCTTGCTCTCCCCAGGCCAGTGAGGGCACAAGAAATCTGGTGAATTGATCTGCTGTGGAGGGAGATGCTTTGCCCCAGCCACCAGATACACAATTGCGCTCAGGATGTTTTTCATTACGAGAACTCCTCTGCAGAGAAGGGGAAACGGGGGGAGGAGGACTTAAAGCACCAGCTCCGGCCAGAAAATGAACATCTTTGCAAAGATCCCCTGCATTCGTGCATGGAAAGGGTTCCTGGGGAGATTTTTAGAAAATCATCAGCAAGAGTCTCTTCTCCCCAGCAGAATTTCTTGATGAGGACAGAGCCCCTCTCTCCCTGCCCCCCCCTGCTATCAGCTGGCTAATCTGCCTGCACATTCTGACACACAGCTGCGAGAGATGAAAACTGTACTGTTGATAGATGAAACTTTGGATAAGATTACATGGTTTTGAATATCTTGATGACATATTTGTCTGAAAAGTCTTTTAGAGGACAGCCTAATATAAATGCACGGAAATGTTTCTAATGACTAGCATTTGTCTACGTACTTGGTTTGGAAGATTAACATTCACGTGTTCTTCGACTGTCATTTGCATTTGTATGTGGAGGCAAACTTTTCAATAATCACTTCTTCATGCCGAGAAGAGTTAACAATTTATTCAAAATACACAAGGCCAAATTAGTCCCTGCTGCAGGGCTTGGTGGAGCTGCACCCGCGGTGGATGTGGCTCGGTGCACGCTGCAGCGACGTGCCCGCCAGGCTGCACGCACTGACCTTGCCCATGGGAATGGCGAAGGTCCCCCACTGGAAAGACGGAGCACACTGCAAAAGGGGGGAAAACACAGCAAGGTCAGGTCAATCGCATCTTTCATCTGATTTGCTGTGCCAAACCCTGGGTTGTTTGCTGTTTTGCACTGATAAATGGATGCAGCAGGACTTAGAGTTCTGTTTTCGTTCTTGTTTTAACAACACCCGGTAGTGTGATGTGGCCTTCGGAGTCCCATCATTCAGCTGAGAGCCTTATTTTAACAAGTGCACTGTTTATCTGGGTGCTTTTGGATCCTGACCATCCCTGGACGTATTCAAGAAACATGTAGATGTGATACTTAGGGACATGGTTTAGGGGGCAATATTGGTGGCAGGGGGACGGTTGGACGAGGTGATCTTAGAGCTCTTTTTTCAACCTTAATGATTCCTCTATGATTCTGAAGTCTTCTGAATTCCGAGCACCTCAGTTACTTCAGGCAGTTGGCTTTCAAGAACTCTTGAAGAAAAGAAGCTTCCATTCCTAAAATTTGGCAGTACTTCTGGAAACTTGGCTCTTTTTGGGTCACACCAAGGATGTATCTGTGTTCACTGAACTTGATTTTGCCATGGTGTGTAAGTGTTGATGGAGGAACTCACTGAGAATCAGAAAGGGCTTTGGTCAGCCACACATTAACATGCACCTTTCCATTCCATTATCTGCTAATCATGCAAAAAAATAATTTAGGCTAATCTGTGTTGTAGTAATGTCCCAGATATCTGGGCTAAAAAGCATAACCTGAGCATAGAACTGCAGTTCTGAAAGGGTGAGATGTCCAGGTGTGTGGGAGAAGGAGCCCCTCCATTCACAACATATATGGTGCTCAGCTCAGCCAGGAGGAGAGGCAGCATGTGGGAAGAGGAGCTGCAGGGCTGAATATTTGATGAGACGTTGTCGGAGTGAGGAAAGACGAATGCTTGCAGAGACTGGTGGGGCTGTGCATCCCTGAGAGCTTTGCCCAGTTGCTTAAATATAAATGAACCTTTCAATCTGTCTTCGGTGAGCTCAAAACTGACTCCGTGAAATCTGTAGGTAGCACCATGCATCACCTACTGCATTATTTGTGTACTGATGCTATGGCAAATATGGTCCTCTGGTTACAAGAGAAGATGCTAAGGGAGAGACCTGAGGAGGACAGCACGGCTTATCCCGGGAGATGTTCGTCTGTCCCCTTAGCACACTACTGCATCATTTTCCAATCTATGAGATTTCTCACTATAGAGCTATGCTAAAACACACAGAAGAGTTACATAGAGCTGAAGTTTCCTTACTATTTGAAAATACCACAGTTTCTTGGCTGCTCCCCCTGGAGTGCTGCACGTTTCTTCAGAAAGCTTCTGTGTTGAATGTGCCTTTGTTTGGCAACGCTGCACAACCACGGATACAATTTTGTTTTGCTTCCTCTCCACATACCACCGTGTCTCTGTAGACTTGTGCTGACACTCTTTCCCCTCTCAGAATATGTTGACATCTTGATATCTTCTCCATAGATTCACACTGACACAGCATTAGGGACTTTGTGATGACACCGCAGCCCATGTTAGTGAATGGTGAAATAGCCCTGTCAGAAGCTATATTATGAAATATCAAAACTGTTTGAAAGTGTAGTTTTCCACAAGAAAAAGAAAAAAGGGAAAAAAAAAATCTTGTGGGCCTTGAGCTTACCTTAAGGACTGATCTGCTCAGTTATCTACAAACGGGGATGCTTAATAGAGCATTGTGACCTTTGGCAAACGTAAAGAACTTAATGCTATAGGTTATCAAAAATCACAGTAAGTAGGAATGATATTCTTGGCTTGTGACAACACCTTGTGATATTAGCCTGAGTGTGGTACTTTAAAGCTCTGTATCTGATACCAAATGTTTGTTTGTTTTTTTTTCTTTATGAGTTGAACTGGCAAAAATCTATTTTGTTTTTGTTTTTTCCTCTTTGGTTATGAGTATTCTTCATGCTGAATGCAGAACTGGATGTTCTTCCTTTCAGAAATGGTGTCATAATTACTCCAGTGCACCCAGTTTATTTCTTCTGAAAACAACTCCAAAGTACACTATTAATTTCTGCTGAGAATGACTTCGATGCTCGACAGGGTCTTGGCAGTTTATTAATGAAGGCCTCCCTATGTATGGACCCAATTGGTTTCTCTGTTTTTCAGGCAGTTATGAGAATCTAAAACAGGTCAGGTGAAGGTGGGTGAGGTTGTCCAGGCTTTGCCTCTTCATTCCTCTTTTTAACCATTGAAGACTGCCACCAGCTCTGTGTGACAGTGAGGAAAGCAATAGCTTCAGAAGAGGGGCAGCTGTTAAAGAGAATTTTTCCTGCTACTATTTGGGACTGTCACTGGATCTGGGATGAGATAATTTGGACAAGTCAACAAGTTAAGACAAATAGTTTTCATTTCTTTGTTTATGGAAAGGAAAAAAAAAAGCACATTTGCTCAAGAATGTTGGAGAGGTGATTTTTGTTTCCTAATCCAAAAAGTGATTAATAGTAGGGCAGGCAGACGTGCAGTTGGAATTTGACCACACAGGACAGAGTTCACGAGACAAATTCAACCCTGGTTTAAGTGCTACATGGTCTAATGAGCCTCAGTATCTAGTTATTTTCTCAAATGTCTGCCTTGCAGACACCTCAGAGCTGGAATCGGAAAATCCAGCTGTGTTCTTGCTGCTTCTCACAACACAGCGTAATTAGAACGTGCTGATAACTTTGTTGATGCATGAGAGATAAAAATCCGTTCTACCTCATGCTGGTGGTAAAACCATGGTTTCATCAGGAAAGAGGGCAGATATGAATTAAAAACAAACTGAAGAAGACAGTATCATTTTCACCAGCACTCTTCTCTGACATCACCACCATCAGCGTGTGTTGTACACCGTTGCTTTGCTCTTGGCATGGCATTAATCTCAGCTGTTAGCGAGGGCTGCATGCTGCTTGACACTGCAGAGAACAGAAGCACTCCATCCTTGGAAATCCTCACATCAAGAAGCTGCCTGCCTAGCGGCTCCCATTGCAGAGCTCTCCACAAAGAGCTTCTGCTCCTCCACAGTCATGTCTCTAGAGAAATGCCATGTCCCCTACTTGATTTTTTTCATGGCTAGAGAACATGACATGTAGCCAAGTTTTCCATGCTAAGTATTTCATGTTACATATTGTTGAAAATGACTGAAATAAGTTATGTACACATCAAAATGAGTGAACTTTTACCTCTTCTATTGCAAGCTATCCGTGACATCCTTGGCAATCATTGACTTCTTCACTATTGACATTGGTGGGGGAAGGGGAAAAAGGTTCGTCTTGCAGGAAATGCTGACTCAGAGATTTCTCAAGAAAATCTACTTTCTTAGCTGAAGAAGAAGGATTCGTTATTTGCTCATCCCAGTGAAATCTAATTGTGATATTTATATTCTGTGTTAATTTGATTCAGTAAAGATCTCCAACGTAGGCAAAGAAGCCAATCGTAATAATTTGTTCTGAAGCTTTTATTACTATTGTGTTTTGAATGCAGGTATTAAAACAGCAGTGGAGCAGCAGATGCTATACCTTGCATATTGCTAAAGATGCTACCTACGCAGTTCCTAAAAACACGAGCCCTTCTAATGGGAAGAAGCAGAAAAACTCCCATTGACTTCAGTTGGGTATAGATTTCAGGTGGCAAACAGAGTGGTGGTACTTTCTGGTTTACAGTAGCTTTGACTTCTCTTTTGTACTTTATAAAACAGTTACATTCCGTATATAAAAGTGTCTGCTTTGCATTAAAAGCAAGTTTTCTTTTTAAGCAAGTTGAATAAACCTCCTTTAAATAGATGAGACTGTTGGTACCGGGAGCTGTGACTTAGTGTATATTCTTTCAACATTTTCAAATGCTCATTACAATTCCTACTTATTTTATAGCAATATCACACAATAAACATTTCTTTTCTGATTAAGGGATTGAAAGAGAACTGAATTATAAACAGTATTAATATAAAAGGGAATTTCTATCCGGTGCTCTGTAGGCCTGAGTTTATTTGACCTTAAACAATCAGTCAGAAGAAGTCACATCAGCTGCTGTACACATTCCACATTACGGAGGAATTAAATTAAGCAGCTTTAATATCTGTGAAATGGCACAGGACTGAAAGAGAATCGTTCCAATTTATGGAATTTGTATCTGATTTACTAGTGCATGTCTAGCAATTCCAGAGCCACCAATTGCTTTAAGACCACCTCCAAAGTGTTTTTATCACTTACAGTAAATGTGCTAACATCGTGTTTTAATTAAACATTTAAAGTGCATCAAACAAATTTATTGATGCCGCCAGAAGAGGCAAAAAGGAAGGCAAAAAAAAAAAAGAAGAATTTCTCCTATTTGCAAAATGCCCTGGTGTACGCATGATGGTGTGACCCTGCTAAGACTGCCCTCAAACATTCCAGCTAATGTCTATAAATTAGCAACTGCTTCCCCTCCCCTCCAGTCCCTCGTTTTCCATCCCCAACCCCCCAAATCATACTTTGTGCATAAAAACATGGCAAGAGCTTGTTGAAAGCCATTCAGCTATAATATCAAATGGTTGTGAACACTGCATTTATTTTTGCTCCTTGAACGCAGGCCTGATATTGAAATGATATAAAAGTCCCAACAGCGCTTTATATTGATGTTGGCATTAAAAATGCTTTTTCTGTTAGTGAGAGAGAAGTTTCCCCCTTAAAAAAAATAAAAGCCAATACCGGGCCTATCAAAACTTTATCATCCTGTTACCACTTGGGCACAGTATTAAATATTCAGAACTGGAGCTGGTTTTCATTAGAAATCCTTTTCCCTTCTGCACTGGGGATCGCAGACCCGCAACGGGTCCAGAATTCCTACAATCCTTTAAAAAAGAGGAAAGTAGGCATGGCATTGCCATCACCTGCAAAGACATGCTTGGATTTCAGCCCCAAGCTCGCAGGACTGATGCGGGGTGGCAGGGGCAGAGGTTGGCCTGGGAGCACCGCCGGCCTCACCACCTCCTCCAGTCCTGCTCATTGCTGCAGGATGGGGGACCTCAGGGAATGTGGCCCAACGGTTCAGTGCGGAGAGGCAATCTGCAGAGGGCTACGTGATGATTTATGCTTTATGGCACCAAAACTACGGGCATGTTTTTTGTGTGCATAATATAGCTTGGGTTTCCTTAGGAGGGGAAGAGTATTTTGTCTTCCTGAGTAACCATTTGTTTTAGAGACTGATGATGGTGGCAGGTTTGCCTTCTTACATATCCATTCTCACATATATCTGTTGTTGTATTTAGCTGTTCTCTCATATGCAGTGGGTCATAATATGAACAGAAAGCATATTTCTGTACCAAACAGACGTACGCATGCTGGTGCCTAGAGATAGGTGTCTAAGCAGTTCTTGTTGAGGTCAGTTGCCTGCTAACAAGCTGGTATACAAATGTAAAGTGCATT
This sequence comes from Gallus gallus, assembly GCF_016699485.2. Classification (NCBI taxonomy): domain Eukaryota; kingdom Metazoa; phylum Chordata; class Aves; order Galliformes; family Phasianidae; genus Gallus; species Gallus gallus. The sequence continues at coordinate 14,345,021 of NC_052542.1, read as the reverse complement.
TCATTTTTATTATGTTATATTACATATCATCTTCGATTGAATTTGCTCCGTTTGTTCAAACCCAATAACTGTAAACATCACGTGGCTGGAGAGGAAACAAGCAAGGAACCCGATAGCTGCTGGATCTGCCAGGAAACTGGCAAGGCAGAACTCAGAATGCTGTGGCACAGCTGAGAATGGCTATTGCTGGGAGACTGTGCCTTTTATTCAGAGAAAAAAATAAATGAGGGTGAGTAATGTTATCTCTAGGGATCACAATCCTTATTTTTGCACGCCATTCGGTCACAGACTGTGTGAAAGATAGCGTGGTGTCCAACACAGCGGGACAAGTGTCTTAATGGTGGTTATTCACTGATATCCTTTGTGATCTCCTGTCCTGCACTGACTCATCCCAGCTTGCAGGAGACAATCCCAACGCAGGGTGTTTCATGGTTACCTCGTGGTCCACGTCTATTTTTGTATCTGTTGTCTCCTGCTTTATACTTAGCTCTTCAGGCATTCTAGAATTTGGTATAATGGAGCCCAATCAATGATGTGAGCTACTGAGCAAGTAACACAGCGTGAATATGGGGAAATAATTGTGTCTTTCAGCAGGAAGGTGGAGCCATTTTTCTAGAGAAAAGAAATAAAGGCCTCAGAAGAAGGATGCAGCATTTCTCCTCACATCGCTTTATCTTGGATGATTTACCATTGTGTTCTAGGGGAGTGATTTTCAAAAAGAATGAATTTTGCATTAAATCCCGAGTATGGTTGCTGCAGAAGAGAAGATATTTGCCTATTCAGATGATGAGCTGGATGCATAAGTGATCGCATCAATGGGTAATGTGCACATTCACTCATGAGGAAAAAATTTGCATGCCCTATAAAGACCTAAAAGTTGAACATCTGGCCTTTTCTGTGGCACCTCAATTTTGCATCAATGTCTTCTATTCCTTGAAAGGTTTATTCCTAAAACCGTCAGATCATCACAGTCTTGATACAACATTCACTGCACACTGTTGGTAAATGAGCCGAGCTCAGCTGTGGTGGAATGACTAATTGTTTTGCATTAGAGATGTTACGTTCACCAGGAAGTCCTGGAGTTGTGCATGGCTGGACATGCATGGCAGAAAGACTGGTGCTGTTCTTCTGCCGTGCACGAGGGACTGAGGACACACTGCTTTGTTATAATGGAAAATTCATTCAACTTCTGCAGCGTAGAACTCTTTTCTTCTATCTAGCTCTTCGATATTGCAAAAATACATAGTTATTACCAGTGTGAACCAGGAGAAAAGTCTTTGGCCCTGCCTGTGGCTGGGGGGTTGGAACTTGATGATCCCCGGGGCCCCTTCCAACCCAAGCCATTCTATGATTGTGTGTTTCTGTGAAAAGAAGCATGCTAAAAGTGATACAAAGTAAGATATCTTTCCTCTCAGCTTTGCCCTGCTGCCTGTACACCCAACTGAAGTCCCATCCCTCTGGTTCCTGCTAGGATTCTGGGAAAGCCCAAGCCTGTACTACCTGTCCGTAACACTGAATATTGTGATATTATTTTTTCTGTGCTATTGCCTTGCAAGCACGGAGTGAAAATTGCACCTAACCAGAAAGACTGGTGGACCAGGCACTTCTCTTGTGTCTGCTGCTACCTGGCTGCTGATGCAGATCGTTGGTTTGCTGTGGGCGTTCACTCCTCTTCCACATCTCATTGCCTTTATTTTTGTAATTTCGCCCTTGCCCCAACCACTCCAAATCCAGTTTGGGTTTGGACTGCGCAGCTCTGATTATGAGTCACAGCAATATTCTCACACATCCCGGTATATTAGTTAGGGGACCTGTGAAACAGCAGTAGGACAGAAAGTTATTAGTTGAAATTCCCAAATGAAGGCGCAAGTGCTGAGGAACTCGCTCTGCTTTTATTTGCCCCAGCTGAGGCAGAAATCTCGTGCAGCATGAATAAATTGTTACCTGCTAGCTAAGAGAAGGGAGTTATCCGCTGGGTTACAGCCATCAGACTTACACTCCGGGTGCAACCTAAGGGGCTCTCCGCTTTCAGACTTGCGGCCCAGTTTTGCAAGACTGCAACTTAGGAAATTAAATCTTATCAATCTTGAAGCACTTTTTCTCTGGAAGTAAGGGCCCGAGCGCACGGAGATCCCTCGGATGGGTTTTGGTCGCAGGACGAGTGGTGGGCTTAAAATTAAAGTTACAAAGAAGCCAGTGCTTCTGATGGCTTCTGGCCCTGCCAGCTGCTGGCAGATGCTAAATAAGGAGGGCCCAGGTGCTGCTAGAAGCAAGTGATGGGGAAGATAACAAGGGGGGTTACCAGCCATTCCCTCCCATGCAGAAAAGGCACTCTACATGTTTGTACTTCTGACCCCAAGATCAAGTTCCAGATAACCACATATGTAAAGCCCTGTTATCTTTCAGAGAAGACACAAGAAGCCTAAAACTGAACTCTTTTTTTTTTTTTTTTTCTTCCCATGAGGAAATCCTGTAGCAGCACTGCTCCGGCTCCGTCACTGCAGCTCTGCTACACCTCTGCTGCAATGGGTGCTGCAGGAGTGCACGGCAGCGCTCAGAAATGAGAGGGCTGAACCTCGGGAGCTGTCACCTCCACCAATCTAACAACAGTTTCCCCAGCTGAGGGCTGGTGGGGAGTGTTTGCTCATCTGCCTTAGCCCTGGAAAACGAGGAGGTTAAAAATTAATCTTTGCAGCTGGCAACTGCTGCAGTGAGCTGACACGGCGGGGCAGAGTTTTTTCCAATATCGGGAATGTTATGCAGCTTTGGAGTGGCCAAACAGCAGGGCTCACGTGTGGTAGCTTGACCCAGACTGAAGGCACTGCGTGACCTGTGTAGAGCTAAGTGTGCCTTTTTGCACTGACCTGCAGTGCACCTTTTGCACTGACCTGTTTAATTTTGGTGATACGAAGATGTTGGCATCCTGATTCCTCACTGTGACAGCGCGCTTCCATCTGGAAAAGGGAAAACTGTGCTATGATGTGTAGATTTCCTTTGAATCTGCAGGATTAGAGGTACTAATAGCAGGCTATTTGAGTGGTGTGGGTAACTATAAAACCTGATGGTGTACCACTCCTCTTATTAGTGTTCCTTGTGCTTTCCTTTGGCTCATCAGCTGCAAAAGGACACAGCCACGTGCTGCTGGAATCGGCTTGAAGCTGAACCTTGAATTTCAGGTAGATTAAAAAAAGACAATCGCTGCTGGAGGAGACTGCAGGAGATGGAATCTAAACCTGCTGGAGCCAAACTGACACCAAAAACAGCCAGCCTGCCACCGCTGTAAGTAGTGTAACAGTTACCTGAACAGCTATAAAAGTGCAAATCCATAGAGGGGGCAGGAAAGAACAAAGAGAGAACTGCCCTCCCCGTCTCCCGCTCCGCAGGGAATAACACGAGCTGCACTACAGCAGCAAATGCTCCAAGGGGAGAGGAAAGAGCTGCGGCTGAAATCTCTGTGCAAACCACAGGGAAACAATTCCGTGTCTCCGGTTCTCTCTGCCTCATTCCGATGCTGTGTGAATAAATAAGCTCCACGACTGCTGAAGACCTCGTGCAAATGTGCTCGCACTCTGCTCTCCTGGGGCACAGGCAGTGGCTTTTTTGCACTGTGTGAGCAAAGCCATTTGTGAGAGCCGAAAAAAAACAAAGCAGATATCGTCGCCCATCACCTCGTGTCCATTAGATTAAGTCAACATCATTAGATAAATTCCTTCTGCAAGATGCTTCTGCAGAGGGATTCAAGTGCATACCTGTCCTGCTTGAAGTACTAATGCTGCTCCGGCACTAGAAGTAAGTGCCTTTTGAAGGCAGTTCAGAGCCCCCGTGCAGCTGCCTGCTTTATAGCTCGTAGCTGCATGTCACCTTTGAAGGCTGGGGATGGCAGTGGCAGAGCAGTGCCTCCCAGCCGGGGGAAGCAGGCAGTCGGCACAATCCGTCCCTCGCAATTAAGGGAGGAAAGCAGAAGCTGGGGAAAATTCAAGCAGTGTGTTTTAGTAGAGGACCGCTCCCTTACCTCGGTGAATTACCAGTGCCGCTCACAGGGACGTGCGGGGCCGATGCAAAGCACAGACAGTAATAAAGCACACGGGAAACTGGCATGAATTAACCTGCAGAAGAGTGAGTTTATTGCTCTTCGTCATTTACACGCATCCTCCTAAAGAAAACATGATGAAAACCTGTGTGTAAATTACCAAGCCAAACGCCGTTCTTCTGTGCTGGGCTCAGAGGGCAAACCTCCCAGTGCAGAAATACCATCTTGTGATAAAATGACTAATACATGACTAAAGCCATTTTCCATTGTGCAGGCGGAGCTCTGGGGATCAATTGTTTTCCACGGTGGATCCCTCAGACAGTGAATTCCTCTGGTGGTTGGTATGATATTCATGGCCAGGGCTGTTAGTCACCTCCAGGGAACTGAAATGGGATGCCACTCCGGTTGCTGTTATTAATCTCGACTGCAGGTGTGGAAATTAATTTCATGGGTATTTTTATCATTTCCTTTTTGTTAAGGATTAGCATTTCCCCATGACCCGGACTCCGGATGGAGGCCAATGCAAAGTGGTTTGCCCAGCCCCGCCACAATGGTGAGCTAATGCTGGGGAGCAGGAGGGGAAGGGGGCGTGAAACTTTCCATTCCCGCTTGGTGTGGACAATGAATGCCACTGGATGACGTCAGATGTCATCACAACATGCACTTCTCTGCACCAAGACTCCGTAAAGCAATCCTGGGAAATGCAGGTTGTTCTCAGTTCTGTGCGAGAATAACACATTTGCCAATAGTGGGAGAAAAAAAAGGTGAAGTTAAATGTATGAAACCAAATCAGATGTAGCTGCTTAGAAAGCTACAGCTCCTATTTGCTGGCACCCGGGCTGCTTTCACATGGATTTTCTGACAGATGCTGCTACATCTCCATAGTCAAGAAGACAGCTCCAGCCACTGGGCTTCCAACATGGAGACTAGAGCTGGGAGCCAGGAACAGGAATGGGAATGGGATGGGGAAGAGCTCACCTGGTGGAGAGGGCTGGGGATGGGAGCAGCTGGAGCCATGGCAGGGAGAGGAACACACTGTCCCCAGCTCTGCCCAGAATTAAGCCCTGGCTGCTGGCAGCGATGCTGGCTCCAGAACTGTCTCATTTTCATTGACACCTCCTCCTGCCAAAACCCAGTGAGTAATTCTCAGGAGATAAGCAGGTTAGGCCAGATTCAGCACGATAATTGAAGGTTGGAGGTAACGTGAGATCCTTATGTGCTCCCGTTGGCACAGCCCCCCTCTGCCATAAGGCCACGCAAGCCAAGAGCCTTGTGCTGCCGAAGACCCCATCACTTACCCCACACATTTCTATGCTTTACTCACACGAGATAAGCCCAGTGCATGGCACTCAGCCCACCACGCCAACTAACGACAAGTCTGTGCCATCTCGGGCTTTAAGACATTAAATCACAGCTTTGTTTAAAAGTCACTGAAGTCGATCACTCTTAATAATGGCCGTCTCACCCTTCGCAGTCACACATCAAAACACCACCTCCGTATCGTGCCCCCCTCGCCACTCACTGGTAGTCAGCTTTGAGGAAGAGAGAGCACATAAAATTCACATATTATTTCATGCTGCCACTGCTCCTTGCTGCCGAAACAACTCAGTGCAGAGCAGAAGGGAGAGAAGCAGCAAGGATTTTCCAGAGCTAAAATAGATACCAACGCCTCGTGCGTATCACAGGGCTTTGCTGGGACAGCTCAGTGGTGTGATATTGATGTGACTGTTTTCTTCTCCTCCTTTAACTGTAGCTTTCTGCAGAGATCAACCTGGGCACCAGATTTTACCAGATTACCTCTATTTACTCACATCAGCTAATTTGAGAGCGAACACGTTATATAACCCAACATCATCATCCCAGTTATAAATGACGAATTCCACCATAAAGCCCGATAAAAATCTTTATTGCAATTTCACTTTTTATATCTTTTAGACAAATAGGTTTTTGGCATCAGGGACGTCTGTATTGATTTTCACATCCAGGCTGAACCATTCATGGAGACGAGTAAAGTGGGACATGCATCATAGGGTGAGTGCAGCACAAACCTGGTGGCACCAACCTCCAGCCCGAGAGAGAAGTTCCTTCTGGATCACACGGGCTTATTTGGGATATTCTGAGTGTTTCAGAAACACGATAAGCAAGCAGTGGAAATGATGGATTCGGCAACACCGATGCAAAACTGCAAAGAGAACAGAGAGGGAAAGCAAGTTACATTAGCAGAGAGAATTCTACATAAAATACAGCGGAGCGGCTGGGGAACAGGCAGCCAAGATGTTCAGCTGCAAGTGGAGTCCAATTTGATGCTCAGCATGAGTTTAAAAGGAAGATTTTCTCAGCTTTAAAATAAAAGAGCAGTGTCAGACGTGGATGGGGCAGCAAGCTGCAGTCACGGGAATGGGTTGCCCAGGCTCAGGAAAAGTGAGAGCACTGAAAGCAGCTCGTTTTGCTGCCGTACACTTAGGGATGTGCTCATTGCATCCAGGCAAAACACACGTGTATGTCAGCACCTGGTTTGTGGAGATCCACCACGAGTCAGTGGGAATGTTGCCTTTGGGGGAGCAGACCTCATTCCCTGCTGGCTGATGGCCCTCAGTTTTTGCAGCCGTGGCCCTTTGACACACACAGATTGCTGCCAGCCAGGACCCGATCCTGCTGCCACTGAAATCAATGGAAGTTTTGTTGTTGGCTTCCATGGGATGAAGGATTCAATCCGGCAGTCGATAGGGTTCGAGTGTCCTTTGTCTAAGTGGGGTCGTGTTAATTCTGGAGGATGGGCCTACATCATATCCATTATTGGGATTTGCAGCTGAGCATAAAAACAGGATTAGGGGGAAGAGAGAAACAATCCCAACAGTGAGCGGGGAGCCCCGAGCGAGCCCCGGCCATCAGCGAGCGTGGGGCAAAGAGAGGGGAAACCCACCGAGGAGGTTCCCCCCCTTTCTGCTCCTTCTGCAGCAAACTTTGAGTCGCCGGCTCGTTATTAACAATTAGCAAAGCGTCGGCAGAAGCAATTATTGTCACACTCACACAGATATTAATCGATGGCGTTTGTTTGCCGCTGCTTCTGTTCCCTCTGCTCCGACACCGCAGCACCACCAGCAAATCGGGATGCGTGGTACATATGCTGGTGCTCCACTTAATAAAAAAGACACCTATATTTTCAGATAAACTTTGTTAGTAATTCATGAGGTAAGTGACTATTTATGCTAATCGGGGAGAAATATATTCTCGAGCGGAGCGCGTTCCATAAATTTGAATGCAAAACGTTCAATTATGAAGTAAACACAGGTAATGCAAATAGTAAATTACCTCCAATAAAAATATATAAAGAACGTGTCTTCAAAGGGAGCGCGGCTCCTATTTGCGTCTGCGAGTTGCTTAAAGAGCAAAGGATTCATAAACGCCGAATCGCTGCCGCGATGATTGAGCTCCCATTGCCCGACCCGCGCTGACTGCCCGCAATCACAGCGCTGTTCCGTACCCCCGATAGAAGGCAGGACTGTTTCCTCAGCAATTTTATCCCCGCCAGATTATCTCGTCTGATTCTATTAATTCTCTCCCATAAATCTGCTAACAGCGATCTGTGATTTACTCACCCTGTTAACTGATCTGAGGACTGTTAAAAGGATTTATCTGGCGCTGCACCTAGGAGCGGGTTGTGCCTTATCACTGTGCTCCGAAGAAGCCTTTTGGAAAGCAATTTGCCCGCTTCCATAGTCAAATTCAGCGGGCACTCTTTAGTTCTGCACCATAAAAATCAGACACCGGGCAAACAAAGGGAGCGGTAACTGTTCTTAATGTGTTGTTCTTGATCCGCACCCAGGGCAGAACGCGTCGTGGTCTGAGCTCCTAACCTGGAGCAGGGCAGGAGGTGTGGGGATGTGAGCAGGAGGTGTGGGGATGTGGGCTGTGCGCTGCCTGGGTCCGTGCTGGGAAAGGGAGCGGGGCTGGGACGTGGCCTGGTGGCAAAACCCGAGCCTGAATGGCTCTAATTGAAATGAAAGCGTGCGATTGTTTGGGGAGAAACGCTGTTAATAGGGGACTGTAAATGTTTAGACAGCCGTCGTGAATAGCCAAATAATAAAGGAAAATAGCACTACAGTGAGAATGGCGGAGGGGAGGGAGGAGAGCGTTGCTGCTCCTGAAGGTGATCCAAAAAATTGCTAATAATCCTTTCTCTCTGCTACGCCGTGCCGTTTTGGGGCGGCAGCTCTGCAATCATCACACCAGAACAATGCTGTACAGTAACTCCAGTGCTGCCCTGGAGGTCAGAGCTCCGCATGCACTCACCCACATCAGTGCTAAGGAAGAGGCTCCCCCTTAGCTCACCCAAATTTGTGCTCTTCGTCTCAAGTTTACTCAGAAATCTACTGGTTTGCAAGCGGAGCACTCTGAATCCAAACAGTTTGATGGGGCCGGAGCTGTGTTTCCACAGACATCCATCAAACGTGCAAGTGGAACACTGCGAGTGTGCGTTCCAAAAAGCAATAACCTTCACTTTTTGTGCCTCTCATAGGTGAGCGCGTTAAGTGACATACAGTGCCACATTCATCTTGCAATGGGAAAAACAAGTCTGGGGAATGGGGCCGTCCTGGAGGGCGGGGGGGGGGGGTTATGCTGTGAGCTGGGAACTTTTGCTGGTTCCGATGGTGTGCAGGAATAGGAAAGCCAAGCCGAGTTGCACTCGGTTTGTCACTAATTGCAGTCTCTAAGATAAACCCGGCAGATGTCCGGGTGTCTTTGGGGCTGTGCAGAACCACGCTCATGTTGTTCGTGCCGTCGGAGCATGCTTTAGGTCTGCAGAATCGCCTCTGCGATCCCATCTAGGTGTCGTTAGCCTGCTCGCCTCGCAGCGTGCCCTCCCTGCCTTTTGGCTGCCGGGAGCAGCGCAGCCGCACGGGTTTGTGCCGATAATGGCACGGTCGGGAGATGTTATCTATTCGTGAGCCCACTCTCCCCGTACTGTTTCCTAAGCAGAGAATTCTTCGGCTGTTGCAAACGATGCTTTTCACAGTTGGTGAAAAATTACCCAGCAACTCACCCGCACCTACGAAGTCTTATAAATAGCAAACTGCGAGGGGAAGGGGGAAAAGGAGCATCTGAAGTACAACGTTCAAGACGCCGGTTTAATATATGACCAAGTGTCAGAAGTCAGGTTTCTGAGAATTACTTTCCAGATAAACAACTTCACGGCACCGCACTTCATCTTACTTACTAGAGACACCCCATTTATCACGGAATTACAAGGAACTTTAATTCTATCGATATTCCCATAAAATCCAGCCTGGCAGCTCGGGAGGGGCACTGCGGGAGCACCGGGACCGCCGCAGCTCAACCCCCCCTCCCACCCCCCCCTCCTCCCCGACGGCCCGGCCCGGCCCGGCCGACAGCGGAGCGGCTCCGCTCGGCGCTGCGCTGCGGACGAGAGATGGCGCTGTCGGGGTTCGCACGGAGCCGCTCCGCCGCCGACCGAGCGCTGCCGCTCTCCGCCCGCACGGCCGCCCCCCCCCTCCCCCTCCGGCCCCTCGCCCTCCCCCTCGGAGGGGGCACCGGGAGAGGGGAGGCGAAAGTAAACGCAGTTTGTTCGCCACGGGGCTTTGCGCTGAGGGAGCGAGGCTTGAAAACTTGCACGGCTCTTTGCTAACCCGGCGTGGTGAAGGGGGGGGGGGGGGGGGGGGAGGAAATGGATGCCCCGTGCTCGGGGAACGGCGAGTAACGCGGGGAGCGGCACGGACCCCGCGGGGCTGCACCCACCGCCCCCTCCCTCGGACCGGCACCGCGCTGCCCCGCACAGAGCCCCGCCGTGCCCTCCGGTGCCCGCTCCAGGGCAGGGGCAGCTCCCGGGCACCGCACCGCGGGGCGGAGCGGAGCGGAACGGAGCGCTCACCCGACGGCGGCGCTCGGCGGGCGCTGTCCCGACGCGACGGAGCGGTCCCCACCCGCAGCCGCTTACCCGGTGCGTCCGGCGGAGGCGGCGGGCAGGAAGGGGTTAAGGCGCGCCCAGCTGACAGTCAGCTGATGGGGCCCTGATTGACAGCTCCCAAAAGTTTCCTTGTTCTATGCTAATATTCGCTGGGAGGGAGCCGCCCATTGGTCCGGCGGCGGTGTCCATTTGCCATTTGGAGGGTGACGTCAGGAGCGCTATAAAACTCTGCAATGCTTTTAAACTCTCCTGCTGGATGAAAGCTTTAAAATATTTTTCATCTTCTTGCCGTAGCTGTGGGGTTGAGGGTTTGTTGGTTGTTGTTTTTTTTTTTTTTCCCTCTCCCCCCCCTTTTTTTTTATGATTGTTGTTATTTTGGTTGCGATATATCGACTTTGATTTGATTTTTTTTTTTTTTTTGTCTTCGGTCTCTTCTCCCTCCTCCTTCCCCCGATGAACCTCTCTCGTCGCTCTGCACTTTGCACGAGAAAGCCCAGAGGAAAGGCACCATGAAGTGTTAAAAATAACAAAACAAAAGCAAAAAAAAAAAAGAGAGAGAGAGAGAGAGAGGAAAAGATTTCCTCGCAACAACACCCGCGAACGCTTCCAGCTGCAGTTTGCGAGAGAGAAAGAGAGAGAAGGGAGGAAAGAGCCGTGCGTGCAGAAGGCGCAGAGCCCCTCGCTCTGATGCAGCAGCGGCAGCGGAGGCTCTGCAGGGGATAACGCGGAGCGGGCGGAGCGCGGCGCGGCGCGGCGGAGGAGCGGACGGACGGGCGGACGGACGGACGGACGGACAGCAAAGCTGGCTCACCCGGCGGCAGCGCAGAGCAGCGCCCTCGCTCCCGGAGCGCACCCTTTCTGGAGGACTGTCAGCAGCAAAAGGATGGCATCAGAACTGGCAATGAGCGGCTCCGACCTGCCCACCAGTCCCCTGGCCATGGAATATGTTAATGACTTCGATCTGATGAAGTTTGAAGTGAAAAAGGAGCCGGTGGAGACCGATCGCATTATCAGCCAGTGCGGCCGCTTGATCGCCGGGGGATCGCTCTCTTCCACCCCGATGAGCACGCCCTGCAGCTCGGTGCCCCCGTCCCCCAGCTTCTCGGCGCCCAGCCCCGGCTCCGGCACCGACCAGAAGACCCACCTGGAAGACTACTACTGGATGACGGGCTACCCGCAGCAGCTCAACCCCGAGGCGCTGGGCTTCAGCCCCGAGGACGCGGTGGAGGCGCTGATCAACAGCAGCCACCACCCGCTGCCCGGCGCCTTCGATGGCTATGCTAGAGGGCAGCAGCTGGCCGCGGCCGCCGGCGGCTCGGTGCCGGCCGAGGAGATGGGCTCGGCGGCCGCCGTGGTGTCGGCGGTGATCGCCGCGGCGGCGGCGCAGGGCGGCGCGCCCCACTACCACCACCACCACCACCACCCGCACCACGGCGGCGGCGGCGGCGGCGGCGGACACCCCCACGGCGCGGCGCCGGGCAGCGCGCCGCCCTCCTCCGCCTCCTCCTCGGCCGCGGGCTCCGGAGGCGGCGGCGGCGGCGGCGGCGGAGGCGCCGGGGGGCTGCACCACCCGCACCACGGAGGAGGCGGCGGCGGCGGCGGCCTGCACTTCGACGACCGCTTCTCCGACGAGCAGCTGGTCACCATGTCGGTGCGGGAGCTGAACCGGCAGCTGCGGGGCGTCAGCAAGGAAGAGGTGATCCGGCTGAAGCAGAAGAGGAGGACCCTCAAAAACAGGGGCTATGCCCAGTCCTGCCGCTTCAAGAGGGTCCAGCAGCGGCACGTCCTGGAGTCGGAGAAGAACCAGCTGCTGCAGCAAGTGGAGCACCTAAAGCAGGAGATCTCCAGGCTGGTCCGGGAGAGGGACGCCTACAAGGAAAAGTACGAGAAGCTGGTCAGCAATGGCTTCCGAGAAAACGGATCCAGCAGCGACAACCCCTCCTCTCCAGAGTTTTTCATGTGAGTTCCCACAGCCTTGCCACCTTACCTAAAAGTTCTCCGTGTGAGTTGTTGTTGGGGGCTTTGCTAGAGCGCCGACCCGCCGTGCCACCTTGTATCACTTTTTGGTTTTCCAACTCAAAACTGCTTTCAGACAAACTCGGGTTTTGGGTTGTTGTTTTTTTTTAAGGTGGGCCGGCTGCGCGTTGGCCAACCTCAAGTTCTACATCAGTTTCTTTTCTGTTTATTATTATTATTATTATTATTATTATTGTGGGGGCTTGCTGTTGTTTTTTTTTACATTTAAAAGACCCAACTCGCCACCAACTCAGTTCTTCATATGAAGCTTGCTCTGAAACCTGCCATCCACATCACACACACATATATATTTTTAAGTTCATGACTTGTATTTTTTTTTCCTTTGAGCTTGCTGTGTCCGAAAGAGTCAGACCATTTTGACGTTGTTTTGTTTGTTTTTGCCATCCTGAGTTCTTCATATGAGATTTGAGCTTTGCGAAAAGAAAAAGAATTAAAAAAAAATAAATAAAAACAAACGTTAAAAAAAAACCAACAAAAACACAAAACGAAGCAAAAACCACAAAAAAAAAAGCAAAAAAAAAAAAAAAAGTGAAATTTTTAGACTCCAGCTTGCTGAGTTCCATCAGTTTTTAGCGTTGTTGTGCGAAACTAGAGGTGTAGCTCAACCTGCCCCAACCAGCCTGCATCAGCCTTCGGTGTGTCCATGTGAGTTTTGGCCTTAATCTGCCAAACGTGAGACTGTAGTCTGCCATTAGAATCCCATCCTCATCTCATGCATTACGCTTGCTATTTTGTCTTAGCAGCAATGAACTGTAACTGTTTCAAAAGACTATGAAAAAAAAAAAAAAGAGACGTTATATTAATAAAAAAAAAAAAAAAAAAAACCCTGCATGCTGGTCATGTACGGTATAATTATTTTTTTTTTTCCTTTTTTTTTCTTTTTTTTTTTTTCCTTTTGCTTGGAAATGGACTTTTGGAGACTATTATGGCATGGCATTCATCCTTTTGTTTTATTGCCTCATCACTTTTTTGGGTTGAAAGCAAAAAAGTGCAACCTTTGATCTTCCTCCTCTTCCTCCTCCCCATTAAAGTTTGCATCTGCTCTAAAACTGCTTTGAGTCACTCAGAACTTCAGACTTCCTTTCCAATGCACTGAAGCATTCCCTCTTAGAAAGACATGCCAGGATGGATGTTGGTAACCCGATGTGGCAAATAAATAAATAAATAAATAAATAAATAATAAAAAAGAATCAGTAAATGAATGAATAAAACCACAAAGTGCAGAAAGAACTTTGGGAAGATGCTCAAATGCAAAATTCACATCCCGCTCGGGGGGGACATTGAAACCGTGCTGTTGCCTAAAAGCAGTCTAAAGCAATTAACTGTAGGTGATCTGCCCCATCTTTTGATTTGATTTGATTTATTATTATTATTATTATTATTATTTTTCTCCTTTTTACATTTGGTCATGGTCAAATGTGGAATGCTCTGGGTTCCTGGTATATAATTTAATTCTACTTTCTGTCATCTGTTAGCCCAGTTAAAATGTATGCTACAGATAAAGGAATGTTATAGATAAATCCGAAAGAGTTAGGTCTGTTTAGATGTAGATTTCTATTATTATTATTTTTTTTTTAAAGATTGATGCACTAAATTGTTTACTGTCGTGATGTAAAGGGGGGTAGAATTTGCAACGGGACTGTTTTAAAAAGTAGTTTATGCAGCATGTGCTTGCAACTTACCTATAAGTTGGGTATATGTAGTCCTTGCTATACCACTGACTGTATTTGAAAACCAAAGTATTAAAGGGGGGAGGCACCCTTGTTTATATCTATAGGGGTATTTTACATTCAAAATGTATGGATTTTTTTTTTTTTTTTCAAAATTGAAGTATTTGGGACTGAATTGCACTAAGATATAACCTGCAAGCATAGAATATGACAAAAAAAAAAAAAAAAGGAAAAAAAAAAAAAGGATGAACCTGTTTAGAACGCTAATACGATTTATGCAGTTATAAAAGATGGCATTACTGCACAGTTTTAAAATGATGCAGATTTTTTTACAGTTGTATTGTGGTGCAGAACTGGATTTTCTGTAACTTCAAAAAAGATTCCGCAGTTTTAAAGGCAATAATCAGTAAATTTTATTTTCAGGGACTGATATCCTGTCTTTTAAAAAAGAAAAATAGAAAAAAAAAAATGGAAAGTAAATCTTACCACAATAAATATAAAAAAATCTTGTCAGTTACTTTTTCTTTTACACGTTTTGCTGTGCAAAATTGTTTTATACCTTGAGTTCCTAACTAACCACGTGTGATGTTCCTATGTGCTTTCCTTTCATTTTTGACTCTATGGTTATATCGAAAGAGAGAATAATCTGCAATAATAAACTGCATTTTTTTTTCTTTTTTTTTTCTTTTTTTTTTCTTTTTTTTTTTCTTTTTTTTCCCCCCCAATTCTGTGCTCCGTTTCTTAGCACGTAGTGCACAGTCCCCTCTGGCAGAGCAGCGCTGGCGGAACATTGAGGCTGGTTGAGGAGCTGACCTCGGTGATAGGAAGGAGGGAGATGGGAAAGGATAGCGCTGTGCAGACGCAACGTTGCCACCCGTTAGAAACCAGGTAGATGGGAACCGTGGGCTCCCAGGCGCTGTGCCGACCTCGGTTGGGTGCCTCTCCGTGAGACCCCAGCGGGAGGGCTGCCCTGCCGGCCTGGCACGGCCCCCCGGATTCGGGCTGCTGGGTGATGGGGCGAAGCGAAAGGGAGCGCTTCGCATCCCCATCCCGTCGCATCCCAGCACAGCGTGCCTGTCTCTGGGTCGGGGATGGCACCGCATCGGGCTTGGCATGTCACAGAGCCACAGAGCGCTAGAGCAGAAGCACTTCTTGCCACTGGGGCCCGTGATGCCTCCTTTTACCTTTCTTTGCTTCCCCCGCCCCATCCCACCCCATTCTTTCATTCACCTGGTGGTTTTCTTTTTTTTCTGTTTTGGCCTTTCTTTCAGTTTTTTGCTGCAGGCCTTAGAGAGCCCAGGGTGAGCCAAAGGACTCAAAGGGCTTCCTCCAAGTTTTGCAGTCGGCCCCAGAGGTCAACGTGCTGGAAGCGCTGCGCTCCCCGTGCCCCTCTGCGTTCGGTTCCCTCTGTCATCCCCATGTCATCCCTGTGTCATCCCCGTGTCAGAGGGCACCGGGGCTCCGTGGGCTGCTCAGCCCCCGCTGACTCAGTGTAGCCTTCCCAGGAACTGTGCTGGGCCTCTCCCACCCTTCGGATGAGGTCTGTGCTAAAGCCTCTCCGAAGAATGCTGCAGCCCCTCCAGGACAATGGCTCTATCTCAAGACCCAGGCTCGGAAACCCAGTGCTGTTTTAATTTTTTCCCCTTTTTATCCCCCCGCTTCCTACTGTTGGCCTGACTTCTTCCCAGCTTTACCACCAAAACGAGAGCACCTATTGGGTTCCTCTGCCCAGCGCCCATCCTGCCCTGTGCAGCCCTGAGCCCCGTGAGCTGTGGGTCTCCCCTACCATGGGTCAGACCCAGTTCCACCACCACGGTCCCCAGCAGCGATGCTGTGCTTTGCCCCTCCCCAGTGCCCTTTGGCATCTGACCTTCTGTTGCACTGGGGTTTGAGTAATGGTTCAAGCTCCAGACTCTGGTTAATTGGAGTTCCACTTTCTGGTTAATGTGTAAGCTCTGGGTAAACTGGTTGCTATTGGCTGATGGGAGAATTATCTCCTCTCATAAAGACAGGGGTTCTTTATTTATTCTTTAATTCTTCTCCCACCTCCCCGGGCTGAGCCCGTACTGGTGCACAGATTTATTCGCAGGGGCACTCAGCTTGGCCATGTGGAGCTCCTCAGAAGGCTCCTGGAGGGCTCTGCATGAGGATGGGGTGAGGGCAGTGCAGCCCTGAGGCCCTGCGTGGGACCACTCCTGGTCCTTGTGCTGCTGCTGGACAGGGTTAGGGCAGGGTTAGGGTGTGAGATAGGTGAGAGTCGGGGAGCAGTTCGAACAGCGATAAGAGAAATCCTTCCTAGAAATAGACTGAGTGCAAAAGGGAAAATTCCTATCGCACACCCAAGCTGAGGGGGGAGAGCTTTGCATCTCTCCCAGTTTTGCACATTACTGCGCATTGCAATCTTTCTTTGCGAATAGGAAATAGCGCAGCCTTCGCTGGACTGCCTGTGAGTTTCAGCCCAAAACGCACCAACTTCCCAACGGAAGGGGAAAAGCAACCAGAAGCACACAGCGCTGCTGCTCACACCAAGCGAGTGTTGGGGCTCTATCAGTCATGGCAGGGGAGCGCCCACCTTTGCTGCAGGACTGCTTGCCGAGGACTCGCGGAGCCGCTCCGCTCTGATCAACACCCATTAATCAATGAATCACCCCTGGTTGGGCTCCAGCTCCCCTCGGGGTGCAGCATTGGGGCAGCTGGGTGCTGCCACGCCGGGGGGTCCGCTGCCATCACAGCGCTGCCCCATCTCGCAGCCCTGCGGTGTGTCCCCATTCGGTAACAGCGCTACAAAGAACTTCCATGTGACCGCTGCCGGGAGATGCCTGCAGCCCCGTGCTGGCCGTGAGCGTAGCACACCCCCCTCCTCCCCACCCCACCGCATCCTCCACCTTTATTTTAACTATTTTTCCTAAAGCAAAGCAAACCCCTCATCCCCGAGCATCCCCGTGCTCGTGCCTCACCGTTTTCCCTGCCTGAAAAAAAGCATCATCCCGGAGCGCGTCCGAAAGAAGGGAGGGAGTTCTGCAAGCCCCTCGCCGCTCCCCTTTGTCAGAAGGTCCTCTTTGCCCTTTAGAGCTCGAGAATGTGTGTGTGCTGAATCAGGACGCCACGCAGCACTACCCCCTGCGAAACGTGGCAGCAGATTTGAAGCGCTCAAGGCGCACTTTCCCAGCTCCTCTCCTTTCCGAGAGCCTCGGCGCAGCTGTTTCCCTCTGCTCAGCGTG